>NC_090271.1:143604166-144870000 GCF_040414725.1 Anabrus simplex
TGATGATACCATCGGGAGGGAAATATTATTTTACTCCTTTATATGTTTTTCTCCATCAAATGGACCTATTCCAGAGAATACCAAAACTAATACATTTACCTTATTTTATTTTCAGAGGCAATGAAAATGCAGAATTCCTTGAGTGCAGCCATGACAGGAACAGTGAAATCAGTGCACATCAAGCCAGGAGATACTGTTGGAGATGAAGATATTTTAATAGAATTTGAATAGCATGAAGATAGTAAAGTGTTGTATTTTATTTCTCTGCTACTCAATCCCAAGCCACTTTAAGACATAAAAGTGAATTACTTTTTTTTTTTTTTAATCTCTGAATATTATCAACAAAACATATAGGATGAAGTATTTGTAACCAAAACCAAATTGTTTCCTCCTAAAAAATATTCTTACTGCTATGCAGTAATAAAGTCATACGATACATATTAAAGCTAGAATATGTGGTCACCAAAATAATTTGAATATATATATATGCTCTTTCTTAACGTATAGGAGACATTAAAAAAGTGACAGAAATTTATATAAACATGCTTCATTTGATTTTGTTTCCAAGTTAGTCATATTTATACTTCAGTAATGTGAAGCTGTTTAACAGTATAGAAAGTGCTTCAGGGTTACTTAAAATTTGAATAATTCAAGCATAAGAGTACATTTATTGTATTAAGACTGCTACATTATTTCAAAAATAACAGATGTTCATTAGATAAAAATGGTAACTCTCTTGGGTACACCACTGAAGTATTTTGATATCAAAAATGAGTAATGAATAAACAGTTGTTTTACATGTGATCTCAGAAAACCTACAGTGGATTTAAGAGTGGAAATTACTCAAACCAACCAACAGATCCTGGACAATCTACAAATCTATTCATTTGGTAGGATATTTTGTTGAAAAGTCATCTTTTTTCCCCTCTATATTACAAACCTTAACAGCAAAGGTCTTCCTCAGAGGTTGAACAAAAATGCTTGCGCTCGATGGCAAGGCAGAACGGTAGACATCGTTCTGCATGATATGGATGAAAACATTTTGTACTGGAAATACTACGGATGGTTTGATGTGTACAGAAGTGTTGATTCTACCATTCTGGAGGTGGATGTCAGAGTGAAGGAAAATAAGAGAAGTGGGGAGGAGATCTGCCAAGTGACTGGACACTGTAATTAGAGCTGAATTTTTTGTTTTGTTTGTTTGTTTGTTTGTTTGTTTGTTTGTTTGTTTGTTTGTTTCAGCAGAAGCCATTTCTTTTCAGCTTCAACTCAGTTAATTTAGAACTGTTAGGTTCTTCAGTCTGTCAAAACTACGAAGGGTGTACTATATTGTTTTACACTTTGTTTTGTACGTCTGGTTATGGTTCACATTTCACTTTTGGAGGTAGTTACGTGTAACTAGTGTCTTGTTCCACCATTTGGTAGCAGCACATGCACAGGGGCCAACGAATGCACTCATCATAGCCATTTCGTAACAACACTGTCAGCGTAGGAGCAGACAACATGTAAAGTAACCATCAGGGACAGCTCTATATGACTGCAGAAATTCATCGGCGCTTGGTGGCAGTCTGTGGAGAACATGTGTCATCATGGAAAACAGTTTACAACTGGGTGGAAGGTTGGAAAACAGAGCACATATTGGTGAACAAGGGAACCAGTTCTGGAAGGAATGTGACAGTGTCAACACCAGCCAAAATTGCCCGGGTCAAACAGGCCATCCAAGGAAACAAATGCATCACATTTATGGAAATGGAGGCAGCCATGGTAATTAGCCAAAACACCCTGCAGCGGATTGTGCACGCTCACTTACAGTTGGGGGAGGTGTCATCCATGTGGGTGCCTAGATTCTTGTCTGCAGGCAAAAAGCAGAGGCATGTAGAGGTATGTAGAGAACTTTTGCAACACCATGATCAAGATCCAGCTGACTTCATGGCTAGGCTTGTGACTGGTGATGAGACATGGCTCCATTACTATGAGCCACAAATGAAACAATAATAGATGCCAAAGAAATGTCGAACAGTGCTATCAGTTGGCAAGCGAATAGCGACAGTGTTCTGGGACACAAAGGGCATCATCCTCACTGACTGGCTGGAATTCGGGGCCACGATTAACAGTGCAGCATATGGCAACTCTCAAGCGCTTACGTCATGCAGTTCAAACTAAGCGGCCAGGAAAATGGGCTAAAGGTGTCCTTCTGCAACAGGACAATGCCCGGCCCCACACTAGTGGAAAGATAGTGTTAAACAATATATAACGCCCTTGGTAATTTATGAGTACAGTAAATAAAAATGAAAATACCTGAACAAGGAAAGATATAATAACAGATTATACCTGAAAAAGAAACAACTTAATTAAAATAGAATGACATATTTCACTCTTGAAATAATATCAACTGATTCTATCAAATCACACTTATTATTTTTTAATATAACTTATGTATTGATTAATATTATTGAGAAATGTAAAACTATTTATGTTAAAACCTTCCAAAACTCTTCCAATAATTGTTGAAATGTTATAATTTATATTAATGAAGTACTTCTCAGTGTGATTTTCATATCCTCACTGGTCCACTGCTACTCAATATGATCCCTAGTGCTATATACAAATACAAGTATCTGTGAAGCCTGTTCCAAATCACTGTGGTGGCGGATATAAATGCCAAAGTTCATTGTGCTGCATGAAGCAATTTGTATCAAAATACCTGTATGAACCTTAAGGAAGAGGCATTAAATATTTGAAGTCTTCAAATTAAAACCTTGAAATGCAATTCACATGTCTAGACAAGAAGTGGAAGTCTAGCCAAACTGGTACATGATGATGATGATGATAATGATGATGATGATGATGATGATGATGATGATGATGATGATCAATCACTACTGATCTGCATTTAGGGCAGTCGCCCAGGTGGCAGACACCCTATCTGTTATTTTCCTAGCCTTTTCTTAAATGATTTCAAAGAAACTGGAAATTTAACATCTCCCTGGGTAAGTTATTCCAATCCCCAACTCCGCTTCCTAAAAAAGAATATTTGCCCCAATTTGTCCTCTTGAATTCCAAATTTATCTTCATATTGTGATCTTTCCTACTTTTAAAGACACTGCTCATATTCGGTTCGAGCCCCACTGTTGGCAGCCCTGAAGATGGTTTTCCGTGGTTTCCCATTTTCACACCAGGCAAATGCTGGGGCTGTACATCAATTAAGGCCACAGCCGCTTCCTTCCCACTCCTAGGCCTTTCCTATCCCATCGTCGCCATAAGACCTGTCTATGTCGGTGCGACGTAAAGCAAATAGCAAACTTATTCGTTTACTAATGTTGTTCCACGCCATCTCTCCACTGACAGCTCAGAACATACCTCTTATGACATAGATGTTGATTCCCATAAGGAACCTGAAATATTAGCAGGCAGGCATCAATTATTGGAAATGAGACAGTCTCTCATAGTGCATTGGCACTGCCGGTGGCTCCAAGTAGCCTACGCAGTGGCCTCCACGGTATGCACTAGCCATGCGTCTTGGTGGGTGTGCTATGTACCAACTGATGAGCCCAATTTAGCATACTGGGAAAAACGCTGGCAACCAGGAATGAGTTAGCTGGAAAATTTATAATGTCCAATAACGGACCAACTACATTGGTACATACTTCTTTGTCGAAAAGCTCGTCTCCTTTCTCCTAAGTCTTCCCAGCCCAATTTTGCAACATTTTTATAACACTAAACTTTTGTCGGAAATCAGCCAGAACAAATCGAGCTGCTTTTCTTTGGATTTTTTCCAATTCTCAAATCAAGTAATCCTGGTGAGGGTCCCATATACTGGAACTATGACAAATATAAGACCAAGTAAAAGGTCTCAGCCATAGCATGGTAGTTTGTAGTCTCGCCTGCTAGCACTGCTAGTGATTATATCCAACACATGCTCCAGTAGTTCCGGCAAGCTGGGAATAGAAAAGTGCGGGAGACATTACTGTGAAAGTTATTTCAGTAAATAACTTAATTTTCTTTGCTTTCAGTTCCTAAACTCAATCACTGTGTGTTGTGTACTTCAAGCATATATCTTATGTGGCTTGATTAATTTAATAATTCATTTGATGATGATGATGATGATGATACTTGTTGTTTAAAGGGGCCTAACAGCTGTCATCGGCCCAATTTAATAGTTCAGCATGACGTACTGTCTTGTGCCCGGCTGTAAGTTAGGCTATGGTAGAGTAGTTGATGATATGTGATTTTTTTCACCACCGAAGGATAGAAATCAATTTGAAAACTGGGCCTGAGCTATTCCACGGAAGGATACTGAGTTAACGCGTAATAGCAGAATTTGTCTGATCAGTTGATAGTAAAATCAGATAATTTTATAGTGAATGGTGAAAAAGTGGATATCTCTCATGTGAGATGGAAATTTCGTCCAGGAGCAGTGTGTCACATTTGACCTAATTTGCTGAAATACCTTTCAAGTGAGATTTTCCCAGCAGGAAAAAGAAGCTAGACATCATCAGGAAAAGAAGAAGAAAGAATACTGAAGACAGGAGTGCAGCAGAAAATGGGGAATTAACTTCTACTAAAATGTTTTCATTCCTTCCCTGAAGGGGGAGGTGGGCCTCTTCAATGGTGACGTCTCTCAGTCTGGGAAATTTGTTACTGTGAAGGAGATACTTGGAGAAGGTGAGGGGGTTGGCGGCCGTGGCCTATACTAGAAACTGTCCCGGCATTCGCGTTAATGCAGGAGAATGGAAAACCATGGAAAACCATTCACAGGACAGCCGACGGTTGGGGCCAGCCGTGAGGTCTAGCCCTGCCTGTCTCCCGAACGCAGAGATGTAGAGCCATGGTAGAGCCATGTCCACCCCTCCTCTGCTCAGTTGGCTGGTAAGAGTGCAGAGCTGTTGGACCATGGACCAGTCGTGGCCACTTATCGGCCGAGAACCACTCTACAACTACTGACGGGGAATTAAAAGGTCAGCCTTAAATAGTTCACGGGTGTTTGTTTTAATATGCTGGAAGTTATGGGCTATTTATCTGTATATGTACACTCCACAACATGTGATGAAGGCCGTAGCTCTTATTTCCATGTCCATTGTACCCTGCCGTGGTCTTTTAATTGTAATCTTTCATTGTTTTTAACAGATAGTGTATATACTTATCAGTTATGGAGTAATACGTTTCCTCTGACATCATTCCTAAAACCAGCTGATCATTACTGTGGAGCTTGCACACCCTAGCACTGCCTGGAGGGACACGCGTGAACTCGAGGAGTCCTCATACTTGTTCTTATATTCGTCATACTGGAATCATACTCTAGTTGTCTTACCAGAGATGTATATGCCCTCTCTTTAATATTCTTACTACAACCCCTAAACACCCTCATAACCATATGCAGAGATCTGTACCCTTTATTTACAATCCCATTTATGTGATTACCCCAATGAAGTTCTTTCCTTACATTAACACACAGGTACTTCCAATGGTCCCCATAAGGAACTTTCACCACAACAACACAGTAATTAAAACTGAGAAGACTTTTCCTAATTGTGAAACTCACAACCTGACTTTTAACCCCGTTTATCACCATATCATTGCCTACTGCCCATCTCGCAAATTTATCGAGGTCATTTTGCAGTTGCTCACAATCTTGTAAGTTATTTATTACTGTATACAGAATAGCATCATCTGCAAAAAGCCTTATCTCTGATTCCACTCCTTTACTCATATCATTTATATATATAAGAAAACATAAAGGTCCAATAATACTGCCTTGAGGAATTCCCCTCTTAATTATTACAGGGTCAGATAAAGCTCCGCCTACTCTAATTCTCTGAGTTCTACTTTCTAGAAATATAACCACCCATTCAGTCGCTTGTTTATCTAGTCCAATTGCACTCATTTTTGTCAGTAGTCTCCCATGATCAACCTTATCAAATGCCTTAGCTAGGTTAATCATGATAGTCCATTTGACCTTCCGAATCCAAGATATCTGCTATATCTTGCTAGAATCCTACAAGTTGAGCTTCAGTGGAATAACTTTTCCTAAACATGAACTGCCTTCTGTCGAACCAGTTCTTAATTTCACAAACATGTCTAATATAATCAGAACGAATGCTTTCCCAAATCTTACATGCAATGCATGTCAAACTGACTGGCCTATGATTTTCAGCTTTATGTCTATCAGCCTTTCCTTTATACACAGCAAATCTCCATTCATTTGGTATAGCTCATTCATACAAACAGTAATCAAATATGGAACTATATCCCAACCCATTGTCTTTAGCATCATCATCATCATCATCATCATCATCATCATCATCAGTTTTCCACTCCAGTTGCCCGGGTGTGGTTTACGAGCTCTCTCCACTTCTGTCTGTCCATGTACCACTCTTCTCTCAAGACGACATCCCAGATGACTCCTCTTGTTCCTATGTCCTCTTTCACTTGGTCCAGCCATCTCTTCCTAGGTCTTCCTACTGGTCGCTTTCCGGCCACGACAGTGTGTAGCCATTGTTTTACTGTCCTTCCATCGTCCATTAATTTGACATGGCCAAACCATTTCAAACGAGCCCTTGTCACTTTCTCATTCAGGGATGGGTACACACTAACTTCCTCTCTTATTCTTTCGTTCCTTACCCTGTCCCTTTTTATCTTCTGTATCATAGTTCGTAGGAACTTCATTTCTGCGGCTTGTAGTTTGCTATCCACTTGTTGGATTGTTGTGCAGTTTTCTAGGCCATATGTTATTATGGGGGTGAAGTATGATTGGAATAGAATCTGCTTTGATCTTAAGGGAACTTGTTCGTTCCAGAGGAGGTTCCGAACTTGATGGTAAAACTGAGCTGATTTTTGAATGCGGTTGTTAATCTCACGCTGTATTCTGTTATCACTTGAAATGATGCACCCCAGATATTTATATTGGTCTACTGTTTCCAGCTGTGTACCTTCCAGCATTATTTTTCTTTTCTTCTTCTGCCTGTTGACAGACATAGTAACAGTTTTTGATTTATTTATTGTTAATCCGTGAACTGCCTGTTCATTCCAGGTGTTCAGCCTCTCTTGGACTTCCTTCTCTGTATTTCCCCAAATTACTACATCATCTGCAAATGCAAATGCATTGATGTCCATATTGCTCTTCTGCTTAATTTCTTTCATGACTTCATCCATGACAATGATGAAAAGTAAAGGTGAAAGGGTGCTGCCTTGTTGCACTCCTTTAGTGGTTTGGAACCAATCAGAATTACCGTTTCCTATCTGTACACAACTGCAGCAGTCTTCGTAAAGCATTTTAACTTTCTGGTTAAGCCCTTTGGGTACATTTTTCTTTCTTAAGCATTCCCATATAGTCTTCCTTGGAACACTATCAAATGCTTTTTCGAGATCCAAAAACACTAGTCTTTGCCCTTCTCCCAATGCTTTTCTAACAGTATTCTAAGTGCAAATATGAGATCGGTAGTTGATCGGCGTTCTCTGAATACATATTTTTCTTCCTGTAGTTGTGGTTCTATTATTTTCCTTACCCTTTTTTCAAGTATTTTCTCAAATATTTTCAAACCATCAAACAAAGTGATCCCTGTATAATTGCTACATTTCTTCCGGCTTCCTTTTTTGAAGAGAGGTATTATTATTCCCTTTTTCCAATCATCTGGGACTTTTCTATCCTTCCATATTGCATTAATTACTCTATGAAGCCACTGTATTCCTATTGCACCAGTTGCTTTGATCATATCTGCACTGACTTCATCAAATCCTGTTGATCTTTCTTTGGGCCTACTATTAAGGGCAGTCTCTATGTTGGCAGGCTCTCTTGGTCAGGCTCATCATTGCAGCTTAAACTGACCTGCGTTAACCACGCAGTACTGTTGTATAAATTATCAAAATAGGATTTCATGATCTTCCTTATTTCTGTCTCTTCCCTAACTATGTTACCATCTGGTTCCTCTATTGCTGTTATGTATTCATTTTCTCTTCTTATATTTCGTATTGTTCGGTGAAGTAGTTTAGAATTAGCTTTTCTGTCTTGCACTAGTTTATCTGTGAAATCAGTCCAAGCTTTCTGTTTTTCTTCAGCCACAATTTTCTTTACTCGTAGCTTCTAATCTCTGTATTTCTGCTGCAGTTCGTTTACTCCAGATTCATTCCTTTGACTTCCTTTTTGCATTTCTTTGTCTCTGGCCTTCCTGGTTTCATTTTTAGCTTTCACAGCAATCTTCACCCGATCGTTCCACCAAGGAGTTTCTTTTGCCTTCATTTTGCTATTAGTTTTACCACAAACTTCTACTGCAGCTTCGACAATGCTTTCTTTGAATCTAGTCCACTCGATGTTGCCTTCTTGTAATGCATCTGATGGTAATTTATAGGTCACTTTTTTGTGTATTCAACTTGTTTCTCTGCCTTCTTTAGCTCCCATGTCTTGATTTTTGGTTTTCTGTATTTCTGAGGTCTATAAATTTCAATGTATTTTATTGTTGTGAGGAGAAGTCTGTGGTCACTGTCCAGGCTTTCACTTGGTATAATTCTGACATCACATATGGTCTTTCCTGCTTCATTGTCTGATATAAAATAATCTATCAGAGTTTTAGTATC
Organism: Anabrus simplex; assembly: GCF_040414725.1. NCBI lineage: Eukaryota > Metazoa > Arthropoda > Insecta > Orthoptera > Tettigoniidae > Anabrus > Anabrus simplex. Next base: position 143,612,738 of record NC_090271.1, read on the forward strand.
TACATTCCAACTGTATCTTGTTAGTTTATGACTTAGCTGCTTCTGAAACCAACTGTTGGTTATTCTCAAGCCATTCCTTACACATAGATCTAGAAGACTTTCTCCTTCTGGGTTCCTGTCTCCATAACCATGTGGACCTAGTACATTTTCATATCCAAGCCTGTCTGATCCAACTTGAGCATTTAGATCTCCCATTACTATGATATTTTCCTCTCTTTCTATAGCTTCTTCTAAATCAGTTTGGAATTGTTCTTTTTCCTCTTCGTTATAGCCAGTCTGTGGGGAATAAACCTGGACTACTGTCAGCACACTCTTGTTAAGAGAGATGTTCAACTTAATAATTCTTTTATTAACATATATTACCTCACTGATGACATCAATGTCCTCTCTTAATATAAAACCTACACCATTTTTGGCTTCTGTTTTGTTTCCATTCCAATGTAGTTTGTATCCTTTTCTTAGCTTTCTTGTTCCTCTTCCCTTCCACTTTTCCTCACTCAGGCCAAGAATACAGAGGTTCCTCCTTTCCATCATATCTATCAGATCCTCGCTTTTGCCAGTCATGGTCAGAATGTTTAATATTCCAATTCTGTGTTTAGGACTCTTTCTTTTGGGCTTCTTCTCAGAACATCGTACTTGAACATCAGCCTTACGGTCATCATACGTTGCAGATGTTTGAGAAGATGTGTCTATCCGGTATTTTTGCATTCCGAGGCTCGTTTTGTAGTTGAAAGCAATCGATATAACCCTTCAGTTGACTTGCTAAGCCTAACACTGCTGGGGATTTTCTGTCAGGGGTATTCTCCCTTAGCCTTTGGTAGTCCCCTACCTCACTGCAAGGCAGTAGCTGATGAATTTATGTGTCATTTCCTACACAAGGGTCTCATCAAACTTTTAGTATATCCCCAGAAATCTTATCAATTCCAGCTGCTTTTCTAGTTTTCAACTTTTGTATCTTATTGTAAATGTTGTTATCACAGGTAAATTTTAATACTTCTTTAGTATTAGTCACCTCATCTATCTGGACATTATCCTTGTAATCAACAACCGCTGACTGAATACTTCTGCCTTTTGAATATCCTCACATACACACTCCCCTTGTTCATTAATGATTCCTGGAATGTCCTTCTTGGAACCTGTTTCTGCCTTAAATACCTATACATACTCTTCCATCTTTCACAAAAATTTGTATGACTGTCAGTTATGCTTGCCAATCATGTTATCCTTAGCTGACTTTTTTGCTAGATTCAATTTCCTAGTAAGATCCTTCAATTTCTCCTTACTTCCAGAGCCACTTCTAACTCTATTCCCTTCCAACCTGCACCTTCTTCGGCCATGTTGCCATAGTGCCATGTAATTTAATTTAATTTATTTTAAATGTTCTTGTTTTTTATGTCATTATGTTTTTTATGTTCATACAGTTGCCATGCATATGATTTTGTTTTGTTTTGTTTTGCCGATAATCAGATTATGGTTTATTGTGACGTATTACCATGACAATAAGATCTCCAATAGGGGTTGGCCAGGGGCCATTATGCTGTGGTGAAAATTATTCATACTTTCTCTATTTTGGTTGTTTGATTGCTTATATTAGCTAATTTAAATTCAATCTAATTCTTTGTTAGTGTAATTTATTGTGTTTCCTTGTTGTTTGTGTATTTGTCCAGTAAGTGGAGTTGAAGAGCTTGTTTAGATATGGACATTACACAGAGTCTAATAAGGAAGGAAACTCGTGAGTGAGTGAGTGAGTGAGTGAGTGAGTGAGTGAGTGACCCATGGCATTTGTCATGTTGCGATACTAATCAAAAGTAGCATAGACTCGCAGTATTCCACACATTACGGTACTACTCACAGGTAATGTAATATGCACCTGTAACGCAACCTATGGTGTTTTTCACATGTGGCACTGCTTACAGGCAACACAAACCTATGGTGTTCCCCACATAGGTGTACTAATCACAAGGACTTTCCCGTGGTCTTCCTCACATAGCAGGTACTGATCATAGGCACTGCAGACCCGCGGTGTCACTCATATAGTGGTACTAATCACAGGTGCCGCCCAGACCCGTGGTGATACATAATGGTACTAATTACAGGCAATGTAAGCCCGTGGTGTTCCACATGTAGTGGTACTAATCACGGGTACTGGAAAACTCAACCTGATTTACACACTGTTGCTACCAATCGCAAACCTATTGTGTACCTAACATACTACTCACAAGTAAAGGCGACCCATCATGTTCTCCACGTGATGGTACTATTTACAAGTAGTCTCATGGTCCTAATTCGATCATCCCTTGGTCGCCTTTTTTAGTTGCTTCTTACGACAGGCTACTGGGGGTGTATTCTTTGTCTGCGTCCCCCACCCACAGGAGGTTGTGTGTTTAGTCTGAAAGAGCTACTTTATTTTGCTCAAGTCTGCCAGCAAGCCAGATAGGACCCCATATCCACCACCTGGGACGCACCACGTGTGGAGTATCACCTCACCCCATGCTACTCCAGCATAGTAGGTTCGTGGTTAGTCTCTTTACTTCTGTTATAATAAAGTGGGTCTTTACAATTCCTTACCACCTTTAAAGGTACAAACCTGTTTTCACATTCCTCAGCAATTGCTTTAAACCCATCCCAGAGTGTGTTTTCATTTTTATTTACCATTTTGCACTGATCATAGTTACTTTTTAAAAACTCCTTCATGCCTGTTTTATCAGCCTAATAATCTTACTTTTAAGACCTCCCTTCCTATCATATACATTATTAACTACGACAAAAACATCTTCGTGATCACTAATACCATCTATTACTTTGGTTTCTCTATAGAGCTCATCTGGTTTTACCAGCACCATGTCCAGAATATTCTTCCCTCTAGTTGGTTCCATCACTTTCTGAATCAGCTGTGCTCCCCATATTAACTTATTTGCCATTTGTTGGTCATGCTTCCTGTCGTTCGCATTTTCTTCCCAATTGACATTTGGTAAACTGAAATGACCTGCTATAATCACATTCCTTTCCATATCGTTTCCCACATAGTTGATTATCTTATCAAACAATTCCGAATCAGCATCAGCGCTACCCTTTCCCAGTCTGTACACTCCAAAGACATCAAGTTGCCTATTAACTTTTGAGATGAGCCTTACACTTAGAATTTCATGTTTGTCATCTATAACTTTTTCGTAGCTTACAAATTCTTCTTTCACCAGAATGAATACTCCCCCTCCTATCATTCCTATCCTATTTCTATGATACACACTCCAGTTCCGTGAGGATATTTCTGCATCCATTATATAATTTCTCAGCCATGATTCAACTCCTATTGCAATATCTGGTAAGTATATATCTATTAAATTACTTAATTCTATTCCCTTCTTTACAATACTTCTACAGTTCAACAGTTCAACACTAACATTTTTATGTTATTCCTACTTGACTTCCAGGTCCCTGTACCCTTATCACAGTTCTGTAGACCACCCTGTTTCCATGAATGTACCTCCCTATAACCCTTCCAAATAAATTTCCTAACTTATACGTACCACTGCGATTTAAGTGAAGGCCATTTGAGCGCAGATCCCTATCTCCTACCCACCCATTAGTATCTAGAAATCTTGCTCCCAGTTTCTCACATACCCACTCCATAGTCTCATTTAAATCCCCAGTCACCTTTTAGTACAGTATTCCACTGATAACAATCTCCACTTCCTTAAACTTTGCCCATGCTGCATTTACCAAATCCCACATATCCCTAACTATGTTGGTACTTATACCTGCTTGCCTTGTTCATATGGAATGAGGGCATATGACACTGTTGATGGCGATTCATTTGTTGGATGGGGATGTAAAGCTTTTAGCAGACCCTTGGTGTTATTCAACAGGAGGAGGCTACATGCCAACACCAGGATTCAACCTCTCCCTATCTCATCATCATCATCCCACTTCCAGATCTGCAGGTCGCCCATGGGTGTCAAATACAAGGACTTGCCCCAGGCAAGCCGAACATGTCCTTGAACACTCTTGGTACAAGAAGCCATACGATAAGTAAGTAAGCAGTAGCATTCAGTCAAGGCCCCCCAAGTTTGTTTGTTAAGCAAAAGTATTAAAACATATTTTTGTCTGTCTGTTTGTTTGATTTTATGAAATCAAGCCTTAACAGAAATTCTCAAAACTCTGGATATAAGGTCAGGGATAGCTGGGATCTGTATTAGGCTATATATTATTTGGCTATTATACAGTGATATAGCAATATTAAGAGGGACAAAACAGGAAATGTTCTCAATGGGAGTTCTCACAAGAAGTCCATGCTAGAATCAAAGAAGCTTAGAACACCTTCAACAAATTGAAGAAGTTATTGACCTATTAACACCTCCGCATTAGACTCAGGTTTTACATGTTACGATGTTATGTGTTTTCAACTCTTCTATGGTATGGAAGGATGGACATTCATTTCAAACTTAACATTAACTGCATTAAAAAATTGTAGGCTACATAATAAAAGGTGTGTAGAATTTAAGTTCCGATCTTTTATGCTTCGTGCATTTTTACCATTCTATAAATAATAATCATCATCATCATAATCATCATCATTTCCCTTTATCCAGCTGTAGCCGGGTAGGAGCAAATATGGTTCCTCTCCACTTTCTTTGGTCTTTCCACCACTCCTCCTCCAACACTGTGTCCCAGTCCAGGTTTCTTTCTATAATGCTGCGTTGGATGGTATCCTTCCATCTCAATCATGGTCGTCCACGGCCTCTCCTTCCTTGGATTTGCATTTCCATCACCTTTTTTGGCATTCTTTCGTCGCTCATTCGCTTTATGTGCCCAAACCATCTTAGTCGGCTCTTCTCTATTCTATCATTCATTTTTTCCACTCCAATTTCTTCCCAGATTTTCTCATTCCTTATTTTGTCTCTTCTACTCTTCTGTATCATACTCCTCAAGAATTTCATTTCGGCTGCCTGTATTCGACTCTCATCCTTCTTTGTCATTGTCCAAGTTTCTGCTCCGTAAGTTGTTATGGGTACGTAATACATCTTGTACATAGTATCCTTTGCTTCCATTGGCACATCTTTGTCCCATAACATATTTCTTACACTATGATAGAAACAACTTCCAGCTTGAATCCTTTTACTAATCTCAGCATCCAGTCGAGCATTCTCCATTAATTCACTCCCCAGGTATTTAAACGTTTCCACTACTTCCAGGGGCTTGTCTATAAGTCTAATCTGACCTTTCTCTTCTTTCTCCCCTCTAGTCATAACAAGAGTTTTACTCTTTTCTACACTTATTTTCAATCCTCATTCTTCAATCTTCCCATTCACCACATTCAACTGTTCTTGAACCTTCCTGTCATCTTCTCCCCAAATCACAATATCATATGCAAATAACATGTTCATTTCTCTTCCTCCATATGCTGCTTTTGCTGTTCTCATGATGTCATCCATTACTATTGTAAACAGGATTGGTGATAGAACACTTCCCTGTCTCAGCCCACTAGTTATTTTGAACCAACTTGTCCTGCCAACTTGTGTTTGCACGCAACTACAACATAATAATGGAGATATTCTGGCTTGTTATATTTTTCATAGACTTCCAAATATTTCTGGAAATATTTGTTCTCTAAAACGTGTGTGTGTGTGTGTGTGTGTGTGTGTGTGTGTGTGTGTGTGTGTGTGTGTGTGTGTGTGTGTGTGTGTGTGTGTGTGTGTATGTATATAATTATAGAAAATCTCTTTTTCCTTCCAGATGAACCCCTGTCCATTTCTTTGGATTTATGCATCCTGCAGTTTATAATCTAACATGAAAATATCTCCCCTGTCATGTAATAATACATTCTCATGTAGGTACAAGGCTGGCAAACCAGCAATAAGGAGGTAGTAATGAATGAATTCATAGAACCATTAATGGAATGCTGCATGTTGATCAGAAACAGTGTTGACAATGAAATGTTACAATATAAAATAACAAAAAAACCTACAACTGATTTCTCTGTGGTCAAGGGTGTATATGGGCCAATTTTGTGTTGTGCATTCAGAGGTTCAAACCCGGTACTAGTAGGATATTTTTTTATGCTTTATTTCAACCGGGTGTGTGCCTCAATAATTGAGGCCAATAGTAATTATGATGATCTGACTTCTTTGTGGAAGGGTCAACATTGAGGCCTTCAGTTCAAAGGATCCCAGGATCAATTCCTGGTCAGGTTGGGGATTTTAATCATGTTTAGTTAATTCCTCGGACTTTGGAGTTGAGTGTGTTTGTTCCAACACATTCCTCTTCATATTCACACAACATACTACACTACCAAGCACCACAGAAACACACGATAGTGAATACATCCCACCATATATGGTTGGTGTCAGGAAGGGCATTCAGCAATAAAACAGGGCCAAATCCACATGCACGATACATGACCACACCAAAGTTGGCAAAAGTGGTAGAAGAAGAATTATAGTCATGTATCACATCGCAAGTTTTTCAGAGAAGGTCTCTGAAACACAATCTGGTTTTAGGACTTAGTGGACTTAGATGCATTATTCTGCATGCAAGTCCTTGTGCAATGTGCCATCGATATCAATAAGAATGTATATCTTCATTTCATAGATTATGAAAAGGCCTTCGAAAAAGTACAACATGAGAAGTTGCTGGAGATACTACAGAAGGAGGTCTAGGAAGAGGCTTCTGAATCATTGCAAATTTGTATTGGAACCAGAAGGCTACATTGAGAGTGGAAGGAACACTATCAGAAGAAGTAGAAATCTGTAAAGATGTCAGACATGGATGTGTTCTATCCCTACTATTACTTAATATCTATTCTGAGGTGATTTTGGTAGAAGCAGTTGATCAGTATGCAGATATTGGAATCTGTGTGAATGGAAAATATGTATCAATACACAAATGGCACAGTGCTTTTAGCTGAAAGTATAGAAGACCTACAAGAACTACTAAATGAAATACATGTGGCTTGTACAAGATATGATCTAAATAAAACACACTGAAAAGACTAAATTAATGGTAGTTGGTAAAGATCATGCACAACTAGAACTGGCTGATGGAAACATTGAATGTGTTAAAACCTACAGAAACTTTGGATGTCTTCTAAATTTTCATTGGGAGTTCTCACAAGAAGTCCATGCTAGAATCAAAGAATCTTAGAATACCTTCAATAAACTGAAGAAGTTATTGACCTATAGTCCTAAACACCTATGCATTAGGCTGAGGTTTTGAATGTTGCAATGTTATATGTTTTCATCACTCTTCTCTGCTATGGAAGGATGGACATTCACTTCAAACTTGTGTAAACGATCAGAGACGTTTGATACGTGGACCTATCGAGAATGCTTCATATCTCATGGAAGAAAAGGATTAGAAATACTAAAATTTTGAAGTGTGTGAGTACACACACAGAACTTCTGCTGACAATTAAGAAGCAGAAGTTGGAGAACTTTGGACACATTATGCATGGCAAAAAGTATGCTGCAAGGGAAAATTGATGGCACATACAAACATGGCAGAAGAATGTCTTGGTTGCCTAACACATTAGACTGGTACCAACAAGATACATACACTCTATTTCATGTGGCATATGACAAGCCTACAATGAATGTTTGTTGAACATCAGAAGATCACATTTAATAAATAAATAGTTTATTGTGGCCGAATGGCCATAGTGATTACATAAAATCAGCTTCATGGTCCGTATCGCACTTCAATAGATTCACAATTAAGTATTTATTTATTTTCCACCTAGTCGATACAATGATTGCTTAAGGCAACTTTTAATGGTCAAAAGTGGTACATGTTTCGTATATTATCATATTATCATATTATTATATTGATTGTCAATCTTATGTTAATTTTAAGGACACTTCATCTAAAGCATTACTTTGTCAATTTTATATATTTTTCATCTAAACAGTGTTATGTGGCTGAAGATGTTGATAATATACGAAACATGTACCACTTTTGACCATTAAAAGTTGCCTTAAGCAATCATTGTATCGACTAGGTGGAAAATAAATAAATACTTAATGGCCATAGTGATACGTATATGTCATATTCATTTTAGAATTTGACCTACATAGTAATACAGCATATTTCCTAGTTCTGGGCAGTCATGTCACTCCTTGCTATTCCACTATTGACCTGATTCGGTTTGAGCACGTGGTTATGTGGTAAGTTCCGCATGTATTGTTACATAGTTCACACACGCAATTTTCATCTGGATCATGAAACACTTTTCGGGAGCAAATCTTGTGGTGGAAACCATGAACTGCAAGCCTGGTCACGACTTGCCTCATTTCACACAGAGGTTGCGTCCATCTTCTGTCTAGCATTGCATTTGTTGTGTAGAATTCCATTGGTATATCTCGCTTTTTATTCTGTAGAACTTGGAGCAGCTTGTTGTAACTTTCCGTAGTCGGTAGTAGTAGAGTTATCCATAGATCCTCTATTAGGAACGTTTCTCTTGCAAGCTTGTACACCAGTCTGGATCTGGTTGTCTTTGATACACTAAGGGCTCTTTTGAGAAATCTGGATTTTGTCTTTTCTATCTCTTCCAATTGCCTGTAGTTAAGGAATTCCCATATTAGCTCGAGTCCATATGTCAGAACGGGCAGCACCTTCGTTTGAAAAAGTGCCTTTGCTGTCTCCAGTGAAATGAGATTTATACGTCCAATGTCATTTATAGCTTTTATTGCGGCAGCTGGTTTTTGATCTTACGTGTATTCCTAAAGCTTCTTCCTGTAACCTGTAGGGTAATGCCTAGGTATTTGAAATTGTTGACTATTTTCAGTTCCTTGTCATTGCAGGTCACTTATTCAGAAACTACTTGCCTTCCACCGTTTCGAAAAATTATCATTTCCGTCTTGTCCTCATTGATTGTGACTTCATTTTTCTGGGCCCAGTCACTTGATATGTCTACTGCCTTTTGCAAGTCATTTAACTGCTCTGAAGCTATTGCCATGTCATCCGCATATATGTATAATTTTGCCTTTGTTGTTTCTCGAATTCTGTCACCAACATCGTATGTGAGCACATTAAATAGGGTGGGGCTCAGGGGATCACCTTGAAGTACGCCATTTGTTTGCATTATCCAGTTTGAATTCCCAACTCTGTCGTAGACTTGTATGTAGTTTTCTGCTAGTATATTCGATATGATAGTCGTTGTTCTTGTTCTGCCTGTTGGTGTTTCTAACTTGTTCATAAGTATAGTTCTGTTGACTAAATCAAAGGCCTTCGAGTAATCAACAAAGACTACATAAAGTTTGGCATTAGGTTTCTCCAGCGTCATTGTTATATGACGTTTCTCTTGCAAGCTTGTACACCAGTCTGGATCTGGTTGTCTTTGATACACTAAGGGCTCTTTTGAGAAATCTGGATTTTGTCTTTTCTATCTCTTCCAATTGCCTGTAGTTAAGGAATTCCCATATTAGCTCGAGTCCATATGTCAGAACGGGCAGCACCTTCGTTTGAAAAAGTGCCTTTGCTGTCTCAGGGTCTCCTTCCTCTGAATATAGCATGATTCGTCAAACCATGGTTTTGCTTTTCTCTCTACTGCCATGAGTGTTGACCTTTGCTTACGGAAGCCACATTGCTCTTCTGGCAGCAGTGGGTCTATAATTACATTTATCCTGGATGTCAGTATCCCTGTTAATAGCTTCAGGGCAACCGACTGAATGCAATTCCTTGGTATGAGTTTGGATCATCAGTACTCCCCTTTCCGTTATACAGTAGCTTAATTGTTGATTTCTTCCATTCACTTGGTATTCACCCGAGTTATAAACATTTGTTTAATAGCGCCATCCATACGGGTAACAGTTCATCTGTAGTTTGCTTAAGATGTTCAGTCTTGATTCCATCTGGTCCGGGAGATCTATTATTCCTCATGTTCTGCATAGCTTTTAAAATCTCCATTTCTGTAATGGTTTCCATAATATCCTGGTCTTCTAGGGGTCTGATTTTGGGTCTTGATTCTTTTGCACAGGTTACTTTCTTGATATGGTCTTCCCAGATTTCCATTGATACGCTGGGTTGGAATCTTTGAATTTTTGGTCGTAGGGCCCTATACGGGTCTGACTCTGCTTCCGTAATGAGCTTTCTTTGTGCCTCTTCTATGTATTCCCTTTTCTTTTTTTGAGCACGTCTTTATAGCTTTTTCCTCTGCTGCCGGTATTCTTCCAATGTTTTGTTGTCTTTCTTTTGTCTCATGTTGTGAAGTTTTTTCAGGGTCTCCTTCCTCTGAATATAGCATGATTCGTCAAACCATGGTTTTGCTTTTCTCCCTTGTACATATGGGGCTGCTGCACTATTGATGCAGTATTGGATCCATGTTGCAGCGTCATCAATATCTCCTTCCTTGATCTGTTCTACTACCTTTGGTAGATCCTCCATAATTTCTCTCACTTTATCTATGTTTATTTTCTTGATTGTATTGTTAGTTGCTGTTGCCGGAATATCGTCCTTAACTTCACCATCTACTTCTAAGCTGACTGGGATATGTTTGCGGATAGCAGCTCCTTCTGACAGTATAGTATTGGCACTCCTTTTTTCAGGCATTCCTCTGGTGCATATGAGGTCTACTGTGCTAGCCCCATTGTGACTTATGTATGTCCAGTCTTGGCTTCGATTATGGACATGAAAACCTTCCATTCTTAGGTAACTGACTACTTCTTTACACTTTGAATTTTCTATATCCATTCTACAATTTAGATCACCAGCTAGAACAGCCTTTCTCGTTCCTTGAAAAGTATTCAAAGCTGCTCCAAGACAGTATATTATGTCCATAGCGGTTTGTCCAGGCTTAAAATAAGCCGCTACTATCACACATAGTTTTGTTTCTACAACTAATATATCCCCCTCCCTCCATAGTAGTTTTATTGGGGCCAGGTGTGGTTTGACTATACAGGCAACACCACCGGACGCTCTTCCTCTATTTGTGTATTGTCTTGCGTATGCATGAAAATTGTAGAAATTTGGAACGTCAAATCTCGATTCCTCTCTAACCATAGTTTCTGTCAGAATGCAAATATCATAGTTGATTAGGAATTCTTCTGATAGGAGGTTCAGTAGACTTCATAGTCCTTCCACATTCCATGTTAGTATCTTTGTTGTCCCGCTAGTATTTCCATGGTTGTCGCAAGGGCCGACAGTAGACGTCAGATGGCCAAAAATTGCAGTTGTAAACTAAGATCATATTTAATGGGCACAATTTATTGCAATGCAATACAGTATGTACATCAGCACGCCTGGCTGATGTTCATATCATGAGCTACGGCTCATGAGCTGGTGTATGTTGTTCTCAATTATATTTAGCACAGCTTCTTCATTATCATTGGATAGCACAGGTGCATCCCAAACAGGTCCCTTCCAAAGAAAATAACTTCATGCAACAACCTTAGAACCCTTTGAAACATATCTGAAGCCAGGAAATCTTTTTCGTGTAAGCACTGTGCTTCTGATCCATTATGTCTTGTTTCTCTGTAGTGTAATATATATATTTTTTTAATTTTCGTAAAGGGCACCTGAGCCATGGCTCATGTAGGTGCAATACATATGTGATATACATGTAGCAGAATTAGGAGATAACACAGAATCTTAAATGTTTTATGAGTATGAAAGGAAAGTGAGTTAAACTCATTAAAGGGGTATGACACATTTAACGTATACATGTTACATAGTCAAGATATCTCAGATATTCATAGCATCGTATGTAAATATTTTACAAGTTTCTGCTTAAATACAGTAAATGAAGCAGCCTGTCGAATATGTTCAGGAAGTGAGTTATACACATGTGCTGAGTAATACCATACAGATTTGTTGCCATATTTAGTTGAGTTAATTAATTCAATGTGAATTTTATTGACACCTCTTGTATTGTATGAATGTATGTCAGAATTTGTCATACATAAAGTATTGGAGTGAGCCAGATTATTTATCAGTTTATAGATCATCACAGCTGAAGCTTTCTGACGTAAAGCCTCAAGTGGAAGAACATTACAATGTTTGTATAGATAAGCTGTTGGTGTCAATGTAGGTAGCTTAAACAGTATTTTTAATGCTCTCTTGTGTAGGATTTCAACAGTCTGAAATAGCTATTTACTGCAACATGCCCAAATATGCACCATATAAAGTATATGACTTTGAATAAGAGTGTGATAAATATGTTTTAGTAGTCTGTTAGTAAGTTTGTATTTAAGTCTATTAAGAGCACCAATTGCTGGTGTAATTTTATTACAAATTGCCTGAACCTGATCACTCCAAGAGAGGAATTCGTCAAGAATTAAACCTAGGAACTGTGTCGCCCTAGCTCTAGGTATTTTGCAGTTATAAATTTTGAGTGTAATATCCAGAGAAAGCCTGCATGCTGATTTATGAAAGATGATGATAATTAGTTTTAGTCAGATTAATAGTTAGACGATTTACAAGAAGCCAATTCTGAAGTAAAGTAATATCGGACTGCATTACGATTTCGAGGTTATCCGGAGAAGTGTCCGTGTAGAACACGTTAGTGTCATCAGCAAATAAAGACAATCATCCATACAATTTTAATGATCCTATATCATTCATAAATATGAGGAAAAGAATGGGACCTAGTACTGAACCTTGAGGTACACCGATAATTCTAGGCAATGGGCTACTGTTCACATTATTACAGGATACAAATTGTTCTCGGTCTGTAAGGTAACTGACAAACCAGTTTAATGCTGTTCCTCTAACTCCAGCAGCTTCCAGCTTCCTGATTAGTATATCATGGTCCACTGTATCAAAAGCTTTCTTCAGGTCAATGAATAATACTGCAGCTATATTTCCTGAGTCTAAATTTTCCTGTAGTTTAATTATTATATCTTCTATTGCATTGTAAATACTAGAATTTGGTAAAAACCCGTACTGATATTTGTAAAAATAATTATTTTTAGTAAAAATCTCAGCAATCTCTCTTTAACTATGTATTCTAAAATTTTAGATAAGATAATTTATGTAATTTATTTATTTATCTAGCTGAGAATCATAAATGATACCATGGTACCAATGATGTTGGACTTCCTAATGCAGGATATTACCAATACATGTTACACTAATTACAGTTCCTATTTACATATCTATACATCCAATTATATACCAGTAGTTACCAGTAGTTAACATAATACTTTTAAATTTACTTTTATATTTTGAAGACATACTTTTAAATACAAAGATATTCATTCACTGTGTAGAAACAGTCTTCTATCAGATACTTCTTCACACCAGTCTTATAATGAGCATATCCTTTAATCTGTTTTATTTCATTAGGTCATTTATTGAATAGTCTAGTACAGGGCCTCTCAGGGTGTATGCGTGTGGTGCATGCACTGTGCACAGTGCAAAAGACGACTTTGCTTGGTTGACCAGACCCCCACTCCTCGATTTGGAGCAATAGCGCTTACTCTTTCTTTCCTCACGCCTGTCTCGCTCGCTCCCCCTGTCTCCCTCTTCCCCACTTGCTCCGTAGCACTCCAAATCCGAGCTGAGTTGAGCCAAGTAGAGCCGAGCTTAGCCGAGTAGCCCAGAGACGAAGCGTTGGTCCGAGCCGAGCGGCACCGATGCACAGTGCACGGAGCTCTTGCACCTCGATGCACGCGTGAGATTTTGGGCGTTTGAAAGGCCCTGGTCTAGTACATAGTGGTTGCGTGTACAAGAACTGTACTCAAATCTATAGACACTATTCTAGCCCTTCCCCAACCTTGTGCTGCTGAAAACTTTCAATACATGAATGCAAAATTAAACCACTAAAAAAAATAAAAATTAAAAATAGGATGTACGGACAGATTTGCCTTGCTGCAAAGAGCACCGTGTGTTGAATCATACCCTTCTTAAGCCCTGCTTGTGGTAACCATTTCCCGGGAGTGGAATATGTACCTATGACTTGATTGAATGCAACCAGCATAATGTTGACAGCAGTGCTTAATTTCAGTTGGAACATGCCGGAATGGCATTCTGGCACATTCCAGGAAATTTTTTGCACGTTGTTTTTAAGGGAATTGATCAATAAAATGTTGCTGGAACATGTACGTTCATACATGCTTCATAGATTTTATAACACGTTTTCAAATATCAAAACTTGCGACTTTAATAGGGGGGTGGGTTGAGAAAGGGAGCAAATGTGTGGGTATACATTCTGTCACCTTCAATTTTAGAAATTAAGCACTGGCTGATGGTGGTATATGCAATGTGTTTGCATTCACTGTTTAATTATGTTATTTATCAAGTTATCATGTTAATTATAACTTTGTTATTTTTATTATAACTTTGTTACAATGATATCTGAGACCTTAGGAACGTCGAATCTTTAAAAACGATGCCTACTAGAGTAGAAAATGAGAATAAAATGGTCTTCGGTGAAGAAGGATTTGACCGGGTGAGTTGGCCATGCGGTTAGGAGCGCGCAACTGTGAGCTTGCCTTTGGGAGATAATGGGTTTGAATCCCACTATTAGCAGCCCTGAAGATGGTTTTCTGTGGTTTCCTATTTTCACATCAGGCAAATGCTGGGGCCTTTGTGAAGGTCGGGGCCACTTCCTTCCCACTCTTAGCCCTTTCGGGCCGATGACCTTCGATGTTAGGCCCCTTAAAACAACAAGCAAGCATCTTAGCCCTTTCCTATCCCATCATCGCCATAAGACCTATCTGTGTCATTGTAACATAAAGCCAATTGTAAAAAAATATTTATTTGAAAAATTAGATTTTTTACAAACTCCATCATCGACAAATATTGTTCAGTCATCATGGTAACGAGTTCATTGGTGATGGTATGGTGGTGGTGGTTGTTGTTGCTGTTGTTGTTTTATACACTGCAAAATCGTGAGGTATTTAGCCCTTATTAATCAGGAAGATAATGAAGACGACTATTGAAATGAGAAGAAAAATGTGATGGAACGATCACTTGAATAATTAAAGAAAAAGGAATCATAAAAGTTGCCCAGTAAGAAGAAAACAAAATGTCCTAAACCCCCAAAACGTATCAACAAAAACTTTACACTGACCAGCTTTTACAGGTTTGCTTTGTGTATTCTGCTACCACTCATCTCTGTTAGATGGCATATATTAAAAGAAAAGAACTTAATACACAAACATAAAAGCCAGGGTGACAGGATCATATGGTCAAGTGCTGGCTGAGCCCAAAGTGGCAGATTCGGTCCTGTCTCAGTCTAGTGGTATTTGTAGGTGCGCAATTAGGTCAGCCTCGTATCAGTACATACTGTATAACAAGACACTGTGGATCAGTAGTACAGCGTCGGCCTCTAGAACCAAAGGTCGTGGGTTCAAACCCTGAAGAGAGAGTCTGATTTTTGTCATACATGTCGGCATCTAAAATACACTGACTGACAGAGCAAATGCAATACCAAGAAGGAGTGGTCAGAACTTTATGCCAATTGCAGGGTAGACTGACGTCACTGAGGTATGCTCATGATGTGAAATGCGCCGCTGTGCTGCGCACATAGTGAACGATAAATGGGACATGGCGTTGGTGAATGGCCCACTTCGTACCGTGATTTCTCAGCCGACAGTCATTGTAGAACGTGTTGTCGTGTGCCACAGGACACATGTATAGCTAAGAATGCCAGGCCGCCGTCAACGGAGGCATTTCCAGCAGACAGACGACTTTACGAGGGGTATGGTGATCGGGCTGAGAAGGGCAGGTTGGTCGCTTCATCAAATCGCAGCCGATACCCATAGAGATGTGTCCAGGGTGCAGCGCCTGTGGCGAAGATGGTTGGCGCAGGGACATGTGGCACGTGCGAGGGGTCAAGGCGCAGCCCGAGTGACGTCAGCACGCGAGGATCGGCGCATCTGCCGCCAAGCGGTGGCAGCCCCGCACGCCACGTCAACCGCCATTCTTCAGCATGTGCAAGACACCCTGGCTGTTCCAATATCGACCAGAACAATTTCCCGTCGATTGGTTGAAGGAGGCCTGCACTCCCGGCGTCCGCTCAGAAGACTACCATTGACTCCACAGCATAGACGTGCACGCCTGGCATGGTGCCGGGCTAGAGCGACTTGGATGAGGGAATGGCGGAACGACGTGTTCTCCGATGAGTCACGCTTCTGTTCTGTCAGTGATAGTCACCGCAGACGAGTGTGGCGTCGGCGTGGAGAAAGGTCAAATCCGGCAGTAACTGTGGAGCGCCCTACCGCTAGACAACGCGGCATCATGGTTTGGGGCGCTATTGCGTATGATTCCACGTCACCTCTAGTGCGTATTCAAGGCACGTTAAATGCCCACCGCTACGTGCAGCATGTGCTGCGGCCGGTGGCACTCCCGTACCTTCAGGGGCTGCCCAATGCTCTGTTTCAGCAGGATAATGCCCGCCCACACACTGCTCGCATCTCCCAACAGGCTCTACGAGGTGTACAGATGCTTCCGTGGTCAGCGTACTCTCCGGATCTCTCACCAATCGAACACGTGTGGGATCTCATTGGACGCCGTTTGCAAACTCTGCCCGAGCCTCATACGGACGACCAACTGTGGCAAATGGTTGACAGAGAATGGAGAACCATCCCTCAGGACACCATCCGCACTCTTATTGACTCTGTACCTCGACGTGTTTCTGCGTGCATTGCCGCTCGCTGTGGTCCTACATCCTACTGAGTCGATGCCGTGCGCATTGTGTAACCCGCATATCGGTTTGAAATAAACATCAATTATTCGTCCGTGCCGTCTCTGTTTTTTCCCCAACTTTCATCCCTTTCGAACCACTCCTTCTTGGTGTTGCATTTGCTCTGTCAGTCAGTGTATCTTTGACGACATACCATATTTGCTCGCATATAACTCGCACTATTTTTTACCTAAAATAAGTGTGAACATTTTCGGTGCATGATATATGCAGGGATTTGTGTGCAAAAGAATGCATTTCCGAAAAAATGTAAAATTTGCATTAGGCTATTGAAACAAGACAACTAGCGTACTTACCCTATTCATTGTCACTCCCTTCAATCTCCAAGCTATTCTCGCGTGCATCATTCTGACTTCCGTCCAACGCATTTGCAATGCTCGTCTTCAAGAAACTCTTTACAATAATGCCTGTTGACACCATAACCCATGCCTGCATAACCCAATCACACACGAGTTCAACTGATGGCCTCTTTATTTTGCCTGCTGGTGTCAGCTCATGCTCCCCTCCTGCCATCCATTCGGCATATAATTTATGTATGTTGTCCTTGAAGGGCTTGTTGATGGAAACATCTAAGGGCTGTAGACAATGTGTGAGTCCATCAGGAATTACAACGGGATCAGTTTTCATTTCAGGAAGACATGTCTTCCACCAAGTGTCTGCAGAAACTTTCCCACACTAGCATTGCTGGGCGTTGAAGCAGTGCCCCTGGCCATGCTCCCCACACCGTACGGATCCAGTCCTGGATAAGAGCTGTATCCATCCTTTCTCTTGAATCCGTACATGAAGGCCTTTGGGAAACTTTGCTTTAGGCACTGTTTTTCTTTTGAAAATGACGTACGGTGGCAAATTTCTTCTGTCTGCGGTTATTGCTAGCATGACAGTGCAACGCTATTTTTCACACCCAGTTGTATGTACAAGCACACTAGATTCTTCCTTCTTGTTGATGGTGGTGTTGCATGACAAGTTGAAATTTACTGGGGTTTGATCTCCATTGCCGATTTGAGATAAGAGGTAATTTTTTTCTTCTGCGTTGCTATCACATATCAGATGTAAGGCTTTTCAGGCGTTTGCTCTATTAACCAGCGTTTCGTCTTAGGTCTGACACTAGACTTGTCAGAGTGGGATGTGTCAGACCCTACCCACTGACGCTGGGTGTATGCAGGTGAGCTTATCAGTGAAAAATTAGTGAAAAATATCTAATTCCCTCCATGGGAATTCAGAATTTTCCATTGCTATCACATGGCGTTGAAAATCTATGATTTTGTTGCTGAAATTGCTTGGCATTCTCTGCAGAGAGATGTTTGCCTTCACCGATACAATCCCTTTCGTGTCATGAATCTATGGATCCAACCCCAGCTCACTTTCAGCTGAACAGCTGATTTCTCCTTTAATCACTAGTTTGTGCGACTGAATGTAGCATCTCATGCGAGATACTAAAGACATCATTTCACAACTTTGTAATGTAATGAAGCAACTAGTCTTCAAGCTCAGGAAACTTAACAGTTTTCAGCCCTCTGAATGCCTTACGTCTTTGATTGGTGGTTTCTAGCGCAGCTTTCCGTTTACGCCAGTAGCGAACATTAAACTCAGTCACACTGAATTCTCGATCAGCAGCTCCGTTGCCATGTTCTTCAGCATATTTTATCACTTTGAATTTAAACCTAGACGTATAACTCCCATGTTTCTCCATAACTTAAAGATCTACCTACATAAGAAAACTTTACTGAGAAATGACAATAAAACATGAAGTCAGAATACTGGTACTTGTCGACAATACAACAGATGTCTTGATTTATGAATTTCATTTTCCGTATTGACATTTACCAATCGTCATAAAAGGAAAGAAAAATTCCACCTAATCAATACATTTATTTTCTTGTAAAGTATTACAATCTAGGACCGGTTTCGACCCTTCACAGGTCATCCTCAGCTATATCAGAATCACATTTGCATTTCTATCTTATACCTCTGAAAAACCTTCATGATATATTGTTTCATAATATTCAGTGAAAACTTATCTTATAAACTTACAAATTTACAAGTGTTCTGTTAAAATTAAAAATTAAAATTACAAAACTTTGTCTATTATATACATGCACTTTGGCTGACAGAATGCGTCCTTGGGTTGATTAAGCATATATCTTTGGTATTGTTGCTTATTCTGTTGAATCGATTCCCTTTTTATACTTATGTACAATCGTGAATAGACTATCAGTAAAATTTGATAAATAAAACTTGTGTGATAATTACAATAAAATATCATGTTACATCTTTATACCATATTGCTGGAGTGATATTATTTTAGGTAGAATATAAATGCGTGTTGACCTCTATAAAATATTTTACATAAACACACTAATATATTTTAAAGTCTAATCATTGTACTTTAAAGTCTAAAATACTTATTGCTTTGGATCTTGCATTGTTATGTGGTAAAATATTGTAACAATTTGTCTTTATATAAGATCAGGTATTGATAATATTTAAATGATAAGCATTCTATTTAATAGACATTTATGTTTTTTATACAATTCATAATCAACATAATATGAAATTTGTAATTTTATGCAAGAAGGAACTGACATTTAATCATTAGACTTAAAAGCCAACCATACACGGCATATTTAAATATTATCAATACCTGATGTTATATAAAGACAAATTGTTACAATATTTTACCACATAACAATGCCAGATCCAAAGCAATAAGTATTTTAGACTTTAAAGTACAATGATTAGACTTTAAAATATATTAGTGTGTTTATGTAAAAATATTTTATAGAGGTCAACACGCATTTATATTCTACCTAAAATATCACTCCAGCAATATGGTATAAAGATGTAACATGATATTTTATTGTAATTATCACGCAAGTTTTATTTATCAAATTTTACTGATAGTCTATTCATGATTGTACATAAGTATAAAAAGGGAATCGATTCAACAGAATAAGCAACAATATCTAAGATATATGCTTAATCAACCCAAGGACTCATTCTGTCAGCCAAAGTGCATGTATATAATAGACAAAGTTTTGTAATTTTAATTTTTAATTTTAACACAACGCTTGTAAATTTGTAAGTTTTCACTGAAAATTATGAAACAATATATCATGGAGGTCTTTCAGAGGTATAAGATAGAGATGCAAATGTGATTCTGATATAGCTGAGGATGACCTGTGAAGGGTCGAAACCGGTCCTAGATTGTAATACTTTACAAGAAAATAAATGTATTGATTAGGTGGAATTTTTCTTTCCTTTTATGACGAATACAACAGATGGACGATACCTAATACCGTGATCACTTGACTGCCTGGATAGGGAAAAACTCCCAGTTCATGTGATTAGCTCTGCCGGACGGGCAGCGATGAGCATATTGACAAAGACGGAAGAGTGAGAGGGATGGCTGAGTGTGACTGACTGGCTAGCAATGCGGCCTTGAGGCGGGGTTTTGCAAGTTAGGGATTTTTGTTACAACAGCTAGCCTCAACCGTTCAGCAGGTAGAAAGAAATGCAGCTCCTTCTTGTACTGTCACTTACAAAGTACTGTAACAGCAATTAGTACAGTCCCAATATTTAATGTAGGCACATCCATGAAATACCCAAACTTTATTTCATGTATGTACTGTACGTCTTCATGACGTCAGAAATTAATGTGAGTTATGTGTGCTGAATTTTTCCCTGCAATTTCAGATGTTAAAAATGGGATGCAAGATATACGCGGTGGCGAGTTATATGTGGGAAAATATGGTATTTGGTGTTTACCCAACAAAATTACTGGTATGGAATGTTGAAACTTATGCAGGCTGTGTGTCTTATTCTAACTCTCTGTAAAGGTGTAGTGGCATTATGTAGCTAGTTTCTTGTTGATCTGTTTCCACAAGTTTCCATCCTGGACATGGTGAATTGCTTGTTGCAGGTTCTCTCCATTTGGGCTCTTGAGTTTATCTCTCCATCTCAATGGAGCACATCCTCTGGACCTTCGTCCAGCAACTTTCCCTTCAATGATCATCATCTCCAATCCACTGGGTCTTCTGACACTGTGACCGAAGTATCTGAGTTGTTGTTGTTGGATAGATGTCAACAACCATATTTTGATACCAACATGCTTCAAGACTGACTCATTTGTTTGGTGTGCTGTCCAAGATATACACAATATTCTTCTGTAGCACAACATTTCCAAAAATTTAATCCAAAGGAGGTCTGTCATCTTTAAGGTCCAAGTTTCTGCAATGTAGGTGGCAAATTAAAATGCCTGCACACAGTAGACTCACTCCAAATACTGTAAATGTGCCATGCAGAACATGAGAGGGCACGTAAGTATACACTTGCTTCTACTATGGTTCCTACAAACATTCCTTCTGCTCTGTCTGGAACATTCAACATCTCAATTGAACAACTTGAGCTTTGATGTTCTTGGTTTAGCACGGAGCAGAATGTGGGAACATTTCCCTGAACAGGAAAACTTGCCACATCGTTCAGTCTACTGCAGACTAGAATTGTGCAAAACAACATGTAGACTCATTCAAACTTATAAAGGATAGGTCCCTCTCAGACCAAATTTGGTCAAAGCTTCCTGCTCGAGCACTCTGGTCAATGAGTGTTTGAAAGAACCAAGCTCAAAAAGATGCTCAGCTTCACTGAACAAATGAGTCTACCAAACTGTCCATGCTGCCTGATCACAAAGACCAGAACAAGTCTGGGCAGATCAAGTAGCTCGAAAACTCAGAAGTTCAAGTGCTACACTCACTGGGACACTGTTGCCAAATGCATTAGTCTTTGGCACATCTTCATTGTATGACCTTCTTCTTTGTGCCATAACTGCATGTAACATTTGTAACATGCACACAGGAAGCAGAAACAAGGTAACAACACACAGTCTTATCACCTACTGAGTGACTGAACAACTCGGTGGACTTGTATAGCAAGCCTGTTATCAAGTTTAGGCCGACTCGTACAGCTCATTGCTTGAATATTTTCCACTTCAACTGATCAGCAATGAGTCTGGTTCATTTATGGGTCTCTCTCTGTCTTTTCTAGCAGCAGGCTCATTCTCTGACTGAATGGGCTGAGTAGCAGAAGAGGAGAGGTAAAATCTTACAGTCAAGTTCATTGCACAGCACTACTGCAGACCTTAACAGCATTAATATGAGGGTAATCCCAAAAATAAGGTCTCCTATTTTCAAAACAGACTTTCAACCTATTAGGTCATGTTACATAAATTTAGTACGTGTTGAAGAGATGTTAAGTACAGAACAAAAATGTCCAACCGGACACCAGTGGGATCCGAACCCACAACCTTTTGGCAGTGTTCACCACTTCTAATACTGCATCAACTGTCGAGTGTCCTCTCCGAAAGCCATGCTGACGAGGTGACAAATCCCCAGCTTGCTGAACTGCTGAGAGTATTCTGGGCTGTAGGAGCTTCTCTAAACCTTTTCCTGCAGTATCAAGCATTCAAAGGGGTCTATATCCCCCAAGACTTCCCTTTGCTGATCAAAACTAACCGTGCCTTTTTTCATTGATTGCTAAAAATACCTGCCATGAGGCAATTGTTGTACATTTCCAGCACCAACTGTGGACAGAATTCTGCTGTTATCTTCAGCACTTTGGCTGGTATACCATCTGGCCCTGGGGCTTTCTTATTTCTGAGAGAACTAAGAGCTCTTTGTAGTTCTTCTGTGGTGAAATGCAGTATGTCGATTGGTTGCCTTACATCTTCATCAGCAATCCTCTCTGGATGATCAGGGAACAAATTATCCACTATTTCTTTCATGGTTTGTGGATCCATGGTTGGATTTGATAGTGCCCCAAGTTTCTTCAAGACAACCTTATAGCCCAGTCCCCACGGGTTGTCATCCACTTCCTTAGCCATTGCCCACCATCTGGCAGGTTTACTTCTCTTGATTGTATTGAGTTCTTTCCTTGCTGATTTATATTCTGCCATGAGTGAGACATCTTCCTGACTACCTCTAGCTCTCTGTGCTCTGCGCCTCAGTCGTAGGCAACTTTTCCTCAACTCTGCAATTTCTTCAGTCCACCAGTATGCTGGACGTTTACAGTTTCGCGGTTTCCTTCTAGTCATAGATGCATCACAAGCTTGTTGAAGGAGCTGCATGGCGAGTTTGATACATATGTTAGCCATTTCATTTCCTGTGTAACTAGAGCATTTTCTTGATATGTCCTCCATTTCTCTACGTAGTATATCAAGAAATTTCTCTTTTTCTATACTGGTTGTATTCCATTGTTGGTTTGGCAAATTGCGCGACATAGTCCTTAACTGATTGAAATAATAACATTAAGTTATTTATTAGACCACCTAATCAATACAAAATCGTCTTGGATGATTTACATAAATCTGTTGTTTTATCCATTGTACTTATTTTAGCAGCCTTCTAATGTTAATTTTGTTAATACTTCCACTATTGTATCTCATCACATTGTATTTTTCAAACCATCATTGTTATTTTTAATGTTATTTTACTTCAAATCTCTTCAAGATTTTAAAATTCATTTCATTACTACATGTTATTTAGACACTTATTTTTAATTTAAGGTTAAGACTATGGCTGATGATGCCTTCAGGGAAGGCGAAACATGCACCACTATTAGCTAACAAATTTATGTAAATCATCCAAGACGATTTTGCATTGATTAGGTGGTCTAATAAATAACTTAATGTTATTATTTCAATCAAATATCATCAATATGGACCAAAAATGATATTTATTACATGTAATAGTCCTTAACTGCGGATATTCTTGGAGCACATGAAAAATGATGTATTGGTGATCACTTCCCGTATAATCCTGTCATTCGCCATTCAGTGATCCTTGATGAAATGTCTTCTGATGCAAATGTAACGTCAGGTATTGTTCCCCTACCACGTGGTCGTCAGAAGGTTGGCACGTTTCTGCTGTTGATGGCTATCAAACCTGTCCTAGCAGCCATCTCCATTATATGTCGTCCTCTAGAGTCCGTATGTGGCATGCCCCATTCTAACGCTTGGGCGTTGAGATCTTCACCAACCATCAGTCTCTTGTCCATTCCCTGTAGTGCATCTTCAAGGCCATCCAGTTTTGTCTGGACCGGGCAAGTTGTCTGTGCGTGTAGAGGCGCGCGGCTGTGAGCTTGCATCCGGGAGATAGTAGGTTCGAATCCCACTATCAGCAGCCCTGAAAATGGTTTTCCGTGGTTTCCCATTTTCACACCAGGCAAATGCTGGGGCTGTACCTTAATTAAGGCCATGGCCGCTTCCTTCCAACTCCTAGGCCTTTCCTATCCCATCGTCGCCATAAGACCTATCTGTGTCGGTGCGACGTAAAGCCCCTAGCAAAAAAAAAAAAAAGTTTTGTCTGGAAGTCACTCACAGACTCATTTGGAGTGAAGTAACAGTTCAAAAATGTTATTCTGCCAATCACGACCAAAACAAATCCATCTCCACACCCATAATCTCTAACCGTAAATTTTCTCAGATCTGGTATCCAAATTGCAGCTGTCCCAAGGTTGTCTGCGAACCATCCTGGGTGATCCCTGTTGTGATACTGTTCACTGAGTAATGCTAGATCTGCTCCTTCCTCAAAGATCAGCTGAGACAAAAGATCATTTGCTCTCCAACTTCTGTGCACATTTGCCTGAATAATTCGTATCATTTGTTTTTGATTTTAAACTCCTCAAGAGCTTGACAAAATACAACGCAGGCACCTGAGCCAGATACGTGATATTGTTTATTCTCTTCTTCGCCCCTGTCTGTACAAATTACACATCGTGGATTTGTTTTGCAGCCTGCTGTCTTGTGTCCAGTTTCTCCACACTTGAAATAAAGCTTACTTCTGTCTGGGCCTTTGCAGAAACACGCATGATGTCCATAAGAAAGACATCGAAAGCAACAAGGTACCACAATTCTTTTTTGTATCCTACAGTAGAGTCATCCTACTTTGATTAGACCAGCTTCCAGAAGTTTCATAGCTGCTTTGTCTACCGGCCCTACTATGGCGAGTTTCTGCCCCCTGCTGTTTGGTTTTGTGACTATAATTTTTATCTCACCATTGAAATT
Source organism: Anabrus simplex (assembly GCF_040414725.1). Classification (NCBI taxonomy): domain Eukaryota; kingdom Metazoa; phylum Arthropoda; class Insecta; order Orthoptera; family Tettigoniidae; genus Anabrus; species Anabrus simplex. The sequence continues at coordinate 143,637,430 of NC_090271.1, forward strand.
CCCCAAATCCCGCCTTACAGCATCTACAGCAGTGGTAGCATCATCCATATCCCAAATTTCAAGTGTTGTTCGGGGGGATCAGAACTTTCACTTCACCATCTTGTCCAACGACATTTCTCAAAGATTTACCAAAGATGTTCCTGTTCTCATTTTGTGTGGTTTTGTTAAATCCCAAAAGAACAGCGCCTGCTCTTATTTTATGAATTGACCGAATATCTGTCCCACATTCTTCTGGCTTCACTTTACTCCAAATGTCTCTCAAAACATCTGCATAAGTCTTACCATTCATTGGTGTGATGAGGACAGCTTCTGAATGGCTCCATGGTATGGGGTGATCTTCTTTCCTCTTCTTTCCACTTTCTGTGGCTGTGTCATGATCATTTCTATCGGTTTCTGGTGGCGTATTTTTTATCTTATCATTCTTCTTTTTCTCTTTGGGGAGGACTTTTTTCTATTCCATCTCATCTTTCTTCTTGGTTGCTATTGGTAGTGATGTTTTAGTCAGCTCCGGCTCCTTTACAGTTGTTGATTTTTGTTCTAATTGCTCCCTTGTCTTCTTCCAAGACATTCTGCAAGTTGCCCCTGCATCTAGAGCTTCCTCCTATTTTGCCAGGCCATTCCAAATTTCCTTCTTCGGATTCTTCAAAGTAATAATAATAATAATAATAATAATAATAATAATAATAATAATAATAATAATAATGGCCGTAAACCACTCCCACATCGAGGTTTGCCTCATCCTCATCTCGTTGGCTCCCGAGCAAGTGGAAAGAGGATAAAGAGAAAATAGAATGTATACAACTCGTGCGGTTTATGACATCTATGGCAATTGTTTTAATAGTTCATTTTATTGATATCGTAGGAAAAGTAATTTAAAAAATAGTTTTGTTTAATTTCTTTATGTTCCGCTGTTACACGTAATTCTGCAAACGGTTCAGAGATAGTGATATGCGTTTTCATGGATCGAGTAGCACCAAGACCAACCGCCAGATGCCAGCCCATCGCAAATCTGAAAACCCACTGCCTGCTCGATACGCACCCGATGGATTCTGAAAACCATAAAAACCGAGACCACTCTCCCTGCATCTTTGACAAAGACCAGCTTGCAGCTTCAATACTTGAAAAAGACCGATTTGATCTTGATCTTCTATCAAATACAGTAGAGACAATACGCGACACACTGTGAGATATTGAGGGACAGCGATTAGAGCTCTGTCTGGCGGAGTGACCTGGAGTTACTGATTCTGTCATAAGAGCAGGTGTATTTGTTTGTAAAGTCTTTGATGTTATTTATGCGTTTGCATTAAGTTGACATAAGTACAGTAAATAGTAACTTGTGAAATTCCTTTATATCTCCTGTCAATATCAGTGGAAAGATATGTACTGCGTTTGGCTGCAATGACTATGAAGTGCAGAAGGATTCGCGATCTTTCTTTTGATTTCTCTTGTGACAAGATAATGTAAGTAAATACTGTGTTTGCATATATATTCTTCCAGTTACAAAGAGATTTTTATAGTAAGGTACTTCCTACACTTCTGATCTGCACAACCCATATTTTAACTGGTTTAAAATATAATAAGCTTATTTTATTGTATTAGTGCAGCAGTTAACCTTCAATACCAATGTGTTGTTGTGGGTGTGATCTGTGGGTTTTGATTTAATTCAGAAAAATGCATACACATATGTGTGTGGCTGGTTGTGTTCCAAGTTACCTTATTTTGGAATGCCGTAATGCGTTGTCAAGCACTGAAGAAAATATGGGTGATTTAAGAAATGTACCGTACATATTTTGTTGAAACAATATGATGATGCAAATTTGCTTTACCCTAATGTAATGGCAAGTATTGCTTATAGGGAAAGTTTGAATGTTTTTAAGACTGAATTTATAGATTTTCTTTCTGTTAGTGGGCTTCAAGTTAAAAGGAAAATCGTCGAGCTCTTAAATGAAAATTTATTGAATCGTGTGTAGGAAATGTGCCGATATTTTTGTTGACAAGTGTTTTAATATGCTGATACACTGCTTTTAAATGAGAAAAAAAGACAAAACTAGCCGTGGAAGTTCAGGCAGGTATGCTAAAGCTAAAAAAGTAATACATAAATGAAAGATCAAGCCCTTTACATCATTTAAATAATAACCTGTTAAATAATTCTTCATTCATTTATCCAGAATTGCTTTAGATACTTTGAAGTTAATATTTTAGTAACACTTTCTTTCTAGACGTAATTTATTTATCAATTTCCGTATATCTTTGTCCATTGATATTTGAATTTAGCGCGAATTTTCAGGTTACGCCACTAGGAGCGCCACTTGCGAATTGTCTCCCATTTTAGCAACGCTAAATCCGTAAGTGTCGCGTATTGTCTCTACTGTATTTGATAGAAGATCGAGATCAAATCGGTCTTGTTCAAGTTCAAGAAAGAAAAGTATGAAAATGTTGTCGATAGTGATGCTTTGAGGAATATTTACGTACAATTAGAGTAAAAATGTAACATACCCTTGGCTGTATAGTGGAATATTTTTAAAGTCGCTGGCCTGGAAATGATCTGAACAGATCTTATAATTCTTATATAAGCGTAACGTCCCTTCTTTCTTGTACACCTTATCCAAATCACTTCTGTGACATTTCAAAACCCACAGGTCACACCTACAACACATCGGTATTGAAGGTTAACTGCTGCACTATACAATAAAATATGCGTATTACATTTTAAGCCAGTTAAAATATGGGTCGAGCTGGTCACTGGAAGAATATATATACAAACACAATATTACTTACACTTTCTTGTCACGAGGGAACCTCCATGCATTCTTCTCTACTTCATAGTTGTCTTGCTTATTTAATGGGCTTCGCTAGGGATACTTCATAGTTACTGCAGCCAAACACAGCACATACCTTTCCCCTCATGTTGAGAGGAGATATCAAGGAATGACAAGCGCTATTATTTAATTATGTCAACTCACTGAAATGAAATGTCGTATGGCTTTTAGTGCCGGGATATCCCAGGACGGGTTCGGCTCGCCAGGTGCAGGTCTTTCTATTTGACTCCCGTAGGCGACCTGCGCGTCGTGATGAGGACAACACATACACCCAGCCCCCGTGCCATTGGAGTTAACCAATTAAGGTTAAAATCCTCGACCCGGCCGGGAATCGAACCCGGGACCCTCTGAACCGAAGGCCAGTACGCTGACCGTTCAGCCAACGAGTCAACTCACTGAAAACGCATTAATAACACCAAAAACTTCACACAAAAGTACACGTGCTCTTATGACAGAATCAGTAGTTTTCAGGTCTACTCGCTAGAGAGAGCTCCAATAGCTGTACCTCGATATCTCGCTCAGTGTCGCGTATTGTCTCTACTGTTTTTGCTTGTATTCTATCCTTTTTGGTCTTGATCGGACTCACTGCCTGCGATCGGACTGGACTCGAAAACGTAGTCTTCGATATATCATTTGAGACATCGTCATTGATATCGATAGCTATTAGATGTATCGAGCAGTGAGATTACTTCTGTTTTCCTTCCATAGCTCTTTAATCGCGTGGCTGGGTATACCGCTCCCAAGCGAAGCCCATTAAATTATACGATCAAGACAAGACAAGACAAGCTCTTTAATCCTCGACCAGATTGACATCAGTACGTCATTAAATTAAAATAATATATTGAAATTTCGTTCTATTTGTTTCCAGAATGGCTCATTGGTTCCACCGAAATATTTTCAAGGCAACAACAATAGTGAATTTCGATGTCAAAATGATTGTTCAAGATGCAGAAGCTCTAAAGATATGCAGGTGAATGAATGTTTACATGATAATTCTGGAGGAAAAGTTCTTGTTTTCTTTATGTTTACTGTGTATTTCTTTTATGAGGTTATGCTTTTCTGAAAGTAATGACGCTTTTTCCTGTGACAGACTTTGTAAATACTTTGGAAAGTAATACGTAAATTTCATTGTCACTATGTTGAAATTGGAGAAACTCTGTCACAGCTGATTAATTATGTATTCTGTGAATTCAGTCTTCTGTTGTAAATAATTTATTGCAGAAACACTCTCGTACAGTATAGGGACTGCCTGATAATCCTGTTTTTACATGTGAACCTAAGCAGTTATGATCTTAAAAGCAGGAACATCACTGCTCTGAAAGAGGTATTGCAGATTTAAGTCATTGCAGTTATTGGCCAGTAGTGTTTATTCCTTTTTAATAATCATCCGACTGTAATATTTTTGATTAAGACTATGAAACTTCCGTTCATTTCCATAATGGAGCAAATCTTATATGACTACAACAGTGTAACCTTTTAAATTGACACACCCACTTTCTAGACATATGTCCTAACACTGCCTTTACTGGCGCCAATAGTTCTGTTGTTTGAATCTTAAAGCAACAGTCACGAATTTCTCCACTCTCACCACTTGAATGTTTAAAAAAAAAACTGATAATGTTACTATAGAAACTTAATAGCACCAATGATTATTTGGACCGCCTAACCTCAACCTCCAAATCATCCAATTCTCCATCGTTGAAATAAACATTGCTACACCGGGTTTTGCAAATCTTCTTACGTTGAAGAGGAAATGCTGCCTCTTTCAGTCACTTTTTACTATACATTTTAGAACACTGTCCATCTGTTGTAGTCTTGTATTTTAACAGGGCAGTAAAATAATTGCAGTTAGGCAACAGCTGTAAGTAAGTTTAATTGATTTTTTTTTTGTACAGTTTTAATGATTTTGTCTTATTGGAATAATCTGTTAGAATGCTGAACCATTCTTTGAATGCCAGATGTTTGAATGGTTCAAAAAAATATGGGTATGTATTTTTCATGGGGCTATAGCCTGTAGCAAACCTTTCATTCACCCTATTAAGTAGTAGGCTTGTGAATGCAGTGATATAACAATATTCCTTAAAATATTGCTCATGAAAATTTTCAATTACTGGGGGCAATGATAATGCTTTTATATCAAAATTTAAGTAGAAGAGGAGGAGAAAAAGGAGAAGGTGGTAGTGTTTCACGTTGGTACCAACAACATAAGGCATGCAGGTATAAGTACCAATATAGTTGGAGATGTGTGGGATCTGGTAAATGCAGCACGGGTGAAGTTTAAGGAAGCGGGGATTATCAGTGGAATACCGTGGAGGGATACTGACTGGAAGATGATTGGGGATTTAAATGAGGCTATGGAGTGGGTACGTGGGGAAATTACATTACATGGACTTAATGGAAATTATCTGAATCACCCTCTGCACCAGTGCCAAAAATTTTACTCAGTCAATGAAAAGCACAATCGAACTACAACTCACAGAACCTACTAGAAACATTTGTATATTTCGTACTCAGACATTTTAACGAATTTGTATACTTATATCACAATGTATTGAATTATTTTTTGCTATTTGCTTTACGTCGCACCGACACAGATAGGTCTTATGGCGATGATGGGATAGGACAGGCCTAGGAAGTGGAAGGAAGCGGCCGTGGCCTTAATTAAGGTACAGCCCCGGCATTTGCCTGGTGTGAAAATGGGAAACCACGGAAAACCATCTTCAGGGCTGCCGACAGTGGGGCTCGAACCCACTATCTCCCGATTACTGGACACTGGCCGCACTTAATCGACTGCACCTATCGAGCTCGATATGTATTGAATTTGTGTCGCATAACATTTTAACATTCATGTAATATTTAAGAACCATAGCGCTTGGTTCAATTCAATCATATATCATAATTCATAACGCATGTTATAATATTGTTCATAGAGCTCACAACATTAGTTTTATTGTTTAATAGGAAGTAATGTTTTAGGACATTAGACAAAATTGTGTACTTATCTAATGATGGCTGATGATGACCCCAAGTAGGGTCGAAACTAGTCCCTAACAACTTATTGTAATGTAAATATAGGCATTACAAATAGCATAAAGTAGTGAATAGGAGGAATAAACAGTTTTTGTAAGATTAAATTGTATGAGATCATTTAGATCCTTTAAATTTGAGAAAATAAGCCAAACAAGGTTAAGAAAATAACATACCATAAAATCATCCTATAAGTCGAAGCATGGCATCAAATATGACACCAAAGTAATGGAGTACATGAATAAGTGATAAGTTACCATAAATTCACATGTGCTTATCAATTCATCAAATACTTGCAAATAAAGGCTCGACGACCTAACTATAATATTCCAACAGTACGAAACTCATATACAATCCAGCATGAGCACTTTTTAATTTCCAAGGTTACTCAGTTAAAAATTGCACTTATTATTATCATCATCATCATTATTATTATTATTATTATTATTATTATTATTATTATTATTATTATTATTATATTTATTCTTTTCGTTTCAGCCATCTATGGGCTACGAATACGCAACTCATTGCTTTCTCCAATTCTTTCTCCTTCCTCTTTCACTAGTATTCCTTCATCCGTTGGCTTGCTCGTGCTCGTTCTTCTGCCGAGAATACTCTATTCTTCCTCGTTTTCTCATCAGCTAGGTCCTTCACCTCCGCAACTCTCTGCCTGAAGATTTTTCTGTTTGTTATATCTTCTGCCGTGATCCCACATTTTTCTAAATCTCGGTGGACTTCTTTTACCCATGGGACTTGTGTCTTTCTGTTGGCGAGTCTCTCCGATCCCATCCTTTTAATATGTCCGTCGAACGTCAATCTCCTCTTTTTCATTGTGGTGGTGATGTTTTCAAATTGTTGGTATAGTTCTCGGTTTGGTCTCATTCGAAACGTAAACTTGTCCAATGATTTTATGGGTCCAAGAATCTTTCTAAGGAACCTCCTTTCTTTCTTTTCCAAATCTGAGAGTCCCTTCGTGGCTATTGTCTCAGCTGCGTATAAACATTCAGGTTTGACTATCGTGCTGTAGCGCTTGAATTTGGCCTGGTAGGAGAGTGACTTAGATTTGTAGATGTTCTGACATAATCTAAACGCAGTTTCCATCTTTCTTGCACGTTCTTGAATTGGTGCTTTCTCATTCATGTTTGGAGTCAAAATCTCTCCTAGGTACTTTTGTAGCTCTTTTGATGTCACCGTACTTCGTCCTCATTCTCCAGGTTGGGTCAATGGTATTTATGTTCATGTACTCCATCTTCTCAAAAGATATTTGCAATCCTGTTTTGTCTGCTGTTTCTTTGAGGACTTCAATCTGCTTAATTGCAATTTGCAAATTCTCTGCAAAAAAATACTATATCATCTGCAAATGCGAGGCATTCAAATTTAAGCCCAGTTCTCTTGTGACCTAATCTAATTTCATTTGGAAAGTTGAATTTGCTCATTTCTTTACGCCATTCCCTGATAACTTTCTCTAAAACACAGTTGAACAAAATTGGAGAGAGGCCATCTCCTTGTCTCAAACCTGTTTTGATTTCAAAGGGCTCTGACAGTTCTGCTAAAAATTTTACCTGCGATCGTGTGTTTTTTAGTGTTTGATGAATCAAGGTTGTTGTCTTATTGTCTATTCCAAATTCCTTAAGCACTTCCATTAGTGTGTCCCGGTGTATGGAGTCGTATGCTTTTTTGAAATCCACGAATGTCAATATCACTTTCTTATCTGCTGCTAATGTCTTAGTTTTGATTAGTCTTAATGGTAAAAATCTGTTCTTCACATGACCGCCCCTTTCGAAAGCCAGCTTGATATTCTCCTAATTGTTTATCTATATGTCCTTCTATCCTATGCTTGAGTGCTATAGAAAGTATCTTGTAGGCTACTGGCAAAAGTGATATCCCTCTATAGTTATTGACATTCGTTCTGTCTCCTTTCTTGTGCAGGGGGTGGATGATAGCCTCCCTCCATTCATCTGGGATCTCTTCTATGGACCAGATCTGTTGAAAGAGTGTTTCAAGTTGTTCCAGGAAGTTATCCCCTGCATATTTCAGAAGTTCAGCAACAATTGAGTCCTTGCAAGATGCTTTGTTATTTTTCAAGCTTTTGATGATCTCCTTTATTTCGTTCTTATCTGGCGGGATTGATTCATGCAGTGTGCTTTCTGGTTTCTGGAACGTCAGTTTTTCTTGAGGTGGATCACAGTTGAGCAGTTCTTTGAAATATTTAGCCAAGTGTTCACAGTTCTGTTTGTTGCTCATAATCAGCTTATCTCTTCTATCTCTCTCAGCTGGTCTCTTTTGAATCTTCTTTTGGCACTCTTGAACACCTTTGCTGTCCTTTTCCTTTGGATCTTAAATTCTTCAAGGTTCTGTTTGTTGGAGTTCCACTTGTTCCAAGCTTCTGATCGTCTTCGTAGAGCATCTTCACACTCATTCCACCATGGATGCTTCTTCTTCTTCTTAGGAAGAAAATTTGTTTGTTTCGCTGCTTCCTGAATCTTTCGAGCCATTTTGTTCCACTCATAGGACTCCGTGTCGAGTTCTTTCTGATATTTCACTACTATTTCTTCGCTGACTTTGAGTTCTTCAATTCTGTACTTCTGTATTCTGAGGGGTTTCTTTCTACGGTTACAAGGTATGGGTTTCACTTTTATCCTTGTTAGATAGTGGTCGGAATCAAAATTAGCACCTTTTTGCACTCTAACATTCATTATTTCCTTCGGGCTGGTGGTCGCTACATGGTCAATTTGGAATTCTCCTAACATGGAGTTAGGTCAATCAATCAATCAATACTGATCTGCATTTAGGGCAGTCGCCCAGGTGGCAGATTCCCTGTCTGTTGCTTTCCTAGCCTTATCCGAAATGATTTCAAAGAAATTGGAAATTTATTGAACATCTCCCTTGGTAAGTTATTCCAATCCCTAACTCCCCTTCCTATAAATGAATATTTGCCCCAGTTTGTCCTCTTGAATTCCAACTTTATCTTCATATTGTGATCATTCCTACTTTTATAGACGCCATTCAAACCTATTCGTCTACTAATGTCATTCCACGCCATCTCTCCGCTGACAGCTCGGAACATACCACTTAGTCTAGCAGCTCTTCTTCTTTCTCTCAATTCTTCCCAACCCAAACATTGCAACATTTTTGTAACGCTACTCTTTTGTCGGAAATCACCCAGAACAAATCGAGCTGCTTTTCTTTGGATTTTTTCCAGTTCTTGAATCAGGTAATCCTGGTGAGGGTCCCATACACTGGAACCATACTCTAGTTGGGGTCTTACCAGAGACTTATATGCACTCTTCTTTACATCCTTACTACAACCCCTAAACACCCTCATAACCATGTGCAGAGATCGGTACCCTTTATTTACAATCCCATTTATGTGATTACCCCAGTGAAGATCTTTCCTTATATTAACACCTAGATACTTACAATGATCCCCATGATCGCCATGTCATCATCCGCTTGGGAGCTCTCTTGAATTGAGTGGACATTATTTTCATACCAAATGATTCACAAACATCTATCAATCTTTCACCATTTCTGTTTGTCCTTTTATGAGCTGTGTATGTTCCAACGATGTTTTGAAATTTTTTTCTCTTTTCCAATCTGAGCATTAAAATCTCCCATCAAGATCTTGACATGTTTTTCTGGGGTTCTGAACAGTTCTTCTACAAGTTGTGACCATAATTCTTCTACTTTCTCTGGATTCTTTCTGTTATCTTCATTAATTGGAGCATGAACATTGAAAATGGAGTACAATTTGTTTCCACTTTTGAGAGTTAGTACAGAGAGTCTGGGAGATGGAGATCTGAAGTCTACTATAGATTCTGTTATAGAGTTGTGAATAAAGAAGGCTGTCCCAAGTATTAACACTGGATTCTTGGTTTTCTCTGACTTCTTAACTTTGATAGCTGGCCTTCCTTTCAGTATTCTGTAGTTTCCAATAGCCGACACTTCATCTGAAATAAATCTTGTTCCTTGGACTGCTAGGACTTTGATCTTATATTCATAGAGTACTTTGATCAGTTCCTTTTGTTTACCAACTTTCATAAGGGTGTTCACATTGAGTGTGCCAAAGAAATGCTTTTCTTTCGTTCTGAGTTTGTGGGGTGATGGATCCTCCGACTGATCCAAACATGATGGTGTAGGGCCCCCAAAATCCTTTGCCCTACTTGAACCAGAACTCTGGCCCTGGATTTTACCGGCTGGGGTACTAGATTCTGTACGTTTTGTCATCATGTTAGTTGCGTGGTTTTTGGTTTGGGGGATAGGGCAGAACGCCATCCAAAAAGTAAAACCAAGTTGGTGAGACCTGGAGTTTTAGAACAGCCGTCCCTAACATGGAATCCGACGCTGACCAGGAAATACCAGTATAATGGTCCGTTATTGGACATTATAAATTTTCCAGCTAACTCACTCTTGGTTGCCTGCGTTTCGCCCTCGTGTGCTAAGTTAGGCTCATCAGTTGGGACTTAGCACACCAACCAAGACGCAAGGCTAGCGCATACCGTGGAGGCCACTGCATAAGCTACTTGAAGCCACCAGCAGTGCCAATGCACTATGAGAGCTATGTCTCATTTCCAAAATTTGATGCCTGCCTGGCCATCAGATAATACAGATGTTGATTCCCAAAGGGACAAATATTTTAAATTCCCTTTGGGAATCAACATCTGTATTAGCTGACCAGGAAGCCGCCCGATTCGGGAACAGTCGCGCCTGGGTTTTAACTTGCTTTTCTTTTCGGGGTGTGCTCCCTTAGGTTCTTCCGCTCTCTGTGCCGTTGGGAAATAGATTCCTCTTCCGCCGCTGAGACCGTTGACCAGTTTCGCCTAGTAACCCTAGGTAGGGGCCCTATAACAGGGTGCTACCATCCGGAGCCAGATGGACCTTGGTTTTTTTACGAGGTTGATACTCCTCCCGCTCCTCCTTCCTCATCACTTGCACAATGAGGCCCCGGGCTTGCGACCGGCACTGGCGGAGGTTTTATTATTATTATTATTATTATTATTATTATTATTATTATTATTATTATTATTATTATTATTTGTTATTCCAGATGGTTATCTCCGCTTTACCTTAATCAAAATTACTCCATATTTATTATCATGCAAATATATCTGCCATGCTTTCCTGGTAAAGGGAAAGAACATTACAATAACTGAAGCCTCGTGGTCAACACATATGACGTGTCTAATCTCAACATGCACAAATGATTAACTCACTCCAGCATGGCTTTAGCATTTGCGCGAGTCACATAGTGTAATGATGGCACATATTAACTAACAGCAAGTTGTTGTTGTTGTTGTTGTCGTCATTATTATTCTCGATTATGAATTAAGGAAATGCCCACTCTGAAGGCATTGAATAAAGTTGAACGTGATTACACATAATTCATGGTAAAAATTCAACCAAAGTCTACACCAACGACTGGAGACAAATGGAACTAGATAGAAAAATATCTACAACCAATCCAGAATGTTCTAATACGCTACATGTACAAAGAATGAAAGCGAGATTAAAATTACAAATTAGAAGGCAATATAAATGTTACTTTCTATTTGTGTTAGATGTCTTGATTTCAACTCATGGTCTCCTCCACTGCTCCATGGGGTTTCACCATTAGGCTAGGGCGTCGTGTCAACTTTAGCTGGACATCTCCATTCCACAGATGTAAATGCAGTTAACAGTCCAACCACATCTCCAACGACGGAGGATTATCTTCTATTGTGGTTTTTAAATACTCGAAAAGTACTCCTTTGTCACCTGAAACTAAGATGACTATCAGACTATGTCCCTCTTGTCGTAAACTAATATCATTCAACAGAGCGGCTACTTGGAGCACTCACTAGCCTAGCGAAGAAAAGATTGAGAATGATTTCACCGCACAACTCACTGAAGTTTTTCATCCCACGTGACGTAATTAGCGGAAGTATTCTATCATTGGTTATTGAAGATATCATTTAGAACAGTCTAGAAGTCTATAATTTTTACTCAAAATGTACCAACCTTTAAAAAAAAAACCGTTCACACACAATGTCTTCCTTCTTGGATATAGTAGCAACTGTTAATTTCTTTTTATTTTACAACACACCAATAAAAAAACGGGATATCACAGTTGTTCCATGGCCTTGCCTCAAGAGGCTTCTTCAAGTTTTCCTTGACCAGAGTACTTCTGATGACATAGCTTATACTCGCAACCAATGATCGCTAATCCCTCTGTAAGACTAAGATGGGGACAATATGTCTGGGCAATTTAGCATAGTATTGAGCACATTTAATTTGGGAGAACAAATTTTGGGGCACCAGATATTCTGTGACATGCATTAGCAAAGAGGTTTTACATTTGTCAGATGTTCTCTGCCATTTGGAAACTGAATGTCATTTGTTGGCAGATTTAGCACATGTGCTAAGCATCCATAAATGATAACATCCAAATCTTCATGATTTTCAAGCAGAATATGAATTTTTGAAACGTTGATGGCATTATCTGTAGTAGCAGAACAAACTTTGCACTTTAAGACCACCTTACATTTCTGAATGCTGTTAATAGACACTTCTGTCAGATAATTGGCAGTGTGAGCATGGCCATATGTGTCAGTAGCATCCACCTAAATAAACGTGGCATGCTTTGGTGGTAAGTGTATGGAAGTTATAGGTTCATTGTAAACATTTGACCGGCCATCAAACCCTAGACACACAATTTGATTTTTTAGAATAAGGGAACAAGTTTTCTTTTCTCTTTTTGAGCAGTTTCCAATTAAGATCCAATAATTTCCTTTCAGTTAAGAGGGGTGTAACCTGGATGATGATGTTTCTTAAGTCGCAAAAATTGAGGTTGTTCAATACCTTGAAAGCGGTATTTATCACAAATATATAACAGGCTACTTGCTCATCCAGAGACTACTTCTGTATTGTTAACTACCTCAGTGGATCACTGGTAGTGTCCAACTCATGATCTCAAGTTCGCAGGTTTGATCCTGGCGGCTGGCACTCTATGTCATCGTTGCCGTGTTAAAGATATTCTGATTTATTTTCATTTTTCTCATTAGAATATACTGAAAAACCAGTAGTGGGAGTAGCGAAAGCACACGTGGATGTAGTAGAGTTAAGTGCTTTTCAAAGTTTTGGTTGAAATGGTATCTGAAGCGGGAGGGGGGGTGTGGAGTTCTTGCTAATACTGTATTTCCCAGATGGATTAGTGGTGATGTGTTGTGTGTTTGAGTCATCAGTCCTAGACTGGTTTGATGCAGCTCTCCATGCCACTCTATCCTGTGCTAACCTTTTCATTTCTACATAACTATTGCATCCTACATCTGCTCTAATCTGCTTGCCTTATTCATATCGTGATCTACCCCTACCGTTCTTACCACCTACACTTCCTTCAAAAACCAACTGAACAAGTCCTGGGTGTCTTAAGATATGTCCTATCATTCTATCTCTTCTTCTCGTCAAATTTAGCCAAATATTTATATTATTTTATATATTTATTATTTGTTTTTACAAATGAACCAGAAGAAACATGCAATTGTATGCGTTAATGCAATGCACATTGTGTGTGCTTCCTATTATATCCCCCACTCTAAAAAATAACAGACTCCCGAGCTCAACTCAAAACTATGTAATTCACATCACTGTCCCTTAAGTGAGTCTGTCAGCAAAAGTCACCAAACTCCCTTGAAATTTCCCAGGCAAAGGCGTTGTTGGCAGGCATCAATACAGAACAGAATTCTGTTTTTTAGTCTTTAATAATATATTTGATTTTCTAGTTTGTAAACTATACAAGAAATAACATTATTGTTAAATATTTGTATAAATTTATTTAATTTATTACTGGAAATTGCATAAGCAGTTTTTAGCTTCTTTGAACCTTTTTTTTTTTGTATTCTTAAACATACTTGAAAATTCATTAAATGTCATACTCAACTCATCTTAACTGTCTTCAACTTCCATGTGTGCACAGTTTGCTAAATTATTTTTGATGCTGATGACTTGGCCTTTACTTTATAACCACATTTTTTGCATATGACTCTGACACCTTTCCTTGATTCCTTTTTTAACTTCATCAAATGAAAGCCAGTCATATTGAATCGTTGAGCTTAAAATACCCAAACGCCAAACCCCAACAAGTAACATATCTACATTCTCATGCTGAAATTCAATAACTGCTTCAGCTCCTTGCTTCACAGCCTACACCACATTACCTTTGTAATGGGAATTCACATTTGGAAGGGGGTGTCTCTTGGAATGAGAATTCCCATTTTCAAGAGGATTTCCCAAGGTATAGTTCATTACTCATTAGGTTAATATGAATAGATTATTGAATGGTTTAAATGAGATAATTTTATAATAACATACAGTAAATAAGCAAAATTCAAGCAGTAATTAGAATTATATGTCATTAAAAAAGCCAAGAACTGAAAGAGTTGGCCATGTGGTTAGGGTCACGCAGCTGTCAGCTTGCATTTGGGAGATATGGGGTTCAAACCCCACTGTCAGCAGCCCTGAAGATGGTTTTCCGTGGTTTCCCATTTTCACAACTGGCAAACGCTGGGGCTGTACCTTAATTAAGGCCATGGACGCTTCCTTTCCACTCCTAGCCCTTTTCTATCCCATTGTTGCTATATAAGACCTGCCTGTGTAAAGCAACTTGAAAAAAAAAAAAAAAAAAAAAAAAGCTTTTATCGCCTGTCTTCCCAATCTCTGTTTAATGTTCTTATGAATTTCATCCATGACTATGATGAATAATATGGGGGATAGTAATTTGCATCATGTGACTCATCATACACAAGTATGTTTCAGAATTTGTATGCTTTCCTTAAATATGTATTGTACTAAATTGTGTTTGTTAGCTTCTGACAATTTTCTGACAGTCCAGTCATGCTCACAATTTGTTTGCAGTGATTTAAAACAGTGTCGACAGAGGCTACTGCAGGTGTTACCTGACGTGAATAACAGCCCAGAATCGGTTGATTCTCTGTATCATACGTACTTGTCCCTGATGTTTGGCTTTTTGAATGATTTTGGCTCTACTGGACCAAGCAAGCTAAGACATAGCACTCTGTTTAAATGGACACACACTCTGCTTGGAAATGTTCCTCAGTGAGTACATGAAATTTGTTGTGTAAATACAGTACTTTATAAATATGTGCATTATGTAAATTTAAATGTGTAATGTATATTTAAGTTCTGTGAGGTGTTATGCAATGTGCATTTGTATACATTTCCCATTCAGAATGAAGTAGGCAGTTTAGTAATGTGAATTTTAGAAATCTTCCCTCGTATATTGGAGAGAGTGATGCATTCATTGCCAATGCTAGGGACCCACCAACCCTCCCCAGAAATATATTTACTTTTATAGCAAAATATCA
Organism: Anabrus simplex; assembly: GCF_040414725.1. Lineage (NCBI taxonomy): Eukaryota > Metazoa > Arthropoda > Insecta > Orthoptera > Tettigoniidae > Anabrus > Anabrus simplex. The sequence goes on from NC_090271.1 coordinate 143,652,635, forward strand.
AAAATCATGTTTTTTCAATACATTCTGAAAGAAGAGCCACTGCCATTGGCTAAAATTCATTGAATATATCATCATTCCCAGAATTTAACTTGGATAATTCCATCACAAATTACCGAACAATAAAAACTCCTTTGCTGTAGGCCAGTGGTCTGACATGAAACATTCCCTTCATGAGGCTGTAGGCTGTGCACTCTTGATATGTTGTTAGACCAGTTGGTTTTGCACTATCCAGGATGTGCACAGACTATCACACACACACACACACACACACACACACACACACACACACACACACACACACACACACACACACACACACACACACTTGTGTGATTAGTCCATCTGCAAAATTGAAGATAGTTATTATTTTCGCTAAGGATCAGAATTGGCATCGTGGAATATTGAAGGTTCCAGTAGATACTCGAGTATGAGATCAAATTATACGTCTAGTCCTGCCAATCTGAATATATAATGAATTCAGCTTCACATGATTTCCACTAATATTAAGCCCTTAAGCGGGGAGCTCAGTATTACTGGCTCACTCCCTGGTGGGGAGCGATTTCCCCAATTGAAGAAAATCTTTACTTGCTTAAAAACAAGCTTAGACTAAAATGAACTATAGAAGGGCCATATGAGAAATATTTACTTGAATATAGTGTAATTAATTGTTGAAAAATCGTATTATTTTTAATACTTTGTGCAAGAACATACTAAGTGCTTTCACACTGTGATACTGAGCTTGTTTCTTCTTAGTAGTAAAGCTCTGGTTTTTGTTTGTGCATTAACTTATACCTAAATATTTTAGGCAGTTTACTAACAATCTCTGCCTGTAAATAAATTTGTTTGCACATGTAAATGTAGATTGATGAAGTTTGCGTGTACTTAAAAGATTTATAATGGAAAAAATTATAATACAAAATTTTCTGTTTTGTTGGTTAGCGCTTTTGAGGGATCCTGCTTATATACCTACGATTCATAAGTATCGCACACAGACTATATTACACTACAATACAGGTAATATTATAGTCTTCACAATGTTATGTCTTTTGCAGCTGTTCATTATGATACATACAGAAGCAGACCATGTTACATACTCTGTCCCATCTTCGCATAATTTGTATGATTCCCTTCCTTTTTTTGTATGAAAACATTTTACCCTAGCCACCCTTTCCATAGCAAGAGGTTCTCACCAATTGACACTTTGCTATCATGGATATAAGCTTCCGAAAATTTTGCTACCAGGTTGTCAAATACAGTACTGGCTTTATTTGTATATTTTTGGAGGAATTTGTCCATTATACACTTTAATATCTGAGAATTGTAAAAAGCTGTGGAGTAAAAACTTAGTAATAATAATAATAATAATATTGGCTTCACGTTCCACGAACTACTTTTACGGTTTTCGGAGCTGCTGGGGTGCTGGAATTTAGTCCCGCAGAAGTTGTTTTGCATGCATGTAAATCTACCAACACGAAGCTGGTGTATCTGAGCACCTTCCCATACCACCAGACTGAGCCAGGATCGAACCTGCCAAGTTGAGGTCAGAAGGCCGTCCAGCGCCTCAACCGTCTGAGCCACTCAGGCTGGCGAGGAAAAATCTCTTCTGTGTCATGCTCTTAGAAAACAGGCATAGACAACAAGCGATTGCAAGAAGTATAATGTACAAATTTAGGTTTCTGTACAATCCTCTGAGGCAACAGTATGTCTATAAGAAGCTTTATTTCATCCTTATTTGTCTGGACCCGGTCTCAATTTTTTGTTTCGTCATACTAAACTGAGTTTTATGTGCAATATTCTGCTGGGCATTATTTGTCTGTTCAGCTATGTTCTGGCATATCTTGTCATCAAAAAATAATTCAAATATTTCGCTCGGGTTTGTTTTCCCCAAAAACTCTCTTTACATCATGATGAAATTTTGGATCAAATCGGGACCCTCTTTGTTCATTTTCAGTCTAAGTTGACAAAGAAGTTGCGGTGGCTGTAATATTATCAGTATTATAGTCACCACTGTCACTTGATATAGATGTTGGTTCCCATAGGAAACCTGAAATACCGTATTTGTCCCGAATGAGTAAATTTATAATACCAATATAGTTGGTCCGTTATTGTACATCCAATAACGGACCACGGGTCACTGTCATGACCACTACTTGAAGTGGAATCGAACACTTGTTGTCTCCTTCGCGACTGCTGAACATTCGCGTCAGCTGGGCTCGAACCTTGTACATTCAAGCCTGCAGTACAGCACAGTCTCGATTATCCGACCTAAACGGGACCTGGAGTACGTCGGGTCACCGAAAATGTCAGATAATACAGAATAACTTTGAAAATGAACTAAAACAAACAGGAAGCCTATACTGTATTACTATGTTTTACGGTACTCTATTTATTGACTTATCAGTTCAATTGTACAGTAGATGCAGTATTGAACGAAAACATTCCAAATGTCTTACGAAAAGAGACTTGTCAATAATGTCTGCTTGCCTGCTGATTCACATTTTCTTGCCGTGAGATCCTACCATCAACGATAATCCTTCCCTGTTAGTCATCGTTTTCTCCTTTTGTTCTGCAATGCCTCGTTCTTCTTCTTCATCATCCTCATTTTCGTTAGCATTCACAAAACCAACAATATCAGGGTCGGATAGTTCAAACTACTGATCTTGTGCACACCACTTACTCACATCTTGAGTCATAGCATCCTCACAACCAGGAATGCAATTCAATAGGGGAACAATGTTTTCCATATCTTCATGTACCACCTCCTCTTGATGTTCAACCTCACTCAGCAATATGTTCCAAGACTTTCTAGTGTCGTCGTTTCAACTCCTTCCCAAGACTGCGCTATCCAGTATGTCACGTCTTTCTTGTTGTTTCGTTTTAACTTTTCTATCATGTCGTTGTCATTGTCCATTTTCTCTATCAGGGATGAAAGGAGTTTCCGCCGATATTTCTTCTTCAATGTTTCCAGCACACCTTGGTCCATCGGCGGCATAATGACGTCACGTTAGGAGGGAGGAACATGACTTTGATGTCACCATTTCTAAGTTGCTCTTCATTTGGGTGTGATGGAGCATTGTCTAGAAGAAGAAGAGCTTTTCTAGGGAGATTGTTTGAGATAGAACTTTTTCTACGAACAAACTGTGTAAACAACAATCTTTTAAGAAGTCAGCAGACATCCAGGCAGCCTTCTGATTCATGTAATGGACTGGAAGAGCATTAACAGAAATGTTTTTTAATGTCCTAGGATTCTTTGCTTTACCGATCATAAGCAATTTTGCTTTTAAATTCCCAGTAATAATACTACAGGCAACAACAGTAACTCTTTCCTTACTACGCTTGTAGCCAAGCACAGATGTCTTGGCTTGGGCTGCGAGAGTTTTGATGGCAGCATCTTGAAATTCAGCCCAGTCTCATGACAATTAAAAATCTGATCACTGGTTAATCCTTCAGCAAGAATTATTTATTGAAATTCCCTTTTAAATTTTACACCCTCATCGGATTTAGCTGACAGTTTTTCTCCACAGATATTAAGCTGCCCAATGCCGTTCTGTGTTTTCCACCGATGAAGCCACCCAGCACTGGCAGGAAATTTAGGGTCCCCTTCATTAAACTCCTTATGGAAATACACCGCCATTTCTTGCAGAATGGGGTCAGATATTGACAGGCCCTTTCCCCGGTTTTGAGTGAACCAAAGAAATAGTGCTTCATTTACCTTTTCATACTCACAGTTTTCATTCTTTTTTCTAATTTTCAGTGCATCGCTTGTTGCTCTGGTAGAGCATCACTTTTCAATTTCTTCCCTCTTATGTTTCCAGTCTCCCACTGTAACACGTCCAACACCATAATCTAAAGCCACTTCTTAAAGAGTTTCCCCATTGTCCAATCTCTTTAACCCACTCAACTTGTCTTCCACAGAAACAATCACTTTCTTCCGTTTACTCGCCATACTTACAGAGGATATGAAAACTGTAATATCTGCGCCCAACCAATACTACACTGAACAATGACTGAAGACTCACTGCACCTGTCCTTGAGAAAAATTCGGTCCTACCACATGACTGCCAGTGCTTGTCTCAAGGTCGCACCCTCCAGACCGGGTGTCCCAGAATTGCCTCCACGTAAAGTTCAAATTAAGCCTACCACTGTCGGATAATACGGAATGTCGGATAAGCGAAGGTCGGTTGAGCGAGACTCTACTGTACTTGTTCCATGCAAATTCCTGTCACTTACGAATTTCCCTTCGACAGAACTAAGATCACTATCCTCCCTACTAAATTCCAACATTCCTTTTATCATGACCCATAAATCATCTTCCTCTAATGTTGCAGACCGGTAATTCCTTTTAGACATTTTAGTGGGAAAAATGTAAGAAAAAGAATCAAATAGAACCTTGATCTCTGCAGTTTGGAAGGAAATCATGAAATGTGTCTGTATTACGGAACACATGCGTGCAAAATTAAATGTTGTGTAATTCGCGGTAAACATGCACTTGCAGTCGTGAAGGAAAAACTCCAGACTGGGGATAATAAATTAGGTCACAGTTCAAATGTGTCATCAGAGAGTTCTGTTTAATATCATAATCTCTGGAAATCCTTTCTACAGCAATATTATTGCATCCAAGGGATGATTGTGCGATGAATTAAAGCTTCAGCATGAGGCTGTTAGGCTTTAGGTCATTCTTTCCCGGACGTAACTTGCGTTCTTTGTGATGCAACTTATGGATGACACATTGGTATTGAGAGAAAATAGTTGTAAAAATTCACATCAGAGGGCAGATTCATCCAGAATACGCTGATGAAAAAGAAATAAAGCTCTGCAAACAGGCAACTAAGAAAAAAATATAATTAGAATTGGCGGATATATCCACGTTCCTTGCCGAGCAAGCGACTTGTAGCTGCGAATCTCGCCACATACCCACCGAAGGGGTTAACCAAATAATTATTTTGAGCTAGAAATTCCCCTACAAATTTCCCGGAAAGCACTCGTTGAATTTGTTTGTCGTTGGCTTTGATGCACTTCATTTTAACCTTCTGTTGCATATACTGTGTTGTCTCACCTCTCCCAGGTCCTCTGCTCTTTCATGCATGTGTTTCTATAAGATTTTCGTTAAATTACCACTGTACATGTCCAAAGTGTAAAGGTCTTCTGCATTTGCTTCGACCAATTTGACGAATTACTATTTAAAATTATCGAGTTATTGATGCAAATTTTTTGTTATTACTTTTATATTTCACACACTTATACTGCTGAGAATATTCATATAAAATATTTCCTAAAAGAGCCTTAGTTGTAAAAGTGTTCATGTTGAGACCAGTTAAGAAGAACCAATGGTTTTGTAAGCTCACTCCTTTTTTACTGACATGGTATAGTAATCATATTCTCAGCAAATTTCTAGTAGCAACTCTTTAACACCATTATTTGAAAGGATGTTAAACACCCTGAACTTGCTCTTGTTCATTGTTAGTTTTATTTATTGTCTGTTTCATTTTTTGTTTTGAGCACAATCACCATTATCAGTGCTCAGTTACCTTCTCATATGGCAGCTTACTGTTAGTGATAAACTACTGGTGGTGGTGATGATTATTGTTTTAAGGAGAAGTACAACTAGGTAACCATCCCCTCAACTCAAATCAGAAGGGAGAAAGGAGGTGGTTCGATAATTGAACGTAGTGCACAAATCATTATAAATCTTCCTCAACACTATACTTGACTCAACTTGCAAAGTGAGATTCTCTCTCTCTCTCTCTCTCTCTCTCTCTCTCTCTCTCTCTCTCGATTGTTATTACTTTTCATGCCTTGATCACCATTGCTTGTTTGCTGACCAGTAAGCTTCCATCTCTTTATAGTTAGTTACTTTATTCTGCAGAAATGTAGTTAGGTACCAGTTGGATAAAAAGAAATTGTGCAAGGAATGTCCTTGATAAAATCACCAGATCCTTTTCTTAATGTAGAACTAGGCTTCTCCAGAAATCCTGTGTTTACACTGATCTATATACCTCTTTAAAATCCATACACGAATCTGTGAAGTGGCAATGAGACAAAGACAATGACCTTTCTGCACAGGCAGCTGGCTGGTCGTAGGCAGTACAAAAGGAATAGAGTGGGAGAGGGGACATAAGTTGATGCTTTGCATTTGGTTGTTGGTCTTGAAGCAAAGAACATGTCAAAATGAGAAAATAATGTTTCATATTGAAAATGAAAACTACATACTAATATTTTAAGATAACAACAGCCTATGAGAAGGCAGGTGTATCACACCAGAGTTTTGGTATGTGTTCTGCAGATCTCCATTATGGATGGAATGGTGTATGGGACACTCAAAGCAATGTTAACTCACCAGCTTCCTTCTTAAGACTAGTTGGGAGAAAGTAAAGGGAGTGTGGGTTGTCAGGCTCTGTCCCCTCTCAACCATATTTCACAGATTCTGTATAAGCTAGACATTTTTATATGACTTTATTTCACACGTTTGTTCCTTTCCATTAATTTTATTGTTAATTCTTTGTTGTTATTACAGGCTTCAGAGGGACACTGTGTTTGAAGTTGCTAATATGAGTTGTAATGTTGCTCTTTGGTATATGAAGCATGCTTCAATGATTGCTGCCAAAGATGAGTAAGTAGCAAACTTTGACTACTAAAATAACCAGCTAATAAGGATAATTAATACCATCATGTCCTGTCCTGTCCTGTCAAGCCTTGAGAATAGACACATGCTTGGTTTAAAGCAAAATTGATAGAAATTATTATAAATTGTAAATTACATAAGCAATTCCAGTTAGGAAATATATGAAGTGCAAATTATGTATCAGATGCTTGTAGAGTCCTCAGCCTATAGGCTAATCAGATTTGCAGCTGTCCTGGAGAGTGGTATGCTAAATGAGATAGTTTTCTCTTACTTTCCTCACTGAGACCAAAGATACCAGTATGTGGTAGCCTGCCAAGCTCACTGAAATGTAAGCACAAACTAACCCTATAAGCAAATCCTCACCATTGATCATAGGAAATGGCTGCATAAGGAACGGTCTTACTAGAGATGCTCTTGCTACCCACTTTCATATTGTCTGAGCCAAAGATGAGACAGGTCGATGAAAGTAGCAAACTTGTTGCAATCCATGCCAGAAGATATAGCGCACTGTAAACTCTGTATCTCATCAGAGATGGAATTGGGCTCATCAAACACTAGCTGTAGACCCGTCAGTGATGAATTAGTTTTGGAATAATTGCAGCTGTAATGCCATCTAGTAGTGACGAGTGGAGGGAGGGGAGGTAGTGTACACGTTGGTAATAGTCAGTGTAATGCTATTGTTGATAAGTTTTAGGGGATTTCTCACTTTCCATGTCCAGGTTAAGTTACGTTTTTTTCAAAATTCTGTAGTCACAGTGGCTTTGTCATTGATTTTAAAGAATCTCAAATGGTGCAGGGTTCACCTAGTCTGCTGCAGGCAAAGAGATGTGTAGGATTCTGATGTCACTGCATTAACACTGTGCGTTGTATCCCACAGGTACCTGGTCCGAGTAAGTTTTAAGGATTTAGGTCACTGTTTGCAATCACTCCTTTGTACTTGAGTATGTTGAAATGTTTCTGTTAAGAAGTTTAATTGCCATGACTGTAAACTAGTTATTGGGGCTAGGATTTACGTATGTGCCCTAGGACTGGAAATATGATACTAATCTAGCCTTCTCATGGAGCGTGTGAAATACCGGGAGGAAAACTACACTAAATAAAACTACGTCATTAAGGATTCTCATTATTTGCATTTTTCAGAGTGAAAAATATCAGAAACAATTTTCTGAAAATATATTAATAATATGCCTTAGCTGGTGAAATGTCGTGGGGTTTTTTTTTCCCCCTTGCTAGTGGTTTTACGTCGCACCGACACAGATAGGTCTTATGGCGACAGTGGGATAGGAAAGGCCTAGGAGTTGGAAGGAAGTGGCTGTGGTCTTAATTAAGGTACAGCCCCAGCATTTGCCTGGTGTGAACATGGTAAACCACGGTAAACCATCTTCAGGGCTGCTGACAGTGGGATTCGAACCCACTATCTTCCGGATGCAAGCTCGCAGCCGCGTGCCCCTAACCGCATGGCCAACTCGCCCGGTGATGTAGTGTTTAAAGTGTACTAGGTCTTCTGGTATGGACTAGAATAAATGTGTTACTTTCATTGACCTGTTTGTCTCATCCTTGGCTTTGACAGTATGAAAGTGACGACTAAGGTATGAGCGAATGCTAGTAATGCCATTCCTTATGCAGTCAGTCCCTGTTATGAATGTATGAAAATATCGCTCCTAGGGTCAGTTGGCGAGTGCATTTCAGTTGGCTTAGCAGACTGATACGTAATAACTTCTGGCCGGTGAGGAAAACAATTGGAAACTACCTCACTCCACATTTACCTAGTATGCCTCTTCAGTGACAACTTAGCCTATCTGACAGCGAAGGTGTGGGAGATCAAACCATCCTTCGGGCTGAATACCCAACATGCATGCATGCATGCATACATGCATACATTCATACATACATACATACATCAATGACAGACAGATCTTCTTACCAGAAAATTAATTGAAGCAAAAGTGTTCAAAATATTTTTTCTTTAACTTTTGTTATTTGCGTTATCCATATATGGTAATACACTGACTGACAGAGCAAATGCAACACCAAGAAGGAGTGGTTCGAAAGGGATGAAAGTTGGGGAAAAACAGAGACGGCACGGACGAATAATTGATGTTTATTTCAAACCGATATGCAGGTTACACAATGCGCACGGCATCGACTCAGTAGGATGTAGGACCACCGCGAGCGGCGATGCACGCAGAAAAACGTCGAGGTACAGAGTCAATAAGAGTGCGGATGGTGTCCTGAGGGATGGTTCTAAATTCTGTCAACCATTTGCCACAGTTGGTCGTCCGTACGAGGCTGGGGCAGAGTTTGCAAACGGCGTCCAATGAGATCCCACACGTGTTCGATTGGTGAGAGATCTGGAGAGTACGCTGGCCACGGAAGCATCTGTACACCTCGTAGAGCCTGTTGGGAGATGCGAGCAGTGTGTGGGCGGGCATTATCCTGCTGAAACAGAGCATTGGGCAGCCCCTGAAGGTACGGGAGTGCCACCGGCCGCAGCACATGCTGTACGTAGCGGTGGGCATTTAACGTGCCTTGAATACGCACTAGAGGTGACGTGGAATCATACGCAATAGCGCCCCAAACCATGATGCCGCGTTGTCTAGCAGTAGGGCGCTCCACAGTTACTGCCGGATTTGACCTTTCTCCACGCCGACGCCACACTCGTCTGCGGTGACTATCACTGACAGAACAAAAGCGTGACTCATCGGAGAACACGAAGTTCCGCCATTCCCTCATCCAAGTCGCTCTAGCTCGGCACCATGCCAGGCGTGCACGTCTATGCTGTGGAGTCAATGGTAGTCTTCTGAGCGGACGCCGGGAGTGCAGGCCTCCTTCAACCAATCGACGGGAAATTGTTCTGGTCGATATTGGAACAGCCAGGGTGTCTTGCACATGCTGAAGAATGGCGGTTGACGTGGCGTGCGGGGCTGCCACCGCTTGGCGGCGGATGCGCCGATCCTCGCGTGCTGAAGTCACTCGGGCTGCGCCTGGACCCCTCGCATGTGCCACATGTCCCTGCGCCAACCATCTTCGCCACAGGCGCTGCACCCTGGACACATCCCTATGGGTATCGGCTGCGATTTGACGAAGCGACCAACCTGCCCTTCTCAGCCCGATCACCATACCCCTCGTAAAGTCGTCTGTCTGCTGGAAATGCCTCCGTTGATGGCGGCCTGGCATTCTTAGCTATACACGTGTCCTGTGGCACACGACAACACGTTCTACAATGACTGTCGGCTGAGAAATCACGGTACGAAGTGGGCCATTCGCCAACGCCGTGTCCCATTTATCGTTCGCTACGTGCGCAGCACAGCGGCGCATTTCACATCATGAGCATACCTCAGTGACGTCAGTCTACCCTGCAATTGGCATAAAGTTCTGACCACTCCTTCTTGGTGTTGCATTTGCTCTGTCAGTCAGTGTATAAGCAATATAGGTAAGAACCATTTAGAACCCCTCTCTAACTCCCTCCCCCTACTTAGGAACATTGTAATAATTAGTAGTGTAGTCTTCTTTCTAGTTTTTCTTGTACTCGGATACTTACTGTATTTTCTCAAATGTGGCTATTTTAAAACTTGGATTGTCTTATTTTTGCAAACTAGGAATGTAGCTATTTTTCCTGTTCCAATCGATGTTTTTGCATAGATAACAATGCATAATAGTAAAAAAAAAAAAAACTCCCCATAGCTTCCACTTAATGGAATAAAGCCGAACTGAACATTGGAAATTTCCTCTCTGCCGATCATTTCTAGCAGAATGGGATTCTGTGTGGTGAAACAATGCATTCAATGGACGGTGTGAGGTGTGCAAAATGTGAATTATCATACCGATATATGTGGACTCCAGCATGATATGATTTTGTGACAAGTTTAACGGTTCTTATCAAATAGATGGATATACTATACCACAAACTTAAACATTCTAACATGTTAGATTCTTCGTATGCTTGTGCTTATGCATATGTTGTTGCTGTAATATTTGAGAGTCTTGTCATGCAGAAAATTATATTTCATAAATTGATTCAATTATTAATTAATAAATTAATATATTTTCCGAGTTTCATAAGACGAGTAACTACAATGAAACAAAAACTTCCCGACTGTATGTAAGAGGCAGCTGAGCTGACTTCCCGGTTGGAGCTGATACACAGTTGCCTGTAAACAAATGTTAAAATTCTTTTCAATTCCATTCCACTCTGGACTGGGCGAGTTAGCTGTGTGATTAGAGCTGTGAGCTTGCATCTGGGAGATGGTAAGTTTGAATTCCACTATCGGCAGCCCTGAAGATGGTTTTCTGTGGTTTCCCATTTTCACACCAGGCAAATTCTGGGGCTGTACCTTAAGGCCATGGCCGCTTCCTTCCAACTCCTAGCCCTTTCCTATCCCATCGTCACCATAAGACCTATCTGTGTCGGTGCAACGTAAAGCCACTAGCATTCCACTCCGAAAAATACTCTTGGCAGAGAATTCTGTTCTGTTTAATTCGACTTGTGGCAATTGATATCTTGATCTCCCGTTTAATTACAAGTGCATGCTGTGAGCTTGGGGTGTACCTGACTGTCTGTTTCTTATCAGCACTGAAAGCAGTGTGTGCATGTGTGTGTTTCTCGAATTTCCTTTTGTACACAGTCAGGTCAGGATCATCCTGCTACCATATATGACAGTAGGTGGTACTATCTGTGACCATCTGGCCGAGGGTCAAGCAGCCATCATCAAACTTGACACCGAAATAAATTCACCAGAAAGGTGAGCATGGTCAATGTTTTAGATGGTGGAAGAGGACCCCAGTCCCAACGGCAGATAAAACGGAAGAACTTTCTTCTGTGAGCAACGTCTGTACTTCAGTGAAGTGTTTGCAAAAGTCATCTGAACTCCTAGGGAACGGCCAAAAGTTACACCTGGTAGTAGGTTTAAAATGCCTCTGGGACTGATGATCCCACCATAATAATAGCCTAAATATTAGTATATTACTTTAAAAATTCCCTCAGAAATGGTTAGGGTGAACCTTGCAAGTGACGTGCAGTTCCTTGGGTGCTGGTGGAACTGTGAAAAATGGGTGACCAGTAGCCAGCGTCATGAACATGGGCATAATCAACCTTACGGCCCTGACAGGCAAGGCAGAAGAATTGGTGGATTTTATGGAGAAAGAGGGTATAAAAATGATGGGGTTGATCAAAGTTAAATGGAAGGAGAAAAGGAAAGAAGAGAATGAGGAAAGGATATATGCTATACTGGAGTGGTGGTAGAGAGGAAAAAATGGAATTGGCCTGATTATTTCAAAACAGCTGGAGGAGTATGTGGATATACAGGGTCCTTTTTTGGCTCTGTGCGAGTGTCCGGGGAAGCTTCACGGAAAGGCAGTAACACGGCCGGGACACTCATTTGCTCTGAGATACATTGCTTCATGTCCGGCTAATGTGATCTAATGCAGTACTGATCAAGAGATAAGCCCCCCCCCCCCCCCCTGTCCTCACTGCAATAGTTTAATTTTACAGCTGTGATATTGATAGTGTGCTCAATGTGTTAGCTTTGAAGTAGCATTGTTTGTGTATGAATACAAAAGTTATTGTGTTTTTAATGAGTGATGTATATAGTAGACCAACGTGTATGCAGTGTGTTGTGCTATGCAAAGTATTCTTCTGTTAGAGAGTGCCACTTTTGACTCATTTGCAAATTTCCTGGTATCCTCCCTCCCCGTAGGAGTACTAAATGTAATGTAGTGAAGTTCTGCACCACTGGGTCTATTCTTAACAAGAAAGCATGCAGGAGATAAAGAGGAATAGCTTGATGAAATAGGAGCTTTCTTGGAAAGAATTCCAACAAAATCCCTGCCGTGTCTTGCTGTTTAAACGAATGTGTCATTATCTTCTGCTCACAGAGCAACAAAACTGTTAAAAGCCAAACCATACAAACCCACCACTATCCAGCCAAACTGTACAAACCCACCACTGTCCAACATTTAATAGGACCTGACAGTATTGTAACTGGTTGCTTCAGTCCGTTCTCGATGGGTATGTTGAACCAGAACTTTTATTTTTAGTGATGAAACATGGCTGCACTTAAATGGCTACATAAATATCAAAACAATCACTACTGAAGTGTAGGAAATCGCTACCAGCTGCATGTCCATCCACTTCATGATGTAAAGATAGGAGTTTGGTGTGCAATAAATGCTCTCAGAATTATAGGGCCTGTATTTTTCTATGAAACAATAATTGCTGACTGATATATAGACCTCATTCTCAGGCCATTCTTTCAAGAGCTGATGGAAGAAGAAAGTAGTAATGGTTACTTCATACAAGATAATGTGACGGCACACCTGCCATCGGTCTGTGGAGATAACATGTGAAGTTTTCGAAGGTCGTATGGTTAATTGTCCCGCTAGATCTTACGATTTAAATCCTGAGATTATTACCTGTGGGGGATGCTGAAGGGAAAAGTGTATGCGAACAACCCTCACACAAGAGAAGAGCTACAAGAGAGCATTGGACAAATTATTTCAAACATCACACAGGCTGAGATTCGCAGAGTGTCTGGAAACCTGTTTTCGAGGTATCAGGTGTGTTTGACAACTGATAGGCAACATTTTGAACATCAAATGTAGTGCCAGGTAGATTTTAGACTGATACTTAAACTAGAAATAGCTTTCTATAAATGTGAATTGCCACGACGATGTTGTTGGGAGGAGAGGCGCACGTTATACCGGCTAGCGACAGAGTGATGTGCTCTGAGTGGTGCTGCAACCAAAGCTAAAAAAAGACCCTGTAGTAGAGTATGTCAGCGACAAGAAAATGAAAATTAGACTGAGAATAAGGGGACTGGGGGAAGGAGAGAGAAAAGTGGAGAAGTGCCATAAAACCCCCAACCCGGCTGGAGCTGGATAAGGGGAAAGGAGGAGGATGTCTAGAAAAGAAAAGAAAGAAAATACATTATGTATCTAGTCAGCTTTCTTGAAATTGAATTGCCCTTTGAAATGTACTTGCTGTGGATTTAGAATGGTGCCGAAGATGCAGGCATCAGGTCTATGATCTGTTTATTGCTACCTCCAAGGGGAGTTTTGGCAGTTCTAAATCGCCCATGATGATGTTAGTATCTTGATAACTAAAATTCACTGGCTCTATGGTGAGAGGTTTGCACACCAAAGTAATGTTGAACTGCAGAATCTTCATAGTTGAGTACCTCAGTATTGTTCCTGTCTGTTACCAAGACAAACTGTATTTTAATGCCCAGTCAAACAAACACGGGACTTCCATACTGATCATTTTGTTTTTCCATGCCATCAGACTCAGGCCAATTTCTTGTGTTACCCCTGTGTGTCTTATGGATAAGAAGAATATCACATGCATATTTCTTGCATAGGTCTGCTAGTAAAATTTCCGTGTTCCTGGATAATCCCTCAGCGTTGATAGAGATAATCACCATTGCCCTTAAGAAGGCTGATTTCCATTGATTTTCATTTTGACAGTTTGGAAGTTTGAAACCAGTGATTGAAGGATCAGTCACTATGGACATCATTACCCAGGGTATGCCCGACTGCCATTGTTATTGCAATCTTTGTGGAAGCTCCTTCATTGCACCCCAGGCATCAGTAGCTCCCAGACACTGTCAATAAGAAAACTGCCCCTCATGATGTCTGAGTGTTTGATATCTTGATTTTGCTTGCTTTGAATGATTATTAATGATTTTTCACATTTGAATATACACTTGTGAGCAACTGAATTGGAGATATTTACTGTAGTGGGAAATAGTGCTGTGCTCAGCCCGGTGAATGTAATAGGAGGGCATGAGTGAGAACATCAGACGTCATGCAGGCTATATGAGCAACAGTTGACCACGAGATGGGTAAGACACGAAACTTCAGCACATTTGAATACAGCCAGATTGATTGCATGAGACATTAATGGGCCACTCCATCTCTGAAATAGTGCAGGCACTGGGCTTTTCAAGGGCTACTGTGTCAAGAGTGTACTGTGAGTACGTAGATTTGGACAAACCCACTGCCGCCAGGGTCAACTGTTGTGGCATATGACATTTTGATTACTGGGGTTACTGTCATCTAGCTCGGATCGTAAGAGCGGATAGACAGGCCACAGTGCAGCAGATCACTCAGCAATTCAGTGCTGGATAACAAAGACGTGTGAGCAGCCATACCATCCAAAACCATCTCCTTGCCATAGGATACAGAAGCAAGTTTCCTACAAGGGTACCTCTGCTGAACGTCTGTCACAAGGCACGATGACTGACATGAACAAAGGAACACTGTCTTTAGCCATTCGAAGCATGGAAAACGGTTGCCTGACAGATGAGTCGAGGTACCAGTTGGTAACACGCTGATGGCTGGGTATGAGTCCATTATCAGCCATGAGGCAATGGATCCCTCTTGCTAGCAGGGTACATTTCAGGATGTAGTGGTGGTATCCTTGTATGGGGACTATTCACATGGGATGAAATGTGACCCATGGTACATCTGACAGTGTTTCTCACTGGTTAACATTACACGTGCCTGCTGGCAAATGATATTCACCCGTTTGCCTCCAGCGCTCTGCAGATGACCTGTACCTATAGCAAAACAGTACTCCAGACTATAGCTTCCGAATTGTGGCTAACTGGTTCGATAAGCCCTCCACAGATGTGAAAATGCTTCCCTGGTTTCCGAGGAGCCATGATTTCAAGATAATAAGAGTGCAACATGTTAGTGTGTGTTGGTAGAAATTAGTTTTTATTTGTGTCTTTTATATGTTGAGTTTCTCTGACAGGTATTTGAACTTCTGTGGGTGGGATTACAGCTCAGTGTTCTCATGGCTTTGGAGTACTTGATTCCGCTTAGTGGAGTTTCCTGGAAAATGGCTAAATATATCAAAATTTAAATAAGCCTAAAATGTCAATGCAGTATCACAGCTATACCCATATCAAAATTCAGTTTGATCCATCCACCCATTTTTATGCCAGCCTGTTATAACAAAATGTGACATGTGTTGGTAATTTCTTATGGATCCTCTTTGTGACTGAGACATTTTATACCTAATCTTAATGCACACTAGGGGCATGACTTCTCATCAAGGTGGCTATGGATTTAATCCTGGTCAATGCATGTGGGTTGTTTAAAATACAACGCACACAAAACTGGATATCTCATGGCTATGATCATAATATGAACAGTCTTGTGAAGTTAATTTACTTGCTTTACCTAACGGATATGCTATTGGAAATAATTACTGTATTTCTTTTATACATATTTTAGCATAACAATGGATGAAGCAAAGGAAGTGCACAAAAGTCTGAGAAAAGCTGCAGGCATTTTCAGATTTGTTCAAAGAGAATTTCTTCCACAAGTCCAAGGGAAGCAAAAGGAGGGTAGTGATTTGGATCCACGAGTGACTGCTTCTTATATGACACAGTGCACTGCAGAAGCACAAGAAGGTATGTTTGTATTATTAATCATAAAGCCTGTGCATTGGAAAGGGAGCTTATTTAAGTGGCGTTACTCTGACTATACTTTGTATTGTTTGTCTTCGAAGATTCGCATATGATAAAAAAACATAGATATGTAGGTCATTTCGTATATCTTGAAAATGATGGTGGTGTATCATCCAAACATGTGGCAGCGTGGTAAGGCCAGTATCAAGTTGGAAACCCTATGGCAAATGCTACTGAAGGCCACCAACAGAATGCATCTGTGGGCATAGTTGCATACTGTCGACCAAAATATTATGTGCACTTAGGTTTTGGAGGTGATTCATGAAATAATCAATAGGCCTACTCCATCATTTGTCTAGTTTCATTTCATATTAGGTCATATAGGTTTGGAATTTTTTATTCTTTGGTGCAAAGCCAGAAGTTGATTAGTCAAAAATCGAAACTTTTCAGGAAATGAAATTCAAAATGAACAAGGCAGTGTAAAATACATAACTGAATTTATTAACTTCAAACTATAGAAGTTTCTAGACCAATATATTATAAAACACAATAAATACATTTTATCCATGTACTTGAAAGTGTATTAATCCCTTAAATGGGCATGATGTCTTTAGATGTTTTCGTGCTGGGCTTCTTTGGTGGGTATGACGGCATAAGTCAGTCGTACAATTTTTCGCTTATTTCTTTTGAGGCTGATGGCATATAATGTCGCCATTGAGTCTGCCGTATTAGTTGATATATTTTCCATGATACCACGCTGCCACGCAGCTGTTTATGTCGAGGAGCGTGGCTTCCAAACGTAAAGTAAATCAGCTTGAGTGTACAGGTATTTTGATAGTTCTAGAAGCGAAGGGTGAAGATGAGGTATTTTTTTTAACAAGTGATGATGCATAGGTATATACTGAAGAAGAGGACATTGAAAGTGATCCTGAAAATAAAAGTAGTGGTTCCAGATGAACCAAATGATGTGGAAGAAGTTCAGAATGTGATCACCACCTCAATTCGTTGTGAATGGTGCCCCATGACCAAGAATTGCTTTTACAGGGGTAAATACAATAAATATACCCTTAGTGATGTACATAGTGTCGATGAATACTTCAGCACGTTCGTAGATGGCCTTGTTTCCACCTATATCACACAGATAGCAATGTACAAAACCTGTAATCAAATGGATACATAACCACGTAGATAATGTAAATAATGTTAGTAACCCAGTATTGAAGTATAATAATCACTATCATATTATATTAAACTAATTGTGTACACATTTTTTGCAGGAAATATTTAAATATCATAATGTGGGGGAAAATGTACCTAGGGCAGGTTACACATGTGGAGAACTTAGTACCCAGTTAAGGGGTTAACACAAGGGCATTGAAGGCATTTGACATATCAAGTTACTAAGATAATTGTAAACAAAGCCACATACACTTTGATACAAAAGTGATTATTGAAATTGTATTTTTGTCTCATCACACTAAACATTGTAAGTCTCGGACTTCAGTTTATTTTTATTTTGACGTAGGCTGAGGGGAAACATTTATAGTAGTAGGGCAAGGCCGGTTCTAAAACAATGGGTGCTGAGTCAGCACCAAGTCGGCATTTTCCCACGAGGTCATTGAGTAGTACGGTTAGGAGGGGTTTGGACCTGAGGTCATTGACTGCTAGTTGAGTAGTATGGGTATGGTGGTTTGTGGATTTTGCATACGAGAGTAAACCTAACCTCACAGACGCCATTTTGGAGGGGGCCTAACCTCACAGATGCCATTTTAATGTTGAGTAGTTAGCCTATGTGCATTCTATACCTGAGTAATATGGCAATGCATGTTCTATGTGGAATAACATCATATTCTTGCGTACGAGAGCAAGCTTAACCTCACAGGCACCATTTGGAGGGGCCTAACCTCACAGACGACATTGTAGAGGCATTTTTTAAAACCAGATGCCCTTCCTGACAACAACCTAGTAGAAAAGATAATAAGGCCAAGATCGATTTTATTTTTTTTTAATTTTTTTAAAACCGGATCCCCTTCCTGACGTCAGGGAAAATATCCATTTCTCTACGGTGTTGGGTTTGTGGTGAGATGAATCTGATAAGATGGATTTTTTAAATAACCAGATGCCCTTCCTGACGTCAGGGTTGACCCCAAGGCTAGTTGAGTATTAAGCCTAGGTACGTTTTAACCCGAGTAGTAAGCCTAGGTACATTTTAACACAAGTAGTAAGCCTAGGTACGTTTTAACTCGAGTAGTAAGCCTAAGTGTGTTTTAACCTGAGTAGTAAGCCAATGTATGTTCTAAACCATTGTACTCGGAATTAACGTCCTATCCTTGTCTACGTGAGCGAGCCTATCCGCACAGACCTCATTGGAGGGGCCTAATTGATATGGGGTGCTTTATGTCTCCATCCGACAGACAAATAACCATCAACAGCATTATATGACCTTACTGCTGAGAGGATTGGAAGGCTTTTTTGGGCACCCAATCTTAGTAATTAGACATTGTATAACTTACCATTACCTACCTTACCCTGCCAGGCTGAATGGCTCAGACGGTTGAGATGCTGGCCTTCCCATCGCAAACTTTGCCTTACCTTATGCACAACCCTCCTCTACCTCCCCCTCCTAAAACTCATCTCTACGTAGTTGAACACCTGTGCCAGAGTTGTCTCCGATGGGACTGAGAATGTGCCATACTAAGGTCATTCTGTTTTAACATGCAGCGATCACGTCGACATGTTTGTGCATATTTAGACTTATTTGTTATCAAGGTCACACTCTAGGAAACTCAAACCTTTATAGATGCTCTAAGTGAGAATATTTTCAATAGGTATGAAGAGGAAAAGGAAATGCAATAAGAAGGACATTTTAATGTTAAAGAAATATTTATTGTGTAATTATTTACAAAATTAAACAAACTACTACAGGTTATACTACAGTCTTTGTTATGCTGATGACAAGTTTGCTGTACTCCTTAACAGCATACTGCGAAGAGGTAGCATGCTTCCAAAATTGTAAACCCCCTGCAACATTCAGATTACACAAAATATTTATTGTTTATGAAATAAAGTTTTCAAAATGTATTAAACTATGCATGTTTTTGGTCTAGAAAGCCAAGAATAATGGCCGAGAGGATTCGTCATGCTGATCACACGACACGTCATAATCTGCAGGCCTTCGGGCTGAGCAGCGGTCGCTTGGTAGGCCAAGGCCCTTCAAGGGCTGTAGTGCCATGGGGTTTGGTTTGGTGTGCATATTATGCTTTACAAAGAAGTTGATGCAGTTCTTACCTTGTTGTCATTCATGTGTTTAGTTCCTTTTTGAATTATTATCAGGTACTGTAAAGGAGGGAAAAAGCTCATCCATACACTGTGTACAGTGTGCAATCTTCAGATTAGGTCCATCCCAATCATCCGAACCATTTTTACCTCGATGCTTGCAATGACGTTGACAGGGTCTGCATGAAGCTACATCGATTGACATCTTACTGTGGAGAGGAAGGATGTCCCCAAAAGCATCTACGAAAGGAGCAGCGCACGTAGATAAAAACCCTGGTGGTAAACATTGAATCAGATGTTTTGGCATCTGATATAAGGTTCTGTATTTAAAGAACATCTTAATAGCCTCACTTGTGTGAGGCAAATAAGATGTTGCATGTTAGCTACACTGGTAGGCAAACAGGATCCGCATTCACAGTTTTGTTTGTTATCAAGACTATTGTCTGTAACCATGTAGTCTTTTTCTTTCTGTTCCATAGTGTACAGTGTAGAAGCACACACTATTGATGAAGGGCTGTCCTTATTGATAGTCTTGTAACAATATTCATTAGTGGATGGTAAGGGACATCACTCATATGAATAATAAGACAGATTCTTCATGATAAAAGCAGTCTATAACTACAATCGGTGTTTTATTTTTAAATTCTTCAGGCAAAAATAGTGGACGATCTTCTTTCTGATAATACGATGATTGAAATTTACAAAGCATGTCATAGAGCAACCCAGATTTATTTTTCTCAAAATTAATGTCCATGTTTTCGTAGGGATATGTAATTCCGTTGAGATATAGTCTGTTATTTCTTAATTTACAGACAAATAATATACAAAGGCATTTCGGTAAAATGTGACGTTTCAACAGCCCAGCTATGCTTGTTTGTAGGTGGTAACACGGGATATTCATGCAGCTCCCAACTTCGAAAACTTACAGGTAATGGTGTATCATTTTCAACAATCTTGAGCAATCAAAGTTTTTCTTGATCAGATAATGTTATATATGGAATCTCCCACAATATACGATAAAGTGTAATTTTCGAGTCTACTGGTGTTTCTGCTGCTTTAAGAGAATTGTAATCACTTTGATCATGGATCAGAATTAGCTCTTGTTATGCATTGATTATAATACATCTGAAATCATCTGCAAAGCTGAGAATATGTTTTAATGGTAACATACCAGAAAAAGTACCGTCCTGATTAATCATCCAGTTATTAGCTTTCGGACACCATCTTGCCATCTGTAAAAGATTACTTTCTTCATCACTATAAGAAGGGTAGAGTTTCATTACACTTATAATACCAACATTCTTCGATCTATCTATTTCCACATTATTTACTTCGTAACATGCTTCAGAAAAGAGAAATACTAGACCTTGGTTGTTTAGTTGAGATGTGCTTGGCCCACTTCCATCTGCCTTATCTGCTTTCGTGTGGTAGGGTGTACACATCTTGCTTATTAATGATAAACAAATTTCATCATGTTATTGAGTCCAAACGTAAAAGGTTGATAAGTATGAAGCTCACTTCGTACTACACCTTCATAAGTTTCTACTGTGTTCATAATGTCTAGCATTTCTTCCATTTTGTTGTAGTAGCATATAACCTAAATCTTAGAGAACCTTTTTATGGACATCTGTTAACTCGTTGAGTCTTCCCAAACATGTAGTATGTATCCGGAATGTACACCGTGTCTTGTACATTTTTTTCACACTGGTGTAAGGTACGTACATGTGTCGATCTAAATTAATAAGCTGATTACGTTTATTCACAAGCCTAAGAGTGATGTTACTAATGTGTTTTACAGACAGAGGATGATAACTACTGATGGTTTCTCACGAATATTACTGTATATCCACTTTCCTCTGTCGTGCAGGACGTGTGAAGGTTGTTGATCATTATTCAAGTCTGTAATAATATTACAAGTGATGTTTTTATGATGATCATCAAAGAGTGTTATAGGTTGATCAGACTCATAATGTACGTTCGGTATGAACTCTCTTGGTGAAAATCCAAGCAATGGTCCAATCGAATCAGGTTGTGATTTGAAGTCAATCATGAATCAAGACTCAATGTATGTGTGATGTTGCTTACAGTAATTGAGAACTTGTAATTATTATTACTAAAACTCTCTTCAGTAAACTGTTCAATTAATGTACTTTCAGTGTAGTCATGAATATCGTCTACTGAATGACTGCCTGATGGTAGCGTTAACACATACTCATCGTAATAGAACTTGTTTATGCCATCATGCAAATTATAGATTTTATTGTAACTTTCGAACGGCACACGTCCAAGACTGTGTGGCTGATGACCGAGTTTGATTGGTGGATTAAAGTAGACGGTTTTTTCAGGTCCTTCTCCGTGTACAGTGAACGTTCTTACACTGTTGGTCATCCCATGCACACTAATGCTCTTTGTCTACTGTCTAGGTTTGATATAAGAACATAAGACATAATCGCCCGCACATGCGTGTATTGAATGTTTGCACACCGTTTTTATTGTAAACAATGTCTGCACTGCTTTCAAAATAACATATGATCTCAAATGGAGGAGGTAAGTCTCCATAGCTATCGAAATACCGTACTTTAGATTTACGTTTTACGTAGGCTACGTAATGAGTTCCAGGTCTGTGACTGTTGTCTAAGTTAATTAAAGCACTCTCACGTTCATGTGGACATGCTGGTAGTTGATCCGCGCATGTACACACCTCGAAAATGAATTCCTAGTTGTTTAACAAACGTAAAAACTTCTTCATGGATTAGAGCTCGATGTGACATTGCATTCAGTAGACATTTTTTGGAAATGTGTAGATGCCAAGCCCTTTTTTGTCTGGGGCTAGCTTCTTGTGTACGCATTTGCATCGTAATGCTATAGCCTCCATTGTCTTGTTATGACGTTCACTCTCTTTCAACTGTTGCTTCGCTTCTTTTACAGCCTTAACAGTTCTTGCTACAGCACTACCACCACCCAGCAAAACCCTAAAGCTGCTAGTCCAGCAAACAGCACAGGAAGAAATCCTCCTCGCTTTGGTACAGGAATAATTTGCGCACGTTTACAAAACATTGCTCTGCACTCTGGAGAAATTCTCGCTCTTGCTGCACGTAGTGCCTTAGTAATAGCTACACGCGGATTGTATTCCCCTCAAGTAGCTTTCCGTGCAGCCTTTACAACTTCTTTCCATCAAACTGTTTTAGTATTCTTCTTCATAAAGTTTTGGTATCGTTCCACCATTTTGTACACGACTTTACTCGTCAAGAGCGAATTATGAACTGACAGTTACTTGTTCTTTTGTTTGATATATATATATTACTATTGCCTACCTTATTATTCAGTTACCATGAAGATTAATTATAAAGCAGCAAGAGACACTACCTGTTAGTGACATAGTGCCTCATCTCTTACCTAGTTCCGGTACTGTAACGGATCAAACACCCCATATAAATAATTAAAAACAATTGCACGCTGGACGCCAGGCTTCGAAATTAAATGTAATTTGAAACCGAATTTAGATCTAAAAAAAATACTAAACTTAATTTAATGAGACTATCCCGGTCGTGAGGTATAAGGATACTGACCATTAAATACCATGTGGAAAAACATAGGGAACCTACAAAAAAGTCAATTATTTAACGATGTAAAAAGCAAAAAGTTTTACTCTAAAACAATATGAAATTACGTTAAAACGAGTTTTTTTTATCAAAATTAAAAATTACTGACTGAGATTACAATTCAATACTACACTTGTGGACTTGCGATAACAGGGCTAACTCGTGCTCACCGGAGTTGATCTTCTCGTAGTCTGCTTCTGTGCTTGATCATTGTCGTCCCTCTTCCAACAGCATCATCCTCATCATCTGCTTCATGGAAGGGATTCCACCCTGAATCTATCACTCCCTATTTTGCCGAGTACCAAAAACATAGTACCAGCCTTACAATGTGAAATTCCACATCGGAATTAATTGAATAGAGAGAACAGAAAACATCCAGTCCTTCTATATTATACGAACTTGTCTTCCTAAATAATCTGAGTAAGTCTCACAGAGCTGATAAGAAATGTTGAGTATAAGCACATCGTAAGCGATGCACTCAGAAAGCAGAGTGACTCTAAAAGCCCGTGGACTACCTGAGAATGGAGACTCAAGAAAGCAGGATGCAGAATGCAGAATACAGAATGAAGAAAAATCAGAATCAGAATGATCTTCACCCCGCCGTGTAGATCTATATAAATCCTCTTCATATTCCCACTTCCTCCCTTGTCACATGACATCTCGTTCCAATGAGAGCCGATGTACGTCACTACCCTGTCGATATATAGATGAAGTGTCTGTCCTTGACAGAAAAAGCCCTCCTGATAGGAGCACGTGATATGGGGTAATTTTGTGTCCCAACAATGAAATTATGTATCTTCCTCTTGCTGTTGCGTATGTTTCCAAGAACCTTCCAAAATTAACCTTACTGGACTATTGCGAGACACCAAATAGCCTGTTAGTGCAAGACCTGTCTTGACATTACCACGGAATATTCTAATATATTACAATTAAAAATTATTTCTCGTTCTTACGTACAATTACATAAATGATGATGATGATGATGGACGTTAATAATGAATAAATTACATATGATACATGATACATATATATATATATATATACACAATTAATTCGGGTGGGCAATCAAATTATGTAAATGTCGTGGCGACCACGATTATTACAGTACAACTAAAAAAAGACGTCGTGGAACGTTGTTACCTTTTACTATTCGTTGTATTATATCTGGCCCATCGGGATGTGAGAAGACAAATTTTTTACTCACACTTATTACCTCTTTAAATGGCATACACTTCGAGAATATTTACGTTTTTACTAAGTCACTCTATCAAACGCTACATACTATTCTACAAATTGTAATGCATGATCTGGTTAAAGATGGATTGAAATATTTTCAGTTTAATGCACATGAGCAAGTACCATCACCAGATGATGTGCTTCCCAATTCTCTTATGATCTTTGATGATGTTGCAACAGAACAGCAAAATGTTATTTGTGCATACTTTAGTATGGGGCGACATAAATATGTAAATTACGTCTATTTACGACAAACCTATTCTCGTGTGCCTGAGCAGCTGATACGCAACAACGCAAATATTATTGTGCTTTTTCGGCAAGATGACCGCAACATGCGACGTGTATGATGATCATGTTTAACACTGATATGACATTTAATGACTTTAAACGTATGTGTGCTACATGCTGGTCATCACACCATTACGGCTTTTTAGTTATTGATAAAGAAAGTGATTTTCATTGTGGACAATATCGCATGGGTTTTGATCATTTTATATGCATCAACACAGAGTTACAGACACCACTTAATAAAAAACCACCATCATGTCAATATCCAGCAAAGAGATTACAAAACATATAATTCGTGGTCGAAACAATATTCGACGAAAATTTAAAGAGCTTAAATGTATTCAAGCAGACACTGATTTATTTTTGAAAACGCAACTAGGTACACCACTGAAAGAAATTTTTAATTCTACTCCATTGCCCCAGACTACAAGTTTTGTTTCTATGCAAACATCTTATGATAAAGAGAAGCATGAAGAAGAAGAGAAGCGGGATGAGGAAGAGGAGAAGTAGGATAGGGATGAAGAAGAGGATGACGAAGAAGAACTTAACTATACTTCACCATCTAAACGTGTTAAGTTTTTAACTACAGATGTTATTGCTGAAACACCTACTACATCTACACAAGATCTTTGTCTGAGGTTATGATCATGCCAGAGTATCTAATCAGTTTAAGACTTTTATTCAAGACACACCTTCGGTATTCGCTATGAAAATGATTGTTCTTGTATAGGTAATTAAATGTTAAGATTAATGGCATTAATGGCAACAGACTAATCTTAAAAAGTGTTATCTATAAACCTACTAAAGGTCTGTTAGAACTTCTTTTCTCACGAATACCTGACAAGGATATAATTTCACAAGATGATCTTAAAAAAATATAAAGCAGTACTTTTTGTTACTGATGCAACACAATGTAATTACAAGAGAACATAAGCTGTAAATGCAAACTAGATTCACAAGTATCGTGAGTTTATTTCTAAGCTGTTTCCGTCGCATCAACCAACTGCACGTGGTCTTAATGTTATCTACAAGCCTTTGTTGCCGCATGTAGAGGTAAGATACTGGAATGACCCTAACTTACTAGTTGAACAGTTACAACTTCTAAGAGCTTCGCAAGATGCTGGTCACACAGGTCACAAATCAGAAATTCTAGAAATAGAGAGAGAATTACGTCATGCGGGTATTATTCAGTAATGGCTCGTCAAGATAAGACCTCATCTGTAAAGATAAGCATTGCACACGAGTTACATAAACCAGCACATTGCACGTACTGTCGCAGACACGTTATTACGCACGGTAAAGGTGATCTCTGGCAAGCAGACTTAGTAGAAATGATTCCATATGCCTCTAGCAATAAGGTATATAAGTATCTACTTACTGTCACCGATGTATACTCTTAAGTTTGCTTTTGCACAACCTGTGCATTCTAAGACTGCAGCTCAAGTCAAAGACACATTTAAACATATTGTTGAACAATCAAAACGCTGCCCAAGGCTTATTCAAACCGATCAAGGTAAAGAGTTTTACAACAAGGATTTTTCTTCTTACCTCAAGTTACTTGGCATTCATCACTACTCTACGTACAGCAATCTCAAGGCAATTGTTGTAGAACGCTTTAATCGTACACTCAAAACAATGATGTGGTGAGAATTTCCAGCTCAAGGTTCATATCGTTGGATTGAACTGCTACCTAGACTCGTGTCTACCTACAATGATACACTTCATCGCACTATCGGCACAAAGCCATGTCTTGTTACTAAGAATACACCACGCTTAGATGCTATTCATCTTGTAATCAAATCGGCTGATCCGTGCCGCCATCGCTTTAAAGAAGGTGATTTCGTTCACATCAGCAGACACAAGTCTATCTTTGCAAAAGGATACACACCTAACTGGAGCTCAGAAATTTTTCAAATCAGGAGTGTTAAGCTTACTAATCCAGTTACGTATTTACTTCGCGATCTCACAGGACAGCCTATTGAAGGAGGATTCTACATCGAACTGCAGAAAACAAAATATCCTGATCACTATTTAATCGAACGTGTTATCGTCAGTTAAAATTGAAATAATTGATAAATAGATTCAACCTATTCAATACAAAAGAATAAGAAATGTAGTAAATTATCCCATTTAATAATTAGAAATGGTACCGGTTTTGACCCTAGTCCAGGTCATCCGATTAAAACATGAAAAACAATGCGTAGGAAAAGGAAAAGATTAAGTACACTCCGGATCAGTAGAAGAGGCGATATAAATAAAAGGGGGTAGACACTGTAAAAATCAGAAGAAGTAAAATGAAAGTCAGTCAGAAGAAAACAGTGCGCAATTCTCTGAGCGGCAGCATGGCACACACAGCACTCGGCAAAGTCTCACAATGTTTACGAATAGCAGAGAACGGTTAAATGAGCAAGTTTTTAAACACTGTCAGGCACAAAGTCACATCACAATCAAAGATCCATGATCGTGCAGGAGTTGAAAACGAGTAGATCCATTGAAGCAACTTGTCAGCTCCCGGTGATCAGCATGACACATTCAGTATCAGGCACTGTGGTTTCAAACGCCAAAGTAAAATGGAGAATAGCTTGAAGATCCAGTAATTTTCCTTGGTCGCGGGAAAGTAAGTATATAGATAAATATAATACAATTCAATATAATTGGATAAGTAATTGTTTTTTCACGTCAACTGTTCTAAGTATTCTATAGGAGCACTCTTATTCATATTTGCTGTCAGATAAACTCATTAAATGAACAAAAGATACAGAAGGAAATACTGTGAAGTAGTTACAAATCAGATGGCTGCAAAACAAAGAAATTGGAATTGTAGAATTTAAATACACCCTTGATCCAGGTGTTACCATTTAAGGATAGGGACCTAAGGCAGAAGAAAAGAGGAAGACAATCAGGCATTGTTCACATTCCTCAAAATTATTTTCATTGGCATCTTTCCTTGCACAGAACATACAAAAGTATACTGGTACCAGTCTCTGGGTAGTATTATTTCAAGTGGTTTGTGCTTCTTTACTCATTCTATTTGAGCATGGTCCACATCACACTCAAGATGGGTATGGCCAGGTAATAGAAACTTTCGACCTGTAAGTTCCAGAGAGTGATGGCTTTCAACTGCAGCACACATAATCGCTGCTATATTGATGTTCCGGTTTTGTGCGCTGCAAGTATCACCATAAGTTGCCACCATTGTGCAAACAGTGCAATTTACTCTGATCCTCACCCTGCAACTTCTTCATGCCACATAACATTGTTTAAATATTCCTTACACTATAGTCTCTGGCAGTAAAATTGTACATCCACAGCTGTCTTTTGTAATAAACTGTATTGCTGCTCAGCAGTGGCATTGGCACTGTTGCAGGTCAGATAGATATCAGTACTCTCATTGCATTATTTTCAGCTGCTAATTTCTTATCATTTTCCTTGCTCTTGTTTGCATAATCTGCTAAAGTTAAATGAATATCATATTCTCGCTTAATAATACACTTATCTTTCTGAGTACATCTCTTCAACTTGATTTGATTTGACACACATCACATATTTTAGAAGTATGTATCTTAGGTTATTTGAATCTGAGTTCTGTTGAACAGAATACCAGTGGTGTATACTGAGGGTTACCAAGGCTATCAGTGAAGCCCAAACCTCAGTTGTGAATGATGGAAGTCTAAAGCACATTATAATGTAAGCATTTGACACATTGTTCCATTTACAAAACTTGAAAGCAGTGAGAAAAAACGACGCACGTATTTCTGAGAGCAAGGCATCGGAGACTGATATTGCAGCCCCGACGCTCACCCCTCTCCCCTCAACTTGCCACACGCGGCTTGCTGCTATATGTAGGATAGGAGCAGTGACTGGGGGGATAGGTGTACTAGGCTTCGGTCCGTCAGATCGCCACTGCTATATAACTATCAACCATGCATTACTCATTGTATATACTTCCTCATCTCATACTTCTGACTTAATTATATAGATAACAGAGTGCTAATATTTCACTCCCATTTACTTCTACATCCTTGTAGGAAGACACTGCAGGGCTGCTGTTATAGGAGCAATATAGTTTTCTTTTTACTGGTAGATCTGATAAAATGAAATACTATCTTTCAGGTTTAGTGTTCTCTTTTATTGGTTGGAATCAAACCCGCGATCATAGGCTGGACACCGCCACTGATCTCCCGAGGAAGCTAATTAACCAATGAAGGATGGGTACGACCGCTGTAAAATTCAACATTTTTATTTAACAATAACAATAACAATAATAATAATAATAATAATAATAATAATAATAATAATAATAATAATGGGGCATGGCATCTTTGTAGGCTTGGTGGTGACCTAATGAGGATAAAATGAATGGCAAAGAAATCATAAACACCCAGTCCCTAAGCCAGGGGAATTAACAGTATGAGGGGGTTGATTCTGAAAACTAAACCACGGCTATCGGACTAAAGGCAAGCATTCTATCCATTCTAGCCAGACTTTCATTTGCTAAACCTTAGGCTACCATCTCCACTGATCAGGGGTTTGAGCATTGGCAGCGGCAGAGGTCAGGGCAGTAGCTTTTGAAACAGCCTTGACAACACAGCAGGCTTCACCGTTGGCTATTGGGTGCAGCTCAAAATCCTGATGGGTTGACGTTCACTAAACCAACCATCGAAAAAGGGTAACCTAAATCTAGTGGTAGCCCACGTCTTGATCCCAGCATACGCCTCTGCACAATACATCTCTATTATAAACTGGATAAGATGGTACATTTCTTCTTCTTCTTACTGGTGTGGCATCTTGAATAACGGCTTTCATGCTGCGGAAAGCTATTGATGTGAGGTAGTATATCGTTCCTTTCAGAAACTAGTTTATTACTAGGCTTGTTCTTTCCTCTCTGATCAAGTGTTAATTACCAACTACATTAGCTTTATTCTTGTGTGTGAGCACATCAACTTTATCTCTTTTAATTCCATAAACTGACATAAACAATATCTTACAAATTTCTATAGGCACTTTATTCAAGAAAATATTTTTTTAGCCGTTATAGTTCTATAGTGAGAACCACGATTTCTTTTTCCTTGTCACTGGGCTGAGTGGCTCAGCACTGGCCTTCTGACTGCAACTTTGCAGGGTCGATCCTGGCTCAGTCTGGTGGTATTTGAAGGTGCTCAGAACCATAAGGAGTTGAATAAGAATATTAAATTATTGAAGTAGAAGAAGAAGATAGATAATAATAATAATATTGTTGTGACAAAAGCTGATAAAGGTAGTATTATTGTGGTGATAGAAAGACAAGATCATATTGATAACACTAAGAATTTTCTAACTAGCAATAATTTTGAATTGATAACCCTTTCAGACCGTGTACGCACAATTGTGCGGGTTCGTATTTTATTTATCTCTGAGCTTATTTGATGTTTTCTTGGCGCCATACCGGACTGCAGTGCTTGTGCGGGACACGTAGCATGTACTTCAGTTGTTTTTATTTAGCACTTGACCACCAGGGGGCAGGAAGAAGAGTTTAAAAATACAGTTCATCGGCAAGATGGCAGGAAGCAGTAATGCCTAAAATAAGTATTTATTTATTGCATTCATATTAATCTAGAAGCTCTACTGAATATCAGAATATAATAAATGAAGTATGTAAATTGTTTAGTGAATGTAAATTGTGAATTTACAACATCGTACATAATACCACAATAGGTTTTGAATGTTGATACACACAAGTGTGTGGGCTAGGTTTCCCTGTAGGCAATGCACTCAAGAGTGCTGGGTGCTGCCACCAAAAGACTGTGAAGGCAGAACTCTTACTCTACGTGAGAAATGTAATGTATAAGATTTTAATTGTTTAAAATACATTGTTCCACACTGTAAAATAGAACATTTGATCATGTACATATGTATCTTCACGTGCATTGAGGTAATTTTTCATTTTTCATTTTTGTAAGTAGTGAATTAAGTCCTGACGCGCACAATTGTGTGGGTGATTTTTCTCAGATGTTAATTTTTATTTTGTAAAATAAACTAAAAATATATGTATTTAAGAGCATTTTAGTCAGTTTTTGACGTACGAACAAAAATTCACACTGCCAGTTTTCTTTCAGGTCTGAAAGAGATAAAAAAGATCCCACGTCATCTATGCAGAAAAAACTTAAACAAATTCTCAATAACATAATATTTTTATTAGACTCCAAAGATACTAACTGTCTAGTTAACATGAGCCCAGAAATACCTACTTTAAGGGCACTACCGAAAATTCATAAACAAGAAATTCCTATTAGACCAATAGTTAATTTTCAAAATAGTCTGGTATATAAGACAGCCAAATTTATACAAATATTTTTAAAAGAACACTAAGTTTAATAGCCAGACGCACCTAATTAATACTATTGACTTTTGTAACAGAATTAAAAACATAGAGCTAACAGACTACTATATGATACATAGTTTTGATATCAAAGATATGTACTCCAATATTCCTATCATAGATAATATAAAAATAGTAAGAAAGAATTTAATACAACACAGCAAATTAAGTAGGGTGGAATTTGAAGGATTTTTAACGTTACTAGAATTTACTTTGGAAAAAAACTATTTCGTTTTTGACAACAAAATTTACAAACGATCTACTAAAGGCCTAGCAATGGGTTCACCGGCTTCAGGTATTTTAGCAAACATATTCATGGATTACATGGAATAAAATAGTGGATAAAATAGATGGATTGATTACATGGTTGAAATACGTCAATGATATTGTTACAAGTGAACTATGTAGCATGAGTGGAATGTAATTTTTTTAAAGACTTTATTGGCAAAGTACTATGTAATGTTTTATTTATCATGACCTAACCTGTACTGTTATTTGTAGAGCATAAGATAATTTAATGACCTAACCTGTACTGTATAATATTGTAACATAGGCATTTGTAAATAGTAGAATTCGGTTCTATAGTTCCTGGAAAGATCCAGAAAGTTACATAACTTTCTACAAGGTGTGTTACTTTGTTGGTATGTGTTCTAGAAAATGTGTTCTGTCTGTTCTGGAAAAATACGACTTTCGCGATCATGCGTATTCTAGAATGTTTGTCAAAGTTCGCGATCAAAAGTAAGGTTGTGATTGGTGAGTCTAGGTGGCGATAGGGAACACGTGCACGCTGATTGGCTGCCTCCAAGGCCAGTAATTCCTATATATAGTGAGCGAGGCAGTGTTCGAATTAATTCTGTATCCTGAATTCTGTCAGTCTTGGTCTATCTGTCTGCGAGCAGCCTATCTGATTGACGTCCCCCGGTTTCAGGATGGCACTCTCCTCGGGTAAGCACTCTTGAATTCCGCCCTGCTAAAATTTCCGTAATGTTCCGATTTGCTCTTCATACAGTAGTCTGCCCTAACCTCGCCTAGATTCACCAAATTAGTTACTTATGACGCCTTAGTTTTTCAGCTAGACTTACCTGTTCGTTTCCGAGGCATTCCCATTTCTTGTTTCACTAAAATATGTAGAGTGTAGTTTAATATTATTTCCCTTGAGGGTTGCCTCTGGTAGTTCTGTATCACTTGAGGTACGCTAGATTTTGGATAACCTGTAAATTGCATTGTACTACTGCATTGGTAACTAGATGTATAGTTGATTTGAAATTTGAATTTACACTGCTACGAAATAACCTATGTATATCACTGAACTTGTAGCTCATAACTTGGAATGTATTTGTAAAATTATCTTGTAAATAATATTTTTAAAATCTAAGGATCACGGTGATTTATTCAGAATCCGCTATCTAAGCCATGTCCATGCCTTTGGTAGGTTCCCAGCCTTTTCATCTTCCCGGTTTGTTGTTCACTAGTTGGCCCTACTGATGTTTACATACATGTTTTGTTGGAGACCCGCGTGATACCTGCTACTGTTTTTCCGAGTGTGTAGTGTTTTCTTATATTGTGTATTGTACTCTTACCTTCCCTTTTAACTGTGTTTGTGCCTTGTTTGTGTTACCACTGTAGTAGTAGGTAACAATATATTTGTTGTTATTGATGAACAGAAGGTTAAACCTGATGGTATATTAAAGTATTTAAATACTTTGGATAAATAAGTGCATTTTATGATGGAATCTGAAAATGATAGGACTTTAAATTATTTAGATTTAACACTTCCTAGAAATTCTGGTCAAAAAGACAAAATTTTACAGTTTAATTAATAGAGCTGTGAACATGTCTAAGAAGAATTATAATAGAGAGATATAATCGTCGCCATAAGACCTATCTGTGTCGGTGCGACGTAAAGCCCCTAGAAAAAAAAAAAAAAAGTAGAGAGATAAATATAATTCATTACATTCCTCGTAGCAACGGATATTCCAAAAAAAATTATTAATAGAATGATAAATAAAGTGAAAAATGAACCAAAAACAACTTTAATTGAAGAGCAAAAGGAGAAAAAGAAAGCTGCAGGTCTAACTTTTTAAAATAAACACTCTTATCAACTGGCTAAAATTTTCAGGAAAAAGAACATCAATGTCACATACAAAACGGATAATACCAATGAGATAATTTTCAACTCAAATAAGAGAATAAATGTATATTTAATAAATCAGGAATTTACAAATTAACATGCCAACCATGTAAACAACGATACATAGGACAGTCTGGAAGAAGTTTGGCTATAAGGTACAAGGAACATGTTAATGCAATCAAACATAAAAGATATTTGGCAATGGGAGAACATATGGTTGAAAAGAATCATAAATTTACAGATATTTCTAATGACATGGAATTAATACATTCGGCCAAAAAGGGAAAATTAATAACTGTTTTGGAAAATTTGGAAATTTATCTTACACGGAAAAATAATTTTGAATCAAGTTTAAATGAAAGAATTGCAGAAGATAACCCACTGTATAGACTAGCATATGATGATTTAAGGAACAAAAAGAAGAAAAACTTGAAGATATTAAATTTATATCTCATTCGATTCAACATGGTTCATGTTTGTGGGTTACTGTAGTCACGTCCTAGTTCGTGAACCATGGGCAACGGCTGAGTGGCCTAGTAAGTGGTCCTGAGAGTCGGGATACCAGTTGCTATGGAATGGGAGTGGGCATCTCGGACATATTCTGAGTCATGGCCCTCTTTATGCTCAGGCGGCTAGGACTATACAATCCACCGGTGGTCCATAACCCGATAGAGGAGAGATCCTCACTTGGACTATATGCAAGTAGGGTAGCATCCTGCTTCATGAATTTACCTAGCTCAGAACATTTTAAGCAAGCCTCGGACCTATGGGAGTAATGGAGTCCCACTCCCATTTGACAGGCGAGGGACTCCTTGGAAACAACTTGGCGAACAAAATGGAATTCGATGGGGAGCTATCAGTATTAATGGGGCTTATGGAAGAAAGAAGGTAGAACTGGCTGAGTCAGCAAAGAGGATGCATCTGGATGTGCTAGGAGTAAGTGATATTCGGGTAAGGGGAGATAAGGAGGAAGAGATAGGAGATTATAAAGTGTACTTGACGGGTGTTAGAAAGGGAAGGGCAGAGTCTGGGGTAGGGCTCTTTATCAGGAATACCATTGCACGCAACATAGTTTCTGTTAGGCACGTAAATGAGCGAATGATGTGGGTAGATTTGTCAGTTGGAGGAATTGTGTCCATGTATTCACCATGTGAGGGTGCAGATGAGGATGAAGTTGACAAGTTTTATGAAGCATTGAGTGACATCGTGGTCAGGGTGAACAGCAAGGATAGAATAGTGCTAATGGGCGATTTCAATGCGAGAGTTGGGAATAGAATTGAAGGATACGAAAGGGTGATTGGTAAATGTGGGTAAGATATGGAAGCTAATGGGAATGGGAAGCGTTTGCTGGACTTCTGTGCTAGTATGGGTTTAGCTGTTACGAAGGGAGGCTAGGGGTACCAGATCCATAATAGACTATATCTTAACAGACTTTGAATTCAGGAAATCTGTTAGGAATGTAAGAGTTTTTCGTGGATTTTTCAATGATACAGACCACTATCTGATCTGTGTGAACTAAGTATCTCTAGGCCTAGGGTAAAGAAAGTGAAATCTGTCTGCAAACGAATAAGGGTAGAAAATCTCCAGGATGGGGAAATTAGAAGTACATGGATTATAAGAAATAAATTTACCTTTTCAATACAATATATCAAGTAAATAATATCACATCAGTTTGATGTATTGAAAAATGGACCCTATTGTCAATTTATTTCTTATATTTACAAGTCACTCATAGCATGACTCCAGCTGGGCAGTCTTTACCTGGAATGGGCTATAATCCTTGATAGACTTCACTTTTCACTTTCATTCTGCACGCTCAGTCGCCTCACTCAACAGCTGCATGCAGAGAGGTTTCAACGTAGGGTTTCTGACCACCGGAACACATGACGACTTCCTTGGCTCAACTCCAGAGGAAGTCCACCCCTCACACAGTCAACGCAATTCATGTGGATGCTGCATACAGTGAACTACACGACAACAACAATTAACACTCCTCCAACTCTTCTCATACCAACTATCCACACAACAGACTCCACGTTGATGCCCGTACAGTCCATAGTAGTATACATACAGTACTCCACTCTGTACTTCAAGAACACTCCAGCATGGTGATAATTTGACACTGACTCTGGTGGGACACCCACCACACCAATACTGATGACAGCCAGCACTACTATTGTCGCACTCCAACTACTGATGGACTGTTCATGGCTATCCTCCTTTTTATATCCTGATGATGAAGTACTAGAATCTTCAGGGTTCAGCTAGAGATGGAATATTCTCATTTCATCTTTGAGAAGGTACACGGGGAGAGAGGCCGCGGCATGTCCTTGGACTGGCTGAGAGATGCCCGGTCTGGCTTACTCATCCCTTCCAGGAAATACCAAAACTAGCTCTGGCTTCATGTCCATTTATTTCCAGCGCAATAGCTGGACTGATTTCAGGTCACTGGCCTCGACTGTGGCTTGCTAACACAAACATGTCTGTAGGCGGGGTAGGGGAAGGCGGAGGCGGGACAACTCTGTTCAGCGGAAGGTGGGGTGCGTATAGAGAAGCACTACGTGGCTATAGTTTATTTGCCTTAACATGTATTAGGAAATGAATGCACGATAATGATTTTTGGAGGAAATTTATGTGCAGCAATGAGTTAAAGAGTACTTTGTGTGACTTTAATATTAGTGATAAAATAATAGTTTGCAGAACAGTCTTGAGTGTCAAGCCACTGCCTAAATTCATAGGATTTAGTACAGATAGGTTTAACCTAATCTACACTCCAGGCATACTTTGCATCAGAGTAAACTGTGGGATTAATTAAGAGCTAATGAAAAGTAGTGTGAAATATTGTTTTACCAAAATTTGCTGTTATATTTACTAATAAGGAGTGTATTTTCAGACATACTGGTGAAATTCTGTTTTAAGTAATATACACTTGTTACACTTACAGTACAAGTGACTTGTATTGTGTATTTGCAACTCAGAACATCTGTAACATCAAGGATGCTGGTTAACTAAAGAAGAAATAGGTTCACTGTAAGAACACAGGACATAATTTTATTCTAAGTGATTAAGCATTCAAATTAAATTGAGTGTTTCCACGTATTCAGTACTTTATTTGTCCTGCATTTGTGTAGGACTAACACATTATATTACTTTAGGACATGCTTCATCTTATGTATAAGACATCTTCAGGTAATAACTCATTTAAAATTGATGTAGACAATAGATCCTATAAATAACACTTTTGAAAAAGTAATTTAAAAACATTTAAGCCACTGATGTTTATTTATGGTTTGCAATGTCTCTTCTTCTAATTTAAAAAGTTTTTATAGTTGTCATAGCTGTCCTTAAAAACCCCTTAATGTGTGTGCTACTGTTACTTATTTCGGACACTACGTCCGGGGAAACTCCTCAACCATGGTCTTATCTGCTGATAAGATGCTATTAAACATGGAGTCTAAAAAGAGAAGAAAGGGGATAGTTTTGTTTTTGTGCAAAGAAACCTTGTTATTGTGTTGTGGAATGTTGAAATATATTAAGTACTGACCTCACCACTGGTCCCATTAGCTCTTGTTGCGTGGCTGGTTGATGCTTGACTATTTGTGTCATGCAGCTGGCCGGTTGAAAGCATGAAGAGGGAAATGAAGGGAGGAGTAGGGGTAGTGTTGTGGTAGGCAGAGCTTGTATTTTGTGGGACATTCGGATGCTTTTTGATGTCTCTTTGCATTACTTTTTTTGTGTGAAACTATTTTTAATATCTCATCTAAAAGTATGTTTATGTGATTTCATTAGTGTTGTAATTGGTACTTTGTTTTTGATCTATTTCTGTATAAATTGATTCTAAAATATTCATTAAGCTACCTTTCCTTTATAGTTCGTAAAATTGTAAGGTTCTGCTCTATTGTTGTAAAATTACTTTTAAGTTCTCTCGTGTACTCATGCCTGATTATCTGTTATACTTATCAGCATTCATATGTTCTAGATAATAAATAATGAAATTTCTTCCTGTTTGTCCTTTGTTTGATGTATCACATTGTACCGGGCCATGCGGTTAGGGACGCTTAGCTGTGTGCTTGCATCTGGGAGATAATGGGTTCGTACTCCACTGTCGGCAGCCCTGAAGATGGTTCTGACCCAACAGTATACATATATTTTCATCCTGGATGGAGTAAATGTTGCCCTTCCTCTCTTTTTCTACAACCCGAATCTTTTATGTTTTCCACTTTAGTTTGATAATAATTTTTTTAGTAAAATGTAGTTTTCTTTATAAACAGTGACGGTGGCACGGGCAGTGGAGCTGAAACATAATCCAGGCCTCATATCTGCACTGGCAAATGAAACTGCTAGGCTCTTCTTGGAAGCAGCTAATAATCTGGGTAATCTTGAAGTTGCTCAGCAGTGGAAGTTATATCTGCAGCTAAAGGCAGAGTTTTATCTAGCTTATGTAAGTAAAGCATCTAGTTAACTCTTCAGATTAAAATAGAAATAGGGTTAACCAACTAATACAGTATATATATTTGCCATAATTCTCTTCAAAAAGCATAATAGAACTATACATGAGAAAATTTGGCAAACATAATATGACATCGATAGAAAGCTCTTTCACATTAAATACATCAATTTATTATACTGTGGTACTTGTATTTACAACAGTTAAGGTTTCTTACTGTAGCAGCGATATTTTTCAGAATATTTTACTTTCAAAAGATATAAATTTCATGATTGATCCATATTGAACTGTGATCACAATAATAGTTAAAAATTGTATTTTTAAGATCTACCTTTGCAGTGCAAACTATGCAATGTTTACATTACATCTCTGTTCAGGGACTAGTTTCGACCTAACCGTAGTCATCATCAGCCATAAAGCAAATCACACAAATATACAGAATAAAATAAACAATCTACAGACACAATGGCCTTTAAATAAAACTGTATGCACAACCCATAGAATTCAAGTTAAGACTGGTTATGTGAATACATTCTGTTAAAAGTTCAATCGATTTAAGACACAGTGCAGTGTCAATGACATTAAAATGATATGTAGATACCATGTATGCATCAAAGTAAGGCTCAAGAAATGCGTTGCACTATGTTAAAAAGTTGTTTTTGATAGAGATTCAATAAATGCTGGTTAAGGTTCACGCATAGAAATTTGATTAATGCTGGCTTCTTAAATATGTTGCATTCAATTAAAAGTTCAATTGAGCCAAAGTCGAGGTGTCTTTTCAAGATGTTAAAAATATTTGAGTTATGTACACAAACACATATTAAACTCACATGAATGAAATGTATGATGTTAGAAGGGCTCTTCTGTAGAGACTCCTGAATGGTGATGATTGTTACTTTGATGCATACATGGTATGTACATATCATTTTAATGTCATTGACACTGCACTGTGTCTGAAATAGATTGAACTTTTAACAGAATGTATTTATGTAACCGGTCTCAACTTGAATTCTATGGGTTGTGCATACAGTTTTATTTTAAGGCCATTGTGTCTGTACATTGTTTATTTTATTCGGTGTACTTGAGTGATTTGCTTTATGGCTGATGATGACCTACAGTTAGGTCGAAACTAGTCCCTGAACGCAGATGTAATGTAAACATTGCATAGTGTGTATTGAAAAGGTGTACCTTAAAATATTTAACTATTATTGTGAACACTATACTTTGTCAAGGTAATTAGATTTTTTTCACTGCACGTAAATTTATAAAATTGCAGATCATCATCATCATTTTCCAGATCCATTTTCCCGGGTATGGTGTACAAGAGCTCACCACTTTTTCCTATCAGAGTATACTTTCTGTTCCTCTATGTCCTCCTACTTGGCATTCCTCTTGATGACCTCCGATTATACTGTGTCTATCCATCTATTCCTTAGTCTCCCAACTGGCCTCTCCCCATTCACTTCTCTGTCAAAGTAATTCCTTGCTGTTCTTATTCCGTCCATCCTCATGTCCGAACCATTGGAGCCTGCATAGTATATATGATCTATGCTTAGAAGTGATTGTAGGATCTGTAAAATCATCAATCAAGTCAATCACCACTGATAGCAGGTAATTGTATTTAAATTTTGTCTTCCATTTCAAAGCCGTCACCTTTATTTAGTAGATACTTATACGATTCTCGTAATAAATAGAAGTACAATTCTGAAGTGCTCGCAGTGGAATCCACACACCAACTAGTGCATCAAGCGAGGAGGAAACAGAATTGGAAGTGGTATTTTGAGCCAATCTGACATTGGTATTTCTGCTGTCTGTTGTGCAAACTGAGAATTATTACTTAAAAATGGGCAGGAAAGATATTACTTGATGGCGGGGTTTTGAATTTATGTCAATATTTTATCATAATACACACCTAATGAGTAATCCAGGACAACTTCAGCAAGAATTTTTCTGAACTGGTCAAGAAAATTTTTCCGTCCTACAATTTGGGACAGTCCTGGTTTTCTGAGACGTATGGCAACCCTAAGTATATGATCTATGCTTAGAAGTGATTGTAGGATCTGTAAAATCATCAATCAATCAAATCAGTCACCACTGATCTGGATTTAGGATAATCACCCATTTGACAGATTCCATATCTGTTGTTTACCTAGTCTTTTCTTAAAATTGCAAAGCATTTGGAAATTTATTGAACATCTCCCTTGGTAAATTATTCCAATCCCTAACTCCTCTTTCTATAAACAAATATTTGTCCCAATTTTTACTCTTGAATTCCAACTTCCCTTCATATTGTGATCTTTCCTACTTTTAAAAACACCACTCCATCTTATTCGTCTACTAATGACATTCCATGCTCTCTCTCCACTGACAGCTCAGAACATACTACTTACTGTTGATAAATTTAACCATAATAGGCATTTTATTTGATCCTGTATTGACTTGACTAAATCTATTAAAGAAATTATTTAAAATAGTTTATGTTGGGTCCACCTTGTCAATACACTTTTAATGATTGAAAATTATTTATTCTATCTTACATGTTTCAGGAACAATATGCATTCCCTTCATCAGTGAAGTGAAATCAAGGAATAAAAAACAATATAACAATATCCTGAATTAAAATACAATATTTGTTTAAAATGGGGGAGCAGGGTAAAACCTTAACTTAAGCCTTAACTCAGGAGGTTTAAACCCCCTTCCTCCCTTTGTTTATGACGTCACTATGTCCTAATTCTAATTTTATGATTAATAGCTGAGGATGATCGCTATGTATGGTTGAAACTACTACTGTTGGAGAGTAAACTATGTATTGATTAGGTGGATAATAAACTAAAATTTTTGTAAAAAATTAAGTACAGACTGATGTGTTCATCCTTTCACTTTAACTCTAAAGATAATAATTTAAAATGCCAAACAAGAATTGAAACAGGGATCTACTCAAAATAAAATGGTAATACAGTGAAACTTCATTAGTACGCTCCTCATTAACATGTTTTCCCGCTTAACACGTCGTAAATTCGAAGTCCAGATTCTCATCATGTTAAATCTATATAAAATATACCTCACTTATCGCATCACGAATTTTCGTTATTACCACTTAGTACGAGTCAGTCCTGTCCAGGGAGTGGCGCCCCTGCCTATGTGAGTTCCAGAGCACACTGACCCAGTGTGTAACATCGGGTAAAGGTCCCAGCTCAGGGTTACGAGTGAAGACCTCAACGACTTCTACAGCGGAGAAGGTGGATTTAGGTACGGTGGAGATGGTGGAAGAGGCAGCCCTCTATTCAGGAATTAATGAGTGCAACCTGCTGCCTTGTAGGTTGAGGTGACTGGACACCAAAGGCTAATGGAGAAAACCCTGAAAGAA
Organism: Anabrus simplex; assembly: GCF_040414725.1. NCBI lineage: Eukaryota > Metazoa > Arthropoda > Insecta > Orthoptera > Tettigoniidae > Anabrus > Anabrus simplex. Next base: position 143,693,375 of record NC_090271.1, read on the forward strand.
AATCTCTGTCTGTGTTAGGCTCAGCAGGTCAACAGAGGGATTACTGAAGAAGTTGCTTTCAAGAATAATACGAGCCTCGGATGTAGCAATTCACAGCAACGACATCAGTTTGGTGCGAATGACAGTTTACAGCCCAATGTTACACCAGCTACCCAAACCAAACGAAGATAAAGTATCAGAGTTGAAACATTAAATATCCTGACATTGACAAGCAAAACTGAAGAGCTGGTCAACCTCATGGAAAGGAGGAAACTTCTGATCATGGGCCTGAGTGAAACAAAGTGGAAGAAAACTGGGAAAATGAATATCAGATTGGACTGTAGACTCTACTGGTCTGGAAATGGAGTAGAGTCTAAGAATGGAGTAGGATTTTTAATACATAGATGCTTGTAGTGAAATTGAGTTTGTTAGTGAAAGGATAATTAAGTTATCTGTGAACTTAGGAAGGAAAAAGTACAATGTGATCGAAGTCTATGCTCCACCAGGTAGGATGCTCAAAAGAGGAAAAGGCCAACTTCCTTAACAACTTGGAAGAACACACTGAGTATGATAATCTAATTGTAATGAGTGATTTTAATTCACCTTCCTTCAGGCTAGCAACCCGGTGGAAGGACATTTGATTGCTTTCAAGTCTTGCAAAAACAAAAATGCAAGACCGTAACGAGACACATGGCCCAATACTTCGAAGGAAGATGGTGATTTTAATTCACAAGTTAGCTCACAACGAACAGAATATTAATCCACATTGGGCTCTCATGGAATGGGAAACAGAAATGAAGAGGGAGAATATATACTAGATCTATGCATGAGAAACAACCTGATAGTGAGTAACACTTGGTTCAAGAAAAGGGACTCCTATAAAATCACAAGATATAGCTGGGATGATAAAATAGGTACAGTAATACATTATATTCTGATAGATCAAAATGTATGGAAAAATGTCAATGATGTCAATGTCATTCCAAGTGAAGACCTTGGTGGAGACCATAGACTATTGGTTGCAGTTATTGCAGAGAAAAAACCTCCCAAAGTCTGTGACAAAGTCCCAAAAATAAAAACTTGGCAAGTAACCGAGCCAAGTGTAAAGGAAGAATTCAGGGAAGGTGTCCGCAGGTTGTTGCCAAGGGAAGAACTGAAATTGGTAGATGAAGAATGGGATACTCTAAAGAAGGTTGTGGTTGATACAGCAGAAAAAGTATGTTGATGACAGAGTCAAATAAGGAAACCTAAAGAAACTGTCTGGTGGAATGATGATATTAAAAAGGCTATCAATGACAGAAACCGTGCAAGAAGATCCTTATATCAAGCAAGAGCATGGGAAGATCAACATGAAATAGAAGAGAAGCTGTCACTTTACAGAAAGAAAAAATTACATGTCAAACAGTTGGTTGTAGCTGAAAAGCAGAAATGCAAGGAAGATCCGGCTACCAAACTAACAACACAAGTATTGTTAAGAATAGAACAACTCAAAATGAATCTATCCAATCTGTAGAACTTCCTAATGGTGAGGTGACTAGGGGTAAGACCAAAATATTGCAGGAGTTCCTAAGGCACTTTGAAACTTTGCTGTACTGTTGAAAATGTCACTCCATTAGACGACAAACCTTATGATTTTGGCAGCACAAATACCACTAGTCTGACATGGTTGGAAGTAGAGACAGAAATATCTAAGCTGAAAAACAACACATCAACTGGATCAGATGAATTAAGTGTTGAGATGATCAAAGCACTAGGATAGATTGGACAACAGTGGATGTACAGGGTACTAAATAGAATCTGGAAAGAGAATGTAATACTCAATGACTGGAAGCAAGGAGTCATCATCCCATTGTTGAAAAAAGGTGACAGAAAGAAATGTACCCACTACAGAGGTATAACTCTGCTGTCACATGGCCTCAAAACCTACGAATCCAGCAGGATTAGAAAATACCTATGTTGAACCTACACTTGAGGAGGATCAACATGGATTTAGACCTCATAGATCAACTATAGACCTCATTTTGGCCACCAGAATGCTCTATGAGAAGTATTGGGAGAAAGGTAAAACACTAACGTTTTTCTGGTCATCGAGAAAGCATATGACCATGTACCACGCAGACATAGATGGATATGTTTGAGACATAAAAAAGTGCTCGATGACATTATAGCACGAGTACAACGATTATATGATGAAACCAAGTTTTGTGTCCACGTCGAGGACGGAAGGTCAGGTTGGTTTGAAACGAAGAGTGGAGTCCAGCAAGGAAGTTGTCTTTCACCACTTGCCTTCATAATCATAACTGATGATTTTTTTTTATTATTATTATTTTTTGCTAGTTGTTTTACGTCGCACCGACACAGATAGGTCTTACGGCGACGATGGGACAGGAAAGGGCTAGGAGTGGGAAGGAAGCGGCCATGGCCTTAATTAAGGTACAGCCCCAGCATTTAAAAGTGGTTAAAAGAAAAGATCCAACAACTAATGCCCTGGTTTTTGCTGATGATGTAATGGTATGGGGTGAGACAGAAGCAGAAGTACAAACTAGACTATATCTCTGGCGTGAAGCTTTTACAACCTTAGGTCTCAAAATAAGCAAAACAAAGACAGTTGGCTTGGTGATGAGTAGGAACTCTCCAACTGTTCATCTAAGAATTGGAGATGAGGAGATGGATATTGTAGAAAACTTCCAATATTTAGGTAGTGTTCTGTCATCAGACAATACCATACACCAAGAGATTAGCAACAGAATATAGAAAGCTTTCAAATTCTTTCACGCTGTACGTCAAATACTTTGGGATGAAACATATCCGTTAGTTTCCAAGATCAGCTTGTACAAAATATATCTAATACCTATATTGATGTATGGCCTGGAAGCAGCAACACTTACTGGACCAACAAAGAGTCGTCTTCAGTCAACTGAAATGAAGTTCCTCCGTTCTTGTCTACAAAAAACAAAAATGGATAAAATAACATACCTGCCAACCCTTCCGATTTACCCGGAAACTTTCTGTTTTTTAACTCGTCTTCTTCCAATTTATTTTTAATTCCTCCTATTTTTGACCCATTTAACCTCCAGTACAGTCAATAATCTTCCTCTAGGATAAAGGATAAATTCTTATGTGCTTGTGTAATTTAGCTAACCTCTTTTCAAGCGTTTTTATTTGATGATCTATTTTGAGAGTATATCGTCCGTCGCTTTCGTGTATTGTATTTCCTACTTACTACAATGGCATGTGTGCTTTATGGCTGGGGATTCGTAAGGCAATCGTCCTACAAGCAAGAGAGGCTAGCCCGCACTAGCAACTCAGTTAATCGGGACGAAAGAATGAGTTTCTTATTGAGTAGTTCGCGCACTAATAACATCGTTTTTGTGCGTAATTTCGTTAGAGTTGTAAGCCACATGTTTTTTCTAGCGGTTCTATGCTTTTCCCCGTGTCAAACTTGTATGTTAATAATGTGTTTTGTATGTGGTAGTTTCGAGTATTTCAGTGCATTTTTGTTTATTCTTACTTCATAATTTTACTGAGTTGAATGTATTTCAGGGAGTTGTGTCGGTGACAGTTTCTGGTATTTTCTCTTCACGTTATGGCCAAAAAACATGACAAACGCTATCTCAGAGTGTTCAGAGATACCTATAAAATTAGATTTCCGTTCATTTTACAGTCTAATAAAGTAAACTATTATGCGAATCACCTTGGGAGATAAATTTTATTTCGAGTTATTGAAATTTTGAGATACAGAGAATACTGTTTTGGAGCATGTAGGCCTATAGCAGATAATTGAATCATATGTTTCTACGGGCTTTTACTGAATGCATTACATTATGTTTAATGGTACTTAAAAATATACAAGGAAACTCTATTTTACGGCAGCACTTTAATTATAACACTTATTATAGTAACTTTTTAGAAGACGGTATACAGTACGTACAGTAGTGAAACAAGAAACATAGCTCCATTAACACCTTCGGAAAAATATCCGTTAGTCTCTTCTGTTTGTTTCCTCCTTCATGTTGAAACTTTTCATCAATACCACGTAGCCGAGTTTTGTAAATGGAGCTTGTCATCTGCAACTTCTGTGCTTGCTTTTGTACGTGACCGGTAATTAATTGACACCCGAGAAACGGCGAGGCTTTGCCGATCACTAGAAGTTCGAGTTTTTTGGTTCCCATCAGATTATTTTTCAGCTTCACTGTAACCCTTTCTTTACTTGTTAACTGTTCCTCACAAATCAAAAATGCTGTATTGCACAGTTAATGTTGCTCAAAATTCGAACAGAGTACTTTTTGTTTCAAGGGAGGAAATGTTTGCTTCAAGAAATTGAGAAATTTGTGTAACCTAATTTCGAGAATAGACAAATAAATACACATGAAGAATAGGACAAACGGCTGGAAAATTTAAGTTTCTTCGAGATACTGAAAATACGAGATGAAGTTAGATATGATATTTAAAAAAGGCTCCCACAGTATATCGACAAAATTCACAGTAACTTCCAAAACAATAACTCAGCCAATAAAACACACATAAACAAACTCAAAGATAAAATAAAACAGAATAATCTACTTGTAACGAAAGCCGACAAAGGCAATACCACAGTTATTATTGACAAAGACCAATACATATCGAAAACTAGAGAATGTTTTCAAGATAACACTTTCCTTATCAAACGTAAAGATCCGACAAATAACATACAAAGAAACTTCAAAGTCTTATTAAAAAATACACACTTTCTTTTAACTGAAGTAGAATCCTCTGAACTTATAGTAATGAATCCTCAAATACCAACTGCTAAAGCTTATCCCAAAATACACAAAGAACATATACCAATGAGACCTATTATTAACTACAGAGCAAGCCCAACCTATAAACTCTGGCAATTTATTCAATGATTCCTTAAAAAGTACTACGTATTCTCAGCTAATAAAACAGTATGGAATTCAATAGATTTTTGTAATAGAACGAAAGGATTAAAGATTGAACCATATCATAATCTTGCATCATTTGACATAACAAACATGTACCCGAACATTCCGACAAAACGATCAATAGAAATCATTGAATCTAATCTAAAAAGTCACAGCACTCTAAGCACTTTAGAAATAGAAGAGTTCATTAAATTACTTAATTTTGCCATTAGTAACAACTACTTTAAATTTCATGATACTATTTATCAGCAACAAGGTTTACCAATGGGATCTCCCGCTTCTGGAATACTCACCGAAATTTATATAGACCATTTAGAGCATACATCAATTAATAAAATAGACAAATTTTTTTTTTTTTGGGGTGTAGATTTGTTGATGACATTTTCATCATCATCGACAATAGATCCACAAATGAAACTGATATATTAGATAAACTCAACACAATAGACTCCCATATAAAATTTACCATGGAAACCAAAAACAATCGCAATCTGAACTACTTGGACATAACGACAACTAGACATGAAGACCACTTTTCTTACAGAATATACAGAAAACCCACGCATACCTCAAATACAATTAAAATAGATTCCGTTCACCCCAACACACACAAAAGAGCAGCTTACTACAACATGATACACAGAGCATTCAATATACTGTTAACAAAAGAAGATCTAAACAAAGAATTGCAACTAATTCACGACATAGCTAAAAACAGTGGATACAAGAAAGAAATGATCAACGAAATCATTCACAAAATAAAATCCCAACCCAAAACCAAACTAACAAAAGCAGACGAATCCAAGAAAGATTATGCACTATTCACCTTCAATAATGTACACATATACCCCATAACTAACATTAAAAAAAAAAAAACATAACCTAAGAATAGCATTTAGAACTACACACAACAGTACCAACATCATACACAACGTCAAGACAATCAACAGCAACAACAAATACAACCACTCAGGGGTATACCATATCAAACGCAATAACTGTGAGACAAGCTATGTCGGATGCACCGGTAGAAACTTCCTAACCCGATATAATGAACACATAAACGCAGTAAAGCACAATAATTTTTCCGCAATAGGACAACATGTCGCAGACTATAAACACAGTTTCACAAACATCGAGAATGACATGCAGATCCTGAACATAAACCCCAAAGGCCCCCTGCTCAATATAACAGAAGAATTTTTCATCACTCTAGATCAGTATACCAATCCAAATTACAACATAAATGAAATCATAGAAAAAAACTAACATTATCTTCAATACAGTTATCCCCACCCTAAAAAAACTCTTACCTTAAGATAATCGATAAACAGAACGCGACACACGACAGAAAAGCATCAAACAACACTCCCAGCTCCACCCCCACCCCCACAACAGCAACTCTCCCTACCCCTCCTTCCCTTCCCCTCACAGCAGCTAGTGTGAGCCCAAGAAGAACGCGAAGTAGTACACAACAAGCTCGCATATCAAACACAACTCAGCCACACCAACAACAGTAAGTACATATTCAAATTAGCACACACAACCCTTAGACATTCCTCCAACATAAATATCACTCATAGCTCAATCTTATCTTCCACAGATAAATATAACATCACTGCACAGCTACAAATGGGAAAGGAGCCACTACTTTGTACCCAATGTCACTCAAATTTTATGGACGTCACAGGACAACATGATTTGATTTTAACATAAGGCAGCTCACACAGCAGAGCTGAACATATTTTAGCCTATTCTATCCATACGTCTGACACCTTTTTAAAATTGGAAAGTGTTTTATTCTATGTATATACATGAAGACAAAATCTTTTACTTACACAATTTTACAAGCAAACTATATCATTTAAACTCCAGGAACAGCAGCTGAGTGTACAACTGTGTATATAAGACTTGAACACGGGAGTCAGCTGATGAATTGAACAACAAGCAAGACACAAACATTCATGTGCATGAAGTGCTCCCATATATTGTATTCATCTTGTACATATATATATTAGTTTTAAGTAGAGATATAACTAATTTTAAGACCTTAAACATACTATTTTAGACATACAATTACATTGTTGCACATAGTGACGTATACGCCAGTTCACGTTACGACATGCCCCGTTTGGATGTGACCGAATGTTTATTATCGTATGGCATTCCTTTGACAATACAATCTTAATCATAGCTTCATCACATAGATATGTATGCATGGTTCAGCTGAAGATGACCTTATGTAAAGGGGTCGAAACTGGTCCTGTAGCATAACAAGTGCAATAAACAAGTATTGATAGGTGGAAATCCTTTCCTATTTCTAATTGTGTAATTCGTCAATACAGAAATGAAGATTATAGATTACAACAGCAGTTATCGGTATTTTTACCATTCAAACAATCCTCTGTTGTGGGTACTTCTAAATGCTCACAAAATGTAGAAGGAAGCCAGTTAAATTCTCATCGTCAAACACCTCTTTAAATACATACATTATTTATTTAATTTATTAATTTATGTCTTTTAGTGCCAGGAGTGACAGGGGACATGTTCAGTTCGCCTGGTGTAGATCTTTCTGTTTGATGCCATGGACAACTTGCGCATCTGGAAATGGGATGCCAAGGAGGAGGAGGTAGGGAGAAGGTGAAACCCAGTGTCGGCACATAGACTACTCCTGTCGAATAACACCAAGGTGACTGCTCAAGGCTTAACTTTTCCATCTGACGGACAAATCACTATCAGCAGCAGCGTATGCCCTTACTCCTTATGAACACTGTGGAGAGGTTTGAAATTGAATCCAGGTTTTCTGCATGCCATCTAGTGATTATAAATTGTATACCACCTCCTCTCCTACCCTGCCAGCCGACATTCTGATGGTGAAAATTGTTTCCACCACTCAAACTGGCTAAGTGCTGTGCCATACCATATAGACTTGATGCCTTAATGACCATGGCTACCAGGCATGCTTGGTACATCGCAAGAAGGGAGGGAGAAAATCTTGAGAAATGCATCATGCAAGGGGAAGTGTAAGGTACAAGACCATGGGGAAGGACTGCGTACAGATGGATTGACTAGTTTACCTCTTCAGTAGACCTTAAGAAGAACTGAAAACCATCCAGGATACAGAAACATAGTTAATGGTGTTACGATGCTCAGAAATGAGGAAAATAACTTGTGATAATGAGACTTACCCGTAATATTTTGATTTCCCATTTCTTTAGTTCTATTCTTTAAAGTGTCGTTGCCTTCAATACAAATCATAGTGGTGAATAAGCGATTACTTATGTTTCATTTACTTTTTTAAAGAAATCATTTTGAGAAATTTAGATCACTCTACCCATTTTCAAAGTCACTTCTTTAAATACAAAGTTATTAAGTGCATCCAGAACTGCTGTATAGAATTCCCTTGGATTTTTAATTATTGATTTAAACACAGATACTGTAAAGTTTCAAGCTTTGTGCATAATGTTTATCATCCTAGATAACACTAATAATATTTCAATGTCCTTAAAATTCGTAGGCCTATATTTAAATGTGCGACTTGGAGTAAATCCGGTACAGATACCGCATACACTGTAGCCAGAGGTTCTCATCGTTACTAGTAGATGGTAGTGTGTATGGTTTCTCAGTCTCTAAGGAAGAATTACTGTCTGCAGTTGTGATGAAAGTTGCTCGTATATTACACCAATTGTGGCCGATATCTTGAGGCGAGTATATGTTTCCTCCTGACAGAGTTTGTCCTTGTGTTCACTTATTGTATATTAAGTTGGTTTCAAATGTGTAAATCAGCCATTTTTAGTACAGTAGAAGTCAGAAGCATAACTGTACTTGACAGTAAGCTTATTTTGGGCCATGATAGCCTTGAGGTACGACGACAGGAGGGTGCAACGTCTGTACCTGATAGTCGGGAGAGTTGCAGCACAACAATCCGGCTAAGATGCTTCATTGCTGTCAGATTCTAAAAGCGATCTGGAAATATTCAGTACTATTTAAAGGGTACTAGTATTTTATTCAAATATTTTATCGTCTCACGATTCTTAAAATACACCATTTATTTTTATTGCTTTCATTGTTAACATTTTTTATTATATAAAATAATTATATTATTTTCAGAAATAAAAATTTGACATGCCTACTCAGTATAAAAGTAAGGGCACTGTTAGGACCTCAATGGATGGAGGAAAATTTAACGAAAGGCTGCTAAAAGACGGAAAGCAAAGGAAATACTGATCAGGGAGAAAGAATGATGCTACAGAATTCCAGCACGAACCCTGAAATGAAGAATGGAGTCAGGAAATCTGGAAAAAGGCTCTCTGGGTCCAGCAGGTATAGCTACTTAAATAATCACCGAGGTCAAATTCACATTTAATTGAGGATGACTGGATCCAGTGTTTGAGTTGCAACCAGTGGCTGCACGAATCTTGTTCTGCATATGACGACAGATGTGTAGACTGTGGCAGCAAAATTGCTAGAGAACAAAGTCCTAAGAAACAATGTGTATAAATTTGTAACTTGTAAGATTCAAGAATCCTGTCTCAGGCATATTTTCAAATTACTGTGTCAGGTCAGAATTTGATTTTGATGTTTTCTTTATATAACACAGGGAAGAATCCATTGCACATGCACATTCATAGTAAATCGAAATTAAAATATGATTCATTTAATGCTGTAGATTATGAGTTAGATTTTTTTACCATTGAATGATTAAATTATATAGATATAATTGTCTTGTTCTAATGTTCAGTTATATTAATGTTGAAGAATTTACCTTAAATTCAATTTTGTTATTGATTATTTTACTTGTGGCATCTCTTCGAGCAAAGTCGGCATCTATGCCGGGTTCCAGGGAGAGACACCGCTGATGCAACAATTCGTTTGTTCTCTCCTTTCTCCCATTTACTTTCAGTTACCAATGTTTTGCTCATCTCTGATTAAATGTAGATACTTTCAAATTATGCTCTATCAGTTAGCAACAATTTTTAAGGAAAATCTATCAAAATACGACAAAAGAGATAAAAAGTGTAACAACTCTACCAGAATCACCTTACTCTTATCCATCGTCCGGCTCCCAGTACATGCAGTTCCCTAGTTTAGATTCATGATGTGTGTTCCAGGTGTGAATGATTAATATGAATTGCCATACTGTACCTTGTATCAGATATATTCACAATGGAATAATTTTGTTTTTCAGGCTTACCGATTTTGTGGTGAGAATCTTCTGTCGTTGGATAAATGTGGTGAAGCTGTCAGAGCTGTACAAGAGGGACTGACACGTATGTTTCTTCATTACATCTTAAATCTAGAGTTAGTTGGTGGTTGGATTATAGAGTTGAAGACTTTCTTTCTGTCTTTCATTCTTGTTTATTTAGATTTTGGTACTTTTCTAAAAATGACAAGTCATGTCTTAGTAATACTGACAGACATGCCAGCTCTCCTTCATCCTTCCTCTCTTTTTCCTGATCACAAAGACCAGTCTCCCAATCTTGAGAGCATAGCATTATTATATTGCTTTATGTCCCATGCTTTTCCTCTTTCTGTCAGTAGCTGGAGACAATTCATGTTCATTCGACAATGGTAGGGCAGACGAAATCTGCTGATGGTATCTATAAATATGATGGACTCTCTAAGGTGATGCTTGCCACTACAGTGCAGAGTGTAAGATGACTTTCAGTAAATTTACAAAGATAAAATACAGTTCTCATCAATGCTTTCAAAAAAAAAAAAAACTTGGTAAAGCATTTAACCTCAGAATTTGTTCAACAAAACAAGGTGCTTTGAGCAGAAATTCAGTTCAGAGTTTCAGAAGAGGGCTGAGGCAATTACAGTGAGGAGTTATGTGTTCTAAAGCTCAGCTATTCACAGTATTTTAGCATTTTACAGGTAAATAACAAAATAATTTGTGATATAGTAGTATAATATTCTTGAATGTCAGATCAGGATCATCCAGCTACCATATGTGACAGTAGATGTTACAACCTGCCACTGTCACTCTCTGGCCGAGGGTGATATGGCCAATGCCAAACTTGACACCCAAAGGGGGGACCAACGGATATGGGCGGAGGAGTCCTCACTTTGGAGGGTAGGTGAAAACTTTGTATAGGAAATGAAACATACATACCTGCCAGCCCTTCTGATTTACCCAGAAACTTTCCGTTTTTTAACTCGTCCTCCCATTTTTCGATTTATTTTTTATTTCTTCCTATTTTTGACCAATATGACCTTCAGTACAGTCAATACTCTTTCCCTAGGATAAATTTATGCAACCTCATTTTCAAGCTTATTTATTTGATGCTTTATTAGGCGAGTGTATCATCCGTCACCTTTGTGTAACGTGTTTCTCACTCACTACAGCATTGTGTGTGTTTTACAGCTGGGAATTCGGGACGACAATCGTTCACAAGTAAGAGAGGCTAGCGCGCGCTAGCAACTCCGTTAATCGGGACAAAAGATTAAGTTTCTTATTGTGTGTTTACACACTGTTAACATAATTTCTGTGCTAAAATACTGTGAATAGCTGAGCTTTAGAACACATAACTCCTCACTGTAATTGCCTCAGCCCTCTTCTGAAACTTTGAACTGTTGGAGTTGTAGGCCACGTGTTTTTTCTTGCGGTTCTGTGCTTTTCCCCCTGTCAGAGTCGTATGTTAATAATGTATGAAACATATTTATCTGTTTTGTATGTGGTAGTTTCGCGTATTTCAGTGCAATTGTGTTCATTCTTGGTTCATAATTTTAATGAGTTGAATGTATTTGAGAGTTCTGTCGTGACGGTTTCTGGAATTTTCTCTTCAAATTATGGCCACAAAGTGTTCAGAGATACCTATAAATTTGAATTTCCTTTCAATAGCCAGCGCCGCGGTGTAGGGGTAGCATGCCTGCCTCTTACCCGGAGGCCCCGGGTTCGATTCCCGGCCAGGTCATGGATTTTGACCTGCATCTGAGGACTGGTTCGAGGTCCACTCAGTCTACGTGATTATGATTGAGGAGCTGTCTGATAGGGAGATGGCGCCCCCGGTCTAGAAAGCCAAGAATAACGGCCAAAAATAACCGCCGTGCTGACCACACAACACCTCGTAATCTGCAGGCCTTCGGGCTGAGCTTCAGTCGCTTAGTAAGCCATGGCCCTGCGGGGCTGTTGCGCCATTTGGGTGGGGGGTTTATAGTCTAATAAAGGAAACTATTATGCATTTTGCTCCGCGTTACATTTTCTTGTAACCATTTTTGTGTTTTCTTAGTTTGAGGTTTTAAATTTAATGGTCAATTCATCTTGTAACAGTAGATATGGATGCCTTTTATGTTATCCTTTTTTCATCGAAACTTTGATGCAATATACGGGATGAAATTCAAGAATTAAAAAATCTTCCTATTTTTGATTTCTAAAAGTTGGCAGGTATGCACATATTTCACTTGAAAGGAAAACATGGTCATCAATGGTTCAGATGGTGGAAGAGAACCAGAGTCCCAACAGCAGATAAAACTGAAGTTTCTCCGGTCAGTAACGTCTGTACTTCAGAGAAGCAGTTGCAAAAGCCATCTGTACTCCTGAGGAGCGACCTAAAGTAAGTTTAAAATACTTCTGGGAGTAGAGACCCTACCAGGCCTTGGAAAAGGTTAGGGCGTATGCTGCAAGAGACAGTCATTTCCTTGGGTGCTGGGCGAACTGTGAAAAATGGGCAACCAGTAAGGCAGCATCATTAATCAACCTTTAAGGGAAAGACAAGGCGTGATGGATTTTATGGAGAAAGAGGGTATAGAAATGATGTGGGTGAGTGAAGTTAAATGGAAGGGGAAAGGAAAGAAGACAATAAGGAAAGGATGTACACTATACTGGAGTGGTGGCCAAGAGGCAAAAAATGGAGTGGGTCTGATAATTTCAAAACAGCTGGAGGAGTATGTGGATATGTTAGAGTACATCAGCGACAGAATAATTCAATTTAGACTGAAAATGAGGAACTAAGTCAAGGACTTCATACAGTTGTGTGCACCACAGACAGGGAACAAAGAGGAGGATGTTGAGGAATTCCTGGAGAAACTAGAAAAGGAGATAACTGATGTGGAAGTGATTATAATGGGAGACTTAAATGCATATGTGCAAAACGAAAGACAAAAGAAATAAGTAATCGGACCACATTGATTTGGGAAAAGGAATGGGTTTTGCAAGAGGAATGGAATGATTGTGGGCAACACATGGTTTTGGAAGAAAAACAGCAGGAAAATTACAAGATGCTTGTTGCTTAAAGGGGCCTATCATCTAGGTCATCAGCCCAAAATTACGAGGCCGATCAAATATAAACAGGATTTTTGTTCCTGAGCATCAACAGTTGGTAGGACTGGCCCTGCACTTCTGCTATGCTTAGGTGGGACCGTTAGGAGTGGGGGAGAGCGTGCTGTTAGATATTTCGCGCCGTTTTGTCAGTAATAGTCACAATGTCGGAGCAACAGGTGCACCCCTCCACTGCTCAACACATAATTATAAAATTTCTTGCTCGTGAAGGAGTTACAGCAGTGGAAATAAGCCAGGGATTGACTGCACAGTTCGGTGTGATCAGACATTGTCAAGGACGCGTGTGTTTGCCTGGCATAAAATGTTCAAGGAAGGACGAGAATGTGTGGAATATCAGCAACACGATCGCCATCCTGGGACCAACATTACAGGTGAAAACATTAGTGCGGTTAAAGACATTATTGACGACGATTGGCGGGCGAGAGGTTCAGAAATTGCAGAACAAGTCAGAATCAATTATGGGAGCTATGAAGCAATCTTCACAAATGACCTACAGTACAGTTCTGTGAAGTATGTCCCTTGCCTTTTGACCGAAAATATGAAGTTGAGACGTTTGGAAGTCTGTCGGAGGCACTGGACTACACTGGATCATCCTCCTTAAAGCCCAGACTCATCGCCCTGTGATTTCCATTAGTTCGGACCGTTTAAAGAAGCTCTAGGAGGGCAACGATTTGTAGATGACGAAAGTGTGGAAGACTTCGTGCGCAACTGGCTGGTGACATGACCCCTGTTTTTTTACGATGAGGGCATCCAAAAGCTGCCCATACACTGGGACAAATGCATTTCCAAAGCAGGAAACTATGTGGAAAAATAAATTGTAATTCCTTTGCGTTTTTCAATAAATTAATTTAAATAAAAAATAAAATCCCATTTATATTTGTTCCTCCCTTGTACAAGATATGGCTGGGGTGACAGAAGAATAAAATCAATAATTAATCCCTGACAGTTAATGGTTATAGCAGCTTTTCCAGGAAAAACGTTCAGTGGAGATCATGGAGTTGTGATAGCAAAAACTGAGAGTGGGGGGAAATGGAAAAATTAAAGAAGAGAGAGTAAAACCACACCCGGGTGACTGGAGTGGGACATTGATGATGATGATGATGATGATGATGAAAGAGTAAAATAAAAGTGTGAAATTAAAAGGTAAGAAATAGGGGAAACATTCCAGTTATTGAAGTAGAAAATGTGGACGATGAATAGTCTAACTTTAAAAGGGCATCTGTAAGTTGGGCAGAGAGTGTCTGTAGTAGAACATTGATGAGAGTTAAAGAAAGGGAGATGCCATGGTGGAGTGAGAAGGGGAGAAAAGCAATGAAGGAAAAGAAGAAAACATGACAAGAATGGAATAAAGAAAAAAAAAAAAGAAGAAATAGTATCTTGATAATAAAAGGAAATGTAAGAAATTGGTAAGAGAAGGAAAGTTGGGTAGAATTTACACAAAAGATGATGTGGATGAGCAGGCAGTAAAAGAATGCTGTATGGAATTATACAAAGTACAGTAATAGGAAAGAAAGGGTTTATACAAGGCTGATGAAAGAGGAAGGTGGAGAGTTAACACATCCAGAAGAAATAGAGATGAGGAAGGAGCATTTTGATAAGCTGCTAAATGTGAGAAATTGTGCAGAGAAGATGGCAGTAATACCAAATACAGTAGAGACAATACGCGAGACTTCCGGATTTAGCCTGGTTAAGATGGGAGACAAGTCGCAAGTGGCGCTCCTAGTGGCTTGACCTAAAAATTCACACTAAATTCAAATATCAATGGAAATGTATATACGGAAATGGATTAAATAAATTACGTCTAGAAAGAAAGTGTTACTAAGATATTAATTTCAAAGTTGCTAAAGCACTTCTGGATAAATGAATGAAGAATTATTTAACAGGTTATTAGGTTATTATTTAAAGACTGAAATTAGACATATAATCAAGATGTGAAATGGACTGCTGTGAAAGGGCTTGATCTTTAATTTATGAATTACTTTTTTAGCTTTAGAATTCCTGCCTGAACGTTCACGGCTAGATTGTTCTTTTTTCTCATTTAAAAGCAATCATCATATTAAAACACTTGTCAACAAAAATATCAGCACATTCCTTACACACATGATTCAATGAATTTACATTTAAGAACTGGACTATTTTCCTTTTAACTTGAAGCCTACTAACAGAAAGAAAACCTATAAATTTAGCCTCAAAAACATTCAAACTTTTCCTGAAGATTAATGGTATTTAAATTAGTAATTCATAACAGATTTTCACAATGAAGTTACATTTCTGTTCAATGTATTTCATCTTGAATGTCTGATTTCTAGGCTCAGAATCAGTATATTGCTCCTCTCTTCACTTGTTGAGGAATGTTGCTGTGTGATTATGAATTTCTTGAAATTTGTTGTAGATTATAACAGAGTGAGTCAGCTGTGCAAAGATTATTCCAAGAAGAAGGGACCAGCTCCTAAGGCTCGGCCTGACACACACATCTTCTTCCAGAAACTCGCTCCAATGTTGAAGCTCTCGCTGGATAAATTTGAGAGGGAAAATGGCTTCATGTAAGTAAAATGTTCTGTATATAATTAGTGAAGACAGGGATACGGGATAGAAGAAGATGCACATGATCAAAATCCATAGTGAAATTTGAAAAATACCTCATGTTTTATAGAAAACTTCAAATGAACAGAAACTATGAAGTTAATTTTAATTTGACTGTATTAGAATGATCATTCTTGAAACCCTCTACCACCAGTACCTCCCCTTAATCACATTCATGCCTTGTTAAATAAGTTTTCTTCTTGCTTTTTTCCCGCTTCCTTTATCCAGCTCCCTGTCAGGTAGCGTAATAGATCAATGACCTCCATATCTACATATTTAGGCTATTATTACTTTGAGTTCACCACCCTCATAGTTATTTTTGTTATGTATTTGCTACAAATATATACATGGTCAAGAAGGTATATCTCTCTCTCTCTCTCTCTCTCTCTCTCTCTCTCTCTCTCTCTGTGTGTGTGTGTGTGTGTGTGTGTGTGTGGTGTGTGTGTGTGTTTTTTTCAAATACACTGCCTGACAAAAATAAATAAAAAATAAAAATTGAAGCATTCACAGAAGGGGAGGAGGAAACTAAATGAAACTTCACATGTTGAGAGGGTATATGATGTTATTTCAGTGATTGCGAGTCAAATTTACAAAGAACTTGTCAGTACTAGCCCACTTATTAGTATGATGTTAAACCCCTTCTGGCCTGGATGCATGAACCAATTCATTTGGGAGGGGTGTCATAAAGCTGTTGTATCCTCTCCTGAAGCAAGCTGGCCCACAACTGTTGTAACTGGTCCTTGACATCCTGAATACTGGCATTGGGACTGAGTTGACATCTGAGCTGGTCCCACACATTCTATCAGGGACAGATCTGGGGATCTTGCTGGCCACGGGAGTACCTCGGCATCATGCAGACAGGTTAAAGAGACACACATGCCATGTAGGACAAGCATTGTCCTGTTGAAAAATGGCACCATGATGCGGTCGCATGAGAGGAAGCACGAACCCGCAGGATGTCCGTGACGTACCATTCTGCTGTTAGAATTCTCACAATCACTACCAGTCGTGACCTGAAGTCCTACCCGATGGTTCCTCACCCCTTGACACCAAGACTAACATCACTGTGCCTCTCCAAAACACTGGAAGATGGGACCTCTCCCTGGGTTGCCGCCATACTTGCAGGCGACGGTCATCCAAGGTAGTGCACAACTGTGATTCATCGCTGAACAAAGTGTGATGCCATTCATCAACAATCCATGCTTGCTGGTCATGGCACCAACCCAAATGCAGCCGTTTGTGTTGTGGTGTTAACAACAGTCTACGCATGGGTAATTCCCTTGTCTGGCTGCTGCTAGTCTGTGACCAATGGTGCAGGATGACACAAAATGTTGCAAGGAGTCCATTACTTGTTCTCAGATGGCAGGCTTAGATGTGAAGGGGATCACGATTTGCTTGGTGCACAATACGGCGATCCTCCCGTTGGCGGTCAACGTGGTTGACCGGAACCTTGACTACGAGTATGCCTGCCCTCACGTTTCCATGCAGTCCAACATTAGGCCACTATCATATCCGAATGTCCCACAAATCTGGATATTGCACAATTCGACCAGCCGGCCAAATTGATACCAACAACGAGGCCCATTTCAAACTCTGTCAGGTGCTGATAACGCTGTCTCACATGAATACACGGTATCTCTGTGTCCTTCAGTGATCACTCAACAACTGATTCTTGATGCTGTTCACACCGCTTATATACCCTACCAGGCCTGGTAACAACACTAAACTCGAACAACACTAATGCGCTCTGGTGTCTGTTATACTTTTCATAGAGAATTGCAATCATGGGATATAAACTTCATGGTTTTTGATATGTATTGATCACAATATAACTAAACTTATGTCGTGATGGTCCACCTTTTCAGTACTATGTTATGCAATGTTTACATTACATTTTAAATCTAGGAACTAGTATTGAAAAGGTGGACCATTACAACATAAGTTTAGTTATTCCAGAGAATTGGAACTTTAATCATGTACACACCTGCCAATTGTGTGTACATGAACGAAGGTACATTGATATCTGAGCATTTCTTCTGGGTGCTTCAATTTTTTTGTCAGGCAGGTATTTTTTAGATTATGTATAAACAAGTCTGGAGCCTCCATGGCTCAGACGGCAGTGCGTCGGCCTCTCACCGCTGGATACCATGGTTCAAATCCCGGTCCCTCCATGTGAGATTTGTGCTGGAGAAAGCAGAGGCGAGACAGGTTTTTCTCTGGGTACTCCGGTTTTCCCTGTCATCTTTCATTCCAGCAACACTCTCCATTCTCATTTCATAGCATCTGTGTTGGGTATTCAGCCTGAAGGCTAGTTTGATCATCTGCAGCTCCGCCAACAGCTGTTATAAACATCCTAGGCGTCACTGACGAGGCGTACTGGGGAAATGAGGAGTGAGGTGGTTTCCCGTTGCTTTCCTCACCGAGCCAGCCGCTGCTATTACATATGTCTGCCAAGCCCACCGAAATGCATGCACCAACCGACCCTATGAGCGATATTTTCACACCATTCATAACAGGAACTGACTGCATAAGCAACGGTATTACTAGCATCACTCATACCTCAGTCACTTTCATATTGTCAAAGCCAAGGATGAGACTGAGACAGGTCAATGAAAGTAACAAATTTGATATAGCCCATACCAGAAGACATAGTGCACTGTAAACACTACATCTCGCCAGCAAAGGCATTCATCTATCAGTCATTAATACATCACTTTGAGAGTGGCGACCCCATGGTACTAAGAGCCTATATATATGATTCATTTATTACATCCCTGACCCTGTCAATGACTGGAAAACAGGTTGTAGGTTTTCATTTTCATAAACAAGTCTGTTGAATTTTAATACATGCAAAGCTAATGGGCAGGAAAAATGATTTCTTCTTTTCTATCTGCTGCAAACAATGAAGAAGAAGGAGTTCATAACTTTTCATATTTTGCGATTTAACTTAATAAATTGTGTGGTGTTTATAGGCAGACTGTTATTTTCACACACATTTTGCTACTCTTCGTCTGTTACATTATGGGCATGATGTAGGAAAGGGCTGTAGAAGAAGAGCTATTATTCTGCAAGCCCTTAAAAGAGAGGACTGCTGGAAAAGACATATTAAAGTTAATCAACAAATACCTCCACAGAAATGTAATAGACTGGACTTGCTGGACAGGCATTTGTTCAGTTGGTGCAAAATCTATGACAGGTACTGCTAGGTTTGTTGCCAGAGTAAAATCGCCAGTGTGAAACATTTCTTGGACACATTGCTGCGTTCATAGGCAGAGTGTTATTTCCAAACGTGTGCCGATCGGATTGAAATCCATGCAGGACGCTGCAGTTGAAGTAGTTAAATTTGTTGTTGTTCAAATTAGCCATCTTTGAGCACTTGAAAAGACCTTTGCTCTATATGGGATGTTCTAGGCTGATTCTCATTAAGGGTTGCCTTACAAATTCTTGCATTTTTGCAGCCCCTTGTGAGGAACATTCATAACTGTTGGTCTCACACTGAATTTAGGTGGTTATCTCTAGGCTCTCTCACAATTTTATGAACTGGAAGGAAAAGTTTCCAATTTTTCTCATCAGTCATCCTTTCACAAAGTGAAATGCATTAATGATTAAATCCAACTTCAGACTTTTGCTTCTTTGGTAGACATTTTCATATCTATGCCTCTTGGATTCTATCTGAGAATTCATATCACTACCAATAATGGTTTCTGCTCCTTTGATTTATTCTTCCAAAGTTTCTTCAAGGAGATCTTTACCAGGTGAGTTAGCCATGTGGTTAGGGGTGCGTATCTGTGAGCTTGCATCTGGGAGATAGTGGGCTCGAACTCCACTGTCGGCAGCCCTGAAGATGGTTTTCTGTGGTTTCCCATTTCCACACCAGGCAAATGCTGGGGCTGTACCTTAATTAAGACCACAGCCTCTTCCTTCCCACTCCTGGGCCTTTCCTATCTCATCGTCGCCATAAGACCTATCTGTATCGGTGTGACGTAAAGCAAATTGTAAAAATAGAAGAGAAAAAAAAAAGAAAAAAGAAATCTTTCTCATTATTATCATCGCAGCCAGCCTGTGGCACATAGCCCTGAATAATATTGAATCTGTGAGTAGAGTCTACTGTAACTTCAAAATGGTAGGAATAATTCTATCAGATTTGAAATTTATGTCAACCAAATGTTCTTTCATTTTATGACTCATGATCATACCTCCTGCATTCCTAGCAAAGTCTTCATCTGACCGGTATAGAAATCTTCTCTAAGTTCTTTAATTTCTTGCCCCTTCCATTTGGTTTCACTGAGTCCTACGACTTTTATTTTGTCGGTACACTCCTCAGCTCTTCTTTTCAAAGTGATGACTAGAGCCTGGATTTCCATGCACTATACAATCTCGAAATATGCATGCATTCATGCACTATCATATAGCAAAACATGCACAGTAACTTGGAAAATATGCACTATCAAAATTTAGTTTAACATGGTTACATTTTCATTCCTTCTTGAAACATTGTACAGCTACTAATTTTTCCAAATTGTCTTGACTTAAGCTCATCCGTTTATCTGTCAGTACATTCTTAAACACAGAAAAAATGATCTTTCTACATCACAAGAAGTGACAGGTGTGTACTTAAATGAAGATATTTGGGACAGTATGAGGTCAAATTGTACATCTTCTGCATTTTCACCCCACAAAATGTCTTTTTTAAGCTTGATGAAATCAGAATTTGACGGATCACTTTGTTCAGCTTATCTGTAACTGCGGCAGGTACTTCTTCGTGCAATGATTGCAAATACGTTTGAATGTCTTCAGTAACAGCTAAATATTCGACTTGTACCTTCCAACGTTGTTATCGCAGCAGGCAATTGCTGCTCATTCTTTTTGCTGAATTCCACTTGTGCACCTAATGGAAAACTGTCTACAACCTAAAACCGGAAAATTTAATTCAACTAAGTGATATTACGCTTAATCAGTGGTATTAAGTTCATTGATGGTAAATTGAATTGTAGGCACTGTACAGTATGTAGGCCCTACTAACTTTGGTTGTCAGGCAGAAAGTCGTGAATACATTCTATTTCTATCCGTATCTCAATAATAGACGTTTAATATGGAAAAATGGTCCCAAATTTTGCAAATCAACATTAATAAAAGATACTATCATGTAACTAACATTATATATGAGCCAAAGTCAGAAGAAAAGCCATATTATGCAATCTAAACGTCCAAATATTCCCTTTTAAAGCCATATCTTTAAAATATACATTATGTTTGCATTTTCTCCTAAAAAGGCCAAAATATGCAAACATGCATGGAAAAAGAACGGTTATTTGGAATCGTTAAGTCATAAAACGGATATTTACAAAGTTCGAGAAGTGTAACCAGCTTATTTAAAAACATGCGTTTGCATGGAAATTCGGGCTCTAGTGATGACATTGAGAGTTGCTACCTGATAAGAGTTATCTGGATTTTGTAGCCTTTGTTATTTAGCCCTCTAACCGAGCTCGATAGCTGCAGTCGCTTAAGTGCGCCCAGTATCCAGTAATCGGGAGATAGTGGGTTCGAGCCCCACTGTCGGCAGCCCTGAAGATGGTTTTCCATGGTTTCCCATTTTCACACCAGGCAGATGCCGGGGCTGTACCTTAATTAAGGCCACGGCCACTTCCTTCCAATTCCTAGGTCATTCCTATCCCATTGTCGCCATAAGACCTATCTGTGTTGGTGCGACGTAAAGCAACTAGTAAAAAAAAAATTAGCCCTCAAATAGTCTCTCACAATTTTTTACCGAATTTAGTTGTGCATGGTCTTGAGGACTGGGTATGAACTTTAACAAACAAAAAATCAGCATTCAATAGAAATGATTAAACATTCTTGTACTCTAGTGTTCATGTGCGCTCGTGCGTGCTCATGCTTGTTCGTATGTACACATCACCTTTTTCTTGACCATAATTATCTACTCCTGTGTCCACATATCTAGTTTCCATAATTGGATTTTACAGTATATTCACATAGGTATCATATTCCTTCAGCGGGCCCTACAAAGTAGGGGTATCGTGTATGCCTGTCACGTGGAGGCCCCAAGTTTTGATTCCTGAACACGTTTGGGATTTGTACCTGGATCTGATGGGTGGTTCAATGTCACTAATCCTACCTGATTAAAATTGAGTGGCTATCTGACAGTGAGATAGCAGCCCCGGTCAAGAAAGCCAAGACTAACCATGCGTCACTTTGTAATCTGCAGGCTCTGATGAATTTTGCCTGTCAAGAATGCTGGCAAGCAGCCGGACTTAACAGTTTCAGTTACTGAGGGAGGCTTTCAACTGTAGTTGTAGAATTTGAACATTAGGCAGTAGGAAATGTACTTACGTCAGTATGTAAAAAAAAAAAAAAAAAACAGAATCACACTCAGTAATTGCAATAAGAGCAGAAAAGTCAGCAGTTGTAATTCGTTGCACATGGTAGTTGTAACGTTGTTGGTGCAGTAATACAATATACTCACAACTTCGCTACCTAAAACATTCTCTAATTGAAAATAACCAGCCCATGTTATCAAAAACGAGCGCGGGGAAAGGTATACGACATGATGGTTATCTCTGTTGCCTTCAAAGCTCATGAGAAGAAAAATACAACACATATGGTCTAGAAAAACCATACGCGACTAATTAAGAATTAAGGGGACGTACAAGTAGGTGACAATCTCCTTGTTAGTATTGAAATTTGACTGGTATCATTATTGTGTGAGTTGAGT
The DNA here is from genome assembly GCF_040414725.1 of Anabrus simplex. Taxonomy (NCBI): domain Eukaryota; kingdom Metazoa; phylum Arthropoda; class Insecta; order Orthoptera; family Tettigoniidae; genus Anabrus; species Anabrus simplex. Next base: position 143,715,873 of record NC_090271.1, read on the forward strand.
TAAATTTTTTAAAGTAATATTCAAACATTGCTGGGACTTGTTGCTGCTTCACAAGGCCTTTAATTGCCATCACTTTTCAGAGATCCTGTTGGGCCTTCACAGCTACCTTAACAGTCCTGTAGAAGTACCCTACTTCAGTGGATATTTGGAAATGCATTTTTTAAACTATCCTCATTTCAACATTTATTTTTTCCTTGAAATAGAGTATCAGCTATTCATCACAGTTTGGTTTATTTTTTCCTTGTAGTGTGTAGGCTAATGGAGAATGCAGTTTTGTAAATTCTTGTTTCTGTGCTCTCAGGTGTATGTCAGTTTTGACTGTCTTTGTAGTTACCACCAAAAAGTTCCTGCTGATCCTCCTGAGCTAGAACACAAGGCAACATATGGATTGGCTAGTCCTGAAGAGTTCACTCTACCAGCACCTAGTGTGCTTTGGACCCCTGTGACATATGCTGCATTTGATGACTTCAGGTACAGCAGTAATGATCCAGCAAGTTCGGTAAATAAACATCATTGCTGCAAAGCTTGAATTAAATATTTAATTATTTCATCAGTTGAGTGTATAGTTATTTGGATATTTCTTGTTCCTTTAAAGAATGCTGCATCCAAAGTTGAAGGAGAGTTACCCCCAGTAATGGAAGCTCAAGTCCATCATACAACTCGAGACCCAAAAACAGAAAGTGGTTGCACCTTACAGTAGTGTGTGGCTCACCTGAAGTGCTCCGACGAGTGAGTGTTTTAGACTGAAGCTACTGTATTGTGCTTTGTCAGTTCAGGCTATGCCTGAATGATTCTTGTTGCACTCCTAAGCGTCTGTGTGCTAAATACTACACTCTTATGTGCTAAAGAAGACAGGTTCCAGTGTGACAGGTGATGTTGCCTTATTTAAGCAAAACATAGTCAACAGATGTAACTTTAACAATGCTTTTATATGGTATGGAAGATTTAATCTTGTTAACTGTACATATTTATCAAAAATATTATTTAATTATTAGTTGCACAAGAATGAATAATTATTCAGAATTCTTAGAACATTAGACAAAAGAAAAAGTTCTTATGTTAGTCATGAAGGCTATCTGTATGACTAAGTATTGAACAACTAGGGAGAACATTTTGAATTCCCAATGGTTCCTATAGTATCATGTCTGCCTTAGATGTACAGTTTAAGGTTTAAGTGTTGATTATGATGATGACTGGTAAAAGCAGTATATCACTTGAATACAACACCTGTTGTGTCAAAATTTATCTTCAAAGATTTCAGTAGTAGAATTATTAGTATTTCTCAGACCTCATATTCACAATAACACTTACTGAATTAAACGGATCACTTTACACTTCCTGACATAAAAACTGAGAGGATTCTTATACAGAAAAATCAGCACCAATCTTTATATAACTCATCCTGTGCTATAATCTTTCAAAATAAAATATTTCTTGTACTCTTTAATACACATTTGTCTAATACATTCTTTGTCAATAAACTTGCATTGTTTTATTTTGTTAGGAAGGTGACAAGTATTGTTTAGGGCAGTTTGTAGCGATTGTTATCATTCAAACTTGTTCTAAAAGCATACAAGAATGACCATTTACGTGTAGCATGTAGATGAACCTCTGTTATTAACTAGCAATCAACTCTCCTCAATAATATGCGCCTTCATTTTGGTCGTGCTTGTTTTCAGGGACTTGGTAATTTTCAGCTGATCACTTTCTGTGTCAGGAAGTGTACACCGGAAGTTGGTGGATATATGCTTGGCCTCTGGTTCAAAAGACCCCGTGTTTGATTCCTGGTTGGGCCAGGGATCGTAGCTACATGTGATTAATTCCTTTGGCTCAGCGACTGGGTGTTAGTGTTCGTATTAATACACTTACCTTCATCTACGTACAACACACCACACTACCATCCACTGCAGAAACACACACTAGGTGGTCGTAAAACCGGGCCGAATTCACACGAAGTGCCAGCCCCAATAAATTGAGAGAAGGGCTAGGAAGAAGAAGGATGTTATTTTTCTTATTTCAAGAAATATTTTCTCTTAAACATATTTCCTGTAAATTTTAAAATGATCTACTGTACTTTCTTTTGCCAGTCATTTATAAACTGTTGTCAGGCATGCAAGATTAGATACTAGGCTGTTTGAAATGCTTCTGGTGGAGCCTCATCAGTAGAGACTTGAAAATTAATACTCTTAAGGACCAAGCTCATATTTTGTACTTGTCCCCAGAAATAAGGCCACTTTAATGATTTTCAAAAAAATCCCTCCTCTCTATTTGCTCAGTGACTCAATACTATTATCTGAAAGGTACAGTCTTCAATAGTTATAACCCACTTATTGCATTCAAACACAGAGTTCAAATATTGCTATGTTCTTTATCTAAACCAAAAATAAATCAGAAGTATTTCAACCCATTTGTTGCTCTGTTAATGAGCATACAGATTATGGAAGTAATTCAAGCTATTTATTAACCAATTTTCGTCTTCAATCTGGGAGCCAAATCTTAATAGACATGCAGGTCTCCCTTGGGCGTCAACTGGAAAGACCTGTACCATACCTCTCCAGAGGCCACATGCCATAATTATTGTTGTTGTTGTTATCATTATTATTATTATTATTATTATTATTATTATTATTATTATTATTATTATTATTATTATTATTATTATTATTATTATTATTATCAACTAGGATGAAATAAGGCAAAAAGCCTTCTTCACAATTCATCTTTCATCACCCATCATTCACCATTCATCACCTTGCCAGATCACATCTGGCATTGTAAGCCCTGACTTCGGTCAGAAATGTATTGATCATTGATCAGACAATCAGCCTATTATGATTAGTCTTCTAATGAAATATCCACCGGTTTGGATACACACGATCATCAGATCCAAACAAAGACACCATTCGGATACAGTGGGGTGTCACATGGAAGACCAAGGCGAGTCGGAGCGCCTGCAACCCATTAAACAACATGCAGACCCATCCGATCAAGAGGAAACTTAAATTTAATAAATCAGGACAGTTCTCATATTTCACTACAGTGAACATAAATTCATTAATGAAAGTGGGCAAATTAAAACATCTCACAGACGTCTTAGATCAACATAAGATACTGATAACTGCTCTTCAAGAATTGCGTAATACGGATCAAGACCCCCTTGGTCAGGAGGATATCGCCTATACAAGGGTCCCCCAGGTGAAAGAGTACTAAAGAGTGTTCCTCATTTTGGAGTCGGCTTTTTGGTTCATACTAGTATCTTAGATTCAATTGAAGATTTTTCTTCCGCCTCCCCCCGAACGGCATTGATGACGATCAAAGTAGAGAATAAAACGTACACATTGATAAACGTCCATGCTCCAATGAATGAAAAAAACAGGACCAACAGGGAAGACACAGACAAATTTTGGGAAGAACTAGACCAGCTATTATCATCCATTTCCGATAACCATATTAAAATCATGCTTGGCGATTTCAGTGCTAAAATAGGCCGTGAGAAAAAGTTTCGTAATGTTGTAGGTAAGTGGCCAGCTCATCATCTAACTAACAGGAATGGTCAGAGATTGATCGATCTTTGTATTGATCATGGGCTACTTTTGGAAACCACACGATTCAAACGACGACCACATAAACTGATGACTTGGAAGTGCCCTAATGTTAAATTAGGGGAGTTCCAAATTGATCATGTAGCTATGGATAAGAACTATCATAAGGAAATTTACAATGTGAGGGTTCTCCGTGGAGTGGACATAGATTCAGATCATTATTTGTCCAAAATTAAAATAAAATTAACTCCAAAAAAGAAACGCATTCTCTTCAAATGTAATAGGAAGAAAACATATGACCCTAGCTATCTCATTAATAATAAATTATATTATGAACAATCTAAATCCTATCTAAGTGATGATTTGGGAACGGTAATTAACAAGCTGAAAACCATTGCTGAGGAAAATGCTCCCGTTAAAAAGAGGAAAAAACATGATTGGTGGAATGAGGAGTGCGATGCAGCGATTCAACACCGACACAAGGCATGGTTGATTGATCAACAACAGAAAACAGAACAGTCACGCGAAGAACTTGTTACTGCTAGACGACATACGGCTAAAATCATCCGAAGGGTTAAGAGAAATTATCACACGGAGATGTTACACTCTATTGACGAAGTATTTACTCAGCATAAGACAAGAGATTACTATAAAACATTTCGGCAATACCAAACAAATTATACTCCCCCAACACTCCTAATGAGAGATACTAATGGAAAACAGGCACATACTAATCAAGATAATGCGGAAATTTTAGCTAGATACTTTGAGAACTTACTTAACAGTGAGGAACCTTCAGAATATCTGCAATATGACACACATCCAAAAAATAGGATACCTTTAGAAAAGGTTACACCGCCCGTTTATAATGAAGTACGAGCAGCAATTGATTCCCTTAAAAATTATAAAGCACCGGGAGAGAACCAAATCGTCGCAGAGGTATGGAAGAATGCTAATGACCAAACCGTTCAGAATCTACATAAACATCTTATAGATATTTGGAATACTGCTACAATGCCCGAAGAGTGGAATATGGCAATAATTCAACCATTGCATAAAAAGGGCGATAGATCTGATCCAAATAATTATCCGGGAGTATCGTTATTGGATATTACATATAAGATTTTATCTAAGATTATCTATAACAGAATACAGGGTCATCTTGACTGTGAACTAGGGGAATATCAAGGTGGATTTCGTCCAGGAAGAAGCTGCCCTGACCAAATCATCAGTTTAAAATGGATTATGAAACATCATAGATCTAGAAACAAAAATTTAGTTATTACGTTTGTTGATTTTCAAAAGGCGTATGATAGTATACATCGTGAATCACTGTTGAATGTCCTTCAGGAATTTGGTCTACATTCCAAACTTATTAGCCTGATTCGTATGACTCTTAAGAATACTCAATCTAAAGTTAGATTCAGAAATGAGTTATCTAAATCATTTGCAATTACAACAGGCCTCCACCAGGGAGATGGACTTTCGCCATTATTGTTCAATTGTGTATTGGAAAAGGTCATGCGAGAGTGGACTAAGGTATGTCCTCCGAAAGTCAAAATTGGAAAAAATATCAAACTAAATTGCTTGGGATTCGTGGATGATCTTGCGATACTGGCAAATGGTTTCGAAGAGGCTAAAGTTCAATTGGAAGAACTTGCAAATGTAGCGAAAAAAGTTGGATTGCAAATTTCGTATGATAAAACAAAAATAATGCCTACTTTCAGAACTTTAAATTCAGAGCTGTTATTAAATAATAATAAACGAATTGAAATTGTAAGTACATTTAAATATTTGGGTGAAAATCTCACTTGGAATTGCAATGAAAAACCATCAATAGAGAGCAGAATATATAAACTGAAGCAGGCACAACGGATAACTTGGCCTACATACAAAAAGAAATGTCTTTCGATTAATGCTAAATTTAGGCATTATAACTCTGTTATTAAACCAGAAGCAACTTATGCTTGTGAAACATTATTTAAACTCAATACTAGATCAACAACAGAACGCTTACAACGAGTTGATCGAAGGCTACTCAGGACGATCATAAACAAGAAACATCAGGTGGATGGACAGTGGAGATTGTTGCCGAATGAGGTTATCTATCGGGAAAGTGAGTCCATCACAGACACGATGAGAAAAAGAAGAATTGCCCTTTTTTTGTCATATTTCGACTAAGTGATAACAGAGTTTTAAAACAATTATTTAATTACTTTTGGAATAGTAAATCAAAAAACAATTGGTTTAAAGAAGTTCAAAGTGATTTGGAGGAGTTGAATATTACCATGCAAACCATAGAAAACAGAGGCGAGAAAAGTATTTTGAAGAATAAATACATCAGGCGTCCTCTGACCACTGTACAGAGGAAATAATATGTTATAACGGATGCGGAGAGGGCAGCCAGGTCAACCAGACTCAAGACTTTTTGGGAGAAGAAAAGGAAGACAAATTTGTTGCTGTCTGATTTAAGTGCTCCAGTGTGGGCGTAAACTCTGTAAATAAATAAATTTAAAAAACTATCAACTTTATTGGCCACATTGGACCACTTGAGTCTTTCATGTACTTTTTTCGTTTGAAGGTTGTACTGTTTGATTCTTCTTATCTGCCCAGTACTTCTTCATTCATTCTGATCGCAGTGTTCTTAATTCTTCTGAAATCTCTACAGGCTTTCTGTGCATCATTTCAGTTGAAAATTTTTGATTCTTAAGAAGGGTGGCAATTTTATTCTTGTTCTCTACATACATAATTTCGAGTCCAACTGTTTTGAAATTCTCTTGAATTTTTTTGATCCAATGCCCTCCTGTCTTCTTTCCCAGATTTCTCATCACTAGTTGTCATAAAATACTGTTTTCTGGTAATCATTATTGATATGGAAATATCGTAGAACAGAAAGGTGTAAGAAGGTGCCAGAGTGAATGGGCGGACAGGGAAATGACCAGAGCATAAGTTAAAGCATTAAATTTTGAAATTTTATGTCTTTCTTTCTTTTTTCTCTTTTTCTCTTTTTTTATTTTTTATTTTAAAATGTGATAGATAGAAGGTTTGGAACAAACAACAGTTAAATAGAACAACAAATGAGCTCATCAGCTCTGATAACAATAGCAGACTCTAAGTCCAAAAATCAGGTACAATAACTGGAGAGAGTTAATCAACAAGATAATATATAAAGTGTGAGCATTATAGCTCTGAACAGGTACACTATTATAAGAGCATGTTTGCTCCACTGATTTACATCCTAGGAGACAGCTCCAAAAATTACTACAGTCCAGCCTCTTAGAGGCACAAGCTTCTTACAAAATTATGCCTGATAAACTTCAAATACTGTGTTTACAGTCACTTCTGCTCAACAGTTTTTACACACTCGTCTATCAATAATTACAATTTAAACAGGGGCAATGAGTGCCCATACTAAATGGCCTTAATGTAAAAATAAAAGTTTTACCGAGCTTGATAACTGTAGTCGCTTAAGTGCAGCCAGTATCCAGTATTCGGGAGATAGTGGATTTGAACCCCACTGTTGGCAGCCCTGAAGATGGTTTTTCACGGTTTCCCGTTTTTACACCTGGCAAATGCTGGGGCTGTACCTTTATTAAGGCCACGGCCGCTTCCTTCCCACTTCTAGCCCTTTCCTGTCCCATCGTCTCCGTAAGACCTATCTGTGTCGAATGTGACGTAAAGCACCTTGCAAAAAAAAAGTTTAATACGATTGTCCATGAACAAAAGACTAGGAGGCGAAACACTTATTGTACACTCCTTTTAGAAAAACTCTTAAAAACCTAAATGGGCTTATGGCCCGAAGATGCAGAGGCTATGCCTGTACTACAGAAGGGTGAATAAATGAGAAATATTCAATGCCGAAAGAGTGTTAGGAATTTAGAGGTTTAGACAATTTTGGTCAACCCATATCAAGTTGAATGGGAATCAACAGAGAGTCTACTCTTTGTTCCCTTAATTTACATGTTTCCCAGCAGGGATTTGAATGGAGTCCTCAGACTTGCTGAAAATCTATATTTAAACTATGACTTTAGAACTTTACAGTAAGAAAAGCAGTTTGAAACCTTCCCCTCAAGCTGGAGCTGGAACTATCACATGTTAAGAAATTTCTGCCATTACCTTCAGTTGTTATAATTTTACAGTTAAATGCCAAGTTTTGTTAAGAAATAAAAGAGAAGGCATAATATTCAAAGGAGCAACACACAATTAATGAATTGCAAGTATTATTTCACTTGTTTTTGAAGAGTTCCTAAACTGGGTTTGTTTTATTGCATTTTGTTTTGCAAATAAGTAGTTATAAGAAGGTCCAGTATATAATATTCTGAATGCAAGGAATTGTGAAAAGTTGTTCCATATATGTTATAATGTATGACTTTACAGTAGTTACGAGATTCTCAAGGTTTTATCTGCTGATGTCAATATTCTTGAACAAGAATTCCTATCCCTAGTACGGACCGTGAATTAGGAATTTCCAATTAAATACCTTTCAATTTTTGGTTTTGAGGAGATGATGTATGGTATAAAAACCTAAAACTTCTTAAATGAAATAAGTGAACAATACCAATACAATATTTTAATTATACATAAATTAATAAGATAAACCCACCCCAGAGTCTGTTTACACTTTTATTTATCATTTTCCACCGAACATAGTCCCGAATATTCTGGACGTGGTGCTGGTAAAACCAGATGAGGTCTATAGAGAAACCGAAGTAATAGATGGTATTAGCTCTCACTAGGGACCTGAAAAATTAGCATCTATTTGTTTCAAAATTAGCATCTATTTTTCCAAAATTAGCATCTCTTTACAAAGTTAAAATAATCACATGGTATTATTAATTTTAACGATTCCAAGTTTATGAAGTGCAGTTATTGTCCTTGGTTCACACACAATACAAATTCATTGTTCAAACAAAAGCATTGTCAGTACTTCGGCATTGCTTTTTTTTTCAAATTGCACCGTCTGTCTGTAACCAGTGTGTTGTAATGAGACAACATGCGCTCGCTATCTACATTGTTCGTTGGTGTCCACAACAACTCAAGACAGTATTTAGCAAATATGCTGAACTCTGTCTGAACTGCAGTTAATGCAAGCATGACATCACATTTTTCACTTTCTTTCATCTGGGTTTGAATTGCATGTTTCAGAGAACATTATCGTTTCGTGAGAGATCTGTTACTCCAAACAATTTCTCAAGCTCATCTAATTTATCAGTGTTATTCAAAATTATATTTTTTGGATGCAAAGCTTGAGAAATTGACACCAAATGCTTATGGTTGGGGTCTTCAGGTTTCAATGTGGCTGTGAAGAATGAGCAGCTTTGACAAATATGTCTCTACATGCAGCCTGCTCTAGAGGAGTGAGCTTAATCAAAGCATCATTAGTTGCCGCAGAAAAATTCCCCTCACAAATTAAGGTAAAACTGGCGTCAAGGTTCTGCAGTTTGGGGTAAAGGAGATGAGAGATAGGATACAGGGACCCTTCAAGTTCAGTAAGGAGGTCAACCAATCCAGCTGCATGACCTGTGACAAAAACCATGTGGGAGTGAAGCCTATTCACTTCTCGATCACTCGGATCAGTCAGGTACTTAATACCACAGTTGTTGATGTCTTTCATGTCAGACATCTTGAAAAATGTAACACCACTTGTGAGTAGTACCGTCTTGTGTGGAACACCGTGAGTTTCGCTACTTTTGATTAGTACCACAACATGACAAGTACCATGGTTCTACTTTACTTGCGACATGTACCATTCTGTGGGACCTTAGACATGGATTTTGCACCCCTTTAGACATCAAGCATCATTGTGCTTTATGAATGGTCCCTTGGTCAGTAATCAGTTATGTATGATCTTTGATTGAGTCTGATCCACTGTATTTTGTTTGTTTGTTTCCTTTTTTTTGTGGGGTTCGTGTCCATCCATTCATTCTTCATGTCAATATTATTATTATTTTTTTGGTCAGTGGATGAATTTGACATGTTTGTTCTTTCATTTCGTACCATTAGGGGCCTATGACCTTGATGTTAGGCCCCTTTAAACAACAAACATCATCATCAAATGTAACAACATCAGTAAAGTAAGCACTCAGATAGAAGACAGCCTGAAATCAGCTATTCCATCGGGTTATGACAGGTACAGGAGAAAGCTTTGCTTCCTTTGAAGCACCCTACTTCGATGTTAAGAATTGTAAATAATTATATTTTCGCTTTCTTGTGTTCAAAAATGCAGACTTTACCATCGCAGCCACATGATTTAAATCTGTCATCACTGCGACTCAACTATTGCGAACCAAGCTGATCTTATGTGCCCAGCACTGTACATGCATTAAATGTTCCCCTAGGACCACACTTAATGTTTCATAACACCGGGTCATGTACGGGGCACTGTCACTAACAAACACTTTAACTGCATCATATGGTACACTATAACTGCGCAGAGCTTCTAAAACAGCATGAGAGCAGTTTGTAGCATTTCCTGCATCAAGATAGTTCACAGAAACAATGTGCAGCTCTCTTTTCGATCCGGCTGGGACTTGGAATATGATGATAAAAACACAACGGCCCATTCTATCTGTAGTTTCATCACAGAGTATGTTGATGTTCTTCCCCACTAGAGCCTCTGCTGTTCTTTTCTGGTGGTCAGATGCAACTTCTAGAAAGAAAGAAAGACCTCAAATTATAACAAAATAATTTAAAATTACTGGGTCAATTGGGTATGGGTAAGATAGTTTGATATGGGAATCGCACTCAAATTCGGTATCCTTCAATTTTGCGTGTGGTTTCGATGTCGTAATACCTAAACCGTACCCGATCAATGAAATCGAAACTTTCCCGGTAAATATACTTTACGTAGAGTTCTCAAGCATGGCAGCTCTTCATTTGAAAATTCAGTGATCCAGGCTCTTAGCTCTTTGTTTTCCAGCTTTTCTAGAGGTATATTTGCTTTGGCAAATACTTCAACTGTGCGTTTCAAGAAGTTATCTCTGAAAATTTTTCGTCTTTTGCAACTATCTAACTGTGTAAGCACAGAAGATTGCTTTCTTTGAGATGTACTAGCAGCAGGGATTGAACTTTCGTTATCGCTTCGCTTACCCATGTGTTTTTCAGATTTAATATGTTTCACAATGCTATCCTTTTTTTCCCACCCAACTTGGCAATTACAATACTTGCAAAACACTGTCGTTGAATCTGTGGCATATTAACCATCCTTTGCGTATTGCTGAGCCCTTTCGTGCGCAGTTTTTGCCGTGCACCCCATAACCTAAACAATAGCTCGACTTTCTACTCTTCACTAGTTTCAGTTTTGAACCAAAGAGAACAGGAAAACAACACTGCATCTATCTCGTTATTTCCGTGACACTCGATTTACATTTCGATAATAATCGATACAGATCTTATTCCCCTTGCTATTCCCATTGTAAATATTGATTAAAGTCAGCAAGCAGCAATCGATCGGCTACTTTTTTTCATCAGTCAGAAAGGTCGAAAGATTTATGCATCATATTTTGAGTATTTCTGACAATTTTGCCGAAATATGTTGTTTTCGCCAGTAAAATAGCACATTTTTTCAGAATTCGCACCAAAATCGCATATTCATACTAATTTCGCATTTTGGGTCACAATTCGCATTTTGTCACATTTACGCGTAAAACTGATTTTATTCCACATTAGAATTACCGTAGGCTTGGATTCAGTACAAGATTCAAAAATTTGCATTTATCGCAAATGCAATTTTTTCAGGTCCCTAGCTATCACAAAGCTGTTTTTGTTATAGTTAAAAATAAATGTGATAGAAAGGAAGGTCTTAAAAGTAGGACTATTAGGCAGTACCATATGGCTGATGAAGCAGGCATGTGGGAGTTTTTAAAGCATAACTATGATGAGTGGTGGTAAATAAAAATGTAAACAGACTCTGGGATGGGTTTAAAGTAATTGTTAAAGAATGTGAAAACACGTTTGTACCTTTAAAGGTGATAAGAAAAGGTAAAAACCACTTTATTATAACAGAGAAATAAAGGGACTAAGAAGGAGGTGCAGATTGGAAAGTAATAGAGTTAGAAATTGATGTAGAAGTAAGGAGAAATTGAACGAACTTACTAGGAAATTCAATCTAGCAAAGAAGGCAGCTAAGGATAACATGATGGCAAGCATAATTGGCAGTCATACGAATTTTAGTGAAAAATGGAAGGGTATGTATAGGTATTTTAAGGCAGAAACAGGTTCCAAGAAGGACATTCCAGGAATCATTAATGAACAAGGAGAGTGTGTATGTGAGGATCTTCAAAAGGTAGAACTATTCAGTCAGCAGTTTGTAAAGATTGTTGGATACAAGGATGATGTCCAGAAGGAGGAGGTGACTAATACTAAATAAGTATTAAAATTTATCTGTGATAACAATTGACATTTACAATAAGATACAAAAGTTGAAAACTAGAAAAGCAGCTGGAATTGATAAGATTTCTGAGGATATACTAAAGACAATGGGTTGGGATATAGTACCATATCTGAAGTACTTATTTGATTATTGTTTGGATGAAGAAGCTGTACCAAATGAATGGAGAGTTGCTATAGTAGCCCCTGTGTAGAAGGGAAAGGGTGATAGACATAAAGCTGAAAATTACAGGCCAGTCAGTTTGACACGCTTTGCAATTAAACTTTGGGAAAGCATTATTTCTGGTTATATTAGACATGTTTGAAAAATTAATAACTGTTTTGATAGAAGGCAGTTTGAGTTTAGGAAAGGTTATTCCACTGAAGCTCAACTTGTAGGATTCCAGCAAGATATAGCAGATATCTTGGATTCAGAAGGTCAAATGGACTGTATTGCGATTGACCTGTCTAAGGCATTTGATAAGATGGATCATGGGAGACTACTGGCAAAACTGAGTGGAATTGGACTAGGCAAAAGAATGACTGAATGGGTTGCTATATTTCTAGAAAATAGATCTCAGAGAATTAGAGTAGGTGAAGCTTTCTTTATCTGACCCTGTAAAAATTAAGAGGGAAATTCCTCAAGGCAGTGTTATTGGACCTTTATGTTTTCTTATATAAATAAATGATATGAGTAAAGAAGTGGAATCAGAGATAAGGCTTTTTGCAGATGATGTTATTCTGTATAGAGTAATAAATAAGTTACAAGATTGTGATCACTGAAAAATGACCTTGATAATGTTGTGAGATGGACAGCAGGCAATCGTATGATGATAAATGGGGTTAAAACTCAGGTTGTGAGTTTCACAAATAGGAAAAGTCCTCTCAGTTTTAATTACTGCATTGATGGGGTGAACATTCCTTTTGCGGATCATTGTACGTACCTAGGTGTTAATATAAGGAAAGATGTCCATTGGGGTAATCACATAAATGGGATTGTAAATAAAGGGTACAGATCTCTGCACGTGGTTATGAGGGTGTTCAGGGGTTGTAGTAAGGATGTAAAGGAGAGGGCATATAAGTCCCTGGTAAGACCCCAACTAGAGTATGGTTCCAGTGTATGGGACCCTCACCAGGATTACTTGATTCAAGAACTGGAAAAAATCCTAAAAGCAGTTTGATTTCTGGGTGATTTCCAACAAAAGAGTAGCGTTACAAAAATGTTGCAGATTTTGGGCTGGGAAGACTTGGGAGAAAGGACACGAAGCTGCTTGATTAAATGGTATGTTACAAGTAACAACTCTCATTATTGTTCCGTATTGAAGATGACCTTAGGCATAGATATCTCAAGGATAATTTAATAAAACCACCTATTCAATAGTGAAATGTATTAAATAGGTGGTTTTACTAAATGATCTTTGAGATATTTATGCCTAAATGGTATGTTCTGAGCTGTCAATGGAGAGATGGTGTGAAATGACATTAGTAGACAAATAAGTTTGAGTGGTGTTTTTAAAAGTAGGAAAGATCACAATATGAAGATAAAGTTGGAATTCAACAGGACAAACTGGGGGAAATATTTTTTTATAGGAAGGGAAGTTAGGGATTGGAATAACTTACCAAGGGAGATGTTCAATAAATTTCCAATTTCTTTTAAATAATTTAACTGACTGGGCAAGTTGGCTGCACGGTTAGGAGCGCGCAGCTGTGAACTTGCATCCGGGAGATAGCGGGTTCGAATCCCACTGTTGGCAGCCCTGAAGATGGTTTTCCGTGGTTTCCCATTTTCACACCAGGCCAATGCTGGGGCTGTACTTTAATTAAGGCCACAGCCAACTCCTTCCCACTCCTAGTCCTTTCATATCCCATCATCACCATAAGACCTGTCTGTGTCGGTACGACATAAAGCCACTAGCAAAAAGAAAAAAAGAAAAAAATTCATTTAAGAAAAGGCTAGGAAAACATTAGCTAGGGAATCTGCCACGTGGGCAACTGCCCTAACTGCACATCAGTATTAGATTGATTGATTGATTGATTGATTGATTGATTGATTGATTGATTGATTGATTGATTGATTGATTGATTGATTTCAGTGTACCATTTGTATTACAGTCACTTTTTATTGACAGTTATAAGTATTATGTTGCATTGCTTTGGTCTTAAAAACAGCTCTAATACTTTTAGCATATTTTTATTTATTCATAGTATCTTTGATATAGGCCATCACAATGCATGACTCAATTCCTTGGTAAGTTGTATTACATAGTAAACAGAACAGAAGAGAAAAGAGCAGAATTGTACTGACTGCTAATGGCATCTTCTAGGAAAATGTTAAAAATGTTAAAATCAGTGAATCTCTTCTGGAAATTAACTTAATTAACAGTTTAAGGGAATTAACCCAAAAAGGGGTCACGCTCACTCCTTGGATGTGAGAGGTCGCACTGGGTCTTTTGGACCACGTTTGAAATTATTTATTTCTGTACTATACTGAGTTTTTGTTCATTCTGTATTATTTGTTTTATACTCTTATACAGTATATAGTTTTGGGATTCATTTTTATTGTTATTTTATTTTATATGGAAAGCTTCTATATTTTGCTAATAATTTAGAAAAAAATATTTTGCACGTTCAGTCAGTGGATACTCATTAAACCGTGAACTTACAAATTACTTAATAATAATAATAATAATAATAATATCATTCAGTATAGGCACTTCAGTTCCTCATCACCTTCCCTCGAACACAGGACGCAAGTTGGAACTATGTGATCTTTGCAGATATAGTATATAACTGACATTCTGTTTTTGCGCCAATCACAGTAGCTGCATTGACCAAGCCCTGTTTCATGACTCGCCGGTGTAGTCTGGTTACATTCCACCTCAGATAGCTCCCAAACATTATATTATTTTAGGATAATGCATATCCACATCTTTATCTCCCTGGATAAGCAAGAAACTCTTTCTCGGTATTGTAGATATTAAAGGCACATACGGTATGCCAGGAGAGCTGCTTCAGAAATTGTCATTGAATGATGGTTGCCTGTTTATTTTAAAATGGTGGTTTCCTGTTTATTTTTGCTTAAGATTGTGAACATTTATAGTCTAGCAACATTCAGTAGTCCATAAAAAATGGTGAGAGCTCAGCGATGGCTAGTCTTTGAAACTGAATAGGACCCTTTAGTTCATCGACATTGTCTACTTCAAAAGGAGATTAATAAAACTTTGTTTTTCACCTATTCAATACTTAGTTTTATTATTCTCCTTTCAGTTGATTTTCAATACGGGATCTAAAATGAGAAGAGTCTCTTGCAATTGTCTACATCTCCCTTACTCGTGTTGTAGAAGGTTAGGTGCTCAGTTTTCTGGGCTACTCCAGAATTCTTATCAATTTTGTCAAACTCAAGGAAAGTAGATAACAAAAGAATGATTGTATTATTTCCTGGAAGGATAAGAAAGAGACATAATCTCTTCCAAAAATACTTCTGTTGACTGGCGTATTTAGAGCACCAAATGTTGGAGGAATCTCTTTTGTTTTTTTCGGACTGTTCCAACATTCTGTAAACAGTAATTTTCAAGAAGAGAGATGGGTATTGTGAAACCATTTATCAACAGCCACATTTCTTCCACTGCCTGATATTGGCTGTGGGTACCATTCTCTCAGTGATGCCTTGCAATGAATTGTCACTTCTAAATGGTCCTTCTGGTTCTTGACTGGGATCCATGTGTGTAATATCTTCTGGCACAAACTAAAGCAAAAAATTTTTTGCCATGGTTGGCTGGCTTGCTTGGTAAAAACCATCGAAAAATGCATTTTCCACAAAATTCCACCCAGCATTTTGTCAGTGGCATAATATTCAGAGATTGCCATTGCACAAAAGCCTGAAATATTTCACAGATTTTAGAAAGACAATCTCACTTTAATGAGTTCTTTCATCTCTGTTATGAACTCATCAAACCTCATACCTCTATGCAAGACTTTCAACCTATTAGGTTGTGTTACTTACATATAGTATGTGTTGAAGAGATGTTAAGTACAGAACAAAAACAACCAACCTGTCCTGCCTATTGCCTACATTTCTTTAAGATTTCAATGGAGTGAATAGAGAATCCCAGCAAGGTGAAGCAGCTCAAACATTGCTTTCATTTCTCAAAAATCGATGGAAGAACATCACATGAAGAGTTCAAAAGTTTGCTCTGCTTTTTTTAATCTTTGTATTTGTAAACCTTTTGGAAAGTATTTGCAGGCTTTACTTTTGGATCCAAGTAGGTGAGAAATTAGATCATGCCAGCATGTCCTGCCCCTTTGTTGAAAGGAATATATTCGCTGCGTTGTAACACCGTCTTTACCCATGTACACTGGACCTGCATAAATATTGTACTTCCAGCAGGGGACAGAAATGGTATGTTTTCTGTGTGTTGTATCTTATTTGGATTATGCCCCAGATTATCACATTCTTTTTAATCCACTAATTCCTATGAGTTCATAATGTGTTCACTACAATCCAAGTTGTTCTCTTCACCTTCTTTATCTTCAAATTCACTGAAATCTTCTTTCCTTGCACCCTCTTCCTCTCTTTTAAACAATTCACTTTGTACTCTGTCTTGTGTTCAACTTATTCTTCTTCTTGTTCTTCTTCTTGTTCTTCTTCTTCTTCTTCTGAATTTGGCCAACTGTGGACCGCATAGAACTTAAGGCTTGTTGGCCTTTCTTCTCTTCTCTTCTCTTCTCTTCTCTTCTCTTCTCTTCTCTTCTCTTCTCTTCTCTTCTCTTCTCTTCTCTTCTCTTCTCTTCCCAGAACCTTTTCATTCGCTTCGTATTTTTCTCTCCTCCTCAGAGATTACCTGGTTGGGCTTCTTTTTAGGTGGTTTGTCCTCAAAAAATTTGATTTTGTTGATTATGTTTCTAAACTCTTTCCTTTTATTGATCACCTCTAGTGTAATTCCAACTTCTTCTGCATCTCTTTTGACCTCTTCTTTCTCCTACACTCTTAAGAGCTTCCTTATTCTGTTCTGTTCTTTGGGATCCATTATAAAATGTAAATAAAACTCGACAGGTCGCATGTGCTTCAGAAGACCAGTTTGAAATAAATTGTTTGTAACTTGACTTGTCTCGTTACAGTGAACTGGCAGAATGTGGGGGAAATATTATTGAAATTCTTTGCTAGGGTTGGATGAAGTATGCTGAGGTGGGTGCACAGTGAACAAGAATGGTAATGTGAACAATATGAACCTGGTCTTCTTATTATCCTTCTTGCCATGCCATCTTCTGTCGAAGGTTGCCAATCATCATGGCTATTCTAGTCTTTGAGTCTGCCACACGGAAAAGCGAAATCGTGTTCTTTCTTCAACCAGGTCTCCATTGTCCTGAGATCTTTCCCCTGCATCACCAATTGTATGATCCTAAACATTTTATTCTGCATCACGTGTCCGAAATATTCAAGTTTCCGCTTTTTGATGGAAAGGAGTACTTCAATCTTCTTCTTTAATCTTTCCAACACCTCGGTATTCTTTACTCTTTCAGTCCATGAGATACATAACATCCGCTGATAGACCCGCATTTCGAAGGCTTCCAGCTTCTTGCACAGGGCCTGGGTTTGTGATAAATACGTAGCCCCTGACCACTTTCAGCCTCAGATCTACATTGAGATTGCAGTTGCTCATGAGCCTCTTCATTTTAATGATAGTGTTTTAATGAAGGTCTAAAAGTCTGCAGTGTGACCTTTCCCGGGTTAAAGGAAGTTTGTATGGATGCTCTAGACAAGCTGCATATTTTTGGGGTAAAAAGTATTTCTAATTTATTGTCCAAACTGTATACATACACAATACTGAAAATGTTAATATCTTGACACTGGAAATTATAACATTCTATAAATATAAGCTACTATCGAAGAAGAATGAACAAGTTTACATCATCCTGTACTACATTTAATAAGTATATGCTGTTGTCTAACCTTGCTTCATCATATGCTTTCTCATCTGTAAAAACCTCTTAGTTGGACATGTGTATCAGTGCTTGTATATACTGTTTATAAAATATTTTGAATAAATTCATGTACATAAAAATCACTTCATGGAGTACCCTTATGATGACTTTCAAAATCTTCTAATGAATGCACATATTCACTGCTTTAACTTTTTAATTGTAAATTATTTTGATTAAATTCATATACATGTATATTCCTGTGATGTTTCTAACTTCTTTCTTATAACAGGTTATCTGGTTATCACATTCTGTAAATATACTGTCGAAGAAGAATGAGTTTATCATTGTGTGCTACATTTAATGAGTATTATTGTTGTTCTCTAACCTTGCTTCATCGTATGCTTTGCCAGTGACTGTAAAAACCTCTCAGTGAATGTGTGTGTCAGTGCTTGTACATACTGTTTAAATATTGTAAAATATTTTGAATAAATTCATGTATGTAAGAATCATTTCACAGAGTACCCTTATGATGACTTACAAAATCTTCTAGTGAAAGCACACATTCACTGCCTTAACTGTTTAAAGGAATATTGTAAATTATTTTGAATAAATTTATGTACATATATAAGTATTCCTGTGATGTTTCTAACTTCTTTCTTATAACAGCTTACTTGTTTGTGCCTATTACAAAAATATATTTAAAGGATAGAAATTGTAAGTTGTAATTTTTATCAAGATTGTAATATGTGCTTGTAAGAAAAGTATTTTTAAAAAATTTATACCAGACTCTTCCTCCTCTCACACTGGTGAAGAATTATACATTTAAAAATAAAAAATTATGCGTTGTTGTAAAGTAGCAGGCATGGATGAAATTTAGTCAGAAATGTACAGTATAGCATTAAGGTAGTGCTGATAATGTTTCATAGATGATCAAGATTAGCATGACATTTGTGTAAGTAGGCAGTGTACAAGCAAGGGAAAAGAAAGGATTGCAACAAGAATAAAGACATTTCTGAATTGAGTATTTGGGGCGAAATGGCTATAATATAAGCCTAGATAGAGAATAAGATGGGTGAAAACGAGTGGTTTTCAGATCACAAAAAAGAAATTGTTAGGACCACTTTGTCAGGATAAATAGACTACATTGCTCAAAACAATTTAGGGATCATGGAAGATAACCTACATTGATGAGTTGGCAGGGCTAGGATTTTGATGATATGTCATCTTTTAAAAGGTTCACAACAGACATTGCTAACTTGTACAGAAATCCTGATCTTAGTTCCCACATTGTAGAAATGCTAATTCATTAGGTCATTTTTTGTCTTTTTCTTGCCATTTTGTACTTTTAGGTCATTTTCTAAAATTATAGGTCATTATTTGGTGATTTTATGGAATTTATTAGACTAATTTATACTTTTTGAGTCATTTTCTTACATTTGAAGATTTTGAAGCATTTACGTGTCTGGTGAATTTTGCATGCCACTAGATTGGCTACGGTTGAAAGTACCAGTTTATTGTATATTTACAAGATTTGATTGCTTAACTTTTAGGCTTTCAGATTCTTCTTCAAAGGATCAGCATAATGCTGATATAAAGTTTTAAAAGGTACGAGATCTTGAGCAGTGTTGCCCAAGCTTGATGGTAGAAGCTTGTGCTGGGCAGTAAAAGACCTTGCAGGCGGTTAAAATTGTGTAGTAAAACATCTGCATCAGGCGGAGTTCAAAGAGGTGAAGAAATCAGTCAGCCATTGTAGTGTAGAGAAGTCGTGGGTAAGAACCACTTTATTAGTGATGAACATAAGCTGTAGTAGTGTAGAGGTCTCTTAATATAAGCCTTTGAAGGACAGGTAGCAGCCATGTGAGGTGAGATGGCCGCTAGGTGAGACCAGCTGTTGCGCTTATGACGTGCTTCATGCGATCTGTATAGATGAGTGCTGTACAGGAAGGTTGTGGTACTGATAATATACCAAACTGAGTAAGCATGGCTAAAGCTATAACTAAGTTTACATAGATTAAACAGGAGAAATATGAATGGAAAGTACAACATAAATATAATAGAGTACAAAGAATATAATAAAGACACGGTAGTTTCCAAAAGGAACATAGAATTAGCTAAAAACAGGCAAAACAGTTAAATGACATGTAGCTGACAACCAATAGAAATCAAATGATTGAAGGTACCAGAAACTACGTGATCACAAGACAAAGAGGCAGTTAGTACTTGAACATTTATTCTAATTTCGTTCCGTATTGAAGATGATGTGTATCACAAATATTGTTGTAATATTTGTGATATAGTACTTGAACAACCGAGCAAAAGTAGGGATGTAATACAAATATATCAATTCTAAATAATATGTTAAGTGAAGAATGACACTTCCAATAAAGAACATCAACAGAAAGGTACTATGATGTTTGAATTGATTAATACATTGCATATAGAAGGCAATTAGATCTTAATAATAATAACCTCTCAGCACTTTTTGCATAAATGTGAGTGGCCACTATTCCAGATGCTTACACTCAAAGAAAACATGCGTGTTGATTTGGAGCAACGCCAGTTTGCTGAATATCTTCTTGGGCAACAGAGAATTACCCCTGCGAACCATGTGACCTTGCCACGGTGGGGAGGCTTGCGTGTCCCAATGAAGCAGATAGCCGAGCCGCAGGTGCAACCATACCGGATGGCTATCTGTTGAGAGACCAGACTAAGGAATAGTTCATCGAAAGGGGGTAGCAACCTTTCAGAAATTGCAAGTGCGGCAGTCTAGATGATTGACTGAAATGGCCTTGTAATAATACTCAACATGGCTTAGCTGTGTTCATACTGCTACACGCCTGAAAGCAACAGGAAACTACAGCCGTAACTAACTCCCGAGGACATGCAGCTCTCTCTGTATGAATAATGTACTGATGATGGCTTCCTCCCGGATAAAATATTCCGGAGGTAAACTAGTCCCCCATTCGGATCTCCGGGTGGGGACTGCACAAGAGGGGGCGATCATCAGGAAGATGGATACTGACATTCTGCGAGTCGGAGCATGGAATGTTAGAAGTTTGAATCGTTGTGGTAAGTTACAGAATCTGAAAAGGGGGATGGATAGACTAAAGTTAGATGTCGTTGGTATAAGTGAAGTACATTGGCAGCAAGAACAGGATTTTTGGTCAGGCAACTACCGAATTAACAACACACAATAAAACGGGAAATGCAGGAGTTGGTTTAATAATGAATAAGAAAATAGGGCAGCGGGTAAGCTACTACGACCAGCATAGTGAAAGAATTATTGTCGTCAAGATAGACACCAAACCAATGCCCACCACAATAGTGCAGGTCTATATGATGATGAGGAAATCAAAAGAATATATGAAGAGATAGAAGAGTTAATACAATATGTAAAAGGTGACGAGAATCTAATTGTGATGGGAGACTGGAATGCAGTGGTAGGCCAAGGAAGAGAAGGTAATACAGTAGGAGAATTTGGATTGGGACAAAGCAACGAAAGAGGAAGTCGGCTGGTTGAATTCTGCACTGATCATAATTTAGTCCTTGCCAATACTTGGTTCAAACACCACAAACAACGGCTGTATACCTGGACGAGACCTGGAGACACTGGAAGGTATCAAATAGATTTCATTATGATTAGGCAGAGATTCAGAAACCAGGTGTTGGATTGCAAAACTTACCCAGGAGCAGACGTGGACTCTGACCACAACTTGTTGGTCATGAAATGCCACCTGAAGTTGAAGAAATTGAAGAAGGGAAAGATTGCAAAAAGATGGGATCTAGACAAGTTGAAGGAAAAGAGTGTGAGGGATTGTTACAAGGAACATGTGGCACAAGGGCTAAATGTAAAGGCTGAAGGAAACACAATAGAGGAAGAGTGGATAGTCATGAAAAAGGAAGTCAGTAGGGCTGCTGAAGAAATGTTAAGAAGGAAGAAAAGATCAACTAAGAATCAGTGGATAACTCAGGAGATACTAGACCTGATTGATGAACGACGAAAATACAAGAATGCTAGAAATGAAGAGGGCAGAAAGGAATACAGGCGATTAAAGAATGAAGTGGATAGAAAGTGCAAGGTAGCTAAGGAAGAATGGCTAAAGGAGAAGTGCAAGGATGTTGAAAGTTGTATGGTCCTGGGAAAGGTAGATGCTGCATACAGGAAAATCAAGGAAACCTTTGGAGAAAGGAAATCTAGGTGTATGAATATTAAGAGATCAGATGGAAAGCCACTTCTAGGGAAAGAAGACAAAGCAGAAAGATGGCAAGAACATATCCAACAATTGAATCGAAGTAAAGATGTAGATAATTTGATTCTGGAACAAGAAGAGGCTGTTGACGCTGAAGAAATGGGAGACCCAATTTTGAGGTCGGAGTTTGACAGAACTGTGAGCGACCTAAATAGGAACAAGGCACCTGGAATTGATGACAATCCCTCTGAATTTCTGAGAAACCAGCATGGCAAGGTTATTCCATTTAGTGTGTAAGATGTATGAGACAGGAGAAGCCCATCCGATTTTTGGCAGAATGTTGTTATAGCTATTCCCAAGAAAGCCAGTGCTGACAGGTGTGAAAACTACTGCACCATTAGTTTAGTATCTCATGCCTGCAAAATTTTAACACATATTATTTACATAAGAATGGAAAAACAAGTTGAAGCTGAGTTGGGAGATGATCAGTTTGGCTTCAGAAGAAATGTAGGAACACGTGAAGCAATCCTGACTTTACGTCTGATCTTAGAGGATCAAATCAAGAAGGACAAGCCCATGTACGTGGCATTCGTAGATCTAGAAAAGGCATTCGATAATGTTGATTGGACCAAGCTATTAAAGATTCTGAAGGTGATTGGGGTCAGATACCGAGATTGAAGAATTATCTACAATCTGTATAAAAATCAGTCTGCAGTGATAAGAATCAAGAGCTTTGAAAAAGAAGCAGCAATTCAGAAAGGAGTGAGGCAAGGCTGCAATTTGTCCTCCCTCCTTTTCAATGTTTACATAGAACAGGCAGTAAAGGAAATCAAAGAGAAATTTGGAAAGGGAATCACAATCCAAGGAGAGGAAATAAAAACCTTGAGATTTGCCGATGATATTGTTATTTTATCTGAGACTGCAGAAGATCTCGAGAAGCTGCTGAATGGTATGGATGAAGTCTTGGGTAAGGAGTACAAGATGAAAATAAATAAGTCCAAAACAAAAGTAATGGAGTGCAGTCGAACGAAGGAAGGTGATGCAGGAAATATTAGATTAGAAAATGAAGTCTTAAAGGAAGTAGATGAATATTATTACTTGGGTAGTAAAATAACTAATGATGGCAGAAGTAAGGAGGACATAAAATGTAATCTAGCACAAGCAAGGAAGAGCTTTCTTAAGAAAAGAAATTTGCTCACTTCAAACATTGATATAGGAATTAGAAAGATGTTTTTGAAGACTTTGGTGTGGAGCGTGGCATTGTATGGAAGTGAAACATGGACGATAACTAACTCAAAAAGAAAGAGAATAGAAGCTTTTGAAATGTGGTGTTACAGAACAATGCTGAAGGTGAGATGGATAGATCGAATCACGAATGAAGAGATACTGAATCGAATTGGTGAGAGGAGATCGATTTGCCTAAATTTGATGAGAAGAAGAGATAGAATGATAGGACACATCTTAAGACACCCAGGACTTGTTCAGTTGGTTTTTGAAGGAAGTGTAGGTGGTAAGAACTGTAGGGGTAGACCAAGGTATGAATATGACAAGCAGATTAGAGCAGATGTAAGATGCAATAGTTACGTAGAAATGAAAAGGTTAGCACAGGATAGGGTGGCATGGAAGGCTGCATCAGACCAGACTATGGACTGATGACTCAAACACACACAATGGAATAAATTTCATTGCCACAAGATATCATTTCATGTGACAATCTTATTGATGAAGTTTTCGGAAACTGCTTTGCCACTGGAAATTACAAAGGAATGAAAGATAGAGCAATACTCGTGCCACTCAACAGACACATCAATACAAGTAACAATATCACTGCCAAACCTCCCTTAGAGTACAAGATCTACCATAGCTACGACTCAGAAAAAAATCAACCTGAAGGAGCATTTGAATTTACTACTGAATTCCTTAATTCAGTGAATATTTCAGACTTGCCACCACATGAATTGAAATTGAAGTAAAATGAAATAATAATGCTGTTATGTAATTTGGACGTATCAGATGATTTATGCAACAGAACTAGACTAATTTTAACAACCAATTTTAATAACGTAATTAAAGCAAAAATTTTCATTAGTGAACAATCCAGCAAGGAAATGCTGTGATTCTTGATTCCACAAAAGGTCGTCTAGGATGTACCATGCAACAACATCAGTTTCCAGTAAGACCTGCATTTGCTATTACGGTGCACAAAGTGCAGGGCCAAACTTTCGAGTTTGTTGGCGTGGACCTAAAAATATCAGTTTTTATGTATGGTATGCTGTATGTAGCATTTTCTAGAATCAAGAGGCCAAGCACATTAAGAGTACCACCACCACAGGATATTCCAAGTCATTCTCACATTACATTGTGGAAGGAGGTGCTAGATTACCGAGCTCGAGAGCTGCAGTCCCTTAAGTGCGGCCAGTATTCGGAGGATAGTTGGTTCGAGCCCCACTGTCGGCAGCCCTGAAGATGGTTTTCCATGGTTGCCCATTTTCACACCAGGCAAATGCTGGGGCTGTACCTTAAATAAGGTCACGACCGCTTCCGTCCCACTTCTAGCCCTTTCCTGTTCCATCGTCGCCATAAGACCTATCTGTGTCGGTGCGACGTAAAGCCCCTAGCAAAAAAAAAAAAAAAAAAAAGTATTATACCAGGCAAAGTATTCACTGGTATCTTGGAAGGGAGGGTGCGATCAGTCGTTGAGAGGAAGTTGGATGAAAACCAGTATAGTTTCAGATGACAGAGAGGCTGTCAGGATCAGATTTTCAGTATGCGCCAGGTAATAGAAAAATGCTACGAGAGGAATAGGCAGTTGTGTTTATGTTTCGTAGATCTAGAGAAAGCACATGACAGGGTACGGAGGGAATAGATGTTCGCTATATTGGGGGACTAAGGAATTAAAGGTAGATTATTAAAATCAATCAAAGGCATTTGTGTTAACAATTGGGCTTCAGTGAGAATTGATGGTAGAATGAGTTTTTGGTTCAGGGTACTTACAGGGGTTAGGCAAGGCTGTAATCTTTCACCTTTGCTGTTCATAGTTTTCATGGATTCAGGGATTCAGTTAGGTGGAAATGTAGTAAGCAGTCTGGCCTATGCTGACAACTTGGTCTTAATGGCAGATTTTGCCGAAAGTCTGCAGTCTAATATCTCGGAACTTGAAAATAGGTACAATTATTATGGTATGAAAATTAGCCTTTCGAAGACTAAATTGGTGTCAGTATGTAAGAAATGCAACAGAATTGAATGTCAGATTGGTGATGCAAAGCTAGAAGAAGGTCGATAATTTCAAGTATTTAGGTTGTGTGTTCTCCCAGGATTGTAATATAGTGAGATTGAATCAAGGTGTCGTAAAGCTAATGCAGTGAGCTTGCAGTTGTGATCAACAGTATTCTGTAAGAAGGAAGTCAGTTCCCAGATGAAACTATCTTTACATCTGTCTGTTTTCAGACCAACTTTGCTTTACGGAAGCGAAAGCTGGGTGGACTCAGGATATCTTATTCATAAGTTAGAAGTAACAGACATGAAAGTAGCAAGAATGATTGCTGGTACAAACAGGTAAGAACAATGGCAGGAGGGTACTCGGAATGAGGAGATAAAGGCTAATTTAGGAATGAACTCGATGGATGAAGCTGTACTCATAAACCGGCATCGGTGGTGGGGTCATGTGAGGCGAATGGAGGAGGATAGGTTACCTAGGAGAATAATGGACTCTGTTGTGGAGGGTAAGAGAAGTAGAGGTAGACCAAGACGATGATGGTTAGACTCAGTTTCTAACGATTTAAAGATAAGAGCTATAGAACTAAATGAGGCCACAGCACTAGTTGCAAATAGAGGATTGTGGCGACGTTTAGTAAACTCACAAGGGCTTGCCGACTGAATGCTGAAAGGCATAACTGTCTATAATGATAATGTATGTATGTAATGTTTTTACTAGACACCACTCTTGTAATTGTTGTGAAGTCACACTATTTCCAATATCAATAACATCTTCTTGTGTATATTTGGGCTTATCTATCTCCATGGGCTAGATGGGAGCAATAGTTAGACACACTCAGTTGCCACTCGTGGCATATGGCTGCCTCGGCACACTTACGTCGTATGTAGGCTCTCTTACACTCAACCTTTGTCATTTTGAGTTTGTTCAACATTTTTTGACTCCTTATTTCTACTTGTTTTGTTTGAGATAGGTTTGAACACTCTTTAAATTAAAAATAATGAGACATTTTGAAAAGTGTCATAAAATTCTCAATAATTTCATAATTTTTCATGAAACTGATCATGTTTTCTGACAAATGGTATTAACGTGCGCCAGAAAATGTTCTCCACAATGCCTACTTGCTGCTGTGTAATGTATCATCAGCATAGTTGGCAGCACGCTGTCATATCTGTAACGTGCACTCGCCGATAGGCCAAGGTCAACAGTCTAGCAGTACAGGGAAGGCCAAACGTGTGAGCTGTGGGCTGTCGAAATCGTCAATGTGTATTCCAGTAAGCCAGTTCAGATACATTATTAGAATAGTGCAACAGGATACAAGCTGTAATGTTTACTACTGAAGAGAGAGCTTTTCTGGTGGAATACGTTTTTCGCGAAGGTGATCGGTTTACAGAAAATGTAAAACTAAAATTTCAGGCGGGGTTTCCTAGTTCAAAGTGTCCAAACTGGGATACCGTTTGGGATTTGATAAGTAAATTTCGTGTAACCGGCTCAGTTCACGATGAACCGGGAACAACCAGGCCTATGCTTTTAACAGACGAAAAACTTGATGAAATTTCCGATATAATGCTGTGAAAGTCTTCAGTAATACTGTATGTGTAGATGTGTTGAAGTCTCTCTTCGAACACAAGGGCAACATTTCCAGCATCTGTTATGAATTGCTGTGGTGAGTACAAAGTTTACTGTTTACTGATTGTTGTTTGTTTTGTTTTGATACAAGTTGCAGCAGCCGTGCTGCCAGTTTAAATGCTCATGCTACCTCGCACAGCAGCATGTAGGCACTGAGGAGAACATTTCCTGGCACACTCTATATCCCAACCAATTGCCTTTAGTATATCCCCAGAAATCTCATCAATCCCAGATGCTTTTCTAGTTTAGAACTCTTTTCAAATATAATTGTTATCATAGGTAAATTTCAATACTTTGCTACTATTAGTCACTACCTCAACCTAGACATTATTATTACATCCAGCTCTCTTTACATACTGTTGACTAAATAGTTCTGCCTTCTGTAAATTCTGATATATACACTCCCCTTTTTCATTAATAATTAATTAATTCCTGGAATGTTCTTCCTATAAACTGTTCCTACCTTACAAGGACTAAACAAACCCTCCATTTTTGCAAACTTTCATATGACTACCAATTGTACTTGCCATCGTGTTATCCTGAGCTGACTTCTATGCTAAATTCAATTTCGTGATAAGTTCCTTCAATCTCTCCCTACTTCCACAACCATTCTTAATTATATTTCTTTCTAATCTACACTTCCTTCTTTGTATATCTCAGTTATACTGCATTTAGTGGGTCTTGGCCATTCCGTACCACCTTTAAAGGTACATACTTGTTTTCACACTCCTCAGCATAGGCTGTTTATATTTTTATTTAATTTTTTCCACCTATCATAATTACTTTTTTTAAATTCCCTCATGCTTGTCTCATCAACCATATGGTACTGCTTTATAGTCCTACTTTTACAAACATCCTTTCTCTTGCAATTAAAAAAAATTATATACTTCTTCTTACAATTTGCTTTATATCGCACCGACACAGATAGGTCTTATGGCGACGATGGGATAGGAAAGGCCTAGTAGTGGGATGGAAGCGGCTGTGGCCTTAATTAAGGTACAGCCCCAGCATTTTCCTGGTGTGAAAATGAGAAACCACGGAAAACCATCTTCAGGATGGCCGACAGTGAGGTTTGAACCCACTATGTCCCGGATGCAAGCTGTACGCCCCTAACCTCACGGCCAACTTACCCGGTAAAATTATGATATAAATAGCTTTATTATCTCTTATACCATCTATCACTTCAGTTTCTCTATTGATCTCATCTGTTTTTATCAGTTTCACATCCAGAGTATTCTTCCCTCTTCTTTTTCTTTCAATTTTATGACTGCCTAGGATCACTTTAGTCAGTCCATTTATCCAAATTTCTTTGATGAGTCTGTGCAAGCCTTTTGGTCCTCCCAGTAATTTTTCATGTGTTCCAATCTTCATGCCCTTTTTGGTGTTGAAAATATTTGTGTTGTGAGTTTCTTTCTTGTGAGTATGAAGTGGATGTTTGTGTCCTATTTTTTAAAATTATTTTATAATTCTGTCTTAATTGTGGTCTCTTCTGGTGTAAGGCCAATTCTTTACTTTCAACTTTTGGTAATTTAATATCACCCACTACAATCATGTTCCTTTCTGTGTCATTCCCCACAAAGATGATTATATCTCTCATTAAATAGACCCTCCTCTCTTCAAGCCCGCCTTGTGGCCGTGATCATTGAGGTATCAAGTCTATAGTGTCTGACACAGGGGTTAGCCACTTCAAGTCTTGTTAGTGTAAGAAATTTTCACTATTAGTATGTTGGCTGGAAGAGTAGGAGAGGTTGTGGTATACAATTTTTAATCACTAGATTGTGTACCAAAAGCATGAATTCAATTCCAAACCTATCTGCTGTATGTATATGGAGTGTAAGCATATGATGCTGTTGATGATGTTTCATCCATTGGATAGGGATGTTAAACGTTGAGGAGACCAATTGGTGTTATTCAACAGGTGTAGGCTATATGCTGCAAACCAGGTTTCACCCTCTCCCTATCATCATCATGGTCATCATCCCATACCTAAACGTGCAAGTATAATAGAAAAACGTACACCAGGTGAGCCAAACTTGTCTTTGGACATTCCTAGCACTAAAAGCTATATGCAGTATATATAAAATAAGAGTTTTGTCTGTACGTTGCTCACAACTAAAAAAGAATGGTATTTGTGTATCAGTCATATCCACAGTAAGAAGGAAATGGAAATTTTCCGTCATCTCTGTCTGTATTTACGCACATCACGAGAAAATGCTGAACAGATTTGAATGAATATCAATATGTAAAGTTGGGGAATAAGGCTATAAATAATTTTGTTCATGCTGAGTGAAATGGTAGTTTAGGGGAAGGCCTAAAATGTAATTCTTAAAAATATCTATGTTAATAGTGGCCCCGCCGATAAATACTACATAATAAAAGTTGCAGAGAATACAATTTCTGATCATTTATGTCGTAAACAGTTTTACTGCACTGAGTATGAGAAGAAAATTAATGAATTTAGACGTTTGTTGTTTAGTGCATATCAACGCTGAGCATCGCTAATGTAGAAATATTGTTGAATCGTGTTAACTGGCAGGAAACTAAATGTGAAGGCCTCCAATATCAGAAGCCTATAAAAATGGTTGATGACATTTCACTGACTAATGTTTGTTGTGATGTGCTTCGTCTCTTCTGCTGCCACTCATCTCCAATATATGGGATTACTGCTGTGTCCCGAGTATAACAGCCTGCCTGAATATTGGTGGGAAGTAGCTGAGGAGTTAGATAACTTTCGTTTTTAGCATGCCATTGTTGTGGTTTATCCATGTTCCAATAACTGTTGGTACGAGACACACTGGTTCATCATAATATTCCAGCTATTCAAACCCTGCTCTGAGGTGCTGTTAGGAACATGGTGTATCTACACTTAATGAAAAATGACAGAAATGTATTGACCGCTGCCTGTGGCCAGGTCATTTAAGTTCTGGAACTTGGTACTGTTAGGATGCCAGTGTAATACTGTTCATAAGAAGTGAGAAACTGTGCCATTCTTTATTTGAATTTTGAATAAATAAATGTACACACTACCTGAGAAAGAAAACATATGGTAACAGAATTATAGCTGAAAAATGAACAACTCATTTAAATTAAAATAGAATGACATGTTTCATTCATGAAAGAACTTGTCAGATTCTATCAAATCGCACTCAAAATATTTAGAATTGTATAAACATTTATTTTTAAATTCTGTTTAAATCCTTAAAAAATTTGAAATATATAATTTATCATAATGAAGTCCTCTCTTCTCTCCACACTAGCATAGAATATCAGTTGTTGCAAAAACATTGCTGTATTATTAGCACGAGTTAGCAACAGTTAGCTAACAGTTATAAATTGACTGAGTCAAAACTGAAAAGAGATGGCTTCAGATATCACAAGAAAAAGAAGGTCTTCATTTGATCAAGCATTTCATATGATAGCATTGCTTTTAACTGCAAAATTTCAGTGGGTTAATATTGTATTC
This sequence comes from Anabrus simplex, assembly GCF_040414725.1. NCBI lineage: Eukaryota > Metazoa > Arthropoda > Insecta > Orthoptera > Tettigoniidae > Anabrus > Anabrus simplex. The sequence goes on from NC_090271.1 coordinate 143,746,200, forward strand.
TGACAAGAATACGGATCTCATTGTAGTGACCTATGTCGAGTTCAGTTTAATATTTGATTGTATCTGTTACAGCATGACAGGAAAATGGATGGGTGGATTTAAATGAAACTTAGTATTTCAGTTTACAATAACGTAGAGAAGAATCGTAACTATAAGTTGTCCACAAAGTTTCATCTGGAGAGGGTGATTCAGAAGGGGCCTAAAACATAAAATTCTAAGTATCTCTCTTGGTTGTTTTTACATGAAGATAGCTTATGGTGAATTTTAGTTTTATACCTTTTTCTGATACAATGTAAAATAAGAGACTTATCAGTGGCATTCATGTGAAATTTGAAGTCCAAGAGCCAGTAAATAGCTCTATAGACTGTACAGAGATTCACTATGGAGATGGTTCTGGTTACATTTTAAAGTATTTTTTAAATATTAACTCGAAACTTGGCTTTCTTTTATAGTGGAAGGAAGAGCTCAAATCAAGATCAGCAATAATGCAAGATCATATGAAACTATTAGGGGTCCCAGGGAGCAAGGAAGCGAGTATATCACAACAAGCCACTGGCAGGGAGAGGCATGCCCATTATGTGCCTCAGAATCTGGGGAACAATGTGAGGAGTATACATCATCATCATCATCATCATCAAATGTCATAATACATATGATAAGTGATTGTCCTGTCAAGAGCAGAGTCTACATCTAGTATAATATAAAGTCGTCTCTTTAACCCAGTCATATTTTCACCAGCTTTTATAAATTTTAAATGATTGTAGCAGTCAGGTGTAGGCTACCTACATCTTTTTGTGGACACACAGATTTTTATCAAGGGACCAAGTATTGGAACAAAATGATAGACATATTATACATCAATATGGAGTTGGAATCTGTAGATAGACTGGCCTCCAAATTCTTGACAGAATAGTATTATTATGTAATGCACTTTTTTCTTTTCATGAGGTTACCTATAGAAATGTGATTAATAAAATTCATACTGGTACTGGCAGTGTAATATTTGATTGCTGATACCTTAGAATGCAAGATCGTTTTGGTGCCTACTCAGTTTTTTGGCCACGAACTGCTTCTTGGTGTGGACCAATTTGTTAAGTTTTTTGTTGGGGCAAGTAAATGGAGTGTCCCAGGGCGAAAACTATGCCCTCTTACTCATTTGTTTCCTAGGATACCGATAAGTCAGAAAATCTCAATTTTTCTGCACTGGCAGGGGAATAGGACGATTTGGCTTGGAGGCCGTATTTTCTTCCAAGTCAGAGAAAAAAAACCCTCTTTGCTGAGAAAATTTGGAAAAATAATTGTGCTAGTAGTTAAATAAAATGTATGGCCACCATATCAATCACTATTATTGTGCATTTACCAGTATTGGCCTAATACATGCTTCTCATATTATATTTATTATTTATTTATTATATAGCAGAGGTCTTAACTCTAAGCCTGGAGTGTCCGAGGACATGTTCGGCTCACCAGGTGGAGATCTTTTGATTTGACTCCCGTAGTCGACCTGCGGATGAAATGATGACGAAGATGACACGTATACCCAGCCCCCGTGCCAGTGGAATTAACCAATGATAGTTAAAATTCCCGACCCTGCCGGGAATCGAACCCAGGACCCCTGTGATCAAAGGCCAGCATGTTAACCTTTAGCCATGGAGCAGGACTGCTAGTAGGTATTTTAGTGAGTGGGAGGGAGAATTTCTCTTCTTAAGAAATAGTCAATATTGATAATTATTGGTATAATAATATAATTTTGTGTGGCTATTTCCAGCCAAGTTCAACCCTTGTAAGGCAGACCCTCCGATGAGGGTGGGCGTAATCTGTGGAGGATAGTGTTATGTGTGGTGTGTGAGTTGCAGGGATGTTGGGGACAGCACAAAGCCATTGGGATTAACCAATGAAGTTTAACATTTCCGACCCGGCCGGGAATCGAACCCAACTCTCTGAACCGAAGGCCAGTACGCTGACCATTCAGCCAACGAGTCGGACAGAATTATTGGTGAGTGTGTTGTTTATAATTTGGAAAGGGTTGAAAGAGGTTTTAAATCAGGTCATAAGTGAGCCAAGGACCGCGATGTTTATATCGTGTACCTGTATTCGGTTTCGTAGTCATCATGACCTGTTTAAGAATGGATATGTCCGGGTCGATTGACTGAACAAGAATGATTCTAGATTTTTAATCTTAGCTATTTTATTTATCTGAGATCTCATACAAACTTCGGTTCGTATCCTTCTAGCCCTATTAGGTTTCAACAATGAGGCTCTGGTCATTTTGGAAATGTTCTAATTTCCAGGGGAGTTTTAGGAATATAGTACCAGCCCTCGCAACCATACAGCAATATGGGCCTAATACATGCTAAATAAACATTTATTTTAATGTTTATAGATATATATCGGTATTTATTATATACCGTAGGCTATAACAGAGATCTTAGTAGTGGTGGGCAAAACTCTCGTTCGAGATACTCGAGACTGACGTCACTACTCTTGTTGCATCTTCGAGATCTACGTAGAGACGTTGCCTACGCTATAATACAAGGCCTTGAAATGAACTCGTGGAAACGGGTTGCTTCCTAGTTCACCATTCAGCCGCTAGGATCGCGGTCTTGCCCCCAAGTATTCGCATGGCCGTTTATACCAATAAGTAAAGTATATCCTAAATAAAAAGAACTGAATGTTTTTGCGAGTACCGGCATTGATAGTACTTTATTTATAGAGCGGTGCTGCATTGGCTTGGATATGTCATTGAAGTTTCAAAACTTTCTCTTTTCTACTTGAGTGGCTCAAAGCAATGTTGTCTAACAGAGGTCTCAGAAATTTTCATAGTAAAAAAAAGAGGTGGTTTCTCGCCTTTACACTTTCCACTTTTAATTTCACTGTTGAACATGTCTTTCGAAAAAAAAAAAAAAAAACGTACACCTTTTAGTAACTCTCTTCGGGACAAGTACTGCGTAGCGGAAGTGACAAATTCCGTCATTCACTGCAGAAGTGCTACAGACGATTTTCGGTATCTGAGGGCTTCTCGATTTTGAAAACGAATAAGACACAATGTTGGACTTTGAGTAGCTGGAGAACAGATATGTTCTAAACAGCCTTTACAGTCTGTTTTTTTCTTTTGCCACACGAACCATAATGTCATTGTATTCCGCTTGGCGTCTTAGGTAGTTGAAGAAGAGCTCGATGTCATAGCTCGTTAGGTTCCTCATCAATGCATAATGCAAATGTATACTTATGAGGTATTTTGCGCAGCCCACAGTGGACTGGGTAGTCAAGATCTATGCCTGATACATTTCTCTCATGGTTCTTTTTTTACTTTCTCTGAATACATTTTAAGTTTCTTCATATATGACAGGAAAACATCAATTAACCAACTGAGGAGTTCATCTTCAGTACTAAAAGATGCTTTTTTTTTTTTTTTTGCTAGTGACTTTACATCGCACCGACACAGATAGGTATTATGGCAACGATGGGATAGGAAAGGCCTAGGAGTTGGAAGGAAGCGGCCGTGGCCCTAATTAAGGTACAGCCCCAGCATTTGCCTGGTGTCAAAATGGGAAACCACGGAAAACCATCTTCAGGGCTGCCGACAGTGGGATTCGAACCCACTATCTCCCGGATGCAAGCTCACAGCCGTGCGCCTTAACCGTACGACCAACTCGCCCGGTTAAAAGATGCTCGTTTGTTCCCGTTCCTGAATATGTCCCCTGCGAGGTGCATTGAACAATTTAATAAACTGCTCCATAAAACAAATGGCTTATTTTAAACTGTATTTTATGCTCTCGGGACAAAACCACCTCCATACTTTACAAACCAGAGATTGTTTCCGGGGAAAATACAATATTTTTAGCTCTTGCTACATTCATTTTCGTGAAATTTGTTGGGCAAATTATTTTCCTCATTGGTTTCCTAATTTAAGATTTCTGAGTTTGAAGATGCCTCTCAAATGATTGCCGGTCACGGTAGCATAGTTTTAAAAAAGTCCAGTGACAAATGTTGGGATCGCCCGATTCTTATGATGTAACTCGGATCAAAACTTAGGAACAGAGGCCTACTTCGATCAGCTTGAAGTCGTATCTCATGCGTAATACTTCCTCTGTATAATGTTTCGAACATTGAACATTCACTGGAAACTTGTGAAACGAAATTCCACTACCTTTAATTTCTCGTGAATAAACCATGACTGGAACTGCGAATGCTTAACATCAGACAAATACATAATACATTCACAACCAACTCGGTTAATGAACACGTTTAAAGGCGCGAACCTGGTAGACAGGGGGCAAGATGGCGATCCTAGCGGTCCGGCATTGAACTTCAGTGTAACCACTTCCATAGCGTTTTACGGGCTCTATTTCCAGGCCTTGTATTATAACGTAGGCAACGGTAGAGATGGGCATAACTCTCGTTTGAGATACTCGAGCCTGACGTCACTTTCTCGATGCATCTCGAGGCACGCTCCAATTGAACCTCAGCCAGGACGAATACAGCAGAAACAGAAGTGATTAGTGAACATTGAACTAAGCTGTTAGCGTGGCCCAGTTGGCTAAATATGATCGTTAGGCATTATCCTCCGCTACGTTTTTTGGTGGTTCGAATCTTATCTTCAAATATTTTTGTTTGTTCTTGTTTTGCAATCGGAGTGTCGGCTACCAAACACACGCCTGTTCGTGCAGAAACAACCAGATCGCTAATAGAAGTAATTGTAACGTTACTGAATATACAAAATAACCAATAGATAATAAAATCTCTTCCACTTGAACACATGCAATATAAACCAATCATATGTAAACAAACCTGATTACCTCGTGCCCATTTCCTCAGATCAGTTAGCTTTGTATTTGTATTGCGCTGAAAATAGTACTCATAATAATGTTATTTGCTTTACGTCCGTCCTAAATGCTAGTTCTTGACAGACGCCTGGGTGTGGGAATTATGTCTCGCAGGAGTTCTTTAACGTGCTGGAAGCCAATGACATGGAATTGTTACCTTTAAAACAGTAGGTACACTGACAGAACATATTGAACACACTGTGATAAAAATGTACGTGTTTCGACAGAGGGTTATCGCACTACTCTGTGTTTTGTATTGTACGTTTTGGTTATTGCATATTACAGGTTTTGCTACTCTGGGGTTTGTGTTGTACGTTTTGGTTATTGAATATTGCAGGCCTTTTCTCTGTTGTGAAGGTATTTTCAAAGAAATAAGTTTGTTTGCGGTAATAAAACCGAATAAAACATCATTTAATTACCGGTTCTACTCTATAACGAGCCACCCGAGACCACAGGTACCTTCTACCAAGCTACACAGAAGGTTTCCCTGAACAATTTAAATTTGTCGATGGAGTTCGGCTTCATCCTGTATATGTGCCTTCAGGTCCGATAATACTGCGGCTGGTCTTGAATGATCCTTTTCAAGGAAACGATCTATTTGTTACCATACCTATATAAAAGTATCGATAGCCCAGAAGGAGACTTAACCCGAGAACGAGTCCCTCTTCGGATACATGCACACATATACCAGTATATGGCATTACCGGTATATTTTACTTTCTGTTCAAATTATTATACAACTCGATGCGTCGTGAACGAAATCGTTTAAATAAAATGTTAAAAATATATCACACTCTTTATTACTATTTATTTCACATACCCAGTCCCCGAACCATAGGAACTAATCAATGAATGATAAAATACCTTACCTAGCCGAGAGTCGAACCCAGAGACCCTTGGACGAAACGCTAGTACGCTAACCATTTCGCCATGGAAGCGGACAGTGGCTAAGTAAAATGCAGGAAGTACAAGTAGGTAAGTCGATTGCGAGTAGATTATAAAGTAGTTGGCGCATTGTCATTAGTTGTTACAATGATGTTATTTGCTTTACGTCCCACTAACTACTTATTAAGGTTTTCGCAGACGTCATTAGTTGATCAGCAGGTGAAGTATAGTCGAGGGATAACATACCGCATGCGCATGATGTCCCGATTTAAAATTCGAGGTAGGATTACGAGTCATGGACTGCATCAGTTGCTCGAAATTCGTCGAGAGCTCTCGATACGTTTCCCAGCACTGCCTCGAGACGAAGAGCTCATGCGCCTGACGTCACTATACGACATCGAGATAGCATTATGAGGCACGTACTGCATCGCTTGCTCAGAATGCATCGAGAGCTTTTCATCACGCGACCCATCGATAGATCTTAGGTAGTGATGGGCAGTCTGAGACGAGGTCTCGAGATTTCTCGAGACTAGCGCAGGCACTGTTTCTCGCGAGAAATTTCGAGAGATCTCGAGAGCGTTGTCCCCGCATTGTGCGGCGAGCAGCGTGTCGTAGGCCTACAGGTAATCCGAGCTGTATGTTGTTTGTGCCGAATATGCGAATAGCTAACCACGGGCCTTCTCAATTTCGTAAATACATGTCAACAAGCGACTAGGGCGTTCATTTCTACCCAGGTCTATTTTGACGCAGTATAACATAATTATAAAGGATAGCCTACGCATGCTGGCATTGTATGCACTGGTAGGTACACGAATGAGTGGTTTAAGTACAGAACCTGACGGCTACTGTAGGTACACGTACCTGGATAGGTAGAGGCATGCATTATTCAAACTCGAGACGAGACAAGATGCAACCACCATTACGGATGAATGGAATGCGTAATCTAAAATGATTGAGTTTGCTCCAATTCTTTCGACAGGTAGGTATACATCCGTTATCAGACCCCACATTCAGTATATTATGACCACTGCTTGCGCTTAGGTACCATATTTTGGTGACGAAGGAAATAATTCTCTACAATATTATAGAGTATTTGCGTAATAATTAGGTACTTCGATATATGACGGTGCAATTTGAAATTGTGTCTAGTTGTACCGGTACGCGACAACTTGAAAGACGATGTCCGAAACGCAACGTAAGTCGTGGATGTCGGTTATTTTGAAGAGATGTCACAGAGCACAGCCCGCTGTGTTGCTTATTCAAAATACTTCTGGGATGATTCGACACATAAAAACACATAATATAAATGAAGATGAATAGTCACAGAACACCTCCTGCCCGGTCTGAATCACAAGAAGTTACCGGTACCTTCCCGACAATGATTGTGAGGCATCCAGGTAGGTTTACATCCTAAAAACAGTTATTAACAAATTATACGGGTTATTCAGCTACGAAGTCCGCCTGACATAACTCGTGAACAGTTTAAACTGGTATTTTGTCTTCACTTTCGTTAATGATATCAAGGAGCTCATAATTCAACATGCAGTGCTTTCCTAGGCTTTTGACAAAATTTACGTCACACACGTTTCCAAATGAGAACTGCTGATGATAACTATCAAGCTTACACTCGTAGTTACCGGGACGTCGCACAGCTCGCAGCAAACGAGAATCTGTCTCGAGAGCGTTGCCCATCACCCGTGTTGAAAGAATTGGAGCGAAGTCGGGCATTTTAGATTACATGTTCCACCCATGTGTAATGGCGGCTGCATATGTAGCAAAGCACATCTTCCCCGTTTCAGGTTCGAATAATGCACGCCTCTAGTATCCAAGTAGGTGTACATCCTATCTGCAGTTATTTACAAATTATGCATGGTTATTGAGCTAAGATGTCCAACACAAATAAGTCGTGAACAGTTTAAGATACTGACATTCTGTTTTCACTTTCGTTAATGGTATTAAGGGGTTCATACATGCAGTACTTTTCCTGGCTTTTGACAAAATGTATTGGCTGGCACGTTTTCATACGAGAACGTTATTTCACGCAATAACTGCCAGTGCTATACTATCAAGTTTACAGTCGTAGTTACTGGTATGTCGCACGGCTTGCACTACAGGAGGATGGATCTCGAGATTCTCGCGAGAGTCTCGAGATCTGCGGCGTCAGTTTCGAGAGTCTCGAGCGAGAGCGTTGCCCATGCCCATCACTACTCTTATAGGTTAGCCTTACATGCCGATGCTCACTGCAGGACTCGCTGTATAGCATGATCTATATTCGCTCTCCATATCAGACATTTCTCCGGAGTTATGCCGAGATCAAAGAGGATAGAATAGAAGTCTAGCCCTTCTGTTTTAATAAGACAAGAGTTAGTGTATGCACAATGATAGGCAGTTCGCTTATATTGCTTATATCAAACAGACATTTCTATGCGTCCCTACCATAGCCGACTACAGTTACAAGCCGGAGTCATGTAAGTTTGGCAACGTCCAGTGGAGGCCAAGGTGAAAGCGCGGGATCTATCCATGTATGTTGATGTTTAGTGAACTTCGTCTCGTGTTTCGTTTAATTTTTCACGGAGATAGGTTCGAGTATATATAACAAGATAAGTGACAAAATAAGCATACGTAGAGCCTATTATCGAAATAACGTGAAGGCTAAGCAGGGCTGAGTAGCTTGGACTGTAGAGTTGGCTTTCTAAGCCTATCTCAGTCCGGTGGTATTTGAAGGTGCTCAAATACGTCAGCCTCGTGTCGGTAGATTCGCTGGCATGTTAAATAACTCCTCCGGCACAAAATTCCGGCATCTTGGTGTATCAAAAATCGTAAACGTAGTTAGTGAGACGTTAAATCAATAACGTTTTTATTTGTGAAGGTGCGGACTGAATTTGGCTTATTAATAAAATGTTTCGTGTATTTGCAGATGCCCAAAAATGTTGTTTCCATGTATCGTAACAACTATAGCATTATAAAAGGTTTTGTTACCTCGTTTAGTTTTCCTTCAGACGAGTAATTAAAACAAAAATGGATTTGTCATTTTAAACGGGATAATTGGAAACCTGGGAAGGATTCAGCCGTACGCATAAAACATGCCATACACGAAAGATTTCAACAGGGGATAAAATTTGTGATAGTTTTTTGCTATTTGCTTTACGTCGCACCGACACAGATATGTCTTATGGCGACGATGGGATGGGGAAGGCCTAGAAATGGGAAGGAAGCGGCCGTGGCCTTAATTAAGGTACAGCCCCAGCATTTGCCTGGTATGAAAATGGGAAACCACGGAAAACCATCTTCAGGGCTGCCGACAGTGAGGTTCGAACCCACTATCTCCCGATTACTGGATACTGGCCGCACTTAAGCGACTGCAGCTATCGAGCTCGGTATTTGTGATAGTAAAGTCAACGTAACTATACCACCACTGAAACCTAATGATCTTCTCCCTGATGCATGTCCAATTATTTTTCCAAATTTGCCAAAAAGAATTTTGTCATCGAAAAGTGTTAAAAGAAAAGATCCTGAAAGTAGGAGCCTGGAAGATGGATGATATTCCAAATGTAACCCATTTACCTAATTAAATTCACCAAATATGAATGTCACTGCACTGTATATATTATCAGGTGTTGGTAAAATAAGTAACATATTTAGCAGATGGTAAAATATCAAAGTGGTCTCAACTAAATGCGTACTTATTAAATTATATAGGAACCACTTCTTGTAGTGTTAGTGTTAAATATGTACAAATAGATCTATTAAAATGCTTCGCAGTCTCGTAGAGCATCATGAGGTAAGCAGTGAAAGCAAACTCTTAGTCTTGCCTCATATTTTTGAGGGAACAATTCGAACTCTACACTAACAGGGCCAGGCTGAGTGGCTCAGCGCTGGCCTTCTGACCCCAACTTGGCAAATTCAATCCTGGCTCAGTCCAGTAGTATTCGAAGGTGCTTTAATACGTCAGCCTCGTGTCGGTAGATTTACTGGCACGTAAAAATAACTCCTGAGGGACTAAATTCCGGCACCTCGGCGTATCCAAAAACCATAAAAGTAGTTAGTGGGACTTAAAGCAAATAACATTACGGTATTATTATTATTATTATTATTATTATTTGCACTAAAAAGAAAAAGAGTTAGGCCCAACTTAAAAAGTTTCGTTTGGAACTGTGAGAGCAAATTATTTACTGCCAAGAAAGTTTCAAAGTGATAACTTAGAAAGAAGGTATAGTGAGTACTTATAGCTTATTGGTTGTAACTACAATGTTACTGCTCTTCAAGTCCTAGAAAGTGAGATAAAAATTAGGATTAAGGATGTTCTAGGGTTGCGGTGGCGATGATGGTAAGTTATGGAAAAGTGAGGTTTGGCTGCAGCCAATTAGAAATGTCTGATTTCATCAAGACAGATGTTATTGGGCTCAATATGGACGTAATAAACAAGTTAGACTAACTTTTATCACGTGAATTTGTTTGGTGGGCATTTTGAGTTGTCAGGGGGTAATATGCTGTACATTTCTGGGTATACACTAAGGACAATATCCAGAAGGATAAGCTGTGACAGTTGTTTAGGTCTGTAGCAGAGTAATGAAACAGGTGATCCCTATCTTGAAGAACTTCAGAGGTGGATTAGTGGTGCCATCACATTGTGTTGTGTGCAGAACCTGGCAGAACAGTGGTACGAAGACTGCCTGGATTGTGAAAATTATAAAGAATTTCTGTTCTCTCTATCCTGAGCTGCTTTAGGAAAAGGTGACAGTCAACAGTTCTGGTTTGAACGCCGTCGTTGTGGGCGTGACAATAATTGTGCGATAGATTGTTTATTGTCTGCATTTTCCAATGTCGTGTTAAATAAGTGCTGAAAGCAGATGAAGAACATGAGTTATGTCAGCAGTGAGGATAAAAACACTAAGCGGAGGAAGCTGTCAACGCTCCACAATAATTGAGCTTGTGAGTACGTTTCTTAAAGTGTTTTGTTATTATTCATGTAACATGTGTTTTTCTAACTTCAGTGAATGCATTTACCGATGTGTGTGTGTTTCTTAAAGCCGCTACACACGACCCAATCTGCTGGGCCCGATCTGCAGGGTCCCTGCAGATTGGGTGGTGTGTAGGTTTGTTGGGACCAGATTGGCCGACAAAACTCATGTCGGGTGGTTGGTCGGGCCGACCACACAATCTCCCAACTTACACTCCGGAAGTCGGCCGATAAGCTATCAGTTGCCTCGTCGCCACCTAGCACGTGTGACGTATGTCAGAGGGCAGTGAGCAGATTCAGTTAGATTAGTAGTGCACTATATACAATAATATAGTTTAGATTAATTTAGTTTATAATTTTAGGTTAGTTTCTTCTCGTATTTTCTACTCATACGTAATGTCAGAAATAAATACTCTTACATTAAAGAAATATATATTTTAATCACTAACTTTTATGTATCCCTTCAGACTATTGAAAATAGCGCAACATGTTTATGGAATGATTTTAGACAAAAGCTGTGGTAAAATCAAATGAAGTACTATCTGCGCACTTTTTAGTGATTGATTTACACCCTAGTGCTGAAGTGGTCGACTTCGGTTATCTTCGAGATTCGTATTGGCAACCTTTGAAACACAAACTAAGAATCGCTTATCATCGCTGTGCGACATCTGGCGTACACGTTAAGTACTCGTACTGTTGTTGTTTACACAGCAAAGCCAAACTATAGAATTCATGCTAGGAACACGTTTCGCAACGGGAAATGTTATATAGTATTATATATTGTGTGTGTGACACAGTTGTTTGCTTAAAATAATAAAGGTTTATAAAATTCATATCATATTATCGATTCAATTCAGATTTCATTTCCATTCAGTTGGCAGTATTAACGGAACCCTTCTTACTTCTCCAACGAGTACAAAAATCTATCACTAAAACGTGCGCATACTATATGGCTTTTAGTGCCGGAAGATCCCAGGAAGGGCTCGGCTCGCCAGGTGCAGGTCTTTTGATTTGACTCCTGTGGGCGACCTGCGCGTCGTGATGAGGATGAAATGATGATGAACACAACACATACACCCAGCCCCCGTGCCAGGGAAATTAACCAATGATGGTTAAAATTCCAGTCCCTGCCGCGAATCGAACCCCTGTGACGAAAGGCCAGCACGCTAACCATTTAGCCATGGAGCCGGGAAAAATCTGTGGAGACACGGCTGCACTAAATTGCAAATCTCTGTAACTCGCTCAAGTAGCTAAAAATCTTAAGAGTCATGATTAATCGCTCTTGAACACTCACACTTTCCCCCATTATAGTGTCTTGTTTGTTTATTAAAGGTTCCACCAGGTAGAGCAGATCATTGAAAGTGTCGATATCCATTCGCAGAAAATTTCTAAAATCGAATGATTCTAGTTCTTTCATAATATAAGTATGCCAATTTCTTTCTCTGTAATAACCACCTTTTAGCCCAATGTTTTCTCTTGCGTATCGACTTCAATGACAACAAAGTCAATGCAATTCCTATTTTTTGAAATTTAGAAAATGAAGGAGCCACGCGTTTCCAGACCAGGGCGAGCCAGCCTACTGCAGATCGGGCCCTACAGATTGTGCCGTGTGGAGAGCAGCACCCGATTTTTACCACGCCAACTACCTGCAGATCGGGCCCAGCAGATTGGGTCGTGTGTAGAGCAGCACCCGATTTACCGCGCCAGCTAGCTTGCAGATCGGGCCCAGCAGATTGGGTCGTGTGTAGAGGCCTTTTGTACCATTTTACGAAGGGTGTGCATTTATCATAGTCATCGTGTTGGTCTAAATGTAGTGAATATGGGTGAAGTCATTCAAAATTGGACACTCCCCCTTTTCTCTTCGCCACTGTTTGACAGATAGATACAGCGTTGCCTAGCGTACCTTCCGGCTTTAACTGTACATGGCTCTGGTCCCTACACATTCTCTTTGATGCGTCCTGCTTTTATTGTCATGTTGGTATGATAAATATCGATATCGATAGACTTTTATTTTGTTTGCTTGCTAGGTTGATGGGCCTGAAACTCGATATCGACATGAGTTTGTACGTGAGCAGCTGAGCACGTGCTGTTGTTATACGTGTATGATAGGTTATATCCTTAAGTGCTGAAGTATTTTTACTTATACTTCAAAAATGGGAAAATTTCGTCCACGAGTGAAGGGAAAAGGAAAGAGATGGAGGAAAGGACACAGTTCTAGCTCTAATCCAGACACAAAGAAGCATAGAAATGCTGCAAGATCAAGATTTTTTCAGGAAAATTTAGGTATGCTCTATAATGTTATATTGACTGACAGCGGTGTCATGGTTATATCAGTTGTTGCACTAAGAAATTTGTATTGTATATACTTATTCCGACTTGTAGCGTAGTATAACCAATCTAACTGAACTCCCGAATGTGTGCTAGTCCGTCGTCAGGCGCACTGATGTATTTTTTGACCGGATTGGCTATAAATGTGTTAAACAATCTCACTCTCATGCTCTGTTTTTCAATTTTTAAAATTAATTATGGTCCTTAAAATTTTCTGTAGCATAACCTCTTACAATTCCTAAAAATGCAATCATTACATAGCCTGTCCTTTCTGTCGTTTAAGCTAAAGACACATTTCAATATAATTATTTCTTCAGTTATTTTTTTATAACATCTGTTAATAAGAGTCAGCTAGAAAGGCACCAGGAAACAGGAAATGTAGTGAATGCAAATATTGCTTTGTGTAAAATGTGTGGGTTGAAACATGTAGAAAGACTTCATGTCCATTATTTTACACTCTAAAAATCCTGTTAGTCCTCATCACTTATGGCGTTGTCTTGTTTTGCACATGTGACGTGGGCAGGAATGGTGTGTTCTCTGCAGATAAAGGCCTGACAAAGCGCACACTGTGTTCTTGTCTTGCGATTCTTCCTCCAGTCACAGAAAGCATAGCAGCCCGATCCTCTTCCTGCTATGTTCACCGGTCTTTCTACTGGTTGTTCTTCTGGAGTAGTTTCACCTTTTGCTTTAAGGACTTGCTTGATCCATAGTTTTATTTTTTGAGGCATGAAGATGACTGACACTTGGGCTATCATGAAATCTACACAAAGGCTCCATTCCTGTTCTTTGAGGTACTGACTTCTCATGATGGGATTTTTAGTAACAGATTTCAACAGTACGTAGCTGTTATTCCCACCAATGTTCAGTATAGAGGGGAAAAAAAAAAGTTAGTGGCCAGCGGCAGCGTATTCTTGAAACCGAGTTCATCTCATCGAACCCCCGCCCCCCGTGTCAGGTTATAAAAAGTCGGCATCCCATGATAAGTGATCAATCGCTTCTGTCTTTTTTTAGTGTTGACAGCAATAGAACAATTGTTTCTTTTTGGTGCATAAGACATGATTGTGCAATCAAGGCAAAATCCAAATATTCTACTTCTTACAGTTCATTCTTTTGCTTTCATAAATGCTTAAGACAACTCCCTTTTGTCTTTCTTTATAGTGCCGACGACTGTGAGTCTGAGTTTTTCTCAGAGATAGTGGGCTAAAGGAACCGACGTAAGCCAATTGTCAACTGTCATATTTCTACCCGTTCTAGTCACGGGCAGGATCATTCTTTCAAAAATGTCTCTTGGCGTATCACTCTATCAGTACGGCCCTTCCGGCTGCTGTTCAGCATAGATTTCAAGCTTTACAGTTTAAAAAGTTCATGCACGACATACTGAAAATATCTTTATCCACTTGGCTGGTTTGTTCGGCATAAATTGCCTGAAAGGACAGCTCCCCCTAAATGTGTCAGCATTTCATCAACGGTGAGGTACTTGGTATATAGACGCTTATGCTTTGTTTAACAAGTTGGTCTAATATAGGGCTTACCACAGATTTTTGCCAGTTTGTCCACAGCTACACGCTCTTCACGTTCATCCAGGTCATCGAAATGTAGGGCTCATAGCAAGAAACTAAACTGTTTTTGATTCAAGAAATATTGGAACATATCAATGCTGGTGCCATCGTTTGTCCATAAATCAGATAATATTTGACGAGAAGCTTTCAAAACACCAGCAAGATACAATAATCCAAATAGTGCTTTCAACTCATTTGCTTTGGTTGGTATGGTCTCTTTGTTTCTCAATATATTTGTTGGTATATTTTTTATTTTTCCACTTCACAGTCTGGGAAAAATATTTTCCATGCTTCTAGAGGAAAAGTGACATGGCAAGCTTTCTCCTTACCCCTGCCAACCACGTAACAATATTATGTGCCTGTGTGTGGCCTCCATTATAGAGTGAACCTGCCACTTTTTAATACCATCCTTAAGCACCCCACACTCCTTCAGTTTATTGGAACGATTTTCACGTGTGATATATGTCTGAGCAATAAACTGAGTAAACTGCGCAGTTTGTACAGGTAACAATTCATCATTCATTCATTTCCATGTCCAGTCAGCATTTCCAAAAACCTGCAGCTGTGTTGTGTCCTCTAAAAACATCTTGTGATGTGCATGGGTTGTTCAAGAGAGGACAGATAAGTAGGTGGCTTGGGTCTTGTTCATCACCGCATTCACACGAGGTGTCTGCGTTTGCTGGAAGGATCTCCCATTTCTTCAGGTTGGTCTTGCATCGATGTAATAATAATAATAATAATAATAATAATAATAATCGTATGGCCTCAGCTACCATGTGCAGACATTTTAATTTGACACCGTCTAGCTGTCTGCTCGTCAATTTCAACGTTCTATTTTACTCTAGGCCTACTAGATGGCAGACAGAGTAAACTGAAACTCTCCTGGCTATCTGTGGCTGAGATTTAATGAATTTTGTCGGGTAAACACCAAATGTGTCACTAGAGATCTTTTACATGTCGACATCGTATGACATGGGTTGTCGATTGAACTTTCTTCCGCCCTTCAAAAATTTGACTACCTCTGCCGGGTTTGAATCCGCTATCTTGGCATCTGGAGGCCGACACTCTACCACTGATCCACAGAAGGTATTAGATAGGACCAAAGGGCCCTCTTTTCATCAGAGAACTGCACAGTTCATACATGCAGTCTCATGGATCTGACAGTTATTATCTCTTCCCTGTCATGGAAAGACCCGCAGGTTACAAAGAAAGAGGCACCTCTGTCATTCATAGAGGCTTGCCCGAGCTGTGGGACACTGAAAATCAGTTTTTCTCCAACAAAGTGAAGAACAGCGACTGACGTATAAACAATAAACTTAAAATTTTAGTTGGCCTTCTGTTTACACGTGCAGTATTATAGCTAGAATAGTGTAAGGGTGTGGCCAGATGTAGTAATACCAGGTGTTGTCCAAAAATTATGCCACAAAAATTATTAGTTCCAAGTCTTGCCACCAGGTGAAAATATGGCGATGTAAGCAGTCAGAACGTGTAATATTTCATAACTCTGATGGCAGAATGTTCTTCCAGTGGGAATTGAATTATTCCTTGGTTGTTGCTTGGTGACACTTGTTGATTCCTTTTGTGAAGTGAATGTTTGTTGAAACAACAAATTTGTACATTTCTGTGTGAAACATACTGGCTATTGAGAGGAGAGACTGTGCACTGCTAGTGAAATTGTTTTACCAGAATGGCAGCAATAAAAATCTGCATTACAGGAATATTGCTGACAGAAACAGCTGAGAGAAGGCCCCATGTCAGTTAGTGGGCTAAAGTACATGATTAAGAAAGAAATTTGAGGAAATGGGTGAATTAGGTGTTGCACCTGGGAGAGGACAGCTGCCCATCACCATGGATGTTGTTGACAAAGTTGCTGTAGCTGACCGTGCAGCACATGCCTCCAATTCTGCAACCAGTGCTCGAGCTGCGTCACATGAATTGTCCCTCGGCCGATCTACAGTTCACAAGATTTTGCCATGCATCTTACACTGGTATCCCTACAAACTTCATACTGTTAACAAATTGAAACTCAAGATGTTCCACAATGCCGTGACTTTGCCCCTTCGATTTTGGAACGCATGGAAGTGGACAGCATGTGGCCAGGGAATGTTCTGTGGACTGATGAGCTGCATTTTACTCTGCCCAGAACTGCCGCATATAGGGTTCGACTCCTCCATACTTTGTGTAGGAACAACCATTGCATTCAGTTTACATAACTGTTTGGTGTGGTTTTACCACCACCTTTATTCTTGGTCAGTTTCTCTTTGAGGAGATGACCCCTCGTGGGCCTATCAGGTGTTCAGTGACATCTGCATGTTGTAGGGGCCTCAATAATGTTATTGGCTTTACGTCCCACCAACTACTTTTACGGTTTTTGGAGACGCCGATGTGCCGGAATTTGGTATAACTTTACATCCCGCAGCCCAATGTTTATAACATTATAAAGAAGTGAAAATAATGCAAATCTTACTTGATATTCCTTTTAGAGCAGTGGTGTGTTCATGGCGATGTCTAGAAACCCACCATCCCCCACCCCCCAGAAGTATATTTACTTTTATAACCTAATAAATAGCAGCAGCCGCCATCGTCCATGGCTAAAGTAGTTTCTTGCATTCTCATTGGTCAACGTGAACGGAATGTGATGTCATTGCCATTAATGCTGATAAATACATTGCATTACCAACCCCGGCTGAATAAAAGTACAAACAAAAAATACCATGTAAAATAACAATGTAGCTTGTAACTGTCCAGACCAATGGTCTTGTCCAGATCCTATCCTAACCGTCCGCACGGCAAGAACCAGTACAGACCAGTCGTGTTTCCACACGAAACTAGGGGCCTAGGGCCGCTTCGCGGCTTCTAACCGTCCAGACCAATTGTCTTGTCCACAGCAAGAATCCTAACTGTCCAGACCAATGTCTTGTCCACGGCAAGAATCCTAACCGTTCAGACCAATCGTCTTGTCCACGGCAAGTATCCTAACCATCCAGACCAATCGTCTTGTCCACGGCAAGAATCCTAACCGTCCAGACCAATAGTCTTCCTTCCATACCAGTCGTGTTTCCTCACGAAACTAGGGGCCTAGGGTCGCTTTGCGGCTTCTATCCGTCCAGACCAATGGTCTTGTCCAGATCCTATCCTAACCGTCCGCACGGCATGAACCAGTCCCGACAAATCGTGTAACAATAATCACCCCCACCAGCTATCGAAGCACTTCACTCATTAGTTCCTCAGTACAGAGGTTGGCAGTTCTGAGCACCGTTTCACAACATCCTTCCCGAGAAGGCTGCGAGTGTGTAAACAAACGCCAGTCGTTCCGCGCGCAGCGGAATGTAGCTAGTACTGGGCTGCGTGAAGTAAAGAAATGATCCGGAATTTAGTCCCGCAGGGGTTCTTTTACATGCCAGTAAATCTACTGACATGAGGCTGACATATTTGAGCACCTTCAAATACCACCGGACTAAGCCGGGATCAAACTTACTAAGTTGGGGTCAGAAGGCCAGCGCCTCAACCATCTGAGCCACTCAGTCCAGCTATACAGTATATAGGGACCTCCTTGGGCAACAACTTTGCAAGAACACAACTGTCGCCCCACTGTTATTTTCATGCAAGATGGGGCAATACTACATGTTGCTCGCCAGGTGAAGGATTTGCAGAAAGGCCTTCAAGATCCCTTGACCTAAATCCATGTGACTTCTGGTTGTAGGGATATTTGAAGGATAGTGTCTATCAGGAACATATCTGGTCTCTGATTTAAAGGCTAGCATACGACGATATGTTGCTCTGATTTCACCTGATATGCTGTGGTAACTTTTGACCATGCCGTGTTATGGATAGAGCATATTGCTGAGTTGGGATGCCATATTAAACAGCGTTTGTAACCATAAATCCTAATAAACGTGCCAGAATCACCGTTATCATGTGTTTGATCTTTCCTGCCATTTTTCTGCGACCCTACCACTGCTTACAGCGCTATATTTTTGCTTCGTTGTAAGACTTAGAATTAATAATTTTTGTGCATAATTCGTAAACGCATTGCTTAGTTTGTATATCTACGAAATCCTATGATCATTACAGCCATGCTGTGCCGCATTGAACACTGTCAGTTTAATTGTGGACACCCAGTACATTATTCATGCTACAAGGCGTGTTTTTTAAGTAAGGGCCGTTTGAAAATAACTACACAACGAAAGTCAATTTTCAAACACCACATTTATTTGCAGATTCTACATAATTTACTCTATTTTTCAACGTAGCCGCCAAGTTTGTTTAAACACTTATCATATCTTACAACTAAGTTTTGAATACCCTCTTCATAGAAACTTGCCGCCTGCTCCAATAACCAAGAGTTCACAGCTGTTTTCAATTCGTCATCATTGGGACAGAGTGTGTTTGGCCTTCACCTTTACAGGCGAATGTGTGTCTCTCCATTCCATGGTCTGTTGCTTCAGTTCGGGTGTGATATGCAAAACCCATGTTTCGTCTCCCGTTATGATCTGACTCAACATGTTGTCACTTTTTTCGGCATTAACGAGTCAAAAACGTGATCGAACACTCAAATCTTTTGTTTTTGTGGTCCTCCATTAGGAGTTTAAAGGACCCAACGGGAGCACAGTTTCCTAATGTTTAGGTTTTCAGAAATAATTTTGTAAAGCACTGACCTAGACACGTCAGGAAAGGCGTTTGAGAGAGTTGTTATTGTGAAGCGTCTGTCCTCATGAATCTTCGATTCAAGTGAAGCCACCAAATCGCCTGTGATCAGAGATGGGCGCGACCGGAGCGGGCCTCATCATGGACGTTGTCACAGCCACCTTTGAATTAGTCACGTATGCACTTTGCCTTCATTCATAGCATTAGCACCGCACACTTCGCAAATCTGTCTGTGAATGTTGTCTGCAGCAGACGGGTTCCTTGCCGACAAAAACCGTATCACTGACCGAACCTCGCATGGGGTGGGCGAGTCGATAATCTTGAACATTTGAGCAAGCACAGAACAGAACCGCACAGGTTAGCAACAGAGCTTCAACTGAGCACCATTCTTCCCGAGGCATGCCGGCATACGACCCATGCACTCGTTGCGACGCGTGCGTGAACTACTAGTGTCTACAACAAAATAGCCCTTACTTAAAAAACACACCTCGAATATTCAGTACATGTGTCATCCTTGTTGGAGACATTGTTTTATGTGAAATGCCTCGGCCTTTTTTCAGTTGTTAGTGGATAGAGTGAGTGAGTGATGATGGTTTAGACCAGTGGTTCCCAACCTTTTGTGGCCCATCTCCCTTTTCAGGAGGTTAACTAACATCTATCGCCCCCTTTTCATTTTCATTGAAAGCCTAATTTTAATTAGAAGTAAAGTGTAAATAATAAAGCAGTTTTATTATTTTAAACAATTTTACTACTGTATATAAAAACAACCATAGCAGTTTTATCCGGTCACTCTTAAGGGGATACGGAATGGGTATTTTGCCAAAAATTTGTCATTTTTATATTATTGTTATTTCTTAATATGTCAAATGCCTTCTTTAAAATGGTGTATAAATTATGGTGATATGATAACTACAAGTGTGCTTTTTAAAATAATTTATATGATGATGCACGATAGATTTCTGCTGTGAGTAGACATGACGGTCTCTTGCATGTCACTTGACCAACATTCTATTCAGTGGTACAAAGCTAGGTATTTGTATTACTTACGGGATGATGACTCTAAGGCTTTCAAAGTTGTTCAGGATTCTAAGCCCTATGGAAATGATGTAAATATAGCCAAACTGGAATGTGTTGGTCACGTTTGGAAACGTATGGGGACAAGATTGAGAAGACTAAAATCAACCATAAAGGGAAAGAAACTTAGTGATGGTAGAATGTTAGAGGGTAAGAACAGATTGGCTGATTCACTCACTGATACTCTCCATAATTACTGTGGTCTGACCATCAGGAAAATACTGATAATGTGGAAGCAATGAGGAAAGCTGTCTGGGCATCATATTTCAACATTTATTCCAGTAATGAAAATCCTGTACATGGCTTGTGTTTTTCAGGGACAGACAGCTGGTGCAAATATAACAGGAGCAAAGTAACAGGGGAGAAATATAACCATCCTGATAGTTTGCCACCAGCCATTATGGATGAAATCAAACCAATTTTCAGGGATCTTTTTGACAAAAATCTCCTGAAAAAATGCCTGCACGGCAGGACACAAAAGCCAAAGGAATGCGTCAATAGTGTCATCTGGAAACGGCTATCCAAAACAGTGTTTGTGGGTATCAGCACTCTTCATTTTGGTGTATATGATGCTGTTTCAAGTTTTAACCAGGGAAACATCACAAGTTGCAAAGTTCCGAAAGTGTTAGGATTGAATGTTGAGTGTCGTACTGTTGATGCAATGTTGCATAAAGACCTGGTAAGGCTAACGTCTGATGAAAATGCCTTTTAAAAGAAAAGCTTTTCAAGGCAAAAAGGACAGGACAGGTGCCAAGAAGAGACTACAAGAGGAATTTGAAAAAGAGAAAGATAATCCAAGCTATAGACCTGGCATGCATTGATGTGGTAACTTTGAAACCCGTTTCCCGTAAGTTTACTTTTTTAATACTTAAGGTGCATTTTCTCAGCCAGTTTTGAATATATGAACTTGAAATTTGTAGGACATACTTACAAATACCTGTTTCAATTGCTGAAACAACAGTTTTTATTTGTCTGAATATTACAAATTTTATTAGCAAAAATATATTCTAAAAATACCAAAAATATCTACTTTCAAAATAAAAAATAATATCCTCCTTAAGTAGGTCGTTATAAAAATTATGCTTGTTTCAATAGAAGACCAAGATATTCAACTATAAGCTGCAAAAAATTTGAAGTGTCTACCTCCAGTGGTTTCAGAGAAAAGGTACAATATAAACAGCCGATTTTATCATTGGGAGCATAGGGCATTCCGTACCCCCTTAAAGAATAGAAAAAAATAAAATGCACATTTTTACAGATTTTTTTAAGAACAAAGAAGTGAAATAATTAACTAAAAACATTGATGTACATTTAAAAAACAGGAGTACATGTTTTCGTTTTTAAACTGGAAACTGGAAAAATTGAGAAAGTTGACAGTCAAAATTTGAAAAAATAAATGAAAGTTTGAAAACTTTGTTATTGTTTTATATTATCTTTTCAATGGCTGCCTTGTGCTTGGTGGATTTCAGTTAAAGCTTGAATATCCGGCTTTATGTTTGTCAAGTCCAGGTGCAATTCTCCTTTGAGGCAAATGTCCAGCTTATTTCTTTGTTTTGTGAGGAGCTAGACAGCAGAACTAAATTCCTTTTCAACTAAATATGTTGACGGGAACGAGATGAGACATGGTTCAGTTTTTCCCCACAGCTGTGGATAAGTGCCCATAAACTTCACCCAGGATAACTCGTAACCGCTCTGCTTGAAAATGATTTTTGCCTCACAGTCTTACTTCAGATCTAGAAACGCCTTCTGCAAAGAGTTATCAAGCTTATCCACAGCTTCAAACGGGAATGGATCTAGAATCCAATCCAAAATTTGTAACTTGGTCAAATCTTCAAATCTTGATTCCATGTCAGTTCTTAACTGGTCAAGGTGATCAGTATAAAGTAGGATTTTGTCTTCTGGGAGTTCAAGAATCTCGTTATCTGACAATGAACTGTTTTTAAGGGTCGGAAACTGAATTAGCTCTTTACGGCCAATATTTACCTTGTAAATTTCAAACTTGGCGATGAATGATGAAATAATTCCTTTGGCCTTATTTTCATTTTAAAAGAAATATCTGTAAGGTACGCAAGTTTCAACTTGCGTTGCTTCAAATTCTCACTTAAAACAGGATCACACGTGTGGAGAAACTCAGTAACCGTGTCAAATAATTTGAAGAAACGGCGCAAATAGTTTCCTTTGGAAACCCATCGTACTGCCATGTATAGAAGCAAGCGTTCGTATTCCTCATTGTTTTCTTTTAAATTTTACCATTTGCTTTATATCGCACCGATACAGATAGGTCTCAACAACAATAAAGGTGATGAGATAAATGAGATTTATAACATGTAATATGACAGCCAACCAGGCAAAATGTAGATTAAATAAGTTTCTCAATCTGAAAATGAAGATTTGTAAATTAGTAAAGGATTTAGCTTTTCTTAAACAGTGTCTGAGACTGAAACTGGTACCTAATTTTCTTAAATGAACACAACATAAGAACATAAGCAGTCCAAGCCATAATATAACCCAAAATAAGGTAAATGAGTTATGGCTTAAAAATGAATTCAAGGCATATTACAGGAAGAAATCCAAATTGAATTTGCAATTATATAACATTCACTTAGCAGTGACACAGGATTTAGCCCCATTAGAATGGCAGTCATTTTATCAACACATGGAACACAAATTAACATACGCACTTAGTAAGAAACAGGATACATTGAATAAGAAATTGAATCATTGGATAGACACAAATACGTCGCAGTAAACAAACGAAACAACAAATTAAAGGCCCATCAGACACTGTACTCCCACGGTAGTTAACTTGACCAAGGTACAATTTACGGAAGGAGAGAATGACCTACTTAAAAGGGGTCCAAAATACAATTGGCCTAATAAAGATAGAGAAATAGACATCATTAACACAGTTGCAGAATCATAAACATTTTCTAGATGTAACAGTTACGCGTAAGGATAACACTTTTGATTTCCAAATATTTAGAAAACCGATACAATCATCTATAACTATAAACAATTTTTCTTTACACCCAAATTCACATAAACAAGCATCTTTTCACAGTCTGATTTATAATACACTTAGAATCCCTCTATCTCCCAAAAATTTGAAGAAAGTATTAAATTATATTAGGTACCTCGCTAAGCAAAATGGTTTCAAAATAGAAATGATCAACAAATTAATCATAAACAAAGATGTCACTAATAGTCAAGAAATCTTAAATAAGTTAAATGAAATCGAACCTAGTTTGAAATTCACGAAAGAGGACGAAGTCGATAACATATATCAAGAAAACTGAAGATTTTTTTGATAATAACAAATACACGTTAGTGACTAAAGATCCGTTAGCTAAAATTCAACGCAACTTAAAGGCCTTACTTAAAAGATCCACATCTCTCTTTACCGAACAAGAACAATTAAAACTTATCAATATGAATCCTAGGTTCCCAGAAACTAGAGCTTTGCCCAAAATACATAAAAAAGATATTCCGATTCGTCCAATTATCAATTGCCGAAATTCTCCCACGTATAAGGTCTCCAAATACATTCATAATTTTTTGAAAAGACATTACACCTTTAATAATATACAACCATTAAGAAATTCCATTGACTTGTGTGACATTTTGCTTAAAGTTGGCGTGCGTCCAAACCAGATGATGTGTTCGTATGATGTAGTGAATATGTTCCCGAATATTCCTACAGATAAAACTGTTAATATCATTCATGATAATATTTATAAACACAGTAATCTTAGTAAAATGGAAATAGAAGAATTCTCTAGATTGTTAAATTTTGTGTTAGACAATAATTACTTCTCATTTAACAATAATATTTATAAACAGAATGGATTAGCAATGGGTGACCCAATATCGGGCATCCTTGCCGACATATTTATGGATTCAATTGAACATAATGAAATAATAGCAAAAATTAAACCAACTGATTTATGGTTGAGATATGTAGGTGATATGTTTGTAATCATAAACAAAGATGTCACTAATAGTCAAGAAATCTTAAATAAGTTAAATGAAATCTAACCTAATTTGAAATTCACGAAAGAGGACGAAGTCGATAACTCATTGAATTTTCTACATGTAACAGTTACGCGTAAGGATAACACTTTTGATTTCCAAATATTTAGAAAACCGATACAATCATCTATAACTGTAAACAATTTTTCTTTACACCCAAATTCACATAAACAAGCATCTTTTCACAGTCTGATTTATAGAACACTTAGAATCCCTCTATCTCCCAAAAATTTGAAGAAAGAATTAAATTATATTAGGTATCTCGCTAAACAAAATGGTTTCAAAATAGAAATGATCAACAAATTAATCAATAAAATTAAGAACAAGTTATCCACAAATCTGATACCAGAAAAAAACCAAAAAACTGAGTATGCTACATTCACTTTTAATAATCCAGCTATACACCAGATTACTAATGTATTCAAGAAACATAATTTTAATATAGCTTTTAGAACTACTAATACTAACCAGTCCATATTCTTTAATCATAAATAGTTAATTATGATAAAAATCGTTATTTGGGATCAGGAGTATACAGACTCAAATGTACTCAGTGTAATTTTTCATATGTTGGACAGACTGGGAGAAGTTTTATGACAAGATACATGGAACATGTTAACGCGGAAAAACATAGGAAATACTCGGCGATGAGTTTGCATATGAGGAAGACTGGTCACAGATTTGAATCCATAGAGAAAGACCTAGCGATAATTAGAAACATAGAAAAAGGGAGAATGTTGAACGAATTAGATAGTTTATATATCTATTTAGATCAGACGTACAATAAGCAACAGAATCTTAATGAAACCACGGACAGTAAAAGTATGTTACATGAATTAATGCCGAAATTATTAAAGTCAGTTAGTTCGAATAAATTTAGGATACCTAATATATTTAATTCTTCATACTCTTAATACTCCTCCCACACCTACAGATATTAAGCCTACTTCCAGCAATACGGTTGACTCTGCCCCTTTGTCAGCCTCGTCACAATTGACTCCACCCATCCTCTCTTCCCTTCCACACTCCCCTATTCCTTCCCCTCCGAGTTCACTGCTGCCTCTGCAGCACAGTTACAACACCAGACTCAGAGCCAACAGAAGGGCAGCAACCAACACAACAGTAGATAACAAATAACAACTTTCAACTAACATGTAAGTCCTCATCTGTTTCAATTTATGTAATCCGAATTCTCTCCTTACGTTCAACTTCTTATTTCATCTTTTCCTTCTCTTACAGAAAACATTATTTCAGTATCTACTGACATTTCCTGGCAAGGTTTCAGCCAATAGTATTACCTACCGGTGCTAAGGGCCACTTACAATTTTTCAACTGATGCTTCTGTCTCACTTCATGCTGACGAATTTCATCAGCGGCCTTGGACATATTGTATTTATGACAATCATGTTTATGCTTGTGTTCACGTCCTCATGTCGTTGGCTTTATATTATTACCACTTTGGTTTTCCACTAACATTTTAAATGAACTGTTTTAATTGGAATTTTAATGGAAGAAGTTTTAATCTCCGACAAGATTATAGTTTAATCATTGACAGTGTTTCCATTAGCATCTTTATATATTGTATCATTTTTCACATTTTTATGTCCCGAATTTTAATAACTGGCTAAACTTTTAGCTTCCTCTTTTAATATTAGTTGTACTCTTGATGATTGTTTTTAGGCTGAAGATGCCCTTAATTGAGGGCAAAACATGCCCCATTTAACTGTGAGTCTATTTATGTAACCACTATAAGTGAAAATAAAAGTATTGAATAGGTGGATTAAATTAAAACACCTTTATTGTTGTTGAACTGTAAATTTTCAGTACGGACCAAAAATGAGATTTGTAACACGTAACAGATAGGTCTTACGGCGATGATGAGACATGAAAGGGCTAGGAGTGGGAAGGAAGCAGCCGTGACCTTAATTAAGATACAGCCCCAGCATTTGCCTGGTGTTAAAATGCGAAACCATGGAAAACCATCTTCAGTACTGTCGACAGTGGGGTTTGAACCTACTATCTCCCTCATAACTTTGATGGCAAAGTTGTCGGAACAGGTGGTTATTGAGGGAATTAGCTTTGATATTGTTGACACCAGTAATAACCAGTTGTAGGGTTTCATGCAGAACACAACTCATTTTTTTCGCAGCTAAGTGTTGACGATGAATGACACAGTGAATAGCGATGACCTCTGGCACTTATGCCTTAAGGTGTGCTAGAAACCCAGCATGACGACCTGACATGGCAGGAGTACCGTCTGTTGCGCAAGCGCTCACATTTGTTAGGGGAAACTCTTTTTCCTCAAAATAATCTTGCACCATTTTAAAAATCGACGATCCCTTCGTATCAGTGACTGAAGTTCTAGCAAACAACACTTCCTCGGTAATTCCTTTTGTTCATTGATAGACCTCACATAAGCTAATACAGACGTGTGCAAATTATTAGAATAATGCATGAATTTTGTGTTTCTTCCCTCATTTAGTACAAAAACCTCTATACATATGAATATAAAAGTATGTTTCAACCTGTTTATGTATTCTTTGGTTCATGCAGTCCACTAATGGCCCTTTGGGATATCTGAGGGACAATTATTTCCCTCTCTGTAGAGGTTTCTAACACTGTTTATCGAATCAGCTGATGTTGTGGCAATTGTTGAATGTGGTTTCCATAGCTTTTTCTAGTTGAGTGTTGAGTTCCTATGCCAGAATTGAAGCCTAGAAGTGTTTTATATTGTTTATATATGTCTGTATAATCCAAGTTTGGGATAAAGTTGGGTTTTGGATTTGTTTCCTAGTGAGTTTTTGAAGTGGTGAACTGAAGTTGTATCTTCTTGCAAAAGTGAGGTCATGTTTAAGATAACAGATCTTTCTCCCCATAAATTGGCATTGACTGAATGTTTATTAAAGGAAGGTAGATATTCCCAAAAAGATATTGCTAGGAAATTGAATCTTTCGTAAGTATCGGTTAGTAGAATCAGCTCTGCATTGAAATCAGGGGAAAACCGTGCAGTCAAACGTAAGGGGAAATGTGGTCGAAAACCGATAATGAGCCCCCATATGCAACGAAAATTGATTCAAATGGCTAAGATGAATCGAAGAAGCATCAGTAAGGACTTGAGCAATCAAATAAAGAACTATGGAGTTGAAATATCTCCATCAATTGTCAGAAGCAGTCTTTGTGCTGCAGGACTTCCTGCAAGAAAGCCGAGAAATAAAGCCAAAATAACACCTACCATGGCTAAGAAACGGCTGGAATGGGCAAAAACAATGCATAATGAGCTTAAGGACAATTGGGAAAAGGTAAGCCACATGATATATCCCATAATTTACTGTTTGCTAAGAAGTAACTTCATCCTCATGGGTTAAGTGGATTTTTTTCAAAAATTCAGTCAGAGGTGTACTGATTTATTTTCTTATATTTCCAAAACATTCTGTTGAAAAAGCCATTCCAAGAAGTGCTTAATATCTTGCAGGTAATCTTTTCTGATGAGTCCATATTTTCTGTGTCGGAGGAAAGCAGCCAATATGTGAGAAGGACCCCTGATGAGGCGTTTTCTTCAAACTGTACCACACAGAAAGTTAAACATCCAACTTCAGTGATGGTATGGAGTTGCATGTCAGTTCATGGATGTGGCAGATTATACATTGTTGAGGGCATGATGGAGCAGAATCAGTACAAGAAGGTGCTTCGAACCCGTCTGCTGCCTCAGATCAGGTATTAGTTTCCTGATGGAGATTGCATTTTTATGCATGACGCAGCACCATGCCATAAGGCCAAGTCTGTTAAGAAATTCTTGGAAGGAAAACAGTATAAAGACATTGCCTTGGCCTGGTAATAGCCCAGACTGCATCCCAATTGAAAATTTATGGGGAATTGTGAAGTCAAGAATGAAGAAAAGAACAATAACCTCATTGAAAACATCATAGATATATGGCATCGAGATGAAGAAATTCAGAAAATGTGCAAGAACCTTGTGTCAATCATGTCAAAGAGGATCCAAATGGTTATAAAAAAACAAGGGAATGCACACAAAGTACTAAAGAGGTCATTGTATATTGATAAATTATTATAATTATACTTTAAAAGTGAATTACTGTTAGTTTTATCATTTATTCTAATAATTTGCACACGTCTGTACAATTGCTTTGTTATCAATCACAGTTGAGTCATCAATCTGCAATGCAAATTTTCTTTTTTTCAACAAATTAGTGAGTTTGGATTCAACATCTGTGGCCATTTCGTCAATTTGCCTGGAAACAGTATTGTCGCTTCAATGAACGGATTTACTTATCGTATTACTAGGGCCCTCACCTAGCATGATTTCAACAATTATTTTGGTAGCCAGTAAAGTAAGAGTTTCGCCAATTGTGTGAGGTTTACGACATTTAGCGATCAATAAAGACACCTCGTATGAAGCAAGAAGACCTTTGTCAAGGTCGGTTGCTCTTTTTTCAAATAATTCGCTCACATCAGGCCGTTTATCAGCTTTAGCTTTGAGGTGTTGAAAATAACTAAGTTCTTTACTCACTTTATCACTGTGTACTGTGGATGAACGATCTTTCACTCACGTAGGCTTCATGGCTTCATTACTAGTAAAAGTTTTATTGCATAAAAGACAATGTGGAAACTGCACATTTTGCAGTAACGCAATCAAACCGAATTTTAAATACTCAGCTGGTTATTGACGACACTTCTTCTTTTTTGAATCCATTGTGCTTGAACTTCTACGCTTCAAAAGAAATGCACAAAAACTGATGGTGAGGCACACAAAGGCTAAAGACGAATGTAGGTCAATGGCAAGTGTGTTGTGATGGCAGGAGTGGGAAGGGTTCAGTGACCTGTCGGCCGCGCTGAGCAACAACAGGTGGGGACTGTGGAGAGGGGCGAGTGTGGTGAACTGGCCGTCTGAGAATAGCCAGTGACTCGTGTTACCCGGCAACTTCTACTGTACAGTACTATTTTAATTTTTCCTACTTTGAATACCCATCGCCGCCAAATCCCCCCCCCCACTTATTTATTGCCCCCCTGATGACCCAAATCACTTGCTTGGGGGCGATCGTCCCCAGGTTGGGAACCAGTGGTTTAGATTATTAAAAGAGAAAAGCCATCCTACTACATTCCTGATGGGCTTTGGGCTACTAAGCAACCATTGCTCTGCCCAAAGGTCTGCACATTATGAGTTGACATGTAGTTGGTGCGGCGCATCCTCTTGGCTATCTAGGGTGAGGTCGCTATCTAATGGCAGATAGCTTCCCAGTTGTTCTTGTGGTAGTAGTTCAGTATTATTTTACCCCCTCCCCTGTCGAACATGCTGCACTGGGCACAGAAGACGATGGCCTCTTTATGTTAGTGGCTACGTCACTTGCTTGGACAGTGCTACCATGTGTTCATGTAAATCCTGGAAAAGATTGGTCTTTGCACGTCTTGGCTCATGACAAAAATACCATTGTTCTAACATGTTAGGGGTGCTTAGCATAGAGCCTCTCAGAGGAAGTGGTGCCCCACACAGTGGGAAGACTCTTCTGTGACAGACCACTGGTCTAGTTAACAATAATAATAGCATACAGTAATTCATATTTATTGCTTATGTCTTGTTATTGTTTCACAGTTAGTAATGAAATATATCTGTGTTGAATTTTAGGAATATTGCCATGCTGAATTCATGTCAGCCAATAGTAGTGTTTTTCCACCTGCCTGCTTTGGGAAATGTCGGTAGTTTAATGATATTTTACTATACAAGTAAAATTACTTCTTAGGTCAGTTTGGTGGATCCCCAGCAGGGGCAATGAAGATTTCTCTTTCTCTTACATATCATACGAGGTAAGATTTATAAGATTCTGCATATTATCACCTGGGAGACAGTACTGAACTCTATCTCATGCCAACAGTCAAGAAAAACAACAAGTTTTTTCCATTTTATTTTCTTTTATTCATTTTATGACCTAGTTAGGGTCATGTTCCTTGTCTAAGCTTCTATTCTTTCTTGGTGTTTTAACCCCCACTTTGTCATCTGTTTTAAATTCTATAATTTTGTTCGTTCAATAAAATTTGCTTAAATGTACCACAGACAAGTTGCTAGTGGTTCCGCTGCAACCTTGATGGTTGGTGCTCTTTTTTTGTTATAGGCTTAGGCATACCGTTGATGTGATGTCTCTTAGTGACAACCGATTGATCTGAATCATCAGGGGTGCATAATAAAGAGTCACCTTGGCGATTGAAGGGTCTTACATTATTTCACCAAGTGCCTTGGTGCTTTTATTTTGCCACAGTTAGTAATCTCACCTATCTCTACTGAAGTCTGGGAGCAGTGCCATTCCGTTTTCAATATCAGCCATTGGCAGTGACTGTTGACTTTGGTGAAATGAAAAATGTGCTGGAGCTGCTATTAAATTTTTGTTGGGATGACAGTCCTGACCATTATTAAGACAAGAATTAAACTGCACCTCTCAAAGCAGAACAATGTGTAGAAGCTGTATTGGGAGGCCAGAAGATTAATCGAGTGAATTCAAAATCTGGCATTAGAAAAAAAAACCTTTTTTTTTTTTCCTTCCTGCATTGATTGGCATTACCATTGAGTTCAGGATATTCACAAAGTTAGCGGAGAAGTTTGATCACATGGAACTTGCTTTGTAGCAAGATAGTGACATCTGTCAAAAGAGTCTATGAAATCTCTGGTATTATGACAAAGACATTTCTATATTTCTGTAATCACCTCAAATCACCTATCTTATCAGCAGTGATTTAAAATGGGCTATCTTGAAAAGATGATTTTGCGTTACCACAGAAGATAGAATCACTGAATGTGATGTTGAGATGCTGTATGCAAAACATAATGCAACTACATTGATGTGTGTATGGACGGGGATGACTGGTTCTATCACCTTTTGTGATAAAAAGATATCTTACTTGAACCGTAGTAAGATATCTGTATCTTTCACTTCTTTCTTTTCCGTGGCCTTATGTGCCTGCAGTGTGGGGGCATTCCCAAGTATCTCTCAAGATCGATGCTATTGATCCATCGAGATTATTCCCTCCGCTTCAGTATCTGGGCAACAGGGATGTCCTTTCTCCTCAAGGTGATTTCAGCTGTTAACCACCTTGTTGCTCTAGGGCAGCGATGACAAACCTCTTCCAACTAGGTCTATATTATTATTCTCAACTGTCTACTGTCCCACTTGTTATTTTCGTTTTTAATGGATACAACTTCCGCCTTCACTCACTCACCACCACCGCCGCCACCACAGACTTCCATCTCTAAACGTGTGATTGCATGATTCATGGACGTATTTTGCGAATACTGCAAAAATACTTAGTGGCTTTGTCATTTATGTTAGGTTCATAACTTGTCTTCACAACGTTCACTGTAGAAAATAGCTGCTTGCAGGCGTATGATGACCCAAACGAAGTAAGTAGCGCTGTAGCAAGTATATTCATGGCCGAAAAATTTTGTGGGAGACTGTTCCACTGATCAAGTATTAAGTTCCCCGGCTTCTGGAGAGAGTATACACCATCCACAGCACACTCGATTTTTACTAATCCTTCATCAAGTTGTACAAACGTTTTCACCCATACATGCTTTCTTAAAATTCAGTGAACTCCATTCCTAAACTGTCAATATCTAACCACTCTAAAAAAAAAAGAAAACGACTCATTTGTGCAATATGAGGTTTTGAAGAAAGTGCGATAGTTTCTCCAAATCTCAAAATTGGGATAATTTCTTGGCAACTCTTTGTCGTAAAAATTCATAACAATAAACATTTACTCACTAAGAATAATTATGCGATGCTGGCAACCACACACAAGCCAAACTTCACTAATTCACTGATATGGGTGAGCGAATGGCTCGTCGGCCGCATCTGACATTTATTTCACTTGACTTCCGGACATATCAGTGTCGTAGTGTTGCCATAATGCACGTTCGAATGGAACTAGAATTTAGATTTTCGGTATTCATTTCTTAAACCTGAAACACTATGACTATACGATGTACGAGATATGTATAGTATATAGTACAAAACAAACATAAAAATATGTGCATGTGATGTGCCACTGAAATCGTGTTCGCGTGTCACCTAATGACACGCGTGGCATAGGTTTGCCATCCCTGCTCTAGGGTGTCCTCGGCTTCTCCTTGGTTTTCAGATGGCAAGAGCTTTCTGTACTGGATGATCTTTGCCTCAC
Source organism: Anabrus simplex (assembly GCF_040414725.1). Taxonomy (NCBI): domain Eukaryota; kingdom Metazoa; phylum Arthropoda; class Insecta; order Orthoptera; family Tettigoniidae; genus Anabrus; species Anabrus simplex. Next base: position 143,778,689 of record NC_090271.1, read on the forward strand.
TGCTTGATGTGCTCTTATCAGTGGAGTTGTCTCTCCTCCAGGTTTTCACCAATAACGGCAGGATTCTTGCATGTGCTCAGTACGCACTGGGTCGGTTGTTTGCGTAACACCCTCAGATCACCGCAGCATTTGCATCTGTGTGGAGTGCCTTGGCTGACCGTGCTTCTTCTGCTTTGCGTAGCATTTGGAGTTATACATGAGGGCAAATCCTACTGTATAGCCTACTCGGTTAGGGGCTCTTTTCTGTGTTGTAATATTGCAGGATGAATCCTTGCTCAGTCCATACGAAATTAAAAGTGCTAAAATGTGAAAGACGCTTGTCACCATATTTGTTGGAAGGTTAAAACACCTACTGAGTTGGCTACATGATACAGATTTAACCCCATGGGCAGTAGCTCTGAAGATTACCGTATGTCCCGTTTTCACACCAGGCTGTTCTTCAGTTAAGGCCATGGCCTCTACCACCCTGTCCTAGTCTTTGTCTATCCCACTGTCGCCAGAAAATGGACCACGTTTCGGTACAAAATTCTGACACCTAGTTGGCTATGAAAATTTTTAGCAATTGAAAAGACATTTGACAAATAGCATAATGGACCTTTATATCCAACCTGATTCACATGCATTAGCTACATGCTCATTTCTAACTTTGTTTTAATCTTATATTTATGAATATCCTTATCGTTCTCTTCCCGTGACAATGTTATAAATTTGGCCTGCCTGCATTCTATTACTCTGTCTCTCTTTTATTTTTTAGGACAGGGGAATCTTACATCTGATGCACTGAAGAAGTTTAATGCAGTTTTTGATACCAAGAATGAAGCTAATAAAGAAATGTCAGACGAGGAAATGTCCTTTGGTGGAACATTCAGGACATTTCAGACGTTTGCCAGTGACTGGAGTGCATGTTCTAATGTTTCCTTTAACAGGTTAGATTTTCTTTGTGTTGGTGTGATTGAATGAATTTGTTATTCTCTTTGTATCAATATGTATGTTGCATTTTATAATGCCCATGCTCTTAGATCCAAGGCTAGTGGCAATGGGCAGTGTGTGATTCTTGTTTATTTGTTTGTACCATCTTTTGTCAGGGAGTATTTTACTTCTTGCCTCCTTGGTAAAAATCATTATGCAATTGTGTTTCTTCCTGTGTGTGGTGTGATGATTGCATTTTGTGTTTTATAGTTTACAAGTTGCTTTATGTCACACCGACACGGATAAGTCTTATGGCGACACTGGGATAAGAAAGGGCTTGGAGTGGGAAGGAATTGGCCGTGGCCTTAACTAAGTTACAGCCCCAGCATTTGTCTGGTTGAAAATGGGAAACAACTGAAAACCATCTTCAGAGCTGCCGACAGTGGGGTTCGAACCCACTATCTCCCAAATGTAAGCTCACAACTGCGCGCCCATAACCACACGGTGTTGTATAGTGTGATGAATGATGATAATGATAAAGTGAAACTCAGTGTTGGAACATAACCTACGCTTGTCGAATAATACCAAGGGGTCTTCTCATGGCTTAATGTCTTCATCCGATGGACAAATTGCTATTAGTGTCGTATGTTGTCACTCCATATTGCCTGTTTTTCCCCTGGCTACATTCAGCTGGGAAACAGGAGAGATCCTGAGGTGGACCATTTGTTTGCTGGCTCTTCACTTATCAGAGTCATTTAAAGGATGGGGTTGATGACCACACAGAAATGAACACAAATTAAAACAAGGCTGACATTTATTCATAAAAATAAGCAATCAACAATAAATATTTTGATGGAAAAATGAACATTATTAATTCCTTGATGGTGTCTTAGTCTTCGAATCACTCACATATTTTACAAAATTATTTTTTACAACAAATTCAAGCTTGATGTCGACTGTTGACTTCAGTTATATCTGAAATAGATCAAAAGAACTAAAAATTAACTTTATATCTTGGTTGAGTAAAATGCACTGAAAGATATATCTCTAATGCCTGTTATACACAATTTTTTAAAATATCAAATTCAAGACTTCATAGGAATTTTCAGTACTTCACATGTTTACTTGTGAAATCATTTGCAATACTTGACAAGGCTGGAGAAGTCTTCAAAGTCTTGAAAGTGAATTAGAACATGTTCTAATTAATCAAAGAATTGCCAAGTCTTCAACAGAATTGACCAGTGGAATTAGAGTATTAACGGCGTGCCCTATGCCGCTAGACATGCTGGGATTGCCAGGACGGGAATCAAAACAACAAAAATGGCTTCTTCATGACCAAGAGATGTTGTGTGTGTATTAATTGCAAAATATGAGGCACATATATTCAGAGGACTCAGTCGAGTACCACAATAAAATGAATAAAACGACAGTGTACAAGGAGATTACAAGAGAAATATCTCAAGAAAGTGGACAGCATTTAAGAATATTACTGTACGGTAACATATAAGTAAACATTGTCAGCATCAATCAATTTATAATGATCTTTGCATCATATTATTATTATTATTATTATTATTAGTGAATTCCTAATATATTTTCATATAATAAGATATGAATTTCCATTGCATTGCTGTCATTTTTATTCAATTAATGTGGGTAAATGCAATACAACATAACCTCTGCAAATGATATTATGACAGTAAATTGCAAAACTTATGTTGAAGATAACCACATTAATATTTTCCCCATGTACATTGTGGATTATTGCGTGTTTCTCTTCTTTTTAAGAATGTATCCCATTGCTAGTACAAGAACCACTAATGCTTTTTGTTCTTCCTCTGTGTTAAAATAAAATGCTATCAAACCTTACCAAATGTTTTGAAATCTTGTCAAACCTTCGGCAAAGTTGAACAATCTCTGACAATATTTGACAACTTTTCTTATGAAGTTTTGAATTGAAGAAAAATTTGATAGTGTACAATAGGCATAATTCTCAAAAATAAATTTGATAACTCATCAAATGAAATTGTAGGTCATCTTGGCCTATACAACAAAACAATCAGCCTTGAAATACTCAATTTGAGTACATTGATGCAGATAACACTGAAATAAATTCAAATTCATCACTACACGTGATTGATGACTAAAATCTAACTGCATTAAATCTTTTCAAATATTTACAAAATATCCGTATTATTTGCAGATTATCTGATCAAAATTAAATTCAAATATAAAATTATTTGACCTAGTTCATCATCATAAAGTCATTAATTTAGATAACTCTCTCATTAACTTATTAATCATCTTACTGAGTCAAATTATTCTTTGAAATTCCTAACACTGAAGCTTCCAATCTGATTCCATTATGATTGACTTTAAATCCGTCACAACGTTACATTTTACAAGATCTAACATTTACATCTTGTTTGTGTCTCATTTTAGATCAGTTAATATCTGTTACATGTTCATATTATTTGTTGTTATTATCTGTTGTTACTTCCTCTTTTCCTAGAATATATTACGATCTTAAGTTTTAACTAAATCAATAAATTATTAAGTCAATCTGAGCTAAATTCACTATGCCTCATAAATATTCCAGCAGAAACAAAGAAATACACTGGCAATGCTGAAATAGTTTTCCTCAATGATGAACAGGAAAATAAACCACAGTCCACAAGATAATATCACTTCACTTGAATGTAGACATGATGAAAATATTTCTAACTATTGTTCATGCATCCACACACATACACAAGGTGTACGATATTCACAAATTAATTTTATACATCTTCTAGACTTTATTTTCAGTCGTTAGGTTGCAACTGATATCAGTTTATTGGCTGGAAGGCCTTAACTTTATTTAGATTAAAGTCCATTGTATATCTAAATATTGGTGATCAGATCCTTGAAAAGTCTCTTAAATGATACTAATCATTAATTAATGATGTTTCAGTCCATTAACAAAAATATTCAGAAGTAGTCTTAGTTTTGAGTAAATTCAATAATCGCGCACATGACCTGGGTTTACATACGGCTAACATAAAATTTCTTAGTTTTGAGTGTCTCACTATAATAATTATTAATAAATCAATGCCAAACTCCAACATGTGCTCCTCATAATACAACACAAATGCATAATAATGCTAGCAAATAGTCTACAATAAATCTGACTTGCAAGCCCACCATTTCACTGGCAGTATCACATTATGTAAGCACAACTTCGTTTCTTTCAACTTTGACTAGCAGGCAAGAGAGTAGAATTCAAGCCAGTGAGATGAATAAACTAAGGTGGTTTGGACGTGTAAAGAGGATGGAGGAGAATATAATTCCAAGACTGATGCTGGAGACAAAGTGTGAGGGTAAGAGATCAAGAGGAAGACCTAGGTAGAACAAGGTGGATTGAATCAGTGAAGAGCGGCGTAAGAAGACTAAATTTAGAGTGGGACACGATCGTGGAAGAGGAATGGTGGAAGGAAAGAGGAAGCTGGAGAAGTGCCATAAATACCCCGACCTTCCAGGAGCTGGATAAGGGGAAGTGATAGACATGATATAGGATTTTGGGCCTACGCCGTGTCAAGAAAATATGGTGAAATGCTTTACGTTTCACAGAGAACTTTGCTCTGCGTCATAAGAAAAAAATCTTGACTGTCCACGAGAAAGGCTTCTCAGACAATGAGGTTTGAATTTAGACGTTATAATAGAAGTGGAAATGGTACGTTCATTTGTCACCAGATGGCTCCCCGGACATGGTACAGCGCTAAATTCAAACCTCATTGTTTGAGAAACCTTTCTTGTGGACAGTTGATATTTTCTTCTGATGACGCAGATCAAAATTCTCTGCTAAATGTAAAGAATATCACCTTATTTTCTTGACACGGCATAAGCCCAGAAACCTATATCATGTCTATAAGTACGGGCTGTGAAAGCATCACTGGCAACAAGAGGAAGTGATGATGATGAACTTCATTCCTCTCAACTATTATCGACATTAATGTTTAATTTTATAATTCAACAGTGATTAAATCCACAATTTAACTAGGTGTAATTCACATAATTATTCATTTCTGAATTTTACTTTGAAACGCAAGCTGTCGTGAATTTAAATGGTAATTGTTGACTAGAAAAATAGCATCATGCTGTAGAAATATGGTCAGACGACAATGTGTAACCCATCATAAATTATTACTGCATCAATTCACTAAAACCGGGTGAGTTGGCCATGCAGTTAGGGTCGCGCAGCTGTGAGCTTGCATCTGGCAGATAGTGGGTTCAAACCCCACTGACGGCAGTCCTGAAGATGGTTTTCCATGGTTTCCAATTTTCATACCAGCCAAATGCTGGGGCTTTTCCTTAATTAAGGCCATGGCCGCTTCCTTCCCACTCCTAGACCTTTCCTGTCCCATCGTCGCCATAAGACCTATCTGTGTCGGTGCAACGTAAAGCAAATAGTACAGTTCACAAAAAATGTCATTAAATGCACAGTTTAAGTGTGTGGACAACTGGTTATTAGAATCATCATCATTCATTTGAAGACAACACTACTCTCTAATATAATAGAATCTACTCCATATCACCTGAGTGAAGTTGAAAAGTGAAAATATCATCTAAATACAACAAACTAATGGAAAATATTACTTTTAGAAGAAAGATCGTATTATATTCTACGAAAGATAGATGGATTACGTTATGAAAAGTACTTAATTTTTACGATGCGACTTGATCCTTTGATGATGACTTCTCACGGGTCCGAATGTTCCATCCTATAACATGGCTTTGTGCTCACGTTTTAGCTGCACATTTCCACTGCTGCTAGATCCCTCGTTGAATTGTGATGACGTTGAGGAAATTTTATTCTCAATGATGGCATGATGAGATGTACGTTGTTCAGGATCTGTAGAATTTAGTACATTGCTCCTTTTCTTGGTGAAGATTAGGTAGTTACCTGAAACTGACTAAGAACTTATTACCATGTGCTCCAACCAGTTTACAAGTAAATTGTTGAGCTATAGAAAAACACTTATCTTGGCTCTCCATTTCACGCAAATAGGGGATATGAGGTCTACCTCACATCATTTAAATATTCCTACGGTGTGTCACACGATTTTTCTTGATTGGACCACTTTCAGCATAATCGTTCACATTATTGATTTGTTCCCCGTGGGATATGTCGATTATTGCAGAACTAGCTCGCTTTTTCTCCTCCACACGCTAACCTTGAGTTGGCCCAGCATGTCACGTGGTCTGCTGGCTTGCTACAAGACTTGACAAATAAAACAAAACACCAACTTGCCTTGGGCAAATAAGTATCGGCTGTCAGAATCATGGTGAAGGTTACCTTCATAAAAAGCTGTTAACAAGTAACTCGTTAGAGAAAAATGAATGTAGCTGTTACAGAAAAGTATACACAAGCACACTCATATCACTATTTTCACGGGGACAATATTTGTATTGCAGAGAGTTTTGGAATTGAAACCAGACTTGAAGCATACTATCTGGTGATTAAAAATTGTGTATCACCACTTCTCCTACCCTGCTGACCTACATTCTGTCATTGAAAAATTTATCCTCCATTTGGACTTGAACTGGCTGACCACAATTTTTGGAAAATTACTACACACACTTTAATATTCTCTCTTGTTTTTGTTTATTTTTGTCTATGTCAAAGAAACTACATTATTCATATACTTAATATGATGAGTATTTACAGCTACAAAGATAAATGTGATGAATTCCAACCAAAAGCTGAAATATGAATTAATCTTCTACATCCTCCCCATCCTGGTCAAACTCTAAAGGAATGATTAGCTAAATAGGTTGAATGACTCTCTCTCCATTTGGTGTGCAGAGCATGGTGGACCTTACCATCTCATTTCTTCCTTCTCGCTATTCTATCATCCTGCCTCTTTTCCAAATATGACACGGTTGTATCTCTTCATGGATTAGTGCTACGTTTCCGATTCTGACTCTTGGCATTTAGTGGGGCTGGCGGACTTCATGAAAGCTTCATAACTGGGTGAGATATTCCTTCGTCCATCTTTTCCACAAATCACCCCCTAATTTCTGTTATGTTCAGAACTCCTTTATCAGGTTGGTTTTGGCTTCAGGTACAGGTCCTATGGGAAATTCCTCCACAGAGGAAAAATGCGAGTGTCAGTGGCTGTGACTTTCTCTTTTCTCCCTGCGCAATGGGCCTAGAATTTAGGATTGCTTCAATCATGATAAGAGTAGTATTTAGACTTTTATTCTGATACTTGAGTCCTGTCTGATACCTTAGGCACCAGTTTGTCGTGCCCACCATCCTTTCCCATCTATCTCCCCACCAAACAGCTATAGCAAAACACTTATCTTGGCTCTCGATCTCAAGCAAATAGGGGATATGAGGTCTACCTCACATCACTTAAATAAATGTTCCGGAACTTTCAGAACATCCACCTCAAAAGTATTTTGAAATACTCTCTGCATATAAGTTGCAAGACGATAGGCTAATGCCTGTTGAACACCATCAGTTCTTTTTTTTTTTTTCAATTCACTACTTCATAAGAAAAATTGTCAAATCTTGTCAAAGATTGTTCAACATTGCTGAAGGTTTGAAAAGATTTGGCAAGGTTTGATAGCATTTTGTTTTAACATGGAGGTAAGGCAAACGACAATAGAAGAGAAACATGCAACAAACCATAATTTACATGGGGAAAATATTAATATGGTTGGTTATATTCAACATAATTTTTGGAATGTATTTACTGCCGTAACATCATTTGCAGAGGTTATGTTATATTACACTTACATTAATTGAATAAAAATTATGGCAATGCAACAGAAATTCATATCTTATTATGTGAAAACATATTAGGAATTCCATAATAATAATAATGATATGTGAAGATCGTCATAAATCGACTATTGCTGACAGTGTTTACTTATAGGCTACTGTATGGTAATAAACATAAAAGCCGTCCACTTCCTTTGAGATATTTCTCTTGCAATCTCCTCGTATGCTGCCGTTTTATTAATTTCATTGTGGTACTCTGCGGAGTCCTCTGAATATAGGCAGGGATGTTCCTCATACTTAGCAATTAATACACATACAACATCCCTCAGTCATGAAGATGAAGCCATTTTATTGTTTCGATTCCCGCCCCGGCAATCCCAGCATGCCAAGTGGCATAGCATGCACTGTTAATACTAGAGTTCCATTGGTCAGTTCTGTCAAAGACTTGGCAATTCTTTGATCAATTAAAGCATGTTCTAATTCATTTTCAAGACTTTTGAAGACTTCTCAAGACTTGTCAAGTATTGCAAGCGATTTCACAAGTAAACTTGTGTAGTATTGTACATTCTTGTGAAGTCTTGAATTTGACCAAAATTTGGTCGTGCTTAACAGGCTGAATACATGGAAAAATAAAGTTGTTGTTATTGTTGTTGTTTTTCCTCTTCACCATCAATGTATTTCATTGATGATGTCCTGGTTGTGTAGCTGTTACTGCAGATCCTCCAGGGTTAGTGGAACATAGTTGCATTTTGTTGTTGGCAGCTGTTTGTGTTTACATCGGTGTCTCCAACCTCACGACCAGTGAATCTGCTAATGCGTGTGAAAATTTGACAAGTATAAAAGTTAAGCTATGCTTTGAACTTGAATAATTAACTTTCAAATTCAACAATCTGTGCTGATATAGCCATTGCACATTGCAGCATTTCTAATAATAATTAAAACTCTCATGATGTTTGCGACAACCACAGAACACCTAATCGAAAGAGATAGCTGTGGTACGGAGCCACTCAAAAAATGACAGACATGTTGATGCATGTCTAATCCTGACCAGGGTTATGAAATGCAAAAGGCTATGCCGCTCAGTGGCTCAGGAGCAGTGGAAGGGGCTGGAGGATACTGGCTTGGCAGCAGAGGCTTTTGCATGTTTACAGTAAACACTGAATCACTTAAACTGCATTTGAATTACTGCCTTGTGTACCTTAGTTGTTTTATTAAATGTGTTCTCTATGTAAAAATATACAAAATCCATGCTATTTTTATTCAGTATATTGTACCGAAACAGTTCAGATGCTGCAGCCTGTGAGTTGCCGATCCTTGTTCTAAACCATGCAGCTATGAAAATCCAAAGGGCATGTACAATTATTCATAGTGCCACAAATATTAGCAATGCTAGATAATACATTTCCTGCTTAGTATGTATTGATTGCAATCACAGACAAATATTACAAGTTCAGGTCAAAGCATGTGCCTTTTTCAAATATCATCTCCATAGAATTGAAATGTTCAAATTCTTTTAAGAAGTATTTTTAAGAGGAATTGAAGAGACTTTCATCAGTTACATCTCCACCACCACCAGCTGGTACAGGAAAACCCGTTTCTGAATATTATTATTTAGACTTTCACGGCCCGTGTAACTCTTCATGACATGATGTGTCTTTTGGGTTTATGCCATGTAATGAACTTGCTTATATAGTTCACTAGCAAGATACCCGTGCTTCGCTACGGTATTATACTGAAATTTATAATTGAATGTTGTTTTAGATATATAATCAGCCGAAATTCGCAATCTGAATCGTTTTCTGCGAGAATCCGTCAAAATTCGCGATCTGACTCGTTTTCTAATAGATTATGGCAAGTTTCCTCCCATTTTTCAATCTTTATTTCCAGCAATCGATTTCGTACTTCCCAGGCTAGGTCCAGGTATTCCACCCTGTCAGTTGGGTCCCTAAATCTTTGCCATCTTTTCTTATAAGCATTTTTAATATGGAACAAATCCTTCAGGAGATCCGGCGTGGTGTCGTCTTGGGTGCCTTGGCGGTACTGAACCCGCGGCCAGACTGCATTCTTAGTCATTCCCCGTCCAGGACCCGTTTCCACCGTGGTCCGCACATTTGACGATGGTCCAGAACATTATTATTATTATTATTATTATTATTATTATTATTATTATTATTATTATTATTATTATTATAGATGTTCTGGACCCCACAGCAAGATGCAAGACCGCTACTTGGCGGTAAATTACATCTGCTGCCATTGTTATTGTTGAGAATGTGACCAGCACCAATGTCGCGCGTAGGCAAGTGTGCGGGATTTCTGGCGATACGAATGACATACTTCTGTGCATTATTGACCTTATTATAGAGGTGAACAATTGGACGGTCAATCTCATTTCTATCGTTTATTTCAAATGTGTTTAAATTTTTATTCATATGCCAGGAGAATCTACTGTAATATAAGAACGTTCTCCGAAGGAAAAGTTGGCTGTTGAAAACGAACCCAGGAAAGATTAAAAAGATCGGTTTATGATCAGAATAAGTACATCGAAAATATACAGCCTGTTTCCAGTCATTTGACAGGGTCAGGAATTTATTTAAATCTAAGAATTTCATTTTTGTCCGTATTGAACTGAGAATGGAAGATAGGAAAACTTAAAAGGGTCCACCTTTTCAATACAAAAATGTTATAGTTTATTTATAACATATATTTGCACTTGGAACTAGTTTCGACGCTGTTTGGCGTCATCATCAGCCAAAATGTGGGAAATAGGCTAGCATGTAGGCATTTATATTACACAAGGCGTTACATTAAACAATACACATCTTACAAGGAGATAAAAACAGGGACGAATATAGAAACAAATGAATCGTTGAGAAAACAAAAGTTATACATATTAAAAATAAGCTTAACCACACATCTTGCAGTGCGAAAATATTTGCCTTGAATGATTCCTGAATACAAAACGCACGCGCACACACTTCTGAAGAGCCAGCAGGCAGGAAAAAGTAAGGTGAAACCTTAAGAGTTCTTCTGAGAAGAGTTCATCATTCTTTCTATGTTCCGACTAACTAATGAAGTCTCCCTTGAGTTCCTGATAAATATGCACAACAGGAAATTCTCCTTCACTCTCAACAATAGCTATAAAAGACCAACGGTAAATTGTATTTTAAATACTGTGCAGAGATGTGAAAGCATGATCTTGAACATGATATAACTTCTTCATTTAACCACCTTTGAAAGTCTCTATATTACATAGCTTCATTAACACCACCATTCTGTAGATGCACAAAATAATCTTGTAATCTTCACAGGTCCGGTATTCAGCTCGACAAGAATATAAAATTGGTATTAAGGAATACTTCCCCTCCTTCCACTCCTCCTCCCCTACCGCTCCTTCCCTCTCCCCTCCTAATCCAACAATGGCCGCTCCCCAGACCTAAACTATCCAACACGCTCTGTTCCTCTTCATCTCGCGCCATAGCTTTACCGCCTCATGTCCCGCAATAAACATCATAGAAACCTGCCCCCACCCTACACGTAACGCTGCAACAATACACCACAAATACTGGCACAGTCAACCTCCAAACTTTCAGAAAACATATTCCTTAATACCAATTTTATATTCTTGTTGAGCTGAATACCGGACCTGTGAAGATTACAAGATTATTTTGTGCATCTACAGAATGGTGGTGTTAATGAAGCTATGTAATATAGAGAGAGACTTTCAAAGGTGGTTAAATGAAGAAGTTATATCATGTTCAAGATCATGCTTTCACATCTCTGCACAGTATTTAAAATACAATTTACCGTTGGTCTTTTATAGCTATTGTTGAGAGTGAAGGAGAATTTCCTGTTGTGTATGTTTGTCAGGAACTCAAGGGAGACTTCATTAGTTAGTCGGAACATAGAAAAAATGATGAACTCTTTTCAGAAGAACTCTTAAGGTTTCACCTTACTTTTTCCTGCCTGCTGGCTCTTCAGAAGTGTGTGCACGTGCGTTTTGTATTCAGGAATCATTCAAGGCAAATATTTTCGCACTGCAAGATGTGTGGTTAAGCTTATTTTTAATATGTATAACTTTTGTTTTCTCAACGATTCATTTGTTTCTATATTCGTCCCTGTTTTTATCTCCTTGTAAGATGTGTATTGTTTAATGTAACGCCTTGTGTAATATAAATGCCTACATGCTAGCTTATTTCCCACATTTTGGCTGATGACGCCAAACAGCGTCGAAACTAGTTCCAAGTGCAAATATATGTTATAAATAAACTATAACATTTTTGTATTGAAAAGGTGGACCCTTTTAAGTTTTCCTATCTTCCAGGGTCAGGAGTGGAATGAATAAAGCCCCATTAGCGGCGACAGTAGGAATTGTGCCGGCTGCCGAAGCACTCCTCTGGGGCAATGATCGATGAATGACAAATGAAATGAAATATTGGACAGTGTTGCTGGAATGAATGATGACAGGGAAAAGCGAAGTATCCGGAGAAAAACCTGTCCCGCCTCCGTTTTGTCCAGCACGAATGTCACATGGAGTGACCGGGATTTGAACCACGGAACCCAGCTGTGAGAGGCCGGCGCGCTGCCGCCTGAGCAACGGAGGCTCCTTATAAGTACATTATGAACAGCAAAATTAATTGGTCTCACCTCCTTTTACACCCCACCGCCGTTAAGTTTATTTACCCCCCCCCCCAAAAAAAAAAATTAAAAGAAGGAGTGTTTCTTTATGTTTAAAGGAGATTCCAAACCCCAATGTTCACGTCTATTACCTTGAGTTTTGAGATATAAGTATCCCCATAAAAATAATTCGCTTTTTTTACTTCCTTTCACACTTCTCCCCCCCCCCCCCCCCCTTTAAGTGAATTTTCCGGCAAAAAATACTTGTTTCTTTAATAGTAAAGGATCTTCTAAATAGCAATTATCACGACTCTAACTTCTTCAGTTTTTGATTTATGTGTCCTCATGAAAGGAATTCAACTCCTTTCCACTCCCGCCCCCCAAGATGGTTTCCCCCACAAAACGCGTATTTCTTTGTTTTTAAAGGAGATCAAAATACCAAATTTCATGTCCGTAACAACTTTAGTTTTTATTAGATGTATGTATTCTCATACAATTAAGTCAATTAATTTTAGTATTCTTTCCCCCCCCTTCATTGGATTTTCCGAGAATACGCGTTTCATTATTTTTAAAGGAGATCCCATATACAAATTTTTAGTTCTGTAATATATTCAGTTTCTGAGATATATGTATCCTCATTAAAGGCATTCAACCCGCTATTCACCCTTTTACACCCCTCCTATTGGGATTTACAGAAAACGAAAAAAATACTTATTCCTTTACTTTTAAAGGAGATTCTAAATACCAATTTTTACATCTGTAAACTTTTAAAGTTTTAAGATATAGACACATTCATTTTAAAAATTCACCCCCCTTTTCACCCCCCATTATCCGGATTTTTCAAAAACGAAAATATACGTGTTTCCTTATTTTTAAAGTGGATCCCCAATACCAATTTTCAGGTCTGTAATATCTTCAGGTTCTGAAATATAAGTATCCTCATTAAAGGTATTCAATCCATTTTCACCCCTTTTCACCCCTCCTATTGGGATTTTCCGAAAACAAAAAAATACGTGTTTCTTTATTTTTAATGAAGATTCTAAATACCTATTTTTACATCTGTAAACTTTAAAAGTTTTGAGATATAGATGCACTGTTTTTAAAAATTCACCCCCCTTTTCACCCTCCCATTTTTGGATTGTTCAAAAACAAAAAAAGACGTGTTTCTTTATTTTTAAAAGAGATCAAAAGTACCAATTTTCAGGTCTGTAATATCTTCAGTTTCTGAGATATAAGTACCGGTATTCTGATTAAAGGCATTCAACCCCCTTTTTTACCGTTTTTCACCCCTTCTATTGGGATTTTCTGAAAACAAAAAAATACGTATTTCCTTATTTTTGAAGGAGATTCTAAATACCAATTTTTACATCTGTAAACTTTCAAAGTTTTGAGATTACATGGCATAAACCCAAAATATGCATCATGAATAGTTCATTACATGGCATAAACCCAAAAGATACATAATGAAGAGTTACACGGGCCTTGAAATTCTAAATGATAATATTAGAAACCTCTAGAGAGAGAATATTTTCTGATCGATGCTCCTGATGAAGAAAGGCAAGGTTCCTTTTGAAACGCGTTGAGAGTGCTTATATACTAGTTCATTACACAGCATAAACTCAAAATATACATCATGAACACTTTCTGAATGTTTTTCCACTCACAATATAAAAACTTTGTACTCTTAGCCAGTGAAATTGATCTGTAAAAATTATAAAAATTGTCTCACTAATCACATGTCAGCTAAGCAACTTCTTTAACAGTCTCATGTGAAGCTGTATGTTGGTGTATTCAAAGTTTTGTTTTGAGATACAAAAAATATTCTTGTACTAGAGAGAGATAATGCTGGATTTTTTTAATTTTTTTTACCGAATTAGCATCTGTATCTGTAAAAGCATGAATTTAAAAAATCTTTTTTTATAATATTAACTAAAATGGGGAAAATAATTCTGCATTTTTTGTAACATGTATTTTGATGTATAGAAATAATCTTGCTTAGGAATAATTCCTCTTCTTTTCTTCTTGCCATAAATACAGTTGAACTTCAGCTTCCTCCTTCAGTTGAGAGTCTGCAAATATGGAGAGATTAGTCTCTTTGTTGAAGTACCAACTCTTCTTGGAATATTCTGTTTCTTGAGCAGTTCTTTTTCCATATCTTTTCCATATAGCACTTGGTTTTCCTGTACTGGCTGGTGGTTGTTTAATTCTCAAGGCTCAGTAGAGCAGATGGTTTTTATTTCTACGTTGGACATAACCATATCGTTTTAGTATCCATTTTCTGTATATTAGTGATGCTCATTGAACCTCATTCATGTTCATTCTTGAGCTGATTTTGGTAGTCTTTTGTCAATTGACCAACTCAGCATCTGCATTTCGGCAGTATGCATTTGCTGACTGTGTCAAGTCTATATCATTGTGGGTTTGACCACTGAATTATAGCTAATTCCTTTCGGTTTTGCTGGCATTCTTTTGTCACAAATTATCCCAGTCGCAGACTTCCACTTTATTCATCCAACTTTGATTCAGTTATTCATGTCTCTATCTGCTGTCGCTTGGGTGTTGATCACAGAACCCAAGTTTTTAAATTCATCAACCATTCTCTGGGGTTCACCAGCAAGAAAATTGTATGTTGTGGGCTGATATGCAATGAATTTGTGAAGTCAGTTGACATGTTCTCAGTTTTTATCCTGCTCCATTGATTTCAAGTGCCAGTCTCCATCTGTATAAAGCCTTTTCCACTTGATCTCTCCTTTCATCAGACAGCAGCAAGTTTGTGTACAAACTAGTCCATGGAAGATTTTTCTTCATATGTGCGGCCAGATATTGAATGACCAAATTGAACAACAATGAGCTAAGCACTGAGCTCTGGTGAACTCTCACATTCACAACAGAACTAACAGATACTCTTGCGCTGCTCTTCATTTTTGTAGTTGAAGTGCAGTAAGTCTGTTTTGGTTTCTCAGTGCACTCCAGACCAACTTCCTGGGGATGTGGCCACAAGCTCTTTCGAGATTAACAAACGCTGTTTAGAACTCTGATTTCCATTCCCACATCTCTTTCTGTTAGGATCTGCAAGGCCTAAATTGCATCAGTAGATTTTCCTTTTGCAAATCCACTTCATTCAACATGGATTTCCACCAGATCGTGAGTCCAGTTCATCAGTACATGATCCCATATCTTTAATATGTTATTATCATTATTATTATTAATAATATTGTAATTATTTCTTTAAATTTATTTTTAATAATAATATGTGTGTATAAGTCCAACGAAACAGGAATGCACAAATTTTCCGTCAAATGTGTTTATTTAATGCACCAGAGTATCTATTGCCATAGCTATAAATTTTGCTCAGTTAAACACTGCCATATCACGATCTTGAGCAGGTTTGGCGATTAATTCCATGACAAACTAAAATAGTGTTAAATGTTTGAAGTTATGTCTTGTTCTCTCTTCCACCCGATACAGATGAGGCGTGCATAGATCATAGTTTTGGTTTCTCTACCATCTGGTAGAGATAAATGGAACATCAAAACTGACACAGAGGCAGCCTAAATGACGTCAAATATATATGTGTCTGCATCATGGTAGTTGAGTCTATTATTATTATTATTATTATTATTATTATTAATAATAATAATAATAATAATAATAATAATAATAATAATGCATTATACCATTGAACAAATTTGAACTTAGTTTCAGAAAACATGGATTAATCTGCAAGGTTGTTAAAGAAAATAATTGGGTATATTTCAACTGTAATTTAATTCACTAGTTGTACATGGTATACTAGTGTTATCTATTGCTTTTCCATGCCTTTGTTTGCTTTATTTTATGTTAAATAGTTCTCAGGACTATTTCTATTAATATTGTATATTGATGGTTTAAGAAGGATTTTGTGTTATTATAGGTTACTGAATGGCTTTCGTTCTGATTCAGCACTTCACAAGGAGATGTTAGCAGTTTTAGCAGCTGTTACAGAAGTGATCAAGACAAATGGGGGAAAGGAAACAACCACTGAGTATTTTGCTGCGTTGGTGAGGAACTAGTCCTTCTATTATAAAAATTTAAGAGAATGTTGGTTCGGTAATGTGCTGTGACAGTCTTTCTGTCTGACAGCAGGATTAATAAGCCAGTGTTGGTTAAGACCTTACATAGCAACAGCTCTGTAGAAGCCAATGAGCTTGGCTAAAAAATATGCGCTACAGTTTAAACTGGTTTTTACATAGGGAGTTCAGTATATAATGCAACACTTTTTTTTTTTCTTTCTAGTAGCAGGTTGGTTTTATTGAGAATTCAAATACATCATGTTATTCTCCATTCCTTTTGCTGCAATACCCTATTTTTCAACATAATCTCTGTTCAGTGCCACGCCATCTTAATATAAATGTCTGCATCATGGTAGCTGCTTGCCTTCCGGCACCTTAATGCGAGGGCCTGTGTGCCTGGATGGGACCACTCGACTGGTCGATGTGGGAGCCAACATCGTGCTGCATCGATAACTTCCCCATTATCCACGTGGTGCTTCCTGCGGAGTGCATCCTTCATTGGACCAAACAGTTGGAAGTCAGAAGGCATGAGATCCGTGCTGTAGGGTGGACGAGGATGAACTGTCGACTGAAGTTCTGTGAACTCCTGTCAGGTGTGCAGACTTGTGTGAGGTCTTTCGTTGTCGTGGAGTAGGAGAAGTTTGTTTGTATTTTTGTGGCTATGAACACGCTGAAGTAATTTCTTCAATTTCCTTAGAGTAACACAATACACTTCAGAGTTGATCATTTCACCACAAGGGAGGACATTGAACAGAATAATCTCCTTCAGAGTCCCAGAAGACCGTAGCCATGACTTTATCAGCTGAGGTTACGGTTTTGAACAGTTTCTCCAAGGATTGCCACGGGAGATCAGACAAGTTTACTCGACTTGGTTGTGATGATGAAACACGCCTCGCCCAACAACTCACCATGCTTCTGTCCACTGCCAGGTCTCCGTAGACATTCTGTGAGCGCCTATGAATATCTGTGATGCCCTGGTTTTCCGTCAAAAGAAACTCAATAACTGCTCCATGTTTTGGTACGCACCTCCGTTACGGATGCCATTTTGAAGGCTAGTTATAGCACTGCCACCTATAGGAAATTAATGAAACTCTACGAGACAAACTGGAATTATTCAAAGATGTCCCCCAAAAATTCCAATTTTTTAAAACTGAAATTGGCCGAGAAATAAAATGTGTTGCATTATATATTGAATGCCCTTTGTACATAACCTAGTTTTATATAGTTCTGAATTAAGTGTACCGGGCGAGTTGGCCGTGCGCGTAGAGGCGCGCGGCTGTGAGCTTGCATCCGGGAGATAGTAGGTTCGAATCCCACTATCGGCAGCCCTGAAGATGGTTTTCCGTGGTTTCCCATTTTCACACCAGGCAAATGCTGGGGCTGTACCTTAATTAAGGCCACGGCCGCTTCCTTCCAACTCCTAGGCCTTTCCTATCCCATCGTCGCCATAAGACCTATCTGTGTCGATGCGACGTAAAGCCCCTAGCAAAAAAAAAAAAAAAAAGAAGAATTAAGTGTAGGTTTTTGTTAAATCCCAATGCTGAGGCTTGCAGTGTTTGTAATTAGCTCAGTTGTTTGGATGGTTTCTTACAGCTAATAATCTTGATGTCATCCAGACTTCCACATATCCTTTCATATAGTACATGTTCTAACTAATTTCAGATGACAACATTGGATGCCACCGAAACTGAAGATTCAGTGACTGCAGTTGTTTCTTTGCTTGGAATGGGCATTAAAAGTGTTCCCCAAAACGTTCTGCAGTTTAAGTTTTCTGAAGCATCGAAAACCTTTATGGACATTTTAGCAAAATACGCTAATTCTGATAATAATGTAATTTTGAGATCTGTAAGTAATTTGAAGACACTTTGTTGACTCTTATAATTTGTCAGAATGTTGTGGTTGTATTGGGGATTTAGTTCTGATAGACTCCTCATAATGTTCTAGTTGATTGGCTGCTTGTCAGTTCTGCTGAGAGCTCAAGAGACTGCTGTATGGAACAGTTCTTCAACTTTACAAGTATTTGACTCTGTTCTTGCGTTTACAACACATTCAAAACCTAAGGTAAAAATTATCTAATTATTTCATTGCAGATTGTATAAAAGTTACTTTTGTAAGTTTTCTGGTCCCATAAACTGTCACCATTGATGTATTTTTATAAGTTTTCTGATCCCAGAAACTGTTACCATTGATGCTTACTGCTAGTTATTCCATAGTTCTTTGTTTTCTAATGACATGTTTTTGGATTTATTTGTTTAGATTGTGTAAAGAATATTTTTCCAAGTTTCAAAGCCATTATACCATCTGTTTAGGAAATCCTGCTGCTACAAACAGTTCCTTAAGTTCATTCACCACATCTTCAATAATTTAGTTTCCTAATTTTGTGTCAATGAACCAATAATTAAAAAAACTGATCAAAACTGTAACCGTAATATACTCATGCACAATAGGGTTCAAACTGTCAATCTATTTAATAAATAAATAAATAAATCTTTGTCCATTGTAGAATTCTGTTGTTTGCTTTTTGTGCAAGAACTACTATTAAGAATTTTGATTTGATAACGATGTGCTGCAAGAGAGTGATGACCAATATTAAGAGGATTCATTCAATTGTTTTGTTCATCTTTTAGCTTTTTAGCCACATTTCAAATCACAAAAATTGGATTATGCTTCAGAATCAAAGGTGCTCAATATTCTCACAAACTCAAATTTTTTCACTGCTCTGCTCTGTGTAATGTCATTAAACCGAGCTCAGCTGTTTTAATCACTGTGCTTTGATAATGTTTGTGCTGCCTTTTTATTCATACTTTTGCATTGGCTCGCTTTATTTATGATTGTTAAAAATACTTGACCATGGTCACTGCAGTGCGAGTACTATGGAGGGGAACTTCCTGATGAAGGTGTTTAACATGTGAAAAACATAAATAGTCCTGATTCTAATTACAAAGATAGGTCACTTTATAGAACCTTCTTTGCATCACATGCCAAGTGTGTGTGTATTAAGTTGCCCTTACACGATCAATAATATTCACAATACAGTGTGATATTGGCAATAATATTGATGGTGTAAGGTGAAAAAAAAGAGTATTGACGGTAGATATTGATGGTTATGAATTTCATGTTTTTGGTCCGTATTGAACTGAGAATAATATATAAGTAATAATAATAACAACGTAAACGTTTCCACCTTTTCAATACTAAAATATATTCACAAAATTATAAATTACACGGTACTAGTTTCGACCCATCTAGGGGTCATCATCAGCCGTATTGGAGCAAAGATCATTTTTCTGATCTCAGGGCGTCAATATTTAAAAGTGGAGGGGATATTGTCAATATTATTGATCGTCTAGGGGCGGACGTTAATAATATTGTCAATACTTGGTTGTTGCCGACTTTCGTAGGGAACAGAAGTGATCTTTATGCGGAGTATTATATGGATTTTAGACTGACCTTAATACGATGTCTAAAGATTTTGAAGCGGTAAACTTGGTGAAACCTGACAGCAGCATACCGACTATCGCAAAAGCTTGGGGAGAAAAACTTCTCATGATGATGATGGTGCTTGTTGTTTAAAGGGGCCTAACTTCTAAGGTCATCGGACCCATAAGAACTGCTCACTTTTGATGCCAAGCAGAGACTGTTTGCTGAGAAAGCAATAAATGACGTGGTTTTTGAAGCAAGCTTGGGCACTCTCCATCAAAACTCTGTTAAAATAAATTGCGTATGTCAATGTCTAAGCCCTCAAATTACCACGCAACCGGGAACAAGTAATGGCAGGACTTCATCCTTCTCCAGTCCGCCTCCGTAGCGAAACAGTTAGTGTTATTAGCTACCAACGTCGGGAGCGCGGGTTCGATTCTCGGTATTGCCAGAAATTTAAGAATGGCAGGAGGGCTGGTATGGTTAAAATGGTACATGCAGTTCACCTGAAAAGAACTGCACCACCTCGGGATGGGGACACGAGTTTTTAAAATCCTTCTCCACATTTAATTGTTGTTTCCTACTCACAGTGATAACTCACTAATCAACAACCAACATCAGGATTTATCAGCGGTGACTTTTTTCAACACTTTCGCCGATTGAGGATTTTGAATTTTGAATGATTTTGATTACCTTATTTCTTTTTTTCTTTCTGTTTAATCAATACATAATTACTAACATCCTTTGCTTTAAATGATTCAATATGCATTTCCCTACTTCTACTGTCATGCTAACCACTTTCATATAGGTAGTGAAGAGGTTGTGTGTAATGGCAGACTGATATACTTAGGTAAGCAGGGAGGTATCTGGAAAATATATTTAAAACACTTACTTTCATGTAGTCTCATAGGAGATGAACAAGAGTTTCAAACATTTCAGTTATAGCTTCGCTGATAGTTGCAGGCGAGATGATGACAGAGAACTTCAAATAAAAATTTCTTCCTGTAGCATAGTACATTAGGGTTAAGGCTAATCTTTCATTAACAGGGATGCATTCCCTCATGTTTGTATTCTGCCTTCTCGAGAGTGGTTCTACCATCTGTAATAATTTTATGAATGTCCTTTCTTTCATTCTGAATTAATTGTAAAAATCTTCCGCATCTGTCAATCTGATTTCTGTCAGCAGCCTCAAATGAGAATATTCTTCACGTTTTTTCAACCACTCTTCCATCCACCAATTTCGCTGAACTCGACAAACACTTCCCATAGCCTATGGCTACACAATCTTTTTTTTTTTTTTCGATCGTCCATGTTTCCAAAACACACAATGCAACAAAAATTCACTTCAAAAGAAGCAATTTAAATAGTCCGAATGGTAGAAACAAACGTTCTGAGCACATTTATTGATACAATTATTGACAATAATATTGACCGTGTAGGGTATGGCGATATTGACGGTGATATTGACAGGAGTAAACGACTGTATTGACAGTAATATTGTCAATAATATTGATCGTGTAAGGGCTGCTTTAGAGTTGCGTGTGAATGTTTTAAAAATGTCAACACATTGAAGCTCTCGCCCAACCTTGACTTTGGGCTGCATAAAATGGTCGTGTATCCTGCGATTTAGTTTAGGTCAGGGGAATATTTCCACTGTTGTAAGTTTGTGTGTATGACTAATTCCTGTTTGGGCTACCATGGATATGTTCAATAGTCTTTCCTCTTTGATATTGTTGATTGGTATTGCCACCTGTCGATTAGTTAGAGAATTATTAGAAAATGTGAGACACTTGGTATTGCTTGGCAAGATGTCCTCGCGCTGTCATGATAGAAATTGAAGCAGTTGTTTTCCATGCGTTCTTGTGTTCATCATCATCACCATCATCATTTTCCAGCTCCAGTTTCCTGTGTGGTGTACAAATGTTCGTTTTCTCTGCCTGTCTTCATACATTGTCTTTTCCAGGATATCTTCCAATCTGCGATCTCTCTCCTCCACATCTGATTTTATTGTCTGTCCAGTTGGTCTTTTTCCTTGGACAGTAAGGTATTTTCACTGTTTACGCTTCTTTGTTACACTGGTAAATAGGTACCTCAATTCCAGCTACCTTCTTATTTACTTTATTTCCAATTTTGCCCTTTCAAGTAGTGCCATTCATAGTTCTAATGAATCTCATTTCTGTTGCCAGAATTTTTTTATAGTCATTGTTTAGTAGAGTTCTCATATTATTTCTTATATTTATTCATAAATGTGCCATGAGCACCACGAGTTGTTTGAATTGAAAACAGAATTGAGGATACTGGAGGAAGAAATGATCAACAATTCCAGTTATGCTAATCATGCAATTTAAAAATCATAATATACCATTTTTTCAAAGAAATGTAGAAAATATAAATATTGATATTGACTCGTAATTCGTAACTTTTAAGATAGCCGTGTTCCTCATTCTTTTTGAATGCGATAATGGTTTTTAAATATGTTCACAAAAATAGCATGCAAAAGGATTTGAAGTAATCCTGAAAAATTTGGGTTGAAACCAGTGGGTGAAGAATGGGCTGGGACTCCTGAGGTTTTTTTTTGGAATTTGAGGAGGAAATTGAAGCTAATGGCACATTTGGCTTGAGTAAATATGGTATTTATGTGGTTTTTGTTTGTTACCCAAATGGCAGATTACACTAAGATTACACTAAGTACAGAATTGTACATAAAAGCAATGGTTCTTTGGGTGAGAGTGTACAGTACCAGAAAATTAATTTTGAAGTATTTTTTGATTTTCAGGGAATCATCTGTACAAATATATATACATTTTTCTATGCATGCCTGTACATGGTTTTTATACATATATTACATCATCATCTTCCTAGTGTTTTTCCGGCACAGCAGCAGGATCCGCTTACATATATTACATTTATACAGTAAAATAAAAAGACCAGTTTCATTTGCTTGGAACATTTTCTTTGGTATCTGTGAGCCATGTTGGCAGTTTTTCAATCTACAGCTCTGTAGCACTCTATAGCTGACTATACTAATTTGTACACTCCATGAAATGAAAGCTGTGTGGGTGGTATTGTTGTTCTGTAACAGTATTTCTGTGTATAAAAAGTTCTGTGTATATGCTGTCACCATATAGGCCTTGTTACATTAATGACTACCTATTCATCTCCTTTTTCATTCTGAGAAGGAACCAAATGATGCCACACTATTGTATTTCAGGATGCTTAGTACCCTAATGGTGCTCAGATAAGATGATTCTTCCAATAAAACATTTCTGAAGGACAGGTCGGCATACAATGTACCTGTGCAATCATAGCTTTCAGCATGTGCGTACATGAAATTATTTAGCTCTGATGAATTATGAAAAATGCTGCCACGTATTGCTGGCCTTCTTTGAATAATTATACTCATTACGGGTTGTAGGTGCAAGCCAACTCTGTTTGAATACGTTCGGTTTGCTCCAAGGGAACTGAACAATTAACGACCAAGCTAATTTGAACCCGTCAGCCATAAGGCAATCGCATAATTGTCCCTCCCACTTGACCTTTGCCCACCTGTTGAATTGTAAATTAGAAGAAACTTTAACTCAGAACCCAAGTTTTTTGAACTGAAATGGAGTTTCAAGGAATTTAAGGCATCAACCATAGAAATCTGTTCTGTGGTTATTGCTCATTTTACATTTAATTAATCATGATACTTAGAGAAACAGTAATATTTTTAACAAGGTCCTGGGTTTATGATTGAAAGAATGAACAATTTCTCAGGATCATACGAGTACTAAACTGCGGGAATTACTTATAAAGATTATGATTATTATTTGATCTTGAGAACTTACCCTGTAATATGCTACCATCCATAGGTATGCTTGAAGGCTAGATTTGATAAGGCCAGCAACTGACTGCGTGTTGATTTATGAATTCTATCTCCCTTTCATTTTTTTTTTTTTTTGAGATGTGTCAATTTTTTCCTAATTAGTTACATACTGTACTTGCCACACAAAATACTCTGCACTTTTCCCATAAACTTTACTGTTAGAGATAATGTTTATGGCCTAGTACATACGCCATTCTTTTGCTACATTGCCTCTCAGTATTTGTGGAACTCTTCCAGCAGTGTTCTTATCATGGTAATCGCAAAGGAAATTTAATTAATATTTAATTTTTTTGACTGTGTTCTTGAAATAAACTTTCAATATACAAGGGTTGGGCATAAGTCGTGGCAGCTATTTTTTTTCCTGGCATTTGCACAATGTTACCATACAGTGGTAATATGTCCTGGAAAGCGTAACACCCATAGTACATGGATACTGCACAAGGTGGCAGTGTGTTGGACAGGTACCACGCACAGGGCAATGGGACTTCCGGCTCCGTGCAGAATGGATGTGACGAGGCAAGAACAAAACTTATGTACATCAAACTGGCCGTTCACCGGGGTTGCAATACCAAGGAATGTCATTGAGAACTTATGGAAGCTATGGGGAATAATGCCCTTCTGTACTGAACTGTTGCAAGATGGGCACCAGCATTTCAGCATGGACGCGAAACAAGCAACGACGTGTAACAGTCCGGAAGACTTGTTTGTGTCCGGACTGATGTGCCATGAGCAGTAATTACCCAGTGCATGGACGTCGACAGTAGAAAAATGAGCCATCCACAGAATTTTACGGGAAGATCTACATCAGCATAAAATTCCACCCTGCTGCGTGACACATGCATTCGCTGATGTGCACAAGTGGACATGGTATGCCAGTCTACATGGCGACATGTGGCTTACAACGCTAGAAAAACAATTCCGTACAAATGCCATAAGACCAGGTTGGTCAGAACGGTGTAATCAACTCTATACCAAATATCAGAACTTGCACAATGAAACAACAGATGATGAGTTGCTAAAGGCTGTAAATAAATCTAGGGGGGAGAAATGACAGAGAATTACTGCGTGGATGGACATCACACACACTAGTAGCCGTAATGACTGGAACTTCATAAGAATGCTTGCTAGAGAGACTCTACCATGAAATACAGTTTACAAATTAATCCAAACACCATTGCCTATGGACTGACACAAATCTCTAAAGTGAAGATGGATAAGGTACAGCCCGGAAGTGTTAAGAAGCAACTAAGGATGAAAAGATCATAGTTGACATCTGGAGTATTCGCATGAATTCAGTACAGTATCAGTACTGTAGAACTGGACAAAGCCTTAACCAGGATAAAAATAAATAAAGTGGCAGGTTTTGATGAAATCTATGCAGAGTTTATATAGGCCATAGGGCTTGGAACAAAACAATGGTTGGTCAACTTCTTCAGTGAAAATTTACAAACTGGTAAATTAAGTAAGATGTTGAAACAAGCAAAATTGCCATCTTTAAACCAGGAAAAGAAGGAAATTATGCTTCACATTATCGATCAATGTCACTCTTTAGCATAATCTGCAAGATGCTAGAAAGAATGATACCAATGTGTATCCAGGAAGCAATTGAGAGTCATCCTAGTCGAACAAGGGGTTTCAGAAAAATCACAGTTATTGTAGTCAGGTATTAACAAATACTAGAGATTGAAGTGGACATGGTATGCCAGTCTACATGGCGACATGTGGCTTACAACGCTAGAAAAACAATTCCGTACAAATGCCATAAGACCAGGTTGGTCAGAACGGTGTAATCAACTCTATACCAAATATCAGAACTTGCACAATGAAACAACAGATGATGAGTTGCTAAAGGCTGTAAATAAATCTAGGGGGGAGAAATGACAGAGAATTACTGCGTGGATGGACATCACACACACTAGTAGCCGTAATGACTGGAACTTCATAAGAATGCTTGCTAGAGAGACTCTACCATGAAATACAGTTTACAAATTAATCCAAACACCATTGCCTATGGACTGACACAAATCTCTAAAGTGAAGATGGATAAGGTACAGCCCGGAAGTGTTAAGAAGCAACTAAGGATGAAAAGATCATAGTTGACATCTGGAGTATTCGCATGAATTCAGTACAGTATCAGTACTGTAGAACTGGACAAAGCCTTAACCAGGATAAAAATAAATAAAGTGGCAGGTTTTGATGAAATCTATGCAGAGTTTATATAGGCCATAGGGCTTGGAACAAAACAATGGTTGGTCAACTTCTTCAGTGAAAATTTACAAACTGGTAAATTAAGTAAGATGTTGAAACAAGCAAAATTGCCATCTTTAAACCAGGAAAAGAAGGAAATTATGCTTCACATTATCGATCAATGTCACTCCTTAGCATAATCTGCAAGATGCTAGAAAGAATGATACCAATGTGTATCCAGGAAGCAATTGAGAGTCATCCTAGTCGAACAAGGGGTTTCAGAAAAATCACAGTTATTGTAGTCAGGTATTAACAAATACTAGAGATTGAAGAAGGGTTCCAGAAAAGACTGAAGACTGGTGCAGCTTTTGTCGACCTTACATCAACCTCTTGCACGGTCTGGAGAGAAGGACTGTTGCTCAAGTTTCTTCAAGTTATCCCTTGTCAGAGGCTACCATGCTTACTGAACAATATGTTATTCTACCACCCCCTACCCTGCTACAATAACACATCAACACAATACACGTCATATACACGCAGATACTTACCTCACTTACCTCTCTTCATAAATTGCTGTGGATGGACTGGAACGAACTAAAACAGTTCGGAGCTGGACCCGTGTGTAGACAAAAGGGGAGTGAAAGGACAGGAAGGCAAGAAC
This sequence comes from Anabrus simplex, assembly GCF_040414725.1. NCBI lineage: Eukaryota > Metazoa > Arthropoda > Insecta > Orthoptera > Tettigoniidae > Anabrus > Anabrus simplex. The sequence continues at coordinate 143,805,169 of NC_090271.1, forward strand.
CCGTAACCTCCATGAATAAAAGAATGGACCAAAATAAAATGGGGTTTATTACAAACACACACAATATTAAAAAGAAAGCAAAAATGGGAAGCTGCATTAAAAGTTACTTACACAACTGCAGAAAAGTGGAACATCAAGGAGTATCCCGTTCAATGACAGTAAGTTTTGTGTTACACGGCGACAGTACACATGATCGCATTATTCACTTCTGTATGACCACATAAAAATACAAACTCGTTTCAGAAAAATAATGTGACGTGGAACATGTTATCGAAGGAATCAGAAAATAACCACGAAAGGAATAATGCAGTTGTACTAATGCGGACCGCGCACATACCGACAGTTAGCATCCGTGCTCCAAACAAGCGTCCACTTGATGCTAGTGCGTCACAACAACAATGCCAAAGCACAGCCTCCCAAAGGAGCAGAAGCAAAAGAACAAGATGATGTTGCCACAGTTACAAAGACAAAAACTAATCGCTGACAATGGAGCAGATAACGGCCTAGAAATATAAAATAGCACATCACACATGGCCCAAACCGCCTAACTAAAACGAAAAATAAAATAAAAATTAAAATTACAAGATACGGAGAGTACTATAAACCGTACACACTCAGACAGTACAGACACACACACACGTATGAACAAGAAGAGAGACCCAATATAAAATCGACCCAGATCAGACCGGTATGTCAAGGCGCGACATATACTTTCGCAAAGGATAGCGACGAATATCATGGACTCACGAGCATGATTCGAACACCACAAATACAATGCTGGACCGCCGCAAAAATAGGCAAGGCTGATCGAAATATAATTGTAGCAATCACAACATTCGTCGACTCGCTACCCGTGACATCCAAATTGCCTCACATGGACACACATTGATTAAACCTCGTAGCGTCAAATCGCACAATATATCAATGCTCAGCCATGATTCTGAACGATGAGGAAACAGAAGTGCATGGTCTCAAAATCCACAAACACACAGGCCCAAACAAACAGATAGGTAAATACCGTTTTCCGTTCTCACGCGTTTGCACACAAACAAAGAAAGACAAATTTAAAACACACACAAAATTAATTAACTAAGAGCCTGCAAAGACAGGTGATAAAAGACTATCGAAATACAATCACATAGAACCGTTCTTGTAACTATGGCACGTAAAATGAAATAAAATGAATGAATACCTAGGAACAGCAATCAGGAATCTTGAAATATTTACGTCATTCGAAATAATGACTATCAGCAGAGAGCCGAGCCTTGAAACAAGTTTATCCACAATAATAGCAAATTCGTAGATCAAGAAGCACATTTTAAATCCCAGTTTGTTCATCATTTTCGATCCCTCCATTGTTGGTATCACGAGCAGACCAACTTAACACTCGGAGAGTGAGAGACAGACTGTATCAACACAGATGGCTGGAGCGCCATCTTCTGTGAGAAACTGCCAGTACAGTTCCTACAAAGGACCTAGCTAGCATGCGAAAGTTACTTCCACAAATGGAGACTCCAGCCAAATCCAAGTAAAACAAAAGTAACAGCATTCCACGTGTATAATATGAAGGTAATCGAAAGCTACATGTGGTTTCTAACAGAACTGAAGTCTCCCACACCTTCTACCTACCAAGCTTGATAGCTGTAGTCGCTTAAGTGCGGCCAATATCCAGTATTCGGGAGATAGTGGGTTCGAACCCCACTGTCGGCAGCCCTGAAGGTGGTTTTCCATGGTTTCCCATTTTCACACCAGGCAAATGCTGGGGCTGTACTTTAATTAAGGCCACGGCCGCTTCCTTCCCATTCCTAGCCATTTCCTGTCCCATCCTCGCCATAAGACCTATCTGTGTCAGTGCGACGTAAAGCAACTTTGAAAAAATAAATAAAAAAAACACCTTCTACCCCAAAAATCTGGGAGTCACAGTGGACCGATCCTTGTCATTCAAACAGCATTGCCTGAGTTTGTCAAAGAAGCACTAGTACAAGAGTACTAGTGGGGAGCAACTGGGATTCAAACACCCTTGCTCTGCTTCAGTTTCTCTTGCTTACTCAGCTTGTGAGTACTGTGCTCCATTGTGAGAAAATAGCGTGCATTTGATCAAGGTTGACGTCCAGCTCAGTGAATTCGTGAATTGTTACTGGCACAGTGAAGAGCACACCTACTCAGTAGCTTCCTGTTCTAACAAACATTGCTCTGCAGATCGAAGGAGAAAAACAGCGAAACACAGTTGCTCAAGAAGACTAGCACACAGTAACTCACTCTCGTACAATGCCGTACTGGATCCACCAGTGGTGCAGTTAAAATCCCAGAACCCACTCTGGACTGATCTACATGCACTTCAAAAATTCATTGCAACAGCAGAACGGAGACAGCGATGGGAACAGTGCTTGCAAGAAACAACAGTGTCCACCCACCAATACCTTTCTGATCAAGGACCCAGCAAATTAAATGCCAGGTTTCCATCTTCAACACGAGTGGTCAAAACTCATCCGGATCAGAACAGGCCATGGCGGGTGTTGATATATGAGGTAAAAATGGGGATATCTTGAAAGTGTTGAGAGAGAGTGGGGTGAATAGGGTGCTGAGAAACAGGCATTGCTTCATATTGTTGAGAACTATCCACTATCAGCCTTTACGAATGGATGATATGCCCTGCATCATGTGACACAAAGTACAGTGGATTGGTTATCGAAGCTGGACATTCCAATTTTTTTTAATGCTTGTTGTTTAAAGAGGCCTAACATTGAAGGTTATCAGCCGGCCAGTTTTTGTATTTTAACTTATAAGTGTGTGTACAGTATATATGTATATATATTTATTCATTTTATTATACTTACAATGCTAGTAAATGCTATACAGTAATAATTGTGGCATATGATGTTAGAGGCGTGATTGCATGTCACTTCGTTTCACTTTCCTGCAGAGACAGTTACATCATGCCAGTAGGGACAAACACCCGGATCTTCTCAACAGTGTCGTCCTTCTCCATGACAGTGCAAGACTGCATGCAGCAGAGACTGTGGGGAGGAAAGTTCAGCACTTGAGGTGGAAAGTACTCAAACACCCATCATACTAACTGAATCTGTCTCCATGCAATTTTGACCTCATCCGCAAAGTGAAAGAACCATTGCATGGGAGACAATTTGGGACACGAGAGGACATTGCCAACGCTGTGAAACATGAGTTTGCAAAATTCACGCATGGTGAGGTGACTGGTACCCGATGTCTCCCGCATTTCTAGCAACATATTGTGGACAAAGTAGGGGATTACTGTGCGGGTTTACCGTAAAGGTTGCTGTACACCCTGAGAATAAACATTATGTAGCACAAGGATTTCAGGTTGACAGATTTCTTGCTTTATATCCTTCACCTGGTAAACCTCCTCGGCTTTATTCATACATTCAACAGCACCTTATGCTCCCCACTCTCATCTGTACATTCCCATTTGTCTGGTAGAACATGCATTCATGCAAAAAAAAACAAAAAAAAACAAACAATAATTGCCATGATTTATGCCGCTACCCTCATATATTGAAAGTTTATTATGAGTACAGTATGATGGTGAAAAATAAATATGCATTGTATTGGCCCACTACAGGTTACTTGAGTGCACTCTACGGTTGTGGATGGCAGTAGTTCCAGACCTGTTACTTAAATCCTTCCCAACAGAACAAATATGACCTAAGCCTCCCTAGCTTAATTGTCCTTGGACACAAAATTGGAAGGTTGTGGGTTCGGATCCCACTGTTGTCTAGTTGGCCATTTTTGTTCCGTATTTGAACATCTCTTGTGTAGTATTATATGCACTGAACATGAACTAATATGTTGAAATTTTATTTCAAACACTGTATATTTGTTGCAAGTTTACAGTTCATAAAGTCTTTGTGACCGAGTGAGCTGGCTGTGCAGTTTGGGCCATATAGCTTGCGAGTTCGAACCCCTGTCGGCAGCCCTGAAGATAGTTTTCCATGGTTTCCCATTTTAAAACCAGGCAAATGATAGGTCTATACCTGAATTAAGGCTATGGTTACTTCCTTCCCAGTTCTAGCCCTGCCCTGTCCCATTGTCACCTTAAGACCTGTCTTGAGTTGCTGCAACGTAAAAGCCAGTAACAAAGATTTTGTGAAAGATGTAAATTTTTTTAACTGTCTTGTAGGTGCGGAAAGCAGCTCAACATGCTGTGTGTGCTATTCTGAAGGGCAGCAGAATAATGCTGGAGGATAATCATCCACCTCACCATCCTGCTGCCGCTCACACGGCCAAGTTTTGTGTTCAGCAAGTGGAAAGTGGCGGGTCCCTAGGTGGTTCCACTACTACTCTGCATATTCTCACCTTGTTGAAGGAGATCCTAGCCACATTCCCCAAGGCTCAACTCAAGGTGAGCGTGTAAAGCATGTATGTTCTTTGACTGCCATACATGATAGATCTACTCTATGTACCTGTGTATTACTACCCTATTGATTTATTAGTTTTCTGAATTTTGAGGATATTTTTCTTCAAAAAAAGTTCTCAAGAATTGAAATTACTATGCTATCTACTGGTAATAAGAAATCGTAACAAAACAGCGCTGTTGGGCCTTGGCCTACCAAGCACCCACTGCTCAGCCTGATGGCCTGTAAGTTACAAGGTGATATGTGGTCAGCAGGGCAAGTCCTCTTGATTGTCATTCTTGGCTTTCTAGACTGGGGCCGCTCTCCTAAAACCCTGTACAGACGGAGACTTTTCTTGTGCAAGTACTAGTGCAATAACACAATGTTCTCGTGTGAACATGGAAATTGCTTTCCATCTGGTGGCAAGCAATGAACTTGCTTGTGGATTGCATGCCAACAAATGATGCCAGATATTGTGCCATCTTCCTAGCCACTGAAGTTTCATACAGGTTATTGAAGTAGTGCTATCAGTGTTTATGTGTGATAAAATGGAGTGTAGCAGACTCACAGTAGAATGTTTGCCTCCATTCATTTTCTGTTGATGGGAACTAGAGAAAAGAAACACAATATTGCCATGAAAATATCAGGTGAACACATGAAATGTAACTTCAAGCATACTCAATTTTTAATTAAAAAATACAGGCATACCTTAATGTATGTTTCTTTCAAAATGTTGTAAATTACTGCACATGTCTCAGGAATAGTTGTAGAGGTTGTACATCCAGGAATTCAAAATGAGAACATTAGATTTCTGTAGCTCTCTCCTGTTGCTAAAAATCGGAGAGTAATTACTAACTTATAAGGATAATCAATCATACAATCAATGCCGAGGTTATGTTACAAGAAAAAAACGTTTCAATCACTCAGAATTTTTAGGCAGTTACCTCTGTGAACGAGATATGTTTTCTCGCATGACTATATTTTGCTTCTTGAGTTTGGGCCCAACTAATTGTAGCAGTTTGTTGAAAGCCTGTTCATTCATCCTCAAAGAGCTCATGCAGGAATCAGTGTCCACTGTCCTCAGTTTATCATTGAGGAAAGTATGTAATTCATGTCAACCTCCACTCGCTGTAATATCCATGGTTTAGTCCACCATCTTCTATTCAACCACCGTTATTTTCTTCTTCGGCAGCATCGCAAAATTATCACAGAAATAATCGCTTGTACGGCAGCTACCACCAACTCGATTTTACGTTCATCCATTTTCCTGAGAGAATTTGTACCGTGTAAAGTATTGTGTGTTCATGTGCTACTGACAGAAAGCATACCAGTACTGTACATTGTACAATAAATGGTAATAACAGATTGCGCCAGTTCTGGTGCAAGAAATGTCTTTGTATGCACAGGGCTTTACCGCCAGATAGCTCCTCGATCATTCTCATGTGGACCTCGAATCAGTCCTCAGATCCAAGTAAAAATCTCTGACCTGGCCTGGATTTGAACCTAGGGCCTCCAGGTAAGAGGCAGACTTGTTATTCTTATACCGTAGGTCTGGCTCTGTTGGTAATATTTGTACATTGTTTAATTGTGTGTTCTACTATATTGGTTCCTTATATCAAGTTTTTTAACATGTTCATGATTTTACTTTTCTTCCCCTCTACTATAAGTGGAATTATTCTGTATTGTGGTAGATATTTGAAATATATGTCCTTTTAACAGCAGTGACAGTGTATTGTATTTTGGTGTTATTCTCTTTTACCCAGGAGAAGTCTCATTAAATTTGGTTTTTTGTCTCCAAGTTTTAGATCATACATTTGTTTTGGTAATCTGTTAGCATCTGTGCGTCACATACGTCCATACCATCTCAGCCGCTGGGATGTTATTCTGTCTTGTAGCCTTACAACTTGAGCCTGCTTTCGGATTTCCTCATTACAGTACTGTATTTAAATATGCTTGGTAGCATTTGATTGTGAGATAAATTATTTTCACCTTGCAGTATAAAGACCACGAACAAAGTACTGCAGTTTTTAAGGTAAAGTCTACTGCTTGTGAATTATTTTGTGTATATGTTGTAACTTTGTTTTACTGTTTTCTTTTAACACAATAGTGCATGTTTCTGTTCATTAAAATTTTAGATAGTTCATTTTTTTTGTATCAACTTATAATTTGCAAAAAAAAAAAAAAAAGAGAGAGAGAGAGAGAGAGAGAGACTACCGGTACTATATTATCAAAACATAATTCACTCAAATATAATTCACTTTCCATTTAGTTACAAACGCTGTGGATATCCACAACAAACGTATCTATAGGTTCATTTGTTTCTGCGAAAAAATGTACCTGTGAGGAATTTATACAATACCGTGCGTTCATTCTTTATTTTGAGCTACTGTACATTATGTACTCTACATGACCTGGTAAGCTCATCATACGAATTTAATGTAGCTATTGCTAGCCTGGTGCTGCTGTTGTAATGCAGACGCTCCATTGAGATTTGGTAGGAAACTGTGTATTAATGTACTGGAGGATGGTGTTGTGTGTGGTGTATGATTTTCTGGGATGATGGGGACAGCACTAACCCCAAGCCCCGAGCCAAGCGAATTAACTATTTAAGATGATGATAATGGCATGAGGCCTTCACAGAGGTTTGGTGCAGATATTTCAAGTTGGCGCCCTACAGGCCAATTCTAATGTTGAAAACGGCACATACACCTAGCCCTGGAGCCAGAGGAATTAACCATTGAAAGTTAAAATCCCTGACCCAGCCAGTAATCGAACCCGGGACTCCTTTGATGCAAGGCCTGCATGCTAACCATTTAGTCATGGAGCCAGATGCCATTTAAGTTTAAAATCTCTGATTCAGCCAGGAATCGAACCCGGGGCCCTCTGAACCGAAGGCCACAACCCTGACCATTCAGCTAGGCAGCCAGACACCTGCTAAGCTGAAATGCAGTTGCAAAAGCTATTCAGTTTATACAGTATTTAAATTTGTGTTTGGTAGGTAGTGAATCTTCTCATCTGGGTGTTGTACTGCTAACTAGACCACTTTCTTAGCTGAAATGGTCAGCATAGTGGTCTTTGGTTTAGAAGGTCTCGGGTATGATTCCAGCCGGACCAGCAATTTTAGCCATGCCTGAGCAATTCCTCTGGCGTAAGGACTGGGCATCATACTGCCACTCACCTCAGCAAAACATAACATTGGATACACCTCTCCATTTGGAGTTGGCATCGGGAAGGTCACTTGACCACAAAACTGGGCAATGTGAACATGTGCAACTCTCGATTCCACTAGAGTGTGGGAAAATTGGCAGAGAAAGAAGAAAAATCGTACTGCAACTGAGATAAATGTATGAAAAATGAAAATCCACAGCCTGTATCCAGTCATTTGACCAGATCAGGAATGGAATGAATGAAGCCCTCATCTAGCGGTGAGGATAGGAATTGTGCCGGCTGCTGAAGCCTATCGTAGTTCTCTGAGGCACTGATGAATGACTGACAGATGAAATGAAATGATATTGGAGAGTGTTGCTGAAATAAATGATGACAGGGAAAAGTGGAGCACCCTGTCCTGCCTCCGTTTTGTTCAGCACAAATCTCACATGAAGTGACCAGAATTTGAACGAAAGAACCCACCTGTGAGAGGCTGCCACCTGAACTGCAAAGGCTCTTGAGATAAATGTATGAATACCATAAATTTGTGAAAAATTTGCATGTTATTCCCCTCCCCCACAAGTTGGCACTGAAAAATGCCAGTGTTAGTATTTTTCAGGATTAGATTCTTCCTGCCCCCATAATACCTGGATCCAGTTATACTTCAGGTTTGCATTTATCATCAGTTACCTAGTTAGAAGAGAGGTGTGACTCATGTGTTAAGTATGGTTCAACAAGTTATTATCGCTTGTTCATGGCTAAAGTACAATAAATCTTTTCATTATTGCTGCAGAAATGATTGGAAATCTTGCTGTTGGAAGAAAATAAACTCTATGGAAATTGTATTCTCGATTGGTGAGAAAGCAAAATTTGTCTTAAAGACACAAATCTATATATATAAAATAAGAGTTTTGTCTGTACATTGCTCAGAATTTAAAAATGATGGTATTTCTGCATCAGTCGTGTCCACAGAAACAAGGAAATGCATTTTTTAATTTTCCATAATGTCTGTTTGTCCGTCCGTCTGTATGTACGTATGTATGTATACGCATCACAAGAAAACGGCTGAAGAGAATTTAATAAAAATAGGTATGCAAAGTCGGGGAATAAGTCGCTACAATCTAGGCAATTAATAATTTTATTCGCGCTGAGTGAAATGGTAGTTTAGGGGAAGGGCAAAAATTTAATTCTAAAATATTTGTTATTAGTGGTCGTATCGATACATACTACATAACTAAAGTTATATAGTGTTAAAAATTTCCAATCATTTATATCTTGTACATTGTTGCCGTACCGGCTATGATCACAGAGTTATTCATGAATTTGAATTTTTGTTACTAAGTGTACATCAGCGCTGGGTCACAAGAAGATTGGTAAACATAATTTAATGAAAATCAATATGTAAAGTCGGAGAATAATGAACTACAGTCTCCGCTAATAATATTGTTTTAAGACGTCCTAATATCACAGAGTCGAAGAAAAATAAATGTTAAGGCCTACAACATTGAAAGCTCTCAAAATTGATCAACAATAACATTACTTCGACCGTCGTTTGTTATGATGTGCTTTGTGTCTTCTCTTGCCTCTCATCTCCGATAGATAGGATTACTGCTGCATACCGTATTGTTTATTAAATTTGCTTTACGGCGCACCAAAACAGATAGGTCTTATGGCGACGATGGGATAGGAAAGGGCTAGGACTGTGAAGGAAGCGGCCTTGGCCTTAATTAAGATACAGCCCCAGCATTTGCCTGGTGTGAAAAAGGGAAACAATGGAATGCCATCTTCTGGGCTGCCGGCAGTGGGGTTTGAATCCACTATCTCCCGGATGCGACCTCACAGCTGAGCACCCCTAAGCACACGCCAACTCGCCCGGTCGTACCGAGTGTAACAGCAGCCTGCCTAAATATTTGCGGGAAGTAGCTGGGGAGTTGGATAACTTTCTTCTTTAGCATGTCCTTCCTCTGGTTCATAATTTTTCTGATACTCCTGGTACGTAACACACTGGTTCATCATAGCATTCGATTTATTCACCCCCTACTCTGAGGCACTGATTGGAATGAGAAGTGTGCATATTTAATGGAATAAGGGCAGAGGAGTGTTCACAGGTGTCTGCGGCCTGGTCATTCCAGCTCTGGGACTTTGCATTGTTAGATCGGCACTGTAGTACTGTTCGTTAAAAGAGAAAATATGCGGTTTTTCATTTGATCGAGTGTTTTATATGATAACATTGCTTTTAATCACTACATTCCTACTGACGTTTTTGTAATGACCTATGTTGACTTCAGTTAGGAAAACCACAAAGTCAGTATTTCTGAGAATCCCGTAGCGAAGCACGGGTACATTAGCTAGTAGTAATAATAAAGTTATTGATTTTATACCCTACTAATTAATTATATGGTTTTTGGGACACTGAAGTGCTGGAATTTTTTCCCACAGGAGTTCTTTTACGTGCGAGTAATTGTACCGATACGAGACTAACATTTGAGCACCTTCAAATGCCATTGGACTGAGCCAGGATTGAACTTGCCAGGTTGGACTCAGAAGGCCAGCACACTACAATCTGAGCTACTCTGCTTAGCAAACAAGCAACAATTAGTGAACATTTTGCTTCCAGGAAGCAAAGAATCCAGACATCGAAAATAGCCTGTGCAATTATGTGAACGGAAAGAGGTAATCCTGTTACTCCGTTACAACTTAAATGTGTCATATGAAAGCTTCGTCTATAGATAAGGAACTAGGTGTCATGCTCTTTAACGTTAGCCAGGCCTGGCTAACAATATTTTTGAATCACAATAGGCTTATGGAAGGAAACAACCAGGTAAAAGTGAACTTATCTTGCATTTTCTTATTCCTCTAGGTGCACAGCTCTCTTCAGACACACCGCACACACCGTGGAAGTGAGCTGCATGTTCCTATTTAACCACATAAATCTATCCTCTACCGGGTGAGTTGGCCATGTGGTTAGAGCCGCACAGCTGTGAGCGTGCATCCGGGAGATAGTGGGTTCGAGCCCCACTGTCGGCAGCCCTGAAGATGGTTTTCCATGGTTTCCCATTTTCACACCAGGCAAATGCTGGGGCTGTACCTTAATTAAGGCTACAGCCGATACCTTCCCACTCGTAAGCCTTTTCTATCCCATCGTCACAATAAGACCTATCTGTGTCGGTGCGATGTAAACAAATTGCAATCTATCTATTCGTGTATCTTGGCAGTTCTGGGATTCATAACCGGGCTTTGAAGGACAGCAGCTAATAGTGATACGTTTTTTGCTACAGAGCTTCCAGGAATTTATGAAGAAAAGGTGATAATTTTTAACTCACATGTTTTGTTATTGTAGAATCGTACTTGCTGTTATGGCAGTTCAAAATGATGGTGAGGGTAAAGATTATGGCGCATTATTATAAAATGAATTGATATGTTATGTAGGATTCATTTCTAGTAAAGAACACACAAATTAAAGCTAATTTGTAACTCAATTAAAAGGATTTTCCCTCCTAAAATGAGTAGGATAAATGGATTACTTGCATAAATACCACATTTACTTGTGTATTAAACCCCCCTGGCTTTTTGAGACGAATAAAATGAAAAAATAAATCTCGCATACAAGACACCCCCAACGTAATTCGTCAGAGAACAACAATGATTCCGCTTCAAATCGGGTACAAGCCTTACTACAGCTCTGATGATATCACCCAAATTTGTGAATAGTTTCATCTGCATGAACCACGCAAGTAAAACATGTGTCGAAGTTATGCGGTACATCTGTGTTCCATAGTTATGAAATATCTGCCTCCGTAGCGTAGGCCTACTGCAGCTCTGATATCGTACAAATAAGTGAATAGTTTTGTTTCTGACCCGCGCATTGCAAGGATGCATCAGTCATGCTATATGTCTGTTAAGAATGTCCGCCAGCGTAATGGTTAGCACATTTAGTTGGCGTTCTCAGGAGGCTGAGTTCAATTCCTGGTACCGTACTGCCTGAGATTTATGAATTGCAGGAAGGTTGATATGTGGTAAAAATGGCACATGCAACTCTCTTCCACTGGGGACTTGTCTACAAAGAGCTGCACCATCTCAGGGTGAGGAAATGAGTTTACTTTAGTTAAGAAATATTCATAGTTGTTCCTATTAATACCAGGCGAGATCATTAACAGAGTGATGTAACTGGGGCCAGTACAGGTATTTTTTGGAGAGAAGTAAGTTTAAAACATGATAAAAACAATCCAATCATAATGATTGTTTTACTCTTCAACATACCTAACAAATAATAATAATAATAATAATTAGACAGCCATCTTTAAAAAGGGCAACCTGAACTCTTTGCATAGTGTTGCCTAGGATACATGATCTACATTTCACTTAAACCTGGCGGATGTTATAAAACGTGACTCACTTTTATGGAGATAATAATAAAGGAAGATATTTATTATGTTAAACTTATATATGCTCACAATTTTTGCTTGTGGAGTTCATCCTTTATTCGAGAGGACTAGAAGTGTGTATAGTTTTTAATTTTTCGTGTGGTATAGTTGAAGACTGAAAGATGCCGTTCATGAAGTCGCACGCTCTACTTGTAACAACTAAACCAGGACGACATAGGATTGACAGAGATACGTGGCTTTGGAATGACATTGTTAAAGATCCAGTGCAGAAGAAGAAACAGCTGTACCATGAGTTTCTTTCAGATAAAACACCATCTCATTGGAATGCCTGCAAAACAGCCCGTAGTGAGGCGAAGGAGGTCAAACAACAAAAGCAAACCAATATGCAGACTTATATGCAAAACTTGACACGCGCGAAGGCGAGCGGCACATTTACTGGCTACTCAAATCGAGGCACCGCAGAACGGAACACATCCAACGTTTTTGCAGCATCAAGTACGAAAAAGTGGCTTGCTGGTCGACTGGAAGAAAGCGCGAGAACGCTAGCGGAGCTATTTTGAGAAACTTTCAACTGAAGAATTTTCCTACCCACCAATCCCAACCACCTCCGCTATTGAAGGCCCAGTGAAGGAAATTGACGTCATGGAAGTTCAGGCTGTTCTGAAGGGGATGAAACCATGGAAAGCCACCGGCCCCGATGATCTTCCGGCAGAGTTCTGGTGCTCTGAACGGTGGGATGCGGCAATATGGCTAACACAGCTTTTCAATCAGATCATCAAAGAAGGTCAAATACCATCAGATTAACGACGGAGCATTACCGTACCAATCTTCAAGAAGAAGGGAAGTCGTGCCGATTGTTCTAATTACCGCCCGATCAGACTTCTGAGCCACGCAATGAAGTTCTTCAAACGTATTCTCGACAAAAGGATTCGCCAGATAGCCAAACTTACAACCAACCAAGCTGGATTCGTGAAAAATTGTGGCACAACAGATGCAATCCACGCTGCACGGCTGTTAGTTGTGAAACACCATGAAAAATATAAGCCTCTTCATCTCGCTTTTCTGGATATTGAGAAGGTCTTTGATCGGGTGCCACATCACCTAATCTGGTTAGCGCTATGAGAACATAGCACTCCAGAGCACCTTGTTAAGTGGGTACAGATGCTCTGCGTAGAACCAAGGAGTTATGTTCAAGCTACCACAGGAGCGTCTGATGAATTCCGCATCACTGTAGGAGTACATCAAGGCTCTGCCTTATCACCACTGCTGTTTGTTCTTGTGATGGACACACATCAGACCTTCATAAGCCAATACCATGGACGCTTCTCTATGTTGATGATATCATGTTGGCTGCTGAGAATAAGTCTGATCTCCAGCGCCAAGCAGAAGAGTGGAACAACCGACTAACACAATACGGCCTGCGCCTCAACAAAACGAAGACAGAGTACATGACATTAGATCCTCGAGAAGTTGGAACCATCCACGTTGATGGCGAAGATCTACCACGAGTAGAGAAATTTAAACATCTTGGCTCCACACTCTCCGATGATGGCAGACTTAGTGATGAGGTCAACACAGGGATACATGCAGCCTGGCTGAAGAGGCGAATGACAACGGGCGTCACCTGTGACCGTCGGATGAAGGACCATCTGAAATCTAAGATCTACCGGACTGTTATCCGTCCCATCGCTCTCTACGGCACTGAGTGTTGGCCTGCTGCGAAGGAGGTAGAACGTTGACTAAGTGTCATGGAGACAAAGATGCTTAGGTGGACAGCTGGCATCACTAGACTGGATCATATTTCAAATGACAATATTAGGAAACACTTTGGCGTTGCACTGATCCAGAAGAAAATGCAGGAAAACCGTCTGCGCTGGTTTGGACATGTGTTGCGTGCAGAAGACAATACACTGACAAAGTCACTATACATTGGAAGTCGTTGGAAAGAGGCCCAAGGGACGACCAAGACAGCGATGGATCGATACAGTGCACAACGACCTGAAAGCTGTAAGACTACATCCTTGTTGTTGCTTGTTGTTTTAAGGGGCCTAACATTGAAGGTCATCGGCGCAAGACTACATCCTGACATGGCCCGTGACCGAATTAAATGGAGACAATGAATCCACACAGCGGACCCTGCCACCAGGCGGGACAAACGCTAAAGAAGAAGAAGAATATAGTTTTTTGATCGTTGAAACGTTTAGTGAGGTTAACTTTGATATATATCTCTCGTGTTACGTGATTGTCGCTTCTTACATATTTTAGTATTCCGTTTTCTCTTTGAGAAAATACCCTTTTATTATTATTTTTATTATTATTATTATTATTATTATTATTATTATTATTATTATTATTATTATTATTATTATTATTATTATTATTATTATTATGAACATATCTGTGGAGATTGTTGCATGATCATCACTGTCAGTGTTCAAAGACACTGTGATTAAATTGGAATATTCAGATTTGGCATTGTTAGAAGATCGTGTGGTTCATTTTATAATCTTTTCTGGACAATGGCGCATCGATAAGAATATTTCAGTTGTAAGTTATTTTTGGTCACATATATACAAACAAAATTTATCAGTTGACAGTTACGGACAGACATCTTCATGGAAGTGGTATACCCTTATATCTATAATGTCTTTGTCACATTTTGTTAAACAGCCAACAACATGGTCACGGTTTTCTTGTGGAGTGGGGTTTCACCTCACTGCATTAACTCTTCGACAGTGCAAAATTGCTTTATGAACAACAACATGGTCGCTAGTTAGACACAGAGATTCATTGTTAATTAATTAGGTGTTTCACGTCCAACAACATGGCTCTCTAATATAACTGTTAAATTAATTAGTGTCTGCAAATGCAGAGGAAGAAAGTGCGTGAGGAGTAACTATCTCCTTAAAAAAGACAGGATTCAATCGGCCTGGCTGATACCATCCTGTAAGGGCCCCTGCCTAAGGTACAGGTGAAAACTGGTCAACAGCTTTTGAGGCAGACGAGGATGGTTGATACCATCTCCATGGTAAGGAAGGCGGAGGAACCACCAGTATGGGGAAGATTGGCCTCCACAGCCCTGGAAGGCAATTAATCTAAGGAAATAAACCCTGAAATTAAACCTACCAGAGCACACAACCTCGGCATTAACATGATTAGAGTGTAACAACCCTAATCCATCCAACACAGTTTTCAACTAAAGCATGGAGGAAAAGCATGAAATGATTACCCCAGATGGTACTCAATCCACCGTCACCTCGGGTGACGTAAGTGAGCCTTCGGATTCTGGGGAGTCCACGTCAGCATGCTGTGAGGACGAATCGGAGCGTCCTGGAACAACTAACAGCAAGATCGAACATAAACAACAGAACTACTTCGCCACCCTGAATATCAGCTCGCCACTCAAGATGGGCAAATTGAAACATTTAACTGACACTTTGACATCCCACAAGATACTGCTTACAGCAATACAGAAGACCAGGTATACAGATGAGCATGCCTTTGATTCACAGGGTTACCGCATTCTTAAAGGAAAGGTGGGACGTAGAAGTATTATCCACACTTGGGGACTGGTTTTAATATAAGCTATAAGATTCTGGATTCAGTTATGGATTTCAGCTCACCTAGTACCCGAGTGTCCCTTCTAACCTTCTGTTGCACAAACAAAGTCTACACTGTAGTAAATGTTCACACACCCATCAATGAGGACAATAAGCATAACTCTGAAAATACAGACAAGTTTTGGGAAGAACTAGAGGACATAATCAACAAGGTCCACAGCAACACACAATCATCCTAGTAGGGGATTTCAATGCCCAGTTAGGGGAAGAATGCAAGTTTAAACACATTGTGGGAGAATATCCAGTACCCATCCCACTTAGGACCAACAGGAATGGAGGGTGTTTAGTTGGACTCTGCAAGGTCTTCAAGCGACTACCAGGAAGCAGAAGACTCAGACATCACCCAACAGCCTCTTGGAAGAATTTCGGATAGACCATGTAGCTATCTCAATGAAGTCACATAAAGAGATCCAGAATGTAAGAGTATTAAGAGGAGCACATTTGGACTCAGACCACTATATCTCTAAAATAAAGCTAAGATTCCTGTACTGGGTTTATACCCGGTAGCTTTTATGGGAAGAAGCGGTGGGCCGAGGGAATGGGTGTAAAGGCACGTTAAGTTTGCCAGATCACAATTTATTACATAAATGGAATCCATTGCATTACTTCGATACACAATTTTTCAAACAGCAAAGGAACATGTCCCATTTCAAAACCCAATTTACGAAAATACTATAAACACATGTGCCTAGCACAATTTACTAGTTAACATACTATTCACTATGTAATGGGGCCTAGCCCTAAAAACACAAGACATTGCCTTCTCACAAATACCAATTGTAGGGTCTCTTGGTATCCCAGATTGCCAAAATAATCGTAGACTTAGCAATGCTGCGCGAAAGCATATGCCTCGAAAGTAAACTCATTACAACTAGAAATAATAAAAAGTACCGTGACATTCGCCCTATTTACCAAAACATTCAAGTGCTTTCACATACTCAGTAACTTTACTCATTTACACAGATCCTTTAAACTTCTCAAAGGAAGGACTTCATGCAACTTTAAATTTACAAACAACAATTAAAACTGATCTGTCCATATTCAAGCGAAACATAGGTCGTAAGACCATAATATAAATCTAACATCCATACCATATTTAAGAGTGAAGTATACACGGGCCGAGAACCCTTTTAAAACTTATCATTAACTGGGGCTTTACACCTACTCAACATATACATAGCTTAAAGATTGCGATCCACTTCCTCAAACTCCTCATATCGAGCTACACAAGGGGAAAAATCTATAAGTCTTACCTCCATGTCTAGTGAGTACTCAGTTCGAGGCTGCGGCAGGACCTGCCTGTTAGTGTGCAGCGAACGAGCTAATAAGCCAGAATGACCACAAGATCGAGCGCTAGCCAAGAGGAAGATAGCCATCTTAAGGCGGGTAAATACCCCAGGACGATAAGAAACTTCCCTTTATCCTGAGGCCATAAGGGGATGAGGACCAGACTTTTATTTAAGGAAGAAAAGGGCAATCCAAAGAATACATCATACAGTATAACACGTACAAATAAGAACACAAAACTCAGCTTGCAGGCACGATCACAGACGAAGAACACAGATAAAATAAGACGAAGGTGGAGGAGAGAAAACGTTCTTCACGCTACAATTCCTACCTTGGAACACTATGAAAAACATATCACTCAAGTTTACTAAGTTTGATTTAGAGAAACTTTCATCGTGCAATCAGTTCACAGAGAAATTAGAAGCTCTCAAATGTAGCATTTGGAATGGATTGAGGGACAACCTAGTGAAAGTTGCTACCGAGACTGTTCCATTACTAAAACAGAAAAAGCATGCCTGATGGACAAATACCTGCGAGGAAGCGGTAACGTGGAGACAGACAGACAGTGGCTCAAGTGGAACTCGCAGAAGATACAGTACAACAGGTATATAAGTTCATAGAGCAACTGAAGTTGACTGCCAGAACCATCAGACAAGTAAAACGTCAGTTCACAAAGGACCAATTGACTCAGTAAATAATTAATAATGATAATCTTATGGCCTCAGCTGCCGTGTGCAGACATTTCAATTTGACGCCATCTGGCTGGCTGCTCATCAATTTTGACGTTTTGTTTTCCTCAAGGCCTACTAGATGGCAGACCAAGTAAAACGAAACTCTCTTGGGCGTCTGTGGCTGAGATTTAATTAATTTTGTCGGGTAAACACCAAATGGCTCACCAGAGATCTTTTACATGCCGACATTGTACGACATGGAGTGTCAAATGGACTTTCTTCCTCCCTTCAAAAATCAAGCCTACCTCTGCCAGGTTTGAAACCGCTATCTTGGGATCCGGAGGCTGATAAAATACCATGGATCCACAGAGGCAGCTATTGACGCAGTTGGATAAAGACTTTCAAGAACAACAACTGCAGAAAATTCTACAGAATCTTTAAATGGAATCTCAGTCACTATAACTCAACCAGCCTCCACTTCAGAGGTTCAGATGGGAAGATAGCTTATGATGATTCAGACAACTGCCACCTTCTGGCAAAGTACATTGAGAATCTCTTTAACTGTGAATCACATGATGCATTCTTCGCTTTTCAAGACAACATTAAGCAACCAAACTCTCAACCACAGACTAAAGAAGAAGTGGTAAAAATCATTCAGTCTTTGAAAACCAACAAAGCATCGGGAGAAGACTCATTAGTAACCAAACTGTGGAAGCAGGCTGGATATACGACTGGAGACAATGAATGTACGAAATTAGACATTATGATCATAAAACGCATTACTGCCACACCTGTAGATATGCATAAATGCGGCAAACTTTCCTGTTATTTATTTTTATTCTTTCCGTCATGGAACTTCTGGCACTATCCGGACACTTGATGGTATACCTAACCTTTTAGGTCTTTCTTATTTCTTTTACAGCTGTTTAGGCAAATCTTGATGTGATAAATGTAGAGAACAAGCATGAAATATAGTTAAAAATAAGGGTCTGGCTTTCAACAGCTGCAGTTATCCAAAGAATGCTTCCAGTCACTATGTATTCAGATGTACAACTCGTAACATACGCTAGTTATCAGCTTGTGGTTTGGCACACTTTCTACAGCACGGCTTTGTTCGGAAGGAGTGGCTTTTGCTACACATACACCAACTGGGAATATCAGAAACCATCTCCAGAAACCATTTGGGAATAGATTCACACTGTTTGGACTCTAAAATTATTTTTAAAAGTTTCAAAAAGATGGGACCTCAAGTGCTTTCGACTGCAGTGCATGGCTGACGAGATGGCAGTGAAGATGATGTCATTTGGAATAATGACACGCCGGTAGCAGGGAAGTTGGCGGCACAAGACGATAATCAAAGAAATCAATGAAAGCAGTGATCAGGTTTACTGTGTGGTGGGCCTACTGCTCAGCTGACAGAGACAAATGACTGACCTTGAAGTTATTTTGTATCAATATTGCATAATATGATGATACGATACCCTTACCCCTTTTCCTTACGTGGTTGAGTATGAAGTGAGACAAATCTTCATAGCGAGTTTTTACGACTGTATGCCCTTCCTGACGTCATCCTCGTCAGAGGAATTAATGAGATGAAATGAATGACATGATATGAGTAACTAAAGCCGACTATATTTACTTTATATGTAGGCCTAAAATTCACGTTCACCATTTATTGTCTTTTTACATTTAGAAATACTGCCTTCCAACAAAAATAGCCAGTATAACTCAAATACATTCATAGGTTTGTTAAAGAATAGTGTAGAATGTTTACATGTACAATTTATAACTCTTTATAGCCTAGAAGTCCTATGTTAACTGCACAAAATTTGGGGTTATCGCATATGGACCCCCCTTACTATTTTTGGCTGTAAATGTGGAAAAAAAGGGAGTCTAATACATGAGTAAATATGGTATGGTATCCATTGCTGTTCGTAGAATAATGCATGGTGTTATTGATATTCATTCAGGCCACCTGTGAGAGTATCCTGAAGGTGATGACACTGGGCAACATTTTGGTGACATCGTGTGGCATGCAGGCGCTGTATGGACTCTTTGTATCTCAGCCTCCTGTCACCTCACTACCAGCATCTCTCAATGCTCAGCTGATAACTGCTCTGTTTGATTACCAGCCTGCTGCTAGTGATACACAGCCAACTCTTGCTTGGGTTGCAGTCATGCAAGAAGGATATGTTAATCTTGGAAGGTAAGTTAATTGCTGTGATGTAGTGATAATGTTGACGAGTTTGTTGCGGTGTATACACTATCTATCCTTGTCCAATGCTTTCATTGTCCCATATACCTTAAGATTTGTTTCTAAACTTGTTTTGCCAATATATTTGAACTGGTTGCAGTTCTTTATTTGGACATTCACTGCATAATATTATGTGGCAATGCTGATGATGGATAATCCTAAACATTTAACAGACTGGTGTATTAATTTTTATGATACTAAAATTCTTTTGCCTCATATTTTTCAGATTTGAACTTGGTTCTTTTTCTTTTTCTACCGATTTTCCCAAACTTGTGGGGTTGCGGGTGCGAACTGTGTCACACATGTGGATTTGGCCCTGTAAAAAGGACTGATCCAGGAAGAAAAGGGAAAGTGCTGGGATGACTTTACTACAAGGATAGAGGAAGATGGTCAAGGAAGTAGGAAACATACAAAATAGTAAACACTAAAAGAAATGAATATATTAACATCCTTGCACTAGAAACAGATGATGGTAGCTTAATATGAACAGAGGAAGGGATCAGGGATGAAATGAAGAAGTACTTCAACATGCTGTTAAATGGAGATGGGGGCAACACCACCACAAATGACTGTAGTGTAGATGAAGCCAAAAACAACAAATACCCATTAACATGGCTTGAGGTAGAAACAGCACTAAAGAGCATGCAAAATGGGAGGTGCCCAGGCTTTGATGATCTCAGCTCAGACATGATAAAGGCAGCTGGAATACCAGGCTAGAATTGGCTATATAGTGTGTTATCAGTGATTTGGGAAGGAAACAAAATCCCAGAAGATTGGAGTAAAGGAGTTATCATCCCACTGTTCAGTAATGGCAACCGACGGAAATGTGGAAATTATAGAGGCATCACGCTGTTGTCACACACTCTGAAACTGCTGGAAAAGATCATAGAAATGAGACTTAGGAAGGTAGTGGAACCTTTGCTTGAGGAAAAACAACACGGGTTCAGGAAAGGTCGAAATACTGTTAATCTTATCTTTGCAGTAAAAATGCTGACAGAAAAGTACTGGGAATATGGAAGAAATCTTGTGATTGCATTTACCAGTGTTGTAAAGAAACACAGACTTCAATGGTAATTCTACATAATGAGATTGAACAGGAAAAGACCTGCCAGAAAATATTTTGACCTTAATCTCATAGGAAGAAGACCACAGGGAAGATCAAGAAAATGCTGGATAGAGACTATAAGATCAGATGTGAAGGAGAGATGACAAATGGGAGGATGTACTGGAACAGATGATGTATGAAGACAGAAGGTGTTGGTGAGCACTTGTACACCACACCCAGGAAACTGGAGTTGGGAAATGATGATGATGATGCCCTTCTTGACGCCTACCCTATATGGAGGGATTTAATCACTATTGCGTGTTTCTGTGGTGGTTGGTAGCATAGTATATGGTATGAATATGAAGAGGAAAGTGTTGGAACAAACACAAACACCCCGTCCCGAGCCAGAACAATTAATCAGACAGTATTAAAATCCCCGACTTGGCCGGGAATGGAACCCGGGACCCTCTGAACCGAAGGCTTCAATGTTGATCATTCAGCCAAGGAGTGGGACCAGATTTGAACTTGCTTCAATCCTACATTTTTATAATAAGCCCTTAAGTAATAGTATGTATCAGAATTTATGAACTAGGGGCACTGCAGATGCCATTCAGTATTTGGTTGACATTTTCAATGTTCTACCTTGGCATTTAACCCTTTAAGTTCTAAGTTATAATGTTCATGATCACATGGCAACAGTAGGTTTTATTATTCATTTTGATGCTGTTTACAAATTGTGTAATTGAAAAAACAATTTAGTTTCTGTACGATCAAAACAGTGAATCATCGTGCGAGTTGGCCGTGCGTTTAGGGGCATGCAGCTGTGAGCTTGTATTCGGGAGATAGTGGGTTCGAATCCTATCGTTGGTAGGCTTGAAGATGGTTTTCCATAGTTTCCCATTTTCATACCAGGTAAATGCTGGGGCTGTAGCTTAATTAAAGTCACAGCCCTTACCTCCCAGTCCTAGCCCTTTCCCATCCTTCCATCACAGAAAACCTTCAGTGTGTCAGTACAATGTTAAACAAGTAGGAAAGAAGCGTGAATAGCAGGATAAAAATCATCTGCTTCCTAGCCACTGTCAGCAACTTCAGCTACCTTTTATTGCCTACAGCTGTAGCAACAGGAGTCTCCATGTTGCTTCCACTCTCTATTTCAACCTCTATAAACTTGCTATTCAACTCGCTTTCACGGAATAACTCAGAAATAGGATCATAAATTTCATCATCATGTATCTGGTTTATTTCTTGTAAAACTCATTCTGCTTGACTTGACAAGGTCAATCATGCTTTCACATTGCGGGTAGTTACATTCCTTTCTTTTATCAAAACTCTTGTAAAAACAATATAGTAACATCGTCATAGAAGTTGTGCATTGAATGCTGCAATGGTAGCACTTCCTGTTTAGCACCACAATCACAGCGTCTAGCACTGGAAAGGTTAACATTAAAAATTTTGAATTGGATGTTTGAACTTTCGATAATAAGGATTAATAACTATGTATAATGTTTTTAGACTTGGATATTAAAGAGACATCAAAACCATGAATGAGTCCTTCAATAGTTTGTTACCTATGGTATGAAGGGAGATCCTGAAATTGCCCATCTTCACTGCCCACTTATTTTGGCACCAGGCCTTTTGCAAGAAAAATATTATTTTGCTTGGTTTTAACTTTTAACAGTTTAATACTCATGCATGCAGAGCTGTACAACATTCTTGTTTGTTGTAAATGATGCCTAAGGACATTTTTCCTCTTTCTTTTTTTTTTTTTTTCTTTTTTTTTTTTTTTTTTTTTTGAGAATTTTCCAAACGTTGACCAGTGTAGTCTTCATTTTACTGCAATGATAACTCTACGCTGTCTGTACTCCGAGGAACTTCTACACCTGGGAATCCTTCTTCAGAATGTGTTTGGACTTGATAGGTTGACCGAGTTAATGCACACAAATAAGCGTGCGTTGTGTA
The DNA here is from genome assembly GCF_040414725.1 of Anabrus simplex. NCBI lineage: Eukaryota > Metazoa > Arthropoda > Insecta > Orthoptera > Tettigoniidae > Anabrus > Anabrus simplex. The sequence goes on from NC_090271.1 coordinate 143,827,907, forward strand.
CTAGTGAACATATACATTTGAAACTGGTTAAAACTTCCCTCTCTAGCTCATTTCCCTGATTATTATGCCATTATTCCAAAGTCCCAGTCCTGTCCTATTAAATACATGCTAAAGAAACCTGAATAACACATTTACGTCACTCTTTATTATGTTTGTAACTCCCATCATAAGGAATTTAAATTAGCGTTTGCAGCCATGTTGTGCGCCCAACGCGCCAACGGCAACTAGCCTGGGTAAGGATTTAGTAGAGAACTTAATTTCATGGCCCCGGACTACATAGCTTTGTGGCATATTGGCCTACTGCTGCAGGGAACATCAGTTCCAAGCCAGTTTTTGGTGTGGTGGTTTGGATTGCGCAGCAGTAGCAGCTCGTCTGATGTGTTGGTGCTTACTTTTACGTTCGTAAGTGAAATGTGTAACAGTGTACGTAAATTAGGCCTACTGTACTTACACATAGTGGTTTGCAGGACATTCAGTTATGGAAAAGAAGAAAGCTAGACAGTTTACAAATGATGAAAAATTAAAGTTTATTGAGAAAGTGGATGCTAATTCACACTTGATATGTGTGCAAATCTCCCAGATGTTGGACATTCCTACGACGACTTTAAACACAATTGTAAGCAACCAAAAGAAGATTGTGCGCTTGTCTGGCAGGGAGAAGCAGCTAAATGAGTTTCCAGATTTAGAAGGTGTTTGGTGAAATGGTTTAAACAAGCTTGAGCTTCGAATATTCCTATTGATGAAACAGTGAGTCAGGCCAAGGCATCACATTTAGTTGCCAAAATGGGATTATCTAACTTCAAGGCATCTAATGGATGGCTACAAGGTTTTTAAAAAAAACAAATGAATTAAACTTTCATACAAATCTGTATGTGGGGAGGCTGCATTGTCAGTATTGATACTGTTCAGACTTGGAGAGATACGATATCTGGTGTGTTAAGTGTTTTCTATTTTGTCATTATATAATTTAATGTGTGTTTTATGTCTAGTGCTAATGTATACGGTAAGGGATTTTAATGATTGTACATGCATTGTGTAACTTGCCGATGTTTAGAATTATAAGGCTGAGGATGACCCCTGTGGTTGGGTAGAAATCGGTCCCTTAAATAGTGATATGATTTAAAATCTCTTTGTCATTTTACTTATAGTGTATGGAAAGGTGGATAACCTCATTATTCTCCTGAGATACGACACTGCCGGAAATTTTAAAGGACTGTGGCCCTGATGATGTTTTTAATGCAGATGAAACGGGGCTATTTTTCCACCTTCTTCCTGATAAAATGTACACGTTCAAGGGTGAGAAATGCCATGGAGAGAAGAGTAAAGAGAGACTGACAGTGCTATTATGCTGCAACGAGTTTGGTACAGAGAAATTGTCGGCGCTCATAATAAGGAAATGGAAGAATCCGTGCAGTTTTAAGAATGTACGTACCTTTCCATGCTTGGATGACATCATCAATATTTGAGAACTTCTTGTAATCATTTGATGCCAGAATGGGAGTGCGACAGAGGAAAATCGTATTGTTCATTGACCGATGTGCTTGTGCACCCATTTGATACATCTTATTTGAGATATGTATGTGTAGCGTTTCTTCCCGCAAATTGTACAAGCCATCTCCAACCGGTGGTCCAGGGCATCATCCTGTTTTTGAAGCAGAAATATAGAAAGATGCTCGTGCAGAAGAGGTTGGTTTTCCTCAAAATGGCTTCAGTTAAAATCTCAATTCTGGATGCCATGCATTTCCTAAAATTTGCTTGGGCATCTGTAAATGAGACCACAATTCAAAACTGTTTCCGCAAAGCAAGCTTTGTTCGCTCAGCCACTGATGATGTTTCAATGGAAATAATGGAAAGCACTGATCATATGGATGAAGAAAGTAGTCAGCTTGGGACAGATGAAGACGGCGTGAATTTTGCTTCGTATGTTGAATGCGATGACAGTGTTGTCACTTGCGAGGTGCAGATAAACCAAAACCAAACCCCATGGCACTACAGCCCTTGAAGGGCCTTGGCCTACCAAGTGACCGCTGCTCAGCCCGAAGGCCTGCAGATTACGAGGTGTCGTGTGGTCAGCACGACGGATCCTCTCGGCCATTATTCTTGGCTTCCTAGACGGGGGCCGCTATCTCACCGTCAGATAGCTCCTCAATTCTAATCACGTAGGCTGAGTGGACCTCGAACCAGCCCTCAGGTCCAGGTAAAAATCCCAGACCTGGCCGGGAATCGAACCCGGGACCTCCGGGTAAGAGGCAGGCACGCTACCCCTACACCACGGGGCCGGCGCGAGGTGCAGATGGTTGACTAAATTCATGAACAGCAGATGATTGATAAAGACATTAACAAGCAAGAATCCGAGGATGAAAATGAAACCGGTGAGATCTGTGCAGCAGTACAAACGTATTCGGCAGTGGTAGAAGCTATGGACATAGTGTGATGTTATGTATCATGTTTTGTCGTGGATGACAGTGTAATGGATTACGTTACCAAATTCGATACTCTTGTGTGTAATTTGGAATGAAAGAAGAAGCAGTCTACATTAGATAAGTTTCTTGCATGCAAGTAATGATACTATACACAAACCTTTTCTCGATACCTGAGCACCCTAGTGCTGAATCGGTAGACCTCGGTTATCTTTGAGATTCGTATCGGCAACCTTTGAAACACGAACTATGAATCGGTTATGCATTGCCGTGAGACATCTGGCATACACTTTACGTACTAGTAATGTTGTTGTTTACACAGCAAAGCCAAACTATAGAATTCATGCTAGGAACAAGATTCGCATCAAGAAATGTTATATAATGTGTGTGTGACACAGTTGTTGGCTTAAGATAATAAAAGTTTAGAAAATTCATATCGGTCGATCATATTATCGATTCAATTCAGATTTCATTTCCATTCAGTTGGCAGTATAACCGGAACTGGGAGAGCTCCCTCCCTACACTTCAACCCCGTAAAACCTGGTATCAAGAAAAGATTTGCATATAATATGCAAGTCACTGTGTATTTTTCTTTATTCTAAATCATATTCTTGACCATTTTTGTGCATTTTATAATTTTTATGAAAAAACCAACGTGTATAGTTTGCCTTTCCATTAACTGTTTTCCTTGATGTTCTATTATGTTGGTGGGGTTAAAATGTATTATGTTGTTATTCAGTTCATTATGATGGTAAACACTTGTTTGTTTTTATCATAATTATTTTTACTCTGAAACTTAACTTTAATATATATATATTTTTTTAGCACTTTTCCTCTTTATATGAAGTTTTCTTTTATTTTCTTTTTTTCGGTCCCCACAAAAATGTCTTAACCAGTTTTGGCTGTACTGTACTGTGCTATAAGACACTTCGTGATTTAATACACAAAACAGAACAGCATACAATCTGCATATGCATCTTTTGATAGGCACTTACTAATAAGCTTGCCATGCATCCTTGGTCGGTACAGATTTGTGCACACCTCCGGTACATTGATCTTGGCAGGTGGTTGTCGTGCCACTGATAGGAAAAATGCAGCACAGCTGGTTCTTACAAGGGAACCTCCGACTTTTTCACATCTAATTTTTGTGAAACTTAGTAATAAAGTGTGTGTTGAGGTAAAAATAACATCCATGAAGCAGTTTGTTTTGGAGCTGTTTCTGTCTCGAGTTATTGAAAGGAAAACTTTGAACACCTCCCAGTAGTTAGGCAACCTGTAAACATTCACTGGTAAAATGGATGACAGAAATAACAGTTTACTTCATGGATGTTACTTTTACTTCATTGCACACATTATTACTAATTTCCATAAAAATCAGAAGCAGGAAAGTCGTGGGTTTCCTATGTTCATTCAAACGCTCTCAACTGTATTGTGTAACTAGAGCAATGGAATTTTGATAGTCATCATCATCGTCATCATTTCCCATTTCCAGCTGACACCAGGTGGGAGCAAATATGATTCCTCTCCACTTTGTTCTGTCGTTCCACCATTCTTCTTCCGATACAATGTTCCAATCCATGTTTCGTTTTCTAATGCTACTCTACACCAAGTCCATCTACCGCGTTCTTATTCTTCCTTGTCCTCTCTTTCCTATCTTCCGTCCGTCCAGTGCTCGTCCTGTTAGTCTTACTTCATTCATTCGTTTGACATGTCCAAACCATTTCAATCTGTTTTGCTCCAGTTTGTCTTTTAATTTCTGTACTCGTAATTTTAGAGCTTTTTTCCTGTTTGCAGGTGTGACCTGTCATTGTGCTGTGCAAATTTACCACGTCTCTTCATTGTACTCACTCAGCTGTGGTTGGCAGAGAAACCTGAGGTGATGAGTGGTGCCACACGAGCTATGGAAGCTGTGGTGCAATCTTGTGTTCATCAAGCATGCTCCCCAGATACATCCTCATTATACCAGCACAACATTGAAAAAGTGATCACCACTGTCACTGCTGGGCTGCAATATCAGTATCATTCAGCATGGCAGCATGTTCTGCATCTCTTAGCTGTACTCTTTGAGGTAAATAATTGTGATGTTTGAAATACCCATATTTTATCATCATCATAGTCATCACGCTAGAAGCCTCACCCCACACGCATCTGAACACCAGCTGGTGCTGATTCTTGAACCTCTTGATCCAACCATTTGAAGTTTTAGTCAGTGATGCCCATCTCCTCTGCTAAATTACAGGCTTGTACTTGAATCACGGTTCCATTGATGGGTAAGTTTGAAGCACGGACTTGCTTGAACCACTTGAATAACTTGCTTTCCAGTCCAGGAAACTGTCTCTCTCACAAGTTTCCTTTTGCTGAGTATTGTATTCATTATAGACTGAGGAATATTCCACTTTCATGCTGTATCGACACGCTTCATGTGAGGATTACAATCCACATCTCGAATATATTCCATTTTGTCATTGTTATTATCTGTTGTACTTCTTTCTTATCCATTATGTTACTCATGTTCGTAAGTATTATCTCAAATTACCCTACACTTGACCCCCGGGTGGTGCTAAATGAGTAACAGTGTTAAAGATGACCTGTCAAATGCAATGAAATAGGTTGTAGCAACACACTGAGTAAACATTTATCACACCACTGAAATGCACAAGCACAAGGTGAGCAAACTTGCATCTTACCAATGAGACACTCCTGAATCCAATCTATATATATAAAATAAGTTTTGTCTGTACATTGCTCAAAATTTAAAAACGTTGGTATTTCTGTATCAGTCATGTTCATAGTAACAAGGAAATGCATTTTTTAATTTTCCGTAATGTCTGTATGTATGTATGTATGTATGTATGTATGTATGTATGTATGTATACGCATCACGAGAAAACGGCTGAAGAATTTAATGAAAACCGATATGTAAAGTCCGGGAATAAGTCGCTACAATCTAGGCCATAAATAATCTTTTTCACGCTGAGAGAAATGGTAGTTTAGGGGAAGGCTTAAAATTTAATTCTCAAATATTTATGTTATTAGTGATCCTATGTTAATGAAAACCGGTATGTAAAGTTCTAAAATAAGTTGCTACGATATAAACTGTAAATAATCTTATTCACCCTTAAAGAAATGGGCCTAAAATTTTATTCGCAAATATTTATGTTATTAGTGGTCCTATCTTAATTAAAATAGGTATGCAAAGTCAGCAAATAAGTCGCTACAATCTACGCCATAAATAATCTTATTCACACTGAGAGAAATGGTAGTTTAGGGGAATGCCTAAAATTTAATTCTCAAATATTTGTTATTAGTTGTTCCATCGTAAATAAAATCGGTATGCAAAGTTGGAGAATAAGTTGCTACACTCTAGGCCATAAATGACTTTACTCACGCTGAGCGAAATGGTAGTTTAGGGGAAGGCCCAAAATTTAATGCTCGAATATTTGTGTTATTAGTGGTCTTACTGACAATTACTATATAAATAAAGCTACATAGTATTAAATTTCCGATCACATATGTCTTATACATTTTGTCCGTACTGGCTATGATAACGGAGATATTCATGAATATGGATTTTTGTTGCTAAGATCATATCAGCGCCATCACGAGAAAATGGGTAAACAGAATTTAATGAAAGTCGGGGAATAAGGAACTACAGTCTACGCTATAATTAATTTTATAAGACGGTCTTATATTACAGAGTTGAAAGAAAACGGAATGTGAAGGCCTACAATACAGAAAGCTAATAACATTGATCAACAATAACATTACATTGACCATTGTTTTTTGTGATTTGCTTTGTGTCTCTGTTGCCATTCATCTCCGATAGATGGGATTACTGCTGAATACAGAGTTTTTTTAAAATTTGCTCTACGTCGCGCCGACACAGATAGGACTCATGGCGACGATGGGATACGAAAGGGCTAGGACTGGGAAGGAAACAGCCCCTACATTAATTACTTTACAGCCCCAGCATTCAGCATTTTACTGGTGTGAAAATTGGAGACCACAGAAAACCATCTTCAGGGCTGTCGATAGTGGAGTTCGAACCCACTAACTCCCGGATCCAAGCTCACAGCTATGCGCCCCTAACCGCACAGCCAACTCACCTGGTCGCACCGAGTATAACAGCCTGCCTGAAAATTGGCGGGAAGTAGCTGGGGAAGTAGCTGATACTACTGATAGTTAACAAAATGGTTCATCATAGCATTCGAGCTATTCAATTCCTACTCTGAGGCACTGATTGGAATGAGTAGTGTGTATATTTAAAGGAATAATGGCACAGAAGTGTTCACGGCTGTCTGAGGTCTGGTCATTGCAGCACTGGAACTTTGGACTGTTAAGATCGGCACCGTAGTACTGTTCGTTGAAAGTGAGAAGATGTGTGGTTTATTAATTTGATCAAGTATTTTATAGGCCTCTAACATTGCTTTTAATCACTACATTCCTTCTGACGACTTCAGGTAGGAAAACCACATAGACAGTCTTTCTGAGAATCCCGTAGCGAAGCATGGGTACATCAACTAGTACAGTATAAAAAAAGCCACCAGATCTAGTGAAAGAAATTCTATATTAGCGACACTGACAAGAACAAACAACAGATCAAAACAACTTGTTCGCTTGCGTAGAAGATGACGCATTTCTTAAAACACTGAACTGAACAGAAAATTACCATCTACTGTATGTCATTAATTCAAAGAGCAACATAGCGACTGGATTAAGAGCAGCTCTACAAGGAAAATAGACGTAATCGTAAATTCTGTCGTTGCCTACACAGTGGTTCTGCATACACCACTAAACTAAGTTTCTAATTTAAAACAGAAACAAAAGTCAACTTCTTTTCTACCAGTAATTCATAAATTTCATATTGGAATCCGTATTGAAGTACGTATAAGCTCATGCAAAAGCACCTAGGCAGTCAGCACCAAAGTGAGGACATACAAGTGGACTATTCTCCTACCATATCGGGACTTTCTTTTGCATTAAAATATACCCAGCCACAGAAAGAACTTTCTCTTGAAGTCCCCTCTTCTACTCTAGGGCTGCTCTGCCTTCATGATGCATACAAACAAAGCCCAGCTACCATGCCATCACAAGTTCATGATCTTAAATTGCCACAATCACAACCTTAATCAACAGCAACATTTTTTATCCTAAGAAGTTACAAGTTTTAGAAATACATATACAAGTGTACCTGAGTGCTTTCAAATATAAAACCTCAAACCTACTACACTGGCGTAGCAGGGAGAGAGGTGATACTCCCAAGTGGCACTTTCCAGGTGGCGGATAGGGGGGTCCTAACCAGCTTGCCGGCAGACTTGAGCGAAATAAAATAGCTCTCGCAGACCAAACACACAACTCCCTGTGGGTGGGGGACGCAGACGAAGAATACACCCACGGTATCCCCTGCCTGTCGTAAGAGGCGACTAAAAGGGGCGACCAAGGGATGATCGAATTAGAACCATGACACTACTTGTAAATAGTACTATCACGCATGGAACACCATGGGTCGCTTTTACGTGTGTGTGGTACCACTATGTTGGGTACACAATAGGTTTGTGATTAGTAGCAACATTGTGTGTTTCTGGCTGGGTTTTACATTACTTGTGATTAATACCACTATATGAGCGACACCATGGGTCTGCCTTGCCTGTGATTAGTACCTACTATGTGAGGAACACCACGGGATTGTACGAGTCCCTGTGGTTAGTACACTTATGTGAGGAACACCATATGTTTGCGTTTCCTATAAATGGTGCTGCAATGTGAGGAACACCATAGGTCTGTGTTACATGTATGCATTACATTACCTGTGAGTAGTACCATAATGTGTGGAATACCGCGAATCTATGCTACTTTTGATTAGTACTGCAACATGGCAGATACCATGGTTCTACTTTCCTAGCAATAAGTACATTATGAGGGGCCGATGACCTGGATTTTGGACCCCTTCAGACTACAAGCATCATCAATTCAGTATTATGCTTTAGAAGCAGGCACTTGGTCAGTAATACTATTTTTTAACACTAGTTTCTGGGAATGTGGGGCATTGCGGGTTGGGTCCACCGATTGTTTTAAATTCATATCCATCCATTCATTCTTTGTCCTCCTGTTTTGAATTCTGGTCAGTGGAGGATTTTGGACTTTTAACTTGTCGTTCCATTTAGTCTCATTTCATACCATTAGGGGCCGATGACCCAACTACAGTGGAACCTCGATTATCCGTTCCCGGAAACTAAGTTTTCCCGGAATATGCGTTCAAATTACGCAGTCCCGCGAGCATCGTAATTAAATCATGTTGTAAGAATCCTGCATTATCTGTTCCTCGAAGAAACAATTTCCTGGATCAACCATCTAGAAATTTATCCTTTAAACAACAAGCATCATCATCATCATCATCATCATCATCAAATATTAACTGTCAATCATGACCAAAAAAGGTTATTTTACCCACTATGAAGTTTTAATGACACAACACAAATGTCAAGTGCACTCGAGTGCTCATTTTATGTAAATAAATGTGTTCTTATAATAGTTCTTTGAATGTTATAAGCCATTTTATATAGCATTTTAAGTTTAGCGTAATGTCTAGTCTACCACTTTAATTTTAATGTTAAGAACAATATGGCTGAAGATGCCTATTATATTGTAGGTGAAACCTGTCCTGTTATTTATTAATACTGATTTTCATTTTTAATAAATTCAACAAATAATGTAGTAAGTGGACACAGTGCTGTGCGAAGTCCAATAAAACACAACGAAGAAAGTGAAATACATCAGCTATGACCTTCTTGTTGCGTCATAGCTCAAACCTGTTCTACACTGTCAAAAGCACATACCCTCTTCATTGTCTCATTAAAATTCCTGATCACCCTCCATTCAGTATCCCTCCTGTGCAATATCCCACTGACAACAATTTCTGTTCTGTGTTTTCCCATTTCCACACCAGGTTAACACTATGCATCCGCCAGTAGTAATATTACTACCACGCGGCGTGCGCCTGAGTGGCGCTGTTAGTAATACTACTACCACGATCTTTGAAATTCAGCCACTCAAAAGCTATTCACGTTATCAAATTAGTTTTTGCTTTGGCGTGTTGTCGATTTCCTTTACTATCGTTAGGTGGTGTTGTCGATCAATAGTGATTGGTGGTGCAACTTAGGGACGATGCTTCGTAGCCACGTGTGCTCAGTTAGATCTTACGTAATTGCTGACATACGTACTCCTCGCGCGCTTCGGTTAGATAAGCTCAAATTTATGTGCGTGTGTTCTAATAATAGATCATATGACTTCACAGATTTAGAACGAAAGTATAGTGAGGCAACAGCCTGCAATCATCTCTCAAGTAGTCGATTTATACTGTATAATTATGACCATCTGTGGGACTGTCAGACTAAAGCAGCTGGCACCGTGATGCCAAATCGGAAAGGAATGCCAAAATCAGAGTTCACGAAAAAACTTAAAAAGGGTGAGAAAAATGTCATTGCAGAAGGAACACCTTCTAGCAATAAAGTGGCGAGTTGTTCGAGACGTGTATATGCTGAGCACTGCACATGATGATATGATTGAAGTACCTGCAGCAAGAGGGAGCCACGAGAAATCCAAACCATCAGCAGTAGTAGACTATAACAAATTCAATATTGGTGTTGATAAATCTGACCGATTGTTGGCATATTATGAATTCACAAGGAAATCGATCAAGTGGTGGAAAAAATTATACTTCCATCTGTTTGATCTTGCCATAGTGAATGCCTATATACTGTACCGTAAAGCTTCTTCACAAAAACTTACCCTTTCGAAATTTTGTGAACGTTTAGCGGATGATTTGGTGAGTAGTGTTGGGGCCGAAATTACTGAAGAATCACGAGCATCAACTGCGGGAAGGCTAGTAGGTAGAGATAATTTTCCAGACAGAATACCTGCAGTAGGCACGAAGAAAGGACAAGCAGCGTACGTGCAAGGTTTGCAATGACAAGTCCAAACATAACACCGGTTGTGCTGTGAAGAAAATGACAACCATATATTGTCGTAAATGTGACGTAGGTCTTTGCATAGGAGAATGTTTTGAGTGTTACCATACCAAAGCTAAGTATTGGGAATAACAATGTGTAATTCTTCTATTCAGTGACTAAAAACTATAAAACTTTTCTAGTGAATTTTTTTTTTTTTGCTAGGGGCTTTACGTCGCACCGACACAGATAGGTTCTAGTGAATTAGAAATTCAAGTGCGTGAACAAGGATATCAGAATGGACCAATATTGTAGCCTAAGTTTCTTTCCAATGCTGAAGGTAAGCATTTTTTATTTGATTTCGTGGGATAGCCCACTATTTGTACAATATGTATATAAATTTGTTAATTTATAATGCGAAAACTGACAGAACTGTGAATATTTTTCTGAGAGTCTAAATTACGCCGGCACATGGTAGGGACGCCATCTTGAAACGTCCGGGCTCATAGTGTTAATGCTAGGGGGGGGGGGGGGGGCGCTGTACGTTAAATAAGACCATGTTCGCTTCCTAACACTTTCCTATCCCATCACCGCCACAAGACCTACCTGAGTTGATGTGATGTAAAGCAGATATTTAAAAAATATACCTGCTTGCTTAAATTTCTCCCATGGAGGATTAACCAGATCCCACACTTCTCCAACTACAGTGAAACCTCGATTATCCGTTCCCGGAAACTACGTTTTCCCGGAATATGCATTCAAATTATAGATAAGAAATGTGTTTTTCCACCATTCAATACACAATTTATTTTAATAGATTAAGCTAGTACCGGTTTCGGCTCTTTAACGGCCATCATCAGCTAGTACATGTTTTGTTTTAGCCATTAGACAATACACAAGTTGTTATTGTATTAGGCATCCAGATGTCTAATGGGGGATGGAATGATAGCATATAATTAAAATATCAGTGGTCAGGTTAAAAAGTTATAAATAGAGCATGAGTATGTAAAACATATTAAAAACACACAGGTCACAAAATAACATTTAAAAAGTTTCAACACATTAAAATTGTACGTATAGGTAGACACTTGTTAAAATTTTTCAATTTTTGTTATATGGATTCCATTCTTCTGTCCTCTGTGCAGATCCTTCTAAGTAATGTTGATTTTAGTTACGTAGGGTAATCTTCGAGGACATTTTGAAACTAGTGTACGTCTTATTGATGTGGGCCTTTGTCATGATGAAATTTCGTTATGTTATATATCCCAACTTGTGATATACTATGGCAAGTTTCAATACAGCAAACAGCAGGTCTCGAGCATGTATTTAGAAGTAGTCGGTGGTAACACTTCTCTCGTCTATGTTTGTTCTTGTAGTCTGTAAAGATAAAGTGATATAAGTATGCCGGTAGTGTGTGCATTTATAAATAATAATATGCATTCAAATTACAGGATCCCGCGAGCATCATAATTAAATCATGTTGTAAAAATCCTGCATTATCCGTTCCTTGAAGAAACGATTTCCCGGATCAACCTTCCAGAAATTCCAGTCCCATCAACGATAAATCCTCGATCAATCGTTTTTTAACAAACTGTATCTCACGAAAGGACAGCTGTGGCATACTTCTGTATCTTGGCGTTAACGGCCCGTCATTGCTATAATTAGAGCAAGTGTTGTACCGGTACTGGAGAAGCGATTGGCGGTGAACTTGCATAAGGGACCATCTTAGCATCGCATTCGGGTGGTATTGTTTAGAGAATCTTGGAAAATCATAAAGCAGAGAGTGGCCACAACAATTGTAAGGAGACACAGCACATTTCGACAGCTCTGCTTGAAGACGGAACTAGTTTTGTCAAATGTTCGCACTTTTAAAACGTCCACATTATGTCCAGAGTTAGATGTTTATAGCCGGGCTGAGTGGCTCAGGCGGCTAAGGCGCTGGCCTTCTGTCCCCAACTTGGCAGGTTCGATCCTGGCTCAGTCCGGTGGTATTTGAAGGTGCCCAAATACGTCAGCCTCGTGTCGGTAGATTTACTGGCACGTAAAAGAACTCCTGCAGGGCTAAATTCCGACACCTCGGCGCGTCCGAAAACCGTAAGAGGGTAGTTAGTGGGACGTAAAGCAAATAACATTATTATTATTATTATTTTTTTTGCTACGGGCTTTACGTTGCACCGACACAGAGAGGTCTTATGGCGACGACATTATTATTATTATTATTATTATTATTATTATTATTATTATTATTATTATTATTATTATTATTATTATTATTATATGTTTATATTTTTACATTTTTTCGATCGTACTGCCGAACAGGTTTTCGGCACTTTCCTCAGGGCACTGTAGAGTAACTGGGCTTTCAGGCAGGAATCGAAACTGCTCCTTCTTAACACAAATTTAGTATTTTAATGTTATCGTACACACTTATGTTGGTGAGATCAGAACAGATGTTGCACCTTACATTAAAAAAGAAAGCCATGGGAGGTCTTGGGATTGTCTATTACTCTTTAGGTCCTAATGTAAGACTGAGAATATGTTTTCGTGTTAAAATACCAACAAGAAAAGTCGTTTTAATTGCGCATGTTACATTTAAACGTTTTGTATCATTTCCAACTCGTACTGACATGTGCAGCGAGCACGCTTTTCAGATGACCTCAAGGTCACAAATAACTGTAATTTCAGAAGTTTTGATGATATTTCTTTTATCTTTCCAATTTGATTGGATTAGTGACGAGCAGAATTGAATATAATGCATTAGAAAACTTTTGAGAATCGATACTTACATTCGAAACCATGTTTTCGAGTTCAACATAACCTTTAAAAGTAGATGTAGGCCTAATTTACGCGGTACAAGCTTTCCAGAAACTGCCTACGAACAGTATACCGGAGATAAAATTACAATGAAAGATTAAGAAAAGAACGGATTTCGCCATCATGTTGGGCGCTTTTGTATCTAATGTGCTTTATTTTGTTAGATGAGAGAATAAAAAACTACTTGTGGTCGATTGTCGTTTGACTTGGCATTATTAGATTTTTCAAAGAGTTTGGCTAATCAAAGTTGCTGGACTGAAATAACTTTTCGTGGGAAACTGACGAAGATCCCCTGTAAAATTGGATGTAAAGTATCGAGATTTTGAACTTGCATACTGGTAAATAATGCGGTTTTGCAGTCTAACATGCCTGCCTCTCATCCAGAGGGCCCGGGTTCGATTCCGACCAGGTCAGGCAGTTTTACCTGGATATAAGTCTGGTTCCAGGTCTACTCAGCCCACGTGATTACCTTTAATTGAGGAGCTATCTGATGATGAGATGGTGACCACGATCTAGAGAACTAGAAATATTGGCCGAGAGGATTTGTTACACTGACCATGCGTCACCTCGTAATCTGCAGGCCTTCAGGGTGAGCAGCGGTCGCTTGGCAGGCAAAGTCCCATTGGGGCTGTTTGGTTTTGTTTAGGTGTTTTTGTAGGATTATAATTATACATATTTAATTTTTATGATGTTGCCAAATTGTTAATGGTTTTCATTCATTCCCAGATTTTCCGCTGTCCCGTGTTGTACGTTTTATTTTCATGGTCCCTCGAAAAATGGAGAATCGAGGTTCCACTATATGTTGGTACCAATGTGAAAACTACTACATTCTTGTAACCCACCTGCTTCCCTTCTGATTTCCTTAACGTGTGCCATAGTTTAATTCCTGGTTACTTTATCGGTTTCCTTTCCTCTACACATGTGCCTAACAATGGAGTCTCCCATTCCTGTCCTATAATAATCTGGAAAAAATAAGGTTTCTATTGGTGAGGGAATTACTGCAGTGGTTGAGTTCCCTTCTTTCCGTGTTCCTTATTTCATTTCTTCATACTTCCAAAATGTGTTACACTTTTCTGAAATATTTAATACTTTTTTCTTTGACAGTAATGTAATTTTGTTCTTCTTCATTCAGTCATCTACAATGAACTTGGACCACTAATGTTTCTCTTCATGCTATTGTTTCATTACAGTGGGTACAAAATTGGTTGACTGCAACCTACTGTATTTTCTTTTAGTATTTGTTTTCAAGTGTATTTTACCTACTGCATATTTTTGCAGGCTGCAGGTGAAACATGCCTACAGTTGTTTAAGCCATGTCTGAAAACTCTTGGAGAATTACGAGATTCAGAACAGTTTTCATATAGAAAGGAACTGGAATTTGCTGTGGGAAAAGCTGTCCGTGTTATGGGCCCAGAAGCTGTACTCTCCCTCATTCCTCTCCAGGTAATTTAGATTTTTAAAAACAACATATTAGCAAATATTTTGGGTGTATGAATCCCATCAAGTGTCCAGAAATATTTTATTTTACTTGATTATCCTGATCTGGATTTCTTTGCTCAGATTACAGGTCAAGAAACAAATTTTGAATTCAGGCGAAGTTGGATGTTACCTGTGCTGAAGGACAACATTCAAAGAGCACCACTAAAATTCTTTGTGGATTACTTCTTACCACTTGCTGTTGTATGCAGGTAAAAGATCAGTGTTTTTATGTTTTGCATGGACTGTGACAAAGAAAGTGTAGAAGTGTGAAAAACGTTTAAATGAGAGGGAGTGCTGTGTGTGTTGGTTGATTCAGTCATTTGACTAATTGACTTCTGTGATGAGTCTCTTCCACTTGATTCTGTCATGTGCAGTATATTTAGCCACTTCATAGCTCCGTAACTGTAAATTCTTAGGAAGCACTATACACGGAAATAAATTTGTAAACAACACAGAAGTAAAATCTATATATATAAAATAAGAGTTTTGTCTGTACATTGCTCAGAATTTTAAAAGAATGGTATTCCTGTATCGATCATTTCCACAGTAACAAGGAAATAATCTTTTTACTTTTCTGTAATTTCTGTCTGTCTGTCTGTCTGTCTATCTGTCTGTATGCGCATTATGAGAAAACAGCTCAAGGTAATGAAAATCTGTATGTAACATCGCAGAATTAGCCACTACAATCTTAGGCTATAAATCATTTTATTCACGCTGAGTGAAATGGTTGTTTAGGGGAAGGCCTAAAATTTGGTTTACAACTATTTTTTTGTTATTAGTGGTCCTATCGATAAATACTACATAACTAGAATAACATATATAGAATTTAGTTTCCGATCATTTATGTCTTACACATTTTTACAGTAGCGGCTATGATAACAGAGATATTCATGAATTTATATTTTTGTTGCTAAGTTCATATCAGAAACGAGAAAATGGGTAAACAGAATTTGGTGAAAATTGGTATATAGAGTCAGGGAATAAGAAACTATAGTCTAAGCTATAAACAATTTTATTCACCTTCAATGAAATGGTAGTTTAGGGGAAGATGCCTAAAATTTTATTTTTAAATTTGTCTGGCTCCATGGCTAAGTGGTTAGCATGCTGGCCTTTGGTCACAGGGGTCCCGGGTTCGATTACCGCCAGACTCTGGAATTTTAACTGTAATTGGTTAATTTTGCTGGCAGATGGGCTTGGTGTATGTGTCGTCTTCATCATCATTTCATCCTTTTCATGACGCCCAGGTCGCCTATGTGCATCAAATCGAAAGACCTGCATCTGATGATAAAGATGTAGATTTCCATAGGGAACCTGAAATATTTGTTCCGAATGAGTAAATTTGTACCAATATAGTTTGTCTGTTAATGGACAACTTAGCACACTGGGGCGAAACTCTGGCAACCAAGAATGATTTAGCTGGAAAATTTATAATGTCCAATAACAGGTTAACTATATTGGTATTAGACCTGCATCTGGCGAACCAAACTTGTCCTCGACACTCCTGGCACTCGAAGCTTTACGCCATTTCATTTCATTAACGTACCGACTATGATAAGAGTGGTATTTCAGGGTCTAAAGAAAACTAAATGTGAAGGCCATCGAGAGCTCATAAAATTGATCAACAATAACATTACATTGACCATTGTTTGTTGTGATATTCTTTGTCTCTTATGCTGCCACTCATCTCCGATAGATGGGATTACTGCTGCGTACAGAGTATAACTTTCTTCTTTAGCATGCCAATGCTCTGGTTCATATATTTTCTGATACTGCTGGTACGTAATACACTGGTTCATCATAGTATTCCAGTTATTCAATTCCTACTCTGAGACGCTGATTGGAATGAGCAGCGTCCACACTTAACGGAATAATAGCAGAGGAGTGTTCATGGCTTACGGCTGTCTGCAGCCTGGTCATTCCACATTTGGAACTATGGACTGTTAGATCGGCAGCATAGTACTGTTCGTTAAAAGTGAGAAAATGTGTGGTTTTTCATTTGATCGAGTATTTCTTTAATACCAATATAAATGGTCCGTTATTGGACATTATAAATTTTCCAGCTAACTCATTCCTGGTTGGCAGAGTTTCGCCCCCGTGTGCTAAGTTGGGCTCATCAGTTGGTGCTTAGCAATCCCACCAAGACGCATGGCTAGTGCATACCGTGGAGGCCACTGCGGGATAAATATTTCAGTTTCCCTATGGGATTCAACATCTATATTATATTTCTTTAATCACGACATTCCTACTGGCGTCATTGTAATGACCTTGATTTCAGTTGGGAAAACAACTAAGACAGTCTTTCTGAGGATGTAAAAAGGAGGTGGAGAGTGAGAGTCTGCCATGATAATGAAAAATCCCCAACTTGATCGTGACTGATGGTAGGCAAGAGGGCCTACCATTACAGTGAAAATTCCCTAACCCAGTCTTCACATAAGAAAATACATTTGGTGGCTTCTCCGTTGCGTTTCTAGGGTAACGTTAAGAGCTATGCAATTTAATAGTCTTACAATGTGTACACTACATAACCTAGAATTCTGTATACAGTGTAGAATTTCCGTAGTGAAGCACGAGTACATAGGCTAATTAATTATAAATTACAGAATACAACACATACACTATTCAACAACAGTCTATCCAGATCTGTCTCTGGTGACATGTCGTGTGCACTATTGCTTTTAGTGTGGACTAGAACAAGACACTGTCTCAGTCCTATCCTTCAATGAAGATATCAGCATACATTGCATCATAAGTTATGACCATTCTTTGCACCAATAAACTACAAAATCACATACGGCAACACTTTTGTTTATAATGATATTACAGTAATTGTCATCAGTTCCTATTTTCCTGCAATGGCCCGGCAGGAGCAGATATGGTTCCTCTCCATTTTCTCCTCTCATTTCACCGCTCTCCATCCGACACTGTATACCAGTCCAGATTCAGCTGTCTAATAATTGTTTGGATCAAGTCCATCCATCACAGTTTTGGTTGTACTCGACTTCTCTTCCTTTTCATTTGCCATTCCATAGTCTGTTTTGACATTCTTCTGTCACTCGTCCTTTTAATGTGTCCAAACCGACTAAGCCTTTTCTCTATTTTATCTCTTTACTTTTCCACTTTATTTTCCTATTTCCTCATTCCTCACTTTGTCTCATTTTGTTTTTGCTCCATTCTTCTCATGAATTTCATTTCTGCCGCCTGTGTTCTGCTCTCCTCTTTTTGTCTTTGACCGGATTTCTGCCCTATTCATTTTTATGGTTATGTAATATGTTTTATACATGGTTTCTTTACCTATCATTCATACTTCTTAATCCTGTAATAGATTTTGTACCCTGTGATAAAAACTCCCTCCTTGCATCCTTTTGCTGTTCTCAGCATCCATTCTTGCAGTCTTGCATTCTTCATTAGTTCATTGGCGATTGATGGTGGTGGTTATTGTTTTAAGCGAAAGTACAACAAGGCAACCATCCTTCATTAGTTCACTTCCAAAGTACTAGAATGTCTCCAATTCCAGATCTGTGCCTCCATTTTAAACATTTTTCTTTCTTTCTTTCTTTCTTTCTTTCTTTCTTTCTTTGTATCATAACCAGTGTCATGATCTTTTTAACACTGATCTTCATTCCACATTCTGTCCATTTCCATGGCTGAATGATTAGCTGGCCTTTGTTCCAAGGGGTCTTGGGTTAGATTCCTGGCCGGGTTGGGGATTTAACCTTAATTGGTGAATTCCTCTGGCTCGGGGACTGGTTGTGTGTGCCATCTTCAACATGAGAATTCATCAAAGGCAGGGCCTTATCGTCACAGACACACAGGTTGCCTATAGATGTCAGCTCAAAAGACCTCCACTACATCCTCTGTTTTTGTGTGAGAAAGTTTGAGTTGCATTTTCTTGCAAGATTTTCAACTAAAGTTCTGTGGTATTAATCATGGCTGTATTTTAATTTTCTTTTATTATGGAAACATTAATTTGCAGTCAGTTTTGTTTATTTATTTCAGGAAACGGTCTTTAAACTTAGGAAAGGACAATCAAATAGCAGCTCACAGCTATGATCTTTTACAGTCGCAAATATGGGCATTGCTTCCAAGCTTCTGCAACAATCCTCCAGATGTGAAGGAGAACTTCAAGGTCAGTATTCTTGATCAGGGCGACTGAGGTACCCCTACTGAATCAAAGGCGATCAATCACCCTAGGTAGCTAAAATCAACTATAGAGGAGGCCTGTGTGCCTCGCCTTATATCTCCACCCCCAGGTTCCCACGAGACCCGAGAACAAAATTGGAACACCTGGAAAATATCTCTATCCCGGTGGTCACATGGGAATTTCTGTTACTCTTCTGTAACTTGGGGTCCTATGTTTTCATAGTTATTCTGCATACTTGTATTTTGTGTGTAATAAGCATACAAGAATTGCTGATTTTTTAACCTTCCTCCAAAGTCTTGTTCTTCAGGTGTTTTTGTATTTCTATTTCAGTTATAGCTAAGTTTTCCTCCAAAACATACTACAACATTTCTTTTGATAAAACGAAGATTTTTGCTCCTGCTCCCCAGAATCTTAAATAAAGAATCCAAGAGGCTATTGAAATACATACACTTCTGTAATAATCTTCACCTCTGGGGCAAGGAGTAACTAAATCCTTGATCAGAGATGGTGTGCACAAATAAAAGAAGATTGCAAACTACCTATCATCACAGCCAATGGACTTGTATCCAGGTGTCTGCACATATATATATAAATACACAACATTAAATATTTTATGTCTTCAAGTTACTGGAAAAAAAAATAAATCATAAGACAATGGTGACATTGTGTTTATCCTTACGTGTATGTTCCTATCCTCTTTCCCTGCTGTCTCCATTTGTTTTTTCTACTACAGAATATGAAATCATGTATATATAACATTTGTTTTCTTTTGTTTTATGTAGGGTATTGCCAAGGTACTAGGAACAGCTATCGGTGAATATAAAGATTTACGCTTGTCTGCTATGGCGTCTTTACGAAAGTTAATCTCACGAAATAAGGAAATGAACAACCAAGAAAATCTTAATGAGTTGAAGAGATTTGCCAAGAATTACTTGCCAATACTTTTCAATTTATACACTACAAAACCAGTTGGAACTGACGAGGAGGGACATCGACTAGCTGCTTTTGAAACAATAAAAGTCAGTGATACAAAGTATATGTTTTTTCCAATCTAATTTGTTTGCTGAGATTTCAGACCATGACTTTGCTAACTTAAATTATGATCGGTTTCAGGTATATCTGACTCTAGCAAGTCCTGAGTTATGTGCAGAGCTGTTTGTCAAAGCAAGTGAAAAATTGAATTCCCCAGATATTGAACCATTTTTGAAGGAGAGTGTATTGGACTTATTACGAGCTTTGTTACCATACCAGGACAGCTCACATTTGGCTACATTGTTCAATCAGTGCCAAACTGCTTTAACTAACCCAAAGAATCATCATGAGCAGAAGAAAGCTTACAGGTATTATAATAACCTGTGAATTTTATAGTATCTTTAAGTTTTATGGTGTATACTCTGCTGTTAAAAAGAAAGTAATATATCACTGCAGATCTAGTCAAGTAGCGCAATCTGACCAATCTTTTATAAGAATACTGTATCAGAAACTTGAACCAATCAACAGCTGTCTGTTGTCACAATTTTGTAGTTTTTGTGTTATCACAGAGTGTTTCCCAGCTGGTACCACCCAACATCCTATTGGTTAGTGCTGTCTTAGCTTGTGGCTCACTATCACAAATTATTGTAACTCCATAATTTGTGTTCGTTTTTGTAAATTAGGAATATTTTAGTGGCTGGACTTATATTTTTAGATTTGTGTAGTTTAATTCTCAAGCTTCAGTTGATAAAAATATTTAAAATTTATTCGCTGTTAGACCTCATACTTTGTATTGTTTAATAATACCTAACTATATCTCTATGAGAGTAGCAACATCGATCTATCGGGAGCTCTGGGAGATTGACTAGGTCTTTGGATTGTTTTGATTGTGCATAATTCAGTCAGTACAGTGGAACCTCGATTCTTCATTTTTCGAGGGACCATGAAAATAAAACGTACAACACGGGAAAATGGAAAATCCGGGAATGAATGAAAACCATCTACAATTTGGCTAAACACCACAAAAATGCAACATGTAGGCTATAATTATAATCTTACAAATCCCCTAAACCAAACCAAACTATAGCCCCTATGGGACTTTGCCTGCCAAGCGACCGCTGCTCAGCCCGAAGGCCTGCAGATTACGAGGTGACGCATGGTCAGTGTGACGAATCCTCTCGGCCGATATTCCTGGCTCTCTAGATTGGGGTCGCCATCTCACCATTAGATAGATCCTAAAGGTAATCACGTAGGCTGAATGAACCTGGAATCAGACTTATATCCAGGTAAAACTGCCTGACCTGGTCGGAATCGAACCCGGGCCCTCTGGATGAGAGGCAGGCATGTTAGATCGCGAAACCGCATTAATTACCGGTAAGCGAGTTCAAAATCTCGATAATTTACATTCAATTTTACAGGGGAATCTTCGTCAGTTTCCCGTGAAAACTTCTTTCAGTTCAGCAACTTTGATTAGCCAAACTCTTTGAAAAATCTAATAACGCCAAGCCAAACGACAATCGACCGCAAGTAGTTTTTAATTCTCTTATCTAATAAAATAAGCACATTAGATACAAAAGCGCCCAACATGATGGCGAAATCCCTTCCTTTCTTAATCTTTCATTGTAATTTTGTCTCCGATATACTGTTCGTTGTCAGTTTCTGGAAATCTTGTACCGCCGCCGCGTACGTTAGGCCTACATCGACTTTTAAAGGTTATGTTGAACTCGAAAACATGGTTTCTATGTAAGTATCGATTCTAAAAAGTTCTCGAATGCATTATATTCAATTCTGCCAGTCATTAACCCAATCAAATTGGAAATATAAAAGAAATATCATAAAAACTTCAGAAATTACGGTTATTCATGACCTTGAGATCATCTGGAAAGCGCGCTCGCTGCACATGTCAGTACGAGTTGGAAATGATACAAACCATTTAAATGTAACGTGCGCAAATAAAACGACTGTGGTTTTTGGTATTTTAACACAAAAACGTAAAATTCCCAGTCTTACATTAGGATCTAAACAGTAATAGGCAATCCCAAGACCTCCCATGGCTTTCTTTTTTAATGTGAGGTGCAACATCTGTTCTGGTCTTGCTAACATAATTCTGTACGGTAATATTACAATACGGTACTAAATTTGTGTTAAGAAGGAGCAGTTTCGATTCCTGCCTGAAAGCCCAGTTACTCTACAGTGCCCTAAGGGAAGTACCGAAAATCTGTTCGGCAATGCACTAAAATTTTTTTTTTAAAAACATATAAAAGCCATGGGAGGTTTTGGAATTGCCTATTGTTGTTTTGGTCCTAATATAAGACTGGGAATTTCACGTTTTTGTGTTAAAATGTTATAAAAACCGCAGTTGTTTCATTTGCGCATGTTACGTTTAAAAACTCTGTATCATTTTACACTCGTAGGCTACCGATTTGTACAGCAAGCTAAGGTCGCGAATAACCATAATTTCGGAAGTGTTAATGCTATTTTTCTCTTTCCAGTTTGATTTTGATTAGTGACGGGACGGGCAGAATTGAATATACAGTCGAACCTGCCCTAACGGACACCCTTATTCAGCGGACACCTCCCTATACGGACAATTTTCCTCGGAACCAATTTTATTTTACATAAGACAAGTGTTAAATTGGCTTCATATAAGCGGACACCTCGAACTCCGGACATCGCCATTTGTCCTGTCCACTTGACTTAAGCGGGCACTATACACATTGCAGGACAACTTATTACGCCGGACCACATTTTGTCCTTTCTTTTAAAACCATTCTTCAAACGTAAGGAAATCCCTTTTTAATGTTTGTACTATTTTGAGTGCAAGGGGAGAGAAGGTACATTGGAATGCAGTTCTACCTAGTGGTGTATAGGCCTATTCCAAGAATTCTAATTGCCCAGAAATGCTGCCAGAGACTGTTGACTCACAAGTTGCCTGGGGATTTTCTTCCCTTCTTGCATCATTCTATTCATAACTCGGATTGTCGCTGATAAGGTCGAGCTCAGGTAGTCAACTTGAGAAGGAAAGCACAGTACAGGCGCTAATTAGTGAGACAGAAATACCGTATCATTTCATTGTCTGTTAAACATGAGTAACAATAGATTACTTCACGAAGCTGTAATGTTTGTAAATGATGTAAAATCACTTATAATAACTCTCTATGAAATACTAACACAGAAATGACTTAGAATAATAAAAAGAAAGATATGTATGCTTATATTTCAGGTTCGATTATTTTTACAAACTTGTTTTAGCGGACACCTCTCGTAACGGACAATTTTCCTCGGAACCGACGGTGTCCGCAGAAAGGAGGTTCGACTGTAGTACATTCAAGAACTTGAGAATCGATACTTACATTCGAAACTATATTCTCGAGTTCAACATAATCTTTAAAAGTCGATGCAGGCCTAATTTACATGGCACAAGACTTTCATAAACGGACTACGAACAGTATACCGCTGACCAAATCACAATGGAAGATTAAAAAAAGGGGTTTTGCCATCATGTTGGGCACTTTTGTATTTAATGTGCTTTATTTTATTAGATTAGAGAATTAAAAACTACTTGTGATCCATTGTCATTTGACTTGGCGTTACGGTTATTAGAATTTTTGAAGAGTTTGGCTAATCAAAGTTGCTGAACTGAAAGAAGTTTTCAGAGGAAACTGATGAAGTTTCCCCGGTAAAACTAAACATAAAGGTTCGAGATTTTTAAGTCGTGTACCAGTAATTAATGTTTGAAGCCGTCCCCTTGGTCTAATTTACCTGCCTCTCACCCGGAGGGCCTGGGTTTGATTCCCAGCCAGGTCAGGGATTTTTACCTGGATATGAGGGCTGGTTTCAGGTCACTCATTCTACGATTGTATTTAATTGAGGAGCTATTTAATATTGAGATGGCGACCCCGGTGTAGAGAGCCAGGAATAACGGCCGAGAGGATTAGTCACACTGACTATGTGTCACAACGTAATCTGCAGGCCTTCGGACTGAGCAGCAGTCGATGGTTGGCGAAGGCCCATTGGGGCTGTAGTTTGGTTTGGTTTAGGGGTGTTTGTAAGATTATAAGTACACATATTTCATTTTTGTGAGGTATAGCCAAATTGTTGATGGTTCATTCGTTCCCGGATTTTCCATTTTCATGTGTTGTACGGTTTTTTCTGTGGTCCCTCCAAAAACGGAGAATCGAGGTTCCACTGTATTAAATTTAACTTGAAGCTTGAATTCTTACATGTTTTACGTAATTGTTTAGTGTTCATTGGCTGCTGGAATCTGGGTAGATTTGTAGATACTGTGGCATTATAATATAAGGGACATTATTATAATTCAAGGGTGGGTGGGTAAAGAGAGTTAAGTCAACAACTGTTAGTTTTGAGAAAACACGATTTTTATGTTTGAACACTTTTGCAAGATCATGGCACAAACCATCAACACTGCCATTACGTACTTACGTGAGCCTGGTCCTAGTCCAAACATATTACGACTATTAAATGGCACTATATAACTTAATTTGGATTATATTATTACTTAAAGTAAGAGAAAATGATTTTCACTGACTTATATCACTTAACACATTATTTATTTTACACATAAATCCCTTTACACCAGTGGCATGAATGTGATCTAAATTAAAACATTATCTGAATATGTTGATATAACTCAGAATGTGTCACTAAATAATAAGTATTCACTTAAATAATAATAAAGGGCTATTTAGTTAGACATCACTGTCATCGTCATCAGAGTTCATTGTATCGGGCAGGATATTGCGTACTTGAGTGCTGGTTTTCAAATCCCTGTATAAGTTATGAAACACGGGTGAAATGTAGGGAAGGAGAGACAAAAGATCTTTCTTCTTTTCCACTGAGATTGGCTGTGGTCCATTATAGCTTAGAAGTGGGCGCAAAACTTGATTTGCCCCTCCCCGCCTTCTGAAACTGACTACTTTAAAGTCGGCACCAAGGTCAAGAGTTGATTTGTACATGACCATTCCTGGATTGCTTTTCCCGTAACGCAACCATTTGATATCCCTCCAGTTCAGCTTTTCTCCACTGACATTAATCTTCCGTAGTTGGAGAGGCCCTTTCAACATAGATGAATAGCTCCTAAAATCATTCCAAGCCATTTCAGTCACTCGGAACGGTTTGCTTTTTCCGGTCTGCCGAACCAGCATTACCCAGTCATGTGGATGTTCAATGGGTCCTTGGAATTTCTTCTTCTTCTTTTCCATTTGGCTGTGGTCGCCATCACACTCCATGCATGTGTGACCTGGAAGAAGAAATTTGTGATCAATAGTTTCTAGGTTGGGTGAATCTTGAAGTACAGTCATGCACATCACAGACATGTGGCCGTTTTCATTTTGGCAGCTACATGTGCGAGTACATGCTTAGATGCTTAACTGATGATTCTATACTTGTTAAGAACTTGTACGTACATGAAGCCACATCATTAGCACCTCTCCCAGCGATGCTCTCATTCCACATAAAGCAATGCGCTTGATCTTTGTCACAGTCGTGGACAGTCAAACTGAAGGTCCACAACTGGCGCTTGTAAAATGCCAAGGAAATTCGAACCACTGGTGTAGGAAGACACTGCTGCATATCAAAGGTGATCGTTTTTTTATGAGGATCATCTCTTGACATCTCTTTATCTTTAGATTTAGCTATGTATGCCTGATCAGCTTGTAGATGATGGTCTTCAATCTGTGCCTGGATTTCTTGCTTGTGTTCGCCACTGAGTTGTAAAGAAAGTCTGTCGCATGTCTGACATGTATCAGCCTGGGGGTTCTTGATAGTTAATTTTAATTCATGAAAGAATGATTCGTAAATCCGACGGCTAACTGGACTTTGTGAACACTGCTTCTTATACTCATCGTGTAACTGACGCATGGTCAGATGAGATGGCAAATATCTACGTTGAGAATCTCTCCTTGTATAATGGCTCTCATAGCTGGAAATGGAATGTAGGTGTTGGCGTGCTTCTCCTCTTTTCCTCTTTGATCTAGCCGGGGAATGCCAGCAATGGAACAACGCTTCTTTCTAACAACTGTGTCAATAAATCGGTTTGTTTCACATAATGTCTTACGAAAACAAGTTTTACAAATAGGCTTCCTTTGACCATTGACATCCAAATGATACTGCACCGTTATTTGCCTGAAAGGCTTTCCTGTCTTACCCTAGCCGATTTCTTAATTTCTATTTCAATCAAACTAGCTATGTTCGCAAGGCGACGATTATAACAACTGAGGCCCCAATAATCCTTAAAAATTGCCTCCCTGTCACCATATGTAAATGTCTCAGAACACTTCCTTTCTGCACTTCTGTAGAGGCTCCAATTTTCTCGCACGCACACGCTTTCCCTTACTTGTTACATATTCCAGTCCTAGATTCCTGGCAGTTTTTCTTTCCTGTCTCACTTTTCTCGTTTCGCCTTTAACACCACGGATCCGATGTACGCCCCTGTTTTTCCGGGAACGGTTACTTTGTTTTGTTTTTTTTGTTATTATCAACATTTAGTTCCTGACCATGTGCTTTGTCGCTCACTTCG
Source organism: Anabrus simplex (assembly GCF_040414725.1). Lineage (NCBI taxonomy): Eukaryota > Metazoa > Arthropoda > Insecta > Orthoptera > Tettigoniidae > Anabrus > Anabrus simplex. The sequence goes on from NC_090271.1 coordinate 143,854,217, forward strand.
CTATCTACCCCTTTCTTACTCTCAGTCGCAATTTGCACTAATGTTTCACTGCCTTCCTTTTCACTACTTTGTTTCAAAACATCCGCAAGGCTGTCCTCGATTACATTTTCGTCAGTCAGGTCTGTTTCTTGAGTCACTTTCGAACCAATGCTCGGGGAAGGATGGGTCCCATTGGTAGTTTTCAACTTCTTTCTTGGTACCAACTGAGGAATTTCGCTCCCATCAGAATCTGAGCTCTGCTGTATGTCAGGAAAATAATGTGGATCATCAGTGCTGTCATCTGAAGTCAATAAGTCTTTAAGATCATCCGGCAAGGACGGAGCTTCGCTTGAATCTGAGAAAGAAAGAAGTTGTATTAATACACGATACATGGTCTCCAAATAATACACGTTATACAAACATATAAGTCGCAAGATATCCCTTACCTGAGTCTGCTTGCAGGCCCTGTTCATACACCAGTGCGACCATTCGCTGTCCTCTTGAAGGGTACATTACTTTAATGAATTACCACCGATTATTAATTCAATCACAAAGCGAACGATTCTAAGAGTACTGTAGTATCGCGTAGAATGAACAAGTTGGGACAAAAAGAGGCATGTCTCTTCCCGCCCACTGCTATCAACACAGTTTCCAATAATATATAGAGAGGTAAGTTGACATAACCCACTGTTCCCACCCAACATTTCACAATTTATGATCTACCCCAAATTACGCAGAGTCCTACCCAGCGTTCTATGCAAGATACGACTTGACTCTCTATACCCACGCGTAGAGATCATTTTTCTGCAGGGGGCATACGAAGTAACTCAATTTTCATAATTTCTTGACTTGACTCTCTTTATCCACCCACCCATGAATTATTACCAACTATGACAGTTTGTATGTGAGAATTTATTCTCACAATTTAAAATGTATCATTTAACAATGCACCATGAACTGCAAGACAGCTATTGGCTGTAATTAATCTATTGATGTACCTCTAAAAGCTTGATTGGACTAAATTGGAATATAACTGGGCAATCACTTCACCATTGGACTTTTAATTATACATTATTGTCTATGAACTTGCAGTTGGTTAACTCTGCCCCTCGATCTGCAACTGTTAGTGTGGTGCACTCTAGCGTCAGTTGTATGAACCAGTGAGACGCTCGGTGAATCTCTGATTGAGAAGATGTGTGGCGTAATGGCTCCATCAGCAATGGCCTATATCTGGCCCAGCGTGGTGTTCGAACCACCCTAATGTGTTTTTCCAGTGTTTTAGGGAAGTTTATTTACTTCTATGAATTTATTGGTGGGTGGTAATATTCTAAATTTCATATTTAAGGTGTGGTGTGACTATTCTACTTTCATCTCCTGTGCACGCTTGTTGCCAAGGCATTATTGGATTTCTTAACAGTAAGTCATGTGAAGGATTTTCCTTATACATCACCATCATCTTGTTTGGTAAGTCAAATTCTGCATAAAGTGTTTATTCGTCTGTGGGTTTTCAAGTTCACCGCTATGATGTAGATTCCTTAATTGGGCTAAACAAAATGTCAGACTGGTGCGAAATATTATTGGTGTAATTCACTTGGAAGTGAACTTCAAACTTCGTAAGACTTCAAGATTTAAATAATTTGCTGTCGGAAAAAATTTACTTGCCAAATTCTATATCGTCAAAATTTAATTGAGACTCTGCTTTTGTTGATATGACAGTATGCTGGCATTATTATAGGTGCTCAATTCCTGTGTGTTGATATTATTGTGGCAGTTTAAAAATTAATTTAAGGTACAAATATTGTTTAATAATCTTCCTGGCAATTTAAAATTTAATGTATTTGATTTCACAAAATTGTTAATGGTCTATTGGTGTGGCTGGCCACCATCAGTTGTGTCAATGATGTTTAAGCGACATTACTTCCTAATAGTTGGTGTGAAGATGTAATAATTGGATTTGTAATTTTATACCGAAGTGTGCTTTTAATTTGATAAATTTGATTTGCAATTTGTCTTGTTTAGATTTTTCTTAATTTTAATAATATTATTTATTTTCTGAGATTATTTCCATTTCGTAGCTTTCCTTTCTTAACTTTGTCGCCGTTCACTGCATTATTGTGGGATGTTTACTTTGGCTTGCTGATAAGATAACGGCGTCTTATTATATTGTGTATTGTTGCCATCGGTCATGGTGGTGGTGATTACTGAATGTTGTGACCTGCATCTTTTGTTTATGTAATATGCTTGTGTCGGTGTATTTAATGTGTTGAACTTTGTCATGGTAATGCATTTAACTTGTTTCAATGCATTTTTATATTTTATTTCTGGTCTCCTGGTTTAATTTTTTTTCTTTTAATATATTATTATTATTATTATATTTTATTATACATTCTTCTCTTCATCGCGTAAATATGTAATTTGCTTTCTTTGTGTGAGCGCCTTGCTTTGTGGAGAGCTATAAAAGTATCTTTCCGAAGAATATAGCATTCTCGATCAAACCATGGTCTTGCTTTTCTCGTCCTGTCCTCAATCTTTACCATTCCCATTCATATTACCTTTTCTGTCTCCTGGCTTGCCTCATTTATGTTGCCTTTGGTTATGTCATTTTGAATAATTTCCAATGTTGGAGCAATTTCCTGGAAGGCTGTTAGATTGGTTACTCTTTTGTATTTAGTCTTCACCTGTTGGCTCTTCGGTTCAAAGTGTTTCACTTTTACAGTTATCTTGTTAGGTAGATGTTTTGTGATAGGGATCGTTGGTGAATCATCTATTACTTGGAGAGATTTCATGGTAATTTTATGGTTTACGAAGACAAGATCTATGATACTGTGTCCGTTGTGACAGATGTACGTTGGTTCCGTTGGCTTGTTTACTAGCACGAGTCCTTCAGATTCTAGGTATTCTTTCACCAATTGTGTTTTCTGATTTGGCACGTCTATGCGACAGTTTAGATCACCTGCTACGATGAGAGGTTTATTCTTTCCTACAATGTTTACTGCTTCTTTTAGTGAGTCTCTTATGATGTCTTCTTGGGTATCTGGCTGAAAGTATGCACATATCAATGATGTAAACGTGGTTTTGACCAGCAAAAGGTGCAGTGTTCTGTATATAGTTCTCATTGGAGTTAGTTCCGGTTTTACGAAGCAAGATATTCCTCCACTGGGTCGTCCTTTTGCCCCTGCAGTGCCAGACTGTGTCTTGTGTAGTATCCTTGTATTGATAATGGATCTGTTAAGAACGTCTCTACTGGTATTACTATGTCCGTGTCTGTAATATTTAAGGCATTTGATTTAGGGCGCTTCTTAGTCCCTGTACGTTCCATAACATAACATTAAGCTTATGGGGTCGTCTAAGGCGTCGTTTGGGCTATTCTTGGAGTATCGCTCCTGTGTCCCTGTTATATTGGGCAATGTCGTCAAACCTTCTACATTCCCTGTTAAGAGCTTTATTGTATCACACTCATCCTTTGCGCTATGCTCTACTTCTTTCCCATCTCCATTTCCGAAAAATATAACGTCTTACTATGATACCCTTTGGCCAAGCGTTGGATTTTTCTATCAACTCTTTTTTGTTAAAAGGGATACCAATTTTAAAATTCAGCTTTTTTATAATTTTCTTGTCACCAACCTTTCAAATTATTTTTATTTACATTAAATTTTTGGTCCTTAACTATGAAGGTGAGTTGTGTTACCGTATTTTCTCGTGTAATTAACACACTTTTTTGATGAATAGTACAGGCGAAAACTTTGGATGCATAAATTGTTCAAGGAATTCAGATATTTAAAAATTATTTACGGATCATTTATATTTAAAATGGTATATCGAATACAATATAAACCCAGTTGGTTCAACTCATTTGCGGTTATCGTCGTTTGGCATAAAATTCCGGCCTGAGAATTTTCTGAAAAGTCAAATATGTTACATCAGGTAAGTTGGCCACATGGGTTTGAAGTACCAACACTGGAAAATAATATTTTTTTTTTGCTAGGGGTTACGTCGCACCGACACAGATAGGTCTTATGGTGACGATGGGATAGGAAAGGCCTAGGAGTTGGAAGGAAGCGGCCGTGGCCTTAATTAAGGTACAGCCCCAGCATTTGCCTGGTGTGAAAATGGGAAACCACGAAAAACCATCTTCAGGGCTGCCGATAGTGGGATTCGAACCTACTATCTCCCGGATGCAAGCTCACAGCCGCGCGCCTCTACGCGCACGGCCAACTCGCCCGGTGAAAATATTCTTCCCATTACGAGCTGACAATAAGACCTGAAGTGAAATAAACATGAACTCATAAAAGTACAATTCATGCAATGTCATAATAATGACATACCGGCAAAAAAAAAAAAATCCAACACGAGAATGGCCGCGCATCGAAGGAGGGACCCTGCTAGATTGTCCCAAACCACTCGTATCCAATCTGGTACGAGTGATGTGTCCATCCACCCTTTTTCTTGTAGGCATTGTATTTCGTTTTAGAACAACATAAGGTACAAGCTTTCTGCCATCAGATTTTACAGCAAGCATTGCAGTGAATCGTTTTTTGCTTCTGGTAGCGCGTATGATAACACTCGATGTCCCTTTCTTATCGATTGTTTGACTTTATGGCATATGGAAACTGATAGGCGTCTGACCTGCGGTTCCTATTTGGGAGATCAAATATTCCTTCACTTACGCTTCTCAGTCACAAAGCGATGAAAATGAATTGCATTTTGGTTGAAATTATTCAGTATTTTTTGGCATAATGTTGTTCTTCATCGAAGAAAAAGCCCATTTCTCTTCACAAAACTATTCATCCAGCCGCAGTTAACTTTCAAATCTGAGACACTGATTTCATGTGCAGTGGCTATTTCTTGTCCCTTAAAATACAGCATTTTGTGAGAAATGGCATATCCAACGTTGCGTAACGAAATCATATATTTAAGCAGTTCCTCCTCTACTTGCATAAACTTGTCGCCTTTTGGTCCGTGAAATGCTTTGCGGGACCTGTTGGTCGCTTCAAGTGCACTTCTCTGTTACCGCAGTAGCGCACATTGCATTCGGACACTGAATACTTACGGCTCGCTCCCCTATTCCGATATGTTTCCAGCGTAACTGATCACAGCAAGTTTATATGATGCAGTGTTATTCTAATAATTGCTCACTGTGGACTAACAAACAATTTTGAGATCACAGAAAATGCATGTCCCATACCCAAAACACATGTGAAATATGTTTGTACCAGACTGGAATAGAGCATCACTAATCACTTCTGTGCTGGTTCTCTCACTGAACTAGTGCAGTGATATTTCCTACCGGCTAATAACAGCACGTTGCTCAGTGTTTGGAATGCCTGGTTTTGCAATAGGAAGGCTGTTACTTGAGTAGCTGACATCTTTATTTTGAAATGCACCCGGAGCTGCGTGATGGATGTTCGAGGAAGTGGGTGCGTCAAATACATGAACATTTCTTTATCTTCACTTTGGACTCAAAAATATTGGGATGCGTAAATTATGCAAGAAAATACGTTATTTTAATTGGAGTGTTCTATCCCTTCTTTGTCCTAGAATCAACCCTCTCCTGGTGGTTCTTTTGTATTCGGTTTGCCCAGATTCCATCATTTCCCAGTCCTGTTCCCTTGTGTTTTGGTCGAGGCCTACCCTAAGTTGTTGGCGTAATTTCGCGCTGGGTTGGTCTCTAGTCTTTCTTGTGGCAGTGCTGGCAATTGACACTGTGTTTGTCATGTTGTGCCGTCACTTGTTTCATTGTCCTTCTGTTCGATTGTCCGTACGCCACAATACTTCAACAGCTTTTATGTGATGTTCATATTGGCTGCAAAGATAAAACATAATTTTGTACCTTGTATATTTTCTGTAACATTTGAATTTTGGTGAGAGTTTTATTCTTTATTTTTTTCACAGGTTGCTTGAAGAACTTTGTAGTAGTGACTCAGAAGGCTGCCAGGCTTTTGTTACTGGTAATCTCCCCACTCTGCAACAGTTATTATTGAAGTCGCTCTCCAAGTCTGCTCCTTCAAGTAAAGGGGTAAGCATCTTTATTTGTTATGGGGAATTACAAAACTGTTATTATAAGAGATTATTTTATGTGATAAATTAAATTCTTGAATGTCACTTTCTTTTAGATGGTATATAATTGCCATCAACCTGGCATTATTCTGTGTAAAATCAAATTTATTAATGAATAGGTCACAATTTGTTGTAGGCAATTTGTACTGTTAAAGTGGTGGTGGTTGTGATTGCCTACCGGAAGAGGTTGTCCAATAAGAATGAATGTATTGGAAAAAGAAAGGGAAGGACCAAAAAGAATGTGAAAATGAAAGACACTCTAGGCCTTGCAAACCTAGTATCATCGGGGTTGGGAGAGAACAAGAGTTGACGAAGTGATGTCTAATAGGGAAGTTAAAAGTGAGGAGTCTGATGCAAGGAAGTGAAATCAATGCTAGACTCAGCTAGGGGTCCTGATGTTGCCACTCTGTGCTTACAAGTTCTTCTTTTAGTTGCCTCTTATAGCTGGCGGGGGGTATTATGGATGTATTTTACACTGCCCCCGTACCATTAGAGTGTATGACAAATTTGACCTCTTAAATTACATTAGGCTCTCTGAGAGTTCTCAATTTTATTTTCAAGTTAGAAATCATTGGATGATAAAATACCCAAGAAAGCAAAATTGACCATGTTTCATACCTACTTCAATCTAGTTCTCACCTATGGATTAGAAACATGTACCGTACAAAACAAGGCTAATAGTAAAATCCAGTCAACAGAAATTCATCAGAACAATGAACTGAAAGACCAGGAAAAACGAATGAATCAAACAACATGGAGGCTGGCATCAAAATACCTGTTACTGAGCTTTTTGAAAGACTCGGGCTACAATGGTTTGGACATGTTATGAGGATGGACAGAACGAGAACAGTAAGGAATTACAGTAGAAGTCTGTTATAGCGAGTACGGCATATAACGAGAACTCCGTTATAGCGACGACATTTTTCTGTCCCTTCAAAATTCCTATATTAAACTGTGTATCGTCCTTCGGTTACAGCGAGAACCCTATCACTGGTGCATCCGTTATTAAGAGCGATTAAAGCGCGCGCGATTTTTTCCGTTGCCGATATTTATGCACCCCAGCGACGATTTTGCATGCGATCGATTATCTTCGGCATCGTTTCCTCGCTATGTGCACTAGAGATTTCTCTCGTCGACATTCAAAGGCGATGTCGGAGTCGATTAGTAATATCCGTCGACAGTTGTTCCGTAAAGAATATTCGAAATGAAAGAGAACATATTTTCGTAATAAATGCGTAAATAACGTGTCCGATAACGGTTGTTAACTCGTTAAAATTAAGGCTGACTAAACCACCGCTTAATTTTGAGGCTAAATCTGCAATTAAGTAAGAATGGGATACACCTTGAGATATGGCAGAGTGCGTAATTCCCTACTGGCGCTTGAAGTGTGTACTCATCATACGTATAGTACGGTTAAGTTAGGATACGTGACGCTGTTTGAATAAGAAAACCGAAATGTTTGCAGCAAAATGCTGTCGATCATCTTCGGTATGGTATAGTTTTCTCATTTTGTGAATTTGCGAGCTCTCTCGTTGACATTCAAAGGCGATGTTGGAGTTTATTAGTAGTACCCATTGACTGCTGTTCTCTAAAGAAAATTCGAAATGAAAGAGGAAAACACATTTTCGTAATAAGTGCGTAAATAACGTGGCCGATAGCAGTTGTTAACTCGTTAAAAATAAAGACTGAAGTAAACGATATCTTAATTTTAATGTTATATACGGAAATCAAGTAAGAATGTGATACACCTCAAGATATGGCAGAGTACATCACTGATTTCAGAGGATATTTCATATCTTCTCGCATCTAGTTACGGTTATTTACATGTCAATTTTTCGCGAGGAGGTTATTTCTCTACATGGGTTTCAAATACGTTTTCATAATAGGCTACATACATGGTTAGGTTAGGTGACACTGTTTGTAGAAGAAACCTGAGGTGTTTGCCACAGATATCTCTGGAGAGATACCATATTTCTCCCAACCCAAGACTTTTTTCTCAGAATCTCATGCGAAAACTCAAGGGTTGTTGCATTCACGGCCTAACACCAGTGGCAACTACCGCGGTAACCACGCTGCTTCTTTTCACACGCGCACTCAACTCATTGACAATAAACGACCGTCTCTTTACTACACATCGCTAGTTGGGGCTGTAATTTAATTAAGGCAATGGCTGCTACCTTCCCAATCTTAGCCTTTTCCTATCCTTGCATCGACGAAAACATTCAGTGTGTTGGAGTGGCCGTAAACCACTAGCAAAGAAAATAGTGTCGTTCTGCTATGTAGGTGTGGATTTGAAAGATTCTTTGCTCCTAGACCAAGGAAAGTTATTGGCTGGGAGTTTGTTATTGAAACCTGAACAGGAGTTCGTAAACATTAATCAGTTTCTGTGGCCTATTTTTTAAATACCCTCTGCAAAACGAAAATACCACATTTGTTGTTACCAAGCACTGACAAAATTATAAGAAGTGCTGTGAAGGAAATTCTGCAGTTACCAGCCAATATCCCTATTTTATTTCTCCCTCAGTATGAAGGCCGAGTGGGAAGCCAGTTTGCAGCATAAAAATGTTTGTAATATTCTTTGTCCAGCTTTAAATGAGCACATTAATTTTATTCACTTTCTAGCACAAGAAAAATGATCATATGTTGCAATTTGGGCTTGCAGAGGATTCAGTTTCATTAAAAAAGAAAATGTTCATGAACATCAGAGGAGCAGCGAGTATCAGAAATGGCGCTCTTTAAAAACTCATGGGCTCAGTGATTCACTTTTTAGCACAAGAAAAATGGTCATGTGTTGCAATTTGGGCTTGCAGAGGATTCAGTTTCATTAAAAAAGAAAATGTTCATGAACATCAGAGGAGCAGCGAGTATCAGAAATGGCGCTCTTTAAAAACTCATGGGCTCAGTGCTGCTTTGTTTAGAGAATATCCTCCAACCAACAGATGGCTTATGACTAAAATGGGACACACTCTGAGTGGAGAGACGCTCTCGAAATGTAGTGCAGTGTTGCTCCAGTAAGAGCTCTTCATGGGCGAAGCCAAGTGAGGAAACCGAAACCCTTGCCCATATCTTTGGCTTTTGTCATCACAGAGAGCTTAAAGAAATGACAGATACCATCACATATGGAAGATAATTGCTAAAGCACTCATTAAGGACAACTAGGAGTTTCACGAGGAGATTCACTGCGTGGCTGAAGGTGGAAGTTCTCGCCGAATAGACATCATTGCGCTGGACAGGACACAGGGTTGAGGTATTATAATTGACCCCACTATATGCTTCGAGGAGAGTCTGGATCAGCTGGCAGCTGTTGACTGGGAGACAAAGGAAATATACGAGCCAACAATAAACTACTTCCGCCAAGCATATAACATTTAAGAATTGCACATGTTTTGGCGGATGATTGGAAGCCATGGGAATTTTTCAATTTCTTCGGATCCAGCTGCAGATTTGCTGGCATCCCACACTCTGTGCTCTGAAGTGGTCAGTCCAGATACTGAGGAATCACCTGTAGAGATGCAAGAGTTAATACATAGCTTGTAAGTCTTGTGTAATTATCTCTTTCCTGGTAACATATTGCTTCCAGTTTTCCCTTCTTGTGTATTTTAAGTATAGCTTGAGTGCTTAAATGATAATATATATCAATGCACAGTACTTTGTCCTAATTGGCAACCTAAACTGTTTGGGAAGTTAAGTAAATATGTATCTTGTCATGTGTGCTCTTCAGTAATTATCTATTGCTTTGTTAATGCTTCTTGGTTATTAATATCAGAAATATTGTCTTTCTAATTTGTATTGTGTTTTATTTCTTTCAGCCCAGGTTACGATGTCTTATACATATACTTCGACGGCTACAGCATTGTGATATGAGTTTACTGCAACAGATTGTACCTGAGGCTGTAATCTGTTGTAAGGATATCAATGAAAGATGTCGAACTGCTGCTTATAGTCTGCTCATTCAGATTGGAGAAGGAATGCAGGTATGGATTTGATTTTGGAGCACTCAAGTATAATTCAGATCCTTGAAAAAGGAAAGTCAGATGACTAAAGGTTTGTTGAATTAAGTGTGGATGGTACGAGGGCTATGCCAAAAGTTTTTAGCAGAGTGTGAGAAATTTGTTTTTTTTTAAAACAAAAGTTATAACTTTGCATTGCAATGGCCTCTTCATCTGACAAAAACCACTACCCACACATTTTTTCCTTGGTCTTAGGGAGCAGAAAGAAGTTACATGGAGCCAGGTCAGGTGAATAGGGGGGGATGAGGTAACACTCGCACTTTTTCTTTTTCCAAAAAATCTATTATTCTGGCAGCCCTGTGCACAGATGCGTTGTCGTGATGCAACAAAAGGTGCCCACTCTTGGCCTTGTGTTGTGATTTCCATGTGTCGAGGACTTTGGGAAGATAGTCATTCACGTACCCTTCAGCATTGACTGTACGATATGTGTCCAAGTTCACAGAGGTGAGATGGCCCATTTTTGTATTAAAAAAAAAAAAAGAAGAAAAAAGTTGCCACTATCTTCTTTCCACATATATTTTACCTGGCACTTGTTTCCTTCTCAAACAGTTTCTCAAGTTTTTGCTGCCCTCTTAACTGTTTGTGATAGTGACTCAACAAAGACAGACTGTCATTTTAAATTTTAGCACATTGAATTTGTCCTTGATTTTTAATTGTAACATAATGCACGTTTTTAGACTAAGAAATCCACAACCTCGCCATAATCACTTATTGTTTTAATTCCATCATGTCTCATTTGTTTTCATTTGTTTATTCATTATGCTTTAAACACATTTTTTAGCATCAATTATGTAAAAAAGACTTAACCCCTTTTTGTTTAAAGAAGATTGCTCAAACAAGTTGAAACATGTATGACTATTATTACTCCATCTAATGATGGAGATGTGTATGTATTGAATAGGAGGACATATTAAATTTCTTTTGTAAAGTGAAAACTATCAATACAGAATGATTCTTATAAAACCGTCAATACAGAATGTTTCTTATATCTTGTAATGGAAATGTCATCCAGGCAGTCAAGAAAGCTAATATTTATTGCAATCTCAAAATAAAGGTTGCCAAATTAGGCAAAGACATACAGTTTCTGAAAAAATGCTTGATCAGTCTTAACCCCGAAATTTCTAAAATTCACAAAGGGCCAGTTGCATAAAAGTTAATCTAAGTTCAACCACCTGAAACTGATCTCCAGTCAAGCTGAACTTAGAATTTTGGTTGTATAAACATTAATCCAAGATCATGTCTTCTTGATGGAAGATCATATCTGACTGGTGAATTTTCTCAGATTAACCTGGTTGAACTAAGTTCAGCAGAAGGAATATAATTATTATTTCTGTGAGAAATAAATCTGTTTAGGTGTCTATAACATAATAACAAAGAAAATAATAAATAGGCCTACTGTTGATTAAAGTAAAATGGCAAGTAATGCTAATTGTAATTATTTGAACAATAATCCTACTATTAACAAGTTGTTTGTTCTCCACTGTTTTATGCTTAGGGCCTATAGGTTATGCTATTTTTAGATTTCAGATTACTCTCATGTTTCATCTGAGAATGGAGAGTTTGAACTCCAAAGAGCTCCTCGCGTGTTTCAACATAGAAGGAATCCCTTGTTAGAACTAAATGATCGACAATTTAAAATACGGTTTCGATTAGGAAAACGTGTAGTTGAAGAACTAGAACAAAGATTACATCTACAATTAAGGACACAAACTAAACGAAATCATGCACTAAATTCAATGTTCATGATCCTTCTCACACTAAGATTTTACGCAACTGGAAGCTTCCAAATAGTAATTGGAGATGTATTCAATGTAAATAAAGGAACTGCAAGTAGTACTATACACAAAGTCACTAGAGAGATTGCAGCTCTAAAACCTCAATTCATCAAGATGCCTGCTGAAGAGGGTGAAGTAAGGAGGACATATCTTTTCCTCTTTCTTAAAATTTGCAGTATGCGTCTTCTTGTTACTTATCTTTCTTCTCCATTTTGCGGCTTTGTTTACATATCGCAGGCAAATGAATGTCGAATGGCGTCGACAATTGTCGATCGTTTCTATCTAAATCGCATGTTCGATACAACTCGATTCGATACAATCGCAATTATCTTTCTTGTTTAGCGATGTTGTCAACTCTGTTTTGTCGACCTTAGATCAAAATTGAACTTGGTTCAGTGATCTCAGATTAGTGTTATACAACTCACACAGAGAAAAGAACGAAGTTCATTTCCGATCTTCGATCAAAACTGAACTACAGTTAGCGATTTTTATGCAACCGGCCCTAAGAAAACTCATAAGAACACAGCAAAAACTCGTGTGACTCAACTTAAAACTGATAAAATTTGGATTAAAGACAAAATCAAATTTCTACATGAAAAGAAATCTCTTCTGAACCACAAAATACATGAAACTCATTTAGAAGTTTCCACTCTTCTCTGCCCCCTCGAATGGACATCCTTCCATGTACACATCACTAACAAAGTTAATTATACCTTGTTAAAGAAATAAAACACACTTGACAAAAAATGGAATGCTCTTTCAAAAATAACACTCAGCAAACATACTACCCCAAACAGCATAAAACCAAATGATTTTCACCAACCTGTAGTGAACATAAGTAAAATCAATCTCGATGTCGAACTCGAAGTGCTGAGCAATGGACCTTAACATAATTGGAGTAATCCTTTTAACCGTGATAATTTATTTTCCTCCATAGCTGAATTGGAATTAGCCATTAATAAGTTACCCATAAACATACCAGAAGAAGTTGGTATGAAGTCAAATGTAAACTATCTTTTATCTTTAATCGACAACAAACCATTAAACCCAACACTGAATATATATCTAAAGCCCACAAACTAAAGAAAAAAGTCAAAAACAATGACTTAATAATAATAATAATAATAATAATAATAAAAGCCAACAAAGGGAACACTATCATAATCATGGAAAAAAAGTGACTACATCAATAAAGCACAAACTTCTTTTATAGAAAACAAATTCATAACCTCTAAAAAGCATCCAACAAATAAAATACGAAGAGACTTGAAAACCATTATTAAGAACGTTTCATTTTTGTTTAATGACCTTGAAAAATCCAAAATGTTTATCATGAATCCGAAGCTTCCCACAGTGAAAGCGCTACCCAAGATCCATAAAGCCGACATCCCCATAAGACCCATTATCAATGTCAGAAATAGTCCGACTTATGAAGTATCTAATTTCATTCACAAATTCCTTAAAACACACTATAATTTTCAAGCCAATACGTCAGTGAAAAATTCCATAGAATTTTGCAATAAAGTTAAGTACTTTAATTTATCCAAACACCACACGCGTCATTCATTTGATATTACTAACATGTATGCTAATGTGCCTGTTAACAACACTGTACAATTGATTAAGAACAATCTTTCCAAATTCAGTAAATTAAGTATAGGTGAAATAGAAGAATTTATTCTGATTCTGCAATTCATATTGAATAACAATTTCTTCACTTTCAGTAATGTCATTTACCAACAGATGGGTCTTCCCATGGGGTCAAAAGCTTCAGGGAACCTTGCGGATATTTACATCGATCATTTAGAACATTCTCACATAATTGGCGAGATTAACGGCATTCAACATTGGACACGTTACGTAGATGACACATTTTGTTATTTTAGACTCCCGTATTACTAACAGCAATACAGTACTTGAACTTCTCAACTCCATTGATCCACATATAAAATTCACCATAGAGTCAGAAAACAATAATGCCCTTAATTACCTGGTCCAGAGGTGCCAACTATTATGGATTGTCTGTAATGATTACGGATTTCACTTCGCGATTACGGCATTATGGTCGAAGGGGAAATTATTACGGAAAAGCAACCTTGTCACGATAAAAATTCATTTCTGCGAAAAAAAAGGAAAGAAGTAAAAAATGTTCAATCTCTTAGAGCATTACTGGTCAACCCGCCTCGTTTCAATGCTTGTACGTTTGCTACCAAACATATTTGGCAGTTATTTGGTCGTCACTTCCTTTTGTTTCCCGCGAGTGTTGTGAAATCACGGCCAGCTACATAGATATACGCTGCTCTCTTAGCTAGAATGACACGGGAATGACGTATCAAGTCGGCCGTGAGGTAGGTCCTACTCCTTGCTAATCGCTACTCCTTGCCTTGCTGTTCTCCAGTGCGCACATTCGGCTCTCTGTTGTGTTCGTAGAAAGAATGGTATATATTTAGCGCATTTCAATTCTAATTATCCTAGACGTTGATTCGAAAAGTAGTGATTGGTTTTGTGAAATGAAGCGGAGCAATTGTCAAATTGCATCTTCTTCTAAGAAGACAGCAGTGTTACAGAAATATCGAGACGGTTACACAAACGAATGGCCATGCTTGCTTGCCTCACGTGTTAGTGAAAACCACGTGTTCTGTAGTGTGTGTTCATGTGATTTCTCTGTGGCTCACGGTGGACGAGATGATCGCAGAAGACACAGAATCCAAGAAACATCACACATACGGTGAATCAAAATTACGAAACCAGTCTGTTTCATCGTTCTTCGTAAAAAGTAATGAAACTGCGGTGACAAATGCCGAATTATTGTTCACATCATTTCTTTTGGAGCATAATATTCCGTTATCAGTTCAGACCACGCTGGAAATTTGTTTAGATCAATGTTCCCCGACTCAAAAATATCTCAGAAATATTGTTGTGCAGGAACTAAAACCTCTGCTTTAGTTCAATACACGGCATCTGAGGCAAAACAGGAATTAAGCGAACTTTTGCAAATAACACCTTTTTCCTTGGCTACTGATGGTGGTACGGATTCAAATGCAGTTAAACTTTGTCCTATAGTTGTCTCTTTCTTTAATGCTCAGAGAGGTCAAATATCAACTCTTCTATTGTCATTGTTAGAGAGTAGTGACAATACTGGTGAGGGAATTTTCTCTGTAATTAATAGTGAATTGTCTTCTTTAGCCATTCCATGGGAAAATTGCATTTCTTTTTCATCTGACAATGCATACACAATGATAGGGGCAAATAAAGGTGTTGCCAAATTTGTGAAGGACAGGCATTCTTCTGTTTATGTCCTGGGTTGTTCATGTCATCTCATATACATCTGTGCACAAAAAGCAGCAGCCCAATTGCCAGTCAATGTAGATAACTTTTTGGTTCAGTTATATTACTGTCTTGACAAGAGTTCTAAAAGACAAAACACGTTGAAAGTTTATCAGGCTGTTTGTGGCACAGAGGGTCACAAAATTTTGAAATATATTAGTACCCGTTGGCTCTTGCTTCTTCAGTCTATTGATAGAGTTCTTGAGCAGTGGGAAGCTTTGACACTCATGTTTTGTAGTGTGACCCACCATAAAAGTGAGACCACCAAGCAGTTTGAAACTGTGAAATCTTTCATACAAGACCCACACACAAAACTGTTTTGCTACTTTCTTCAGAGTACACTTCCTGTTTTTAACTCTGTGAATATATTTCTGCAACAAGATGCTCCAGCCATACATCTTCTTAGGAGGAAACTTACAGGTCTTTTAACTGACCTATTGGTCAGATTTGTTCAGCCATGTTCTCTTCAGTCAGAATCTACCTCCCTTTTGAGTGTTGAATTCAAGAGGAGGAAATACCAGAAAGCCAATGAGGACTTGGTAATTGGAGCAAAAGCTAGGGCATACTTGAAAGATAATGACTGTGATGACGAGATGTTTTATAATTCTGTAAGAGAGTTTTATATGGCAGCTTGCAGTTACATTACCAGGAAATTTCCCCTTGATGATGAATTTCTTCATCATGCCGAAGTTGTAGACATCTCTCTCAGAACAAAGGTTTCCTATTCATCTCTTGAATACTTTGTTCGAAGATTCCCAACTTTGGTCAAAGAAAGTGAACATGACAAACTTGAAGAGGAATTTGCAGTTTACCAGTGTGATACTTTCCCGGAATATATTGTACATGGACCTAACATTGATGTGAATTGGGGCAAGATTGCAGAGCTTAAAAATGAAAGTGGACAAATTAAGTATAAAACCTTAAGTAATGTTGTATTTGCAGTACTAAGTGTACCTCATAGTAACTCTCCCACAGAAAGAGTTTTCAGTGTTGTTAGGAAAAATCAGACAGAATTCAGGCCTACACTAAGTACATCTACACTAGAATCGCTTATGGTTCTGAAGACGAAAATGTCATCTCAGGGGGAAGTATGTTACAAGAAAACCTACACCGAAAAGCAGCTGCTGGGTGCGAAACAAGCTACAAAGAATTTTTTATCGCAGAACTAACAGGTAATGAGCAAATTTTATTGTGTTATATGATATACTTTAGAATATATTGCTGTAGGAAAGGGCAAACGGGGTGCTTTGGATTTAACTCGTAAAAGTTTTTGGCGGAGGGGGGGGGGGGGGGGGTGGTGGTGGTTAAAAATGGGATTACTGATAACCCACTTCAAAGGTTGGCACCTCTGCCTGGTCTTAAACATTAAGCGCAACTGCAACAACACTTTATCCTTAAATATATACAGAAAACCCACCCACACCATCAGTACCATCCAACAAACTTCTCTGCACCCAGATATACATAAGAAAGCAGCTTACAATAGCATGGTACTCAGAGTATTAACTGTTCTTTTGTCTCTCAAGAATTACAAAAAATAAATTAATACTATTTACAATATCGCAGAATACAACGGTTTTAGTAGAACCTTCATCAACAGAATCATTAGATATAAGAGCAGACCTAAGACTACCCTAGAAAAAGATTTCCACTCCTAAAGAGTTGTTTTCCACTTTCACATTCAATAGTAGTAGCATTTATAAATTTCTAATATCTTTAAAAAAACATATCATTAAAATGTTAGTGTTAAGAACCTCCCACAACAACTCTAAGACTTATTTTCAATCCGCACGCTGTCACCAATAACAATAGCAACAATAATAATGGATACTTGATTTCTGGAGTTTACAAATTAGAATGCCAATCCTGTATAGTCTGCGCACCTTTTAGCGATATTATTTTGTATGGGGTTGAGGAGTAAGGAGGGAGCTCTCCCAGTTCTGGTAATACTGCAAACTGAATGGAGATGAATCTGAATTGAATCGATAATATGATCGATCGATATGAATTTTCTAAACATTTATTATCTTACGTCAACAACTGTGTCACACATACATTATTTAACATTATATAACATTTCTCGATGCAAATCTTGTTCCTAGCATGACTTCTATAGGTTGGCTGTGCTGTGTAAACAACAACAGTACTAGTACGTAAAGTGTACGCCAGATGTCGTGCAGCGATGCATAAGCGATTCATAGTTTGTGTTTCAAAGGTTGCCAATACAAATCTCGAAGATAACCGAGGTTGACCGATTCAGCACTAGGGTGTGCATGTATCACTGAAAGATGCGCGTACTATAATTCAGCTATGTGGGTCAAACAGGCCAGATACGCCGAACAACGCAATGCTCTCAAATATAATCGTTTTTCAGCTATGAGTGAGCATCACAAAGAATCCAGTCACAAATAGACAAAGATCTTGCTTTATGAGCAAAAAGACACCTTGCTCAACATTCTCGAGAGCATCCACATCAATATAGATCAGTTTATGAACCCCTCTTATAATTTAAATGAAATCAACGAAAAAAAGAACATTCTACTTGAAACATTCATTCCATATATCTGTCAGCACTTCTCTAATAAAAACAAACCCCGCCTCCATCTCTCTAACTCAACATTATTCCCCCTTTCAGCCCTGCACACCTCTCCCTTTCCCCCTTCACTCCTCCCATCCTCGCAAACACAGCTGAGCCAAAATTAGACATGATCAGTGAGAATGGGATCACTAAATTTGAGCAGGTCAGGCAGGCCTTTTGAGAGGGCAACTATTTTATAAATTTGAACTTCATTGGCGGTTTCCACTATGTGTCGCATACTTTTTACCTGGCACTTGTTTTCTTCTCATAGTTTCTTAAGTGTTCGCTGCCCTCTTAACTATTTGTGATGGTGACTCAACGAAGACAGACTGTCATTTAAAATTTTAACACAGTGAATCCGTCCTCGTTTTCTAATTGTAACACACTGCACATTATTAGACTAAGAGGTCACAACCTCGCCATAATCATTTATTGTTTTAATTCCGTCATGTCTCATTTGTTTTCATTATGCTTTAAACACATTTTTTAGCATCAATTATGTAAGAAAACTTTAACCCCTTCTTTCAATGAAGATGGCTCAAACGAGTTGAAACATGTATGACTATTATTACTCCATCTAATGATGGAGATGTGTATGTATTGAGTAGGAGGATAGATTAAATGTCCTTTGTAAAGTGAAAACCGTCTAATATCTTGTAAAGCTCAGAATAACGGCCGAGATTGTCATGCTGATCACATTTCACCTCATAATCTGTAGGTCTTTGGGCTAAACAGTGGTCGCTTGATAGGCCAACGCCCATCAGGACAGTAGCATCATGAGGTTTGGGTTTGGATATCATTTTTCATAACTTTCCATGATAATAGTGTTCTAAACTTGCATCATCTCATTCATCTGTCTTGAAAGCAATATATCATCATCCTGTCACATAAACGCATTGTCACCAAGCACTTGAAAGTGTAGCATGCAGTTATCTCTTGAAGCAATGATGAGTACCCTGCATTATCTCTGCTGGCTTTATTAGCTAAAATTATGTGACGGTGATTGTTATTCTTTTATGAACTGCATTAATTAGCAGTGTATGATTCAGCCTTCATCACTTTAACATACTGTATTTACTCACCTATAACACCCCATTCCCCCCCACCAATTTTCAACTTCAAAAATATGGAAGGCTATAATAGGTGAAAATTTCACATAATATGAGTTAGATTGGCATGGTTTAAAAGCAGAAAAAGAAACATCTAAAGTCTTCACATCAATACACAAAATAGTCATGTAAATATATACCAAACTTTATTTATACGAAACGTTATATTAGGACCTTAAAACAGTTTTGTATTAGCTCCCTCCTTCATTACCACAATTGACTGGTCACATGACTAAACAACGCACTCGCACCGCAACTGCATAGCGCCGTGCTGATTTCAAGGCTGCACAGTGTTGCGCTGTCAAAGTCTTGTGATAAAGCAGTGAAATTATATAAATACTGTATTGATTTCCGTAGGGCTCTTGAAAATATTTGTCCTGAATGAGTAAATTCATAATTCCAATGCAATTGGTCCATTATTGGACATTATCAATTTTCCAGCTAACTCATTCTCGGTTGCTAGCGTTTCGCCCCAGTGTGCCAATTTGAGTTCATCAGTTGGTAACTAGCACACCTACCAAGACGTATGTGTAGTGCATATGGGGAAGGCCACTGCGTAGGCTCCTTGGAGCCACAGGCAGTGTCAGTGCACTATGAGAGACTTGGTCTCTGTTACTATAACCAATAAGCCCAAATTGGCATCCTGGGGCGAATCGCTGGCGCTCAAGAACGAGTTAGCTGCAAAATGTACAATTTTTGATAATGGACCATTTATATTGGAAAACAGTGAAATTTGATCACTTCGTTGGTATAATCTGATCAAAGCCACTAATACAGTGATGTCCTCCTCCACAAACTTAGTCCATTTTGATGCATAAAGTATTCTGACCAACCTCTACCTGCTTTAAAATCTTTCTGCGCAATACCAAGACCTTGTGAAAATTCACACACTTTAAAATGCTTCATTTCATGATTTACAGCATTGTTATTGTTTTTTGCCTCCCTAAGCAACTTTAGAACATACTGCGGAAGGAACTGGATTTTTAAATTTTCATTTAGTTTTTTATCCCAATACTTCGTCTCTCTAGTTATGCAATAACAAATCACACATGGCTGCACTTCGTATTTATGACTCACTGGTCTTAGTCCAATTTCTGCAACACATTCAACTTGAAGGATGTCGTAAAACTTGTTTTCTTGCTCATTCTCAGTCCTACTTATGTACTAGATGCTTCTTAATTACGCACTACACACTGCTGCATGGGATGTGGTGCTCAGAAGCTTGGAAGGGCATTGAGAATTGTAAGATAGGGGGTAAAAGTAGCCAAAGCCAACTCCAATGCACAGGTGGTGCAGAAATGTGGATTGTATCATAAACTGAAATGTTGTACTTGCTGTATGGACACTTAGAAGATTTTTGCAATTTTTTTGCTGATTTCTTTGTTCCAATAATTTTTTTCTCAATAATAGTTGAAAATTAAGGAGGGGTGGGGCAAAGGGTGTTATAGTCGAGTAAATACAGCACTTCCATTTTTTTCTGATAGGTTATAATTATTTTGATGTTGTTTACCATATTGTCTGTTTTGGTTTTTCAGAAATGGTTAGATAAGCCCACAGATGATATTATTAAAAGTTACCTGGGCTTGCTAATGGCAGGGCTAGCTGGCTCCCCAACTCTTGCTTCAGCTACTTTGCTTGCAATAGCTAAGATAACTCATCAGTTCAGAGGTAAGGGACATTTGTATTAAATTTTTCTGGATTTGTACCAAGCACAGTGGAATTTTATTAGTACCGGGACATTCTCTGTTAGCATGTTTTTCAGTTTAACACAGCGATTTTCGTTGGTCTCATTCTTGGTACTATTAAATACATGTTAACTCTTAACATATCCTCATTAACACGTTTTCCCGTACCAGTTATGATGATCATATTTTTATAGCACTGTTTGACTAGTCGTTATTTTCCCTATTGTCAATGACTTGAATTCAAAATTTAGTTGTTCACATCTTCTTCGACAGCATGTCCTTGACTGAAAAGTGATAGTAATGCAATTTCTCTCTCTCTCTCTCTCTCTCTCTCTCTCGTTAGCACACCTGCAAAAAGCTTGTGATTGTGTTTGCTAGTTCATTCATTGTTTTAGTAACAAAGATTTCAAAGCATGGTTTTAATTGTGGAGAAAAAGAAAGTGCAACAGATAACCAATTATGAAAAGCTAATTTTAATTCAAGAAATTGACTGCAATTCTCTCTTGAAGCACTGAAATTGAATATTCCTCCATCCATATTGAACATCATACTAAGTAAGAGGAAATTGAACATGTTTGTGAAGGAGGAGCAAACAGCAACAGAAAACTAGTATGTGAGGATCACTTCTCTGAGCTGGTAGTTGTGTTATTGAAGTGGATTAAACCAGCCCATGCATTTAGTATGGAACGGTGACTTGATCTCAGGCAGTTCACTTATCACAGCAGCTAAGAGTCTCAGACTTTCAAGCTTCCAATGGCAGGATTGAGAGATTTAAGAATAGGCGTAATCTAGTGTGTAAGTGTGTGCAAGGCGAGGATGCTAGTGTAAAACCCAGGGACCATAGATATATGGTGAGAAACTACACTGAAATCAGTTCTACAGGAATACAGTCCAGATAATTTTTTCCAGGGGCCATTTTTTCACCTTCTACCTGACAAAATCGTAGTATTTAAGGGTAAGGAATGTCACAGCGGGAAATCGTGAAGAGAGACCGTCAGTCCTGATATGCTGTAATGAAAGTCGAACAGAAAAGTTGGTTCCTCTAATAATAGAGAAAGCAAGGGACCCCCTTGTTTAAAAAAATGTGTGGATGTTTGCATGCAAGTATACTTCAAATAAAAAAGCCTGAGTAACATCTGCAGTATGCGAGCAATACTTACATGTACTGGATGATGCCCAGAAGAGTGCTAAGATCCTTTTGTTTGTCAACCAGTGTGTGGCCCATCCTACTGACACGTCATATGTTTGGAATTGAAAAGTTGTATTCGTAGCATATTGCACAAGTCGTTTGTAGAGTTTCGATCAGGGTATCTTACAGTGTATAAAGTAAAACTATGGAAAGAGGCTTTTTCTCTTCATTCTGCATCATGGATGCGATGCATTTTGTAAAATCTTCTTGAGATTCTGTTCATGAAAACATTATAAAGACCTGTTTCATTAAAGACAGCTTTGCTGACAAATTCACACATCCAAGTGAAAAAAAAGTGAAAACATATTGGAAGCAAATGATTGGTGTCAGGTAGCAGGGGAGGAAGACAACATGATCTCCATCAACTATGCAGAATGTTAGACAGTGTCGTGGTTTGTTAGTCCATGATGATTGTCGAAATCTTGAATCAGCATATACAGTATCTAAGAAGCTGCAAGAGGTAAGTGATGACAGAGCAGAGAAACGAAACCAACACCAGTGCCTATGCTGTCAAATGTGATAGAAGCATGAGTACTGTTAGACGATTTGTGTTAAGCTTTGTTGTTGTTGGTAACGAAATGGTAGTATTAATGAAAATGAATTCACAAATGGATGGCACAAAGAAAAGAGCAAGAAATCCACTCTAGATATGTATTTCAGTCTGTAGTGTAGTTAAATCTGTGAAAACTATTTTTCATCACATCACCTGCTTAAATACACAATAAACAGTAATTTTTTCTTTCAGGAGTACATTTTTCCCTGTATGGCATTTACATTTTTTAGTCTCTTCAAAAGTCTGCTGAGATTTCACTGTATGTTGCTCTGCTTTGCAGTGACCTTTGATGTGTGTTATCAGGGCATGCTTGCTATTGCATTGGCTCTTAACAGACCAAATTTTATCTGAAATATTCATGTTCCATATACCATATATAATCTTCACTTAATAATTACATTAAGGTATTTCTTCTTAGCATAATGTGAATTGATTACAAAAACACTCTTGATTATAAATAGTGTATTTTGGAATACAAAATAATATCTTTTTGCCTGGTTTTTGTTTTGATGTAGCTTGTCTTTGTAACTCCTAATAATAGAACAACTTTCATCAGTTAGATAAAAATGTTTATACAAGTGATTGTTGATGTTTGCTTTGAATATATATGCGTGGAATGATCACAGAACATCGTACAACAAAGATAGTTTTTAAAATGCTTAAATTTAGGTCAAGATATTTAGTGATTAGATTTATTTTATGTATCATTCAGTACATGGCAGCATTTGTTGGTGTTATGCATGTACAGTATATCTCCTCTGGCTTTATTATTATTATTATTATTATTATTATTATTATTATTATTATTATTATTATTATTATTATTATTATTATTATTATTATTATTGGTTCACAAGGGAATTTTGAGCCATTCCTCATAAAACAGGTTTACAATAAGGAGATTGCCTGTCACCACTGCTGTTTAACTGTGCCTTGGAATATGTAATGAGAGAAGAACATCAAAAATGGAAGATCCAAAGACAACTGCCTGGGATTTGCTGATGACCTTGCTCTCCTGTCCAACAATGTTCAGGAAGCCCGACAAGAAGTTAAATCACTGCAAGAAATAGCGCAGAAAATCAACCTCAGATAAACTTGGAAAAGAGAGAAATCATGTTAAATGACCCACCACTCATCAATAAAATCACAATAGATGAACAGGAAATCAAAATTATTGACAAACTTAATGAAGAGCATACATGGCAGAATAGAATAAATAAACTGACCAGAGCACAGTATATCACCAAGAACACCATACAACAAAAACGGCCTTTCAATAGCTACAAAATTAAAACACTATAAAACAATTACACTACCAGAAATAACATATGAAAGTGAAGCTATTTTCAGAACAACTAATGCTGCAGAAATAAACAGAATACTCAGGTTTGAAAGAAGAATAATCAGAACGTGCATAAACATAAAACTACAAAGAAACTGGGCACTGGAGACTAGTTTTTTAATGAAACATTCTACAAGAAAATGGAACCGGTAATGAACACAGTCAGGAAGAACCTAATCTCATTCTTTGGACATCGTCTTAGGACACCAGAAAACAGGATCATCAGGAGAATCGTGGAAAAATTATGTTACAGTAAGAACTGCATTGGATTCATTACAGAAATCAAGGAATATATGAAGGAACTACAAATTACAATAGAAGATTTTAAAAAATAAAACAAACAAAATCGAGAAACTCGTAGACAGACAAACCAGACTACGAACCAAGATCAACAGACAGACAATGGGATGAGTGATTTCAGGTGAAGAAAGGAAGTTAAGATCCAACAGAATAAAGAAGTACAGTAAAACCTCATTAATTCAAAGTCGTTGGGACTCAAAAATCGGACTTCGAATTACGTGATTTCGAATTAACCGCCAATTCGCAATTCAGAAGTACCAACCCTCGCTGCGTTACAAAATATTCTAAGCCCCGTTACTGCATGCAGTTAACCTTGATTCACAGTTTATACCTTTCAAATGCCATGAAAAGAGAACCATTTCCAAAATGTATCCAAGAAGGTGCATTTACAGTATTGAAATAATGCACTTGGATATCTCACTGGCAAACATAACCTCACGCAAAGAAAGAGAAAAAAAAAGCACGATTCAAAGACGAGAAATCTATGCTGGCTCCCATGTGCAAGTACTTTATTCATTGAATTACTATACTAATGCCTTGTATTTACACAGAAAGTGCCCGATGTCCTTAAAATTGAACTTTCCTATGACTATCCTTGTACGATTTCCCGCCATGGCACTTCTCTTGTACTTCAGAAATGTAAACACTTGCCGTGTCACAAAGTATTCTAAGACTCATTAATACATGCAATCACCTCGATCCACGGTTTAAACCTTTCAAATGCCATGGGAAAAAACTATTTCCAACATGAAGGTGCATTTACAATGTTCAAATAATGCACTTGGGTAAATCACTTACAAACATAACCTCATGCAACGAAAGAAAAATATCACACAATTCAAAGACGAGGATAAGTTATGCTGGTTCCCCTGTGCAAATGCATTATTTTTTTGGATTTCTGTACTGTTTGCATTTTTAGATGCTTTGTACTGGCATGGAAAGTGCCCGACGCCCATAACATTGTGGCTTATCGATCTTTCCTATGACGAGGGGATAAAGTTTCTCGCTTCCATGTGCATTGCAACGCACTACAATGACCCCCATCCCTCACACTTGTACGATTCTCCGGCTGGCACTTTCTCCTTTAAAACCATATGATCGTTTGGGCTCGCATTAAAATAAAGCAATGCAGTTTCATCGGCAATGACAATATTGTTCGGTGCCTACGAATTTATTATATGAGCCACGTTTTTTTCGTCAACTGTCGGCATCGCCAGTGTTTGCGGATTCTGTTTTCCCGCACACTGCCCATTGCGTGATATTACGGCGTTCCTTAAAAGTTTGAATACAAAAGAATTCCGATTTCATTCAACTTAGTAATCATGAAGCGCACTGTAGATCCACCGAAGTGAATGTAAGTGCGGAAAGCTACGGTACACGCGTTCTATTATGACACGGATAAATTTCGAGTTGAAATTACTCTGTAACATACTACTGTTTTAAAATGTAAAGGCAGTTTCGAATTAAGACTAAATTTCGGTAATGGGGCCGACATTGTACTTCGAATGACGAATTATCCATATTTCGAATTAAACAATTTAAATAACATGCAAAACCATATCTCATGTTCCCGGGAATGAGACCTCCTTCGAATTAGGCGGGATTTTGAATTAACCGATTTCGAATTATTGAGGTTCTACTGTATTGGGCTGACAGAAAACTGAAAAATACTTTTTATAAAAATGATGTAAGTGGTCCAATAAATCTCCTTAAATGTAAGTAGATGAATAAATAATAATAATAATAATAATAATAATAAAAATAAAAAGTGTGTTTCCTTGTGTGTGTTACAGAAAGTATGCCTGTGGACTTGCTGACATTGCTGCTAGACAATGTAACACTCTTGGTCATGTCAAACACTCGGGAAATTGTTGGAGCCGCTCTTAGTTTTATCAAAGTTTTCATCACCTCATTTCCTCTGACAACTATTGGACCATCAGTTCCAGCTATTGTGAGTATATACAATTATGCTTTTTTTAGACACTAATCATTAGGTAGTATTGTATTACGGAAGAACATTATTCTTTCTTTGGCATAGACATAGGGTACAATTTCATGGATTAAGTAATATAGTGTAAAGTAGAAACATGAATCGGAATGCATAATAGAATCGGAAGAGGGAGTAATTGAAAAGGAGACAAGGACATACGCGAAGAAAACGTCCAAGGACAGCCTCACATCTTCAAACAGACTCTCTCCCTATCAGTCCCATATCTTCAAAAATAAATTTTTTCTCAGCCTTTGGTAAATACGGGTGGTAAGATACTAGGAACACAGGACAAACATTGAAGGAGAAAAGGGTCCCAATGGTTAAATATAAGTAATGGAAAGGAACAAACAAGTGAAACAAGTGACAAATCAAGTAATATATAGAATGGTAGGTACATGAAAAGGAACACAGAATATGATAAACAAAATGACAGATTGACATTGAAAGAGGGAGAAGTAGAAAAGGAGACGAGGACAAATATGAAAACAATTTCCTTTTCTTCATATACTGCTGTCTTTTTGACAGGCTCTCTCCTGATCAACCAATTCTTCTAAATCCATTTCTTCTCAGTCCTTGAGTTATTTTCTGCTTCCTAGCTTCATCGGGAGAGGGGGTTTCAACACTCATTGAAGGGTCCTCTTGACAGATCTTCAGTGGTGTGGGAAGTTTAGTATAACTAAGCTTTTCAAAATGTTTGTTATGTCATTGTCTATTCAGTGCTACTTTTTCTAGTAAATGTTTCCTTCTTGATCATATAGCTTGTGAGCTGATGAGATGTAGTGTTTACAGTGCAATATGTCTTCTGGTATGGGCTACAGCAATTTTTTACTTTCATTGATCTGTCTGTCTCAGTCTCATCCTTGGCTTTGTCAATATGAAAGTGACTGAGATATAAGGGATGCTAGTAATATCATTTCTTATACAACTAGTCCCTGTTATGAATGGTGTGAAGAAATTGCTCATAGGGTTGGTTGGTGCATTCATTTCAGTGAGCTTGGTAGACTGATGTGCAATAGCAACTTCTGGCTCAGTGAGGAAGGTAAGAGGAAACTGCCTCACTCCTCATTTCCCTAGTATGCCTCTTCACTGATGCCTGGGCAAGCTTTTAGTGGAGCTGTGGAGGATCAAACCAGCCTTCGGGCTGAATATCCAACACACACATGCATGGTTGATGGCGATCACGGTCCTCAAGCTGAGTTTGGCATTGATTTTGCCTTCTGAACTTTCTTGCCCATCTCATTCTTCCTTTTGACCTTGATGCTATTGTCTTTGAGAGGACTTGTGTGTCCTGCATATTCTTATCTTGCATGATCCTCCCTCTTTCTTAATTTAATATATTTATTCTCTTGAGGAATCAGGACTCCAGTTTCTAATAGATACAATATGAAACATATAACTTTAAAATATTCAATTGACACAGATTTTTTATTAACATGTTTTATTTTTGTTTAAACAGATGAAAAGCTTAGTTGGAATGACAGACAATAACAAACGCCATTTTCGTACAAAATGCAGAGATATATTAGATCGCCTAGTACGAAAATTCAGCTATGAGGCTATATCGGATCTTGTGCCTGCTTCTGATACAGTAATGCACAAGCGGTTACGTAACTTACGAAAAATCCACGCCAGGAAGAAGCAACAGAAAATTGAGGATAGAAATAAAGATTCAGATGATGACGATGAAGCATTTGCAATTAAAAGTCAGCCAAAGAGGTATTTACAGAGTTTCGTATTAACATATTTCTCTGCATGTTCAATGGCAACAAATGTGTATTTGTCATGTTTTGCTTCTTATTTTTAGTATTGATGAGATATTGGCAGAATCTGATGAATCTGACATGGAAGTGGACACTCCTTCAAATACTAAATCTGGCCCTAAGAAGAAGCGTAGTGCCTGGATTAAGGAAGATGCAGACACTATAGTTGATTTTACTGATGTTTCAGCTTCAAAGAGGATTACAGGTCAGTACTATTAAAATGTTTTGAGACTAAGGCTATGTTAACTACTTTTTCATAATAATAATTTTTATGGGGGCTGCTGCGTGATTGAAATTCACTCGATACGACTGTTATTGTTATGATAAATCTGTGATTAAATGGACGTACGATTTGATTAACAACAACAGTTGGAAGCTTCAATGCATCTGAGATGAAATCAGCATTATTTTGTTAGTTTGGATTTACTAATTTTATCTTGCAGCTAAATGTTCTTTTCATTGCCCTTGATCTATTTCCTTGCCTTTTTTAGCTTTTTTTTAACCTCAGAACATGGGAGGAGGAAAAATTGTGCAAATGTATTTTTGAATCTAAAATACCACTGAAATTTCACCTCTTTCTCGATGTGCTCCTTCAGCAGTCAGCAGTCAGTGATGTCCTCCTTCAAAGAGAAAAATGTTCCTGTATGAATCTGCACAGCCACCCGCTGCTTGCTTTGAACTGTGAGATTCCTGTATTGCCTTTCTCTGTGACTTCCAACTCCTTGAACTCTAGCATTGTGTACAAAACCGAATAGCTGCCATTTCTTAATTCAGTTACATATTTTAATAGTATTTTTTCTTCAGTTTCTGGATACTGGCCTCATTTTGGTCCCCAAAATTGTTAGGCTGTCTTCTTGGCACTCTGCACCTTTTCTTCTTCTTCTAATTTTTTCTTTTAAAACACCAATACCATACATGTGATGGTTCTACACAGAACTCGTGAGTTGCAGTATGATTGCCTTTCTTTTCTGGGAGTGCGATCTCTGTTAATTTAAACTTTATAAAGCAACACTATGCATAGCTTGCCGAGTAGTCCCGTTACTGTAGTGTTGCTGCTTGCACTTCTCAGTTGCTGCCTGCAAACTGGTAACTGGTTGTTGTAATGAGAGGACAACGTCCACACAACCACAAGCTTTTTTTGAAAAAAATAGAAAACATGATGATGGAATTTTTTTACATAATCATGGCAGGAAAATTAAGCAAATTTTTAGTTTCTCCCAACTTTCCATTTTGAAATTAAGGGTGGGGAAATTTTGCTAGGGAGGAAAATTATATAGGTAAAAATACAGTATTTTTCATGATATCCTTCTATTTGTCTGAAGAGTTCAATGAAAGCACTATCTCATCAGTAGAATAACAGTCAGTTGAATTAAAACCTTTCGACATTATTAGAACAGCATGGTTGACTGTAGTTCAGTTCTGATGAGACGGAGCAAATTCTTTACATAAAGTTTCCCTGCAATTGGTCTCTCTAACATGAAGAGAACCAAAAAGCTTCTAAATGTTTAAAATGTCATAATTTTTAATAAAATACACATTTCGTTTAAAACAACACATGAAAATGTAATTTCTCAATTAAAGCATAATTTAAATTGAATTAACATGGTTTTTATTATTATAATTAGCCCATATTTAGAAAATACCTTTACTGGGCGAGTTGGTCATGTGGTTAGGAGCGCGTTGCTGTGTAGTTGCATCCGGGAGATAGGGGGTTCGAACCCCACTTTCGGTTTCCAATTTTCACACCGGGCAAATGCTGGGGCTGTACTTTAATTAAGGCCACGGGCGCTTCCTTCCCACTCCTTGGCCTTTCCTATCCCATCATCGCCATTAAGACCTATCTATGTTGGTGTGACGTAAAGCAAATAGCAAAGAAAATGTATTGCGCCTTACAGAAGGTTAATAATTAAAGATTAGCCAACTGTTTGGTGCATTTGGTTTTTATTCTGTACCCAAGCTTGCAAATATGAATTTCATATACTGTAATTCAGTCTACACTTGAGAATGAGAGGACAGTTTGCTAATTTTTTAATCATAATTCCACTATCACAGTGCATTTTAGACTGTAAGTGTCGTCATCATCATCATCATCATCGATTTTGTTTAATGCAGTGATTTTGTTTTAGCTACCCATCCTGCAAAGGTGAGAAATCTAGTGGAAAAGAAGAAGAAATCTTCAGAGTTTAAAGTGGCATCTGATGGACGACTCATAATTGCTGATGACAGTGATAGTGAGGAGGAGACAACGTTGAAGAACAAGCGCGTCACAGCTAGTGACTCAGAGAGTGGTAAATCATTACATAAGATCTTGAAAATTAATTTTGCATGTGGAAGTAAACTTTAGAAATACCATAATTTTTTTATATCCAATATGGAATTGAACTGAAAATGTTGGATATCCCTTAATGACTCAAGCTAGAGATAGTTGACTTCCTGCCTTGTACATAGCAGTATAGTAGAGTGGCAGGCAGTGGATAGGTGACATTTATATCTCTGGCTGTTTTAATCAAATATTAAAAAATCTTGGTTAATAGCTTTTATAGCAAATTCAGCAAGCTGATATATGAGATTAATTTTAATAAGCTGTTGGTCTATGGAGCAAATTTTGGACAATATTTCATTTCTTTTAAGTCGTACTACAGTAGTATTTCCAAGTCTTTGTAATATTTTTGTGTTTTTTTTAAAGGAAATAAGTGCATGTATATTTTCAGCGATTTTAAGTCATAGAAATTGAAGCCTTGGTTATGAAGTATGATTGTGAAATGCTTTTATAATATGTGTTGGGTATTATCTTTTATCAGGGTTTAAATATATCAATTAGAATTGAGTAAAAATCAATTGATATCTCAGGAACTCCTGTCTCCCAATAATTACCAAGGCATACAACAACTGACCCACGTGTTGCTATTTCTTGATTGATGCTTTCAATGTTTTCATCTGTCTCTTGGCACAAGCCAGAGCAAAATGTATCTTCCACTGAAGTCTCAGTCTCTTGTGTGGCTGTGACAGTATGGAAGCTTCTGAGATATGGGTGGTGCTGAGTAATAACATTTGGAGCATGATTGGTGCATCTGGATGTTATGAAAAGTGCTGTTCCTAGGGTTGGTACACAGCGATAGCATATATTTGGCCCAGAAAGAAAACCAGTGGTGAAATACCTCATTCTTCATTATGCCTTGTATGCTTCATTATGGTGCCACCATCAGTTTTTGCAGTTTTTCTTAAACTGCATAAACTTTGGTGATGCTATTTTGAAGAACCAACCAGTCTCCGGGCTGATAACTTGACAGGCTCTAACTAATTGATGAATACTAGGTTGTTTTGTTTTAACAGCTCATTTACATTTGCACCCAGCTTCCTATTTTTCTAATGGTCAGTATTATAGTTTGCTAATTGTTGTGTGAATGTCTAGATGCAGAGGATGATGGTAGTTCTGTGAAGACCGGTCCCATCAAGAGGAAGAGGAGACTTAGTATGAGCACTGATGCTACCAGTGAGCCACCAGCTAAATATCAAGGTAAGTCTTGTGTTATATGGAGAGCTTTTAGTGCTGTTATTACTTAGACTTGTTATTTATCTCTTGTTTCTATACTTGCAGCTGGTGGAACAGGAATTCATAGGCCAATAGCCAAAGCAAAATCAAAGAAAGCAAAGAATGCAAACATTCCAGGAACTTCACTAGGGGCTGAATATCGGGCTAAGAAGGCTAAGGGTGATATAAAGAGGAAAGGTCTGCCCGATCCTTATGCCTACCTTCCCCTCTCTCGCAAGTTCCTCAATAAAAGGTAAGGTATATTATAACATTCTGACAAATTTTGACACTGGAATTTCTTGTGATCTTTTCCCTGAACTTTATTAACCTCTAGCAAAAAAAAAAAAAAAAAAAAAAAAAAAAAAAAAAAAAAAAGGCAATTTGTTTTAGCAACCCAAGAAAAATGTGGCATATGCTGAAGAAAGTTATTTATACTGTTGAATGATAGCAAGAGCAAATTTTTCAAACTTAATTTTTCCAGGAGAATTCATTCTAAGATATTATGAGGAAAAGACAAAATGCCTTACAGATAGGTTAATATTAATAAGTCAGGAAGTGTAATTTAATTTTTAATTTTTTTTTATGTATAGATTTTTAACTTTGGAAAATTTAGGATTTGGATGTTGAATTGTAAAAAGATGCAATATGATTAAATCATTCCATTTAGAAAGATAATCACTGTCTATTTTCACAAGAAGATAATTCTACTGGCACCTTCTTTGTTTCATTTATTATGAAGAAATACTGTTGGCATTTTTTACGATTTTAGATTAGAAAAATTAAAACATATTACATCTATACAATACAGCTTTCTCAAATCCAAGGCAATTGTATTGCTCTGCATCTCCTTCTTTTTCAGTGAACCTTTCCATTCATAAGTTGCAAAAGCTGGTTGTACCAAAGTAACACTTTCACAACAGTTACTATTGTTAAATTATGTATAGAAAGATAGGAACATGAATAAGAAGTCATTACAGGATAAATATGATGACAGGTCACAATGCGAAGAGGGAGCAATAGAAATAGATAGGCATTCTCCTCATCATATCCTGTTTTTCAACATACACAAGAATGAAGGATGAGAGTTTTCCACCTAATCAATACTTTATTATACAGAGTGTCTAATAATTTAAATTACATTAAAACACAGTACCGGTTTCGACCTGTTAAATAAGTCGTCGTCGTTGATAAACCTGCTTGTTGAGTAGCGACTGTACAGAATGCCACATATTCAAAAAAAAAAAATCAATTTTATACACGAACCCCACTGCCGGCAGCCCTGAAGATGGTTTCCCGTGGTTTCCCATTTTTACACTAGGCAAATGCTGGGGCTATACCTTAATTAAGGCCACGGCTGCTTCTTTCCCGTTCCTAAGCCTTTCCTGTCCCATCGTCGTCATAAGACCTATCTGTGACGGGGCAACGTAAAACGAATAGCAAAAAAAAAAAAAAAAAAAAAAAAACAGTAGAAGTCCACTATAGCGAGTACAGCATATAACGAGAACCCCGTTATAACGGTAACTTTTGTCCGTCCCTTCAAAATTCCTATATTAAACTGTGTATTATCCTTCGGTTACAACGAGAACCCTATCACTGACGCATCCGTTATTACGAGCAATTACGTGGGCTCGATTTTTTACATTGCTGATATTTATGCACCGAGCAAGACTAATTGTAGTTGGTCTTGCACCGAGTCATTATACTTTATATCGATCATCTTTGGTACCGTATCGTTTTCTCGCTATACCCACCAGCGAGCTCTCTCATCAACATTCGAAGGCAATGTCGTAGTCGATTAGTAATACCTGTCGACTGTTCTTCCGCGAGGAAAATGATTGAGGAGAACATGTTTTCGTAATAAATGTGTAAATAACGTGTCCGATAACCGTTAACTCATTAAAGATAACCGCTGAATAAACGATCGCTTAATTTTAATGTTAAATACCGGAATTAAGTAAGAATGAGACAGGCCTACACCTCAAGATATGGCAGAGTGCAACATTGATTACGAGGTTAGTTTATATTTTTTCGCGTCCGTTAAATTATGGAAAGGCTATTATCATGTAAATTTATAGCGAGAAGGTTATGATTTCTCTACTTCGCTTGAAGTATGTTTTCATCATACATATAGTATAGTACACAAATGTGATCGATCATCTTCGGTACGGTATAGTTTTCGCGTCATGTGCATTTGCGAGCTCTCTTGTCAACATTCGAAGGCGATATTGGAGTCGATTAGTAATACCCATCGACTGCTGTTCTCGAAAAAAATTTGAAATGAAAGAGGATAACACGTTTTCGTAATAAATGCGTAAATAACGTGGCTGATAGCAGTTGTTAACTTGTTAAAAATAAATCTGAAGTAAACGATCTCTTAATTTTAATGGTATACCGTATACTTAAATTAAGTAAGAAAGTGATACACCTCAAGATATGGCAGGGTACATAACTGATTTCAGAGGATAGTTTATATTTTCTCGCATCTAGTTAAATTTCGGAAAGCTATTCCAATGTTAGTTTTTAGCGAGGAGGTTATCATGTCAGGGCTAAAGCACCATGGAGTTTTTAGTTTTTTTAAGCTAATTAGTAGGTATTTCATTGAAGCATGTTTAATGCTGTGAAAGACACTTATATATATTTTCACATTAATACATGAAATAAAGTTTGCAATAACAGTATATTTTTGTTATTTTCCACAGGAAGAAGATGAAGCATGCTGGTCAGTTTACCAATTTGGTGAGAGCTGCGAAGACAGGAGCCAGGAAAGGATCTAAAGCCAAAGGAAAAATGGCTCAGCGAAGAAAATAAATCTTGTCAATATGTATATAGAACAAAACTTAATATGGTATTTATTTTTTAAAGTTTGTATAGGAAGGAAACAAAGTGACTGACATATTTAAGGAAAGTAAGCACCCTAGGTGGGGCGCATATATTGTTCGCTATATTTATTGTTTTGAAACTAATGATAAATAATAAATTGTTATTGTGTTTTATAATTTGTTTGTGATTGTTCTAAATCTGTATTGTTTTGTGTTTGTGTGAATGAACAAGTCAGAGCACATTGATCTACTTATCTACTTGATACTTATCAAGTATCCAAGTTTAGCAATGCTGCATTTATTTTTTAGTTAGTGCAAATATCATCATCAGTTGCTTCAATCTAGTAAGTTGATTGCAGTTTTTATGAGCCTCTCCCATTTGATTCTATCCTTCCACAACTGTTCTTTGATTTTCTCTTGCCAATTTACACCTCTCTCAGCCAGGTCCTTCCATATTTAATTTATTAGACCAGGATACCCCTCTTTGTATGCTTAGCTGAATGGTCAGCATAGTGGCTTTTGGTATAGAAGGCACTGGGTTTGCTTCTAGGTTGAGGTAGGGATTTTAGCTGCATTTGGATAATTACTCTAGCTTGGGGACTGGGGTTTGTGTTTGTTTTTATACACATCTTCATTTGCATACAACACATCACACTACCAACTACCACAGGTGCATGCAATAGAAAGTAAATCCTCCTCATTGGGTTAGTATCAGGAAAGGCATCGGTTCTTTCAAAGTATGTGAAGTCATTTTCATATGGCTATACCATTTCATTTGGATCATTTCTAATGTCTAATGTCTAGTACCGCAACTTGAGAAATACCATGGTTCTACTTTACTAGCGATAAGTACCATTATGAGGGGCCATTGCCCTGGATTTTGGACCCCTTTGCACAACAAGAATCATTGATTCAGAATTGTGCTTTGTAAGCAGTCCCTTAGTCAGTAATACTATTTTTTCAATATAGTTTCTGGAAAGGTGTCAGAACATACATATGTTGGTGACAGGCCCCAGGAATTCTCGTAGTTTCTCGGCCGACCGTACGCGATGGGCTACGAGAATATATGCACCTAGGTGCACTAATCATGGGCGCTGGTATTCCCGTGGTGTTTCTCATATAGCAAGTACTAATCACAGGCAATGCAGACCCACGGTGTCACTCATATAGTGCGGGCTGTATCTACTGATTGTTATAAGTTCATAATCATTGTTCATTGTCATCTTTTTGAATTGTAGCCAGTGGATCGATTTTGTAATTATTTTTAACTTTCAGTATTGCGAGTTGGCTCCGCTGATTATCTTAAATTCATATTTATCCTTTCATTCTTCTTCATCACGTTTTAAGTTCTAGTCAGTGGATTAATTTTGGACTTTTAAATTGTCATTGCATTTCATCTCATTTCGTACCATTAGAGGCTGATGACCTAGATGTTAGGCCCCTTTAGACAACAAGCATCACCATAATCAAATCGTGGTCAACAGTCTCGTGTGTTGGAATACAACAATCACTCAGATGCACAAAAGTCGAGTATAGATAGCACTTGTAGCATATAGTAGGTATAGATACAATCAGCAGCTTCTCAAAAGATGATCAATCCAGTTCGTAATTTAAAAATTTGAAGTTGATATATAGAATAGTCTTTGCGTTACATGGGTTTGAGTGCAGCAGTATAAATTTGTTCTTGCAGGCTTGAACTATCCGGTGTTAACTAAAAGGACCTGTAACTTTGAATAAGTAAATTTAAATCCTCACCAATTGTTATTGAATTAATTGGTCATCGCTGAAAACCTCTGATGAGATAGTATGATGTTGAACCACTTGCAGAAATAAAAATAAATAACTCAGTGATAGGATTATTCTTGTCAGGTTTTATTTACAGTATTGTATACATCAACATGTCAGTTATAGCTGAAGAGACCTTTGGTCCTTCTCATAATCAGCTTTGAATAAATACATTTAAATCTTCACCTATCGCTTTTGGTGTAATTGGTGGAGAACTCCGTCATGGGATTATTCTTGTATTTTATTCGCATTGTTATATACATCAGCATGGCTGATCTAATGTTTTATTTTTCATTTGATTGAGAGCTGGGCGTTTCAGAGTCATTCTGCACTTCTATCAGTGGCGTGAGTTCCCGGAGGGAAACACATGACGAACCATCTGCCTCCATGTTGACAAAAGTGTAGCTTCTGATCATCACCATGAAGATGAGCATGTCTACTAGGATGAGACCCGCAAACATGAAAAACTCGTTCGCCTACAAAGATTTAGACATGACCTATATTTCAAGATACCTTTGTTGGACATATGCAAAAGAAATATTCTAAACTGGTTAAGCGGGGTCACATTAACCCATGTACGGACAAACCCTGAAACATTTGATGAGCAGCCCACAAAGCTAGCAAACACCACCTAGTTCAGAATGAACTTGTTGACGGAGGCAAAAATGGACAATCAGTTCAGTGGTGGTTGCTGTTTCCTAGACAAATACTTAGTACTGTATTCTTAATATGTACTTTAGATTAAACAACTAATAAATTACAAATATAAATAGATAACATATAAATAATATAAATAATAAATTACAAATTCTAATTACATTTCTTTGACATTTGCAATTATTTCAATAAAATGTAGATTTATTTCAGTTAAAGTTATTTTTAGTTACACCAACAGATACAGTATTTGTCAGTCAGACGTAGGGTTGCCACATGTTCTGAAAAAGCAGGATTGTCCTGAATTTGAGCATGTGTCCCGATGTCCTGACTGAATTTTTTAAAATCCCTAAATGTTCTGAATTTTAAAAATCAGAGCAAATTATTTAAAATTTTGCTCAAATGCTTTTGGAAGGGAATATCTCATTTGTTATTTAAAAATCAATGCAAATAACATTGAATATTATATAATTTTGTAGTGGTCTGTAAAGTAATTATTTTACTTAAAGTATGATTTCTTATTCTTTCTCTATTTGATTTTTAACATTAACGTCATATAACAAGTGTGTCTTTTGGTAATGGATGGGATAGTTCACATGGAATTACCCAAATACACTCGTTGGAACCATAGGTGCCAAGGTTTGGTCTTAAGCACGGAGGCAAGGATGAATATATCAAATATTTTTACGAGAGCCAAAACACTATTGCATCCCTGTACCACTATAAGAACGCAGGCAAGTGCTCCCGTGGAGTCTGCCTATGTTTGGGACTTGTTGATGTTGGTGTCCTGAATTTCATCCTGAACCTTATGGCAACCCTAGTCAGACGGGAACTGTATATTGACTTGGCCTAATTCATTAGTGAAAGCAACTGCTCATACAAATAAGTAGGAGCATACATGCTGCAAATAATCTTAACTTCCTGTGTTTAGCAGTGTTTGAATACATTTACCCCAACTTTATTGAGGCATGAGTGTTTAAAAAATGGATCCTTTTGCACTGATATTCAGTCTGTAACAGAGAAACTGTTTTCCTGTTCATAATGAACGCATTTAGGGGCAGATTGAATGCACATGATGGATTTCCAATTGGAACTGTGCCGCTGCTTGCCTATGACTATTATTTAAGTTTATGATACAAAAGAGTGACAGACAAACTCTGATTAGCACAGTTCTTTCTCTTGTAGTTTGAGCAAAAGTCAGACCTACTTGTGTACCGTAAACAAATAATGGCCCACTATCCACGTTACCCTATCCCCATCACAGAAATACTGGATGGTCTCACTGTAACCATCTTCATACTGAGCAAGTTGGCTACATGAATTGGGTCATGTAGCTGTGAGCTTGAATTCAGGAAATTGTGGGTTTTAACCCCACTATCAGCAGCCCTGGAGATGGTTTTCCATGGCATCTTATTTTCACACCAGGCAAATGTTGAGGCTATACCTTAATTAAGGCCATTGCCCCTTCATTCGCAGCCCTAGCCCTGTCCTATCC
Organism: Anabrus simplex; assembly: GCF_040414725.1. NCBI lineage: Eukaryota > Metazoa > Arthropoda > Insecta > Orthoptera > Tettigoniidae > Anabrus > Anabrus simplex. The sequence continues at coordinate 143,892,156 of NC_090271.1, forward strand.
CATTGTTGTAGACGTAAAGGAAAAAAAAAAAACCATCTTCACATTGTCATGCTATTCAATTGGTGATTGTTTTTCTTTTCTTGTACTATGATTAGCTTTTTCAGTTCATGTGAATAAATTAGTTTCTTCTGCAGAATTAACTTGACTTCTCTTTCGATTAGCGCCTCATGACAAGACAGTTATTTTAATTTTTTATTTGACAAAAATATAAGTTTCATCTATGTTTTAGAGGAGCAGATCTACTTTTTGATGTTGATTTGGATGTGACAGTGAAAATCCACAGCCTGTTTCCAGTCATTCGACCGGATCAGGAATGGAATGAATGAAGCCCTCATCTAGCGGCAAGGATAGAAATTGTGCCAGCTGCCGAAGCCTGTCGCACTCCTCTGGGGCAATGATTAATGAATGACAGACGAAATGAAATGATATTGGTGGGTGTTGCTGGAATGAAATATGACAGGGAAAACCAGAGTACCCGGAGAAAAACCTGACCCGCCTCCACTTTGTCCAGCACAAATCTCACATGGAGTGACCGGGATTTGAACCACGGAACCCAGCGGTGAGAGGCCGGCGTGCTGCCGCCTGAGCCACGGAGGCTCTTAGATGTAACAGTAATGAAGTTAATTCCTTAAAACTGTTCATTACATAATGGACATCAATATTTAAGAACATAAGTCTTATGTACTTCTCAACTGTGAGAACAATTATGTTAAAGAATTGACGGTTATAGGTTAGGGTTCTTACTTGTCCCAGGCATGATAATGAACATGTGAACTCCAATTGAGGATTTCACTGCAAGAACCTCATAACCATGATTAAAGTCTCTTTCTTGTTTCCTTCATTGCTGATGACCTCTTATCCCCCACTATATGCATACAGAATCAGGAAGTTATATTGTTATTGTAGATTATGTCAGGTCAGGAACATCTTGTTACCATGAGTGACAGTAAATGGTACTACCTGTAAGGCCAAGGGTTGGACGGTCAATATCAAACCTGAGAAACTAAGGGAGAACATATGGCTACGAGAAGAAGAGGTTTAGGTGGTGGTTGTAGCCTTTGAGAAGGAAATGCCTCATAAATTCATCAGAAAGCTGCTGCCCTGCAGGTGTGGCAGGTAGAGATGGGCAAAGTGACACTGCTGACTGTTTCAAAACATTCAGTACCCCACGGCGAATTGCTTTGAAGGAATGTATCAATTCATGGCACACTTACGTCTCGGACTGCACGACAAGCAGTACCTGGATGGTGTCTCGCGATGGCATAGTGAAGCGTGTATCAACACATCAATCAATCACTACTGATCTGTTAGGGCAGTCGCCCAGGTGGCAGATTTCCTATCTGTTGTTTACCTAGCCTTTTCTTAAAAGATTGCAAAGAAATTGGAAATTTATTGAACATCTCCAATCCCTAACTCCCCTTCCTATAAATGAATATTTGCCCCAATTTGTCCTCCTGAATTCCAACTTTATCTTCATATTGTGATCTTTCGTACTTTTAAAGACACCATCCAAACTTATTCGTCTACTGATGTCCTCCCACGCCATCTCTCCACTGACAGCTCGGAACATACCACTTACATGTAATAAATATCATTTTTAGTTAATAGATCAATGTAAATCATCCAAGACAATGACTTATCGTATTGATTAGGTGGTCAGTTTAATAAATAACTTACTGTTATTATTGTAATCACATACCACTTACAGTTAAAATTGAAATAATTGATAAAGAGATTCAACCTATTCAATACAAAAGAATAAGAAATGTAGTGAATTACATTCCCGTTTAATAATAAGTAGAAATGGTACCGGTTTCGACCCTAGTCCAGGTCATCATCAGCTGATTAAAACATGAAAAACAATGCATAGGAAAAGGAAATGAAAGATCAAGTACACTCCGGATCAGTAGAAGAGGCGATATAAAAATGAACGGGGGTAGACACTGTAAAACTCAGAAGAAATAAAATGCAAGTCACTCAAAAGAAAACAGTGCGCAATTCTCTGAGCGGCAGCATGGCACACGCAGCGCTAGGCAAAGTCCTACAATGTTTATGAATAGCGGAGAACGGTTAAATGAGCCCGTTTTTAAACACTGTCAGGCACAAAGTCACATCACAATCGAACACATACGAAGATCCATAATCGTGCAGGAGTTGAAGACGAGTAGATCCATTGAAGCAACATGCCGGCTCCCGGTGATCAGCGCGACACATTCAACATTAGGCACTGTCGTTTCAAATGCCGAAGTAAAATGGAGAATAGCTTGAAGATCCAGTAATTTTCCTCGGTCGCAGGAAAGTAAGTATATAGATAAATATAATACAGTTCAATATTATTGAATAAGTAATTGTGCTCCAATAGAATACCTAGAACAGTTGACATAAAAAAACAACTGCCTAACAGTCCTAATTTTAATCTCTTCCTTTCTTTCAAATTTATTTTTAATTACCACAAAAACAGCTTCGTGATCACTAATACCATCTATTACTTCGGTTTCTGTATAGAGCTCATCTGGTTTTACCAGCACCACGTCCAGAATATTCTTCCCTCTAGTTGGTTCCATCACTTTCTGAATCAGGTGCCCTACCCATATTAACTTATTTGCCATTTGTTGGTCGTGCTTCCTGTCGTTCGCATTACCTTTCCAATTGACATTTGGTAAATTGAGATCACCTGCTACAATCACGTTCCTTTCCTTATCGTTTCCCACATAGCTGATTATCTTGTCAAATAATTCTGAATCAGCATCTGCGCTACCCTTTCCTGGTCTGTACACTCCAAAGACATCAAGTTGCCTATTATCTTTAGAGATGAGCCTTACCCCTAGAATTTCGTGTTTGTCATCTTTAACTTTTTCGTAGCTTACAAATTCTTCTTTCACGAGAATGAATACTTCCCCTCCTACCATTCCTATCCTATCTCTACGATACACCCCCCAGTTCCGTGAGAAAATTTCTGCATCCATTATATCATTTTTCAGCCATGATTCAACTCTTATTACAATATCTGGGAAGTATATATCTATTAAATTACTTAATTCTATTCCTTTACAATACTTCCACAGTTGAGTACTAACAGTTTTATGTCATCCCTACTTGATTTACAGTTCGCTGTTTTCTTAACACCGCTCCCTAAGCCACCCTGTTTCCCTGAATGTACCTCCCTGTAACCCTTCTAAACAAATTTCCTAACTTATATGTACCACTGCGGTGTAAGTGAAGGCCATCTGAGCGCAGATCCTTATCTCCTACCCACCCATTAGGATCTAGAAATTTCTCTCCGAGTTTCCCACATACCTACTCCATAGTCTCATTAAAATCCCCAATCACCTTCCAGTCAGTATCCCTCCTACACAGTATTCCAGTGATAACAATCTCCGCTTCCTTAAACTTCACCCGTGCTGCATTTACCAGATCCCACACATCCCCAACTATGTTGGTACTTATACCTGCTTATCTTACGTTGTTAGTACCAACGTGAAACACTACCACCTTCTCCTTCCCCTCTCCCTTCTCTTCTACTTTCCTCAACATCTGCCTTAACCTAATTCCTGGATAACACTCTACCCTGGTACCCTTTCCTCCACACACTTTCCCAACATGTGTAACAATAGAATCCCCCATGACCAGAGCCTCAACCCTACCCACCTCATTTGATCCCCTCCCCTCCTGGTCAGTCCTATCTTTCCTGACAGCTGCAGAAGCTACTTCCTCCTCCCTTTTCTCCATCCCTTGACCCTGTTCCACCTGTCTTTTCCTATCGACTACTCCACATTTCCCTTTCCTACCTCTTCCTTTTCCTCTACTTCCATACTTCTTGGCAACAGTTTCCTGTTCCTCACCTTCTCTCGGTTGTTCTCCCTGCAATGACTCGTACCGATTTCTCACTGACACCTGTCCTGAATTTTGATCCTGAATGGAGCCCTTAGCCTGCAATATCCTTCCCCTTAAAAAATTAGACCACCTGTCTTCCACAATTCCCCCCTTTCCTTCCCATCCCTCTATTACACCTACTGTATCCTGTACATTGTTTGGAGGCCTACTTTCCTTCCTGTCCTCTGAGAGAATCCTAATTATCTCCCTCAAGCTCTCCAACTCCTCCCTCATACTCCTTAATGCCTGGCCACACCCACAGTTCCTACACTCGCACTGCTTAGCCATTTTTTTACTAAATAATGAAAAGAAAAGGAAAAATAAGATAACTTATTCCGTGCAAACTAAAAATGAAAGGAAAGAAATATTGTCTAGGTTAGTTCACAAAGATCACACGACAGTAAGTTAATTAATTTAGGCTACTACAGTACTACTTAATTGTACTATTTTTTATTCCTACAACACGCTAACACGATGAAAATTGCTGTTAATTACTGGAAACAGAGAATAATACACAAGAATTACACAATTCTTAACTGCAGTTAAGTCTACCGTAATTACAACAGAATTTTAGTAAGAGAGTACCACATGGCACACTTCCGCCTCGGACTGCAAGAGAAACAGTGTTCCTATATGTAGTACCTGGACAGTGCCTCGCGATGGCACAGTGAAGCGTTGTGTGGACGTACAGCACTCTTCTGTCTCAGATTACAAGAGAAGCAGTGTTTCATAATGGCCTGGTGAAACATGAACCACGCTTCATAGCTATGTTCATTTCACTGAATAAACTTAGTGGCGTTCTTATAACGATAAAACATGAGGTTTATGAAATATTTAACGAACAAATGTACAAAATACATTATGATAAATAGATGATATATGGTAGGCCTATAATAGTACTAGTATATAGTAATATCAAGCATTTCCTTCTTTACTAAGTGCTTAGAATGATACTAAAAGGGAGTGCTTAGAATGATACTAAAAGGGATCAGTTTTATAGTTAAAAGCGCACTAAAGCAGTAACTAATATGAATACTATGATTTCTTAACTAGTTTATATTGTTTGTTAATGTACTTAAAATTCCAATTTCAGACTCCTCTTGGATTTCATTAGGCCTACTCACTTTATAATTACTCAAGTTAGTTTATTTACTTAGACTAGTATTTTACTATGCTTTTGTAACTGGATTAGGTGGTTTTCGTTGGTCTCGTATCTAATTGTTGGATCAATGATGAAACCTTCAGAACAGGACGGCTTAAAAGCAATAATGTCAATGCGTCGGTTGCTTCCTCTGTTACTGAGCTCGATAGCTGCAGTCGCTTAATTGAGGCCAGTATCCAGTATTCGGGAGATAGTAGATTCGAACTCCACTGTCGGCAGCCTTGAAAATGGTTTTCCGTGGTTTCCCATTTTCACACCAGGCAAATGCTGGGGCTGTACCTTCATTAACGCCACGGCCGCTTCCTTCCCACTCCTAGCCCTATCCTGTCCCCTCGTCGCCATAAGACCTACCTGTGTCGGTGCGACGTAAAGCAACAAGCAAAAAAATTTTTAAAAAAATGGCTTCCTCTGTTGGAGAGACCACGTACTTCTTCATAGACATTATAACCTTGTCCTCCTAAAGTGTTAGCTGTCATTGATCTGGCTACATTATGGCATGAGGTGCATAGTAATTCACCATGTGGACAGGCTCCTAGGACATGTGAAAGAGTTTCGAACTCTCTGTGGCAACACCGACAGAGGCTGTTGCCCTGGAATCTGCCAGGTACAGTACGCACAGCAGAAACATTGGCGTTCATTTTTATTGCATCATGCCATTCATTGCAAGACAATCCTTTATGATCACAAATCCATATATTCGCTGGAGTATACTGTTTAAATAGGACTACACCTTTGCCTTTATGCTCTTTCTTGCTCCAGTTGTCAAAAGCTCTTCTTCTCAATTCGAGTCGAACTTTCTTTGTGTCTACAAAACCATGTATTTGGCTCGAATAGATTCTATTTCTGCTACATTCAATGCGGTGAGGCTCATGCTGATTTCTCAACGTAAGTTTCTCATCGAGTGTAAAAAAAAAATATTATTGGAAGATTTCAAAATTTTGCATGCATTAATATGTTGCAAATATATTTCCCATGATACACAAAATAAACCCAGACCTTTAAATTTCATTTTAGCATATATCATATCATTCGGAACATCCATGGGAAGTTGCAAAATTTCCTTTAATGCTTCCCTAATCATAATATCAGTGTCATTTATAAATTTGACTGGAAAATCTTTTGTGGTCGTACTGTCTGAAATTTATATACCAAACTGGAAATGATTACAAATTTTTGATTGGAATGCAAAAGTGGAGAAGAAATGGAGGAGCTCTAGGGTGTTTTTGAGCTTATTTAGAACCTTGACAGACTGGAAAGTAATTTCATTGGAGAAATTTACACCCAAATACTTAATAGATTCTCCTTTCTTCAGACATGGTATCTGTTTTTCATCTGCTGTGAATAGTTTTTCTTCTGATAGGTGACCATGTTTCATGCATATTCCTTTACATTTTCCAATATTGATGTTTAGCCCAATTTCTTGTAATTGATGTATGGCCGCATGAGCAAGTACTAAAGCTGACTCAGAATCTTTTCCAACAATAACTACATCATCAATGAAACTTAATACTGTTAGAGCTTCATAATCTGGACTCAACTGAAAGCTATATTGGGTAGATATCGACATTTCGCTAAGGTCATCCAGAATATGATTGATGGTGAGATTAAACAGGATTGGCAACAGAGGAGATCCTTGCATAACTCCCCTGCTTATCAAGAGAGGTCTTGTTTTGCTTCCCTGCGTCTGAATTTGTGTGACATTTCCTGTTTGCAGATTCATGATTAAATTCGCAAGTTTGGTAACGACTTTAGTGTATCATTAAAATGAGCATGACCAATGTTGTCAAAGTTTTTCTGTATATCTAAGAATATAGTAGTCAGATTGGCTTGTTTGTTTTTGGCTTCATGGAGAAGAGAGTTGAGTATCGCAGTGTTGACATGCATTCCAGAGGAGTTAGTAAATCCTCGTTGATTGGGGTTTAGGACAACTTGTTCACAAAGACGCCTGTCAAGGACCCGCTCAATTATTTTTCTTATTACTGAACAGATTGTGATAGGTCTCCAGTTCTTAATACTGAGTGTATCTCCACCTTGATGGATTAGAATAGTCCTGGCCTTTTTGAAGATTAAAGGTACAACCCCAGTTTTCAACATACGTGTGGCAATGTGAAATATTATGTAGACTACAATACTGTCTTTGATAACTCTGACGAGAACGTGGACTGGACCGGGTGATGTGTCTACGGCTATATGATTAACAGCAAAGCTGATTTCATGTGGGCTTATAGTGCCATTAAATAAAATGTCAATTTGTTCCCTATCAATATCATTGGATCGAATTATGTCATTAGGTTGCCCAAGATTTTCAGAGAAATAATGGAATATTTCATCTGAAGGAATTTTAGTTTTCAGCATTGGAATTTGAAACAGATCTAATACCCTTTCTGTGCTGATTGTAAAAGTGGTACTGGATAAGCTGATATTTGGGTTTTTCGCAGCGTTTTATTCGGTCCCGTTTTGTTGCCCATTCAGGATTGGTTGTCTGTTTATATTTCCTTTGGTTGTCTGTGGTTTGTTTATTTTTCCTATACTGGTAGTATTTCTGTGACGGATGTTTGGGGCCAGGGAGTAGATCAGTCGCAGAAGCTAAGAACTCACACTAAATGTTAATCTCATGGTTAAATTGCTCGTCTGCCAAGTTAAAAAAAAAAATCTACTATGCTACTGCATCATTTTCTGCTTAAATTCATGCGATAAAGTGTTGACATCTTTAGTTTCCGTGTTAGCATGAGGGTCACTTTCTTGAACGATTGTTTCGACATTTTGAGAGAGATCAACCCCCTGTCCATTTCGAGAAACTAAAATTTGACGGTGAATATCAGGATGAGCTTTGCTGATGTGTATTTTGACCCCATGGGAACTGGAGTAATGACATCCACAGTGTGGACACTGACAATTTATATTGTCAAATGCCTGATTTGAAGAATTCACAGTTTTTCTAGCTGATAAACTTGGATGAAGAGTTTGAGATGCCTGAGGAAGTCCTAAATTAACGTGCAGTTGTTCCCTATCTACAAATGATGAGTCCTAGATAGTGGCTCGTGAGCTTTTGCTATGTGTATGTTAATGCCCCTCTTTGTAAACTTTCTGTGACATATCTTGCATTCAATAAATGTAGGCACAGCACTTGAAGTGCTTGATACTTCCCGAGAATCAACCATGCTCTGGAGTGTGTGGCTAATCTGTAATAATTCTTTCCACTGCTAACACAAAGGTAAACAGCTGATGTGAAGTGCCAGAATAATAATGTTTAAATATTATCATTTGTTCAACAACAGTGGTACAGAAATTGACCAACAAAGCCGTCATAGAAGGTACCCCACAATGATATCGCGGAGGTTGTACATTGGTAATGTAACAGAGGAAAATCAGATGCAAATCGTTAAAATAATCTATACGATATCATAAAGGTTCTACCACAATACTACCATCCAGTTAATTATATTGTAAGATTTGTTATATAAATCCAATATATCCAGTAAAATGTCCAAATGCAGCACCTAACCTAAATTGTTGATATCGTGTGTAAGCAGATTAGACGGTTTAGCCATAAATAATATGGTCACAAGATGATACAATTCTTACTCATGAAGGCCTAAAGACTGCCTTAATTGTCCTAAACGAAGATTGTCTTAGTTAATCTATAAAATATTTGTGATATAGAGTAACATAGCAGCCATTTGATAAACGTAAACAAACAACACGTGTACTAACCTATAAGTATACGACAAAACAACTATAAATGCAGAAAATGACACAAGCCACAATGTAAACCACAAAACATAATTCAAAATATCATCAAGACCAGAAAATCTGTAATAAACATGAATATTAACCGTAATAAAATGTCAAAATATCAAGATCAGGAAGTGTGTCTTGACTACCAAGTCACTGCCTTCTGTTTGCTTGGTAAACCTCTGAGTACCTCATAAATCATCCAGTTATCATTATGGTCCTTTTATAGATATAGTTTTCTTCTCTGCTCTCAAGCAGAGAAAAAGTAACATGTCCTCAAGGATCACTATTTTTTCCAGACTTGCCAATTTTTTAAAGTCATTTTTTTTTTTTTTTTTTTTTTGTAGCATTGCTGTGTCAGAATTGTCAGATGCAGGACACTCTTTCATTTAATTTCAGACTTTTATTTTTAAAAACAGGGCACATTATTTAGGCTAATATTTAAATGGGCTTGCATTGGGTTCAAATACCACTGACAGCAGCCATGATGACTGTTTTCCATGGTTTTCCATTTTCACATCAGACAAATGCTGGGGCTGTGCCTCAATTAAAGCCCTGGCTGCTACTTTCCCAATCCTAGCTCTATTGATATCTCTCAAGATCACCAGCACTTTTATTTCCAACTGCTACAAAACAGTCACTTATAATTGTCACTTTTTGACTCGCTTTCATTACGTCTAACTTTTAAGCACAGATAATATTATCTTATTTTGTCAGAAAATCTACATCTCATTTCTAAATTTCACTTTCACCCCGTCTAGTTTTAGAAATATGTGTAGTAGCTATTATCTTATTTGAAGCTATCACAAAAAATTTGAAAACTACTAGGAAAGTACAAAACATTACCATACATGGAAAGAACAGAGTAAATTGCATCTCTCTCATTAGCATATAAATGCACACAGCACTAATCAGTGAGGGTCTGATGTAATATTGCAATGTGAGTCATGAAGCAATAGCTGGATGGGAACACAGTCCATGCTGCACAGTTGCCAGTTGAGGAAAGCCTGCTGAATAATTTGTGTTATTTTTAATATTTTCACCTTTTTAACTTCAAAATGCACGGTACCATTCAATGCCAGACATATGAACAAATAATAAAAAGGACATGTCTGGCAACCCTATTTCTTTTTCCAGTAAGACAAAATCCATTGTGTTCAGCAACAATTCCCATAGAAGTACATAATTAGCCCTTGTTGGTGTTTTAATTGAGCATGTCAAACAATTCAAATATATGGGCAACATAATCACGGATGATCTTGATTCTGTAAAGGGTATCAAATGTTAAATTGAAGTAAGAAGATTAAGATTTTTAAAAATGACAGTTGCAACGTAATGTTGTGCTGGTCTGTTGTTCTGTGCAGGGTAGAAAGCTGGAGCTTACTGAATTACCTTCTTTCAACATGTGGATCCATCATTTCAGAATGCTGCATATTCCCAGGACTATCTAAAATGTTTCATTTTATTTCCACAGATTTAAAATATGAGACAAAAGTTGAGAGACTTGACATGAAGTTCCGTACTATGAATGTTTTAAAACATAAATGTGCAACCATCTCCTTAGCAATTCCCTTGGGCAACTATATGCTTTTTGCTGACATCTTCTGAAAGCACTACACTGCTGCTTTTACCTTGTTTGCTAATGCCAAATGACAACAATTCTTATTTTTCCCCATCTTTTTCCTTATTTCTTCATTCCTGAAGATTGCAATCTCTGAGGAATTTCTGTGTATAGGTCTTCATCCTTCATGGTCTTCCGCCAAATAGGTTACTTGTGTGGAGATGTCCTGGTTGCATGTTTTATGCAGTCTGTCCACCGTGTAGGAACTCGTCCACATTCTCTCTATCCAGCAACATTTCCAGGAGTGTGTTTTTCAAGATTACCTTTTCCTCATTGCAGATTGTGACCAAAGAACTGGAGAATTCTTTGTTGGCAAACTGCAGATAGCCTAATAGGACTCATTGATACAAAATGCTGTCCAAAGGATGCAAAGCATACTTCTCCAGCACCACATCTCAAATGAATTGAACTTTTTCAAATCTGCGGTTTTTAACATCCATGTTTCAGCGCTGTAAAGGAGGATAGAAAATACTAGAGTCTGAACTGATCTCATCTTCAGCTTTACTGAAATGGAGCAGTCTTGCCAAATTGAATCATTGTGTTCTTGGCCGTGCTGATCCTTTTCCTAGTCTCCACTTCACAATTTTTGTTGCTTGATATAATTGCACGAAAATACCTCATATCTCAAGCTGTTTTAATTTGTCTGAAGACTGCACAAATTCAGTTTCGTGGCCCTATCATCTACAAGGGCTATTTTTTTTTTCAAGGTCCGATTGGTCACGAAATGAAACAGCAGTACAAATTTGACACTTTTCTATTAGTAACACTTACTGATACTTCACAGCTATTTTTCAACATAGTCGCCTCGCAGATTGAGACATTTGTCGTAGCGTGGTACCAACTTGTCAATGCCCTCTTGATAGAACGTCGCCGCCTGCACCTGTGTAACCATCTTTGTACGCCGGTCTGCAGCGCCTCGTCGGTGTCAAAATGTTGTCCTCCTAGCCAGCGATTCATGTGAGCAAAGAGGTGAAAATCTGATGGAGCCAGGTCCGGACTGTACGCTGGGTGATCGAAAACGTCCCACTGGAAACACTACAGGAGGTTCGTGGTAGCAGCTGCAGTGTGCAGCCGAGCATTGTCAATGCCTGATGACAACATCCCTCTCCGCTTATTCTGAATTGCCCGTCGTAGACGTTGAATAGTCGCACAGTATGCGGCTGCAGTGATGGTGGAACCACGTTCCATGAATTCCACCAACAGAACTCCTTTCCGGTCCCAGAACACAGTAGCCATACACTTTCTGTTGGAGAATGTTCGCTTGAATTTCTTTGGCTTACTCGGGGAGTAAGAATGCATCCACTGTTTGGATTGCTCTTTTGTTTCTTCCGTTTCAAAATGAACCCATGTCTCGTCCCCTGTGACAATTTTGTTCAAAAAATCCGGTCCTTCATCATGGTAGCGCTGGAGAAACGCTAAAGCGGCGCCCATTCGCTGTGTTTTGTGACGGTCAGACAGCATCTTCGGAACCCATCTCGCACAAAGTTTGCGATACTGAAGTGTCTCACTCACAATTGTGTAGAGAGCTGACCTGGAAATTTCAGGAAATGAAGCACTCAACACAGAAATTGTGAACCGACGATTTTCTCGAATTGCTTGATCCACACGCTGAACAAGATCATCGGTTGACACACGCTTCCTTCCCTGGCCGCCTGCATCATGGACGCCTGTACGCCCTGCTGTAAAGTTTCTGCACCATTGTTGCACTTTGCTGTCGCTCATGCACGTTTCACCATACACACGACTTATTCGGCGATGAATTTCAGCTGCATTGCATCCCTCAGCCTGAAGAAATCGAATTACACACTTGGCGGGCGAAGCGATCGTTGTAGCCATGTTTACGAGCGCGCTGCACGTTCACTACTGACGGGACTGAGGTGAGGCGCATAACGGTCATTTCAGAGACGTTGCGCAACACATCTGCGCAGCGGTTCGTCATATATTCGCGGGCGTTTGACTGTCGCGACTGATCGGACCTTGAAAAAAAAAAATAGCCCTCGTATAATCACTTTCGTCTTTTGCAGTTGACCTGCAAGACCAATTTGATACTTTCATTTCTGACATGGTCCAGAAGCTTTTTCATTGTTGGAAAGAAGTAAATGTCACAGTGGGTTAAGTTAGTTGAATAGACCAGATGTTGAAGCACACATTTCTGCGTTTGACTCTGAGACCAGGAGGGACTGATGTGCAAGTGCGTTGGCATAGAGAAGGGAGAAGCTTAACAGCAGTGCTAGCTGTGAAGAGATGATTATAGAGATGTTAAATGTACTCGTGCTCTTGCAGACTAAGGGAAAATAAAATACAACTTCTAAAGCTGTTTGCATTTCCTCTGGGTCATTGCTAATAATTTTAAGTTGTCAAATAGCCTAAACATCCATATATTGCATGATGTCTTGTTCTGTGCATGTAGGAAGGCCATGAATTTGACTATGGGGAATGGAAATTGGTTGTTTGATATGTTAGTTTTCAGTAGAGTTCTATATCCCCTTTTTGTCAATAGTGAATTTACCTGACTCTTAAACAGCCTCATTTGAGTAATAATGATGACAAGAATGTTTCCAAAGGCCACTGACACGTACCATGCAGCTGTAGATACTGTTTTCATACTGTTGGGAGCCTGTGGACAAATCATTTCATGAATTAGTGTAATGTGGTGGTGGTGATTATGGTTTTAAAAGTAAGTACAACTAGGAAACCATCCTTTGTTAACACTAATCAGAGCGAAAAAAAAATGAAAGGGGCCCGACACTTCAAAAAATGAAGATATCAGCCAAAGAAAGACAAGGGCCTCACAGGGCATGAAAATTAAAGGCTCTCTAGGCCTCGAACGCTCTAATACTGCCGGAGTTGGAAAAGAACAAGAGTTGACCAAGGGAGGTCGGATAGGATAGATGAAAGCGAGGAGCCTGGCACAAGTAAGTGGAAGCAATGCCAGGACTCAGCTAAGGGCCCCGTGGTTGCCAACCCACGCTCCCAAGTTAAGAGCCCCTGGGGCTTGAATTAGTGTAATACTGATACAATTTCAATTATGTCCAGTATAAGTAATGGAAGAAATGACCTGTTGGAATCCTTTTCTCCATCTGTGTTTGTCTTGTGTACATAGACTTTTACCACTGTATTAATCTTTCCTCTCTCCCCTTTTCCTGTGATTATCTGCCTTTCTTCTTATCCTCCACTTTCCACATCAGACAGAAGATCTGTGTTAAAGCTGGGATCTGTAGAGGAACTGGGATTGAAGAGGAGAGATTGCAGTGTATGATGATTTGAAGTTTGTCCTTATCCTTTAGTGTTTTCATGTTAGTTGTTTTCTCCTCTCTCTCTCTCTGTTGCTCCTTCTTCCCAGACTGACATGGCTATGTGGTTTAGTCCGCATGTTCTAATACCCAGCCACTTGGATACAAGTCCATTGGCCGTGAATATGGACATTTTTCGATCTTGATTTGTGTGTACCATCTTTGTTCAAGCTGTAAATTACTCCTTGCCTCAGAGGTGAAGATCATTATGTGAGTGGATGTGTTCCTGTGGTTCAGTGTGATGACAGGATGTTAGAGTGTGATTATGATGAGATAGGGAGAGGGTGAAGCCTGGTGTCATTGAATAGCCTGTTTCTGTCAAATAACACCAGGGGGTCTGCTCAAGGTTCAACGTCCCCATCTGAAGAACGAATATCACCTTCAGCAGCGTCACATGACCTCGCCCTATATGAACACTGTAGAGAAGTTTGGAATTGAACCCTGGCTTTTGTTGCACAATTTATCCTCCACAACAGGACTGGTACAGAAAATTCTCTTATAAATTGAATATACTGTCAGTAGACTAGGTATACCAGGCGGTTCACCAGCCCTGCTATCCAGTTTTGTGCATCCCTTCACATTTACTACAATTCTGAAGGACATCGGTCCCTCTCCCTAAATCGGGATAACATAACAAGATGTGTGTTTATGGGCTAGAAGACAGCAGGAATCATGAGCACTGCAATTAATTCATTATGGGTACCTCAAATGAACCCGTAAAATAAGTACAGATATGCAGAACACATACTTTAAAACACGAGGTGGATGCACAGACCGGGAGCATAGTACTGTATAGGCTGGGAAGTGGGCGCCGTAGGTCAAGTGTTGCAGTAGCTCACATGGCAAGCGGGCGGGGAGTGGACAATGCTCAAAGGTAGGAGGTTCGAATCCCACACAAGAATTTTTTTAACAGCCAGTTGCCTGGAATGTGGTAAAGTTACATACTTGATAGCTTCCAAAGACTGATTTGTTTATTTGACCCTGTAAAAAACCGTATATATCATTGCATTGGGTATGGTGCTGGGTTGGACGAGGATGTGGAGATGATGGTCTGTGGATAGTAAAGGTTGGGAAATAAGCACTGTAGGTCAAGTGTCGCAGTAGCTCACATGGGTAGCGCGCGGTAGGATGTGTGATAGTTGACAGTGCTCGAGGGTTAGAAGGTTCAAGTTCCATGCAAGTATTTTTTTAAAGCCAGTTGCCTGGGATGTGGCAAGGTTGTATACTTAATACCAGTATTTTTCACAAACTGATTTGTTTATTTGGCCCTGAAAAGGGCCATTGGCATGGAGCTGGGTTGATAGGGGCTAGGAAACATGTGACAGTATTTCAGTTATCCACATCCTTTAACGTAGCACCTGCTCGAACTGACGACCTCTATGATCGATACAGAGCTGCGCACGAAGCACCGTCTGGCCCATTGTAACATCTCTGGCGAAATGGATCGGCATGCCTCGGTGATGAACTGTCTAAGGTGACAAGGACTGGCCATCCAACCCAGCACCGTACCCAGTGCAATGATACATACAGTCTTTTACAGGGTCAAATAAACAAATCAGTCCTGGAAGCTATCAAGTATGCAACCTTACCACATCCCAGGCAACCAGCTGTTAAAAAAAATTCTTATGTGGAATTCGAACCTCCTACCTTGAGCATATCTCCCATCCACTTGCCATGTGAGCTACTGTGACACTTGACCTACGGCGCCCAATTTCCAGCCTATACAGTACCGTGCTCCCAATCTGTGCGTCCACCTCATGTTTCAAAGTACGTGTTCTGCGTATCCGTACTTGTTTTACGGGTTCATTCGAGGTACCCATAAGGAATTAATAGTGGCGCTCACGATTCCTGCTGTCTTCTAGCCCATAAACACACATCTCGTTATATTACTCTGGTTTAGGGAGAGGAAACGATGTCTTTCAGAACTGTAGTAAATGTGAAGGGATGCATGAAACTGGATCGCAAGGGGCTGGTGGACCACCTGGTATATGAGGATTGTTTCACAAGTCATGGTAACTGTGTTGGAGTTATTGAGGTGTCAGGCATTTAGACCAACAGAAGTTCTTCTATGTTGAGTCTAATACTGCTGAACTGTATGGGGATCAAACCCATCACCTTGGACTCGGAGACCAAGTGCTGTAGCATATGAACTACTTGGCATAAAATAGATCATGAAGAACTATGACATTTGGAGGAACCCCACTCTTAAAGGTAGCAATGTATCCTGTAGGTGCATCTGTTTCCCTTATCCCTTTCCCAGCTTCCTGCTTTGATTATATTCATACACTTGTTTGTTACAATTACATTACATGTATTCTTTCATTTAGTGAAATCTATAAATAAAATTAAACTAGAATTTTCCAGAATAAAACTTAGTTCACTGCTGTCTTACAGTGGTAAGCATATTGTCTTATTCAAGCACTTTCAATTGTTTTCTACACAGCCATCTTCAGAATTGCTGAGCATAAGGCATTTCTTTTTACATTTACAAAACTGAGTGAAGTCAACAGTGAAGAATTCAATTAGAATTAAACTCAGGTACACCTTTATGGGTCCAAAATTGCATTAATAAAAAAAAAAAAAAAGGAATATATATTTCTAACTTGCTTTGTCCCCCTCTGTCATTTGTTTGTTGCTGATTTTCTATTACTTTCATTTTAGATATGGTTTTCATCAAAATTAAAAAACTCTTGAAGATACACTGAAGAAAATGGAAATTGCAACACCCAGAAGGAGTGATGCTACATTGCTGCAATTGAACATGCAGGACGAATGTTTGGTTGTGATTCGATGATTACACTTTCAGGTCCCTCTGACCGCAAGTTTGGACAACAATCAATACAGGATGTGCCCACCACGAGCTGCAATACATTGATGAATTCGTCGAGGCATGGAATCAATAAGGCCCTGGATCGCTTCCTGAGGAATTGTGGCCCATGCTTGCTGCACTGCACGGGTCAGTTGTTCCAGAGTTGTGGGTGGCTGAGGACGGTTGGCCAGTTGTCGACCCATTATGTCTCACACATGCTCAATAGGACTGAGGTCCGGGGATCTGGCGGGCCATTCTAAGGTTGTGATGTTGTGGAGAGCTTCTCTGGAGATACGTGCAGTGTGAACCCAGGCATTGTCCTGCTGAAACATCCCATTAGCAATGTTCGCCATCATAGGGACAACCACTGGATTGAATACCCTATCAACGTACTGTTGAGCAGTCATAGTGCCCTCAACAAGCACTAATTACAATTTCACATTAAAGCCAATAGCTCCCCAGACCATAATGCTTGGTGTTGGCCCTGTGTGCCTCTCGACAATAAGATCTGGGTGGCCCCTTTCCCCGGTACGTCGGTGCACACGATTCCGGCGATCACTGCGGGCAAGACAGAAGCGCGATTCATCACTAAAGACGACCCTATGCCATTCATCGACCCACGTCGTTCTTTCTCGACACCAGGCCAGCCTTACACGTCGCTGTTGTGGGGTCAGTTAAACATCTTCTGCAAGGACACGGGCTTGTAAGCCAGCTGCATGCAGGCGATTACCAACTGTTTGTTGTGTAACGTGGGGTGCCACAGCTGTTCGAATTTGCGCTGCTGTTTCATGGGGTTCCATCCAGGCCATCCGAATGATGCGGCGATCCTCTCTTACAGTTGTCTGTCGCGCTGGGCCTGTGCCAGGTCTACGAGTGTGGGTACCTTCATTTGACCACTGCTTCCATACACGTATCGTAGATGCCTGTTGGCCAACACGTGCAGGGAAAGTCCTTGGCGATAATCCAGCTTCACACAGCCCAATTATTTGAGCCCTCTCAAACGGCAACAGTTGTTGATAGCGTGCTCTTCTCTGTCGTCGAGGCATGTTTTACGGGGAACACTTCACTGCACAGACTGCAAGTCAACTACGCTACACCAGACCAATCACGTGGGGAGACTTGTAGCAACAATCCAATAGGTCTGAAACTTTGATCGTTTACATACCTACATGACATCGTTCCATATCTTGAAAATCAACACAAATGACCAATGCCTTCATGGTGTTGCAATTTCCATTTTCTTAAGTGTATTTGCAGGAAATTTTGCATGGTAATGTAAAAAACTGTCTGTGGTAAGCCTATGTTTGTGTGGACTAATCTCAAGAACCATCCTATGGATTTTGATGAAAATTTTGGCTTTTGTGCAGAGGTTATATTTACAACAGAAGAGTCAAGCAGTGGGAATTTTAGTGAAGGAAATCAAACAAAGAACAGTCGTCCTAGTGCTTTCTTGGCTTAACTACCTAAACCTTCAACGACAGACCTCAAGGAATTGTTGAACATAAAAATCTTTACAAAAAAGTCCAGCATTATATATACCTCTCTCTAAAAGGTAGCTCTCAGTGAGCAATTTGCTGTTAAAAATCAACCTCAAAAATAGAAAGCATTTTTTGAGGTTAATCACAGTCCTTATCAAAATACATTTTGTATGTAATTTTTCCAGAATGGTTTAGGAGTTATCATCATTTTAGTAAAAGCTCAGGAATGGTTTAAATATTTCATCGGAGAAAGGAGCGAGCTAACAGGCAGGTGGCCAACATCAACCATATGAAAAAAGCTGATTAAAAAATACTGTAAAAACCATTAAACTGATTAAAATATGGTGCAT
Source organism: Anabrus simplex (assembly GCF_040414725.1). NCBI lineage: Eukaryota > Metazoa > Arthropoda > Insecta > Orthoptera > Tettigoniidae > Anabrus > Anabrus simplex. The sequence continues at coordinate 143,910,477 of NC_090271.1, forward strand.
TTATCAAAATCACAAGAAAATGCAGTTATATGCACCATAAAAGCATGTTTAAATGACTGAAAATTCCATAATTCGTGCACATAATGTATAAGCATACATTTTTAAACCCTAAAAAAACATGCAAATGCATGAACTTCCGAGCCCTACTTATGAGATAATTTCTCCCTGTTTGCGCAATATACTGGTAGGTTGTTTCACATATTGAACATTTCAGTTTTTAAATTCCTGAGTTAAGAAATTTGTTATTTTTGGGATAGTTGAGTTACAGTTGTTCAGTCTTACCCACACAAGCAAATGCCAAAAGTATCTGTATGGTCCATAACATATTCATGACTGAAAATTGACTGAGCTGAAAGTAATGTGTTGGATTAACTACTGACAGAAAAGAAAGGCATAATTGCACACATGAAGACTATTGCCCTTCGTAATGTAGACGCATTGATGCACCTACTGTGAAACATTAGCAATACCAATATAATTGGTCCATTATTGGACATTAAATTTTCCAGCTAACTCATTCCTGTTGGCACACAGGGGTGAAACGCTGGCAACAGGAATGAGTTAGCTGGAAATTTTATAATGTCCAGTTATATTGGTATTATTCATGTACTCATTCAGGACAAATATTTCAGGTTCCCTATGGGAATCAATTTCTGTAAGCATTAGCAACTTGCGCCATGCCCCTAGAATTGGATAATGTGCTGAAAAAGCCCTGGAAGTTATTGATTTCATCAAAGTCATGCCTCTTGTCATATATAGTTAAACAGTTATCAGATATCCCCTTTTATCCTTTTATTAGATCTATATTTTAATATTCCGTTCCATACTATAATCAGCAGAGCATCTAAACATATCAAAAAGGTTCAAGGAATAAAATTATTTATACTTCTGTGGTTCACACTGGTGCAGCCACATCCTCCCACCTTATTTTCTGAAATGAAAATTACTAAACATAGTGACAAGTTTTTTTTTTTCACTAAACAACACGAAACACTGTGGTATCTTCCTTCTCTACAAGTCCAAACAATGCAGCGCTTTCACTGGTCTTCCAGATCTAGTGGATCAGAAACCACTTCTTGGAAACTGAACATGAACTTCCCTCCCTTCACTATCCTTGTTAGACTGGTCTTCGATTTCCAATGGAAACATACATTTTAGCGGGCGAGTCATTGTTCCTTTTTCAGTTCTCAACCAAATAACTCACATATTACAATCACGTCCCTGAATTATGTTTTTTACTCATGCAAGTGGCCAGTAGATACTTTTGGTATTATCTGAACCAATTAACACGATATCTCCTACTGAGGGCAGATGAGTCTTCTTGCGATGAATCTACTTCAGTGAGCCTAAGTATTCTGAACAGAACTGAGCCCTTAGCTGCTCCCCGAGTATGTGTCAATAATGTAAACGACACTCAAAATGGTTCTTTTCAATTTCCCTTGAGGAAGATTCACTACCTGAAGTATCCTGAGACTCTTCTTTGAAGACCCTGTATCATAACTCCACGTCTCTAATTGATTTCTGGATCCTTCCATGTCCTCTATACCCTGCCATTTCTAGAAAGGCAATAGTGGGTTTGATGTCTTTTATGACAACATATTCTGTAGTGTACCTTTGCTCTCTTACAAATGAAAATGAAGTACAGAAGCAGAGGTAATGTGGAGGCTGATCTTTGGCAAACACTTGGCCTTCGGAAAACGGCACCATCCGTTCTATTGATCCAACAAGTTTACTTAGTGAATTTTCTCAAATAAGTTTCAAGATCCAGACTGTTGTATTAGCTTATGCATTTAGGAAATACCAGTTTGTTTATGGTCATGACCATATATCCCACGACTTCCAAGTTTTTGAGGTGGTATTTATCAAGATATTAGAGGATACTCTACATGGACTGTAGTTATTCCTTTTCTCTCTGTTGACCTCTATTGGCTGTTTCGCATCAGTTTCAAATCCGACAGTTCAGTCAAGTTATATACCCACTTTAGGTTTTGTTATCAAAAGTGATGCTGTCTATTCGACCAGTGCTGTCAGTAGTCAAGACACTGTCAATATTTTCATGGATGACCATGGTAGAATCTTTCAAGCTCTTGGCCAGGATGCTACAAATGCTATGATATCTGGCATTAGTTAGAGTTTCATTGCGTGTGCAGTGGCCTAGGACATGGGAGTTTCATTACGTACGCATTGGCCTAGGACATGGAGGGGTTCAATCTCATAGTATCAGTGTCGACAATGATTACTGTCTGGAATAATTTATACAACTGCTATGTTGCCTATCATCTTAAGGGCAGCATGACATTCACTGCTTGATGATTTCAAATCCACTTGTTGGCTTGGTTGTATTCCTAAAAAACAAATAACCCTTTTACTTTTCCGAGGGAGATGGCACCATTTGTCATGTTCTTCATCTCTCAGAGCATTACATTTATTTTGAGCATCAAGGAAGTTTATGTTCTTATGGTAAAGATTTTTGTTGCATTGTACATTCAATTTCTGGAGGCAGTGGGTACTTTCCTCATGAAGCCATTTTGTGTTGTTGATGTAAGGATTGTTGGCTAGGTGTTAACATTTATAGTGCAAATCCCAGTTATGTGCACAAATATATATGAAATTTTATAAAATATTTACATATGATTGCTAGGCTTTTTAAAAATCAAAACATTATTCAGGGGAAGTACATGACGCATGTACAACTTTGTTTTAATACACGTTCTACTTGCTTAGCTGTTAAAATTTGAATTCTGATCAGTTGAAGCTAGCAAAAGGTGCACCTTCCCATTAAGGATGTGTTCACTTCTCTATTGGAGATCATTACATTCTAGCATAATATCATGCATTGAACTGAGTTAGACAGGTTAAACAGCAGTCATAACTATTCAAGGCTCTATATACTGTAACTTAGACTGAAGATGTGATTTGAGTTTCTACCGAGAAATGTTTTCGCCTGGGTAGGAATTAGATTTCTGGTTCTAATCTGTAAGAAGAGGAACACTGTCTACATTAGACCTTGTCGTCGACACGTGGCGTATGCAGTCTTGCAACTGGTTTGCTCCATGATGTTGTAATCTCTTCATAGTTTTGTAGTCTTGCTTTCTCAAGGAACGTTTTAATGAAGGTCTATCTTGGTCTTCCTTGGGAGTGTGTGCCTGGTATTTTTCCTTCAATCACTTCAGTCATCAAAATGCCTTACTGAAGTTTATGGTCTATGCACATGGGCTGCCCCTTGCTAATCTGACTCAGCAGTTGCTGCCTCTCTTATACATTGTATAACACATCAGCATTGGTCATCTTCCTTGTCCAACTTACATTTTGCGTTCAATACCAACACAATTTATAAGACAGTAGTGAAATCAGCAGTGTGGAATCAAATTAAAATTAAACTCATTTAAGGGTGTGTTCACTACTTTGATGGAAATCATTACATTCCTACATAATATCATACATTTAACTTAGACAGTAGCTATAAATGCCATCCCTTCACTATTCAAGACTTTTTTTTTTTTTGCTAGTTGCTTTACGTCACACCGACACAGATAGGTCGTATGGCGACGAATTCAAGACTCTACTTAGGATGAAGATGTGACTTGAGTTTCCAATGAGAGATATTGAGAAGAAATCAGATCTTAAGTTCTAGTCTATAAGAAGTGGAACACTATTAGCTGTTACTACATAAAACCTGAAATATCTCTATTATATTTTCACTATATTTGCATTATATATAATGAGCCATTGCATTATGACTACCCCGACCTAGGAACTATTAGCGTACCTAGAGCAGTGAGAATGACGTGTGACATGTTGGGAGCGTGGTATATGTAGGGCAGGTCTACAGGCTTGCTGTTAGTAGTGCGTCATAATGGGAAAAATGGCTGATCACTCCATGTATGATTGAAATCAGACTGTGATGACACTACCTTGGTACCAGCATCTCTGAAATGACGCAGCTTGTGGGCTGCTGTCGTGCTGCTATTGTGAGCACGCATTGAAAGTGTTGCAACAAAGGGAAAACATGATGCATCATCCAACTGTGTGTCGACAATGGCATCATTGATGCCAGAGGCCAATGGAGGCTATCGCACATTGTTCAGAGCCAACAGATACACAGTGATGACCAGGCTAATGCTTCCCAGCACACAGTTCGTCAAACACTACTGCAGAGTTGGCAACCCAGTCATATCTCAATGCTGACTGCACTCCACCAAAGCAGTGCATGAGTTGGACACAAAATCATCACCATTGGACTGTGAATGATTGGGAAAAAGGTCACCTAGTCTGATGAAATCCAGATTCCTAGTTCATCATGTCGACTGCCAAGCGCGTGTATATCTATTTCCATTGGAGGTTATGGCACCTGGTTGCATGGTCGGGCAGAGACAAGCTGGTGGAGATGGTGTGATGATGATCTGGGCGATAGTTTAAAGGGATGTATTGGGGCCCATTGTACTGGTACACTAATCCCTAACAGCTATCTGGTATCTGGATTTTATTGGGAAACAGGTCTGTCTGTTGATATCAACAGTGTTCCTTGATGGTGATGGCCACTTCCAACAAGACAATGCACCATGCTGCCAGGATTGTGAAGGACTGGTTTGTGGAACATGATGGTCAGTTTACTTTAATGTCATGGCCCCGAGATAGCCCCGATATGAACCCCCATTGGTCATTTGCGGTTCAACTTTGAGAAGTGGGTTTGTGTTACATTATTACCATCCAGCAATGTATGACAACTGGAGGACCTGCTGTTGCACCTGCAGTACCAGGTAGCCCAGGATATCTTCCACCACCTCGCTAAGTGGGTGCGGTTCTGCAGGCAAAAGGTGGTTCTACATCGTATAAGGTAGGTGGTAATGTAATGGCTCATCACTATAGCTAATTGACATAAATACAGGTACTTACTTACCTGAGTGCAATAAAACTTGAGACCGGATATAGCGAACATGACTTCGGCCACTGAGATGAACACGTACTGTGGAACGAGCCACAACATGTGAATAGTATTGGGAGGAGTCATCACATAGAGCTTGGAAAACTGCAGAACAATTACAACCAGGTATTTAGCATCTAAAATTCTATTTAATATAGCACAATAATATTTTTCATCAAGAAAGCATTTTCAAAGTGCTGCTTCTCAAAACTACTGCACTTCATTATCATTACAAATCCTTAAAGCTATTCACCAGCTCTGGTGCAAGCTAGAACAAAGAATATCTAGTAAGTACTGGTACTGATCAATTCAGAAGTTGTGATTATATTTTGAACATTAATATATCTATGTAAAAGGAAATACTTCTTGTCGTCCAATATATGAGACAGTATGGGCAAATAGGAATAAATATTGGAATAGTTGTGAAAATATTGAGTTTTTACAGAAAGGGAAGGGGATGGTGGTATTTGTGATTTTTGTTTTATGAGGAAGTACAACTTACAAAACAGGAACAGATGGACCATTCTAGTACTTCAGTTGTGTATTCTCCCAGGAAGGTAGTATAATAAGTGAAATTGAATCAAAGATAGCTAATTCTATGAATTCTCAATTGTGATCAACAGTACTCTGTAAGAAAGAAGACAGTATTTTTACATTAGTATGTTTTCAGACTGACCGGTTTTCCATTTTCACACCAAGCTGTACCTTAATTAAAGCCACTTATATTGTTCATAAGCTGGAAATACAGACTTAAAGGTAGCAAGGATAATTTTTGGTCCAAACATGTGGGAACAATATCAGGAGGGTACTCAGATTGAGGAAATCGAGGCAAAGGAATAAACTCGATGGATAAAGTTATGCACATAAATTGGCTTCGGTGGTGGGAGTCGTGAGGCAAATAGAGGTGGACATGTTAACTAGGAAAACAATGGCCTTGGACATAGAGGGTAAGAGAACTAAAGGGTTTTAAAAGTTAGAGGCCATAGACCTAATTGCGAATAGAGGATTGTGAGAGTGCATAGTTTATTAGCAGAAGCTTATGGAAGGAATGCTGTAGAAGAGTATATAATGAATATGTACAGTATGAACTGTATGTATCATGTAATTTTTGGTTTATTCAGTCTGCTGAAACATAAAATAACACTCAGAACACTATGACATACTTATGAAGAAATGCTTATTACTAAATAATTGACATGTTTCGTTCCATAAGAACATCCTCAGATTGTACAAAATCACTTTTAACAGTGTGTATGTATGCATATACTGTAATGCCAGTGATTGTGAACTGGTGAAGTTGCAATCAAGTGAGATAAATTATGTGTAAGTAGAAGTCCATTATTGACTCTTTAAGTAAATATGAGATAGTTTTCTGTAAAACAAGCTGTGGCTTTGGTTTTATATCTGTTACTTCGAGCAACAACAGCCAAAGTGAATCCAGGTTACTGGCTTCAATTGTGGCTTGCTAACACAAACTCTTTCCCCATGTCAATCAATCAATCAATCAATCAATCAATCAATCAATCAATCAATCACCATTGATCTGCAATTAGGGCTGTTATCCAGGTGGCAGATTCCTTAACAGTTCTTTACCTAGTCTGTTCTTAAACGATTTCTAAGAATTTGGAAATTCATCAAACATTTCCTTTGATAAATTATTCAATCCCTAATTCCTCTTCCTATAAACAAATATTTATCCCAATTTGTCCTTTTGAATTCCAACTTTTTCTTAATTTTATGATCTTTCCTACTCTTAAAAACCCCACTCAAGCTTATTCGCCAACTTAATGTCATTCCAACCCATCTCACCTCTGACAGCTTGAAACATTCCGGTTAGTCGAGCAGCTCATTTCCTTACTTCCAAGTCTTCCCAGCCCAAAGTTTGCAACATTTTCACAACACTATGTCTCATCAGACCAATGGTAAATTTCAAAGACATGCCAAGTTACAACATAAGTAAACTACTCAACCAAATGCTAAAAGTAAAAAATTTGTCAAAGAAGACAAACTGATTAAAAACACCCTAGAACTAACTAAAGTTCTAAATAAGCTAAACATAACAGGCAGTACAAGAATGATATCCTTTGACATTACCAATATGTATGCAAATATATCAATAGAAGAATTGATTAAGATTAGAGAAAACCATGTAAAAGACAACAATTCACTATAAGAAGCAAGTGAAATAATAAACCTTCTAAGAACAAGCTTAAACCAAAACAGTTTTGCATTGAACAAAATCTTTTGTCAAAAGGAATCATTAACCATAAGCTCACCATTATCAGGAATAATATCAGACATATCTTAACCAACAACCTATCTAAAGGAATCTTACACTTCCATACATGGCAATAACATCACAAGTCCGCAGCTCTTATTAAACACACGGAATTCCTTACATCAGTCAGTCAAATTTACAATGGATCCAGAAACTAATGCAAAGATAATTTTTCGTTGCAATCAGTAGGAATAATGACAGCCTGTCATACAAAATATGCAGAAAACCCAGTCAGACTTCACTCACAATAGTCAATGAATCCAACCACCCAAACACACACACAAATTAGCAGGATTGATACAATGATAAAACAGAGCAATACCAATACCAATGAACACAACAGATTTAGGAATGAAATACAGGCAATAAAACAAATCATGAAAGAGAACAGCCACCTACTTGACACAGTAGATCGATTACTAAGGAAACAAAGAAAAACAATGGAAAACCACACCTGAAAACAACACATCCATAGCCCTCAATTGAATAAACAAGGACATGTACAAGATTGCTAACATTTTCAAAAAGCAAGGTCTTACAATAGTCTTCAGAATGAAGAAGCTACAAAGAAGCATTAGCAAATGCATCCTAAACAAAACAGACCTTTTCTCCAATTCAAAACAGAACACAATTTCCACACCAGATATAAAGAACACAAATATTATGTTAGGTACAATTGCCCTTCAGCCTTCGGAGGGCATGTTCAGCTCCCACCATTTCACAAACATCAACACAGATCTACAAATTTTATACATTGAAATAAAAACAAAACATAAAAGAGACAATAGAAATACACATTGCAAGAAAAGCCAACCAAACCAACCTCAACGATAACACACACATCTAAAATATACCTCCCTTTCGCGTGCCATTAAACTAATTCATATTTGGTAATGCAATTATTCAGACTATTTTTCATTAGTTTTTAATTAATCCCACTGAAGGTTACTCTGATGAAAAGTAGTCTGGAATGTGGGTTATGTTATACCTATCTGTTTAGGCAGTGGTTTGCCACTTGAGAACTTTTTTGTAGGTTATTATTTTATCACTGAAAATAAAGTCATCCAAAATACCATTTAATTCATTGTTGCATGTTTATGTCTTTCAAAAATCATAATCATGCATTCAAGACAAATAGACTATAGTCTCGTAGCACTTCCCTTTGTGCTGAACAGAATTGACCGCCGTCTTCCCCTATCGCCCCTACAGACAAGTTTGTGTTAGCAAGCCAGTGACCTGGATTCAGTCCAGCTGTTGTTGCTGGAATTAACAGATGTAAAGTCAGAGACAAAGCTTGATTTAAGATAAGTACAGAGAATGATCTCATACTGAGCGGAGTGGCTGTGTTATGGCTATGGAGCCAAGTTCTGCATTTGTGAGGTACATGGGTTTGAACTCCACTGTAGGCTGTCTTGAGAATGGTTTTCTGTGGTTTCCTATTTTCTCCTTGGGGTAAGTGCCTAGACAGTTCCTATTCATAGGCCACAGCTGATTCCTTCCCCAATTTCATTCACAATCATTCATTTCATCTTCATTAGCTCCTCAATTGAGGTTGGCATTAGGAAGGTCTTCCAACCTTGAAAACATGCCATAAAAATACACATTTACTGAAGTGTCAATAACAGACTACTACTCTCATATAATTAATCTCACTTGTTCATATTATCACCAGTTCACAATCATAGACACATTTATGCAGCATGCCGGACTGAGTTGCTCAAATAGTTGAGGTGCTGGTCTTCTGATCGCAACTTGGTTATATTGGTATTGCCAGTACGAATCTCGAAAATAATCGAGGTCGACCGATTCAGCACTAGGGTGTGCATGTATCACTAAAAGGCGCGTGTACTATATGTATGTATGCAAAATGTCAACCAACTGTGTGAGGATTGGGCCCCACAGCTTTGACCATTGAAGATGAGCGCCTCATTGCATAGCTGGTAATCAAATTCTGATATAATATACATGGCGTAATAAACATGTGGAAAAACTCTAGAGAATTGGGAGAACATAAAAACAAGCCAAAGAAATTTATATAAACTTATGAACAATAACACTTACATTTTTAACTGCAGTCTGTGTTTGTGGTGGGTGTATATTTATTTTAGAATTTACTTCATGTCGCACCAGCATAGATAGATCTTATGCCGACAATGGAATATGAAAGGGCTAGGACTTTGAAGGAAGTGGCTGTGGCTGTAATTAAGATACAGCCCCAGCATTTGCCTAGTGTGAAAGTGGAAAACCACTGAAAAACATCCTAAGAGCTGCCGACAGTGGGCTTCGAACCCACTATCTCATGAATGCAAGCTCACAGCTGTGCATCCGTAACCACATGGCGAACTCTCTTGGTGATGGGTGTACAAATAAAGAAACCAAACATGTATCCAGTTTTCGGGAGATAGTGGGTTCGAACCCCACTGTCGGCAGCTCTGAAGATGGTTTCCCGTGGTTTCCCATTTTTACACCAAGCAAGTGCTGGGGCTGTACCTTAATTAAGGCCATGGCCGCTTCCTTCCTATTCCTAGGCTTTTCCTGTCCCATCGTCGCCATAAGACCTATCTGTGTTGGTATGATGTAAAGCCAATAGCAAAAAAATAGAAACCATACATAATATTCTTCTCTCTTCAAGGTGTTACGATTTTGATTTTCAGATTTACAGGGTGTAAGTGAAATAGGATACATCATTTGAACCAGTGGTGGAAGATGGCATTCTAAGCAAACATCTTAACAACTTTTACTCCTATCTTAATTAGTGTAGGAGCAAATAAATCACAAAACTTTGGTCAGTGTTTTGGAGAAGTCAATAGGCACCGGATACTATCTCTACTAAACAGAACGTCAACACAGCTGTGACTTCCCCAGGTCGTCTTCCATTTTAAGGCTGTGCAATGTTGTTGATGGTTATGAATTTCATGTTTTTGGTCCGTATTGAACAATATATAAGTAATAATAATAATAATAACTTAAATGTTTCCACCTTTTGAATACAATATATTCACAAAATTACAAAATTATACGGTACTAGTTTCGACCCATCTAGGGGTCATCATCAGCCGTATTGGAGCAAAGATCATTTGTGGCGAATATATTGTATTGAAAAGGTGGAAACATTTAAGTTATTATTATTATTATTACTTGTGCAATGTTGGTCAGTGTGTCTTGAGGTCAGTGGACTGCGACCTGCAGACAGGCTCTGAGTACAGGCAAAATTGCTTTAACAAATCATGAAATGTTTGATATGATTTTAATTCATGGTGAGGCATGATGTAATGTGGGACAGACGTATTGGGAACGCTTTCCTAATTAAAGACAACCAAGTGATCAGCTTTAGTTGCTTATTCTTGAGGGGGCCGATGACCTTAGATGTTAGGCCCCTTTAAACAACAAGCATCATCATCATCGTCATCATAATCATCTTTTTCTTGAGAGATTACCACAGCAGAACTGATTATTGATCAATCAATCAATCAATCAATCAATCAATCAATCAATCAATCAATCAATCAATCAATCAATCAATCAATCAATCAATCAATCAATCAATCAATCAGTGTCTTCCACACTTACTAGGTAACACACTGTACTACTGGTCTAAACATGCCAGTCATTTATGTGAGGTAGCAACATCAAAACAGCAGTTTGTTTACGTGGAGATTTTACAAGACAAGCACCACTGTTCCCTTATTTCAGCTGACTCCTCCACACCTCCCATCCTCTTCCCCACCAACTGGAAAAGTCATGCTTGGATTATGCAACAACTCCTCTTCATTGACTTTTTAATATTTAATATTAAATTTAAAGATTGCTGACAATTTTTTCACATTGGTTGCTAAGAATAGTCCCTTATATCACTTGTTAGACAGACATACCTTAGGCCTATTTCAGTTACACTCTTTATGTAATTGTCTTCTCTATTTATGTTGTCGCAGTTTTGTCTTATTTAAAATCACCTGATAACAGGTGCCATAGTGGAGTAAATAGATCAACTATTTTTAAAGTGATTATTATTGCAAAGATTTATTGTTTTGAGTGTAATTACCTTAAAGCTAACCGTTAAAATTGATTATTCTAATCAGGAAATGACCGATACGTGCCTCATGCATGGACAAGCTTATTGCAATGCAGATGAAGCAAGGTAATTGTATGCTGAACCATTTCTGAAAGGATGTTTACCCAACAATAAGAAATTCCTGAGAATTCGCCAACATCTCCAGGAAACAGGCTCTTTAGAAAATGTGTTTCAGATTGTGGAAGATCAAGGAGCACCGGAATATCTTTACAAGGCAAGCACCACTGTTTTCTTATTTTCAGCTGACTCATCCATTCCTCCCTTCCTCATCCCTACCAACAGGAAAAATCTTGCTTGGATTGCGCAGCATGAGGCATCAGAAGAACAAGTCCTCAGTCATTTTGAGGATAGTCGCAGAAACAGCATCAAAGACAAGGTACCAACACAGAATGTGAATCATATGACAGTATGAAGAATCCTATGAGGACAACTCCTTTATCTATAAAGCCATCGAAGAGTCCGAGATGTTGGGGAAGCTGACGTTCCATCCAGAGAGCGTTTTATATCTGGTTTGCAATAAACTTTCATTGAGAATCAACACTTTCTCTCCACTATACTCTTCACTGCTAAAGTGCAGTGGAGTGGAGAACTTTTACAATAATCATGTATGAGCAACAAAAATCCACATCCAGTTTTGGGAGCAAGACACCCACTGCAGTTCGGGATTGATGTTTGGGCCAGTGTATTTGGTGACACATTAATTTTATGTGGAGCACTGACAAGAGAATGATAGCGCAACTTTTCTACAAACTATTTAAATGGTTTGTTGGAAGAAGTTCCACTCAACACAATTTACTGTCTGTGGTTTATGCATGATGAGGCATCATCTCATTTTGCTCCTGCTACTAAAGTGATTTTAGATTACCAGTTCATAAACAAAGGGGAACCAACATTGCTCATTTTCCTAAACCTCAATCCATTGTATTTTTACTTATGGGGTCCTTTAAAGGCCATTGTGTATTCAAGACCTATTCATTGCACGTGACTCGAAGGATGATCCCTGACAAGACATCAGCAGATAGAGTAGACACCTATAATATCGGAGAGATTTAGTGCTTAGGAGCCTGTATTTGAGCTCACGGTGGCCACTTTGAGCAGCATTTTCTGTAAAAAGAAAAAAAAAAAAAAAAAGGTGTCCTCTCTCAGTTCCCCATAGGTTTCCCACATGTTCAGTTACAGTATATTGTGTGTACTGGGTTTTACATGGTTTCTTCAATAGCCAAGTAGATTAGTATTTCAGAATCACAATCACAGTGGCCCTAAATCATTTGTTTTCTTTGTAATATTGTGATAGAATGTAACATAAGATGTATGATTGGAATTATCACATTTCTTTCATAAGAAAATAACTTCCTGTGAGATACAAAACAAGCAAATCATTTAATAATTTTTATATTTTTTTTAAATTTAATGAATTATTTGTTATTTTATATTATTGGCTGAATTAAAACTGCAACATAAACTCTCAATGTCTTGGACACTTGTGACAGTGGTCATAATACGAGAGTGGATTGAAAGTTGCGCACAACACTTTTTGAAAGGCAGGCAGTTTACATACCAAGTGTGTCACAGTCAAGCGAAAGAGCAAACACTCTTGGTATTAGACAGGAGCAGTGACGTTCGATTGTGACTACGAAGCTCTCCTCACACCATTCAACAAAATGTTGACTGGAATACAGTATATAAAGACACTATAATCGCAAGAAAAACAGACCTTTTAAATATATTTGTGTTTGATTTATATTGCTCTTGATATTAATAAACATGGTTTTGTTTTCCTGTATTTACACATTCACAGAAAACTGATATGTTACAATTATTCATTCAGTAAAACATCATATACCATATTTGCATACTTCAACAAGTTTAATGCTTCATTTTGCACAGTGTTGTAATGTTATGTGACTTTCCCTGTTTTGAGTTTCTGAAAATAGTACCATATTTAAAACTAAACATCAGATGTTTACTATCTAAGTACAACAGCAGTGTAAATACAGTACAGTATGTCTTCAAATAAATAATCTTACTGATGTTATTCCCGGTAAACATAATTGGATTGTTGACTTTATCAGATTGTTTAAACTCAAGCAACAAGAAGCCACAGCTTATCTGCTTTACTCCTTGTTATTATTAGCAATGTTTCTGAAGCGTACCCTTCTTAAAACATAATAGTGAAAAGTGTAATTCATTGCATAGATTTCAAAAATATTTTGAGGTACCGGTAAACTCTTCATTGTATCCAGTCAGAATTCATAAACAGAACAGAAATAATCAGTTTCTTACAATGTAAGTTATATTGAAAATTATCTGGGACCGAGCAAGTGGCTGCGTGATTTGGGTTACGTAGCTATCAGCTTACATTCAGGAGATAGTGGGTTTGAACCACACTGTTGGCAGTCCTGAAGTTGGTCTTTTGTGGCTTCCCATTTTCACACCAGATCATGGTAATTTCCTTCCCACTTGTAGCTCTTTCCTATCCCATCGTCACCATAAGACCTATCTGTGTCAGTGCGATGTAAATCACATTTTTAAAAAAGCTGGATTTCTGTCAACTTGAAATTTAAAAAAAGCACTCTTCGTTTAATACTCGAATGAACGTTCACTGTTCATTACCCTTCACTGCCTGTGATGTAACCACAACGTTGCTGTCTCTGAAGTGCACACACTGTTCGCTTGCCTGCAGGATGAAAATCCCAGCGTGAGTACCTCTGTTCTAGATGAAGCAGCCACTAATTCTGCTGGCAAAGATGAGGAAACTAGATTTGACCACAACTTTGCTGTAATAGAGAAAGCGAAAATGTTTCAGCCAGAGACGTATACAGCTGGTCACTGGGTTGAAATGATTGCAAATGTTAATAAGAAGGAGCCAAAATTTCAGGTCATGAAAATATTAACTCAAGACATTTTTAATGTCCACACCAAAGGAAAGAAAACATTGATAAATGGCAAGAAAGTTAAATGACTTAAAGCATGTCGCACTCCACTTCAGAATAAAAAGGAAAATCTCTGAGTATTCAAAGTGAAGCAAACTTTGAACAAGGCCTATCTATTTTGATCTTTTGACCTGAGCTGATGAGTAAAAGGAAGGCACAGACTGCTTAAAAAAATACAACTACCACTCTTTAACACAAATACACTGACAGAAAATGAAATACCAACACCACAGAAATCCCACCACAAAATACAGGAGGCACATTTGCAAATCTGAAAGATGAAGTCTATTTAGATTTATGCACTAGTCGATGAAGAGTGGTGCTTAGTAGCACCACTATGACCTTGCAAAGCAAGTTTGCTTTAAATACGTGCTGTACACTTCGTGAGCGTTAGTCATCATCCGGTGTTGATATTGTGAGGTAGGTGTAAGTCAAACGCCTTTAAGGAGACAAAGAAGGTAGTATCAGCAGCTAACCGAGTTTGAATGAGGCCATGTAATGGGAGTATGAGGTGAATGTTCTTTCTGCGATATTGCGGAAAGACTTGGCAGGGATGTATCCACAGTGCATCGGTGTTTGCAACAATGGTTACGGGAAGGCACCGTCTCAAGAAGACCAGGGTCTGGCTGCACAAGAGCCGCTATCGAGAGAGGGAAGACCACTGTATTCATCGCACGGCTGTGGTGGATTGTACTGCATCTGCAGCACCCATTAGAGCTTCAGTTGGCACCAATGTGTCACAAGGAACTGTAACAAATTGATTACTTGAGGGACAGCTCTGAGCCAGACGTCCTGAAGTGTTCACGCTACTAATTCCAAATCACTGCCATCTGTGACTTCAGTGGTGTCAAGCCAGAACTCATTGGAGGGCTGAGTGGAGATCTTAATTGTTTTCTCAGATGAGAGCTGTGTATGTCTTGGTGCCGGTAATGGCTGTAGATTAGTAAGGAGGGGAGTTATCTCAAGAACCTTGACAGCGGATTTATACATCAGACTGGTGGTTGAACCGGTTGTGCTGCCATTCATTTGCAGTATTCAAAGGGGAGGTTAAAGAGTACTGTTAACAATATATCTCCTTGGTTTAGACCTTTCCTCGAATGCAATGTCTTGGACATCAGCCCGTGAACTTTAACTTGGGTTATTTCTGGTTCCATGGCTAAATGGTTAGCATGCTGGTCTTTGGTCCAGAGGGTCCCAGGTTCGATTCCTGGCTGGGTTGGGGATTTTAATTTTCATTAGTTAATTGCAATGGCTCGGAGGCTGGATGTGAGTGCCGTCTTCATCATTAGAAATCATTATAGGTAGGGCCCCATCCTCATAGGTGTGCAGGTCACCTGTACAGCAACAACTTGAAATATCTGCACTGGGCCTCTTTGGAGGCCACATGCCATTAATTATCAAACTTTGCTTACAGAATTTTCAAATGCTATTCTCACTGTTTTCACTAGTTTGTTTGGAATGTCAAATTCTTTTAAGGTTTTATGTAAGAACTGCATTGAGTTATATTCCTTACATATCGTACTTGGGCTAGTGAATGTTACAGAAACATGAAAGTTTAAAAATCAAAATAATTGCTACACAACACATGTGCAACAGTGTTCAACATCTCAGTTTAAAGAAGAAGAATCATTGTACCTAGCAACTAGACTCTGACCTCGATATGACATCATCAGGCAATGCAGTAGGCTGCCATCTTCAGGTACTAAAATCATCATGCCGTGCAGCTAATAATTAGCCTAGCTCTGAACACTGATACAGTAGCACTTACTGTAAGATGTGAGGTTTGTTTGATTTGTCTTGGTGAGTTCTACAAGTATACAGTGAAAACAAATGAAATAGCGCACGTTTGAGGAAATTGTGTTGCAAGAAGTGCGAAAGATTTGTTTCTTTCATAAAATATTGCAACATATGAGAAAAAATGGTGTCAAAATTATTGAAAATGCTTTAGAGAGAATAAAGCTGCTTGTCAGAATTTCAGGAAGTCCGAAGTCACCAGTGTTGAGCATCAAATGGCTTATTGGGAGCATCTCAAAGTTGAGGTGGCTGAGTGTTGTGAGGTGGGTTCCACGCTGCTGGAGCTCCAGTCAAGATTTTGAGGTCATGATCTTGAAGATGTGTAAATTTGTTTAAAATTAAGAAATAAAATGTTGACAGTAAAGTTTCAAACCCATGCTGACTACATACTTTATTTTGACAATATCTACCATGCGGTATGCATTTTATGTCAAAATTTCTGGGTATAATTCCAGCACAGCCCCTTTCAATATATTATGGCCATTCCTTTTCTTTTGCTGATACTTGCACATTCTGAAGGTTTGAACCTCTTTCTCTTATGATATGAAGAGGTAGTATGTATTTTCCCTCAAAACAATGAACACCACTACTACTGTCATCCCCTTCTGTAAAGTAAATTTCTGGTTATCAGGGCATGGATTTAAGAAATACTAGCACCATAATAGGATATTTCAAAATATAGTAAGAATTTTTGAAATAAATCTGTGTAATGCTTGCTAGTTTGTGAGAGGAGTTTAACTTTTTCTTAACAACACTAAATATGTTCCTCATCACCAAAATGTCATTGTAATTGAAGTCTTGTTGACTCGTAAATTTAAGCAACATGTCTCAACTCTTCAGTGAGACTGTTTTGGTTACAGCTGCAGAGCTGACACTATTTCCATCTTCTTCTCCATCCTCATTACATCCTTCTTTTTTATCTGGATTGTTTGTAGCTGTACACACATGTGCTGGAAGTTGGGTTCACAAGAGTTGATCAGTTATTCCTCAATGTTACCCCCACCAATGTTTTTGTATCCTCCCATATTGGAGGTGATGTACTTCGACTTGCTCACATTTTCTTACCGGTACATGCAGCCTAAGAAGTCACTTTCTTCACCAGGCACTTTGCGCCGTGTCCTCGCTAATGTTTGTGTTTTGATGTGCTGTCAAGCATAAGATACAGTATGGCAATATACTCTATAGTACATTTGTTTATTCATTCATTCATTCATTCATTCTCTTCACCTTCTTTTGAACGGACCTACGTAGGACCACAGTTTTTCAACTGTTCGGTTTTGATCTTTGGTTAGTATTTCTGCATCTTCTCCTGGCATTTTTCCTCTGATCAGGGGGTTGATTTCCTTCCTCAGATTTTTTCTTTTTTGAAAACCATGGACTTACTTCAGGATCTGTATCACAGCCTGTCTGTTTTGTAAATCTCTCAGTCTCGGTTCTTTTATATCCTTCGTAGTCTTCATCAGCCATGTGGTATGAACTTTCTTGTTTCGGCCGAAGGCGAACGGGTGGTTGGTCAGTGTGTTGGAAGACATTCTTACCACATGACTATAGAAAGCTACCGTCATCTTTGTGGCATGGTCGGAGAACTTCTATATCTGGGAGTAGAGCGCTGAATTGTGATGTTTCTGGTATTCTCCATCATTCAGCACTGAGCGGGGGATCTTTCCAAGAGTTCTACTCTCTGACTTCCAGTATTTCAATCAAGTCTTTTCTATTTCAGGTCAGATGCTCCATGGCATACAGGGCTTGTAGGAGGATGACTGCTGTGTAGTGTTTCAGCTTCAGATTTTGTGGCAGGCATCGCATGTTGTAGGTGTTTTGAATTAGTCACTAGACCAGTTCCAGGTAGTTTAATCTTGTGGAGAGGGCTGCTTTCTCTGATAGGTTGGGTTCAATTTCCACTTGGTTGACTTTACCTTCTTCTAGTGCTGTCTGTTAGCCTCTTTGATGCTGGTAAAGTATTTGGTTTTCTCCAGTGACACTTGGAGTCCCAGTTTGGCTGCTTGTTTTCTGAGACAATTGGCCTGGGTCGCTGCTCTTTTCAGAGATTCAGCGATTAGTGCTATGTTGTCAGCAAAAGCCAGACGATCTATTGTCAGCCTTTCCCTATTGTGACCCAGCTTTACACCACTCTGGATACCCAAAATGACCAGTTGGTTTCACCATTCACTCATAATGTTTTCAAGAATACACTTGAAGAAGAGTGGAAAAATCCTCTCCCCTGTAGCTAGTATAGTTTTGATCTTGAAGGTTTTTCAAGACTTTGCCTTTGGATTTAACCTTGAAGTGTATGTCAGTCAGAGTTTGTAGAATAAGTATTTGGGTTTTATTGTCTAGTCCAAGTTCCTCAAGAATTTTGTTAAAAGTTTGTCTGTCTATGGAGTCATAGACCTTCCTAAAATCAACAAGGGTGTCTATCACAGAGACGTAGTTTCTACAGATTTCTCACATGTACTACGGCAATATGGAAGCAGTACTGATTATTATGGATTTTATGAACTCAGTAGGTTAAAACCTCACAATAGGCTTAATTCATTTTATCATGCCCAAATGCAAAGTTATGTATTGTAACTTGTAAGAGGCAAACCAGTTCATTCTGATAGCCAGTGATTCTCCAACCCTGTTTGAAACAGCAGAATCCTTCAGTGGTTATATGAGGAGCTGCCCAGAAGGCTACTAAAACATTGGGATGTTTATAAGAATTGCCCAATATTTTCCATCTTTGTGAATATAAAGATACAACTCCATAGGCTGAAATCTTGAAAGGAACTGTATCACTCCAGGACTATGATATGGCTAGTTGTATACGAATTCTGTCACAATAAACAGTTCTGAATTACTAAACAGTGAAATAAGCAATGGTAATCCAACACAAGCAATAACGTTTCGAATGTACATACCATACAATATAGTTCACCGGCTGCCTGGAAGAAATTGTGCGCTCTCATCTTAATAGGAAATATACTCTTAAAAATTAATTCTGTAACAGTGATGTGTTGCTGTAGGTAGTTGTATTGTGGTTGAGGAGTGTAATTCAAAGTACTGTTTTTACATTTTCCCTACATATACAAAAAAGTTATGTACGGTATGCCACGTAGGAGACTCGCTATTAAAAGATAGTTTGTGAAAAATGAGGTTTACAACCTTTGACCATGAATGTAACATCTTTGCTAAATGCATTCCATGCATGTGTGTTTAATTCTTGTTCTATTGCCTCTGGTTTACTAATGAGTTGCCTGCTTTTCTTACTAAACACAAAGTGTTACTAAGTGATGCTGATATCACGTAGTGTAAGCCTATTTCTGTGTTAAATAAAATAACAAGAATTTTAAGCAGAAAAGCAACGAAAAACCGAGTGATGATGGACCCATTGGATTGTTGCTACAGGTCTCCCCATGTGATTGGTCGCAGAGGAATCAACTCCAGTATACGGACTCTGGTGTAGCGTAGTTGATTTGCAGTCTGTGCAGTGAAGTGTTCCCCGTCAAACATGCCTCGACGACAGAGAAGAGCATGCTATCATCAACTGTCACCGTTTGAGAGGGCTTGGATAATTGGGCTGTGTGAGGTTGGATTATTGCTAAGGACTGTCGCTGCACGTGTTGGCCGACAGTCATCTATGGTACAACGTGTATGGCAGCAGTGGTCAAATGAAGGTACCCACACTCATAGACCTGGCACAGGCCCAGCGTGACAGACAACTGTGAGAGGATCAGTTTTCAATTATTGTAACTCTCTGTCATTTGGATTGCCCGGATGGAACCCCATGCAACAGCAGCGCAAATTCGAGCAGCTGTGGCACCCCACGTTACACAACAAACAGTTGGTAATCGCCTGCGTGCAGCTGGCTTATGAGCCCATGTCCCTGCAGAAGGTGTTCCATTGACCCCACAACAGCAACGTGTAAGGCTGGCCTGGTGTCGAGAAAGATCGATGTGGGTCGACGAATGGCATGGGGTTGTCTTTAGTGATGAATCGCGCTTCTGTCTTGCCCACAGTGATCACCGGGATCGTGTGCACCGATATACCGGGGAGAGGGGCCGCCCAGATCTTATTGTCGAGAGGCACACAGGGCCAACACCAAGCATTATGGTCTGGGGAGCTATTGGCTTTAATGTGAAATCACAATTAGTGCTTGTTGAGGGCACTATGACTGCTCAACAGTACGTTGATTGGGTACTCAATCCAGTGGTTGTCCCTATGATGGCGAACATTGCTAATGGGATGTTTCAGCAGGACAATGCCTGGGTTCACACTGCACGCATCTCCAAAGAAGCTCTCCACAACATCACAACCTTAGAATGGCCCGCCAGATCCCCGGACCTCAGTCCTATTGAGCATGTGTGGGACAACTGGCCAACCGTCCTCAGCCACCCACAACTCTGGAAGAACTGACCTGTGCAGTGCAGCAAGCATGGGCCACAATTCCTCAGGATGCAATCCAGGGCCTTATTGACTCAATGACTCGACGAATTCACCAATGTATTGCAGCTTGTGGTGGGCACATCCTGTATTGATTGTTGTCCAAACTTGCAGTCAGAGGGACCTGAAAGTGTAATCATCGAAGCACAACTGAACACTCGTCCTGCATGTTAATTTGCAGCAATGTAGCACCACTCCTGGGTGTTGCAATTTCCATTTTCTTCAGTGTAGAATAAATTAATAACATTACTGTTTATGGCAGAAGTAAGGAGGACATAAGATGCAGACTAGCACAAGCAAGGAAGAGCTTTCTTAAGAAAAGAAATTTGCTCACTTCAAACATTGATATAGGAATTAGAAAGATGTTTTTGAAGACTTTCGTGTGGAGCGTAGCGTTGTATGGAAGTGAAACATGGACAATAACTAGCTCAGAAAGAAAGAGAATAGAAGCTTTTGAAATGTGGTGTTACAGAAGAATGCTGAAGGTGAGATGGATAGATCGAATCACAAATGAAGAGATACTGAATCGAATTGGTGAGAGGAGATTGATTTGGCTAAATTTGACGAGAAGAAGAGATAGAATGATAGGACACACCTTAAGACACCCAGGACTTGTTCAGTTGGATTTTGAAGGAAGTGTAGGTGGTAATAATGGTAGGGGTAGACCAAGATATGAATATGACAAGCAGATTAGAGCAGATGTAGGATGCAATAGTTACGTAGAAATGAAAAGGTTTGCACATGATAGGGTGGCATGGAGAGCTGCATCAAACCAGTCTATGGACTGATGACTCAAACAACAACAACTGTTTATTTGATGAAATACACTGCCTGACAAATATATTGAAGCACCCAGAAGAAATGTTGGATGTCAATGTAACATCATGCACACCATCAGCAGGTGTGTAAATTATTAGTTTTGCAGTTCTCTATGAAAGGTAGAACAGCCACCAGAGTGCATTGGTGTCTTTCATATTTGGTGTTATCACCAGGCCTGGTGGGGTATATAAGGGGTGTAAACCGTCTCAGATGTTAAGTGGTCACTGTGAAGGACATGGAGATGCTGCATACTCGTGTGAGACAGTGTTGTCAGCAATTGACAGAGTTTGAAAGTTGACACATAGTGCATTTCTATTCGGCCGGCTACTTCTGACCAACACAAGGGAGGATCGTTGTATTGTGCACCAAGCACATCTGCATCTGCGCCTGCCATTCGAGAACAAGTAATGGAATCCCTGCAAAATTCTGTGTCATCCTGCACCATTGGTCGGAGACGAGCAGCAGCTGGACTAGGGAATTACTTTTCCATGTGTAGGCCGCTCTTAACACCACAACACAAATGGCTGCATTTGGAGTGATGACATGACCGGGAAGCATGGACTGCTGGTGAATGGCATCGCATTGTGTTCAGTAATGAATTGCGGTTCTGCCCTACACTAGATGACCATCGTCTGTGAGTATGGGAGAAACCTGGGCAGAGGTCCCATTCCTCCAATGTTTTGGAGAGGCACAGTGGTGTTACACCTGGCTTCATGGTGTGCGGAGCCATGGGGTATGACTTCTGGTCACGGCTGATAGAGATTGAGGGAAATCTGATGGCACAACGGTACGTCACAGGTATCCTCTTTCTCTCATGTGTTGCCTCTCATGCAGCAGTATCATGGTGCCATTTTTCAACAGGACAATGCTCATCCACACATGGCACGTGGCTCTATGAACTGTCTGCATGATGTTGAGGTACTCCCGTAGCCAGCAAGATCCACAGATCTGTTTCCGATAGAACAGCTTGGATGTCAACTCTGTCCCAGTGTCAGTATCCAGGATATCAAGAACTGGTTATAACAGTTGTGGAAAACTCGTATTTTGTTTACACCAACACAGAACTTTGTAGCCTACTCTCTCTTTACACCATGAAGGTATTTTACAATTATGTTTCAGATGCACTTCTCTTCTTGAAAGTTGTATCTCAGACAAGGCATTGGAAATTTTTGAAATGAAAGTCACATCACTCTGGCTTAGATTCCACATAAATGTTGACACCCCTTACCTACGATTGCAATATCAACAGTCATGAAAAACTACAAGCTTGCTTGCTTAACATGCTTAATGTATAACTGCTATTGTTACTTTCTTGCTAAAGACACAATATTTGATAAAATTGACCGCACTGAATCGTATTTACCGCATGCATTTTAACAGTAATTGCTAACTTATTTTAAAAATTGGTGATGGAACATGATACATTATCCTGGTTTGAAGAGAGGCATATTTTAAACTTTCAAACACTTTTGATGTTGCTTTTGTCAATTACGTTTAATTGCATTTCACTTCTACAATCGTTAAGTGAGTTGTCCATGTGGGTTAGGGTTGTGTAGCTTTGAGCTTGCATTCAGGAGATGGTGGGTTCAAATTCCACCATCAGCAGCCCTGAAGATTATTTTCCAGTGCAGCATTAAAGCACTAGGAAAAAAAAGACATATTCAGTCAATCCATCTATCAAGAATGTTTACTTACGAGGGGGGATTAATTATAAACAGGATTTTATTTTTTTATTTAAATTCATTTATTGAAAAACACAAGGCAATTACAATTTATTTTTTCACATAGTTTCCTGCTTTGAAAATGCATTCGTCCGAGCATATGGGCAGCTTTTTGATGCCCTCATCGTAAAAAGAACAGGGTCGTGTCACCAGCCAGTTGCACACAAAGTCTTCCGCATTCTTGTCATCTTCAAATCGTTGCCCTCCTAGAGCTTCTTTAAGAGGTCCGAATAAATGGAAATTGCAGGGCGGTAAGTCCGGGCTGTAAGGAGGATGATGAAGTCCAGTGCATTTCCTGTTGCTTGGAGACAGGCAGAGCTCCAGTATGGAGCTGCGCATTGTCACAGAGGAGGATGATCCGTTGAATCTGTTGGTCTCGTCTTTTGCGGCGATATGCAACCCGTGCCTTGTTCAACAGCTCACAGTAGTAAGCACCATTGTTTGTCAATAATGGCTTTAACCGCACAAATGTTTTTGGGTGTAATGCTGGTTTGAGGACGGTAATTGTTTTGCTGATTTTCCACACATTCTCGTCCTTCCTTGAACTTTTTATGCCAGGCAAACATATGCGTCCTTGACAGTGTTTGATCACTGAACTGTACAATCAATCTCTGGCAAATTTCCACCACTGTAACTCCTTCACGAGTAAGAAATTTTATAATTATGCATTGTACAGTGGAGGAGTGCACCTGTTGCTCCGACATCGTGAGCGTTACTGACGAAACGGTGGGAAATATCTAACAGCACGCTCTCCCCACTTTTAACAGTCCTGCCTAAGCATAGCAGAAGCGCGGGACCAGTCTTACGAACTGTTGGTGTTCAGGAACAAAAATCCCGTTTATATTTGATCATCCTTTGTAATTACAATAGATATTTTTGTCATGACTGCTTTGTTGTCATGGCGTTATCCAGTCAATGAGGTTTACTTTGCTTTGGATTGGATATGCTCACTTTACTTTGGTTTGTTTACGCATCAGGAAGATGAAAAATTTAGAAATGAGACTAACTTTTGTAAAAGCACTTGGCCTTGAGGTTCACTCGGTCTGTACCAGAAATGAGTACCAGATTCGTTCTTGGGAGAGAAGATGGCACCGAGCTTGATAGATGCAGTCACTTAAGTGCGACCAATATCCAGCATTCAGGAGATAGTGGGTTCGAACCCAACTGTTGGCAGCCCCGAGGAAGAATTTCCATGGTTTCCCATTTTCAGACCAGACAAATGCTGGAGCTGTACCTTAATTAAGGCCACAGATGCTTCCTTCCCACTCCTAGCCTTTTCTTGTTCCATCATCACTGTAAGATCTATCTGTGTCGGTGCGACGTAAAGCAACTTGTAGAAAAAGAAGATGGCTGGCATAGGACTAACCACTCTATCCCACTTAGTTTTGAGGTTATGGAAAGTGGAAGCTATTTCATTTCTTTGAGGACCTACATGGTCATAAAAGAGATAGTTTGGTTTTGGTTTTACTTCCACTTCTTCAAACTGAGGATATATTCTCAATGTTTTATTCTAATACCAATATTCATCCTCATAATTATTCATCTGGCTTTGTATAAAACTGTAATAGGCCCACATAAACAAATAAGACTAAGCAAACTGAGTGAATTGGCTACGTGGTTTGGGTCAAATAGCCATGTGCTTGCATTTGGGAGATGGTGGGTTTGAACCCGATTGTTGGCAGCCTTGCAGATGGTTTCCATCACATTTTCCCACCAATGGTGGGGTTGTATCTTAGTTGAATCTATGGCAGCTACCTTCCCAATCCTAGTCCCTTCTCCTCCATGAATCATGGATAAATTTCCCAATGTTAGTGTGACATTAAACCACTAGCAAAAGCAAAACAACTGAGATAAGGTCAAAATTTCTTGTCTGATCTTGAATTAACAATCCATGAGAAGAGATTATCCTTCCCAATGAGTGTGATCTGTAGAGCAGAGGTTAAATGCAGAAGAGATTATGGAGCACATGTTGGTGATGATTCCTCCTCCTATGAGGGTTGATATTGAAATGTTAAGGATAATTAGTAGATCCCAGCTTACTTGGTCCTTACTTTAAATGGAAATTGTACTTACAGTGATATCACCTTCATTCTCCTGAACGACGAGGGTGTACACTCCACCTAGTTCCACAGTAACCTCTTGTTCATCACTGATGGGTAAGTCACCAAAGGACACAGAATATTTATGCCTGGAAAATGAAAAGTATCCTGTTTGAATGTTGTAGTGTCAGTGCTAAAATTTCCACCTCTATAGTGTAATGGTTAGCACAATTAGCTGCCATCCTCAGGGGCCTGGGTTTGATTTCCAGTACTGTCAGAGATTTCAGATTGGCAATACAGCTGATATGTTGTCAACAAGACACATTCAGTTCACTTCCATTGGGAGTGTACCTAAAACAAGAGCTGCAATTCCTCGGGACAAAGACATGAACTTACTTATTTAAATACTGTACAAGAAATGAATTCTTGTCAGTAACTGGTCATGCTAGTGTCTTAATTTGTTTGCTCATCTTAGCCCAGTCAGTTTCAGGAGTCAAATTTATTTCCTGAGGTCATTGCTGAATTTAATTGTCCTCTCAACTGTTATATATAAGGTTGCTCAAATGAAACATAGACTGGTGTCTAGAAACAAACACTGTATATTTTGGACAACATACACCTTATCACAATGACAGGATACTGATGACAGTTTGAGAGAGTTTACCGATCTTTCTGAATATTTCTTTGTACCCTCCAGAATGAAGAGTGCTGTTTGCTGGTTGAACCACTCTTCCACAGCATCATGAACCATTTGATCAGTGAAACACTTATCCCTTCTTCAAAGGACCAAAACCATGATAGTTGCAAGGGGGAAAAATCTGGGCTAGATGGGTGATGTATAAGACCCCAGTTAAAATGACTGTAGTCTGTTTAGTGTTGCATTGGCAGCACATGGGCATGCTTTATCATGGAGCATATGTACACCTTGTGACAGTTTTCCTGACTGTCTACTTCAGAGTTTCTGTAAGGTGTCGCAATAGCATTGAACTTTGATTGTGGCACTGACTGTTAGCCACTCCAATAGTAGAGGACCCTTGATATTGAAGAACACTGTTAGCATGACTTTGTCAGCTGCAGCAGATGACTCTTTTTTGGTCTTAGTGACAAAAGATGTCTCCTTCTTTGTTACCAGCTCGAAATGGTAGCACCAGGTTTTGTTACCTGTCACAATTTGTACTTTCCCTATCACTGACAATGTAATCCCAGTTCCTTGTTTCCAAATAAATTTCAGAGCAATATTATAAAATAGACAAAGAACAGCAATGTAAACATGTAACTGTACACAAGTATGATTCCCCATTTTAAGTTAGGAAATGTTAATAAAATAATTTGTAATATAAAAATAGTGTTCATCATGTGATTTCATTAACTAAGATGTAAGAACATAATATTGTAAGAAGACTTTGTAGTTGCAGAATACTGAATATGTATAATTAATTATATTTTGTATAAATTTCACTTTGGGTAAGAATCTGTGCATATGGTATAGTGATGTAAATGTCCGACTCGTTGGCTGAATGGTCAGCGTACTGGCCTTCGGTTCAGAGGGTCCCGGGTTCGATTCCCGGCCGGGTCGGGGATTTTAACCTTCATTGGTTAATTCCAATGGCTCGGGGGCTGGGTGTTTGTGCTTCCCCAACATCCCTGCAACTCACACACTACACATAACACTATCCTCCACCACAATAACACGCAGTTCCCTACACATGGCAGATGCCGCCCACCCTCATCGGAGAGTCTGCCTTACAAGGGCTCCACTCGGCTAGAAATAGCCACACGAAATTATTTATTATTTAGTGGTGTAAATTGCTCAAGGTTGTGCAGCATGGAAAACAGTGACTATAACTGTAAAGATGCTTGAAGTTGGTTGAAAGTATTGCAACAAGTCACTTGAAAACCCAGGGTATAGTCAGGTAGTATAGGCAGAAGATTGTAATTCATCAGTGTGCATGAAAAAGAAGAGAGGGCTAATTTTCGATCGGCCGTTTGGTAACCAGTCTGAAAGCTCCGATTTTGAACGGGGCTGCATTGACTGAGAGACGCTTGAAGATGTGTCAGGGAGAGCATTGCTACCAGTGAACTTTTGGAGACACTACAGCCATGTGGAGCAAGACTGTATATACACATGTGTGCGTGTGACAAGATTCATTATGAATGTGTTACGAGTTCATGATGAGGTCTTTACAAGTTCATTTTCTGTGTGCATTTTGTGGAAGATGCTCCATGGTATTCATTTGCTCGTTCATTCTCTGGTGGAATGTACAGTGCGTAGTGGTTTATGTGTGTGATCTGGAGCTAATGTGTTATTTCGCACAGAAGTGATTATGGCTAGATGAAGCAGTAGGCTAAGTGTTCATTACTTGGTCATTATTTCATTGATTTAACATGGGATTCATCGTTCATTGATTTACATTGTGAAGTTGTGTGGGTAGATTCACATACTATAGTGAGAAGGTTAAGAAAGAGACAGCAATCTCATCCATACAAAATCATCAAGAAAAGAAAAAGTAAATAAATACAATGTAAATTTTAATCTTATACCAGTTGTACAGTATCATTTGAAGTAATTCCACGTCAGGCTGATTGGTCTGTAGTTCTCTGGTTTCCTTTTATCACCCTTTCCTTTATAAATTAGTATTATTATAGATTCCTTCCATTCCTTTGGTATTACACTATTATTTATGACATAGTCAAACAGAAATCTTAAATAAGGCACTATGTACCACCCCATTGTCTTTATCACCTCCCCAGTAATTTGATCACTTCCTGCTGCTTTTCCTTGCTGAAGCAGTTGGATTTCTCTGAAAATATCTTCATTTGTGAACGAGAAGCTTCTTGTTTCCCTCTGTGTCTGTCCCTCTGTAACTTCTGTTTCGGTTTCCAACTCCTGATAATCATCTACTGAATCTCTAAATTCCCTACTAAAGAGGTTTGCTTTCTCAGTATGTGTTAAATAGTGTTCACCCCCTTCTCCCACCATTGTAGGAATTTAGATTCCTTTTCCTTTTTGATTCCTGATGTATGAATACAGCTTTTTCCATTTCCCTTTGTGGTCATTACGCTCTTGAAGAATGCCATTCATATAATTCTCTTTTGCTTCCTTTTTCACTCTATTCAGTTCCCTCATTAGCTGTTTTCTACTTTCTCTACTCTCCCTACCTTCTTTGATTTTCCTGTTTACTATTCTAAATTTTCTTTTTAATTTTCTTATTTCCCTTGTATAATAAATAGGGTCTGAGGTCATTTTATCCTTCTTAACAGGTACAAATGTCTTCTCTCCTTCCCAAACGATTCCTTTGAATTTAGCCCAAAGTGTATCCACATTACTCCCTTCACTTATCCAACAACTGAATTGTGATTTAAGGTAAGTCCCAAATTCATCAACTTTAGTTTTTCTGTACAATTTCTTGCCTTGTGTGACCCTCTTATTAAGCCTTTTTGGTACCAGTCCTACATCCATTATTACAGCCTTATGGTCACCTATTCCTTCAATTACGTCAGTTTTATCAACAATTTCCCATGGTTTATCCAAGAATACATCTAGTAAGTTATTGAGACGAGTCGGTTCTTGTACTACTTGTGTAAATCCTCCCTCCCAAATTAACTTATTTGCCAGTTTCTGTTCATGGGCTTCACTTGCAGCTCCATTCCATTCAACCTCAGGCAAGTTTAGATCTCCCCCAATTATTACCACATCATTATTATTGTTTTTATGAGTATAATCTATTATTTTCTCAAAGATTTCCATGTCTCTTTCCTCTCTTCCAGGCCTGTATGTTCCTATAATTCCCACCTCCTTCATATTATCACAAATTAATTTTATCCCTAATATTTAATCCCTTTCATCGGTAAACCATTCATGTGAACAATATGTTTCCTTCACCAGAATAAACACCCCCCCTCCCTTTTTATCTCCTCGGTCTCTACGATAGACTGTGTACCCTTCTGGAAATACTTCTCTGTTACCCACCCCTTCTCTCAACCACGATTCCACTCCTATCACCACATCAGTCTCATAAGATTCCATCAATGTACTGAATTTTAATTGTTTATTTACTACACTCTGACAGTTTACCAAGAGCAATCTCAGACCCCCTTCCTCCCTAAAAATTGACTGTTGCAATTGGGTAACTTGAAATTCCTTAATTTCCTGAGTTTCATTTTCTAGTTGGCTGAGCCAGCTTGAAGTACAGCTGGCTCTTTCTACTAGTTTTCCTGGTCAGTATTATAACTCAAGGGAGTTGCCTTTTTTACAGTACATATCTTATGATTAATAAAATCTAGAACAATATTTGCTATCTTTCGTTTACCTGAATTGTTTAGATGAAGGCCATGCTTTGTGTAACAGTGTCTCTCGAAACTGCTGCTATCAATTACCTGTGTATTACGAAAATGTTTACAAATTTTAACCATATCTGTATTAACTTTGTCCACTTCAATGTTCACACACGAGTCTCTAATCAAATCATGCCTGTGGGGCACGTTCACTACAAAGATGTTAGTGTGAGTCAGCTTACCTAGTGTACATTTAAGTTCAGAAATAACATTCTTAGCGTCGTCGTGAGCTACGTCGTTCGTCCCACCAATGATCACTACTGCATCACGACTTCCGAGATTTCTTGCCGCCTGCTCCGTGTTTTCCAATACCTTCTTCATTGGGGCCCCAGGATAGATGACTGCCGATGCTGCAATATCTTCATTGACCATTTTCTCCGCAATTCCCCTCGCCTGGCTATCACCAAATATAAGAATGTTCGACACTTTCGCCGGTGCACTGTGTGGGATTTTAGGCCTAACTTTGCCGCTTCTCGTAACGGATTTTGCACTATACGTTTGACTGCTTCCTATACGGATACCTTGCGTATCGCTTACTTCCCTCAGGGCTGAAAATCTATTTTTGGTGTCAATTACAAAGTTGTCCTTATTAAACTGTACACTTTTCCTCCTAGAATCTGAAGCAACTTGACACCATGCGCTAGAATTCTCGGAGCCACCTGTATTCTGAGTGTTTAGGCCCTACTGGTACCGGTACTTTCGATTCCAGTAAACGTACCTTTTCCTTTAAAATCTCATTCTCCACTTTTAATGCTTGTAAATCCTGTTGCAATAAAGAGAGAATTACAAGTACATTATCATTACCTCCATCCTGCAAGTAATGAGACGCCAGCGATTCGTTGACCGTTGTAGGCCTCGGTTTGCTACCGCTATTCAAATTGCTCTCGCCACAGCTAACACAAGTCCAAGTATCTTCATTTTTAGCAAAACCAGCACTACATATACACTCAAAATGGTACCAAATTAAACACTTTTCACACTGGATACCATTCTTCACTTGCTTCTTGTTTACACCACATTTATTCCCGATTATTTCGCAAGAGAACCGGGAGCTATCTTCACTTACATCCTTCGCTGACGCCATCTTCATGAATAGACCAAAATATAGACATCAATGTTGACATTTTATCGAAAGTGTCCACAGCACCTTTAGTCCCATTGTAGTCTTCTGCCATATCTTTTTCCGACTGGTTGCTATTGTTCCTACTTCATGGCATGTAGAAAGGAGGCTTACATTCTTGTTTGGTTTTCCTTTATAGGATACCATTGTTTTTATACAATCATAATAAAACATGGAGGACCCAAGCTTTCTTCCCTTGACTGTTTTCATCTCTGGTGGTATCTGTGGCTTGTCTTTTCTCATTGTTCCAATGATTGTCAGGTTATGGTTGCAATGTAGAGAATCAGCCAGACAATTTGAGGTGAACCAATTGTCGGTCATAATATTCCTCTTTGATGCATGTATTGGTCGGGTAATTTCATTCACGAAATACATTACCACTAATGTCTCCTGAAGAGAGTGGTTCTCTGTCTAATTCAGAAAACACTGCCGCTATCAATTCATTATCGTGCGCTAGATTTTTCCATTTCAGTATCCTATTAAGCTTACGTATTACGTACAAAAAACATTACTGTAATAAACCTGATATTCACACTATTTACAGCTATGTAAAAATCACGAATGCTTTTGTCTCTCAGACGATGGTCATATCGCAGTGAACAAACAACTGGAGCTTTATGCTTGAAACCTAAGTCAGCACTAATTGTTGATAGCCGGGGAAGAATAGATGGAGGGGGAAGGCACAGTTCTTTAGCATCTGGAAATTACCGCGGAAACTACAAGGGTGCGTAGTCTGGGAGACGAAAGTTTATGATTCTAGGGTTAAATGGATAAATCTCAGTTTTTTCTAGAGCATTTACTTTTCTCTGGGGATGGGTTAATGAATTTGGTCTCTTTTATTTTGTAACTATAAAAATCATGAAAATTGTTTCTTGGTTATTTAGTTTTTTCTGCAGTTTAGAATTATAGTGGAGTTATTTTATTAGATAGTATCTTGCTTGCTAAATTGGTATTTCGGCTTAACTTAACAGCAGTTTTTATTTCTATTAGAGCATAGTAGGTTGATAATAATAATAATAATAATAATAATAATAATAATAATAATAATAATAATAATACCAAACTCGATAGCTGCAGTCGCTTAAGTGCGGCCAGTATCCAGTATTGGGGTATAGTAGGTTTGAACCCCACTGTCGGTTTTCCGTGGTTTCTCATTTTCACACCAGGCAAATGCTGGGGCTGTACCTTAATTAAGGCCATGGCCGCTTCCTTACCACTCCTAGCCCCTTCCTGTCCCATCGTCGCCATAAGACCTATCTGTGTCGGTGCGACGTAAAGCAAAAAAGAATAATGTATGTAGTTTTTTGAGTGTGTAATCCTTTCTGTATTATTATCATTTAGACTTTCACGGCCCGTGTAACTATTCATGAGTTCTATTTTTGGGCTTATGCCGTGTAAATAATTATAAAACACACTCAACGTTTCAAAAGGAACCTTGCCTTTCTTCATCAGGAGACAAAAGAGAAGAGAAACGACATATTGATGGTTGCTTTCTTTATTCTGTATTACTTCATATTTTTGTAAAGAAGGTAAAAAAGAATGGGTATGAGCAGACATTGTATATATATATAATTTATTAAACACACTGTGTACAAGGTAGTAATTAAATGAAATTAGCATAATTTGCATAGTGTGACAAAGTCAATATCCTGTCTTTGCACTCAATGATATGATATGTGTTACATGGTCCTCCCCATATGGTGCACTGACATCTGTCGGTGGGACTGTGGTATCCCTTGGTTGAACATATTTGGTGATGTAGTCCTGGGCTGCCACTCTTGTATATAAATGGCACAGTTGGTAGTTGGCCTTTTTCCATTTGTTGCTTTGTCATCGCTGGGGTGGTGAGGAGTCCGGGATTGATGTCCCTCACTTTCTGTTTCCTGTCTTCTAGGAATCTGGTGCTTTGTGGTGTTTGTATCAGATTATGGGCATCAGGTCTTCTATAAAGAAGGTTGTGTCTGCTAGGATATACGTTATTCTGTTTTGCATGTATTTTGAGACACAGAGCATTCTTTTCAGATAGGCTGTTTTAATTCCCTCTAATCTCTTCAGATTCGAGTATGTGAGGTGGCTCCATATAAGCTGTATGCCGTATGAGGCAATGGGAGCAATCTTTATGTCGAATAGTCTTAGGTCTGTTGTGATGGATAGTAGATTCAGTTCCTTTATCTCGAAAGTCACCTTTATTGCTCGTGCAGCTCTGTCTTCAATGTGCTTGGAAAAGGCATGTCCTGTCACTTGCAGTATGAGTCCTAGGAACTTTTAGCTTTTGACTATTTCTACTACTTCTTCCTCGCAAGTGAATCTATCAGTGTTTGCCGAATTTTCTCCTTTTCTGAATTTCATTATTTTTGTCTTTTCCCTATTTATAACTAGGTGATTTTTTTGGGACCACTCTTCCAATTTGTTTATGGCTTCTTGCAGGGGCTCTCTTCTTTCCGAGAGCAGGATCATGTCATCGGCGTACAACCACATCCTCACTTCTTCTGTTTGTATCCTTTGTATCACATCATGGGTAAGTACGTTAAACATAATGGGGCTTATAGGATCTCCCTGGAGTACTCCGTTTGTTTGCTGGATTCCTTTAGATTGGATTAGGCCATCATGGATTCTGATTGTATTTTCTGGGAGGATGCTTGCTATGACCTTAAAGATCTGACTTTCTTCGTCTAACACAGGCTTTAGTTTTTCCAGTATGGTAGAGATAGCGAGTTTGAGGGAGATAATTAGGCTTTTAATGGAGGACAGGAATGAAGGTAGATATCCCTCAATCAATGTACAGGGTACTACGTTAGGTAGGCAAGAAGGAGGTGAAGGAAGGGGAGTTGTGGAAGACAGATAGGCTAATGTTTTAAGTAAGAGGAAGGAAATTGAGAGCTAAGGGTTCTCAGGAAGTGAATTCAGGAGAGGTATTGGTGAGGAATCAGTAGGAGTCACTGCAGGTAGAATTAGTAGAGGGAAGATGCGGGAACAGGTAAGAGTTACAGAGGAGGGGCAAGGCATGAGGAAAGTGAAGGGTACAAAAGGGAAATGTATAGTAGAGGATAGGAAGAAAGGGATGGTACAGGGACATGAGAGGGAGAGAAGGGGGCAGAATATAGATTCTGTAGCTGTCAGGGAAATTACTAGAGATCAGGAGAGGAAACGATCTAATAAGGAGCATGGGGTTGGGGCTCTGGTCACGGGCAACTTTATCATTAGGCATGTGTATATATTGTATGTAGCGACAATTTAGAAAACACAAAAATAATCAGTAAATATATTGGGCAAGATATGTAGATGACACCTTTTGTTATCTTAGATCAGCAATTTTTAGATGGAATAACATTATTAAATTTTCTCAATTCTGTAGGTTCTCTCATTAAATTCACCAACAAATCAGTCTTTGAATTATCTTGAATTTATAGTTACTAGAAATAATGATCATCTAACATACGTAGTCATAAGTTCGTGGATTGGGTGCATGGTGTTTTTGTGGTGCACTACAGCAGACAGGTTGCACTGCAGGATGGTGCAGTGTGAGTCATTCTCTTGTCCCAGCGAGTGGCAGTTGTGTGTGTACAGTGTCAGTAGAAGTACAGTCTCTGTTATGAAGGGATGTTGAATGCACGTGGCGGAACTTGAGAATGTCACAGTTTGAGCAACGGGCAAACGTACAGTTCTGCCAAAAAATGAGGCAAATCCCCAAGTGAAACGTTTAAGATGATAAAGCAAATGTTTGCATTGGGTCGCAGTGCTGTGTTTAAGTGGCACAAATGTTTTGCGCAGGGGAGAGACAGTTTGAAGGACGATGAGAGTACTGGTCAGCCACAAATGGTGCAACCTGAATGCAAGATCAAAGAAGTTGGAACGCTGGTGTGTGTCAATCACTCCCAACTGATAGATGATCTTGCAGCAACAGTGGGGATCAGCCATGGTATGTGCCACAAAATTCTATCTGATGATCTGAACATCTTCCTAATTTATCATTCTCTTTTTGGCTTTTTATATTTTCTTCCCTTAATCACCTGGTAGCATGGCTTAGCCTCTCTGTCAATGGACCTTATGCCCAGTTAGGTGTGAATGGTTGAATTCTAACTTTGGAGTGTTTGATGTTTCAGCCTCCATCCTCATTTTGTTCTTGGCCTATCGAGTGTAGCCTTTCTCCTTTTCCTTCTTCTCTTTTCTTGTGGCTGTTAGTGTGGGCCTTCTGCCCCTGTTTCCTTCTGGATTTTTTGATCCGCTTTGAGTATGGCTTCACTATAAATGAGGGTAGCGAAGGTAGTAAATAATTAATTCTGACAGTAATATGTTCTTTCTGCTTCAAGTGTGTGTGGTGTCAGACATTTATGATTAATGTAATCTACTGGCTAGATTATGGGTGTTTGGTAAAATTCATTGTAAAGTGGACTCTAGGTTTCGAGACACGTCTGATGTAAAGTTATAATAGAAGCTACGGCTTCTTTCTCAATTCTGTATTGGCTCTACTTTTTCAAATAATGTATAGTCTAGCCTTTTGTGCAAATTTTAAATGAAGAGATCTGCGGGTAAGAATTTATAACTAACTTCTCCTCCCCCAAATTGTACGGTTTCTGAGTTTACAAGCTACATATTGTAAGGTTCTCTGAGCTTACGAGCTCCCTGGTTGTTACTTTCAAGCTTTTCAGTTCTTTTGGTGAAGCATTCCTTGTTATTCTGTTGTTGCTGTTTAAAGAATCCTAATACAAGAAAAGAAAGAACATATATTTTTTGCTGATTTTGTTAGCAATAATTAAACTTTGGTTTATGCTTTGTCCAGCCATTCACCTATCATGCTTCATTCCCTCTGTGGCCCACTAAATCATGGTAACAGTTCACATGGAATTCATTCCACAAGGAGCAACTGTCAACAAGACCTGCTACAAGAAGATCTTTTGCCGTCTACATGATTCAATTTGTTGTAAGCATCCTGAGCTTTGGCGTAGGAAGATCTGGTTGTGGCTACATAATACCAAGGTTCTTCACTGTTTTACTAAACAGAATTACAGTTGCATTTAAAATCACTGAAGGGATAGTGTGTTTTTTATACATGGTATTCAATAGTCCCTGTGAAATGATTATAACAACTTGGGATTGAGAAGGAGAGATTGTGAGTCGGTATTTCCATATCATACTGCATTCAGTATGTCTTTGATATCAACATGAGAGTAAATTTGGAGGTGAATCCGCATAAGGTGATATATATTTTATTACTATGGAGAAGTCATTAATATA
The DNA here is from genome assembly GCF_040414725.1 of Anabrus simplex. Lineage (NCBI taxonomy): Eukaryota > Metazoa > Arthropoda > Insecta > Orthoptera > Tettigoniidae > Anabrus > Anabrus simplex. Next base: position 143,946,169 of record NC_090271.1, read on the forward strand.
GAGGACCAAAGACAGAACACTGTAGAGATCCTGCCTTCCTGAGTCGCAACTCTGAAGCAGTATCCTGTGCTGTAACATGTTGCATAACAATCTGTAAGGTATGTGGTGAAAAATCTTAAAGCCTTGTTACCAAAAAAAGTTACTCGAGTTTCTTCAACAATGTCTGGATATTTATTGTGTCAAAAGCACTGCTGAAGTCAAGGAGTGTGAGTACTGTCACTTTCTTTCATTCATTGTTTGTCTGATGTCCTCAGTCATTTTGAGTAAGGCAGTTGCTGTACTATGGTTCTTCTTGAAGCCAAATAGTAATTCACAGGTGTTATTGGCTGCATGTGGTCTGGCATTGTCCAGCATTATGATGCCTATTGATAGAAGTCCAGATTTTTTTTTTTTTTTTTTTTACAAATTGCTACGGTACCTTGCTACCAAACACTCCAGTGTGTCACAGGAACTGACAGCAATCACGACACTCCCCTGGTGAGGAATTCAACCAGAAGCATGCCTTTGTAGTCCCAAAAGACCATCACCATAACTTTCTTAGTAGATGGAGTTGTTCAGACTTTATTGGAAGATGGAGACATGGGTTTTTACCAAGACATGGGATCTTGCTTCATATCTAGTGTCACAGGATGGACCCAGATTTCATCTCCTATATTGATACAGTGTAGTAATAGCACTCCTTCCTCATTAAACCATATCATGTACATGAGAGACAGTCATACCTGAATGGCTTTCTGATCTTCTGTGAAGTGCCTTGGTGTCTGTTATGAATATGTCTTTCAGTAGTCCAATAGTGCAAACCCCTAAGATGTTGGAATTCATTAGCAATGTTGCTAAGTTGAACATGGTGGTCATTTCGTTTTGGATCAGACCTTCAATAGGACACACATTTTCATCTGTGATGGACATGCCTGACTGGCCTTTCATTTCTCACCTTGCACATTTTTCCTACTGTTATACAGTAGAACTCAGTGCACCAATACCAAACCTGTTTCAGTGACGTGACATTCATACTGAGTATATCAATGCCGATGAATTTCTGTTCATGATGTGTCCTTCAGATGTAAAAAGTGGATCACACTACACACTTCCATGTCTGACCATGAATAACCATCTTTCAACTGGTATTGTGAGGTCTGATGCAACATATGCACTATTTAATGGCGATGTGGTAAAGCTATGGTCTCTTGCTTCGACCCTGGTGGAAAATTTGTGCACTAGCAGGAATATGTCACCTGCGAGAGCTCTCGTTATCTTATATCATGAGGCGCCTTTGTACAATAATGTTTATTCTTCCAGCAATAAGTATTACTGCAGTGATCATGATTTTCATTATACACATTATCAGATAATGAATAGAAAGACAGGAGCATAAAAGTGGAATATGTAATAGGATAAGCACAATAATCAGAGTGGGAAGAAGTAGAAACAGAAAGAAGAAACTAGGAGAAACATTCAAACACAAATGGATAAGGACAATCTCTGAGCTACACCTGTTTCAGTTATTAGCTGGAATGGGGGGATAATTCATATTTAGGATTAAGTTTGGAGTTAGGTATGCCATTATGGACATTGCAGTACAGTACTTCACTAGCATGCTGAACAAGGTTGTTGTTCGAACGAGTCCGATAGTCAGGTGCATTCAGGTGCATGGTGGACATTTTGATGAATTCTTGTATTAGAATGCAGAATCCCTGCTGGTACACAAAGAAGTTTTTACAATCTGCTTTACGTCGCACCAAGTCAGAGAGATCTTATGGCGACGATGGGGTAGAAAAGGACTAGGTGTGGGAAAGAAGCGGCCGTGTCCTTAATTAAGTTACAGCCCCAGCATTTGCCTGGTGCAAAAATGGGAAACCACAGAAAACCATCTTCTGGGCTGCCGACAGAGGGGTTTCGAACCCTGTATCTCCTGAATGCAAGCTCACAGCTGTGCGCCCCTAACTGCACGGCCAACTTGCTCAGCAGTACACCAACATGGTGACAGCTACTTGACATGTTATGTATCATGTTAGTCAATTACCAATATTTCAGTACAAAACTGGGAAGTGTATAACTCGTAAAACAGTCGACTGTAGGGCATGTGTTCATAAGGACTTCTTATGTTGTTTTGGGGTGAACTACCCTCCCTCTTGTTACTTCCCACATACTTAGGAACTACATACTTGGGAAAACCCTCTCTGTTAATGATCTAAGTTATGCCAGTAGAAATTTGAGGAGAACTTGTCCATTGACTGAGCAAGCAACTGAAATGGCCTTGGCCCAGCTTGGGCTGCACTCACCTGTGGATGAAAACGAAAAAGAAAACTCTCTGTAGGATGATAGAGAAGAATGCCATTTAGGTTTGCCATGGCATTTTGTGTTATTGAGTCTCTTAAAATCCATAGCAATCGAAGGGATGTCGAACAAACTTCTGTTCATTACAAGGGAACATAACCGTTGCCAGGAACTTCTGTAACATTGTACATATCATTCTGCTGCTGTGCTTGAGGCTAGAGGGCAAAGTGTTCTAGTAAATGGAGAACATCCATCCAGAAACTTCAGCGTTTACTCTGTATGCTCTTTCAGCTCTTGTAGGTAGGAAAATCCTCAGACTTCTCCAAAATAGAATTTTATACTTTCTCCTTGGTCTCCTACAGTCATTAACCAATTATGTCTTCCAGATGTGTTACAGCATGATACAACTGATTATAACAGGCAAGATAGAAGGGAAATGTTAACATGGATGGAGAATTATCCTGGATGTGGGACCTCTTACTTTGATACGGGAAACACAAAGTAGGAAAAAAGGAAATCTCCATGATAGTTGCTTATATCTTGTATAGTCATAATAATGCTTACACAATTAACAAGGGACACTACCCAAAATGTATACTCCAAGTTTGATAAAACTGATATCCCTGAAAATACTTTCAAAATGATGAACAACGACACTTATATTGCCAGCAGCCGTCAGTGCTCAGATGATGACACCTAAATTATCTTATAATCCACTTAACTGAGTAAAATAACTTGGTTCCTAATGTTACTTATCACTGAATATACTGTAATTGATTAGTATCATACAGTTTATTGGATATCTCAACAATAATCTTTTTAAGAAAGCCCACTGTTTCTAATTTTTGTTATTACTGTATTTATAGATATAACTAACATCTACAGTATATTGTGATCCATACTTCAGAGCTGTGATAACATATCCATCCTCTCAACAGACAAAGATTTTAATTGTGAAGTTGATTAAAATAAATCCAATTAACATATTAACCATTCGCTTTGATTTAGTTCAGAAATTATTTCATCATGTCCTAATGGACATTTATCAACACAACAACATAATCAAACTGCAATCTCTTGTACATAACAAGCTTTCCTCACCTAGATTTGTAGACATGTTTATTTAAATATACCTTGTTTAAATGTGGCTATGATGAAAAGCTTTTAGTTTCAAAAATAAAGGTCAGTTCTTTTTCTCCAATACAGAAACCAAATGCCATGAGCGTGAGGATTTACCATTTTTGCCAACATCATGTAGTTATATCAGTTAATTAAACCACTTTCTCATATTCCTTGATATTTTCTAGTTTACAACAAAAGATTTTTTCTATTGAGCATTGATTATTGTTGACAAAATGGGCATTGTTCACCATTTTGTAAGTACTTGATTGATTGATTGATTGATTGATTGATTGATTGATTGATTGATTGATTGATTGATTGATTGATCAAACCTTTCAGTAACACTAGGTTCACTGAAAGTGGAGCATATTCTATGGGTAGTGTTCCTTGTAATTATAACTATTTTTTTGTAATTTGCAAATGAATAATTACCAAGCAATGGCTGAAGGTCTTTCATAAGGTTCAGTTTTCAATTTCATCTCATAAGTTTATGAAACTTAAGTTTGTTTAAAATAAACTAATGGTTAACATGCATACTTTCCAGCATTAACTTCCACGTAGGGTGACGTACTCATGACAATCTCTGGGACATAATAGATGTTCTTGAAGCCATGTTCAGTCTCCATCTTCACCTTCACCCTGCTGAACATTTTAGGGCCTCGGACAAACACCATGCTAACAAAAAAAGAAAACACTGTGAATACTGCTCACTTGTGTGATGTTCTATGTAAAATATATATACACACCAGGTGTATGCATGCATAAGATTTTGCCGGTTTTTGTGGTAAAAGAAACACACAATTTTCAAGGGAAATTCATTTTTTTGTTTATTCAAAATACTGGTCATCGGCTTCTACACACTTCACCCATCTTTCAGGTAAGTTATGAATACCATGCCAGAAAAACTGCTTGTCTTTTGCGGCAAACCATTTGTCGAGCCATTTTCCAACTTTCTCGAAACTGCTGAAGTGCTGCTCAGCGAGCGAAGAGCTGATATATGGTGCCAGATCGGGACGGTACGGCGAGTGTGGAAGGATGTCCCATCCAAGCGATTTCAAGGTGTCTTTCACTGGTTTTTCTTCGTGAGACGGCGCAATGTCGTCTAACAAAATCACTTTGCCATGTCTTCTGGCCCATTCCGGTCGTCTTTCGATCAATGCGTGATTTAAATTAATCATTTGTTGGCGATAGCATTGTGTATTAACAGTTTTGCCGGGCTTCAAGAGTTCATAATACACAATACTGCTACCAGAGCACATACTGTCTTTCATATTGAAATCGCCACGTTTAAATTGTCTCACATGTTCTAATCGATGGAGCGTGTTCACCATATGTTTCTACCAGCAAACGAGGACTTTCCACAGCCTTTTCCTTTTGATGAAATAAGAAAAGCAAAGCATGCCACAAATGTGTTTTTTTTTTTGAGGCACAAACATCAACATGATCACTGAATGATACAACACAGATGCTAGTGTTTGGCGGACTCAACTTATGTGTGTTGGTATGTTGTCAGACGAACAAATTGACGTATGTGTCAGATTCCTATGTTGTGTACTGTTCGCTGGTGCCATTCCTAAGTGAAACCGGAAAAGACTTATGCATACACCTAGTATATATATTAACAAGATTATATTTCTTTATTCTACATATAATTCCCCATTTGCATCTATCTTGTTTGGAGCCACTTTTGATGCACCTCTTTTTATGTTTACAAACCGCCCTGGCTTCATCTTTCCACCATGATGTTTGCTTTTTCTTAAACCCCCTTCCCCACTCTCTTTCTCTCTCTCCTGTATAAAAATAGATAAAAATAGGGACTCCTTTGCCGTTTCTACTACAGCATCCCACCCATTCCCTTTCTATATCCTGAACCTGCTGATTGTCTATTCTTTGAAACTTTTTACTTATATCCATATTCTTCTAATTTCCTCATCCTGGAAATTCTCTACCTTTGGTTGTAGACATATTTCACTTTTTCTAGTGATACTTAGTTCAATTCAAATGAGATAGCATGTATCATAGAAAATTTCCCATAATATCCGTACATCGCTAACATATTTCCTAAATTCAAAGTCAGATATGATTATGGATCTGGTGCCCCTATTCTCTCGTATGTAGCAGGGAATAGTCTTAAGCTTGAAGAATGAATTCATAACTGCTTATTACAAACTAGCACAGAAGTCCAGCAAAATGCTTCCCATTTCTATCAACTTCCATATCTTCTCCACATTTACCCATCACCTCTTCATTTTCTTCAGTTTTATTTCCAATTCTTGCATTGGACTTATCACAATTAGAATTAAGGAAGGTTCAACCTTTTCAATACAAAATGTGTTGTACAAGGTGTTCACAACATATTATTTATTATATTATGTTACAGTATGTTGTGAACACCTTGTACAACACATTTTGTATTGAAAAGGTTGAACCTTCCTTAATTCTAATTGTGAATCTCAGTTCAATACGGGAAAATGAAGTTTTTAACTTATAATTGGACTTACCAGTTAGCACTATCCTATCCTTGCTGTTAACCCTGACCACGATACCCAGTACTTCATAAAACCTGATTACTTTATCATTATCTGCTCCCTCACATGGTAAATACACTATCCATAGACAAAAGTTCTGGTCAGAAAAAAAAAAAAAAAAATTTCCTCGCTTACTAAAACTTTCAATACACAGTTTTCTGATTTCCTTGTTTTTATACTTAAAATTTATTTCAAGTGGTTTATTTATACCATCAGCAGTCTTCCTGAAGCTAGTAGGACATCATACGATATAAACTATCATATTAAATGGTACTGATGGACCTAAATTTTCATTTCTTATTAATGCTAGTAGGACAGTTTGTTTTGCAAAAATGTTAGAGAGGTCAAGGGAGAACTCAGTGCATCGCGCTCCGACCAATGTGTTAAATCAGATACAGTGAAACCTCGTTCGTACGTTCCTCATTAATATGTTTTCCTGCTTAGCACGTCGTAAATTTGAAGTCCCGATTCTCATTGTACTAAATCTATATACAAATAATTCACTTATCGTGTCAAGAATTTTTGCTATTACCGCTTAGTATGATCACATTTTTTCTAGCCCTGAAAATGTTATTTGTCATCCCTTGTAAAAGAAACACGATTTCCAATTTGGGTAATAGCCGTTGCCACAGTTCCGTGGCCTTGAATTCCTGAACTTCACAGAATAAGTTGCACCTTTGGGGAGCAAGCCGTTAGCCTCAGGAATGTTTAGTTTTGCTTGTCGGTTAGCAGTGAGATTGCTGATGAACAGTAAACCTTTTTGTGCTTGTATTTCGCATTCCATTCGGAAGTTAGAAATTTATTTTGTGTTGAGTGGTACAGTGAAGTGTAGCGAATATTTGCCGTGTGATACGGTAGTCTATATCTGGATTAGGAATATAATAGTGTAAAACTGACTAGCATGGTGCATGTTTGTCATGTGATAGCCTAGTTATGGATATGGACAAAGTCATGAAATCCCTCACTAATGAACACAAAGTTAAAATCCATCATAACGTGGACTGGCGTCCACATCTTTAAGCGCGCAGAGGTCGCGAATGTTAAACTCGCACCTTCAAGTTTTGTCTTGATCACTCGAGTTGGTTGAAGTTTTGTCGACTTCAAAATGGCGGCTGAAGTCATTCCTCCTGGTTTTGCTCCTGGTCGCACATGGTCAAGTGTAACCTCAAATTCATTGCATAAGAGATTGACCAGAAAATAATGTTTAATATCCCACTGTTCCAAAATAAAAGTCTTCTACTAACTTTTTTTTTAGAAATAGTGAGAGCTGCAATAATACTTCTGATATTTTTATTGGCCTCGGTGCACATGTTTTCAAATGTGTTGTCTGGTGTTTAATACACCTTTCGGTACACTTGTTATTTTATAAGCCCCAGCAGAAAAAGTTTTCACATTTGTTCTCTTGTGTTTTTTCACACCTTTTAATATTTTTCCTCTCATCTTTAGAAATTGTAGATATAATTTTCCCTGTACCCACAGATACATGACATGTCGAAAACAATCATATTTAGTGTTTCCATATCCCTGTTGGATAGTTTTTATTCATATATTCAGTAGTACATTTTCTCACTTAACACATTCTTTTTCCTTGTCCCCTACAGAAACGTATCAATGAGGTTTTACTGTATTTCTATGCAAGTGCTTAGTATTGTGGCAAATATTTTACGCTCAAGTAGTATGTAGAAGTGGGATGAGCAAGTGCACAGCTAGCTGCCAGGACGTGTAGTTTCAGTTTAATGCCCTGAAAGTGGACCATGTTACACGTTGTCCTAATTAATTGTGAAAAGGGAAGTTATGGTGAAAGAAATTGCACAAAAATTCAGTTGGAGATCTTCATGTCTGGACTTACCGAACTTTTGGTTTTCCACTCAAAGATTTATTCAGCTGATCAGGATCAGTTGTGTATGCTTGTAGTGTACTCCCTGCCAAACTGATAACAACAGTCTTAACCTGAAAGAGATACGAACTAACAAATTTAATTGTATAATGCTTTCAATGATTGGCCATGGTGCAGAGGAATATATGCATGGGGTATCACCTGTTTCTCTAGGGCCACTACGTGCACGTCAAGCCGAGGATTATCCACTGAAATGTTGCCACACTGGTACGGGGTGAAGATGGACACGTCATATCCGGTCACATTATGAGCAGCTACATTTTGGAAGACATATTTCTTTGTTGCGTTCACTACTTGCCGATGATTGAAAGGGTTGAGTATTTGTACATCACAAGGAAGCGTGTTAATAAAATTTAAATGTGCCTGATGTTTCTCTGGTAAAAGAGGATACGTTTCCTGAAATTTAAAGCAAAATACAGCACTTTGTAATGTGACAATCATTAACATACAATGAGAAAAATATACAAAGCATGAGAGCAAGAAAATTGTGAGGTCATCTGTGTACTGTCTATGGAAGAGGTCTGTGCTTGAACCTGAATCTTCCGCTCTCTGGGGAAGATTTAGGATGGTCAGTAAACATGAGAGACACACACACTCTGTTCTTTGATGTTGACTTGACTGTCCATGAGGATGGGTCAGTTTTAATTGTGGTTGAAGATATAAATGTCGGTGATCATTGAAGCAAAATTTCAATGTACAGTTACAGTGATGGAACCAAGAACCAATCACATGGTGTTTTTCCTTTTAACTAGTGCAACAGTCTTTGCTGTATAGTGACAGAGTTCAATTGTGGTGGTACAACCATATAACAGTATTATGAACTATTTTGAGAAGTTTGTTACTTTCCAACATGTAATATACTGTAACTGCAACCATGTTGGTCACCATTTGTAATTTTATAACTATAAACACTTGCTCACAGTTGGGCATGAATTTATATTTTACCAATTCTAGTTATAATAATAATAATAATAATAATAATAATAATAATAATAATAATAATAATAATAATAATAATAATAATAATAATAATAATAATAATAATAATAATATAATTATAATAATATTATAATATTATTATATATTATATACTGTATTATAATATAATATAATATAATATAATATAATATAATATAATATAATATAATATAATATAATATAATATAATATAATATAATATAATATAATAATAATAATAATAATAATAATAATAATAATAATAATAATAATAATAATAATAATAATAATAATAATAATAATAATAATAATTGACTGTCCATGAGGATGGGTCAGTTTTAATTGTGGTTGAAGATATAAATGTCGGTGATCATTGAAGCAAAATTTCAATGTACAGTTACAGTGATGGAACCAAGAACCAATCACATGGTGTTTTTCCTTTTAACTAGTGCAACAGTCTTTGCTGTATAATAATAATAATAATAATAATAATAATAATAATAATAATAATAATAATAATAATAATAATAATAATAATATAATTATAATTATTATAATATTATTATTATAATTATTATAATTATAATTAATTATTATAATATTTAATTAATAATAATAATAATAATAATAATAATAATTTTAATTAATAATTATAATTATTATAATATTATTATTATAATTATAATTAATTATTATATTATTATTATTATTATTATTATTATTATTATTATTATTATTATTATTATTATTATTATTATTATTATTATTATTATTTTGTGTGACTAGCCTGATGCACCCCTTATATGTCAGAGCCTCCAGCGAGAGAAGGTGCCATCTGCCGTATATAGGAAACTATGTGTTACTCTTATAGAGGATAGTGTTATGAGTGGTGTATGAATTGCAACCCTAATATAAAACAAACTACCGAGCTCGATAGCTGCAGTCGCTTAAGTGCGGCCAGTATCCAGTAATCGGGAGATAGTGGGTTCGAGCCCCACTGTCGGCAGCCCTGAAGATGGTTTTCCGTGGTTTCCCATTTTCACACCAGGCAAAATGCCGGGGCTGTACCTTAATTAAGGCCACGGCCGCTTCCTTCCAATTCCTAGGCCTTTCCTATCCCATCGTCGCCATAAGACATATCTGTGTCGGTGCGACGTAAAGCAAATAGCAGATAGCATAAGATAAAACAAACTGGGATGTTCTTAATATTAACACAAGAGATATAATCTGAAATAAAGTTGAGAAAAATTATTTGCTGATAAACTACAGTTTGTAATTATCATATTGAACAATGGTAAACACTTTGGTTGTGTAGATATACACAAGTTGCACCACTTATACAGGGTTTAGTTGTCAGAGTACATTACCTTAATTAAGTTTCACTGATTTGAACACTTGATGAAAATACACTGAGTGGCCAAAAGTCATGGAAAAACACTGAATGTGATGTTAATAACGAGTTGTTCCTCCGCGACCCCTCAAAATGGCAGCAGTACGGTGAGGCATCGACTCTGCAAGGTGCTTGAATCATTCTGGAGGGATCTGGAGCCATGCATCTTGCACTGCTACCCGCAGTTGGTCTCGTGTAGTTGGTGTCGGGTTCATGGAGTGTACACCAGCATCGACAGCATCCCATAAATGCTTGACTGGATTAAGATCGGGGGACTTGGAGGGCCAATCCATGGTCGTAACTTCACTGGAGTGCTCCTCCAACCACCTGCTTGCCATCTCAGAGTGGTGACATGGCGCATTGCCCTGCTGAATCATGGCATCTCCATCAGGGTACCCTAGGGCCAGAAAGGGATGCAGATGGTCTGAAAGAATGTCCACATAACGTGCACCTGTCAGCGCTCCCTGAAACCCGACAATGGGGCCTAATTACAACCATGAGAATGCTGCCTAGACCAGAACTGAGCCCCCTCCCGTCTGGACACATCCTTTTTGAGATGCAAGATCCATAGCTTCAAGGGGCATACGCTATACTCTCACGCGCCCATCAGCTCGATACAACTGGAGTCAGGATTCATTGAACCATACCACATGTCGAGGTGTCAGCAAAGGGACATGAGTTGGTCATCGGCTGGTGAAGCCTATGCGGTGGAGTTGCCTCCTTACAGTCCTGGTAGAAATGGGTTCCTGATTCCCAACATTCAACTGGGCGGTGATCTGACTCACAATATCTCGTCAAGCGCCCAGTATGGTTCCGCGGAAGCGACGTGATGTCTGTTTGTTAAACACCTGTGGTCTCCCCATGCGGCGGTTTACATGGGTGCTAACATTCTCTCTGCAATATTGAAGATCCACCCTTGACACTGTTGACCTCGTAAATCCGCATTCATGCGTAATCTCCACAATGCTGTGACCAGGAAATTCGATCCCGGCTCTTATTGCTAATCCCGGGATTTTGGGATTACACTTGGTCAGTCCCAGGATCCCGGGATTGAGGGTTACAAATAAAAAATAAGAAAATCTTACAGATATCAGCTGTTTAATCAGCAAATCAAAATTTAGACAAAATCAACATATTTTATGGTATACACCTAGCTAATCTAATCACTCTAACTAACCAGATTTAAAATCACTCAGTCTCTATGTTAATTCTTTTCCAAGAATCAGTGAGATCTCTTTAAACATAAATTTAAGAAAAACCCTTGTGTAACAAACTATACAAATAAACTTTGGAAATTAACAACAAGAATCTCTCTGAACATAGACTAAATAGACGACTTTCATGTAACAACATAATAAGTAGGTAGAAAGTTTCTTAGCAAAAAGTATTTAAAAATAACATTAATCAGCCACATTTTACGTTTCTCGTAAATATAAGGAAGACTAATTTAATAGGAACATTCTAATTTGAATTGCGAAAATATGATTTGAGAAACAACAACGCGTCCAGTGTCTCATCACCAAGCCTGCTTCTCAATTTGTTACACATATATGCAGCTGCTGAGAAGGCGCGTTCAGGTTCGATGGAAGTTGGAGGAATCGTTAGTAAATACTTATAAGCCTGCTCTAGGTTATAGCTCCAAGTAGAATTTGAAGACTCGTATAGGTTCATTTCCTTCTTAACAATTCTGGAAAATTCATTTTCATTTAATGTTTCAGGAGACATAATTTTCATACTGTTTTCTATTTCCAGTTGAAGCTTTTCTTTGAACATCAAATCACTGTTTTCTGTATTTGTAGGCTCGACTTGCGTATTTTGTTCTTCCTCTTTGTCACATTTTTTACAATTTAATCTCTCAGTTAAAGAAACAATCTGGTTTTTGATCAGGACTTTGCTCGGACTTGAAAATGTATGCTTTATTTCATCATCGAACGCCGACGCCACATTGTCACTATGAGGATTTTGTAGGTAGCATAATGCCACTCAACTCATTTCTTCAGTGATCTTTCATGCGCTTTTGTAAATGTATCTTGAATTTAGAAGCCAACTCAGAGCTATTGTCATTTAACTGCTTAAAAAGAAACTTAAGGGCAGCATCAGTTGTGCATAAATTTGCACCAGTGCGACAGAGTGCTTCTACAGTTAATTTGATTGGAGCCAAGACTTTAATGATTTCATCAATGAGCTTGAAATTGGATTCTTCCAACTGCACTGGATTATTCAAATCTATAAGCGCCTTTTTGACGCTCAATTTCAAGAAGGCAAAATGCTCGAGCATAGTGTAGAGGCTGTTCCATCTGGTTTTGCAATCAAGCAGTAAACTTACCTCCTTGCCATGCTCTATCTTTACATATTTTTAAAGAATGGTATCATTCTTCAAGGGCGCTCTTTTGAAAACAAGAACCATTTTGCAAACTTTTTTTATTACATCCGTGATGTTCTGGTCATTCGTCAAATCTGGGCAATTTTCTCTTTCTTCAAGATCTAATCCTGATTCAAGATCTTCGTCATCATCATCACCTGAGTCTACATCGTGGAGCTCAGTGGTCTCATTTTCTGAAGCCGGTATACAGAGTATACTTTCCTTATAAAGTAAATTGCAAATGGCTAAGTGAATGCCATGAGCAAAACAAACTTGGTGCTCTGCATTGGTAAGTTTTCCGACTTTGAGCATAACATTTGGACCGTCGATTATGATTGCCATGATTTTGCTGTCCAGTGAAATACTGAATTGAGAAAAGTGCTCTTTTAAAACATCAACACATGTTTCCGCCTTCAAAGATGCAACAGTACAAATAAGGCCTAAATTCCAAAACTTTTTCTCGGAATGAATATTTACATTCATGAACCTTTTGTTAGAAGTCGATGTCCATTCATCAAAGCCCAAACTAAAGCGCTGGCCTTCAGTTTTTAAAACAGTTAATTCAGCTTTATTTTGCTTTTTAATTCTGTAGCTGTAACTGACGACGTGGTTACGAACTGTTGAAGCAGCTTTTGGTAAATCTGAATATCCTTTTGATAATAATAACGCTCTCAAATCTTTTGAGGTTACAAAGACACTGAAAGGAAAGCCATCTAAGGCTGTCATTTGCGCTAAAATGTCGTCTAAAGTAACAGTTTTAACAAAAATGTCCTCAAGTGAACTATGTTTTCTCTTCAATGCCGGTGGATCTTCGCCATTTTGGTTAGATGATGAGGACGGCCTTGCAGTAATAACTTTTTTGCTATGTTTGGTTGAAAGAAGAGTGTGTAGTCCTTTGGTAGACCATTGCCCTCTACTATGACTGCGCTAATACGCCTTCCCAATATAGCAATATGAGCGATATGGGCCTAGTTCCCATTTTTACCACCGAGCGCTGTTTCGCTGGCATTGAAACACGATTGTTCATTACAGCACACGTTAAGTGTTTTGTATATTTTTGTTCAAATGTATATTCAATCACTCAATAAACATATTTCAATCACACCTTACACCTTAAAAAAGAAATCCAGTGAAGAACGTACTCCTCTGCAGTGGAAAACCCGTACAAAATAATGTTAACGGTAGGTAGTAAATACTGTAGAAAATAAATCATTTCACACACTTTTCTGTTTAAGTGTTTCGCGTTCTCACGTTCAAATCTTTCAAAGATCTATGTTATTTATGTGGCTATGTTATTTAAGAATACAGGAATAGCACACTCGCAAATAACTACACTCAGTAACTATGAATGTCCGATTTCAGGACAACTGAAGTGAGGATAATCACGCAACGCAGGCACTAAATAGTCACTCACAGACGCAACAGGATTTTTATGCACAAATGGTTGTGCTTTCAATACAAAATCATGAATAACTTTCAAAATCCACAGTGGCAAATCAGATGGGTACTGCAGCCTGCTGTTTTAATCCCTTTTATAAATCAAGTCCATTAGCACTGTTGAAAACCTTTTGGTCTTGTCAAAAGAATCAATCATCTTGTCCGGCTGCAATGTTGCTACATTTGTGCTACTGACATGTATGTCGAATCAACTTTTTATCGATAACATGCATTTGACAGTGGTACCTGCATTAAATAATCGTGCATATCTGTATACAAATGGTCTTGTAAGTATTCGAGGGCTGTTATTACTTCAGTCGCGAAAATATCTTTCTCGCGCCGCACATTCATTTTCTTAAACCTAAACGGCTCGATGTTTTTGCATGTAAGAAAAATGAACCAGTTTCACAGTTTCATTTGATTGCATCTGATACAGTTTCTTGATAACATCACCATTTATATCCTGGTAACTACCAAACATAGATTTTTTGAGTAGCCTAAATAATTTCTTACTTTTCAGAATGTGCCATTTGTCGAAAGCAAGAAGAGGCATTTCACTATCAACAGGATGACAGATCTTCGGTTTAATGTGTTTTGAAGAAGACATTCTTCTTATCCTGCTAACATTAGTCTTATGATTATCACTCACAATGCGCAACACGAAAAAACCATAAGCTTCGACTTCCTTTATTGTTTTGACTGTTTTGTAGTTCTGTACCTAAAAGCCTCTTAAAGAAGAAAATTGCTGCCATAACCTTTATTTTGTAGTCACAGCAGAAATTATGAAACAGAAAAGGTTATTGACTAGGGTCATTCGATTTCTACTTTGTCTTGCATGACAGTCATCTTGAGTAGTTTTTATTCGCTCAACATGGAATGTAGCATCTCTCTGTTGAAAGAAGTTGTTGATTTTCTTGTCATATAACATTTGCTGTTCGATGGACTACCAACAATCACAACATCTCTGCTTCATTTAAACACTGACTTTCTGCTAAGAGGCGCTCCTTTACTAAAAGGGTGCTATTCCAGTCTCGCAGTTTATATCTCCTACGTAGCGTGAAAGTGTGGCTTTATTTGGCGTGACAAACATATCGTTTCGATTATGTCGAATTGAAATTCGGAGAGAAATCCTTTCTTGAAATAACATTTAGCCATTTATGACGTTGTTGCTCGTTGAGAGGAAATTCGTGAAATGAATTCCCACTTCCCGACCTGCTTTTCATCTTAGATTAAGGCACACAGCAGAAAACAATATTATGTACATACACATAAAGACGGTTCACGACCAAAGAGACAATCCAAATAAGGTAAACACAGGTTCAAATTACACCAGCACTCTTAGCAATGATCACCCAGCGTGTCTCGTCAAGCAGACTAATGCCAGCTTCTCAGCGCTCCAGGCGCCTGAACTGGTAACTACGCCATTTTCGCTCGTTTACACGTGACACTGGGAGAATGAGAAGGCGTATTAGCGCAGTCATAGTAGAGGGCGATGGGTAGATCCTCCTAAGGTTTTTAATATAGTCGGGCAGTATTTACACTGTGCTGTTTTGCTATCTTTAGCGACCAAAAAAATGGCTCCACACCGACATTGCATCTCCGTCTTTTTTATGTTTGACATAAAAACTTTCTTTATATAGAGACATAATCACTATAGTTGGTCATAAATACCTTTAAAGAGAAAAAAACTACATTAGCACAATATAAACATAACTTCTCAGAACTGCAGGAATTATATTCGTTTGTTATTAATATCCATACATTCAAGTACCTACTAATTTTAAGTTAAGTAAAAAACAATAAACAGCTCACGTAATAAGAAGCGCAGGTTTCCACAAACAACCTCTCAATCTGCTTGTGCAAACGCTACTAAAATCAGTTGGCAAAACTAACCTCAGTAAGGTACGTAGCACGCTAGAGTTACATGCCGGTCTGTTGAACAGTGAAGCAACTTGACTGTAGCACTACCAGCGCATCCAGCAGGAAGTTGCACATAGAGGTGAAACCCTTGCCTTATGCATCAAGTGCAGTGAGGCACTCATCTCACTCACACGGGAGAGGAAATGTTCTAATGCACGCATTGTGGTCAGACTTTCACGTACATAGGGGATGAACACTACACTCATGCGCTAAACGAGAACAGGCATTTACACATCAAAAGACGCATAAATAACGCACCGAGAGTTTCGCTTCACGCAGTCTAGTTTCCAAAATTTTTAAAAATGTTATCAAACCCAAAAATCCCGGGATCCCGAAAACTTAATCCCGGAAACTATGGGATTGAAAAGCAGTCAGGATCCCGGGATCCCAGGTTTTGGGATCCAGGGATTGAATCCTCTAGCTGTGACCCATGTGCCATGCGCCGATGATCATCCCATGTTCAAAGTCAATTAAATCACGACGTGTTGCCATCTTCATGACACTGGTGTGTATGACAGACTGCTGAGCTCCGCCGCAGCTAGCCCCAATGTTCAGGGGTCATACACAGCACATTTTCTAATTGGACTCCCTTTCCTGTGACTTTTGGCCACTCAGTGTATACTGTTCCAAACACAAACAATAATTATGATGAGTTTCATCTAGACTTTGAGACCAGGTCATAAATGAATAACAAATGTTCTTAACTGTTAACAAACAGTGAACAACAGTAGCACAGCCAGTCAGACCGAACAGACTGCCATTCCAACAACTATGATGCGAATATAGTCTCGACAGACAAGCTGTCATAATAACAGTGGAGAGTCTTTTAGCCATCCTGTGCTCCGACTTATATAGCCTTCACTTCCTCTTAATTTCAGTCTTCATTTGCTGTCCCGAACTGTTCTGAAATCTTCCAAAGAACTGACCGCACCCAACTATAATCACCACTATAACTCCCCTACTTTGGGTGCCAAATATTATAAAAAGAGATGCTGAAACTGACTGCTTAATTGTCATAGATTTTTGGCACCTCTTTAAGAAACTATTCATCACTTGCTGACATTAGAAAATTCTCCAAGAAAATTTCTTAGGCATCTTTCAGAACAGTGTCATCTTATTTTTCTTTAGTAAGAATTCTTTATTGTCTGTTTGGTTTCTTTGGCTGAGCACTTCCTGGGGCCTAAATTTATCAAATAAAGCATGGATTGTTGTACAACTGGAAATTTTGCACCTGAGAAACTTTCTTGAATTCGTGTTTGGACTCGATGAGCTGACTGAATTAACATATATGAATTATAAACAAACACATGTTGTGCAGTAGTAAACATATACTGAGCCTAATACACTTTGTAATTTAATACACAAAACAGAATAGTACCCAATACACAAATGTGTATTTTCATAGACACTCACCATTAAAAACCTTTTCTCTTATCCAAGTACAGGACATATGCATGCGTGTCTCCTGTGCATTGGACTTGGCTGATGGTTGTTGTGTGATCAATAGGAAAAACATGACGCGACTTGTTCTTAGCTCATATGCTCTTGCTGTTTCTCCACGACTGTAGCTATTGCTATCCTAATTTCCTGGCATCTGGAGGAGATTTAATGGGACACTCATATGTCCCAGTTTGGCACGAGTATCTGCTCATCTTAAAAATGAATAAACTCATGTTTTCATCATATGTACAAATTTTACAAACAGAAATATTCTCATGTTTAAAGAATATTTCACCATCCCAGAGCATGTTGAGCAAATCATTTTTCTTACTAAATATCAATTGAAAGAGAGACTCTATAAATGCATCAGTTTCTAATTCTAACTCTACCTGAACTATTAATCTCTGCAGAGTTACAGGTGTCTGAAAATTGTGATCAAGTTTGGAAGTGAAATTATGGTCATGTCTTGTAAGTGAAAGAATGGTCAGATTATAGCTATAGATGCAATTATTTTCTGTTCCCTTTTAACATTTTTTATCTTGTTATTGCAGTGTATAAAAGGCTGTAGTCTTACATTAAAACAATTTCATTTCTTTTATAAATAGTGTGATTTTGTTATATAAGGTTTTAGTAACGTGATATTTTTACTGCCATGTGAGAATGTCCTGCTATGCGATTTGGTTTCATTCTTGTCTCTTGTTCTCTTCTGGCAATAGGTATTACAATCCTGTGTATTCAGAACAATTATTTTCTCTACACTGTTGATAGCCTTGGTATACCAGCTGAATGAAGCATTGCTTCTAACTTCTTAACCCTATTAGAATGCTCACCAGACTGATGCTAGAGCTGTGCCTTAATTGACCCACAGATGCTACCTTTCCAATCCTAGTCCTTTACCATCCTTGTGTCAGCAGAAACCTTCAATGTCCTAGTACTATGTCTGATGGAATTTGAAGAGTTTAAAAGTATTTAAGTACCTGGCGATTGCCACATTGTACTGAGGCAAACTATCAAGCAATATCATGCTCCGTTGACACTATCGGAATGTTACTTAAGTTATTGCATTTACCCGTAAGCTCCTAGTAGTTTGGGTGTATCGCGCGAGCACTAGTCTTGAGTGAGCTGTGCTGTCTGCATTGTACTGCCACCTAGCAGCATTCAAGGTACTCAGCTTGTCCCTGTTATCTCTGTGCATAACGACAATACGCCGACTGTCATTTATTATGATTATTCTGGACTGTGTGCGGATGTGAACATGTAAAGATCCACCCTTGCTGGTGCTGTTGGAAATTTAATAAAAGATTGAGTAAGGAGGAAGAAAGAGCCATGATCTTCGATACTGGATGATATACTTGCCAACCGGCGGGAGGCCAAATGCTTTGGATTCATTTTTCACTTAATTTATCTTTTCAGCAAGATTGTAAATAATTGATTGTTTAATCTGGGTCCTGAATTAACTTGAAAAGATACATGTAAACTGAATGCGGAATTATTCTTGGATCATTTGAAGCACAAACGTTTTTCTAAATTAAGTTTTGGATGATATTTGATCTTTCTTCGATCAAAGGAATTACATGTGAACACGTTTCGACATTGTGTTACAGATTATCATTACCTGATAATGTTATAATTAAAGTAATTGGAGTTTCTTTCATGTAACCCTTTGCAAATGTTTAAGTCTGCTGACTAGTTCCAAGCACGTAAAGTTGTGATTTATATGTTAAAAATTCTCATTGGGTATAATTGTAAAGACCGATATAAGTCATTGACTGTAGCATCTAAATGGTATTTCCCATTATTATATTTGGGTGGATTTAATTCTTAATGAATCAATGGTTGTTTTAAAGTGTCAAAAAAACATCTAGGGGAAATGTAAGTTAGTAAGCTGAAAACTGTTTCTTGGCTAATTTGGTTGTTTATGCGCAGCCATTTTCTTTTGTATTAAATAACACTAGTATGTTTTTTTTTATTGTTCACCTACCTATTTGATACATTTTCTTTCTTGGGTCACGTGATCTCGTTGCCATGGCTGCAACTTGTAAACGTTTTTGGTCTGTGTGTTCCCTGTTATGCTTGACAGCTGATGTGCGTTCTCTCTGTTGTGAGAGTCGAATGTAGTTGTCTTGGAAATGATGTTGATTCGCTATGCGGGTTGGATGAGCATGTTGTCATCTGAGACCTTTGATTTAAGGATTTAATGATTATTAACTTGAAAGTCTTCTTTCTTTTGGTTCTTAATTAACGTATTTATTTAATTTCTTGGTATCACTCCTTATGGAACTTGTGCTGCTGGAATATGATTTTGGGTCATCTTTTCAAGTAACCGGAGATAGTTCTTAAGGAACTGTTTTCTGCTCTTGCGCTACAGTCAGGTTTTATTTTCTGACTCTCTAAGTTACTGTAATTGTTAATTACCCTAGTTAAAATTCTGAGATCCCAAGGTATGAAAGATGAATTTGTCTTTTATGAAATCTCGCACATTTTGAGTTTCATTAATGCTTGTCTTTTAATTAATTAAAAGGGTAATATTCCCGAAGTTTATTTAAACCTTAATTTTCAATTAAATTCTTTATTTCCTTGAACATTGTTTTTATTTTAGTCAGTAGTAACTTATTTATTCTTTAATCCGCCTAACTTCTGTGGGCTTACACCTTACACCTTAGTACGGCCTACCTTCTGATCTTCTTGGTAAGTGTGTTATGTTTGATTAATATCTTTATTCTTACCATCTCTGGCCGTACTACTACTATCGTGATATGCCTCTCAGAAAGTACACGATATATGTTAAACAAAAAAAAAATCTTACCCGTACATCATGATTTTTATTGCTCAGGCAAATTTGATAAAAAAGCAGGTGCTTTTGGAAATTCATAAATTTCAGAGGCATTAATGTTGACAAGGTACAATTCTTCATTTGTGGAAGATGATTAGCATTTAAAAATATATTGCTGAAATATGATTCCTAAAATATTTCAAAATTATATATCTGTAAGTTAATACATTCTGTTAAGTTATAATGAAACATGGATATCGTGTTGTATATTGGTCATACGATAAGGCGTACAGTTAAATGAAGCTCATAGCACAGTCATCATGTTACCATTCTGCTATGTAAGAGAGCAAATCTTTTTCAATTTTTTCCTTCTTCCTGGCCTTTTCTCCAATTTATTGGGTTTGGCCTTGGGTGTGGATTTGGCCCAGTTTTGCCGTGAATATTTTGTACATTCATGGGCAACAATCAACCAAAATTAGTTGAGATTGTTTAAACACTGCTGCCAATTTGCTGTCTTATACAGGATTAAGCCAGACTTTTCTTTTCTCTTTTCCTCTCCGATCTCCTGCAGTCAATTCCTATTCCCTTTCAAACCCAACGGTGTGTAAAATGGAAGACTCCTTAGATCTTGTAAATTAAATAACATGAGGTTTGATAAGAACAAGAGTTGAGCAAGGTATGTCAGATAAGGAATTATATATTCAACAAATTAATTTTGAAAATGAAGTCAATAATCTCATTTCAGATACTGGTATTGGCAGACAATTATCTGGAATTACTGGAAACCCATCTTTAATGGAATTCGTGAGGCAGCAGATAAGAATTACTGTCCAGCAAGGAAATGCTGCCAGCATTATCGGCATATTTCCAGATAATGCTCCACTGGATGGAACTTTCTGTCTTGCTTCTTAGACTTTCGAGGCTGGAGTGAAACAAGAACAACGGCAGAAAATCATAGCATGTAAGCTAAAATGCCTACTTTTCATATAACCTATGTAAAACTATTATACGGTATACAGTAAGTAGTTACAAATAATACAAAAACAAATTTAAAAATCCCAAACCCAAATGGACACCAACATATCAAAAGGGAATGCATAATCCCTGAATAACAGAACACTTGGAATTGAGATCAGCAGTATTCTTGTCATTGGCTAGTATGAGTTCAGGTGTTGCCTACAGCCTGAAGTTTCATCTTAAACCAGAGAAATTAACACACTCGGTGAGAAAGTGTGTCATGGTGTAATTGGCACCATTTGAACACACTAGTAGGGAGGGTATTCCTTTTTTTAGGAGATAAGAGTGCATATATCTTCCGTGACCTATCCTCAACCTGCACACAATTATGGCATATTTCTGTAAAAGGCAGAAGTGATTCTGGTATCAGCATCACACAACCTGGCTAGAAGGTCATGGATCTGCTGCACCAGCATGTGTTGCAGTAAACATAAAGGTGGTGAAGAGCTCCACAGCATGTATGACACAGACCAACAAGGGAAGTTTTCGGACCTCTCAGCGACAACTGTCACGGAACCTTCAAAGGTTAAAAACCAAGAGATCAAAGTAACTGGTGTGAAATACAGCATTTAACAATCAGCTGCAACCCCTAAAACAAGGCTTATGAAACTAGGAAGCGTGACTATAATGTCTGCAGTAATAATGGCTGAAACCTGTACTTGAGGGCCATGATGTGATTATACAAGACTGTCCATGCTTGGCAGTTACCATGCCGTGTGTACATTAGTGGCTGTTGTTTCAGCAATCAGATTAAGGGTATTGGGCCTTTCCCTACGCTAACAAGTACAATTTATGAACTTCATTGTCAAAAATCCATATTGACAATATTCAGTTATAATTAAGAGGGTTACCAGAGTAAAGTGTAGCTTCCACAGAAGTCCCAGTCAATATCCATGGCTGTGACAATATGGAAGTTGCTGGGGTATGGGTAGTGCTGAGTAATGACATTCAGAGCATGACTAGTGCATCTGAGTGTTATGAAAGGTGCTGCTCATAGGGTCAGTTGTGCTGCAATAGTACTTTCCAACCCAGTGAGGAAAGCAATGGCAAACTACCTCACTCCTCATCTTGCCTAGTACGCCTAATTTTGGTGCTGCCATTGGTTTTTGGGGTTTCCTTATAACCGCATAACCTTTGGTGGTGCTATTTGAGGATCCAACCAGCCTCTGGGCTGATGACCTAACAGACAGACCACCTTTCAATACATTTATTATTTTTTGACTTATCAAGAAAAGAAAAACACTTAATTATTCAAGTACACATTTCATCTCTCTTTACGGGATATCTTCATCTTGGAAGATAAATTATATCTAAAATTCATTAGACAAGTAAAAAATGTAAAATAGAAAACATTTTAAAACGTTCTTAAAACATGTGTGTGTCACTTATTTCTTGATAAGGCAAACATTAATACATATATTGAAAGATGAGAACTATCTCAGTTATAACAAGTACTGTATGCAGAATACGTATACATTATTGTGTGTTTAGCAGAATTGACTTGTGACCTTTATGTTTTGGTACAGATATTGGTAGAAAAAGGTGATGCAGAATTACCAAGCAGACAACACCACACCAGCATACACTGAGAGGCACTTTGTACAGGAGTTGTACAAACTAATGGAGCAACATGTGCATGGTAGTGCTGCCGTGTGGGAAGCACAAACGTTGTGGTATGGTAGCAATGAAACATTGGACACTTTATCTGAAGATAAAAGATATGCTGGGGACTCCTGCACACTATGTGGCAACCCTAGTTCCTATGAACCATCATAAGCATATGTACACCAAATTCCAGTATGTGCATGACATAAGACACATAATTCATTACTGGCATTTAGAAAAGTGGGCAAAAGAAGTACGGTAGCTATTTTGCTGGAAAATACCAATTTTAAAGCCAGCAAGTATTTCCTGCACCAATTTAAATGACACTATAAAATAACTTTCTGCAAGATCACAGGGTTCATTACTAGGCAGGATGTTACTCTTGACACCACCGTGAGGAGTTGGTACATGAAGTTATTGTCTTCATTTCTGCAATGCAATCCATGCTGACACGGTATATGAATTGACATGAAATAGGACACTCTCAGCCAATGGTGTAGCCATGTTGAAATGCTGGATCCCATGAGATCTTCACACTTAAGCTACATTGAGCATGATCACCAGTTGGTTGGGTAGCCCAGGGTCTTGGCTAAAGAAGGACCAGAAAGGAACTGGCCACCCTACTGCAAGTAAACTCCAGCTCAGGATGCCTGATCAGTGGCTCTTGGCTAATCTGAGGGTGTTGATTAGGCCACCTACATCCAAGTTTCGATAAGGCACTTTGTTAGGACACTATCAGTAACCAGGGAAAAGATGACTGAAGCTGCTGTTCAAAGCATTGCATCCTACCCACTCCTACAACATCAGTTCCTTATTTCCATGTCAAGCAACCTCGCAAAGAAATTGTACATATTATTTCAGAATCAATCTGGTAAAAGTGTTTCTGACACACTACAATGTAACCACCTCCAAATGTAGAATATGACTGCAGCACCAGTGGTTAAATGTCAGCAGCTCTCATACTGTCTGGGATGCAAAAAGCACTGGAACCGAACTAAAGGGAGCATCCTTTCTGTTGCTGCATTCATGGTCTGGTCAAACTGACACAAGTTCATCAACCAAAGCCTTCAGATACAAGAGGATGTAAATATGCACACAAAAATCATACCATGTGACAAATTATTCATGTGATGCATGTAAGAGTACACACGTCACACGTCAACCTGCAAAGCAGGATCTTCATATTCAAATCACATTCTTTTATGTACAATCAGTTGATTGCACCACAGTACCAGCCTATGCTTTGCTATTTGTGGAAAGCATCCGCATACAGAACACATCACTTCCGTTCTGTAATGTGCTGGACTTCCGTTTCACCGTTCTTGACACATGCAGCACATCTGATGTGATTCCAGCACTGTCATTACTTGCTTGTGGTGTGAGATGGAACTTTGTTTGCAGCACTGCCTTCTGACACAACATTATCATGATTTAGAATGAGAGGTGTGCATGACATTTGAAAATACAAGATGATGTACATAAATAATCTCAACATTTACACATCTCATATTTTACAGGTACAGTTTGTTTGGCAAGTATTACAGTCATGCACACTACTTTCATGGTTGTTTTAGGAGTTGTGGGTGATTGCAAAATGCCATACTTCACACCGGTTATTTTGATCTCTTGCTTGTTCACCCTAGAAGGTTTTGTGATGATTGTCGTTGGGAGGTCTGAAAGTTTCACTTGTGAGAGCATAATCTAGAGAGTAGGTTGCCCATATTCCACAATATTTAAAATATCATACCAACCAAATTACAGTGTTGGATGTCAGATGTATCAAATTGTTAAGAAGTACTCGTCCCCCTGCATACTCAATGTCAGGCAGCCCTGAGCTCTGAACAATAGGACAAGATGGCAAACATCCTGAGAATAGGTACTCACGGGCATACCTCAAGCTTGAGCTCGAGGACACCAGACACTATGAAGGCGATGCCAGCAAACACACCACCGATGACCATCTTCTTGAGCAGGGATGTTAACAAATCGATTCTGTCTGTAAGGGGATACAGCAGGTTGTCAAACAGGGGGATGAGCATAAGAACCACTGCAGGATTCAGGACTTGCATCTGGTCCGGCCGTAGTTGCATCCCCAGGAGCTCACCATTCATACGTGATGCCTGGAATGTCCATCGCGAGCCCTGAAACAGTCATCTACTACAGTTCGCCAATGGGAAGTATCGGCCATGAGTGGAAATAAAATATACAAAAACAGGCTATATTTGTAAAAATATGTTTGTGTTGGGTTGACCAAAATATACTGCATGTGTCTGATGAGTGTGTGATTGGTGGTGGTAATGGTTGTTGTTTGAAAATCAAAAAGAATCTCAAGACCACCCTCTGTGGGGCAGTAGAATACATCCACGGTATCCCCTGCCTGTTGTGGGAGCATGCGTTGGTGACCTCTATAGTGTGTTTGGCAAGTATATAGGCTCTCCTCGCCTAAAACTTTAAGGCAGTTTAGGGGTGGAAGCCACTTTGCAGCTACAGGAAGTTCAAACAAAATACTTGCCCTATCTGCCTTTGGTCTTCGGCCTTCCTAATCCCTTCTTGCAAAACTATGCTGACTATACTTTTCAGTTTGCCATTGCAAGTGGAAGTACAATTATACTGTCCAACTATGTTTTGGTGGAGTGTGTTCCAATCATGTATGAGAATATGTTATTAACAGTATTGTTACTATTCTGTTTTGTTGTACTTGTGTGTTTAGCAGGAGGGAAGGTAAAACCACTCTGATTAGACACTAAAGAGTTTGTATGCTATATTTATGAATACTTTGATCAGGAGTATGAAAATGCAAGAAGCCACTGATAAAAGTAAGTCACAAACTGGTAATGTTTATAGTTTATCAAGAGCTGCAATTGGAAGAATTCTGCAAGAAAAGTAAAATGCAGGGAAACTCAAAAGTACATGAAAGAAATGTCCTTGTGAGAGAAGAAAGAAAACAAAACTAATGTGAATAGTTTTAATCACACATATAGCTTCTGTTCTAGGTATATCAGTATTTCCTATCAAGTGTGAGGTCATTATTTACAAGAGTGAAACAGCCAGGCATCTACCAATAAGTAATATTTCATATCATTGTACTACTATTTATAAAGTTGTGATTATATGGAACCAAGAATTCCCTTATACCTGTTGGTCAAACAGACTCCAGAACAAAGGCAGTGGTATCAGCAAGTACAGCATAGCCAATACAATCTTCATGTCAGCAATCAGCTTCCTGTCATATGTATCATCTGCATAATCCAGCCAGTGCTCTTTGGGTTCCTCTTTGGATTTAAACCTTTGGATAAAAGCAAACTAAAACACATTTATTAAAACATTCTAGTATATATCGCCAGTTTGTTAATTCAAATCATGTAACTTACTGAGTACACCAATTACTTTGCATCTTTTAGTGCAAGTCCATTTTTGCAAATATCTAAGGGAGTATTCATTTAGTGATATGCATTATTTACTGGAAGAACCCTTAATCCTAAATGACTTTATTTACAACTAAATGACTTGAATTTCACTTTACAACTATATTTGTGGGAGTAGGCTACATACAACCTTCTTTTGTCAAAATTTCTTCCTAGAATTACTTGGAATACATTAACGATATTCTGATTATCCAAATAGCTATGCCGTACATCTTGAAATGACGTTTCAAGATTAGAATCTGTTATTTCATTTACTGGTATTCTTCTTCTCATTTTAATTATCTGAGAAAGTATAATTCCTAATCAAATTGTATCATTCCAGATTAAATAGAGTAAGATAATTAGAATGAAATCAATCTTAGCCTCCTATTGAACATTTTAATTCTGAATCACCTATGCTAACCAGTTTCTAAATGTAGCTCTACATATAAAATATAGCAACTAGGACAAATCTAAATTTGTAAAATAGATCTTCTCCAACAATAAAAAAAAATATTTTCTTCCATGATCACACTTTATTATCTTATTAATAATTAAAGTACAGTCTTAGTAGCTTATAGCATAAACAGCTTATTATTTAATAAATTTACACACTAACAGTTGTTGTCAACATCTTTTGCTACGACATGTTGGTAACAAAATGTTATAAACATTTCTTGTAAACACGACAAGCTTTTCTTCACCTGAAATTGTACATTGGGTATCTCCGGTTAGACAAGGTAATAATAATAATAATAATAATAATAATAATAATAATAATAATAATAATAATAATAATAATAATAATAATAATAATAATAATAATAATAATAATAATAATAATAATAATAATAATAATAATAATAATAATAATACCAACAACAACAACAACAACATCATGTGGCCTCCAGAGAGGCCTGGTGCAGGTCTGTCGAGTTGACGCCATATAGGCTGTGAGGACGGGGTCCTACTATGATGAAATCTGATGCTGAAGACATCACAAACAACCAGCCCCTGAGCCATAGGAATTAACTAATGCAAGTTAAAATCAAACTCAGGAACCCCTTGAACCAAAGGCCAGCATATTAACCATTCAGCCATTTAGCCGGATATTAGACAAGGTGACGAGTCATTTAAGGTAAAGACGAAAAGTGAAAAAAGTCTTTAAAACCTCACAATCCTAAACACAATACATCTCAAGAAAGAAAATACAGTGGAACCTTGGATTGCGAGCATAATTCATTCTGGCAACATGCTTGTAATCTAAATCGCTCGTATATCAAAGCAAGTTTTCCCATAAAAAACAACTGAAACGCGGATGATTCGTCCACAACACAAAAATATTTATTCGCATACCATTTCTAAAACAAAATATAACGTAAAACAAATTTAAATGCACTTTTCCTTACAATACAATCATTGTTTGTGTGAGAGAGATGACAGATGACATGAGAAGAGTTACTGTGTAGCACGAATTTCACTAACGGAATCGCTGCTATCTGTTGGCTCACTGGAATTGTTTTCTTTTCGTGCAACTTTAATGAGGAACCTGCCCAATAACTGTTACTTTTGCCTCTTTTTGAGGATTTCACGAAAATGTGACATTGCATTGTCAATGAACTGATTCATCGCTCGCACTGCTACAGCCTTATTCGGGTGGTTTTCTAAAAATATATTGCACCTTTTCCCACATTTTGCACTTCTCCTGAATCTCAGTTGAAGTGAGAGATTCCATTTACTTTTCCTCCTCCTCTTCCCCAGACGAGATCTCCATAACCTCCTCCTGTTCGCGATGCAGGTCCATCAGTTCGTTGGTGGTCAGTTCTTGCCATGTTCTGCCACCAGCTCTTGAATGTCCACGTCGTTCACCTCCAGCCCCATAGTCTTCCCTAAGGACACAATTTCATCGACAATCGGCGGCTCATTGTCACCAACAATCCCTTCAAAGTCACCTCTGAGGACACAGTCAGGCCACAGCTTTCCACAAGCGGAAAAGAGAGTTCTCTTGGTGACTCCATCCCAGGCTTCATCGATGATTTTCAGGCAGTTCACGATGGGGAAATGATTTCTCCCAAACTTTCGGAGGGTAAGGTTTGTTCCTTCGGTCACTTCAGAGCATCGCTGAAATAGTGCTTTTGTGTATAGCTTCTTGAAGTTTGAAATAACTTGCTTATCCATAGGCTGGAGTAGTGCTGGGAGGAAGAACTTAACCTTAACGAACTTGAATTCCTCGTCGTCCTCAAGGCCTCAAGACGTGGAGGATGAGCAGGAGCATTGTCCATAACCAGCAAGACATTGAGCAGCAGATTATATTCTGAAAAGTATTTCTTATCTACAGGACCAAAGATCTCGTTCATCCATTCTACAAACGAACAGGGAAAGGGACACGTAGGCACACGTGACGCTCGTATTGCGGAACCTCACTCGCATATGAAGTTAAAATTTATTTAAAATGTTTGCTCGTCTTGCAAAACACTCATAGACCAAGTTACTCACATTCCGAGGTTTCATTGTACTAGGTAAACAAACGATAGGGAACCTGCCATATGAGCAACAACCCTAAATGCAGATCAGTGGTCATTGATTGATTATTATTATTATTATTATTATTATTATTATTATTATTATTATTATTATCGTATGGCATTTACAAGCATAATCTGTAAAAATATACAATTAACATACACATTAAAATATAGAGGTAATTAAACTAGAATGTCCAGCTTCGACAACCAGTCCACTGCACTTGGTGTCAATTCATGGAGAGTCCGTAAACCGTCCTTAAATGCTGACAGTGGACAGCTCTCAACAACATGAAGCAATGTCTGCTTCTCAGCACCACACTCACACGCAGCACTTTCACAATATCCCCACTTTTTCATCATATATCGGCACCTGCCGTGGCCTGTTCTGAAACGGTTGAGTTTTGACCACTCATGTCGAGGAAGATCGAAACCTGGCACTTTCTTCGTTGGGTCTTTAATCAGAAAGGCGTTAGTGGGTGGACATTGTTCCCATCGCTGTCTCCATTCTGCTGTTACACTGAATTTTTTATAGGAGTGTAGATCAGTCCAGAGTGGATTCCTGGATTTTAACCTCATCACAGGTGGATCTCGTAAGGCATTGAACAAAAGTGTGTTCCTGTGTGCAAAGGTCTTCTTGAGCAACTGTACTTTTGCTGCTTTTCTCCTCAGATCTGGAGGAGCAATGTTTGCTAAAACAGGCAGCCACTGAGTAGGAGTCGACCTCACTGTACCAGTAACAACTCTCATGGTTTCATTGAGCTGTACATCAATCTTGCTCGAATGTACGCTGTTTTCCCACACAGGAGCGCAGTACTCACCAGCCGAGTATACTAGAGAAAGTGAAGCAGTGCGAAGAGTGTTTGCATCTGCACCCCAGTTGCTGCCCGCTAGTTTATGCAGTAGATTTACTCTTGTACTCAGCTTCTTTGACAGATTCGAGCAATGCTGTTTGAACGACAAGGACCGATCCAGTGTGACACCCAGATATTTTGGGAAGAAGTTGTGGGAGACTTCTGTTCCGTTAAAAAGCACATGTAGCTTCCGATTAGCTTCCATGTTATGCAAGTGGAATGCTGTTACTTCCGTTTTACTAGGATTTGGTTGGAGTCTCCATTTGTGAAAATAGTCGCACATGGTAGCTAGGTCCTCTGTAAGTACATCCTCACAGTGTGCCAAATCCGTACTCTGAGTAATTAAAGCTAGATCATCTGCAAACTGTATCTTCTTTGAAGTTGTTCTTGGCAGGTCATGGATGTAAAGATTGAATAGAATGGGAGATAAAACTGACCCTTGGGGTAAACCATTATTTAGAGATCTCCACCTGCTTCTTTCACCATTCAGAAATACAACAAGTCGACGGTTGGATAACATGTTGTTTAGTAAGCATGCTAGCTTCTGACAAGGGATGACCTGAACAAACTTGAGCAACAGTCCCTCTCTCCAGACCGTGTCATAGGCTGATGTAAGGTCGACAAAAGCTGCAGCAGTCTTCAGTCTTTTCTGATTGATTGATTCATCACATGCCCTCACTCTATATGATCAATGCAAAGGGGTTTGGAATTAAATCCAGGCTTTTGGCATGCAATTTGGTGATTAGAAATCGTATGCCATCACCTCTCCTACCCTGCCAGCCAACATTCTAATGGTGAACATTTTTTCAGCCAGTGGGACTAACATTTTGATTTTCGGCCAATAACTTGAACCTTTTCTTTTTTTTACTAAGGTCATGTAGAATAGGCACTTTTTGCCTCTGTTAACTATTCTTTTTCAATGTAATGTAGGCTGTCGAGCAAATGAGACAGTAGAAACTGGTTGTTGTTAACCTAATGTAAAAGTTGAATTGTGCCTTTGAAAGGCTGGAATCTTGTAAATATTGGAGAGTAGTCTCGTAGAGAGTAATTGTGTGGAGCAAAGACGCTCTTTTTAATGTTCTAAATATTGGAGCCCCATGTCCTTTCTTGTAAATTAGAGCAATAGTGCTCTTGGGAATGGTGTAACATTTGAGCTATCTGACTCAACTCGTGTTGTACCTGATTATTGTCTATCAAATTTTAAATTCTGAAAAAAAAAAAAAAAAAAAAAAAACTCCACAAAAACACCAACAACCAAGGTAATAAATAAAATAAAATTTCGAATTGTAGAGTTTTAAGTTAAAATTTTATCTTTTCTCTATCCACCCATTCATGCCTGCACCTTCCTACACCTCTGTAAACCATGGTATCCATTCTTGGATGCTTCAAAGATTTAGAAAGAACTAATATAAGAGAAGAAGAAACTATTTACAGAGAGAGTTTTAGAAAGATAGTAGTAAGTATGGGAGGATTCTAAGGAAGATTGAACAAGAAACCTGGTGCAAAGTGGTCCGAGGACAGAAAGAAATAGCATAGTGAAAAGATTTACCGTTAAGAATTTCATATTTAGGTTCCGTATTGAAACAAGATTTACATCAAAGAAAGGACAATAAGTTCCACCTTTTCAATACTATATATTGTGTGAAAGTTTTACATTACAGTTAAAACATCACAACTTTTGTACATTCGGTACCGGTTTCGACAGATTCCCTGTCATCATCAGCCGAGAATAATTAAACAAAGACAAATATAGATCATGATTCTTATGGTGTGATTACAATGGTGGATTAAAAATATACATTATATGATTAAAATAATATATAGGGCCTATATATACACACAAATAAAAGGTAAGGAAAATGGGAATGGTCATTATTCTATGAGGTGTACACCTTAATATTTCTAATTAAAAGGTTAATTTGTTAAAAGAAATTTTGTTCTTGTAATATATAATTAGGGCCTATAGTGAAATTTGATTGTAGGCTTAAATCTGTAATATTTTAACTTTTTGACCAGTCAATTCATTGAAGTTATGGAGCCATGTTTGACACATTAAAAAGGTAAACAAACATGTAGTCGAATGGTGTTCCACATAAAATATGTACAATAAAATTCGATTGGAGCTTCAACTTGGACTTAAGAATGGAAGAATTATATTAATGTTCAATGCAAGCAGAAATAGATGAGTTAATTTTTTCACTATGTATTGATGTTGATAGTTAGAATGTCCATTGAACAGTTCAATATGTCGATTTGTATTCTGGAATAGTTTACATTATTTTGAGAAATAGTAATTGAGGTTCTTGCTAAGGTGGTACTTGAAGATCTTGTGTTGTAAGTTGTGAATACATAAATGATTTGGAAAGATCCTGATCCAAGTCTGATTTTGACATAGGAATATTGAATATTGAAGACCTTAATAAAGAATTAAACACTATACGCAATATCGCATTTCATAATGGCTACAATAAGAATTTTATAGAAAATATAATCAGCAAATTCAGACATCGCCCAAAATCGAACCTAATTAAACAAACTACTAAATCAAAAACTTTTTCAACTTTTACCTATAATAGCAATATCCATAATATTACAAATATATTTAAGAAGCAGAATATTAACATTTCCTTCAGAACTAATAATAGAAACCTAGACATTCTACACAACTCTAACTCAATCAACCCTTCCAACCCCTTTGAAAAGTCAGGTGTCTATAGATTTCATTGTAACGACTGCCTCAGTACCTACCTCGGACAGACCGGTAGATCGTTCAAAATTAGATATACAGAACACGTAAATGCAATTAAATACAGAATATTCTCCGCAGTAGGCCAACATATACACGACTATAAACACAAATTTTATGGCATAGACCACGATATAGACATCATTGAAATAATAAATAAAGGTCCTATACTTGATTTCACTGAACAATTTTACATCTCACTTGATCAGTACCATAATTCAAATTTTAATCTCAATGATTCATCCGACAAACCTACGATTTTATTTGATACGTTTATCAAAATATTGAACAATCTTAAAATCCCCAAAAATCGAAACAATCCATAACACGCTTACATATTACCCCTACCGCCGTCCGCGCCCACCCGATTATAGTCCCGCCTCCACCGCGCTCCCTCTTCCCCTCGCTCAGTAACTCCGCCCCTCCTTGCTTCCTTCTGAGGTCCGTCTCTTCACATTCAACCTGTTAGTTCCACTCCGATACATCTACTACCAACTTGGCACCTGAGGTGAGTCCTTCATTTCGCTAATATTTCGCGAATTTTTACTCCTTCCGATTTTCATATAACTTTAAATAGCATTTTATTTCTTATAGGTTCCGACTTGGATCAGGATCTTTCCAAATCATTTATGTATTCACAACTTACAACACAAGATCTTCAAGTACCACCTTAGCAAGAACCTCAATTACTATTTCTCAAAATAATGTAAACTATTCCAGAATACAAATCAACATATTGAACTGTTCAATGGACATTCTAACTATCGACATCAATACATAGTGAAAAAATTAACTCATCTATTTCTGCTTGCATTGAACATTAATATAATTCTTCCATTCTTAAGTCCAAGTTGAAGCTCCAATCGAATTTTATTGTACATATTTTATGTGGAACACCATTCGACTACATGTTTGTTTACCTTTTTAATGTGTCAAACATGGCTACATAACTTCAATGAATTGACTGGTCAAAAAGTTAAAATATTACAGATTTAAGCCTACAATCAAATTTTCACTATAGGCCCTAATTATATATTACAAGAACAAAATTTCTTTTAACAAATTAACCTTTTAATTAGAAATATTAAGGTGTACACCTCATAGAATAATGACCATTCCCATTTTACTTACCTTTTATTTGTGTGTATATATATATATATATATATATATACTATTTTAATCATATAATGTATATTTTTAATCCACCATTGTAATCACACCATAAGAATCATGATCTATATTTGTCTTTGTTTAATTATTCTCGGCTGATGATGACAGGGAATCTGTCGAAACCGGTACCGAATGTACAAAAGTTGTGATGTTTTAACTGTAATGTAAAACTTTCACACAATATATAGTATTGAAAAGGTGGAACTTATTGTCCTTTCTTTGATGTAAATAGTGAAAAGATGAAAGTATACTGGAAGGAACAGAAGAGAAAACAACAAAGCATGAAGAATTGAATTGAAATTGGCACATGGTCCTTAGCAGGCCTTCACAGAAATAATAATAATAATAATAATAATAATAATAATAATAATAATAATAATAATAATAATAATAATAATAATAATAATGTTTTTACGGGGAAGTGTGGGAAATCTTTCATGAGACACTTGTGAGGGTCCGCACTCCACAAGCGTGTGAGATTCCTACTCACTAAAACCCACACACCATTTTCCTACGACGTATACCTCCGCCCCGGAACCGTTCTCGCATTACTTCAGGGCGGTGTCATGCTGATTTCTCAGGTTTCTTCTTCCTTTATTTCTCCTTACTGCCGTTCATGAGCATTCATATCCCTCTTTTTCTGACGCAGGATGCCTTCTACATATACTGCTACCTGATCCTATTATTCTTGGTTTCGTAGCTTCACCTGCACAATATTTTCTGGTGTCAACTCTCCTTGCTCCGTATCTAAACATCTTCTCTGACTTGACCAATGATAGCATACAAAAAATGTGTGAAATACATCGTCTACATCATTGCAATAAATACACGCCGAGTCGCTCGCTCTACCTACTCTGTGTAGAAATTTCCGGAAGTATCCGTGACCCGTCAGTAGTTGCGTAATGTAAAAGTTAATCTCACCATGAGTGAGCTCGGGCAACCCAATCAGCCAGACGTGGTATCAGCCGCATAGTCCATTTTCCTCGAGGATCTTCCTCCCATCTTTGCTGCCACTGCTCCATTTGTTGTCTATAAGCTAGCTCCTTAGCACGCTTCTTTCCGAGCTTCCCTTGAGTAGTTCCCCTCTCTCTCTAAGGCAAGTAAATCAATCGGTGCTACCACTGCTACCGTAAGAATCGCAGGTTCGGATACTATGTTCTATGCGCTTGTAATACGCAAAGCTGATCTCCGCTGTACCGCAGCTATCCTTCACCGGTATTATCAAACTTCAGAGATTCAGCCCAGACTTTGGCACCATATAGAAGTGTCGAGTGAACTATCGACATCAGAAGTCATCGTTTGCTAGACTTCAGACGTTTAACGTTGTTCATTAATCTACTCAGCGCAATCGTAGTTTTCACCGCCTTATCTGTCACCCGTTTGATATGATTCCAAAAAGTAAGTTTGGTATCAAGTGTCACTCTCAAGTGCTTTATACTTCTAGATGTTTCGATTTCTGTTTGTCCAATATACATTAGAATGGCAGTCGTGATCCTTTTACTTGTCAAGAGAACGATCGCTGTTTTATGATCTGCCAGTTGTAATCTGTGATTCGCCATCCAATCTTTCACCCGTCGCATCACTTGATTTAGCTTAAACTGAGCCAACTCCAAATTTCGAGCTACTATCAAACCAGCTATATTATCAACATAGCCCACTAGCATTGTGTCTTCCGGCATCTCTAACCTCAACAATACATCATACACAATGTTCCACAGATTTCGGTCAAGGATGGACCCTTGTGCTGCACCGTCTGTGAGCCGTTCCACTCTCTGCCCAACTTCTGTGTCATATACTAGAGTGCGATCTTTCAGATAATTTCTCATTATGCGCATGAGATACTCTGGTAATTTGAAAGTATTTTGAAGCGCTTCCAGTATGTCATTCCACCTTATCGAGTTGAAAGCATTCTTAACATCCACTCACAAGAAGTGTCACTTTTTGAGGATGATGATTTCCCATTTGTGTACTTTTCGCTATATACAACACTTCCCATACTTCATCGATTGTCGAATGTCCTCCTCGAAAACCATATTGACGATCAGAGAGGTCCCCAGCTAGTTGAACTGCTGAAAGTATTCTTGGCTGCAAAAGTTTCTCTAATCCTTTACCAGCAGTATCCAGCATACACAAATGCCTATAGCCCCCAGATTTCTCTTTGCTTATTAAAACTAGCCGAGCGGTTTTCCAGCGGATCCTAAACACCCCCCGATAGCAGGCAGGTATTGTACATTTTCAGCGGTAGTTGTGTCCGGCTCTATGGCTAAATGGTTAGCGTGCTGGCCCTTGGTCACAGGGGTCCTGGGTTCGATTACCGGCAGGGTCGGGAATTTTAACTATCATTGGTTAATTTCTCTGGCTCGGGGTCTGGGTGCATGTGTCGTCTTCATCATCATTTCATCCTCATCATGACGCGCAAGTCGCCTAAGGGAGTCAAATCGAAAGACCTGCACCTGGCGAGCCGGTCATGTCCTCGGACACTCCCGGCACTATAAAAGCCATACGCCATTTCCATTTCATTTTTAGCAGTAGTTGTGGACAGAAATTTGCCATCTCTGGAATAATAATAATAATAATAATAATAATAATAATAGTATAATGGGACAGTTCTGCGGCCTCCTCCTCCCGGGGCCTCCTCCTCCCGCGGGAAATTTGAATTTTGGCACGAGATTTGAATTTGTAAACAAAGCCACATGCGCTCTGACAGCTGTCATCGACAACAACGCATCGCTAACCTCACTGCTGCCATCTTGACTGGCCTAAATATCAGTGGTACCAACTTAACCTAACTAGCGCGAGATTTGAATTGGTAAACAAATCCACGTTTTTTTTGACAGCCACGTGCTTTTTGACAGACAACAACGCATCGCTAACCTCAGTGCTGCTATCTTGACGGGCCTAAACCTCAGTGGTACCAACTTAACCTTACTAGCGGGAGATTTGAATTTGTAAACAAATCCACGTGCTTTTTGACAGCCACGTGCTTTTTGACAGACAACAACGCATCGCTAACCTCAGTACTGCCATCTTGACGGGTCTAAACCTCAGTGGTACCAACTTAACCTAACTAGCGCGAGATTTGAATCGGTAAACAAATCC
The DNA here is from genome assembly GCF_040414725.1 of Anabrus simplex. NCBI lineage: Eukaryota > Metazoa > Arthropoda > Insecta > Orthoptera > Tettigoniidae > Anabrus > Anabrus simplex. The sequence continues at coordinate 143,982,689 of NC_090271.1, forward strand.
ACGTGCTTTTTTTGACAGCTGTCATCCGCCATCTTTAAACCACAGAGCACTTTGCTGCCCTCTTTATCGCAGTAGCTGCAAATTCGTCACCTGTCATCCGCAATGCTGCCATCTTAACGGGCCTAAACCTTAGTGCTACCAACTTAACCTCACTAGCGCGAGATTTGAATCGGTAAACAAATCCACGTGCTTTTTTGACAGCTGTCATCCGCCACCTTTAATCTATAGAGCACAGTGCTGCCCTCTTTAGCTACTTACCTTTGAAATGTGGTGGCGGATAATTTGAAAAATGCTTTTTGACAGCAGCCATCTTTAATCCAGAGAGCGCCGTTCTGCCCTCTTTAGCTAGATACCTTTGAAATGTGGTGGCAGGCAATTCCACGTGACAGCAGCCATCTTTAATCAAGAGAGCACCGTGCTGCCCTCTTTGTGGCGATGGCAAATTCCACGTGCTCTTGTTTGGAAACAAACTCACGTGCTTTTTTTCTGATAGCTGTCATCCGTCATCTTGCATCACAAACCTCAGTGCTGCACTCTTTAGCTAGATACCTTTGAAATGTGGTGGCGGCAATTTGAAAAATTCTATGTGCTCTTGTTTGGAAACAATGCCACGTGCTTTTTTGATAGCTGTCATCCGCCATCTTTAATCAATAGAGCACTGTGCTGCTATCATGCGGGCAATTTCGTCAGCTGTCATCCGCCATCTTCAATCTACAGAGCACCGTGCTGCCCTCTTTATGACATGTAGTAGTGGGCAATTTGAAAAGTTCTGTTAGCTGTCATCCGCCATCTTTAATCAAGAGAGCACCGTGCTGCCATCTTTAGCTAGATACGTTTGAAATGTGGTGGCGGCAAATCGAAAAATTCCACGTGCTCTTGTTTAGTAAAGAAACTCACGCGCTCTTTGTCAGCTGTTATCCCCCATCATACATCGCAAACCTCAGTGCTACACTCTTTAGGTACATACCTTTGAAATATTGTGGCAGATAATTTAAAAAGGAAAATTCTACATCAGCCATCTCTCGACGCTAATTGCACAAGATGGTGGCTATACATGACTCCTTAAGGGTGCTTACGCAAGATGGCCGCTATACATAAGTTCATATGAGACACCATTGGGATGCTTGCGCAAGATGACGGTTATACAAGGCTCCTTATGAGACGCCCTAGGGATGCTTGCGCAAGATTGCGGTTGCTCTTATGAGGCGGCTTAATGGTCCTTTGCACAAGATGGCTAGAGATGCCCAAAGGATGCTTGCGCAAGATGGCGGACGCAAGATGGCGGCTATACACGACTCCTTATGAGACGCATTAAGGGTGCTTGCGCAAGATGGCTGCTAATCTTATGAAGAAAGCTAGCTTAGAGGCTAACGTGTCATGCTAGTTCAATTCATTAAATTTGGGGCTTAAATATAAAATGTTAAATATCTCGAAAACGGTGCATCGTAGAGCAAAACGGACAAAATTTTTCTGCCCAATACCTCGGTTCGCAGTATGAGGAACATGATAGCATAAGAAAAACATAGTCTAATGATGAGATCAACGGTTCGGTTCCTACTTAGGCCCTTTGGCATTAGCTCTGTTTCAGCTTGTAATGAAGCAAGTCTTCGTAACATGATCAGGTCTAGCTATGGTAGAGAGTATAACGAGCCGTGCAGGTTCGATTCATTAAATTTGGGGCTTAAATGCAAAATGTTAAATATCTCGAAAACGGTGCATCGTAGAGCAAAACAGACAAAATATATCAACCCAATACCTCGGTTCGCAGTATGAGGAACATGATAGCATAAGAAAAACATAGTCTAATGATGAGATCGACGGTTCGATTCCTACTTACGCCCTTTGGCATTGACAGCTATCTATTTCTACAAGATGGCGGCTATACATAGCTTCTTATGAGACAGCTTAAGAGCGCTTGCACAAGATGACTGCTGCTCTTATGAGACTCCCTAGGGGTGCTTGCGCGAGGTAGCAGCGACAAGACGATGACTATACACAGCTCCTTATGATACGGCCTAGAGGTGCTCACACAAGATGGTGGCTGCTCTGATGAAGAAAGCTAGCTTTGCATCGTGCAGGTATCTTTTCAGCATTAAATCTCATACCTTTGAAATGTGGTGGCGGGTAATTTGAAAAATTCGACGTGCTTTTTCTTAACAGCAGCTATCTTTAAACAATAGCGGCTATACATAAGCTGTTAAGGCCTCCTCTTATGTCAAGACATAGCTCTATCGAACAAGTTTAAACCTGCATCGGGATAGCTAGAGTAAGCACGTGCTGCAGTAATGACGTCATTATGCATGTTTAGACTTGCAAATCATAAAAGAAGCATAACAAGACTAGAATCGAACACTGCACTCTATGCCGTTAACTTTATCATGTGATCAGAACATTGATTGAAGTGTTTAGAACACTAAATAAGTGATCGAGCCAAAAATAGAACACTGTACTCGATACAACATGTGTTTAGAACATGTCAGGGGATACCTTTGTTCTAAGAAGATTAGATGAAGCGTTGAAATTTCCTTCTTCTTTACCTTGCATCTCTTCTTGAGATGTTTGCACTGCGACAGAACGTGTAGTAGGCTTAGGAAATGAAGTAAAATCATCAAGCTGTAATTGCAATGAAACATTAAGATTTTCTTCTTCTTCTACTTTCCCTTTACTACTGTTTTGATCAACATCATTATCCTTCATCGCTATCGAAACAAGTTAAGTTTGTACCTAGAAAAGCTACTGCTGAAGCACGTATTACATCAAAACAAGTCCCTACACATCAACTATCTGCATATAGACTCAAAGTTCACAACAAGCCTCTGTTACCCTATGTAGATATAAGATACTGTAAAGACCTCAACGTACTCGTAAAACGTTTACAACTGCTAAGAGCCTATCATGATGCTGCTTACACACAGTACAAAGAGGATATTTTTGAAATAGAGCATGCATTACGACTTGTAGGTATTATTAAGTAAGCGCTTACCCTCACCTAAGTCATCCATCTGTAGTATATAGTCGATCGAGTAGCTATATTCGTATAGATTATTTCTCAACATTCTCCCCTCCATAGGGTGTTAACTCCGCCTCTAGTTGTAGAGCCGGTCTCAAGCCCGGATAAAGAGAGGAGAGGCACACTAGCCCTTTAGCCCATTAGCCCTATAGCCCTTTTGCCCATTAGCCCTTTAGCCTATTAGCCCTACAAGGAAACTGCGGTAATCTAATCTTCTTAGAACAAAGGTATCTCCTGACATGTTCTAAACACTTGTTGTATCGAATACTGTGTTCTATTTTAGTCTTGATCACTTATTTAGTGTTCTAAACACTTCAATCAATGTTCTGATCACATGATAAAGTTAACGGCATAGAGTGCAGTGTTCGATTCTAGTCTTGTTATGTTTCTTTTGTGATTTGCAAGTCTAAACGTGCATAATGACGTCATTACTGCAGCACGTGCTTACTCTAGCTATCCCGATGCAGGTTTAAACTTGTTCGATAGAGCTATGTCTTGACATAAGAGGAGGCCTTAACAGCTTATGTATAGCCGCTATTGTTTAAAGATAGCTGCTGTTAAGAAAAAGCACGTCGAATTTTTCAAATTACCCGCCACCACATTTCAAAGGTATGAGGTTTAGTGCTGTAAAGATACCTGCACGATGCAAAGCTAGCTTTCTTCATCAGAGCAGCCACCATCTTGTGTGAGCACCTCTAGGCCGTATCATAAGGAGCTGTGTATAGTCATCGTCTTGTCGCTGCTACCTCGCGCAAGCACCCCTAGGGCGTCTCATATGAACAGCAGCCATCTTGTGCAAGCGCTCTTAAGCTGTCTCATAAGAAGCTATGTATAGCCGCCATCTTGTAGAAATAGATAGCTGCCAATGCCAAAGGGCGTAAGTAGGAATCGAACCGTCGATCTCATCATTAGGCTATGTTTTTCTTATGCTGTCATGTTCCTCATACTGCGAACCGAGGTATTGGGTTGATATATTTTGTCTGTTTTGCTCTACAATGCACCGTTTTCGAGATATTTAACATTTTGCATTTAAGCCCCAAATTTAATGAATCGAACCTGCACGGCTCGTTATACTCTCTACCATAGCTAGACCTGATCATGTTACGAAGACTTGCTTCATTACAAGCTGAAACAGAGCTAATGCCAAAGGGCCTAAGTAGGAACCGAACCGTTGATCTCATCATTAGACTATGTTTTTCTTATGCTATCATGTTCCTCATACTGCGAACCGAGGTATTGGGCAGAAAAATTTTGTCCGTTTTGCTCTACGATGCACCGTTTTCGAGATATTTAACATTTTATATTTAAGCCCCAAATTTAATGAATTGAACTAGCATGACACGTTAGCCTCTAAGCTAGCTTTCTTCATAAGATTAGCAGCCATCTTGCGCAAGCACCCTTAATGCGTCTCATAAGGAGTCGTGTATAGCCGCCATCTTGCGTCCGCCATCTTGCCCAAGCATCCTTTGGGCATCTCTAGCCATCTTGTGCAAAGGACCCTTAAGTCGCCTCATAAGAGCAACCGCCATCTTGCGCAAGCATCCCTAGGGCGTCTCATAAGGAGCCTTGTATAACCGTCATCTTGCGCAAGCATCCCAATGGTGTCTCATATGAACTTATGTATAGCGGCCATCTTGCGTAAGCACCCTTAAGGAGTCATGTATAGCCACCATCTTGTGCAATTAGCGTCGAGAGATGGCTGATGTAGAATTTTCCTTTTTAAATTATCTGCCACAATATTTCAAAGGTATGTACCTAAAGAGTGTAGCACTGAGGTTTGCGATGTATGATGGGGGATAACAGCTGACAAAGAGCGCGTGAGTTTCTTTACTAAACAAGAGCACGTGGAATTTTTCGATTTGCCGCCACCACATTTCAAACGTATCTAGCTAAAGATGGCAGCACGGTGCTCTCTTGATTAAAGATGGCGGATGACAGCTAACAGAACTTTTCAAATTGCCCACTACTACATGTCATAAAGAGGGCAGCACGGTGCTCTGTAGATTGAAGATGGCGGATGACAGCTGACGAAATTGCCCGCATGATAGCAGCACAGTGCTCTATTGATTAAAGATGGCGGATGACAGCTATCAAAAAAGCACGTGGCATTGTTTCCAAACAAGAGCACATAGAATTTTTCAAATTGCCGCCACCACATTTCAAAGGTATCTAGCTAAAGAGTGCAGCACTGAGGTTTGTGATGCAAGATGACGGATGACAGCTATCAGAAAAAAAGCACGTGAGTTTGTTTCCAAACAAGAGCACGTGGAATTTGCCATCGCCACAAAGAGGGCAGCACGGTGCTCTCTTGATTAAAGATGGCTGCTGTCACGTGGAATTGCCTGCCACCACATTTCAAAGGTATCTAGCTAAAGAGGGCAGAACGGCGCTCTCTGGATTAAAGATGGCTGCTGTCAAAAAGCATTTTTCAAATTATCCGCCACCACATTTCAAAGGTAAGTAGCTAAAGAGGGCAGCACTGTGCTCTATAGATTAAAGATGGCGGATGACAGCTGTCATAAAAGCACGTGGATTTGTTTACCGATTCAAATCTCGCGCTAGTGAGGTTAAGTTGGTAGCACTAAGGTTTAGGCCCGTTAAGATGGCAGCACTGCGGATGACAGGTGACGAATTTGCAGCTACTGCGATAAGGAGGGCAGCACAGTGCTCTGTGGTTTAAAGATGGCGGATGACAGCTGTCAAAAAAAAACACGTGGAGTTGTTTACCGATTCAAATCTCGCGCCAAAATTCAAATTTCCCGTCAAAATTGAAATTTCCCGCGGGAGGAGGAGGAGGAGGCCGCGGCCGCAGAACTCTCCTATTATACTACTTCTACTACTACTACTACTACTACTATTACTAATAATAATAATAATAATAATAATAATAATAATAATAATAATAATAATAATAATAATAATGATGCGTGGCATCTTTATAGGCTTGGTGGTCACCTAATGAGGATAAAATGAATGGTTAGGACGTGATAAATAGCCATTCCCCAAACCAAAGGAATTAAGAGTACGAGGGGATTAATTCTGAGAATTGAACCGGGCCCGTCGGACCAAAGGCAAGCATTCTATCCATTTTGTCACAAAGCCGGACTTTAATTTGCTAAACCTGAGGCTACCATCTCCACTGATCAGGTGGTGATTATTGACAGTAGCAGAGTCCAGGGCAGTAGCTTGTGAAGCAGCCTTGACAACACAGCAGGCTACTCCGTTGGCTATTGGCTGTAGCTCAGAATGCTTAGAGCTTAACGTTCACTGAACAAACTATCAAAAAGTGGTAATCTAAGTCTAGTGGTAGCCCACGTCTTGTTGCCAGCATACACCATTGGGTATGGGATTCTTTTCAGGCATATAGTGATTTCATCTTTCACTTTCAGGTGTATAATAGCAATCGATTGCATTCCAAGACAAGTTTTTAGGGATTTTTGTGTGTGTATATAATAACAAAAGCATTAAGATTGTGCTGACTTATTTATTATGTTCCAACTATCAGAACCATTGAGCCAATTGTAATGAAAATTTATATGCATAGATATTTGAGCTTACTTCATGAGATAGTGGTAGAATCTTGAAATAATATCCTTCTCATTGTTAACAACATTATAAATAAACAAATTCCTAAGCTTGACACTTCCAGCCAAAGGTTTATGAGCTAACAGTTAATGTTATAGATTTTAAATAAGGCATGTATTGTTATGAATGCACACATTGCAACCTAATAAAAAAAAGTAAACTCGTGTCCTCATATGCAGCTTTTTCAGGCACACCCCCAATTGAGGTGATCTACATGTACCTACAATTTCAACCATATATCAACCCTCCTGCCATTCTTAAATTTCGGGCAGTACCGGGAATCGAACCCGGGCCCCCGAGGACGGCAGCTAATAACACTAACCGTTATGCTACGGAGGCAGACTGCAACCTAATGAAATATATAATCAAGAAAGAATCTAAGTTATTAACTTTTTCTCATGTTCTGTGAACAATAATATTTTTGGTCATTGGATTAATGCACAACAACCTAGAACACAACCTAATAAATCTAATTTGATTAATGCTCAAGTTTTGAGATAATGTACCTAATTTTTATGAAAAAGTTTTTGGAAATGGCTTTCAAAAATGTCTGCAGAATTTTTACAACTATTTTGGTATCTCTTAACAGTTTTCCAGGAAAATTATATTATTATAAAAATTAACATCAGCCTTAGTGTGAAACCATGGTACAAATTAGATCCAGCTTAAATTGATTGATAATTGTAAGTACTTACAGTTGAACACTTTATGAACTGGTAAATGATATTCACTTTCGGGGATTTCATCCTATATAATGGTTTCCCGGCCAGAAAGAGAACTGCAAAAGGGAAATAAAGGGTTGGTTTATTAGTTTACCGATACTGTTTGATGGTTATAACTTATTACATTTTGTTTTGCATGGCATTTTTGTCTCACAACTTGTTACATGAAATTGTAAATTCATTTTTATTGTGTCTTACAATACTTATTTGAGAGTAGTATCTTATAGAAGGGCTTTGTTGCAGTACAATTGATTACTTGAAATTTCAAAGTGGTGAAGTAACATATATTGAAAAAAAGAAATGTAGGTTTTTACACCTATAGGAGGTAAGTAATGACTGCTCAAATGTAGCATTGGTGCTATATCCAGTAGGTATGTGTTACCACTGTGTACTCTGCTACTTTCAGTTGTTCATTTACCAAGGTGACAAATACTGTACTTCATGACTCTGTGTATTGTAATCATATGGAAGCAATGAATATGTTCTTCCCACTGTATGTTTAATGTTACACTAACTCCAGTGACAGTGGGATACATAAGGGCTAATGCTGGGAAGGTAGCAGTCGAGGTATATTTACCTGGTGCAAAAATGAAAGACCATGGAAAACCATCTTCCAGGCTGCCGACAGTGGAATTCGAACTGATCATGCCCCGAATGCATGTTGACAGCTACTACGGCCCACGCTGCGAATCTAACACACTCGGCAGGCAATGTTTTATGAGGTTTACGAGGCCCAGGGAAGTATTTCATTTTCATGCCCTTCATGGTCCTTCCTTTCCTTTTGTCAGTACTCTAACTTCATTCTCCTAAGGATCAGACTTTTCCGCTTTTAACCTCACAAAGTTAAGAATATACGTTTCCCAGTTGTGGTTCCTTTTAAAACCATAATCAGCAACACCACAACCACCTCAGTATCATCTGCATGGATAATGATTTTGGAATCATTGAGCAACCCTAACTTCAGAAGGTCGTCTCTATAGTAGGGTCCAGAAACTTGGGCTGCATGCTGAGCCGTGTGGGCAGCCCTTTGAAACATTATTACTTGATGTGGTATTATGTTTTAAAGTAATCTCTTAATTATGCAATATATTTTTCCCCCCTACACCCTGGTGGAGTTGATGGTGCAAACTGTGTCGCACATGTGGATTTGGTTCTGCTTTGTTGCCGGATACCATTCCTGTCGCTAACCCTATGTGGAAGGATGTATTCACATTTGCGTGTTTCTGTGGTGGTTGGTAGTGTGTTGTACTGTGCTGTGTTAATATGAAGAGGAGTGTACTAGGACAAACACAAACACCCAGTCCCCAAGTCAGAGGAATTAACCAGGCACAGTTAAAAATCCTTGACCCAACTGGGGACGGAACCTGGGGCTTTATGAACCAAAGTCCTCGACGCTGACCATTCAGTCAGAGAGACGCACAACTGATACACTTTACATATATACCTTAAAACAAAATTGCACCACATGTATTTTGGGTGCTTCTGAAGGATGTCCAGTGAGATAGTAGTCTCGGTTTTATGTCCTAATGATGTCACAATGGCGTACACCAACCAGATGGGAAATACTTCCCACACAGATGTTTTGCTGAGGTTATGTAACAGTATGCATACGATCAACTGCAGTAATGACTCGTCGAGGCATGTTTACACACTGAACAGACCACAAATTGTATCTGTGGATGTTCCGTCATGTGACAAAACATGTTGAAGATCATTCTCGCAGTGGTCGCCAGTGATCAGCGATAGAAGCTAATGACCAGTACTTGTGGATCTTAGCTCGCAGGAACCAAGAAGACTCTGCTACAGGACTGTGTAATGCCTTGTTGACGGCAACTGGGAGGGCTGTATCTATTCAGACAATTTGAAACCATCTCCTATTCTCCAAAGCTTTTTGCCAAACACCTGCATGTACACCCTAACACCGGAACACCTGGCGCAGATGGGTAAGGGAGCACTGGAACATTACTTCCAAGATGTCAGGTCTTCTTCACTGATGAGTGGAGAATTTGTCTGTCACCTGATAGTTATTGGAGGAGTGTATGGAGAGAGCGAAATAATGCCAAATAGTCATATACACTATACCTCGGGTCCAGGAGTTTGGTGGATCTGTCGTGCACTGTGGCAACTGTACAATATTGGGACTGAATTCTTCCAGCCCATTATTCAGCCTTATTGACAACATATGGGAGGCAGGTTCTTTCTGCAATATGGTACGACATGCGTGCACGGCTCCCGTTATGTTTCTCAGGGAAACCAAAATGGATAGAGCAGAATTACCTGTGGTGTGTGTTGGCATGAATTCGATTGAACATGCATGGGACCAGTTGAAACAGGCGGTGTGAAGACGCGGGAACTCACCTCTAACCCTGGATGACCTCCGGAGAGCTGCTGTTAGTAGGGCAAGGCAGAACAGGACAGGCAATCATGTTATTTGTTACAGAAAGTGGGTATGCTTTTTTCTCATACTTTCTGTTGGGTTGTGAGAAACCTGGTACGTCAGCAATCCAGGTGGTGCAAAACATATTTTACGGTTTGTGTATCACTAATTTATTTTCTTCTTGTTTTATAGTGCTTTTATGAAACCTACTAGTCACTCATCTGACATCTTCTCTTTATGGTTGATTCAAAAAGTCCGGTTCTGCAACAATCGAGCAAATGTCATCTGCCCTGACGGCACATGCATGGCAAAAAATTTTAATATACATAGTATATACAATGATGAACATATCAATGCAACCTATAAGGGTATTAACTTCAAAGGATGTCAAATTGGACAATAAAACGGTAGCTTTATAGTGGCAGCAACAATACAAGCAGTGACAAGTAACATTTTAATATATCGAAATTTCATGATCCTTATTGAAATCAACATTTTATCAGTGGCTGACTCAGCTAATGGATCCATCCAGGGTGATGATACACGTTGTATGAGTGTAAAGTATAGGAGGAATGAGTGGACGATTCAAAAGTGTTTTTAAATATGTTCCATGTCTTACGTGTTGGGTTACAACATGCATTATTGTACAAAAACACAAGGTGTACATATAGTGTTCTAGAGTTGAGGTTATACAGGACAATGCTTAATGTTAATATGATAAGATGTTGTATCTTGAGACTTGGGTAAGGTAGATTTTGATGTAAATACGCTGACGAAGGGAGTTAAGGCTCCCGAAACATGTACGTATAATGTACCAGGAAGGCATAGGCCCTGGCACATACGAGTTTTAAATCTTTATTCATGAGCGAACGACTAAGTCCCGACACACGTACAGCTGTGCGAGAGAATGTTCTCGTTCTCACTGCACTGCGTGCGGGAGACTACATGAATGAAGCAAGGTCAAGTGACGTCAGCACTGCCTGTAGCTTCCCTCCCCTCAGAATTCTCACGAAACTATTTTTTGAACTTTTTAAGGCCCCAGTCACAATGCAAACGTAACCGTAAATTTAACGACGTAACGTAACCGTAAAATTTATGTAAAATTTGTGGACAACACGATTCAAGCAGCAGAAAGGAATGCATGGCTATACTTGGGTAAACTATCCAAAAGAACCACAACAGAAAGTGTCAAAAACTTCCTTCAACAGAAAGGAATAGAAGAAAATATAGTATGCGAGGAATTAAATTCACCGGGCACTTATAAATCGTTCAAAATAGGATTCCCATTTAAGCAACTAAAGGCAACAGAAGACTCAAGATTTTGGCCTAAAGGAGTGATTGTGAGGCCTTTTCGTTTCCAACGTCGACACAGAAACAGGCCAATTCAGGGAATCAACCTGGAAACTTACATGTGAAGATAAAACCAATGCAAACAAAAAATAAGAACGTCCACAAAAATGCAAAAATTGATACCGTAAAAATTAATAAAAATTGCAACCCAGATTCATTAAAGACACTACTTTGGAACATTGAAGGATTGAAAAACGCCCTGGATTTGATACCAGAAAACTTATTCCAACCATATGATGCAGTAATTTTAACTGAAACATTCCTCACCGTAGAATGGAACACCAAAAACTTTTACTCCATACATTCTCACGCAACACAAGGTCTACGTGGCAGACCTGAAGGCGGTATCACCTTGCTGTTAAAAGCCAGACTGTCACCATTCGGTGTCATGATGGAAACTGATACCATTCTAATGGTAAAAACAAAGCTATGCATAATAATCGCTGTCTACTTCCAGCCTGAATATAAAGAAGATATCATCGATGAGCTGGCCACAGCAATAATTATGATACATCGGAACGAAAGAACCATATTAATGGGAGATTTAAACTGCAGAGTCGACATTAGTCAAAAGAAATCGGAAAACGTAGTCGAATATTTAGAAAGCGAAGGCTTGATAATGGTAAATAAAACAGACTCTAAAACATATATATGTGTAAATGGTTGTAGCGCAATTGATCTAGTCTTCAGCAATCTAAGGTCAACGCAACAGAAGGTACTATCAAATATTGTTGCAAGGAAGCACCTACCAGTGGACACTATCATAAAACTGGAAGAGTTGCAAAAGACCGAGAATGGAAAAGAAAAACCCAAAAGGGGGAGAAGAGTTGACCTAATTAGATTAGCTGAAATGGATACAGATGCAATAACTGAAAGCATTCGTGAAGGCAATATAGATAATGCCATTGCCAATTTAGAAAGATGTATCAAAGATACTGTCGTATGTAATAATCAACAAAATCGAAGAGCGAAACCCTGGTTTAATCACAACTGCTATAAAGCAAGGAAAGACACGCTGAAGGCACCGAGATGCGCGAGAATAACGCCAACAGAAATATCGCTACGAAAATATAACGACGCAAGAAAGAATTATAAAACAATAATCAGAAGAGCAAAAGAAATGTTTCAAGACAAAGAAGAGCAAAAACAAATAGAAGAGGCAGAACAACAATGGTACAAAGCAGTACTGCCCAAACAACCACATTTTCTGAGCAACATCCCGATTAAAATATGGAAAGAACATTTCAGCAAAGTCTTGCAAGCAAAAGAAACTCGACCAGAAGAGCTAAATGAAGACGAGTATCCAGAGAGTAATTTCACTCCCTTTACGGTAGAAGAAGTAGAACATGTAATAAACACAACGAAAGACAAAAAAGCTTGTGGTCCAGACGGAATTTACTACGAAAATCTTAAAAGTACAGCAACCCATCTCAAGAAAATATGGACAGACCTATACAATGAATGCATAAAGCAAGGAAAAATACCTCATAACTGGAGACTTTTTACTCTTAAAATTTTATACAAAGGGAAAGGAAATATTAGGGATCCAAACGCATATCGTGGAATAGCTCTCGAATGTACTGCCCTAAAAATACTGACAAGCCTCATAACAAAACGTCTATACAGCTTGGTTGAAGGATCAATACCGGAAGAGCAATTTGGATTCATGAAGGGAAAATCAACACTCCAAGCGGTAAAATGTTTACAAGGGGATATAGAAGATGCATTAAGATTCCACAGAGGTAAACCACACGCTGTCTTTATAGACTACACTAAGGCCTTCGACCTCGTGAATAGAAATATAGCAATCGATAAACTGGAAAAGCTCACTGGGAAAAATTACATCACGATGATTTTAAGGAACATTCTGAACAAAAATTTCATACAAATAGATGACAATGTTGATAAATCCGATCCGATAGAACAAACAAACGGAGTTTTGCAAGGTGACCCGCTTAGTCCGCTCCTATTTAACATAGTAACTGCGGACATAACTCAGAGCATTAGAACAGAAAAGGTCAAATTGTACGCATACGCGGACGACATTGTGCTTGTATCCACTGAGTTAGCAAATCTCCAGGAGGCTTTCAACAAACTTACAGTATGGGCAACCGAGAACGAACTTTAATGAAATAAAAATAAAACTGTGTCAATGACTTTCAGGAAAGGAGGCAAACCGGCAGCTAGCGATGTTATAATTTATAAAAGAGACGCACTATCGATCGTAACACATTACAAATATTTGGGAATCACATTACAGACTCACGGAAATGTATACAGTATCCATGTTCGGGAGAGAGTTATCGCCACTTTGTCAACTATGAACAGTATACCGAATTTACGGAAGTTATAATTAAATACCGCGTTAAAAATTTTCAAGTTAAAAATCACTCCAATAGTGACATATGGTTTGACTTTAATTTGGGACCAATTAAGAAAGACGAATCTGAAGGAAATCAAACAATTAAAAGCAAGATTCCTGAAGAAGGCCTTGTGTATTTCAAAGTATACACCCTCACGTCTGGCATGTTCTCGCCAGAGAATCCTTCTACATTGAGGATTTAAGATACGACCTATGCCTGCCACCAACAGAAGCATACCGGAGTCTACTCCGTGAACTGCAAGGAAAAAGAGAAGAAATATTTCCTGAATTTTACGCTACAGATGCTCCAAAAGCCAATTACGCATTGAGACACTTCATGACGCGTTTTGCTGTTCATGGTTTTCACCACAGTATCTGCACGAGAGACATCTACCACCAGCCGGATGAACTATGCGTGTGCAAACTTTGTGATAACCCATGTGACAGATATCACGTAATAACATGTAAGCGCAGAGAAATATCTCTGACAAAATTCTGTGAAAATGCTTAAGTGTGTGTCCTCTAATTATGCACATTGTGCGAAATTAAATTAAATATTCTAAGTCACATATTCAACACCGCAAAACCAATGTAATAATACGAACTGTGCATTGAGACTTGTGTCGGTGTATAATCAATTTTAGTGATAATTGAAAGCTCTATAGTGCCAATTGAACTTTCCGTGTTCCGACATTATCTCTAAAAAGAACAACGGAAATCTTGACAAAGTGTTGTGAGATTCTGCTGCATCGAACGTCGTTTTCAACGTGGGATTAACGTGGTTTCTTCGATTATGGTACCCATCGAGGGACGTCGACGAACGGACTTGTCACGCTGCTGGTGTTGAGTTCGAGCCTTGGCTGCACGCTGCAGAATGTTCCAGACACCAAGCCGTAGGACAACACAACACCAACACTTATTAGCAGATTCCAGGTGATCTTATATTTTGAGTGAGTAATCCCACTGACTGCCTTTTAACAAAGCACTCAGTTAATCATAGTGCTCCAGCAACAGTAAAGTGCTTCGTGTGAATTTCAACTTATGAGTTTATAATAATTCAGGAAAGTTTCATATCTTGATTTTGAACTGTAAATTCTTTTCTAAAAACCATTTCTAACTTGAAGTAACGTCACATAGATTAACTCTAGGGTTTGCAAGTGCACTATTTTTATTTTTCAACTTAGATGAACTGTAGAAGTATACAGCAAGTGATCAAATATTTTTATTTGAATTATCAACTTATTCATGAAAGTGTGTGTTAACATTATGTTCAAAAATATTAGAAAAACTGTAGGTCTGCATCATAAGTGATGGACTTAATGATATTCAAGGTGCAAAGTGTTATTTTGCTTTTTAAATCCATATTAGATGAACTGTAGGGTGTTTACGATCTCTAAAAGAGTGATATTTATTTTGGACATTTTAAATCAAGTGAACGTCTCTGAATACGACAGCATCGATATTTTATTTCTGAATTTTTTGAAAATATTGGCTGGAAATTTGATTTTGGAGTTTCAACTGCAGGGTGATTTTCATGAAAATTTTTAATAAATATTATCAAAAGATTCTACCATCTATTATTCGCCCTGCGATACTATCCATCTCTGTACCTGCTCCAATAAATAACCGAGCATTACCTGAGATCCTTCCCATGCTCTGGCCTCATAATTATTTCCTTGTACAATAAATTATTCAAATATTAATAATATATTGACAGGGCGGACCAAACAATCACCCGTTGTACAGTATATTTATGGTTTACTAGCTAATTAGGTAATCCTAGTACTAGAGCACATGAACTTTGCTCAGAATTCATCTAAAATCGCCATTTGTATGCCTTAGTAACTAGCATCCTTCCTTACTCTCAGGACTACTTGGTCACTCAGTTGTTTTCCTGTGTTCATGAACTGGGATATGGCTACAGAAAACCACACCACGAATAATAATAATAATAATAATAATAATAATAATAATAATAATAATAATAATAATAATAACTAGATGACACGTGCTGCTCTGTAGCATTCATTATAAAGAGGTCAGATAACATGCCTTGATATAAAATTGCTCCATGTGTTGTCCAGATACTTGTTGAATATATACTTTTAGGTTAGCATTACGTGTTAGTTAGGTGTGGAGTGTATTTTTAAAATAGATTTCTTTATTGTGACGTTGACTGTTATTTTACGAACATATTTTTACAATTTGTTTTACGTCGCATCGACACAGACAGGTCTTATGGGGACGATGTTGTAGGAGTGGGAAGGAAGCGACCGTGGCCTTAATTAAAGTACAACCCCAGCATCTGCCTCGTGTGAAAAATAGGAAACCACGGAAAACCACCTTCAGAGTGGTTCTAACCCACTATCTCCCGAATGCAAGCTGACAGCTACGTGACCCAAACCGCGCGGCCACTCGCTCGGTTTTTACGAAATATTTTGTAGCTTAAAGTTTTAGGTCTAGATGATTTTGTTCCGTGGAACTTTGTCGTTGAGGCAGCCCAGATTGGGAAGTAGATGATCCTTTCATACACACATCCAGACACAATGTCGGTTATTTTGGACACTTTCTTTTTCACCCCTTATCAACCCCTACGCCGAAGGCTGCTGAACTTGGACTAAAAATAACTTAATATATATTAGGTAGCCACTATTCATCTCAGCGACCCCAAAAACTATGGATTCAACACTAATATAGGTCGTTTTATTATTTATACATGCCACTCCGTTTGCACTCCAACCGTAGGGGTGCTGGGTGTGTCTTACTCCCACGATATTTCTCTGCACTTAGTATTTAGTCAGATGTGTACCAAGTTTGGTTGAAAATGCAGGTTTGCTTATAGTCGCCGTCATTTTTAGTCGTTTAGCTTCGCCGGTATCTTTCTTCTATCTTAATCTGTTTTCCCTCCAGGGTCGGCTTTTCTCTCGGGCTCAGCAAGGGATCCCACCTCTACCGCCTCAAGGGCAGTGTCCTGGAGTTTCAGACTTTGGGTCGCTGGATACAACTGGGGAGAATGACCAGTACCTCGCCCAGGCGGCCTCACCTGCTATGCTGAGCAGGGGCCTTGCGGGGGGATGGGAAGATTGGAAGGGATAGACAAGGAAGAGGGGAGGAAGCGGCCGTGGCCTTAAGTGAGGTACCATCCCGGCATTCGCTTGGAGGAGAAGTGGGAAACCATGGAAAACCACTTCCAGGATGGCTGAGGTGGGAATCGAACCCACCTCTACTCAGTTGACTTCCCGAGGCTGAGTGGACCCCGTTCCAGCCCTCGTACCACTTTTCAAATTTCGTGGCAGAGCCGGGAATCGAACCCGGACCTCCGGGGGTGGCAGCTAATCAAGCTAACCACTACACCACAGAGGCGGACGCCGGTATCTTTACGTAAAGTTATTGCTTCTTAACTGTGTGCAACCCGCTAAGTACAGAACATATTACGGGCTAGGGTAAGCCTTCGCCTGCACTTATTGCAGTGATTTGATTTTATGCATACTCGAAGTTGACTGAACGTAGAGACCTATCAGTGCTTGATGATTCACCGGCAGGTAGGTAATTCCGGAGAGAATGAAATAAAAATGAAACAAATCGATCCATTAGGATGGACGGACGGACTGGACAAAGCTGTTTTTAGTAAACATTTTAAATATATATATATATAATAATTTTTCATATTTATGAGAGAAAACGGAAAACATTTATGCTTTTCCTTTGTACAAATTACCTCTCTACATATGTAAATCTTCAGTAGTGACCACTAGAACATCATGAATAATAATAATAATAATAATAATAATAATAATAATAATAATAATAATAATAATAATAATAATAATAATAATAGCAACTTACTGAGAGCGGCGACCATAAGCGCTGCCGGGAAGCCGAAGCCCAGGGCGTAACAGGTATCGTCCCCGAAGCACGTGAGAGCGTTACGGAGGATAGGGGTGGCCACCATGCCCACTAGCCCACCGAAGTTAATAGTGAAGTAGAAAATGGAGAAGAACTGGTGAAGTTTGTCTTCCTGTTGCGGCAGTCGGAACTGGTCTCCGCCGAAGGCTGCAACGCACGGCTTGATTCCTCCCGTACCAATGGCGATGATGATCAAGCCGAGAATCGTGAACGGACTGCAAACAAGTAATAGATCAAGGTATATCCAATAATTATTTTCTCCAGTATCTTTACGTAAAAGTATTGCTCATCAACTGCGGGCTAGGGTACAGATGTTACATTTTGCTACAGGTAGAAAATGGTCTCCTGGAGAGACACAAAATGAGTAAGATCCTCCAATTTTTTTTTCTTTTTTTTCGGAGGGACACATGGACAGCGTTATCAACAGCCGAATCGTGCATGTTGCGTGTACTCAGCCGTGGTCAAGGTTGCCATTGTTAAGTTTAACTTCCGAGTCTGAAAAATAAGCCTGTTGTTTCATTTATTATTTTGAATCTTTTCTACATCAAATGCAGGCTGCAAATAGTGCTGTGACAAGAAATAATTATAGTACATGTATAGTACAGTTTAGCAGTTACAGGTTTAATACCGAAGCATCGGCAGTACATTTGTAATTCGGATCGTAAGTGGTGTTGAGCACACAGGCGTGGGTGCCTCAGTATTGTGATGGAGTCCCGCGGTACAGTCCAATGTTAACAATGAGGCCTTCGAGAACCCAAACAATTTGCTGAAAATCTTGAAGAAACGTGGAATGGTCCCTCAGACCCCAATCATCAAACCGTACCGTACAATGTGATGGTTTTCAGGTGGTATTTCTCTTTGAAATATTAGATTTTTGGCTCTTATTTAATTCTCTTCTCTACATCTACTTATTCATGTTGATCTGAGTTTTTTTGTTTTTTTAACCGATGGTAGGGTTCTTCATGTATCCCTGAGATGAGTTTGGGTTATAGGTGATGAAATCAATCCACCTATTAGAATCTTCACTGAAGAGGCCATGTACCTTCTCATTGGTGATTTATCACTTTTCTTCAAGGCATTAGCAATCATTGATCTGTCTGTTAAGATGACGAGAGTTTCGTAGAAGTTCACCCTGAAGACAAGCTTACAACAAATACAGTAGAGACAATACGCGGCACTTCCGGATTTAGCCTTGTTAAAATGGGAGACAATTCGCAAGTGGCGCTCCTAGTGGCGTGACCTGAACATTAGCGTTAAATTCAAATATCAATGGAAATGCATATACGGAAATGGATAAATAAATTACGTCTAGAAATATATTAACTTCAAAGTTGCTAAAGCAATTCTGGATAAATAAATGAAAATTGATTTAACAGGTTATTATTTAAAGACTAAAATTAGACATATGACCAAGATGTGAAATGGAATCCTGTGAAAGGGCTTGATCTTTCATTTATGCATTACTTTTTTAGCTTTAATATTCCTACCTGAAGAGCCTCCGTGGCTCAGACGGCAGCGCGTCGGCCTCTCACCGCTGGATACCGTGGTTCAAATCCCGGTCACTCCATGTGAGATTTGTGCTGGACAAAGCGGAGGCGGGACAGGTTTTTCTCCGGGTACTCCGGTTTTCCCTGTCATCTTTCATTCCAGCAACATTCTCCATTATCATTTCATAGCATTTATCACTCATTAATAAATCACCTTACAGCCTCCGTGGCTCAGACGGCAGCGCGTCCGCCTCTCACCGCTGGATACCGTGGTTCAAATCCCGGTCACTCCATGTGAGATTTGTGCTGGACAAAGCGGAGGCGCGACAGGTTTTTCTCCGCGTACTCCGGTTTTCCCTGTCATCTTTCATTCCAGCAACACTCTCCATTCTCATTTCATAGCATCTATCAGTCATTAATAAATCACTTTGGGAGTGGCGACCCCATCGTACTAACAGCCTATATCTGCTTAATTCATTCCATCCCTGACCCGGTCAATGATTGGAAAACAGGTTGTAGGTTTTCATTTTCAATAAATCACCTTGGGAGTGGCGACCCCATTGTAATAACAGCCTATATATGTTTCATTCATTACATCCCTGACCCGCTCAATGACTGGAAAACAGGTTGTAGGTTTTCATTTTCATTCCTACCTGAACTTTCAAGGCTAGATTTGACTTTTTCTCATTTAAAGGCATTGTATATCATCACATTAAGACACTTGTCAATAAAAATATCGGCACATTCCTTATACACATGATTCAATGAATTTCTATTTTCCTTTTAACTTGAAGCCTACTAACAGAAAGAAAATCTATAAATTTACCCTCAAGATCATTTAAAATTTCCCGATAAGCAATAGTTGCCATTACAATAGGGTAAAGCAAATTTGCATCGTCATATTGTTTCAACAAAATATGTACGGTACATTTCTTAAATCACCCATATTTCCTTTAGTGTTTGACAACGCATTACGGCATTCCAAATGGGGTAACTTGGAACACAACCAGCCACACACATATGCATATGCATTTTATTGACAAAACCCGCAGATCACACTTACAACAACACATCGGTAACTCCTGCACTATAGAATAAAATAAGATTATATTTAAAACCAGTTAAAATATGGATCGCGCAGGTCAGAAATGTTGGAAGTACTATACAAATCTCTTTGTAACTGGAATATCTATGCAAAAACAATATTTACTTACATTTTCTTGTCACGAGGGAAACGGAAGAAAGTCCGCGAATCCTTCTGCACTTCATAGTCATTGCAGCCAAACACAGCATATATCTTTCCACTCATATTGAGAGGAGATATAAAGGAATGGCACACTCTACTATTTACTTATGTTAACTTAATGCAAACGCATAAATAACGCCAAAAACTTCACAAACAAATACACGTGCTCTTATGACAGAATCAGTAACTCCCAGGTCACTCCGCTAGACAGAGCTCTAATCACTGTCCGTCGACATCTCTCAGAGTGTCGCGTATTGTCTCTATCTACTATATTTGCTTACAGGATTTGAGAAAGAGTTAACGAACTCACTGTGGCAACACCGATATAGGTTGTTGCTCTGGGATCTACCCGGGCCGGATCTTGCAGCTGACATGTTCGCGGTCATTTTAATGCCTTCTTTCCACGTGCTTCAGGTTAGATCCCTGTGTTCCAGGACCCATGTACATTATTTGCTGGGGTGTATTGTTTGTAGAAAATCAGTTCCTTTCCTTTATGTTCTTTCTTACTCCAGTTATCAGAAGCATAGAGTCTCAGCCGGGCGGAATAGCTCAGACGGTTGAGGCGCTGGCCTTCTGATCCCAACTTGGCAGGTTCGATTCTGGCTCATATAATCTAGGCCATAAATAATTTTATTCGCGTTGAGTCAAATGGTAGTTTAGGGGAAGGCCTAAAATTTAATTATCAAATATTTATGTTATTAGTGGTCCTATCGATAAATGCTACATAACTAAAGTTATATAGAATTAAATTTTCTATCATTTATGTCTTATACATTTTTAATGTACTGGCTATGATAACAGAGATATTCATGAATTTTGATTTTTGTTGGTAGGTCTAAGTCCATATCAACACCGATCCGTGAAAAATGGGTATACAGAGTTTAATGGAAATGGTTATGTAAAGTCGGGAAATAAGGTGCTGGTAGAAATTGCAGTTTAGGAGCAGGCGCCTAAAATTTTAATTTTTAATTTCCGATGTTATTGGTCCTATCGAAATGTACTACATAAGTCATAGAGAATACAATTTCCGATCATTTATTTCTTATTCTGTTTTATCTTACCGACTGTGGAAAAGATTGGTGGTAGTGGTGATTGTTTTAAGAGGAAGTACAACTAGGCAGCCAACCTCTGTATAACACTAATCAGAGAGAAAAAATGGAAGGGGTAGACACATCGAAAGAAAGGGGGACTCAATTTACATTTGATGCCCTGATATCACAGAGTCGGAAGAAAAGTAAAATACAGAAAGCTCATTTACATTTGTCAACAATGACGTTACAGTGACCATTGTTTGTTGTGATGTGCTTTGTGTTTTCTGCAGCAGCCATGCTTACCCATCGCACCCCTCCCCCCGCAACTACGCGAATTCTCGTCAGACGACCATAGTAAAGCCAAGGATATGACACACACTCGTTCATTTACTCGCAGCTTGTTGTGGTCACTGGTTGAGATTTAGATGAACTGGCGTATGGCTTTTAGTGCCGGGAGTGTCCGAGGACATGTTCGGCTCGACAGGTGAAGGTCTTTCGATATGACTCCCGTAGGCGACCTGCGCGCCGTGATGAGGATGAAATGATGATGAAGACGACACGTACACCTAGCCCCCATGCCAGAGAAATTAACCAATGATGGTTAAAATTCCCGACCCTGCCGGCAATCGAACCCGGGACCCCTGTGACCAAAGACCAGCACGCTAACCATTTAGCCATGGAGCCGGACGAGATTTTGATAATAGTGTACTACGTGGTCGAGATCAGAACCAGAATAAGCATGTGACGGTGAATGGGGTTAAGGAATTGCCAATCCTCTATTTGAATCAATATTTTTAATTAGTTTGCCCTGTCCGGCTCCATGGCTAAATGGTTAGCGTGCTGGTCTTTGGCCACTAGGGTCCCGGGTTCGATTCCCGGCAGGATCAGGAATTTTAACCATCTTTTAATTTCGCTGGCACGGGAGCTGGGTGTATGTGTTGTCTTCATTATCATTTTCATCCTCATCACGATGCGCAGGTCGGCTGCAGGAGTCAAATCGAAAGACCTGCACGTGGCGAGCCGAATATGTCTTCGGACACTCCCGGCACTAAATGCCATATGGCATTTCATTAGTTTGTCCTGAAAATAATTAAAACAACAATGTGGTATGTAAACTGTGCTTGGGAGCAATCATTTTGAATGTTTGTGTAGTCTCACTTTGTGATGATAGCTACTTAAATGTCTCTGTACTATGAAAACCGAGTAATGCTTTTTCCTTGCAAAATTTGGTATCATTCCAACTGCATGTGAAAACAAGTCAGCAATTTTCTAACGATTCGCGTTCTGTGAAGTAATTTTAATTGTAATTACAATGTTACTGATTACTTGTTGAAGAAGTAGTTAGTAATTGTATTTCAGTAAAATATTTCACAGGTATCTGTAATTCACCCCAATTACTTTTATTTTGTAATTTTCCAGTCGCTGGTCTCTAGCTTGGCAGTCTTTACCTGGAATGGACACTCCTTCCTTAATGTTGATTGAGAGATCTCACCTTTCACTTGGCTCGCACCACCGTTACAGCACACGACTGCTGTTAACTTGGCTCGACTCCAGATAAGTCCGATAATTCACGCAATAACACGACTGTGATACACTCGGCCCGACTCCAGACAAGTTGACAACTTGCACAGTCAACTCAACACAATTAAATTACAATCAATGTGACTGCTCAACACGTTATCACTCAACAATAACACAGCACCACCAAGACCAACAACGACGACAGCATTGCAACATTATTCCCCGGTGCACTACTCCAACACATTTAACGACGACAACTCTTTCCAGCAGTCCACTACGACAGCATTCTCCCAACTCTCTGACACTAACACTGACTCTTATTCACGCCTAGTCTCTTTTTATATCCATGGTGATGGCGTACCAGAATCTTCGGGGCTCGACCGGAACCTTCGAGTTTTGCCTTCGACAAATTCTACGCCGACACTAGATAAAAGCACAATACATGGATAGACCGGTACATACCTTCGAGCCGGCTTGGAGGGACCCGGCCTGGCACACTCGCTCCTTCCAGAAAATACCGAAGGGGGCTTCCAGAGGGCAGGCAGTAGCATGAGCACGTAACAGTACGTTTAGTAAGATATGAGTTTATATGTACATTGTTTCATTCGTATATATTTATTTAATACTTGCATTACTCTAGGCGTCGATACACGGTACATCATTTCAATGTACCTTACACCAGGAAACTAAAATAAGTTATTTAAATTAACCTTGCAATTTGTTGAGCCGGGCAGCAATGCAATTACGGTAATCCATTTTAACGATGTTTTAATGCTAGTCTACTTCCAACCAACAGCATCACTTCCTCCTTACCTCCTTAATATGTCGAAAATTTACAACAAAATATTTGTTTTAATAATAGTAAGTTGTTATGGATAGTCTATAATATTATTTTTTCAATAAAAGATTAAGGCATGTTTTTACCCATACAATTATACCTTCCTGTCCCCTTAACACATGATTTACTTTCGAGGTCAAAGAAAACTAACAATAGAACACAAAAATATTGTCTTTTTTTTGTGCAAAATAATAGTATAAAAGCTTACTACCAGACAGACTCTTCTGGCGAAGTATCTGATGATTCTGGATTCGCATACTCGTTTTTCCTTCGTGCTGCTTCCACAATTAAGCGGCGGAGAAATAAAATATCTCAGATGTATCTTGCTCTTCACATTACCTCAAAGGCTGTCAGTCCTTCGGGTTCTCTTCATCATCTGATTCCTCTTCATTTTTATCTCTCACCAGTTTTCTTTTCTGCTGTTTATCTTCATTTCCTTTCATCCGTGTTAAAATTTCCCTGTCTTCAAGACATTTGCATCCTGCCCTATACACCCTCTATCATTACCATAAATATCTTCTTTGCAGTCCAAAATATCCTTCACTAAGTTCACTAGCCAAGAATATTGTCTGCCTCTTTCGGTTCGAGTTCATCTCAAGATTCGGCAGTCGACCCGACAACGTCCAGCTAGTAAATGTCTTCAGTTTCTCAATATGATCATGGCTTTCCTTCATACTTCACATTAGAGACGAAAGGACTTTACGCCAGTGTCTCTTTTTTAATGTTGCCCAACTGCCCTATTCTATTGGCTGGCTAAACATGGTCACATTTACAAGGGATACATGGTTACGCTGTGTTTCTCTTCCAGCTGTACAGCGATAGGGTGTATGAGACCTTGTCAAGGTTATGAAGTGCTTTCTGTAGCGGATATTTCGAGATTGACATCCTTCACCGAAGGAGCGGACTGCTGAAAATGTAATCCTCAAAAATGTATCTGCCCATGCATGCATTTGATTGGGTTCTATACCAGATAGGTAGGTCAGTAACTGTAACAGTTCATATTGTGCCCGTCTTTAACTTTTTAAATACCCGGGGATTGTTTGTTTTCTCTATAAAAGCAAGCTTTAGCTTACGATTTTCTGCTACAATTTGATGCAAGTGTGTAATGGACTAGTATAACTTGGAAACAATTCTCTAAACCCATGGGTAGATAGTGAAAATATCGAGCTCGATTAATAGGTATTATTATTATTATTATTATTATTATTATTATTATTATTATTACCACCACCACCACCATCATCATCATCATCATCTACGTAGTTATGTACCGGTACGGAATTTATTTGGTATAAATTATGGTCATATTATTTATTATTTGTGTGTTGTATGATCTTTCTTGTGAAACAAAACATGTGAGGTTATGTCACGATACTTCTGCCGTATGAATATTAATACGACTTTATTTAATGAAACAACACGTAATTAATAGTATATAATTTATTATTACTTGTAAATATGATGTATAAATCCAATGTTATGTTGTGTAACACAGGGTAATGTCATTGAAATCATTTAAGAACATGCTACGAAAACAACAGATAGGGAATCTGCCACGTGGGCGACTGCCCTAAATGCAGATCAATATTGATTGATATTGATAGAACAACACACCTTTGTCACTTGAGTTGCAGAATGTTCTATACATTTGTATTTGTACATACATTATCGAAGACTCGAGAAGGTACGAGAAAGCATGTTGTGTCATACTTTTCTAGAAGCCTGTCCAGGCAAGGTATATAAAGAGACAGTCTTGGGTTGTTGAGTCGAGTTGAGTTGTTAGCGAAAGTCGTTAGTCGAATTCAGTGTGTGAACTCATGTTATGATTTTGTTGTGTTGGTAGTTGGTTGACATGCTAATGTGGTAGTCTTCTTCTTCTCCTTCTTCTTCGATTCACTTCAAGATGGTGGTTCATGAACGTGTATATGTGTATAATGTGTATATAATTTGTAAATAAAACAGTGTATACAATTGACAGCATCTCGTGTGTGCGTCTTTATGAACACGATAAATTGTAACTCTTTCCTTATGTCCTTGGTTGCAGGTATTTTGGAATGAACGTTGGAAATTTCAGAGCATTCATTACAATTGAAATTTGAATTGCAGATAAACTGTATATTTTGATGAGTTTCTAAAAATTCTACTTATCTCGAACAATACATAGTGTAGTCTGAACTCAAAGCGTTCTTTCTGCCTGTAGAGCGAGTCGACGCTTGCAGTAATTACAGACTGTTACCATAAGCCCGTTGCTTACTGTTAAAACTTTGGTGAAATAGTTTTAATTTGGTCAACTGTTTATGTCTATTGGACACCGTCAGACTGATATAAAAGTTGGTGGAAACGAAATCTGATGCATTAAGAACATTGAATAAAGAGGGGAGTGTGTAAAACTAGCCTAAGATTTAGGGGTTGCACGCACGTCGATAACAAGCTGGATGAAGAAGCTGGAAAAAGGGTTTATACGGTGATTTTAACTGAAAGAAAAAGTATGAAAGTTGAATCTGCATGCGTGAGCATGGAATAAAAGTATACCCATTACCGGGCTATATTGGAAGAGAAAGTCCTTAATTCTACAAGCAATGAACACGTTTGATACAGGTGATCGAAATATAAATGAAGTCCTAAGAACGTGCAGGTATATGTTGAACTTACTGTATATAGTAACGATAAAACACACGAACATTCTATGAAACTATAACACTTGGGAAAGGAAATATAACTCTAGACACTTATTCTATTGGAAGATGTCACACGACGGAGAACTAATTCAATAATTCATTCTTATTTTAGATATATTTGAATCAAATATAATTGAGAATTTACCACATACACGGGAGGCAGGGAGACAGGTGGCGTCGCAGCTAAACACATCAGGATGTTACCCAGTGTGTACACTACTCCAAAGTAGTAAATAGTCCTAGAAACAGATAAATGAAACACATTTTAAAATATTCTATGTCATGAAAGTAATGTAGAAGGGAGCGGTTTAGATTCAAGCCACTTAGGTATTTACTGCTTAAAGTGCAAATAGACACACATTTCATTGGTTTAAATTAGAAAGGAAATTAAAATACAGAGAGTTAAGTTTTAGTGAATGTTTCTTTCACGCACGGATCAATTAAAAAAACTTCTGAAATTAGTGACTTGTAAAACTACGATTAAATTGATTAAAATATGCTGAAGGAACATGATGTGAATAGTTTGTATCACAGACGATATTGCTAAGATTTGAATCTCCTCTATAAAATTATTGCACACGTCACTCATCTAATGGGACTATATTCTTGAGATTTTCGAGAGATAAGAACAGGAGAGCAAAATGGGTGCATAATTGCCGACGTGATAAGTGGTAGCCAGCAGAACAATCACAGGTATGCGAGGTTTGCTTGAAGTAATGATGTAATGAAGTAATAATCACCCAAGTGTCTGCCCCCCTAACGTAACGGCCCGGGTTTGATCCCAGCGCTGCCAGAGATTTAAGAATGTCAGGAGGGCTGGCATGTGATAAAACATGGTACTACTTGCACACCTCCATTGCGGGTGTGCCTGAAAAGAGCTGCACCACCATGAAGACGAGTTTTGTCCGGCTCAATGGCTAAATAGTTAGCGTGCCGGCTTTTGATCCAAGAGGTTCCAGGGTCGATTCCTGTCCTGTCCTGTCGTCCTCATCATTAGAATTCATCTTCACAGATGAGCAGGTCGTCTATAAGGCGTCAAATTGAAAGACCTGCACCAGACCTCTCCGGAGGCCACCCGCTATTATTATTATTATTATTATTATTATTATTATTATTATTATTATTATTAATACCGAGCAAGTGGCTGTGTCGTTTGGGTCACGTAGCTATCAGCTTGCATTCGGGAGATAGTGTGTTCGAACTCCACTGTCGGCAGCCCTGAAGATGATTTTCCGTGATTTCCCATTTTGACACCGGGCAAATGCAGGACTGTGCCTTAATTAAGACCACGGTCGATTCCTTCCCGCTCCTAGCTCTTTCCTGTCCCATTGTTGCCATTATCGGTGCGACGTAAAGCAGATTGTAAAATCTATATATATAAAATAACTTGTCCTGACTGACTGACTGATTCATCGTCGCCGAGCCAAAACTACTGGACATAAAGGAATGAAATTTTGTGGATACATTGATATTAAGATGTAGGTGCTCGCTAAGAGAGGATTTTTGGATATTCCGTCATTAAGGGGGTGAAAAGGGGGGGTGATTTTTTAAACTGAGTATACCTATATCTCAAAACTTTAAAAGTGTACAGATGTAAAAATTGGTATTTAGAATCTTCTTTAAAAATAACGAAACACGTATTTTTTTGTTTTCAGAAAATCCCAACAGGAGGGGTGAAAAAGGGTGAAAATCGAGAAAAATGGGTTGTATGCCTTTAATCAGGATACCGGTACTTATATCTCAGAAACTGAAGATATTACAGACCTGAAAATTGGTACATTTGATCTCTTTAAAAAATAAAGAAACACGTATATTTTTGTTTTTGGAAAATCCAATTAATCGGAGGGTGAAAAGGGGGTGAATTTTTAAAATGAGTGAATCTATATCTCCAAACTTTTAAAGTGTGCAAATGTAAAGATTGGTATTTAGAATCTTCATTAAAAATAAAGAAATACGTTTTTTTTTTGTTTTCGGAAAATCGCAATAGGGGGAGTGAAAAGGGGTGAAAAGGGGGTTGAATGCCTTTAATGAGGCTACTTATATCTCAGAAACTGGAGATATTACAGACCTGAAAATTGGTGTTTGGGATCTCCTTTAAAAATAAAGAAACACCTATTTTTTTGTTTCTGGAAAATCCAATTAAGGGGGCGAAAAGGGGGTAATATTTTAAAAGGTGTGTATCTATATCTCAAAACTGTTAAAGGTTATACGTGTGAAAATTGGTATTTAGAATTTCCTTTAAAAATAAAGAAACACGTATATTTTGTTTTCGGAAAATCCTAATAGGAAGGGTGGAAAAGGTTGAAAAGGGGGTCGTATGCCTTTCATGATTCTACTTATATTTCAGAACCTGAAGATATTACAGACCTGAAAATTGGTGTTTGGGATCTCCTTTAAAAATAAAGAAACGCGTATTTTTTTGTTTTTGGAGAATCCCATTAATGGGAGGCGGGGCTGAAAAGGGGGCGAAATTTTAAAATGAGTGTATCTATATCTCAAAACTTTTAAAGTTTATAGATGTAAGAATTGGTATTTAGAATATCCTTTAAGAATAAAGAAACACGTATTTTTTGTTTTTGGAAAATGCCAATAGAAAGGGTGGAAAAGGGTGAAAAAGAGGTTGAATGCCTTTAATGAGGCTACTTATATTTCAGAATCTGAAGATATTACAGACCTGAAAATTGGTATTTGGGATCTACTTTTAAAAAAAGAAAGAGGTATTTTTTCGTTTTTGGAAAATCCAAATAATGGGGGGGGTGAAAAGGGGGTGAATTTTTAAAATGAGTGTGTCTACATCTTAAAACTTTAAAAGTTTACAGATGTAAAAAAAATGGTATTTAGAAATAAAGGAACATGTATTTTTTGTTTTCTGTAAATCCCAATAGGAGGGGTGTAAAAGGGTGAATAATGGGTTGAATGCCTTTAATGAGGATACTTATATCTCAGAAACGGAAAATATTACAGAACTGAACATTTGTATTCGGGATCTCCTTTAAAAATAAAGAAACACGTATTTTTTTTGCTTTTGGAAAATCCAATTAATGGCGGTTAAACAGGAGAGACAAATTGGGGTGAATTTTTTGAAAGACTATATCTACAGAATATCTGAGAAACGTAAAATGTTACAGACGTAAAAAGTAGCTATTTGGAATCTCCTGTAGATGTAAAGAAACATAGGTGATTTGTTTTTGGAAACTCCACTTAAGGGGAACTAAAAAGGGGTGAAATTTTTAAATGAGAATTTCTACAGTATATCTCAAAAAACTTAACATGTTACAGAGTGAAGAATGGTATTTTTTATCTCTATTAAAAATAAAGTAACGTGTATTTTTAGTTTTCGGAAATACCACTTAGGTGGAGGAAGGGGGCTGAAAATGACTCAAAATGGTGTTGAATTATTTTAATTAGGCTACTGATATCTCAAAAATGAAGATGTTACAGGCGTGAAATTTGATATTTGGAATCTGCTTTAAAAGTAAAGAAACACGTATTCTCGGAAAAACCATTGAAGGGTAGGGGGGGTGTGTGTGAAAGAATTCAAAAATTAATTGACTTAATTGTATGAGAATACATACATCTAATAAAAACTCAAGTTGTTACAGACGTGAAAATTGGTATTTTGATCTCCTTTAAAAACAAAGGAAAGCACGTTTTGGGGGGAAACCATCTTGGGGGGCGGGAGTGAAAAGGAGGCGAATTCCTTTCATGAGGACACATAAATCAAAAACTGAAGAAGTTAGAGTCGTGATAATTGGTATTTAGAAGATCCTTTACTATTAAAGAAACAAGTATTTTTTGCTGGAAAATTCACCGGGGGGCGGGGGGGGGGGAGTGTGAAGGGAAGTGAAAAATTGTGAATTATTGTTATGGGGATACTTAGATCTCAAAACTGAAGGTAATAGACGTGAACATTGGTGTTTGGAATCTCCTTTAAACATAAAGAAAGACGCCTTCTTTTAATTTTTTTGGGTGGGGAGGGGTAAATAAACTTAACGGCGGTAGGGTGCAAAAGGAGGTGAGACCAATTGATTTTACTGTTCATAATGTACTTATAAGGAGCCTCTGTTGCTCAGGCGGCAGCACGCCGGCCTCTCAGAGCTGGGTTCAGTGGTTTAAATAACGGTCACTCCATGTGACATTCGTGCTGGACAAAACGGAGGCGGGACAGGTTTTTCTCCGGATGCTCAGGTTTTCCCTGTCATCATTCATTCCAGCAACACTGCCCAATATTTCATTTCATTTGTCATTCACCGATCATTGCCCCAGAGGAGTGCTTCGGCAGCCGGTACAATTCCTATTGTCGCTGCAAGATGGGGCTTTATTCATTCCATGCCTGACCCTATCGAATGACTGTAATAGGCTGTAGATTTTCGATGTACTTATTCTGATCATAAACCGCTCATTTTTAATCTTTCCTGGGTTCGTTTTCAACAGCCATCTTTTCTTTCGGTGAACGTTCTTAGATTACAGTAGATTCTCCTGGCATATAAATAAAAATGTAAACACATTTGAAATAAACGATTGGAATGAGATTGACCGTCCAATTGTTCACCTCTATAATAAGGTCAATAATGCACGGAAGTATGTCATTCGTATCGCCAGAAATCCCGCACACTTGCCTACGCGCGACAATGGTGCTGGTCATATTGTCAACAATGACAATGGCAGCAGATGTAATTTACCACCAAGTAGCGGTCTTGCATCTTGCTGTGGGGACCGGAACATCTATAATAATAATAATAATAATAATAATAATAATAATAATAATAATAATAATAATAATAATAATAATAATAATAATAATAATAATGTTCTGGACCGTCGTCAAATGTGCGGACCGCGCTGGAAACGGGTCTTGGACGGGTAATGACTAAGAATGCAGTCCGGTCGCGGGTTCAGTACAGCCAAGGCACCTAAGACGACACTACGCCGGATCTCCTGAAGGATTTGATCCATATTAAAAATGCTTATAGGGAAAGATGGCAAAGATTTAGGGATCCAACTGACCGGGTGGAATACCTGGACCTAGCCCGGGAAGTACGAAATCGATTGCTGGAAAGAAAGATTGAAAAATGGGAGGAAACTTGCCGTAATCTATTAGAAAACGAGTCAGATCGCGAATTTTGGCGGATTCTCGCAGAAAAAAGCCAGATCGTGAATTTCGGCGGATTATATATCTAAAACAATAAGCATTCAATTATAAATTTCAATATAATACCGTAGCGAAGCACGGGTATCTTGCTAGTATATATATAGGACTATTATCACTCTAGTGTATTATATTGCACTTACTTCTGAAAACTAAAGAGAGAAGAAGGAAAGGAGCTACTAAAATGGAATATAAAACACCATATTTTATATACATTTATTGTCATACTGTTGTGTTAGGCCTTAACCTGTAGGTAATTACTTAATTTTAACCGTCTACACTTCTTTGAACATTACATTGGGGTCTACTTTGTTCATGTGTATGTACCGTAAATTAGACATACTGACTGAAAAAAAGTGTTATGATAATTTAGTTATTTAGGCTGGTTTTTTTTTGCTATTTGCTTTACGTCGCACCGACACAGGTAGTTCGTATGGCGACGATGGGATAGGAAAGGCCTATGAATGTATGAATGGGAAGGGAACAGCCGTGGCCTTAATTAAGGTACTGCCCCAGCATTTGCTTGGTGTGAAAATGGGAAACCACGGGAAACCATCTTCAGGGCTGCCGACGGTAGGGTTCGAACCCACTAAATCCCGGATGCAAGCTCACACCAGCGCTCCTCTAACCACATGGCCAACTCGCCCGGTATTTAGCCTGTTTGTAATTCCATTGCTGCTGTTCATAATATATGATACCTGAGTTCCTTTTGATGACAAAATAGATGTCCTCTCATTATTTCACAATTTGCAGGTTATAGCAAAACTATAAATAACATGTAACCCATCATCTGGAAGTATAAGATGAGAATCACATCATCCGAGGCAAATAAAACTAATTTTAACAGCTTTTGTGTACTTAAATCCATTTTTAAAATCCGAAAATCTCCAATATACAACATGAAAATGCTGTAGGGAGCGCCCACATCGAGTCTCAAGATGACGGCTCCATAAGTAACATTTGTGTACTGACCTGTTGCTTGTATAGGCCTATATAGAACTTGGCCAGAGTGGGAAATAATGACACCATTTTAGCTCCAATAAAGATGTTTCTTTTTCAATATGAATCAAAGACAATGGGGAAGGAATGTGGTAGAAGAAATAAAATAAAATAAAATAAAATAAAATAAAATAAAGTGCAACGGTAGACTGACTAAGATAGAAGAAGGAAACAGGTGAAGATGGAAAAAAAAAATGTGTAGAAGGAAAAGGAAGAGAGCCAGGCGAGGTGAGGGTGGGTGGAAAGGAGGGCGTAATACAACGAAGTTGAAGACACGAGAGTGAAAAGTAAGAATAATATAGTAACAGGTATACCGCACACAGGTTGTAAAAGTATGACACATAGACTAGAGAGACGAGGAGAGTACGAATCTGGGAAAAGCTGAAATGAATTTAGAATAGTAAAGGACAGGGAAGATAATTATAAAAAATACCTACCGGTACGTACTTTTTTAATGGCTGGCAACCACGTATTATTTAATTCATAGCCAGTGTTCCTGTTGAAATTATTAGGATTTTTACGTATTTCTACTGCTTCCCTTATAATACTCGATCTGTAGTGTTTTGTGTGGGTAAGAGCTCGAACATCTTGGAACACGACATCATGACCCGACCATAAAGCGTGCTCAGCCATTGCTAAATTGTCTGGCTGGTTGAGACGAACATTTCTTTGGCGTTCCTTGTTATGAGTACCTTGCCACAAGGGAATTTTATACACTCCACGCTGTAATAGTGGGGACAATTTATTGTTGCTTTTACCTAAACTGTGAGCAATTTTTGTGACGGTGCCAAACACGGTTTTTATATTGCGGAGGATCTTGGCAATTCGGTCTGCGGTATTGTGGATAAAAGGAAGGTAGAGAGTTCTCTTCACTTCTTCATTATGTGAGCTTTGCTTAGTCGTCCCTCTGGGATGCAGGGCTGTATAAATTTGTACATCGTTGTAATAACCATTACCCTTATATGTGACTGAGTGTAGGCCTACAGCTCCTCCTGGATAGTTGAAGGCTCATAAGTTCCTTTCGCCTTCACGCCGAGTGTCATGGGAATGCCCTGTTTTTGTGCTCGATACGGTAAAAGCCCGAAAGCTATATCATCTCGTCAATTATCTCGAAAGTTTTATTTTTATTTGTGACATATGACCTGTGCTGCTCAAAATAAATAAATAAATAAATAAATAAATAAATAAATAAATAAATAAATAAATAAATAAATAAATAAATAAATAAATAAATAAATAAATATTGAAATAGATTAACCTTCATATTTAAAATTCGTATGTATGTATGTATGTATGTATGTATGTATGTATGTATGTATGTATGTATGTATGTATGTATGTATGTATGTATGTATGTATGTCTACCCCTTGGTCCCGTTTTTTGATACGAGGTCGGGGTTGAGGTGAGACGAATTTAAATTGCACGTTTTTAAGGCTGAATTCCCTTCCTGACGCCAACCTTAGTTGATGAGTTCATGAAGATGAAATGAATGATGGTGAAGTATATCGTCTGTTATTAAAGCAATTATTGTACAAAAGAATAAAATAAAATATTAATGTCACTTGAACATGTAAACCTGACGTAGAGTAACGTGAAAGTATTCCCATCAAGGCAATTGGACACAAGTTGGTAAAAATAAAACATTATTCTCATCACACAACCTTGCCACCATCCCCAAGGGAATCGCTAATACTCGTGCACCCACACTTACGCTTCATGAACATCATATAGGATTTTTGTACGAAAGAAGATTTAAATTGGTTAGTTGTTCTACAAACGAAAGCTCATCATCCTCATTATACACAGTTAGGCCTGCCTTTCATTGTTCAGTCTGCAAGTCTCTGTGAATGAACTCAGCACCTCACAACCCTCTATTTTCAACTGTCACTGTGACCACATTTAGTTCCACACCTCTTATAATTAAATAATCAACTGAGTCTATGCAATAAGCTTGACCAGCCGTTCTACAGTATTTACCTTCAAAAGTTATTTATCTAACGGCTGACGTGTTACCAGTCTCAGAAATCATTAAACTTTCCATAGCGCTTTCCCTCCAAAATGTAAAATTCAAATTGTTTCACTGAATATTCTTCTGCCTCCAAACTATGATATTCATCAACTTACTACCAGAGAGGCTCAAAACTTCTAGGCCTTAAAACTCTATTATACCGTGTCAAAAATTTAACAATCTACCTATTGGTATGAAATGGCTAACTAATGGATACAGCTTAAGAATTTCATAGAACTACTTATACGGAAGGAATGTCCAAAGCCATAATCTTGATTGAAATTAATATCTATTGTAAACAAATTGTAAAGAATTAGTGCCAAGAAAGTTTCTTTTGTGTGCCTACTTAATTAAGTAGGCTACCTTATGTTCTAATCTTTGGCGTTGATTAATGTACCTATTTACACTGCTGTTTGTAGAAAGTGAAACACCAAGACCGAGAGCTGTGATCACAATGCAATTCATTCCACATATTAGGGACATGACAAGACACAAATGATTACAATTACAGAACTGTACATACACGGTGACCGTGGAAATTCAGTACGGCGTAGCACCACAACGCGCTGCAATCAGAGCCGCTAGACGTCGTGGCATGGAATGAAAGAGCGCCTGAATATGCTGCTGGGGAATATTCTGCCACATGGTTTGTAGGCGCGTCCATAAATCATCAACAGTGGCTGCAGGACAACCTGCACGAACAAGGTGCCGACCGAGCATATCCCAGACATGTTCAATGGATGACATATCCGGCGAACGGGAAGGCCAGGGAAGCAGTGGTATCCATTGTTCTTCGAAGAAGGCTTGCACATTCCTCGCCACATGCGGCCGGACATTGTCCTGCTGGAATATGGCGTCTGGAACGGCCTGCAGGAGGGGCAGTGCCTCGGGCTGTAAAACCTCCCTGATGTAGCGGTAGCTGTTCAGATTGCCCTCAAGACGTAGGAGGCAAGATCGCATGTTATAGGCAATTGCGCCCCAAACCATCACACTTGGCGTTTGTCCGCTATGCCGCTCAACAATACAGTCTGCCCGATGGCTTTCACCACGGCGGCGTCTAACGCGTATGGGGCAATCACTGTAGGACAAGTTGAAGCGGGACTAGTCCGAAAACACTACATTTTGCCACTCAGCACGCCAGTGTCGGTGTTCACGTGCCCATTGCAGTCTGCGGCGTTGGTGGTTGCTGGTCAATGGAAGCCGGCGCAATGGCATGCGTGCCAACAGTCCGGCCCTCAGAGACGGCGTCGAATCGTCGATGCAGACATCCCCACACCCGTTGCAGTGCTCCAACGTCGAGCCAACACTGTGGACGAAGCTGTTCTGTTCGTTACGGCCAAGCGGACAAGATGGCGGTCATCTCGCGCTGTGGTCACATTGTGTCGTCCAGTACCCTGTCGGCGCTGTGTACGATCCTCTTCTCTCCACTGGTCCCACATATGCCTCACTGTTGGAGCAGCGTACCCTGTACGAGCAGCAATGCCACGGAACGACAGACCCATCTACCGGAGCCCTATCATTCTGCCCCGTTCGAACGCACTCACATGCTGATATTCCCTCCTGTGATGTCGGCGAGGCATAGTGGCACTGAGGTACACGTTTCCACTTCGTATGACGGCTCCGCACTGACAGCGTTGCGTAACACTGCCCTGGCCAGTCACACACAGAAGGGCACTGCTGGGCCTACGCGCACGCCATCTCTCTGCAATTTAAATCACTTATTATGGTTCCACTGTTCTACACGTCTTCTGATTTTGGCATGTTTCAGACCTTTGCTTCTGACTGTTTCACTTTCTACAAACAGCAGTGTATATTGTTCGAAAATGTGTTAAATGACTGTCTCTTCCTCGAGCCTCTGCCTTATTGGGACCTTTCTATTACTACCTACCTACCTACTTACCTAACGTAACTAACTAGCTAATTTCAGATAAAAATGTAATTTGTAATCTGCGGAAATAAGTTCATGGTTATTACAGCTGTACAGTAGACTATCTGATGTTACTCACCTGTATCTCCCTAGAAAACTATCGGCAAAGATCGCACCAACTACTGGCACGAAGTATGACAGCATAATGAACACGTGGTAAGTTATAGTAGCAGTATTCTCGTGGAATAAGAGAACGTCTCTCAAGTATAGTGACAGAATTGCTGGAAACATAAAATAAACTGATGTGATTATATTGTTCCATATCTCATATTGCATTATTTGATATAATTTACTAGCTGTAAGCCTTCTACGACATGAAGTACTTGAAACTCCGCCTTCATCTTCACATAATGATTATGTGACGAAATGTGGTGAATAGGAACAGCGTTAACACCTTAGGGGATTAGTGCCTAGAATAGGATGGTTTGAAGTAGGATCTAGAACTAACGTTGTGAAAGTAGCTTGTAGCACGGTCGTGACCGGGGAGTTACCGGGGGTTCTGCCTCTTCCCCTGACAAATTTAAACAGTACACGCGGGTTTTGAAATCCAATACATTAAACGTACTATGACAAGAAGCATTTGAAAAATAAAACAATTGAATTTGACCTATAAATTATGTGCCATCTTTAAATGTTTCTCTGTGAATATAGTTAACAAAAATGCATTGAAAACATAAATGGAAATTTTAATTTTGATGAGATATACAGTATATGGATTGTTTGTTTTTAGTGTTTATGCATTTTGCACCATCATTAAATTATTTTTACTCCAGACCAAGCTTTTCATTCTAAAATATCGTGCGGTTGCGGTCGCCCAGCTTACATTAGGGAGACAATGGGTTCGAACCCCACTCTCGGCAGCCCTGAAGATGGTTATCCGTGGTTTCCCATTTTGACACCAGGCAAATGGTGGGGCTGTGCCTTAATTAAGGCCACGGCAGCTTCCTTTCCACTCCTAGCCCTAGTCTTTTTCTATCCTATCGTCGCCATAAGACCTATGTATGTCGGTGCGACATAAAATCAAATAAAAAAGCCACCATTCTAAAATGTTTTGCTTGGGCATTTTATTAACATCGTACAAATACAGAATGCATAAAACATAAAATCTATCTAAGCATTGGAAATAAAAAAACAAACAAGTGTCAAATCAAGTCATATATAGAGATAGCAACAAGAAGGAACACATAATAGGATGAACATAATGACAGGTCTGTGTAGGGAGAGGGAGCAAGGAAAAATGGACACAAGAACAAAAATGAAAACATGTTTCTACAACTCTATACATGACTTGTCTTAATATTATAAAACCAAACCAAACCCCTTGGCACTACAGCCCTTGAAGGGCCTTGGCCTACCAAGCGACCGCTGCTCAGCCCGAAGGCTTGCAGATTACGAGGTGTCGTGTGGTCAGCACGACGAATCCTCTCGGCCGTTATTCTTGGCTTTCTAGACCGGGGCCGCTATCTCACCGTCAGATAGCTCCTCAATTCTAATCACGTAGGCTGAGTGGACCTCAAACCAGCCCTCAGGTCCAGGTAAAAATCCCAGACCTGGCCGGGAATCGAACCCGGGGCCTCCGGGTAAGAGGCAGGCACGCTACCCCTACACCACGGGGCCGGCTTCTTAATATTATAAGTTTTGAAATTGCCTTCTTACAAGTAATTGAGTGGTGAAAAATGAAATGGCATATGGCGTTTAGTGCCGGCAGTGTCCGAGGACAAGTTCGGCTCGCCAGATGCAGGTCTTTTGATTTGCGCGTCGTGATGAGGATGAAATGATGATGAAGACGGCACGTACACCCAGCTCCCGTGCCAGCGAAATTAACCAATTATAGTTAAAATTCCCGATCCAGCCAGGAATCGAACCCGGGACCCTTGTGACCAAAGACCAGCACGCTAACCATTTAGCCATGGAGCCGGACAATTGAGTGTTTTAAAGTGTATAATAATTTTTTTCTTCAGTTTTTGACACATTTGTTATCATTTCGTATGGGCAGCATTGGGAAATAACTGAGTAAACGTAATCGTAATCACATTACTCATAACGAATACTCTTATAGTAATGTTTACTTGTAATCGTTACTATTCACAAAATGTATTTTTTTACTCGTAATTTATGTTTTTGAAATAAAACTGTAATCGTTAGGCTAAATCCCAACCTTGGAGACCCAGCACTCGCGAGACGTCACGCCGAGGGTATAGGGCGGGAGGTTATTGATACACCAAATTAAGAGAAATAACATAGCCTGGGAAGAGGATCACATTCTTGCAAGTTTCAGGTCTGTACCTTGCACCATTACGCTATAATATTACAATAAAATCAGTGATGTACAAGGTTAACCCCACAACCGGTAAACGTCGCGATTGCGATGCATTATGTCAGCTCTTACCAATCTCGCGATAGCTCCTTTACTGTCGATGTTCTGATCAGATATTATACACCACTTTAAAGAGAAAATGTTTATAATTATATCACATCGGTAAAGTAATTTAGAATCATGGAAAAGATCGGCATACTCGCAGAAAAGGAACATATTTCAGAGAGCCATCTTGCCTAGCGCGTGTTTCCATGATATTTGCATCTACAATGACTGAATTCTCAAGAAGGAGTGAAATTCCTGACTGTAGTGGTAGTGGTGAAGAAGGTAGTAAATGAAATGGCGTATGGTTTTTAGTGCCGGGAGTGTCCGAGGACAAGTTCGGCTCGCCAGATGCAGGTATTTTGATTTGCGCGTCGTGATGAGGATGAAATTATGATGAAGACGACACCTATACCCAGCCCCCGTGTCAGCGAAATTAACCAATTATGGTTAAAATTCCGGACCCTGTCGGGAATCGAACACGGGACCTCTGTGACCAAAGGCCAGCACGCTAACTATTTAGCCATGGAGCCGGACAAGAAGGTAGTGGTGTCGTTCTAGAAGAAGGAAATGGTGATTCTGACATCAGCTGGTACGCCCCCCAGGAAAGGAACTGCGCTGTTCAACTGTGGTGTCCATCAACACTGCTAACATAAATTAGATTTCTGCAGACCCACCAAGGCAGGAAGAACGACTTCTATAATTCGAATTCCATTTAATTATCGGTAACTTGTGAGTGAAAGCTACCTGTAATGACATTCTTTTTGTAGGAAATTATTCAAATGTACTACTGTTAGAACAAAACATATTAACCTCTTTCTTAATGAATCCCTGCTGTTGCGTGAGTGAATAATAAAAGGATGGTCATCTGATGGAAGAAGTTTTTGAGTTGCTGCAGGTGATGGAAGAGGTATTACTTAATTTACTAGCACGATTTTAGATTTTACTGTCATTATTAAAAAGCAAAGTAAGCTTGTAGCTTTAAACAACTGCTGATATCTAATCAACCGGGCGAGTTGGCCGTGAGGTTAGAGGCGCGCTGCTGTGAGCTTGCATCCGGGTGATAGTGGGTTCGAATCCCACTGTCGGCAGCCTTTAAGATGGTTTTCCGTGGTTTCCCATTTTCACACGAGGCAAATGCTGGGGCTGTACCTTAATTAAGGCCACGGCCGCTTCCTTCCAACTCGTAAGCCTTTCCCATCCCATCGTCGCCATAAGACCTATCTGTGTCGGTGCGACGTAAAGCCACTAGCAAAAAAATATATCTAATCACAGAAATAAGTATCATTAACAACTACAACAACAACAAGACTACAACAAGCAAATCCATGGAAAGAAAATATCACAAGACAGGTATAATAGCACAAATGAACTCTGAATTATTATTCTTATTATTACTATTATTGAAAATCCTCAGCCTGTTTCCAGTCATTCGACCAGATCAGGAATGGATTACAGTGACTCTATATGTACATATAGAGTCACTGCAGAATGGATTGAATGAAGCCCCCATCTAGCGGTGAGGGTAAGAATTGTGCCGCCTGCTGAAGCCTGTCACACTCTTCTGCGGCAATGATTAATGACTGACAGATGAAATGAAATGATATTTAAGTGTTGCTGGAATGAAAGATAATAGGGAAAACACAGGAGTAACCGGAGAAAAACCTGTCCCGCCTCCGCTTTGTCCAGCACAAATCTCACATAGAGTGACCGTGGTTTGAACCACGGAACCCAGCGGTGAGAGGCCGGCGCACTGCCGCCTGATCCATGGAGATTATTATTATTATTATTATTATTATTATCATCATCATAATCATCATAGGTGCATTGTTTTCTTTTTCACTGAGTATTGAAACTGTACTTACTTCTCAGCCCGCAGAACGAAAACCTCTCGCAGAATTCAGTAGCAATAATCAGGAAGACGGATCTGGGATATACATCGTCCTGGAACATGAGGAAAATATTATCTCAAGTACAGTATTTTATTGTTTCATTCTGGATTCTACTGAACTTCCTCTCTTTGTTTATTTTAGCCCGGTTTACGCCAAAGGTTGGGTGCCCATAACAAGGCCCTTTTGCGGCCCTAGGAATTACCGAAAAACAAAACAGGGCCCATGAACATATTATGTAGCATTACTTACCGTGAAACGTCCGTTATAGAAGGAACTAACAACAATGTGTATGTTTGTGTATAGTTTATAGCTCCGTCTCGCTGCGCAAAGTTGTAATAACCATATAGCTTGTAATGGGACATATCACCAGTTATTTTTACTAGCGCACTGGTCCAGCAATTTTTACTTGAGATACGTAATGAAACATGTGCTGCTCCGCAACATTCGCTGTAAATAGGTCAAATAACGTGCCTTAATAAACAGTTGCTCCATGCACTGCCCGGGTACTGTTTTGAACATTTACTTTCCGGATTTGTATTGTGTGTGAAGTATTTTTTTTAGATTTCTTTATTGTGACATTGACTGATAATTAACGATTTTTTTACAGTTTGTTTTACGTCTTATGGCAACGATGGGACACAAAGGGGCTAGGAGTGGGAAGGAAGAGACCATGGCCTTAATTAAGGTACAGCCCCAGCATTTGCCTAGTGTGAAAATAGGAGACCACAGAAAATCACCTTCAGAGCTGGCTAATCGGGTTCGAACCCACCATCTCCCGAATACAAGCTGACAGCTACAAGACCCAAACCGCGCAG
Organism: Anabrus simplex; assembly: GCF_040414725.1. NCBI lineage: Eukaryota > Metazoa > Arthropoda > Insecta > Orthoptera > Tettigoniidae > Anabrus > Anabrus simplex. The sequence goes on from NC_090271.1 coordinate 144,023,952, forward strand.
CCACTGGCTCCGTTTTAGCGAAATATTTTGCTTTAGAGTTATTGCTGTGTGTTTAAAGTTTTATGATTATTTTGTTTCGCGTGGAACTTTGCGGTTTGGCAGCCCAGATTGTATGGGAAGTATTGGATCGTTTCAAATGATAAAAATAAGTGATAACTGTATGTATTTACACGTGGCGCTATAGATAGGTATGATGTACATTCCAACTGTCATTGGGACTGTCACCAATCAGCCTAGCGAACCCGAAAATTGTGAATTCAATACTAATCTCGGTCATTTTGGGCATTTCCTTTCTCACCCTTTCGGACCCCCCTGCCGATGGAGGTTGAACTTGGACAAACGGCATCCAGACTGTCGCAGTTCATCTCAGTGATCCCTAATAGTATGGACTCGACACGAATATTGGTCGTTTTCTATTATTTTTGCATGTCACTCCCTTATAGTTATGAATTTCATTGGTTCCGTATTGAAGTGGAATTACAACAAAATTAAATTCTTTCAAGGTCCACCTATTCAATACAATGACGTTTTATTGTGATTTAATCCACCTATTCAATACAATGACGTTTTATTGTGATTTAATCACTATTTGACATGTGATTAAATCACAATAAAACGTCATTGTATTGAATAGGTGGACCTTGAAAGAATTTAATTTTGTTGTAATGTCACTCCCTGCCAGTCCCAAATCGTAGGGGTGGTAGGAGTGTCCTTTCCTCACAGTATTTTTCTCCAGATATGTGATGTCTACCAAGCTTGGTTGAAAGATATTCTGGAACATATACACATACATACATCATTTCCGTTATTTTGAACATTTTCTTCTCACTTCTCCCCATGCCGATGGTGGCTGAACTTGGATTTAATGTCGTCCACAGTGTCACTATTCATCTCAGCGACCCCATAATGTATGGATTCAATACTAAAATAGGTAATTTTCGATTATTTTTACATGTCACACCCTCCCTACTACACCCCAAGGGGTGCTAGGTGTGTCCTTCTCTGACGGCATTTCTCTGCACAGTATTTCGTCAGATGTGTACCAAGTTTGGTTTAAATTAGAGGTTTGGTTACAGTCGCCGTCATTTTTAATCATTTAGCTTGGCCGGTATCTTTACGCAAAGATATTGCTCCTTAACTGTGTGCAACCCGCTAAGAACAGAATGTATTGCGGGCTAGGGTAAGCCTTCGCCTGCAATAATTGGAGTGACCATTTAATGATGTCATTTTATGATTACTCAAAGTTAACTGAACTTAGAAACCTATGAATGCTTGATGATTAACCGGCAAATTATTTCGGGGAGAATAAAATATAAATTAATCAAATCGGGCCCGTAGAATGGACGGACGCACTGGACAAAGCTGTTTTAGGACACTTTTTTAATATATAGATCATGCCAAATACACGTAAATATAAAATTGTTACTCCGCTGGGCTGCTAGTGGAAGAACACAAGTAGCTGAGTACTACGGTACGTCGATACTGTAGAGTTAACTGCAGAGACTGTATTTTGAATGCTGCTGCCTACAGTGGACTGACAATGGAGAAGAAGACTTAGATGACGTAATTCACCCCTTTTCTTGCCATGCTATAATATCTAGTGTATTGTCTGCAAACTTAGTCTGTACATCGGAGAGTGCATTTCTCATTTGAATTCGAATATTTAGTCATAAAGCTTTCTGTAATGGTTTTATGTGTTTATTACTTCCCATGACTTTCTTTACCTTAGGTGTGAACAGGGTTCTCGAATTCCTTTGAGCTCAAATCGCGCTTTATTGACACCCATCATTTTGTGAAAGTCAATACTGAGTGGTTCACCAGTCTCATGTGATTTCGATATTTGCATCTCGCCGCTTCTACTACAATTCTGAAATACATCGGCCTCTCTCCCTAAATCGCACGGGCTAGAAGATAGCCAGAATCGTGAGTGCTACTATTAATTCATTAGGGGTACCTGGAATGAACCCGTAAAACGAGCAATACGAAGAACACGTTCTTTACAACAGGAGGTGTACACACAGACCGGGAGCAGGTATTGTATAAGCTGGGATCTGCACGCTGCGTGTCAAGCCTCGCAGTAGGTCACATGGCAAGAGCGTGGTGGGATATGTGATAGTGGAGAGTGCTCGAAGGTTTCCCACGCAAGTACTTTTTTTTAAACATCCAGTTGCCTGGAATGTGGTAAGGTTGCATACTTGATACCTTCCAAAGACTGATATGTTTATTTGGCCCTGTAAAGGACCGTATGTATCGTTGGCATAGGGCATGGTGCTGGGATGGACGAATATGAAGAGGTGATGGATGGTCTGTGGCTAGGACACAGGCAACCAATTAGCTACGTCGGATATGTTCCAAGCTTCGTAGACCACAGGTAGGGCAAAGTGTGCTCCATTGGAATGATAACAACATGTGATTGCAGGTAAGTATGTAGCTGCATGAACTCCCCTCCTTCGACGCAATTCACAACACAATACAAAGCTTATTCACTGCCTCGTGATGTATGCCAGCGACGAGTATGACGATATGTTACTCATCTATGGAGAAGCTAGACATAATGCATACCAGGCAGACACCTGCATTAAGAACGCTATCCAGATAATCGGCAACCGACAGGCATGATATTTTCGAGTGTGGAAAGACGTCTGAGGGATACTGCGTTCCTGGGAGAGACACGACCTGTTCGAGATTATCCCATGACGTCTGCTCACAATGATGAAGTTGTGTTTGACGCTGTCCGGTATAACCCTCATACTAGCACACGGGCTATCGCACAGGAGACGAACATCAGCCGGGGCGTCTTTTATGCGGATATTGCATACCTACCGGTTTCACCCGTATCATCTACACTTACACTAGGAGCTCCATGGTCATGATTTCGAAAAACGGGTGGCGTTCTGTCAATGGACCCTACAGCACGTGGACACTGATTTTGCTTTACTAGCGACCATCTTATTTACGGATGAACAGCGGCACCACAACAATGGAACTGTTAATCGCTATAATAGGCATTGCTGGAGTGTGGATAATCCCTATTGGGTACGACAGGCAGCTTTTTAGGCACTCTGGGGCGTGAACGTATGGTGTGGCATCGTGGATGATCATCGTTAATCGGTGTAATAGGCATTGCTGGAGTGTGGATAATCCCTGTTGGATACGACAGGCAGCTTTTTAGGCATTCTGGGGCGTGAACGTATGGTGTGGCATCGTGGATGATAATCGTTAATCGCTATAATAGGCATTGCTGGAGTGTGGATAATCCCTATTGGGTACGACAGGCAGCTTTTTAGGCATTCTGGGGCGTGAACGTATGGTGTGGCATCGTAGATGATCATCTCATCGGTCCCCATTTCTTTGAGGGTCATCTGACGGGAGAACGCTATCTGCGGTTTCTTCAAGATGAACTACCACCGTTCTTGGAACATGTGTCACTCCTTGACCGCTACAGGATGTAGTTTCAACGTGACGGAGCTCCACTGCATGTGGCGGTGATCTCCATGCGACATATCCTGATGGAGCGGTTCCCTGGCCCGCCCGATCGCCTGATCTTACGCCCCTGGAATTTTTCTGTGGGGCCATGTAAAACAACTGGTGTATGCACAGCAGCTGACCAGTCCTGGTCACCTTAGACAGCTCATCACTGAGGCATGCCGATCCGTTTCGCCATAGATGTTGCAACATGCCAGACGGTCCTTACAACATCGCGCGCAGCTCTGTATCGACCACGGAGGTCGTCAGTTCGAGCAGGTGCTGCGTTAAACGACATGAATAACTGAAATCCTGTCACATGTTTCCCAGCCTCTTCCCAACCCAGCTCTATATGCCACCATACTAACGGCCCTTTTCAGGGCCAAATAAACAAAACAGTCTGTGGAAACTATTAAGTATGCAACGATGCCATATCCAAGGTAGCTGACTGTTAAGAAATAGGAAAACATTCGCGAGGAATTCGAACCTTAGAGCACTATCCACTATCACATATCCCACCGCGTTCTTGCCGTGCAGCTTGCAGTTCCCAGCCTATACAATACCTGCTCCTGGTCTATGTGTGCACCTGCTGTTGTAAAGTACGTGTACTTCGTATCTGTGCTCGTTTTACGGATTCATTCGAGGTACGCATAGTGAATTAATAGTGGCGCTCACGGTTCCTGCTGTTTTCTAGCCCGTAAACACACATCTCGTTATATTTCTTCCTTTCTTAATCAGTTTACCGTCCAGGGTTGGATTTTCCCTCGGACTCAGCGAGGAATCCCACCTCTACCGCCTCAAGGACAGTGTCCTTGAGCGTGAGACTTTGGGTCGGGGATACAACTGGGGAGGAAGACCAGTACTTCACCCAGGTGGCCTCATTTGCTGTGCTGAACAGGGGCCTTGTGGAGAGATGGGAAGATTGGAAGGGATAGGCAAGAAAGAGGAAAGGAAGCGACCGTGACCTTAAGATAGGTACCATCCCGGCGTTTACCTGGAGAAGAAGTGGGAAACCACGGAAAACCACTTCATGGATGGCTGAGGGGGGAATCGAACTCCCCTCTACTCAGTTGACCTACCGAGGCTGAGTGGACCCCGTTCCAGCCCTCGTACCACTTTTCAAATTTCGTGGCAGAGCCGGGAATCGAACCCGGGCCTGCGAGGGTGGCAGTAAATCACGTTAACCACTACACCACGGAGGCGGACTCTCGTTGTATTACTCGGTTTATTTATTTATTTATTTATTTATTTATTTATTTATTTGCTAGGGGGTTTACGTCGCACCGATTACCCGGTTTAGGGAAAGGGACCGATGCATTTCAGAACTGTCGTAAAAGCGACGGGATCCATGAAACTAAATCGCAAGAGGCTGGTGATCCACGCGATATAGTCTAAATCAGGGTCAGTCAACTGGCTGGCGTGTGGTGTAAGAGGGCCCGTGTGACGTCGGAGAGCACATGTGACGTATGAGCGCAGAAGGTGGGGAGACATTGTCGAAGAGTGATACGAAGAGACAGCCTCGCTTTGTAGTAAACACGGGCAGTGCCATACGTAGTGGTGGTGGTAGTGGTAAAGTACGTATGGATGAACCGGGCACATCACGGTGCGACAAGCTACCTACCCCTCCGATCATTTTATCTTTATGGGAAGATCTATATTTATTTGTTGAAAATGATAGGAATGCTACAGCTAAATGTTTAGTTTGTATGTGTAGAAATAAAGTTGCTTTATAACTCTTATGCTACTTCATAACAAAGTTACGTTACAATAAAATATGTACTACACATACCGCATTGTACCTGCAGACCTTGGGCCTCCCCCTACGAATGACGGTGTGTTTCCCCTCGCCCCTCTAACCATCACTTCTCAGTTCCAGTACTAAGTACTTCGTTTCGCTGCCCGAGCAGAGTGTGTGACGTGTTACCTGACATCACACGTACACGCAGTTGGCTGACCCTGGTCTAAATTAAGAACGGGGAGGGGGTGGCGTGATTACCTCACTGGCTTAGTTCTCGCTTCCCATCCGCAATGCTGAGGCTCCCGGTCGATTTCGGGTTGAGATTTTCATCTGAGAAATCACGTGGCACCAGGAAAGGCATCCGGTCTCAAACCCCCGGCTATATCCAAAATGAGCCCGGATGGCTTCAGTGACCTTAGAAATTATTGGGATAAGCTGAAGAAAATTATTAACATAGTCGAAATACAATTTAAATCTTGGTTTACATTGAGCAAATAGTTTGGGAATTGTGGCTCTTAGTTTTAAAAACGCTGGTCTTTTTTTAAAAAAACTACTCAGATGATCTGTATTTTTCTCTTCTTTGAAACTCGGTTGTTATGCTTAGGTAGGTCAAAGGATGAAATTGTGGTGTTATGTTTGTTATTAATTGGAAACTTATAATTTAACAACTTTTTCTTCTTTTTAGACCGCTTTTCCCCACACTGTGGGGTCGCGGGTGCGAACTGTATAGCATGTGTGGATTTGGTCCTGTTTTCCGGCCGGATACCCTTCCTGACGCCAACCCTATATGGAGGAATGTAATCACTGTTGCTTTTTTATGTGGTGGTTGGTAGTATAAGCTAGTATGTTGTCTGAATATGAAGAGGAAAGTGTCGGGACAAACACAAACACCCAGTCCCCGGGCCAGAAGAATTAATAAAAGTAATCTCCGTACAGGCCATGAAGGCCCCTTGAGGGGTGGAAGGTAAAGGCTTCCACCATCCGTAACCTCGGCACTTGGTGGGGTAGAATGGTTAGCTATACGCCCGGCCGCCTTTGTCCCCAGGAATTAACCTCAGTTTTGGTGTAGGCTCAGTGAACCTCAGGGCCATGTGCACCTCCGGAAGTGGAAATCTCTTTCCTTAAACTTTACGACTTCCTATAGGGGAATCGAACCCACGTCCTTCCGGGTGAACCGAGCATGCCTTTACCGCCTCTGCCAGGCAGCCCCTAAGAATTAATCAAAGGCGATTGAAATAACGAGTCGGCCGGGAATCGAACCCGGGGCCCTCTGAACCGAAGGCCTCAACGCTGATCATTCAGCCAATGAGTCGGACGAACGTATATTTTAACAAAAATGTTTAAATAAGCGGCATTGTGTCTTAAACACAGTAGAAGCGTCGCGAAACGGGTTCTACGTGAATGGAGTACCAGTCGAGCACACCTACTTCCCCTGTGGTGGAAAAAATCTAACCTATACTAATTAGATACTTTAATTCGATAATAGCTATCACGCAGTCTGCATTCTAGCCAAAACTTGCGACCGTGACCCCAGCACAGTCCACTTCGATTTCATAGAATGGCCTTACACACGCCAGTTGCGTTAACCAATTATACTCTGACATCTATATGCTGAGGCAAGTTGGGGACTATGCCTGAGCCTGAGCCTCGTGTTCGAAGAGTGGCAGATACGGATCTCAACTCTTGAAGAATGGGAATAGCCTCATCAAAGATGAGAATTGTGATTCGTTAGAATCTGCAAATTTACAATATTTATGAGTTATCCCTGGCGGAATGTTTTCATATTTCGTATAATCTACGACGAAATTTTCGTTCAAAAATGATAAAATATTAACGTTTGCATACTTCTATAAGACAGATGCATAGTCGAGGCTGCAAAAGTGAGCTTGTTTCTCAGAAGAACGTGGGTTAGATTCGATAGCCTACCATAAAGTTAGGAAATTTACAGACGAGGCTTCTACTTCTGGAGAGTCATCCTGGGTTCAGTCAGCCTTCCCCAGAAAAGGGTACCAGGTTAATTCCTGAGTGCAAAGTTGGCTGGACGTAGGAGGACTGCGAATGTCAATTTTCGTTCCTAGGGGGTTATTGGCCATTATAAAGGCAATGATAACTTCCGCGCTGTCGGCATTGCACGAGTACCGTCCGCGTAATTCAATAGTAGCTCGTATCTGCTGCCGTCTTCACTGCTCCCGAGTCAGTTAGCAAACGGGTGATCGTGCTAGCAACGGCTCGGCGTAGATGGCACTACCACAGTCTAAACGGGAAAGGACAAATGCCTCATCAAAACGCATAAGCACCGCACAGTCAAACCGCTTCCTGCTTCCGATCAGCAAGTGCTTCTGAGAAACTTTTTTTTTTTTTTTTTTTTTTTTTTGCTATTTGCTTTACATCGCACCGACACAGATAGGTCTTATGGCGACGATGGAACAGGGAAGGCCTGGGAATGGGAAGGAAGCGGCCGTGGCCTTAATTAAGGTACAGCCCCAGCATTTGCCTGGTGTGAAAATGGGAAACCACGGAAAACCATCTTCAGGGCTGCCAACAGTGGAATTCGAACCCACTATCTCCCGGATGCTCTGAGTAACTTAAGCATGTTAGTTTCTTCACGCTAGTAATTTTGCTGCCACGCAAGCGAAGTTCCGCGTCAGGATTCACACACTGATAGTCCACTGAAGATTAATAATAATGTTATTGGCTTTACGTTCCACTAACTACTTTTACGGTTTTTGGAGACGCTGGGGTGCCAGAATTTAGCCCCTCAGAAATTCTTTTACGAGCCAGTAAATCTACCGACACGAGGCTGACGTATTTAAAAGCACCTTCAAACACCACTGGTCTGAGTCAAGATCGAACCTGCCAAGTTGGGGTCAAAAGGCCAGCGCCTCAACCGTCTGAGCCACTCATCTCGGCAAACAGAAGTTTTTTCTATTTTCTTTACGTCACACCGACACAGATAGTTCTTATGGCGACGATGGAGTAGAGAAAGGCTAGCGGTGGGAAGGAAGCGGCCGTGGCCTTAATTAAGGTACAGCCCCAGCATTTGCCTTGTGAGAAAATGGGAAACCACGAAAAACAATCTTCAGGGCTGCTGACAGTGGGATTCGAACTCACTATCTCGCAGATGCAAGCTCACAGCTGCGCGCCCCTAACCGCACGGCCAATTTGCCCGGTAAACAGAAGATTACAAGGGATAATTTCGCCACAGAAAAAACGAAAACTATTATGTAGGTTACATCTATCTAGTCGGTTAATAGCTTGCTGCAGTTGTGTGTCAGCAACTACCATCCTTTCTGAGCTGAAATGCAGGGCTAAATTCAACTGTGTCGTTGATAGCGATTGCGAACAGCGAGATATACTATACTGATACACGAGGCACTTCAGATTTTTAAACTGTAATAGTGAGATTCTTCTGTGGTGTAGTGGTTAGCGTGATTAGCTGCCACCCCCGGAGGTCCGGGTTCGATTCCCGGCTCTGCCACGAAATTTGAAAAGTGGTACGAGGGCTGGAACGGGGTCCACTCAGCCTCGGGAGGTCAACTGAGTAGAGGTGGGTTCGATTCCCACCTCAGCCATCCTGGAAGTGGTTTTCCGTGGTTTCCCACTTCTCCTCCAGGGAAATGCCGGGATGGTACCTAACTTAAGGCCATGGCCGCTTCCTTCCCTCTTCCTTGTCTATTCCTTCCAGTCTTCCCATCCTCCCACAAGGCCCCTGTTCAGCATAGCAGGTGAGGCCGCCTGGGCGAGGCACTGGTCATTCTCCCCAGTTGTATTCCCCGACCAAGAGTCTGAAGCTCCAGGACACTGCCCTTGAGGCGGTAGAGGCGGGCTCCTTCGCTGAGTCCGAGGGAAAAGCCGACCCTGGAGGGTAAACAGATGATGATGATGATGATGATGATGATGATGATGATGAATAGTGAGATTATGAAATAATGATAAGGAGAAAATCATTAAAATGTAGGCAGCCTTCCCTAGAATATCTGTTGGTGAAAAGTTGTAATGATTCCGTACCGCCAGGAAGTTTCTTGGTCAGGGAAAACATAGGTCAGCATCGCAGACTGTAACGAATCACTGATATGTTATCATATTTTGAGACATAATAGGATTTCTCAGTTGATGGAACAACTTACCTTTTGTGTCATGCTACGAAAAACTCCAACAGTCGCAAATTTTCTTCCTTTTTGGAGCTCTGAAATAAAAAAAAATGTTAGAATGTACAAAATAGCTAATTTGAAAGCCATTACGTACAAGCACTAAGTCTACTCACTGTACAATATACAGACACAGTAAATTGTGCACTCGCCAAAACTGTAGATATTGCACTCAACGAGATGTGCCACTGGTTGTCTGCGTCCTACCACCGTTGGAAATGCTCTACTGTCTTTATGGTATAGAAATTTCCAACATAACGTCAAGAAATACCCGTCAGGAAAGAGAAGAGTCTACCTCTGTGGTGTAGTGGTTAGTATGATTGGCTGTCACCCTAGAGTCCCGGGTTTGATTCCTGGCTCTGCCAAGAAATTTGGAAAGTGGTACGAGGGCTGGAACGGGATATCAGCTGATTAGAGGGGCGTTTGATTCCCACCTCATCCATCCTCGAAGTGGCCTTCCGTGGTTTCCTACTTCTCCTTCAGGCACATACCGGTATGGTAGCTAACTTTAGGCCACGGCCGCTTCCTTTCCTCTTCCTTGTCTATCACTTCCAATTTTCCTATCCCCGCCACCCAAAATACTCCTGTTCAGCATAACAGGTGAGGCTGCCTGGGCGAGGTACTGGACCTCCTCCCGACCCAAGGTTTCACGCTCCAGGAACTGCTCTTGAGGAGGTAGAGATGGGATCCATCGTTGAGTTCGAGGTAAAACGAACCCTGGAGGGTAAACGAATTAAGAAAGAAAGAAAGAAAGAAAGAAAGAAAGAAAGAAAGAAAGAAAAGAACATGACAATGACATCTCGGGTCCATCCTCTGTTTGGGCATCAGCCAACATGTCAACGTCTCAGATCGAGAAGGAACTTCTTAAGATCTACTGAGGCTTTTGCAGGAATATCACAGAAAGTACGATCTCGAGATAGGCAGGCCACAAATCAACTTCTAAATAAGCGGTTGATGCCAGATTAACAGCTCATTCCTAGCCAAATGGTAGTTTGAGTGACTTGGAAATTTCTTAACAAACTGTGTTCGGGCGTTACGAGTTTCCTTATAAACCTCAAGAATTGATTTTAGTGTATGGACGCCATACTGTGTGAATGTGAAGAAGAGCAGAACAGATCCCATTTATTTCAAACGTTTGAAATGCATGTTTTTAATGATAACGCACTTTATACTTCTTTTACATGCAATTACTATAAAACATTTCAGTCAAAATCTTGCGTCTACATTATCCCACCTAACACTGGACTAGCAACATCACGTAAACCTGAAATCTAGCGGCAAACCGTGCAAACGTATCACGCACAGCCAGTTATGTTGCCGCTGATCTCCTCAAGGCAACACACACTGCACTTCAAAAGTTACTATAAGTGTTATCTATTTTTTTCTATGTGTATAGGGTGTTTGGGCCAGAGGAGTGCGACAGGCTTCGGCAGCCGACACAATTCCTATCCTCACCACAAGATAGGGGCTTCATTCCTTCCATCCCTGACCCGGTCAATGACTGGAAAAGAGACTGTAGATTTTTATATAGGGTGTTTGGGAGATAAGTATAAATAACCTTACGGAAGGTAGGGACGAATTTCCTCAGTTCGTAAAATATATGCCCTTTTAATTTAGCGAATGGTTTGTTCGCGGGAGGACCTTGAAGTAGAGTGCGATGTTTGTGAGGAAGTTAGTAGCTTCGTTTACTTCTCGGCTTATACCACCTGCGTACCAAGCATCAGACAGAATGCATGCGTAATTTGTTAGAATGTCTAATCACAGCACTGTAGTTGTACACATCACTTCACTGCGGCTTCGGGGCGTATTTTGCATGCGTAATGTGTAAGAAGCAATTCCAAGTACATCACTGCACTGCAGCTGTACAGATTTCTTCACTCCAGCTTTATGACTTATTCTGCATACGTAATGTGTAAGATGTAGTTCTAGGTACATCACTGCACTGCTGCTGTACACATCTCTTCACTCCAGCGTTATGACTTATTCTGCATATGTAATATGTAAGATGTAGTTCTAAGTACATCACTGCACGACATCTGTACACATCACATCACTTCTAGAAACTAGAAATAATTCTAGGAACATTACTGCACTGCAGCTTCAGATAGTGTGAAAACGTAAGTTGTATGAAAACGTCCTACGTACAAGGAGCGAACGTTTTTACACTGGAAAATATTGTACCGTATGTCAGCAAAATCCTTCATTATTAAATACTACTTGAGCTACAAACATCAAACTGTCAACATTTATTTTTAATACGGCGTTATTTTGACGCCAAATATGTTCAAGGCCCTGCCAATAACAAGCAGAAGATATTCTATACTTCTCTCAAACACTCTGTACGTGTATTCTTTCCTAACGGATCATATTTTGCTTCTGGAAAAGTAAATAAATAAATACGTAAATAAATAAATCTCGTACGGTATTCGTTTTTCGTTTTTGTTAATTCAAATCATTAACAAGGTATCAGAAAATAGATCTCAACGATATTACTTATGACTTTGCTTCGGGTTGATAGTTCTCTTCAGATTGATGATTATTCATAGCGAAATTCTCGACAGGAACCAACACATGGGTTACAATTTATAAGTGAGAGTTTTATTTTACACATTCTGATTCTGAGAGTGGATCTCTACGGATGTTCGTACTAATCTACTAGCAAACTAGGGCACAAACGCCCCCAGTCGTCGCGCCATCCACTGCTACTCTGTGTTTAGAATAAAGACGATACCCTCTCATAGTCGCGTCGTGTCCAGGTCTCAAACGATATTCCTGTAGACGGATTATGAAGGCCGCATACACGGATATCAATTGACGTAACTCAGCTAGGCGACAGTGATAACTATTGCAGTTGCAGACGTGGTGGCTGGGCACTCCGCAGACGGTGATCTCATTGATCGCGAGCGGTGGATCTTCTTCCTGGGAGAACTTTGTCCCCCAGAAAGTGATCGAGTAGAGGAAAATCGTGTTACCTCATTCTTGTCCACCGTTTTCGAACATTTTCGAGGAGGGCTGGCAGATGACTTGTCAGGCTTTTTTGGGGATCCTGGGACCCCCGGTCTCGTTGGAGAAGCTTTCTTCTCCATACGTGTAGGGGAGCATTTAGGCTCCCTTTCTTCTCCTTTTTAGGGCCAGTTAAAGGATGGCTGGAAGGTGATTTTCCAGCCTTTGTTGAGGAAGTCTTTCCCCCCGCCTTTGTGAGGGAGGAATTCCCAGCCGAATGTATCTGAGTTCCGGACGTCTTCGGCAATGACGTGCTTGCTGACTGTTGAACTTGTGGTTTGACGATTACTTGCTGGGTACTTGATGTTTGCGGAATTGATGGCGAGACAGAGGGTACAAAACTTACGGGAGATATGCGTACACTAGCGGCCTTCTCTGCAAAAGAGACGGAGAATTCCGGAGGAGCCATTGATTTATACTTCTTCCGTGCCTCTGGATAAGAAAGTTTAGAGTCTTAATTTCCTGGATATTTTTCTCCTGTTTAAATGTAGGGCATTTGGACCGAGGGGCGTGCTCCCCAGTGCAGTTAACGCACGCTGGTGGTCGTGTGCGCTCCGCACCGGCATGCGCCGCTTTTCCATATGCCCCGCACATTGCTGATCTCTGGTAGCGTGGTGAGGTGTGGCCAAACCGCTGGCAGTTGTAGCACCTCATAGGAGAAGGAAAATATGGCCGAACAGTAAGTGTGTACATGGATACCTAAATACGTTCGGGCAGTTTCTCAAGATCGAAAGTTAAGATGAAAGCCCCCGTGTCGTAGAGGTTGTCACCGACACCCCTCTTAAGGCGTTCAACGTCGGACGCACCTCTACGAACAAGGCTCCTGATAAGGTCATCATCGGAGGTATTAACTATTTCCGTTTGTAATTCGTGTCTTGTGAGGCCAGGGAATGTAATGTTTTGATGTAATGTTGCCTTGAGTGGGCTGTAAGAAAGCGAGAGCATGTAAGCTCTTTTCAAAGTTTTGTGATAGTGAAGGGTGCCTCTGGAAGGCTAGATATTGTAATTTTGGGAGCAAGTGCTCTTGAATTAAGGGATTTCTGCCCTTGACTAAATGATTCCTCATTTGGTAAATGTTGTAAACTTGAGCTTGTAGCGCAGAAATTGTAAATCGAGGGCTTGAAGCGCAAACTTGTTAAATTCCCTATTCTTGGGGTGTTCCACCCTTATTTGGCATTGTGCCTAAGATATCATTGTTAGCAAGTGAAAATTTCTTAAATTTGTTATTTTTGAAGAAATACAACCTTCAGTTCGAGTTTTAAATTAATTTTGGTATTGTAGATAGACCCATTCACCCCAGCACCTTCTTTCACCTCTCTGCGTTCCACAGATACACTGGAACAATATGTAACAAATGAAAACTGCTCTTCCAGCAACGTTTTATTTGAGAAAATATAATTGAAGGTTAACTTCCCATATGTTGCGAGTAAGACTCCAAGGAGTAGCAGTACATTGTTACCAAGTCTCAATGTCACGGGCTTAGTGTAGTCCGACCATGGTCTAACCCATAGTTTTGGCGGTCGCTGAGTTGTATTGGGGCACTATGGATGCCGTTTACGTACCAGTCACGGTCATCTTGATATATAGAGGCCTGCTACCAACAGTTGTGACGTCACGCGTAGAGTGCTCACTCTCCGTCGTCGCGTGTAATTCCTATATTGCTAATACGATACTTTTTATCATATTGTGACAAAGAAAATGCAATAATAAGCCCATAAACACATAACATCGAAGATACACTATCAAAAGTATACATACGAATACACAAATACACAAATACTGTATATGCACTCAAAGTAGTACATTACATACTGTAAAATGTTCGACTGAAGGCTACTCACCTGGACTGCACGATGATGACTAGGCGAATGGTTTTCTCTCAAAACAATGTAATTCTTTTATGCTTGTCTGAGCACATGAATAAGTTTAAAAACGTATTTTCCAAAATATGACAGATCTTGGTCACAACACTCATTAACTCAGCAGCACACACCCACACTTGTCACAGGTTTTTCAACTTTCATTATCAAAACATTGAAAGAAACATCCCTACAATTACTACTGAGTGAGATATCAAGGTCTGTGTTAATGTATAGCTTTCCACAATTTGAAAAGTAGTATAATGGTCACTTGGCAAACTGTAACTGTCTCTAAAATGCCCTTATATTACATTTATTTGAGCACATAGTGCTATTAATTATTTATGAATGACAGTTAGAAAAAATATTTGCCATGATATGATAGATCTTGGACACTACACTCATTAACTCTCCAGCTCACACCCACACTTGTCACAGGTTTTTCAACTTCCATTATCAAAACATTGAAGAAACATCCCTACGATTTCCACTGTTTAAGTTAAAAACACATCTTTGAATCAGATATCAAGGCCTGAATTAACATGTAGCCCTCCAAAACAAATCATTTGATGCTCGATAGGCGAACTGTTGTCATTATTTTACACTTGTTGGTGCGCACAGTGTTGTTGTAAATTATTTTTGAGTAATTGTTACTAAAAATGTTTCCCAAAATGTGGCAGATCTTGGACAAAATACTAATTTTTTTTTTGCTAGGGGCTTTACGTCGCACCGACACAGATAGGTCTTATGGCGACGATGGGATAGGAAAGACCTAGGAGTTGGAAGGAAGCGGCCGTGGCCTTAATTAAGGCACAGCCCCAGCATTTGCCTGGTGTGAAAATGGAAAGCCATTTTCAGGGCTGCCGATAGTGGGATTCGAACCTACTATCTCCCGGATCCAAGCTCACAGCCGCGCGCCTCTACACGCACGGCAAAATACTAATGAACTCTATACTACACACACACACACTTATCACAGTAATTGCCAGTTTCTTCAACTTTCATTTTCAAAAGGTTTGTAAAAACATCCCTGTGACTTCCGGTGTTCAAAAAGGCATCTTGAAAATCAGATATCAAGGTCTGAAATAAAGTGTAGCCCTTCACAGCAATTTGAAAAACAAAATCTGTAGGCTGTTTCAATCCTCCTCTGCACAGCTTTAGCAAGTATGAATTTGGTTTGAAGCTTGTAAAACAAAACTTTATCGGCATCAATTTTGGTAGAAAAATCAAGTACATTTAGGGTTGTTAACTTACCCAACAAGTCCTCATAATTTGATATCTTGTCTCCTTCACACCATGCTTTGAAGTTTAGTTCGTCATTCTTCAAAATATCCTCTCTCCTTTCTTCTGGCGATTTTCATTTCGTAGGTGTAGGTTGAGACATATATGACGGCTAATAATAATAATAATCGTACGGCCTCAGCTACCGTGTGCAGACATTTCGATTTGACGCCATCTGGCTGTCTGCTCGTCAATTTCGACGTTCCGTTTTACTCTAGGTCCGCTAGATGGCAGACAGAGTAAACCGGATCTCTCTTGGGCGTCTATGGCTGAGATTTAATTAATTTTGTCGGGTAAATACCAAATGCATCACCAGAGATCTTTTGCATGCCGACATCGTACGACATGGAGTGCCGAATGGACTTTTTTCCGCCCTTCAAAAATCCGACTACCTCTGCCGGGTTTGAACCCACTATCTTGGGAAATATAGTTTGCACAGCATGGTCAGTTAATTTTGACTTTACCCTAGATACACTTAAAACGGAACCATCTGGTCGTTTTGCAGTATCAACTCGAATTATGTGATTTTCGGAAAAACTGTTTAATACAGACACAGGCATATTTAATGGGTTCAAAAATAGATCGGGGTATAGTATGAATCCATTTAACTCGCTTCTCCTCATCGCTAGGAAACGCAAATGTTGAGATAGCCACCTCCTTATTTGAACGGTAGTTGGATGTACATCCAGGCACACTGCACGTTCGCCCCATTTTGCAAAGAGGAGCACTAACGCATTATAATAATCATAATCAAATGATAAACTTTAGACAATTCATAATAACTCAGTCGGTTCACCTAACCTATCACATAACCTAGCAATACTTCTTAATATCAGGCTGCTCAAATCAGAATGTTATAGTATTTAACACATACTATTGCTGAAAATACATCCTTTACTGATGCGTTTTCATACAGTTATCACTTTTAAACATGAACGAATACCTCTAATAACGTTGAAATAACAACAACGTGCTACGAAATCACTATGTAAACAAGGCTCGAGTCTCCATATCGCTGCACTAAAAGA
Organism: Anabrus simplex; assembly: GCF_040414725.1. NCBI lineage: Eukaryota > Metazoa > Arthropoda > Insecta > Orthoptera > Tettigoniidae > Anabrus > Anabrus simplex. Next base: position 144,040,474 of record NC_090271.1, read on the forward strand.
TTGACGTCATCACTATGGAACTGTCACGCGTAGCAGGCCGGAATTTCGAGTTGGCCGTGTACCAGTTCAACTGCGTAGGCATGGCGAAAAGTGTTGATGAAAAAAATGTCCAATCTTACCGAGATTAGTTTGATTAACGAGAAAGTAAGTAATCTGTAAGACTTGAAATTAAACACAACAATAACTTCTAAACTACAAAATACTTCTTAATCAGTCGTCATGATAGCGAAATGTACAAAAAATTCTCTCCACACATAATCAACATGTAATAAAATACCTAAAGGAAACAATAAAATGCCCACACAATGTAGCTAGTAATATATAAACCTAGAGCTTTCTTACTTCTAAAAGATTTAATATTGTAAAAGGTGTTGTCATTGTCCTATGTAGTATTTCAACGATTGTTATTTCTTTGTGTTAGTCAATATCTTCTCAACAGAGAACGGTGTTCCAGTTTAAGCCAAAGGACATTCATGCAACTTGCTGTACACAGAGTGAGCATGCCATTTTCTCATGAACTTCTTAGCTCAAATAAAGTTCGATTTTCTTTTCAAGTCGATTTACTCACATTTGTGTGGACAAGACCGACTCCAATCCTCAGACCTTAATTCTACTCTCGATCGTTCAAAGATGGCGAGATAGTAGGTTCAACCCCACTGTCGGCAGCCCTGAAAATGGTTTTCCGTGGTTTCCCATTTTCACACTAGGCAAATGCTGGGGCTGTACCTTAATTAAGGCCACGGCCGCTTCCTTCCCACTCCTAGCCCTTCCCTGTCCCATCGTCGCCATAAGACCTATCTGTGTCGGAGCGACGTAAAGCAACTAGCAAAGATGGCGAATCGAGTAGCCGGAATTATTGGAAATGTGGGTTTGTTTTGGTTTGTTGTTATCGTATGTAGTCGGTGTAATTTTATGAAAGTTGACGATAAATGTTAGTTTCTTTGTAGAATATAAGTGTGCGAGTGTATTTATATGAGTCAGTGGATACATAGGATCTGTAATTATACGCAGTAATGTGAGAATGTGCTTGTTTTGATCGGTTTTTACCCATTAAAGAACATGAGTGCACTAGATGGACCAGTTTTTAGTCTGACTATGGCAATGCCTCTAATAAAACTATTCTTAAGTTTCCTACGGAATAGAACATTAGAAGAGAATTCGATTATGAATATACATCGTGATTATTTTTGAAGTCCATGGCAAAACCGTAGCGTGCATACATCATTTTGAGAATAAGTCTGAGGTTAGGGAAGCCAGTTCTCTACTTCCAAACTATTCGTGTTCCTCGAAAAATATTAACGTAGATAGAATATAATTGATATTGTGTTATTCCGTCAGTATCTATGTGCTTCAAAGTGTCTAGTTATTTAGATGCAAGTGTATTTTACAGTAATCTGTTCTTTGCCTGAGGAAATGTTTGGCTGGATCTTGGAGTATAGCAAACTTATAAGTGTGACAGTTGGAGCAGTCTGTATACTGTTACACAAAATACATAGTGACTTAGAGGAATTAGCTGGGTTTGTAATGTAGGGTTTTGCACTACCAACACCTTCCGATTCATGCTATGGCTATGTGTTATCAAGCAGACTGCACCGAACTGAAGCTCGTCCATGTGGTTAAATATCAATGTTTGGTCAATAGAGTTTTCGCACTCATGTTCTTTAATGGGTAAAAACCTCTTATATCTTTAGTGTCTGAAGGTTTCATTACTAAGGTTACTATCATTGTGTGAAGTGCTGTTATGCCATATGTCAACATTGTACTAACATTACCAGGGCCGTTCATTGAGTTAACATAATCATTTCGGGTGTACTTGATCTGAGTGACTCAGATGGTTAAGGCGCTGGCCTTCTGATCCCAAGTTGGCAGATTCGATCCTGGTTCAGTTCGGTGGCATTTGAAGGTGCTCAAATACATCAGCCTCGTGTCGGTAGATTTACTGGCACGTAAAGGAACTACTGCAGGGCTAAATTTCGGCATTTCGACGTTTCCGAAACTCGTAAAAAAATTAGTTAGTGCGACGTAAAGCCAATAACATTATTATTTCGGGTGTACTTCCCATTCATTGGGTGGTGAATTTAAGAAATTGTCCACCACTTCAAAACTAAGGCAACAAGTTATGTTTCACAGTTCTCATGAGAGGGAATAAATCGAGGAATTTCGCACCTTAATTTATTTTGAAACATTCTAAGTGATGTTAGAAATATCATTTAACAGTTTTATCATGTATTTTCATCTATCCAGCGAGGTGAAATCTAAGAGAAAACGTTATTTTTTTTGCTATTGTCTTTACGTCGCACCGACACAGATATGTCTTATGGCGACGATGGGACAGGAAAGGGCTAGGAGTGGGAAGGAAGCGACCGTGGCCTTAATTAAGGTACAGCCCCAGCATTTGCCTGGTGTGAAAATGGGAAACCACGGAAAACCATCTTCAGGGCTGCCGACAGTGGGATTCGAACCTACTATCTCCCGAATACTGGATACTGGCCGCACTTAAGCGACTGCAGCTATCGAGCTCGGTGAAAACGTTATTTGACGAATTGAAATATCTAAATCAGCTAGTTGGTCTCTTTTCTAGTAGAATATATGTGATTCTAGTTGGTTATATGAGGTGCGTACTTGTTGGCGAAGCGTTTTCATATGTGTAAAAGTGATTTTCCCTACGATGTTACATTAATCATTAAATTACCGCCGATTATATAATATGTACATGATATTTTCGTGTTAACCAATACCAGCAATCCGGCTACTTCAGCCGCCATGTTTTTTTAATATTACGGTCTGAGGATTGGAGTCGGTCTTGGTGTGGAACACACTAAATTAGTTTCAGTCTTAGCTGGGAGGGAGGGGGGAGGTGTTAAGGCCTGATTTCCTTCCTGTCACCATGCATGGGTCTAATTAAAATATCGCCCGAAGTCACCGGTATTAAAACTGAAGATACCCGGGTTGGTAGAGTCTAAAAGGCCCCACCGATAACGAAGTTCGAAAAATCCTTATGCATTATGAGGGGGTTCAATAAACACGACTTCTTATTGCGTCATTCATACACGTATAAAACATACCAATAAACATTGGTACGCATTTTTCTCACACACAGACCTTGTATTTGTTTAGGTACTTGTTTTACGATAAAACAAGGCATTTGTCTGGTCATGGAAGTATGAGGGCCAGATGTGTGACTGAGACGACCCACTGAAAATTACTGTCGAGTCCTAATCGTCATCAACGTAGATGGTTCTACAGAGGTCCAAAAGGACCAGTACCAGATGATGTTACGTCTGAACAGAATGGCCCAGTACTTCGCAGTGGCTGCACTATAGCAACTCACGCATGTGGCCTGGTATTGTGGTGGTTGTAGAAATTATTGTTTTAAGAGGAAGTACAACGGGGCAACCATCCTCTCCTAATAATAATCAGAGGGAGAATGGAACATGTCTGGCACTTCGCAGGACGAATCAATACGCATCAATACTCAAGCTGTTCAAAACAATTCAGTACCTCTTCTACAACCATTGGAGGTGCTGATGGGCCTATAGATAAAACAAAATGATCATACTGCATACCCGCGGTTTGGTCAACCCACCATCCAACAAGTGGTGTTTGGTCGGTATAATTGATGTTATGTGCGGACGTATGGTCATGAGGGGAAGAAGGGATATGTCTCATCTTTCGTTGGTGTGAAGTTAGTGTACAATAGAGAAATATCGCATATGGGATTCCCTTCAAGAAATTATGAGTTTACTCAGCACATCAATCACCGAGGATAGCCAAAATATTGAACGGGAATGCGTCTAAGATAACAATTCTTACCTTAATAATAATAATCTACCGAGCCAGCCTTCAGTTTTCACGTTGGAGCCGCACGTTACCAGCGGATCAAGTCCATCTTGGTCGCCGAGAGAGCTGTTGGCGGAAGAACCGACATTAAACATTTCTAGCTATTTGAAGAAATTCAAGTTTCATCAAGTCCAATTTACGTTGCCAATATCGTGCACTGAGTTATAAAATCTACATACATTTCTGTACCCAGGTATTTCCTCCTTGATACCTAAGCCGTGATTAGTGAAGCAATGATCTTATATCTGTAATGGTAGTGGCGTAATATCGAGGAGATCAAAGCTTAAACAATTTTTTAAGGATAGGTAACCGCATATATCTAAACACGTATCGAAAGATTGGAAGCTCAAAATAAGGATGAAACTTAAATTATGGTTGAAATGTGAATACGACACATTTTATATAGGTGCACATTAGCTGACTCTCACTCTGTTTCGGCCAAAGAACGTGGGTTGAAACTCTGCAGGTGCAGTAGGAGTTTTGAAGGGCGGAGAAAAGTCGATTCGACACTCCATGCGGTTTGGCGCATACCTCTCTGGATATAATATGCTCTCTGTAATACATTTTGTGTCTTCCCGACAACATTCATTAAAACTCAGCCATAGATGCCCAGTAGAGATTCGGTTAACTCTGCCATTTAGTAGGCATAAGCTTAGAGTAAAACGGAACGTCAAAATTGACGAGCAGGCAGTCTGAAGGCGTCAAGTTATTTGCTAGTGGCTTTACGTCGCACCGACACAGATAGGTCTTACGGCGACGATGGGAGAGGAAAGGCCTAGGAGTTGGAAGGAAGCGACCGTGGCCTTAATTAAGGTACAGCCCCAGCATTTGCCTGGTGTGAAAATGGGAACCATCTTCAGGGCTGCCGACAGTGGGATTCGAACCCACTATCTTCCGGATGCAAGCTCACATCCGCGCGCCTCTAACCGCACGGTCAACTCGCCCGGTGCGTCAAATTAAATGCCTGCATACGATATCTGAGGCCGTACGATTATTATTATTATTATTATTATTATTATTATTATTATTATTATTATTATTATTATTATTGTGTATCCATTACAGAATATCCCGCTCGAGTAATTATCAAGAGGATTCCTTAAGGACGTAGACCGGTTGTTAAAGAACGCACTCAAAAAGATTCTTTCACTCCTGTTGATGCCATGATTTACTCAGCTACAAAATACAACGTTTAGCGTTAGTTAAGGCCCATTGGGAAACTTTTTTTTTTTTACAAGTTGCTTTACGTCACACCGACACAGATAGGTCTTATGGCGGCGATGGGACAGGAAGGGGCTAGGAGTGGGAAGGAAGCGGCCGTGGCCTTAATTAAGGTACAGCCTCAGCATTTGTTTGGTGTGCAAATGGGAAGCATTTATTTAACATCTTAACGTGGTAAACATTCTGGAAAAATCTAACAACGTATATGCATGCTGTGGAAGAAATACTCAGAAAGAAAAGGCCGACTGCTTTCGTAATTTGAACATTGCTGCGGGAAAACAACAACAAATAGCAAGGCTATCAGCGAAAAGCTAAGAAAGGAGGAGTTCAAAAAAGGTTCTTCCTTCCTAAAGAAAAGTAAAGGCTCTTTGCACAGCACCCTCAAGGAAATAAGTGGTCCGTAGAGAAGGCAAGCCTTTCAACATCAGAGTGGACTGAAAGCTTCAAAATGATGACAGATGCGGCTCCACTAAGAAGCTTGTATGGTAGAAGCCAGGAGAAAAACCAACTGCAGGCGTGCCTATGGTGAGATTGAAACTTCCATTCGGCTCATTGCTTAGGAATACTCGCCATCACACAATTCGCGGCCTTATTGCAAAAGCCTTTCGCGATAACGGGTGGGAAGTAAAGAACCGAACTGCTTAGCTGAAAACGGTAGCACGAGAAGGGTAGATATTCTAGGCATTGATGAACAGAGAGACCGTTCTGTAATATTAAACCCAAAAGTACGTCAAGAATCAGGCGGAAAAAAAAAAAAAGCCACACGATGTGCACTCTGAGAAGCAGGCAATCTACATTCCAGTATCCAATTACATCATGGAGAAATATCACGTAACTCCGTCACCGTCTACGGACTGTTAGAGGGTGCAAGAGGTACAATATCGGGGATGACGGCCGAGTTGTGGAAGACGTTTGCTCTCGAGGAAAGCTACCTAGCCATTAGAGGTGGGCTAAACTGTTTTTTTAATGACATGTTTCAACATTATAGTTACACTGAGATAACATGTTCCAGTAAGATGGTCTTTTTATAACATGTTCCAAAACTAACAAAGCATAATGTTACTGAACGAATTTTTCGCTAGAAGGCGCCAGATTTATTGACGGGTTGAGTCAATCTGCGCAATTAGTCGAAGGGGTGGGATTTCTTGAGAATCATTCATGTGCAGTCTATCGCCATGTGCCTCTGACAACTGCCACGTGTAGCGTAGTATACTACGCCGACAGCTGAATAAAATGGGTGCGGAAAAGACCGGAAACGCCTCCACTGATAGCCGCGACGGTTTCGATTAATTACAAGCAATGAAAATGTATCATACAGAAATAGGACAAAACTGAATCTAGGAAACATTTTATATGTATCCGGGGTTCGCCCTTTTCACTAGACCTTCCATATTTCTGTACTGAATTGTAGTAAATAAATAATAAAAAAATTCAGTAGATTCAAAAAGACAAAATGTAGACGTACACAAACAATGATAACCTTTGAACGTAGCTGTGTGTTTGCATTCGAGAGATCGTGGGTTCGAACTCCAATGTCGAGAGCCCGGAAAGTCTTCTGTGGTTTCCCATTTCTACACCAGGAAAATGCCGGGACAGTATCTTAATTAAGGTCATGACCGCTTCCTTCCCACTCCTAGCCCTTTCCTATCCGATCGTCACAGAGAGACCTATCTGTATCGGTGGACGTAAAGCTAATTAAAAAAAGAATCAAATATAAAATCAGTGAACATGAAATGCAATGGCTTAGATTACAAATTGTTATAAATACCTTTTATCGTGAAAATTAGGTCTCGAAATAATACACCAAAGAAGTAAGTTGAAAATATTAACGAACTTACCATACAATATGTGTAACCAACTTCTATTTCACTAGACAACCGTACATTAAAATCACATTCGGTGATCAGTAAATCAAGAAAGAGAAGGCAACACAAAATATCATACGCTGGAACAAGACCATATATTCCCTGTGACAGGTTGTGGCGATTGAGATGACTGGATTTCGCCTGTGGATGTGTTGGGTATAATGCCAATGTCTGTTCCAAATTGACGACATATTAGGCCCTAATTTATGTAGAATCATCTTCGTTTAAATAGCGACGATTAGGGAGGGCGGGGGATGGGGAGCAGTCGCCCCAGACTTTGAGGAGAAAACATTACATTTTTATCAGCTAATTCTTTCCTTTATTTTGTTTAATTATTAATAAGCCCGGATACTTTTTCTTGCCTGTAATTGTTTTTTCCCACTACTATTCGTTATATTGTGAGTGCCGGTAGAAACTGAAGAGGCTGAGTTTGAATGGGCTCTCATATTTAAATGGGAATTTTTGAAATTAGTGACTTCGATCACAAATATCACACGAAGTGAATTTATTCACTGACAAATATGTCTTTATGTAGGCTAACCTGTGTCTGATCTTTTATTTAATATAAATATGAACGGAGATCTTTCGAAACGTTACGACTTCACAGAATAACGTTACGCTTCAGGAATTAGAATGCTGTGGCTGTTACGTGGCCGTAATACTCGGTTGTGGTGGAATAGCGTTCCACAGAGCTGAGGCTGTTATCTCGACAGAAAATTCATTGCGATGGAACACTGTTCCACAGCATAGCACAATGTAACGTATTCGGAAGCACGCTACCGGTGTTACCTCAACAGAACTCTCGTTGAGATGGAACAGTGTTCCAAAGAAGCTGAGGCTGTTATCTCGACAGAACAGTCGTTGCGATGGAACAGTGTTTCACAAAATAAGTCGACGAAACGCAACCATTCTAAATCGCAATGAATTAACATCAGTAATTATCAAGTAATGTAGAATGACGAGATTACTAGTGAAATAATGAAGGGTTGAGGAAGAATTGCTCCCTGTTACAAATATAACAGAGTACATTGAGTACCATGTTATTCTGGTAACATGTTACCAGGCTGGAACACTGTTATCTTAACTGTTACGTTAAATACCGCCCATCTATACTAGCCATGATCACCGAGGCGACTGGGCGTCGGTCCGTGCTTCTTTTAAGGAAACACTTATATTAAAAACATAAACATTGTCTGATGGCAAACCCATTGAGGGTCAGTTTCCTAAATAAAGGATTAAATATATACAAGAGACGTTTTTGACAAACGTGAACATGTTGAGGAATGTCTTTAGAGATACGGTAGTGACATAGTGAAATACTAGCGTTGCGTGCGTTACACAACTCCAGGAAGTTTTACTGTAACTTTAAAGGTATGTATAGAACTCCTAGTGCAGTTATGTGTGCAAGCACTGATTTAGTGAAGTGAAGGTATAAGGATGTTGTATCTCGCTGTAGATGTATAGCTTTGGTTTGTTTTAAATCCGTAAGATATTTGGAGGTTAAGTTAGATATGGCCAGACATAAAAAGAACAAGAAATATAGGGCGATCTCCTGCCGTTCACTGTGAGTGTGCCGCTGTGACTCCTACGTCACGCTCGTCGACTGTAGACCTTCCAGCATAACGCTGGTGAGCAAACACCAAATGTGTCACCGAAATCTTTTACACGCCGACATCATACGACATGGAGGGTCAAATGAACATTTTCTTCTGACCTTCAAAAATCCGACTACCTCTATCGGGTTTGAACTCGCTACCTTGGGATCTGTAGGCCGATAGTCTACCACTGATCCACAGAGGGAGCCAGTTTTATAGTGATTACCAATTTCCTTTGCCAAAATTTCTGTTCGTTTGACGAATGTTATTGAAAAAGCGGCAATCAATCAATCAATCAATCAATCAATCAATCAATCAATCAATCAATCAATCAATCAATCAATCAATCAATCAATCAATCAATCAATCAATCAATCAATCAATCAATCAATCAATCAATCAATCAATCAATCAATCAATCAATCAATCAATCAATCAATCAATCAATCAATCAATCAATCAATCAATCAATCAATCAATCAATCAATCAATCAATCAATCAATCAATCAATCAATCAATCAATCAATCAATCAATCAATCAATCAATCAATCAATCAATCAATCAATCAATCAATCAATCAATCAATCAATCAATCAATCAATCAATCAATCAATCAATCAATCAATCAATCAATCAATCAATCAATCAATCAATCAATCAATCAATCAATCAATCAATCAATCAATCAATCAATCAATCAATCAATCAATCAATCAATCAATCAATCAATCAATCAATCAATCAATCAATCAATCAATCAATCAATCAATCAATCAATCAATCAATCAATCAATCAATCAATCAATCAATCAATCAATCAATCAATCAATCAATCAATCAATCAATCAATCAATCAATCAATCAATCAATCAATCAATCAATCAATCAATCAATCAATCAATCAATCAATCAATCAATCAATCAATCAATCAATCAATCAATCAATCAATCAATCAATCAATCAATCAATCAATCAATCAATCAATCAATCAATCAATCAATCAATCAATCAATCAATCAATCAATCAATCAATCAATCAATCAATCAATCAATCAATCAATCAATCAATCAATCAATCAATCAATCAATCAATCAATCAATCAATCAATCAATCAATCAATCAATCAATCAATCAATCAATCAATCAATCAATCAATCAATCAATCAATCAATCAATCAATCAATCAATCAATCAATCAATCAATCAATCAATCAATCAATCAATCAATCAATCAATCAATCAATCAATCAATCAATCAATCAATCAATCAATCAATCAATCAATCAATCAATCAATCATGATCTGCATTTAGGGCTGTCGAGATTATCACTTCTTGGTATCATTGGTGGAAGGAGGAGAGGGAATAATATTTGTGACTTCCCGAATGGAGAAGATTTCAGCTAAGAAATGAAAGATCTGTAGAAGTCTTCTTCTTAATCTGTTTACCCTCCAGGGTTAGTTTTCCCTCGTACTCAGCGAGGCATCCCACCTCTACCGCCTCGAGGGCGGTGTCCTGGAGCTTCAGACTCATGGTCGGGGGATACAACTGGGGAGAATGGCCAGTACCTCGCCCAGGCGGCCTCACCTCCTATGCTGAACAGGGCTCTTGTCGGGGGATGGGAAGATTGAAAGGGATAGCCAAGGAAGAGGGAAGGAAGCGACCGTGGCCTTAAGTTAGGTACCATCCCGGCATTTGCCTGTAAGAGAAGTGGGAAACCACGGAAAACCATTTTTTAGGATGGCTGAGGAGGGAATCGAACCCCCCTCTACTCAGTTGACCTTCCGAAGCTGAGTGGACCCCGTTGCAGCCCTCGTACCACTTTTCAAATTCCGTGGCAGAGCTGGGAATCGAACCCGGGCCTCCGGGGCTTACAGCTAATCACACTAACCACTACACCACAGAGGCGGACATCTGTAGAAGTGAGAATATCAATTCGAACTCGATTTGTCCAAGGAGGTGTTTGGAACGTTAGAATTTGTAATATTCACCTCGTATGTTGGTATTTCAATAGAAAACAACTTGTATTTTTATTAAGACTGAAGATGATCAAAGTGAGTAACCTGGAATAAAAGAGCACCATGCTTTACAAGTTGTGAGATCAGGAAAGAAATGAAATATCTCCAAACACTGTTTTACATTGCAAAGTTTTTCACATATATAAAAATTCAAAACCTTAACTGATTGATTTACCTGGTGAATATATTGAGAGAAAAGAAGCTACCTACTTAAAATATGGGAACCGAAATTTTCAAAAAATCAGTGAGAACAAACGAAATAGTCCGGAAGCGAAGTATTCGAGATCAAAACGTAAAGTACGAAGAGTAAATATCCGGGTCATTTCTTTCAAGCTGACAGTTGATACTATTGTTCTTTCTGCTAACAAGTTGGCATGGTAATATAACTTACTACCAGCGTGACCCTTAGCCTACCAGGAAAATCTTATCTACTTACTTACACGGACAGAAACTGCGATTTATTGACGAGCATGGCTCGTAGAATTCCACGTCTCCAAGTTGCTTCACCGTTGCCTCCCAACGCTAATGGAAAGTACTCGACAATGCCGGTAACTATAAACAATACTGAACTGAAACACCATTAAGAGATACTTGAGTTTGAAACATTCGACACTTCCACACGAAGTTTCTCTTTGCAACTGTTAACAGTTCTAATGTACATTCCTTTGTGCACTAATACTAAATTTTACGGTACAAGAGCCGAAAGTGAGGTCGGAATTTCGAAACGAATACGTCAATACTTCGGGAACACTTTTGCCCATGTAACGTAGATTTTTCACTTGATATGTGTAAAAGCAATTGTTTGTTCCATTTGTGACAAATTTTATAGTGATATTTGGGTGATACCTATGCGCATCATACCCCTCTTTTATTTCACATGCTTAGTTCAGTGCCCACCATTCAAATTAGTCGACGTCATCCAGGAAAGAATCGGTATCATTTGTTTTATTTTTACAAAGCAGCCATTCACTGCCTTAAAATACCTATACATACCCTTCCATTTTCCCCTAAAATTTGTCTGACTGCCAAGTATGCTTGCCATCATGTTATCCTTAGCTGACTTCTTTGCTAGACTCAATTTCGTAGTAAGTTCCTTCAATTTCTGCTTGTCAACCCAAGTTGCGACACCAAGTTCACTTGTATGGGTGGGATGGTTGGTCAAGATGCTGCTAAGTTGCTAGCAAATTACAGGCTCGTGAAGAAATATCCAAAAGCCTCCACGCGAGCCGGGCGTGTCGCTCCATGTGTGGCCCCAAGTTCACTTGTATATGTGGGATGGTTGGTCAAGATGCTGCCAAGTTGCTAGCAAATTACAGGCTCGTGAAGAAATATCCAAAAGTCTCCACGCGAGCCGGGCATGTCGCTCCATGTGTGGCGCTGCCTCAACATGTTGACGAGCTCGCGAGAGAAAGTAGGCCAGCAAGTTCGCTAGGATAAGCAGAATCGCCAAGCAATTACTGACTGCGGAAAGGGTCTCCAACCTTGCTCCATCATTCGAAAGAGATTGCTTTTTCGATGGACATGATGATATGCTCTTCATGTACATGGGGTGCATCAATGTTCACCGAAGTTCCATCTACACAGCCTACAACTTGAGGCATTTGAGCTTTATTATATAAGTCTTGTACTATTTGTTGTAGTTTTTCTGGCGAATGTGATTTCAATAGTTATCGAGAAGTCAAATAGTCGACGTCATCCATGAAAGAACCGGTACCATTTGTTTTATTTTTATAAAGCAGGCCATTCACTGCCGTAAAGTACCTATGCATACCCTTCCATTTTTCACTAAAATTTGTATGACTGCCAAGTATGCTTGCCATCATGTTATCCTTAGCTGACTTCTTTTGCTAGACTCAATTTCGTAGTAAGTTCCTTCAATTTCTGCTTGTCAACCCAAGTTGCGACACCAAGTTCACTTGTATGGGTGGGATGGTTTACTAACACGTGAAGGGCAATACTGTACTAGTACACGATGGTATAGCACTCACCATAATGCAAAATGTTCCTATGACAAATTGATGAATGCCACCATTTGTGCCTTTAATACTGATAAACGAAGATAGTTTGACCGATTATGGCCTCAATTCAATTTATTTATGGACATAAGAGAGCGAATACGTAATCTGTCAGAAGAAGGTGAAGGAACTCTGAACGTCAACAGGCCCATGTTTCACACGTTGCGCGTCTTGTGGTCGCCTGGTTTCTGATTGAATCAAATAGGATGACCCAAGGCTGGCAAATGAACCGCGTTTGAATACATTCGATTTTCTAGATTTGTCTGATTTTTCAAAATAATCACAACTGTGAATATTTAAAGTCCGTAAATTTAAGGTTAAGTGTAGAGAACAGTGTAGTTCCATTCAAAGAAACAAAGTTAGTTAGTTTATCTCATCAGCTATTAACACCCTGGTAAGTACTGCAAGTTCGATTATGAGCTTTCTGGTAGCATTACTGAAAGTGAAAACAGAACGTCGATATCTTTGATGGCTCACAAGTTATTTAATGTGGACAACTTAATTGAAAAATCCTACGTATATATCCTACAGTAATTTGCAAGAAATAAGCTTTATAATTATCAATAATCAGTGAAATCATTTGAGTGATTTCAGATATTAGCGCCCATAAATAAACTCACAAACTTCCTCTCTTTATAAATTGCAATATACGTAAGTTGTTAAATTGTATCATTACATTATGTTTTCTAAAATAGCTCTTTAATTTTGATTAATAGCCCTCGTACCCCTCAGAATGCATTTATATCTATATATAGTAAACAGAGTTTTGTCTGTACTGTACATTGCCCAGAATTTAAAACGGTTGGTATTTATGTGTCCGCCTCTGTGGTGTAGTGGTTAGCGTGATTAGCTGCCACCCCCGGAGGCTCGGGTTCGATTCCCGGCTCTGCCACGAAATTTGAAAAGTGGTATGAGGGCTGGAACGGGGTCCACTCAGTCTCGGGAGGTCAACTGAGTAGAGGTGGGTTCGATTCCCACCTCAGCCATCCTGGAAGTGGTTTTCCGTGGTTTCCCACTTCTCCTCCAGGCGAATGTCGGGATGGTACCTAACATAAGGCCACGGCCGCTTCCTTCCCTCTTCCTTGCCTATTCCTTCCAATCTTCCCATCCCTCCACAAGGCCCCTGTTCAGCATAGCAGGTGAGGCCGCCTGGGCAAGGTACTGGTCATTCTCCCCAGTTGTATCCCCGACCAAGAGTCTGAAGCTCCAGGACACTGCCCTTGAGGCGGTAGAGGTGGGATCCCTCGCTGTGTCCGAGGGAAAAGCCGACCCTGGAGGGTAAACAGATGATGATGATGATGATGATGATGGTATTTATGTATCGGTCATCTCCACAGTAACAAGGAAATGTACTTTTAAATTTTCCGTAATTTCTGTCTGTCTGTCTGTGTGTATGTATGTACGCGCATCATGAGAAAACGGCTGAAGAGAATTCAATGAAAACGGTATGCAAAGTTGGGGAATAAGTCGCTACAATCTAAGCCATAAATAATTTTATTCACGCTGAGTGAAATGGTAGTTTAGGGGAAGGCCTAAAATTTAATTCTCAAATATTTATGTTATTAGTGGTCCTATCGATAATACTGCATAGCTAAAGTTATATAGTATTAAATTTCCCATCAGTTATGTCTTCTGCATTTTTACCGTACGGTACCAGCTATGATAACAGATATTCATGAATTTGGTTTTTTGTTGCTAAGTCCATATCATCGCCGAGTCACGAGAAAATGGGTAAACAGAATTTAATGAAAATCGGTATGTAAATTCGGGAAACAAGGAACTACAGTCTGCGCTATAAATAATTCTGTAAGACGCCCTAATATCACAGAGTCGAAAGAAACCTAAATGTGAAAGCTACAACATATAAAGCTCATAAAATTGATCAACAATAACATTACATTGACCATTGTTTGCTGTTATGTGCTATGTGTCTTGTGTTGCTTTACTTCGCACCGACACAGATAGGTCTTATGGCGAAGGTGGGATAGGAAAGGGCTAGAGTGGGAAGGAAGCAGCCGTGGCCTTAATTAAGGTACAGCCTGGTGTGAAAATTGGAAACTACGAAAAATTATCTTCAGGGCTGTCGACAGTGGGGTTCGAACCCACTATCTCCAGGATCAAGCTCACAGCTGCGCGCCCCTAACCGCACGGCCAACTCGCCCGGTCATACCGAGTATAAGCGCCTGCCTGAATGTTGGTGGGAAGTAACTGGGGAGATAGATAACTTTCTTCTTTAGCATGCCATTCCTCAGGTTCATACATTTTCTGATACTACTGGTACGTAACACATTGGTTCATCATAGCATTCGAACTATTCAATCCCTACTCTGAGGCACTGATTGGAATGAGCAGTGTGCATATTTAACGGAATAATGGCAGAGGAGTGTTCACGGCTGTCTGCGGCCTGGTCATTCCACCACTGGAAGTTTGGACTGTTAGATTGGCACCGTAGAGTAGTACTGTTCGTTAAAATGTGCGGTTTTTCATTTGATCAAGTACTTTACACAATAACATTGCTTTTAATCGCTACATTCCTACTGACGTTTTTGTAATAACCTATGCTGACTTCAGTTAGGAAAACCACAAAGACAGTCTTTCTGAGAATCCCGTAGCGAAGCACGGGTACATCAGCTAGTCTTGAATAATTGAAACATTATTTTTCCACACTTGCCCCCAGATTAGTAGTGCTAAGAATTACTGATATAGGTTATGCTGATTTGTGGACACCTTATCGTATACTGAGTGAGAAGATGGCTTATTTGTAAGGTGTCTGTTGTTTGATTATCAGCGTACCTCCAGATATAAGGAAGGCAAACTATTTGATTGACGTTTGTTGCGACAATAACACCCAGGTTTCCAAGGAAGCGGATGGGATGTCATGGTGGAGAAGAGGAAGAGGCGACGGGTTTCTCTCCGAAAAGATGCTGCCACGGAGAGTTATGACTGTTCCGCCGTCTCCCTGCTGGTTCTTCCTCCAGAGCTTCTCACCATGGTCCTAGAACGCCTCGGATCCCTTAAGGAAGTAGCAAGAATGCGCTCGGTGTGCAGTCATTTTAACGCCGCTTGCAAACGCGTTCTCCGGGCAGCTTTCCTTCAATTAGAGGTTATTATCACAGTCCGCACTTTCTTCGTTATAATAGTGTACTAGGTGCTTCAGATAAATACTCCACAGTAGAATGGGGCTTTACCTGGAGCTTTCAGTTATTAATTAATGGCGTATGGCATCCGGAGAGGCCTGGTGCGGGTCTTTTTCTCGTAGATGGCCTATTAGGCGACCTGCATGTCTGTGAAGATGAGGGCCCTACCTATAATGATTTCTAATGCTGAATACGCCACACACACCCTACCCCCAAGCCATTGGAATTAACCAATTAAGGTTAAAATCCCCGATCCGACCGGGAATCGAACCCGGGATCCTCTGCATCAAAGGCCAGCACGCTAACCATTTAGCCGGACGGAGCTTTCAGCTTGATGCACGAAATGGCTACAAGCAACGTGAAGTGGGAGAAGTTGTCGAATGTTTCAAGGGTTGCAGACTAATTGGGAACTCAGTTTGCTGAAACACTGCGTGAGAACTCTGGACATTGCTCATGGGACCATATTCTTTAGCGCGTAAACGTTTATAGCCAAATGATAGAAATGGAACGGCCACGTTGTACAAATGCTGAACCTGTGGATATGGTGCTTGTATTTGGAGAGTGTTTTTTCATTGAATGACAAGCAATTGCGCTTTAAAAACGCAGTATCCAGACAGACGACATCTAGATCGTGGTGTGTTGAGGAATGTAGAGAATAGACTGTGCCAGCGTGGTACGCTACAAGTGGCAACTCGTCCATCGATGGCGCGGCACAGGGACCTGGATGAAATTAATGTGATTAGAGAATCTGTTGGCGCAGAATCTCATACAACTACTTGAACTGTGGTGTAAATTAGGAATACACAATGTTAAAGTGTATATAATTATAAAACATAATATACACTAGCACCATTTCAAACGCACGTAACTCAACGTCTGCAACTGGATGATCATGCCCACCATGCGGCTTCTGCGAGTGGATCGCTGAAAAAGTGAGTAGCGTTTATCTCAGCATAAATTACGTTGTTACATAAATGTCGTAAATTTATGTATGTAGTGTCTCGTTTATCTTCGGTTTACCAGGTCCCACCTCCACCCGATTTAACTCCCCATGGACTTTTATGGGTCTCTTTGCGGGATGCAGTATTACTTACAAACGGGGCTGACTTTGTGAGCAAACTTCATGTAGGGACCGCAACTATCACACCAGTAAATATTAACAAGACTGTGTGAGAGCATAATGATAAAAGTGGCATTATGAGCGGAATATTTGTTGTTACGAAAGCGTGTAACATTGTGATTTTCCTTCCTTTACGAATGTGCATGCCATGAGGGCCATCAAACATACTGCGGAGTATGTATCTGAAGCATCCGGTATATTAGCCGATCAGGACTGAACAATACGAATACCAGTCACCCCTGTCATTGATGGCAAGTGTAACAAAGGAGGAGGTTATATGATATCTTTAGTGTCGAGCTAACTTGTTCTTAAACTATACGATCTGAATAAAAGGAAAAATGGAAGAAGTCCTAACCTTCGAGAAATGAGGATATCAGTAAAAGAAAGAAAAGGGCACGATTTGAGAGAATGTGAAAGGCTCTCCAGGCCTCGCAAACCTGATACTGTCGGGGATCATCAGGATTAGACTTGACCAAGAGAGGTCAATAGAAAAGATGAACGTGAGGAACTTGACGTAAGTGGACATACTGTTAGACTCAGCGAGACTCTCCGTGATAACCAACCCACGCTCCCAAGTTTAGAGCCCCTGGAAGTCCCCCCCACGCCCCCATCCCTTCGGTTATTTCTAACGACAGGCAGGATATACCGTGGGCATAATCTACTGTTCTCATCATGTATGTCTACAGGTCATGGTGGGCCTTGCTGGTCGAATACCAGTGACCATGTAGTGACCGTTGGAATGTTATAGGGCACTCATACCACACAGTGACGAAACAAAGTAATAATAATAATAATAATAATAATAATAATAATAATAATAATAATAATAATAATAATCGTATGGCCTCAGCTACCGTGTGCAGACATTTCAATTTGACGCCATCTGGCTGTCTACTCGTCAATTTCGATGTTTCGTTCTACTCTAGGCCCACTAGATGGCAGACCGATTAAATCGAAACTCTTTTGGGCGTCTGTGGCTGAGATTTAATGAATTTTGTCGGGTAAACACCAAACGTGTTACCAGAGATCTTTTACATGCCAACATCGTACGACACGGAGTATCGAA
This sequence comes from Anabrus simplex, assembly GCF_040414725.1. Lineage (NCBI taxonomy): Eukaryota > Metazoa > Arthropoda > Insecta > Orthoptera > Tettigoniidae > Anabrus > Anabrus simplex. The sequence goes on from NC_090271.1 coordinate 144,058,353, forward strand.
TGGACTTTTCTCCGCCCTTCAAAAATCCGACTAACTCTGCCGGGTTTGAACCCGCTATCTTGGAATCCGAAGGCCGACACTCTACCACTGATTCACAGAGGCAGCTAAACAAAATAATAATAGTATCGCTTGAACTACTACAACTAAATGTTTTCATTCCTTCCCTGAAAGGGGAGTCGGACCTCCTGGCCGGTGACGCCGTCTCTCAGGCCAGGAGATTTGTATCGGAGAAGGTGAGAAGGTTGGCAGCCGTGGCCTGTACTAGAACCTGTCCCGGCATTCGCCTTAGTGCTTGCTGCTTGTTGTTTAAAGGGGCCTAACATCGAAGGTCATCGGCCCGGTTCGCCTTAGTGCGGGAGAATGGAAAACCATTCTCAGGACAGCCGATAGTGGGGACTAGCCCATCTCCGTCTCCCGAATACAGAGGCGTAGAGCCACGGTAGAGCCGTGACTACCCTTCCTCTGCTCGGTTGGCCGGTCGGATTGCAGAGCTTTTGGACCACGGACTAGCCGTGGCCACTTGTGGGCCACTCTGCACTGGAAAGAAAAGATCCATTGCTATTTGCTTTACGTCGCACCGACACAGATAGGTCTTATGGCGACGATGGGACAGGAAAGGCTTAGGAATGTGAACGAAGCGGCCGTGGCCTTAATTAAGGTACAGTCCCAGCATTTGCCTGGTGTGAAAATGGGAAACCACGGAAAACCATCTTGAGGGCTACCGACAGTGGGGTTCGAACCCACTATCTTCTGGATGTCAGCTCACAGCTGCGCGCTCCTAACCGCACAGCCAACTCGCCCGGTAAAACATCCATTAAAGGCATGGAAATAAATGACTGGGTCTCTCAAATAAGGCTGGACTCGAGTTGGTTACCACCTATTATCGAGGAGATACTCGAGTTAACAGACTGTTCAAGGTCAGTATAGGAGTTGGTGTCCCAGTAAACAGTTTCCTTCGCATATTTAATAGAATAAGGACTCCCTACTGCAACTGCAGTAGGTAGAATTAAAAATGTAGTAATAGAATATCAGAACTTATCCCCTAGTTTGGAGGTCAAATGAAGTATGCATTACAATTAACTAAAGTTTAAAATTGAATTTAAGTCTTGTGTGGTAAATATTCGAAACAGACGTGTTGCAAGAATGGATAAGTATTTATACTGTCTTCTTTCAACCTCTCAGTCCACTTTGTCCATATCCTTCTTTTGTAATTATGTTCCAGGCTTAGTTCTGTCTTTGTTCCTTCTTGTTCACGGCCTCATCTCATTCACTTGGTGTTGGCACTGAATGTAGATTAAGCTCACTTTTACAGCCCTCTACCGGGCGAGTTGGCCGTGCGGTTAGGGGCGCGCGGCTGTGAACTTGCTTCCGAGAGATAGTGGGATCGAATCCCACTGTCGGAATCCCTCAAGGTGGTTTTCTGTGGTTTCCCATTTTCACACCAGGCAAATGCTGGGACTGTACCTTAATTAAGGCCACGGCCGCTTCCTTCACATTCCTAAGCTTTTCCTGTCCCATCGTCGCCATAAGACCTATCTGTGTCGATGTGACGTAAAGCCACTAGCAAAAAAACTTTTACAGCCGGATGCCAACCCTATGTGTAGGGAATATTTACTACTGCGTCTTTCTTTGGTGGTTGGTGTTGTATGTAAATGAAGATACCCATTCAGATGAACAGAGATACTCAGTATCCAAGCCTGAGGAAATAACCAGGAGTGGTTACAATCGGCGCCCCACCCAAAAATCGAAGTCGGAGTCCTCTGAACTGAAGGCAACTACACACACTATTCAGTCAAGAAGCCGAATTGTATCTTTGCTCCTAATTTGATATAAATGTTACACTGAATTTCGTTGATGACATCTGTCAGTCAATTGTAATATATTGGGGTGTAGAGTATAAAACCGTTCATTCAGTTTGCTGTGAGAAAATCCCCAGCAATTTGCGGTACGTTCTACCGAACTGGAAAATTTCGCCCAAACTGCAAGTGGATATTAGCTGTCTGCAGCAACATTTCATGTAACGTTGCATCTAGGAAATATGATACAGTTTCTTTTGGTGGCAAGAGAGATAAAGTCCAAATATAGATTTTAATATTTAAAGACCAAAAACTTACAGAAACCAAATTGAATTATGTTAAATTCAAGATCCAGCATTAACTCTAGAACTCTGACAAATAGAGTTGCTGTAATCGATCGCGAGAGAATGCCAATCAGTTGAGAAGGGAAAAGCATTGCTTTAATTGTGAGTTCAAAATTCTGAAGGCATTTAACAGCTTGATCACAATATACGTAGTACATGTTACACAACTGTATTTTGATTCTACCCTCGTGCACCATATGCCGTACCAGTTATGTTCAATACCGAAGGAAATAGATCTGTGCATCATATGCGTTTACGTTGCATTCAAAGACACATGAGTATCTGTTCCTGCTGGGCAAACTTGCATTCAAAACCAAGTTCTCGAATCCTACATAACTCGAGTAATGGTAAGAGTAGGCTATTTACCTAAGAGGTACCGTATTCCAATGCTTCTTTTAGACGGAAGAGTGAGAAGTTGTCGAACAGAATCTTATTGAATGAGCTTATACGCCAATATCAGTTCAGTTCCTTGTGGTGCTGGAGCCTGTGGCTTGGGATTTATTTGGGACAAAGAGCAGGTTTTAGGAAAAGATTGTTGGTCCTTTCGATGTTCAATAACATATTTCGTTCATGTGATTCAATATTATATATTATTTAGAGTATTGTTACAAGACTTGTGTTTATTTTTACAATTACTCCTCAAGTTGGGATGTTTTTTCTTTGCGATGACACAACGTTAAACGTATATCCCCACCCTGCTTCTCCAACACATATTCAACTGTTTTTGTCCTTGTCTCACATGAACTAATAACGTGCATACGCAACAATGAGATCGATGTTCAGAACGTATAGGCCTATAATGTGAATGTGAAATATTTGTATCACTTTTCTAATTGTTTTTAAGTTCGAATGCTTCTTTCAGATGGAAGAAAAAAAAGACAGTCTAACCTAGTCAGCGATCGGTGACGGACGTGTTGAGTTGAGGTGCCGGGTGAGCCGGCGTGGAGTGTGAACGGTGTGTGGAAAAGTAAGACGAGAGGGAAGAGGAAGATGATAGGCGTGGATCAATATCGTGCAGCTATTGGAAGATGGCAGAGGAGATGGAGGAATGAAACAGCCAAAATTAAAGGAGGTAAAGTGGAAACAAGAATGATGAGCGAGATGATACTGGTGGCAGCTGTGATTATGGTACTTCTAACCATAGGAGGTGTAGAGGTTAACCCCGGCCCAACCCCCAGTGGCAACATGAACTGGGAAGACGTGGAGGTTATAAGAAGAGTGGTGAAAGAAGTGGTGGAAGAAGTATGCCCGTTTGAACAGATCAAAAATATGATGAAAGAACAAGTGAAGGAATTGGAACATATGAGGCGTTGGATACAGGGAAAGGCAGAAGAGACAATGAACAAAGTGGAAACCAGCGAGAGAGAAATTATATTACTCAAAGCAAAAATAAAGGAGATGGAGGAAGAGGTGGTGAAGCTGAAAGCAGAAATTGGAGACAGTAGCCGAGAACGTAGGAAGAAATGCATATTTATATATGGAGTGTCGGAAGACAAAGGAGAAGATAAAGTGCTGACAACCTACAAAGTGGTGGAAGTCATCCAGAAAATGATGAGAATTAACTTCAGTGAAGTGGATATTGATGATGTAGAAAGGATAGGTAAAAAACGGGGTGATAGGCCGATAAAACTGAAGTTGTTTTCCACCCTGATGGCGGAAATAGTGTTAAGAGGCGCAGATAATATACGGAATACAAAAATTTGGATTAAAAGGGACATGGGAAGAGAAGGGGTAAAGAATATAAACACTCTGAAGAAGCATTTGGTCCGGGCTAAAATGCAAGGGTTGAGAGCCTATATTAAGGGCCAACAATTAGTAGTAACCAATGGACTTTGGACCAGAATGTGGACAACGAAGAAATTACGAGAAATGGAAGAGAATAGGAAGGACGAAGTGGTAGTGGGGAAGAGTATGGAAAAAAGGCAAGTCAAAGACAGTAAAATGGGCGGAAACGGTCATGGAGGCAAAGAAAGAACCAAAGAAAACAAGGCACTGGATCTAAGCTCGCAGCAAGAAGTAATGAACTTGACAGATGAGATTTGCAAATCGATCGAAGAAGGAACCAGCGAATTCGTAAATGAGATGAGGAAGGAGATAAGGAAGGAGACCAGGGCGACAAGGGCACTAATTAAGGAGCTGACCTCGGAGTCCCATGTGAGAGAAGAAAGGAAGATACAGGGAGCGATTGTGGGGGCGGAAACTCAAGATTTGACAAGAGCGCACAAACCAAGTGAAAATACGGCTGGGAGACAGGAAGAAGAAGCAAGAGGTGCACTGGCGAAAGGGAGAATTGAATTGAATTGAATTTAATTGAATTGAATTGAATTTATTGATCGTGATTTACATGCCACTGAGGCTGAAAAGCCCCTTTATGTAGCGTCTTCTTATAATACAATACAGATTTATGATCACAGTAACTACATTTGTATAATATTAAAGTATTAAACTAAACATGAAAATAAAAAAATGAAAATACAGATACCAAATCCAGTAAGGTTAAGACATACAATATATAATAAGTAAGAAATTAAGTCATTAAGCCCTTCTGTTATTTTGGACTACATGGATTTAAAGAATATAAACCTAAGGCAGAGAAACAATTTTCTTCGAAATATACATATTTCTGATTGTTCGACACAAGAATGCCTGATCTCAGCCTCTTGCGTACTCCTCCAGAAAGATAGATGTTAAGAACTGCTTTAGTTGTGTACAGTTAGTGTTATTTGCGAAATGGTGAAGATTAAAGACGTTAAAGATACGTGATGCAGTGCAAACAAAGGATTTGTTAAATCTAGTGGTACGATGAAGGGGCATTTGAAGGGTGGTTTTTGTAAACCTATTATCTCTGTTATGTACCGACTCCATAGGTTTAAATGCATTATAAAGGTAGGATGGTGTCTTCAGCTTGAGAATTTTCTGCGTTGCAACAGCTACTGAGATTTCTCGACGTTCATGGAGTTTCAACCATTGTAGCTGTATGTAATAGGGTGTTATGTGTTCATCACGCCTGGCATTTGTAACGTAACGAACACATGCGTTTTGTACCCTCTGTAGTTTTATGTTCAAAGTTTCAGATAAGTCGTTGTATACGACTGCACCATAGTCAATTATTGGAAATATAAGACTTCGAACAAGTAGTTTTCGCATGAAAGGTGGTGTACATGACACGTTACGTTTCAAAATATGCATGGATGACACAACTTTTCGGATTGCATTTGACGTATGATCAGACCAGGATAAGGTTCTGTCGAAAATTAGACCTAGATTGTTAACGGTGTCACTATAATGAATATCTGTCTCTAGAATTTTTATTGCTGGGAGGGATTTGAGGTCAACAGTTTTCAGGAGTTTTGTGTAACCTATGCAAATAAGCTGGGTCTTAGCCACATTTAATTGGAGGTTATGATTTGCACTCCATTCAATCAACCGAGAGATGTCATGGTTAAAATGCGTTATACAAGAAGATGCGTTAATGGGACAAAAGTGGAAGTAAGCTTGTAAGTCATCCGCATACATGTGAAAGGTACTGCTTTTAAAGACTTCAGATATATCATTAATATAAATAGAAAAGCATAAAGGACCGAGGACTGATCCTTGTGGTACGCCACAGTTTACTGATTTCCAGCTAGAGAATCGACCGTCAACGAACGTGACTCTTTGTGATCTATTTGACAGATATGATTCAAACCACGACAGAGTACTCTGGGAGAAGCCAATTGACTTCAGCTTAGCAAGAAATAACTCATGATTAACAGAGTCAAATGCCTTAGAGAAATCAAAGAGACATAAGATAGTAAGCTGCCTCTTATCGATGGCCGCGCGAATATCATCTGTAACCTTCAGAAGAGCAGTAGTAGTACTATGGCCCTTCTTGAAGCCAGATTGGTAGGGATTTAGAATGTTGTATTTAGACAAATATTCACATATCTGCTCATGAACAATTGTTTCTAGTGCCTTACTAAGTGCACAGAGGATGTTGATAGGCCTAAAATCACTACAAACTGTTGGTGTTTTCTTTTTGGGCACAGGACGTACATTGGCAAGCTTCCACTCTAAGGGATAAACTCCATTTCTGTAGAGAGAAGTTATATAAGTGCACAAGGGAAGGAAGGAATATGTCCATGCAGGTAGAAATCATGGATACTGGAATATTATCTGGACCTTTAGCTTTAGTTCGTATTGATCTGACTGCTTTTTCTACCTGTGAAAGGTGTACGTACATGAAATAGAATTTATCTCTGTTACTCGGAGTGAGATGTCTATAATGTTTGGCAGTCTCTGATACTTTGGGAGAGTTGGAGTTAAAGACTGATGTCATGTAATATTCACTTAATTCAGATGGAGTAACAGGCATTCTCGCTATCTAGAGAGTGACTGACTCCAATACCAAGAGATTTTGCTGCACGCCAAGAAGCTGAAGTGCTCTTACAATTACGGAAGATGTTGTACGTATACTTCACTTTAGTGTTCCTAATTACTTGTTTTGTCTCGTTACGTAAGATCCTGAATTGCTCGTAATCATCTGGAAGTTTAGTTTTAATAAATTTCTTCCTAGCTCTGTCCCGTTTACTTATCAATTCCTTAATACGCTTATTGAACCATGGTGATGACCGGTGTTTTACGAGAATTCTTTTTTGGGGCGCATGCTTGTCATAGAGTGAAAGTAAAAAGCTGTTGAAGAGAGATACTTTTTGATCTACGTCATTAGACTGAAAAAACATATTCCAGGGTAGTAATTCAGCGTCAGCACGAAGATTGTTCACGTCAAATTTACTAAAGTCTCGAATAAGAATAGTTTTAGGAATTTGTTTTGGAGTGGATAAAGTGAATACAGCATACAGCAAGTCATGACCAGAAAAACCGGCAGCTGGTTCCTGTCCGTATTCCACTACCAACTCATTGCAGTTCGACGAGATTATGTCGAGAGTACTATCGGAAGTGGCAGTATGAAAGGTTGGATTGAATGGAAGGCAGTCAAGGTTACAAGCGTTGAGCACATTACGTATATTTTCGCTTTCAAACGTCCCAGTTCCGAACCGAGCATTAACATCGCCCACAACGAATATATATTTATAATTCATAACATGAGAATACATATCATTCAGGAATGTATCCATGAACCCTACTTTTGGTGGACGATATATACAAGCGAAAAGAATTTTAGTATCTGAAAGGGCTATATCAAGGATTATGTACTCAGGTTTCTTACTGAACTCTCCAGGAGATTTACTAAGTACACTACATTTTATGCTATTCTTCAAATAAACTGCAACACCACCAGCGGCTCTGTTTAATCTGTCGTTACGGAAAATATTATACCCATCGAGACAGATGGCAGAATCTGGTACTGAAGGTTTAAGAAATGTTTCACTGACTGCGATAATATCAAACGAACTCTTGCCGAAAATGTGCCGGAACTCAGATATATGAGAGGAGTCGACAAGAGACTGAGAATTGATATGAATGACTTTAAGATTTCTTGTGTTTCTCACACTAACACCGTATAGTAAATCAGATAAGACACACTCATTACTTGTCATGAGTACAATATGGTAATAATAATAATGTTATTTGTTTTACGTCCCACTAACTACTTTTTAAGGTCTTCGGAGACGCCGAGGTGCCGGAATTTAGTCCCGCAGGAGTTCTTTTACGTGCCAGTAAATCTACCGACACGGGGCTACAATATGGTACAAAGGGTTCAATAGTTCAATAGCAGATCGTTCAAAGAAGTACGATGATTTTAGTAGCCTATACAAATATAAAATAATTTTAGGATTTAGAAATTATGTGATAAAGTGAGAAAAATAAATGAGTAGAAAATTGGTTATAAAATGAATCGCGTTAGCAGATATTTCTAAGTATTAAAAAAAATTATAACTAATATACTACGCTAAATAGAATGGTTGCGAAAGAGAGAATTTTGTATTGTTAGCCTCGCCAGAATTATCTCTACTTCTCGTCCTAAGTATTTCCAGTAATAGAGTGATACACAGGAATACAAAGTATCTCACCGCATCATTTCAGTGGAGCTGGGTAGCGTTTCTTCAGTTCCTCAAGGTCACGTTCCGTCTTCACTCGATGTTTCACATCACCAGCGCGCACCATTATAACACCATCCATAGTCCACACTGAATTTAGTCCGAAATGGCTCACAGCACGTTTGAGAATATCAGTACGGGTCTTAGTTAGGTCCTCCCGTATAGTTATACCGCTGTTCTTTAACAGCCTCTTTGATTTGAAGACTGCATTTCGGTAGGCGTATGAAACAAATTTCACAATGATGGGCCTGGTTTTGTTGTGACTTCTGGTACCAACTCTGTGTGAACGGTCGATCATCGCTGGATCAAGTGGGACATTGATCCGAGTGGCAATCTCCTGAATGCGCTTGTCCGTGTCTTCCCCTGCAGTTTCAGGTACTCCAAATATACGTAAACTGTTCCGACGTTGATAACTTTCCAACTCATCTGTCCTATCGTCTAACTGCCGTTGAAGTTCAGTTATTGCCTCGTCTCGTCTGCTGAGTTCACATTTTAATTCTCTTATTGCATCGGTATTAAAATCAATACTTTCCTTAAGTTTCTGTATGACCTTATCGGCTACTCTGTCTACAAGTTCGTCGAGGAGTGAACTGTTCTTAATGAGGTTATCCAACGTTAGCGACACCGTAGTATCTATAACCTCCTTGCTTACACTGGTTCGCAAAGTGTCCGATGGAGTGCACTGATCATCACAGGCCAAGATGACAGGTGTTAAGGATAACGCTAATATTTGGGGATGGCTTGCTTATGAGTTGAGGGTCCTAGTTAACTGTGAGTGAATATGGTTTCATTTAAGGTGGTGAGTTGTCTGGTTTCTAAAGTTAATAAATATTGTGAAATAATAGAGGCTGAATAGTGCTCAACAGTAATGCAACGTAAGGTGAATAAATTGCACACCGGCACTACAATGGAGGTAATACGAAGCTAGATTTGCAACTTAAGTAGGATGTAAGAGAGGGCAGTGCTCAAGAAAGAATGCGCTGAGTGCGAACCCGGCCGGAAGTGACATACTCTCTGTCTAAAGTGCAGATACAGTCGGACACAGCATTGTACTCGGCTCAGTAATACGTTGCCAGTTTTAGTTTCTTTCTCCATTACTGCCATATTGCCAACAGATGAGAATACCTTGTTGCAGTAGTTATATTTGTTTTCGTTCTATCCCTTTTCTTAATAGCAATATTGAGATTTTTTGAGGTTTTGTTTTATACCTGAAAAGATATCACTGCACCATTGCCATTTGATTATTATTATTTACATTAATATTGCCTTTTCCTTTGTTTGTTGTTAGTTATGTTTACTTTACGAGAGTTATTATATGTGCATGCCAGCTTATGCTGCCTAGGTTGGACATTATTATTTTTCTCCCTTAATAGATCAATAAGGCTTCACTGCTGTAGATCTGGAAGAAAAATAAAGACATATACCTATCTATCTATCTATCTATCTATCTATCTATCTATCTATCTATCTATCTATCTATCTATCTAAGAAAGAAAAGATCTCGAAGAGAATCTTATTGAATGAGCTTATACGCCAATATCGGTTCAGTTCCTTGTGGTACTGGAACCTGTGGCTTGGGATTTATTTGGGACGAAGAGCAGGTTTTAGAAAGTGAATTTTAGTGAATTTTAGCGTATGGGGAGATTAAATTAATCTCAGAATTAAAAGCAAGTGTACTGTATATATCATACATATTTTATTATTATTGAGCTTTTACGGCCACATTGGACCACTAGTCAGTTTCTGTCCGGTCTTCTATGATGTTTTATTTTTTCCTTTCTGTTCTTCCAGTATTTCTTCATTCTATCTGATCTTCGTTGTCGTTCTTCTTCTGAAAATATCCTTTCAGTTGTTTCTGTTTTATCAATTTTTGGTACGAATCTAATTTTACTATTCTTCAATTTATTTACTTTGTTTGATTTATTCTTTAAATTCTCCAATCTTATGTCTAATTATTTCATGTCTCATTTATTTTTTTATCCAGACAGGTTGTTGTTTTTGTTTCCAAAGCTTTTCCAAAATTCTGCGTGTTAACCTGCCTTGAGGTGTTCTCAACAGATGATCGAAGAATTATATTATCTTCTTATGAAATTCTTTATAGGTTCTATTTCCTGATATACAGCTGCATTTGGGAAGATACGCCATTCTCCTGCTTTTTGGTACTTCTTATTAATGCATGTTCTTAAAATTTTTAAAATGTTGTCTATGTTATTCTTTTGCCTTAGTATAAATAATGTTTTACTTCCATAAATTATTTCAGGTTGGACCACAGTCCTATAATGTTTCAGTTTTGTATTTATTGACAAACATTTCTTGTGTTATGTATTTCTGGTTACATTTTGGGCTTTGGATAATTTATTCGTTCTCTCTGTCCAAGAATTTTTTTCATTTAAATTGTATGTTATACTTTCTCCAAGGTATTGAAATTGTTTCACATTTTCTATTTCATTCCCACATATCAGAACGCTGCTTATTAAAAGGGGATCTATTGACATTATTTTCGATTTTTCAAATGAAACTGTTAATCCTATTTTTCTAGCAATAATTTGGAGACTTGTGATTTGATTCCGAGCTTCATGAATGTTATTAGCTAGTAATGCCAGATCATCTGGAAATCCTAAGCAATTTAGGCTAATTTCATTTTTAGTGTATCCAATTTTTATATTTTTGTTATTCTCTTTATACCATTCTGTCATCAAGTATTCCAGAGTACAATTAAACAAAAGTGGTAATAATACATCACCTTGTCTTAGTCCTGTTCTGAATGTGAATGCTTCGGATAATTCTCCTCTAAACTTCACCTTTGATTTAGAATTTGTGAACGTTAAGCTTATCATTTTAACTAATTTATGGTGTAATCCAAAATTTCGTAATATTTTTAATACTGAAGGTCGGGGAATGCAATCATAAGCTTTCGGAAAGTCTACGAAAATAATAATCATTTGTTTCTGTTGTCTTTTGTAGATATCCATTATTAATTTTAGTGTTATGAATTGATCTGGACAACTACGCCATGGTCGAAATCCTCCTTGGTACTCCCCTAATTCTTTCACCAGTTGACATTTGCACCGGTTGTAAATTATTCTCGAGAATATTTTATAAGTACAATCCAGGAGTGATATTCTTCTATAGTTATCAGGATATGTTCTATCTCCTTTTTTGTGTAAAGGGTGGATTACTGCAGTTGTCTAATGGTCCGGTATTGGTAAAGTGATTCTCTATTTGATTCCGCTACATTTTTCCACAACTCGGCAAATGTTTGGTCTTCCCCACAAGCTTTATAATTTTTCAGTTCTTTAATGACTTGATCATCAAAGCTGGGTGGATCGATATTTTAATGGGCATGTCCGTGTTTATATATGAAGTAGTTCTTTTGGTTCTTCACAATTCTATAATTTATTGAATGCGTCTGCTAGAATTTCTGTATTATTTTTGTTATTATGTGCCATCGTTCCGTTCTTAACTTTTAACATAAGTTTTGGCGGTTCATATTTTTGAAGTTGTTTACTAAATATTTTATAGTAATCTCTAGAGTTGGTCATTTTGTGATCTATTTCTATTTGTTGAATAATGCTTTTTTGTTGTTGTCTTTTAATATTTCTGATTGTTTTTGGGTTAGCTTTTCTTGGTAAATTCTTCATCGATGTCTCTGTTTTCTGACTTTGATGATTTAACCATGCCTGGTGTCTACTTTCAAATGATTTATCGCATACCTCATTCCACGAATGATGCTCCTTCCTTGGACATGGTAAGGGTATTTTCTCAGCTAAGTCTTTTAGTTTCGGGATGATCTCTTTTAATTTATCTGTTTTATCAATGTCTTGAGTTAGTTTTTTATACTGTTCATTGTTTATTAATTTATGGGGATCATAAACTGTTCTCAATTTATATTTTGATTTTGGTTTCTTTACTGGTGTGAGTTTAATTTTGATTTTCACCATGTAATGGTCTATTCCTCTATTCCTCTAAGTACTTTTAACATTTTGGATTTCCTTATGATAATTCTTTTCGATAGAAACATGATCCAATTGCCATTCTCCTTTCCTCCAATCTGGGCGTTTCCATGTCTTAAGTTTATTAGGTTTTCTCAGAAAATAGGTAGGTTTTGATATCATATTATGGTTTCTACCAAATTCTATCAATCTTATGCCATTTTTATTGGTCTATTTTTTGAGCTGGAAATATTTCTATTATGTCCCTGTATCTCGTTTCTTTTCCTAATTGTGCACTGAAGTCGCCGATTAAAATTTTGGTATGACTTTTATTTATATTTGTCACTGTTTGATCTAGGAGGTCCAAGAATTCATCTACCCCTTCTCTGGCTTTTCTCCTATTATGTTTATCATTTGTAGGAGCGTGGGCGTTAATTATTGTGTAGATTTTTTCGACGCCTTTATTGTCAGCGTCGCAAGTCTTGAGGATTGCCCCTGAAAATCTATTATCGAATCAATTATTTTCAAATTAACTATGAATCCTGTACCAAGTTGTGGACAGTTCCTCATCACTCTTTCTCGAGGGATGCCTTTGTACACTCTATACCCTTGGGATTCCATGGGTTCCTGGACTGATTTCCTCATATATTGTAGTCCTGCTATAAGGATCCCTTGCTTGTCTTGTTCATTAGTTAGGATTTTTAATTTTCCCACCTGTGCCAAAGAGTTGATGATATATATGTTGCTGAATAGTTTATCTGTTTCACCTTTAATCTTTGGTTTAGTCGTTGATTTTTGTCTTGGGTATTTCCAGATGCTCCGCTTCATCTGACTCATCTTTCAAGCGACTACCCACCGTATCCGAATGCAGTCTTCCCTGGCTAGTACCAAGTGGTGGAAATTTACCGAAAAGACTTCCGTCCATTCTTCGCTGTCAAAGGCATATAGCCTTGGATGGAGCAAGTTCCGAGTTACAACTGTGGTTGTGAACGATAGAGGTTGCCTCAAGATGTTCTCTGGCTGTCATTTTATGGTATTGAGCCAACCCTCCTCCTTTCCCCGGGCTTGGGACCGGCAACAGCAACTACTCAGCTACTCAATCCACCCAGTAGGTACTGTAGGCGGACCATACATACTTTATATAAACAGTTTATGTTTTTCTTATTGGTTTTCTAGTGTATGTATACGAACACTTGACTATGCGAGTGCAAGCTGGTATATAGATAAATTTTGGGCCACAGAAAATCAGTTTCAAGTTGAGTGGGATGGTCGCCAGTGAATAAGTGTGTTCGGTGAATTAGAAAGACGTAAGAAGAGCAAACTGATATTTACAAGAGAAGTCAACTGATTTATTGAACGCTACATTACTTAGAAGCATGATTTTTTCGCATTAATTTTTGAACGATTTTGCAAGAAGGATACCAATTTTCGCGTTATTTCGCGAAATAGATATTGCCGTATCGCTTTAATTTCGCTTTAATGAAATTCTAAAATTAATTGTTAAAGGTTTCATTATTGTGGTTCTGAATTATTTATATGAATGGTAGATGTATAAATTACTAGTAAGCTTCCAATATCATTTCATTTTATTCCTGATTAGGATTACATAGCTCTTACTTTGCAGTATCATTGGGCCATCCTACCCATTCCTTACTTTGTGAAAAGATAACATAGCACAGGTTCAAATGGGGCTCTCTTTCATTAGTCGTCTCCGGTCATTGGCAAACAAATTGTACTTCGAAAAAAATCGCTCTGCATCAACGGATGAGCAGGGAATCCAAATAGGCTTTAAAACAGAATTTGCAAATTTCAGGTGTATTAATTTTAATGCTAGCAGTGACTGAATTATTTCAACTTGTTGACCGGGATTTTCTTCAATTTGTTTTCGCAGAATATCTTTAAAAGCAAGGTACCCAGCAATAATATCAGACTGCTTCAACATTTTAAAGCCAGACAATTTTTGTACTTTTTCACTCAGTGACGAAACATTTGTGTAGTTTGTTCGAATTACATTAGTTGGATGAAACAAATCATTCAAAAGTCCAAATAAAATGTTAGCATCACTTCGGGACATGTGCTTTTCAATCTTCTTTACAACTAATACACTAACATTTTGGAAGAGACGAGTCGCTTCACTTTTTAACGATACACTGAATTCTTCATTAATCTTACTAATGCCGTAGTTCACCAACATGGCCAGAAGCATTTACATTCATTCTATCTTTCAGTTCTGTTATTTTCGAAACAAACAAGTGAAAATGTGGATAACTAGACCCTTCTAATTTCAAAACAACGTCTGCAATAAACTTGCAATTTTCAAAAACAAACGCTGCTTGGGATTTTACCAGTTTGCAAAATCTGTCATCTTCCATTTCTGCCAGCCAGTTTACCACTGGTACAGGTTTCAGTGACAACTGTTAGAAAAATGAGTGGACGATATCTACATTTGCATGTATGTAAGAGGCAGCTTTAAAACAACTTTCCCATCTACTCGACAAAGGCTCGGGATAAATTGAAATTGACATACCTGGGAAGTTTTCTTGACATATGAAAACAGTTCTTTGTTTTTGACACAATGGCATTAAGTTCTTTCAAATTCTTTTGCAGGACATCACCGAACAAACCGAATTTATGAGCCCAGCAAATGTTGTGAATTAAATGTTCTCCCATAATTCCCTTAAGCAGTTGACAACCTTTTAACATACATGGGGCGGAATCAGTTATCACATTCTCATGGTTGATTTCAAAATTATGCAAAACATGCAGGATTGCTTGAGAAGACGTTCTGCTGTTCGCAGCATCTAGAAACGCAGATTCTAACAAAAATATTTCATGTTCAGATTCTGGATCTTGAGTTTTGATCAAGACTGCGAACACACAGCGGCCTGAAGAGTCGGTAGTTTCGTCGCAGATAAGAGCCAAGTCCGTTTTCCCTTCCAAAGACTGTTTGATGCTTGCTATTACTTCGTTTGAGCAATGGGGGACGTACTGTTTCCTTAGTTGGTTGGCTGTGGGAAGGTCTCCAGATCCTAACCAATAGAAAAAAGAAAAATCTTTATCAGAAAGAGATCTTAGAAAACCTAGTCTTACTATTACTGATCGTTGATTGTGGAGGTTTAATTGATAGACTGTACATACCTGGTACATACTTTTGAAGCCATTTCCAGACTGCAGGGTCGTCTACCTTCTCCAGCGGGATGTTGACTTTGAGTAGCATCGCTGTTGCTTCGTGAATAAATTCTATTTTTTCACTCAGCTTTCTTTTGCATATCTAATGAGAGTTCTATTGTTGCCTGCCGTTTCATTGTTGGAGTGCTAAATTTACGTTCTGAATGTTCCTTATTTTTAAAACAATGTTTTGAGACAGTATCTTTTTTCTCCCACTCAATACGAACGTTACAAAATTTACACATTAAATATTGCTTTCCGAAACTTATAAACCTTCACTCGCAAACTGTTAAGCTCTGCTGTGCACCGAAACACTTGTCGAGCGACCCACCTTCGCTACTGTCTGTGATCACTTTCTTAATTTTACCTGACCACGAAGCCGAAATACACCAGACAATTGTGCTGCTTGTAGACGTCATTAGGGATTCCAGGATTGCACTATGCCGTGAGGAGACAGGCTGCGGTAGGATTTCCAGCCACCACAAGAACAACATTCCAAACATTTCGTTTGGCAAGAATCCTGGAGCCAACCCCTTTTCTTTGATGCCATGTCTTAAAGAGATTTTCGAGAACATTAATGATAACATATTTCTTTCCTGTTGATGAATTTTTGTTCGCTCTTCCTTTTCTTTTCATACATAATCTTGGATCAAAATGTCAAGCTCGTTATACACTACAGCTTTCGCTGTAATATCGCGCTTATCGCGAAATAATTGAATTTCGTTTTAAAGTGGCCTTATCGCTTTAATTCGCGAACATAATATCCATATTTTCTTAACCAGAAACATATGATTCGTAAAGATATCGCAAAATCGCTTCAAAATATTTTTTGTTGCGTTTATCGTTAATGCGAACAAATCATGCCTCTACTCATTACTGCTAAAACAAGCTCGGAGCAACGTGACAGATTTGTGGCCACAGTTTTCTAGCACTGTTTTAAAAGGGAGCAAAAGAAATCTCAAATTTATGGAAAATTGACCCAGTTTTCAAAACACCACGGCAACGCCATGTTAAGATGAATTGGTAGTTGATGAACGGATGCAGGACGCAGAAGAAAGGTTTCGAGTGTGTTTAATGGTTACATGGACATCATAATTCAGCAACTTAAAGTGCACTTTGGAAGTATGAATGGCATCTCAGCTAAGTGAATATTATGCTGCAGATGTATCTACTACTTTTCCTCTACAAGTGATTGGTTTTCGATCCATAACTAGAGACCTGCACGGATATCCACGAAATTAGTGTCCTGGCGAATGCAAACTATATGGTAGTGCGGATGATTTTGCGGATAATTTCCAAATAAAGATGGTTAAGTATTGATTTTCGCTCGGGCATACCCAGGTAAATCTCGACAAGTCAGTCTTTCATACACTTCATGGAGTTATTTTTGCTAGCGTTAGCGACCTCTGACATTGGTATGGGAGAATGGTGAAATATAGAGAACCTTGAGACCATAAAGCAGTAAATCTGACCCGAGCTTAACTGTCTCCTGCCCGCAGTTAGTGGAAGGAAGGAACAAAGGCTCCGAAAGAGAACCGCTCAATACGTCGGTAGGTGTCACAAGAGAAAATATCTCATAAGCATGTATGTGTAAACATTTTTTCATCCAGTTATATCTTTAATTCCAAAGCGATGACCTATATTTTTTGGGCTTAAACGTTTCCTAAAAGTCCAAATTAATTTTTAACATCAAACCCCGCGAAGGTGTTGAGGAAAATTTTCGAGATATTAAGGAAGGTAAATGTAAGCTGAGAGAAATGAAAGGCGAAGGGCAGAGAGCATAACAACATGAATGTGTAAACATTTTTTCATCCAGTTATATCTTGAATTCCAAAGCGATGACCTATATTTTTTGTAGGCTTAAAAGTTTCGTGAAAGTCCAAATTAATTTTTAACATCAAACCCCGAGAAAATGTTGAGGAAAATTTTCGAGATATTAAGGAAGGTAAATGGACGGTCTAGTTTCAATGCCGTAGGATATTCGCCGTTTTTATACATATCAAATATTGTTGTACGCAGAACATTTTAAATGAAATCATCGAGGACCGTCACTGGCTTCTTCCTCTAAGGGTTCTTCTCCGGCGACCTGAACACCGCATTATTTTTATTTCCGAAGCTTGTTACATCCTCTGTACTGTTTGCAGGCCGATACCACACGCGAGTGCTGTCTTCTTTTGAAGCGTGGCAACATGACGTTCCTCACCTTCTCCGCCTATGAACGCCTGCTGTTGCATGCTTACCAAATACAAATACACTTTAAATACGATTTCCCTCGCCTGTCGACGGAATACTTGTCTTTTTGCTCTTCCTGGATCTATCGTACACACGCAAATAATTCCCTAAATTCATTGATTATGATATTTACAAATAAAACTCGAAACATTCACTCGTGACCCGCACAAACAAGCACCTCTTACTGAAATGATTCTATTGGCTCAGCGGAAAACACGTCATATTACAAAGCGCGCGAACGTTACTGCGCAACCCTCTTCAAACCGCCTTCCGGGCTGCGTTCTACTCTAACACATCTATCCGTTTCAATACCTTGGGTGTAATATAGTTAAATAGTTGCAATATCCGCGGATAACCATTCCCGGATACGGATGCGGGTGCGGATGAAGGAAGTGCGGATGTAGATAATATTTTGTATATCAGTGCAGGGTTCCATCCATAGCGATGGAAGAGACTGGAGGACGCGATTAGCATAGTGCTGGCTTCCCATCCAGAAGGCTAAGTTCGAATGCCAGCTGATGCTTGGTCAGAAAGGGCATCCGGCCTTACAAAACGAAAATGAGCCTGGGTGACTCCAGCGACGCCAGAAATAGCTGGGATAAAATGAAGACAATTTTCTTAATGATGGAGGAGTTTCGTTTACTTTCAAAAATAAAGGAGTTAACCGTAATTGTGGAAAATATTGCTGTTGCCAGCGGAGTTCCTGATCTGTGTATAGTTCTACAACTTCTTCTTACTTTACCAGTCACTACAGTAACGACCGAGCGCTCATTTAGTAAACTAAAACTAACGAAGATTTATCTTGGCAGTAGAATGTCACCGATGAGACTGAGTTCATAATCTGTACTCTCCACATTTTTTATTTCGTGTGGCTATTTCTAGCCGAGTACATTCCTCATAAGGCAGACCCTCCGATGAGGGTGGGCGGCATGTGCCATGTTTAGGTAACTGCGTGTTATTGTGGTGGAGGATAGTGTTATGTGTGGTGTGTGAGTTGCAGGGATGTTGGGGACAGCACAAACACCAGGCCCCGGGCCACTGGAATTAACCAATGAAGGCTAAAATCCCCGACCCGGCCGAAAATCGAACCCGAGACCCTCTGAACCGAAGGCCAGTACGCTGATCATTCAGCCAATGAGTCGGACTACTCTCCACTAAAAGTGGAGAAAGCAGAAATTTTGACATCGAGAATTTCGCCATTGGGTTCCTGTCGAAGAAGCAAAGGCTGTTTGGAAACTTGTGAGACAAGTCCATTCTTATTCTTCTGATTATCATTATTTGTAAGTTTAAATTCACCTCTGAGATATTAATATGACATGCGTAGTTTCGAAAGATTCATTATTAGCATGGCAATACAACTTTCGACGTGGGGGGATATGAGAAGTGGGGGCCAATATAGATTTTTGCGATAAGGCTACTGATTATTGTGTCTCTTGTTTGCAAGATATATTATTGTTAAAACAATATTTCAGAAGTTTTCGTGCAGATATCCCAGCAATAATTAATGAACAAGGGGAGTGTGTATGTGAGGATCTTCAAAAGGCAGAAGTATTCAGTCAGCAGTATGTAAAGATTGTTGGTTACAAGGATAATGTCGAGATAGAGGAGGAGACTAAGGCCAAAGAAGTAATACAATTTACATATGATAACAATGACATTTACAATAAGATACAAAAGTTAAAAACTAGAAAAGCGACTGGAATTGATCAGATTTCTGGGGATATACTAAAGACAATGGGTTGGGATATAGTACCATATCTGAAGTACTTATTTGATTATTGTTTGGTCGGAGGAGCTATACCAGATGAATGGACAGTTGCTATAGTTGCCCCTGTGTATAAAGGAAAGGGTGATAGACATAAAGCTGAAAATTACAGGCCAGTAAGTTTGACATGCATTGTATGTAAGCTTTGGGAAGGCATTCTTTCTGATTATATTAGACATGTTTGTGAAATTAATAACTGGTTCGATAGAAGGCAATTCGGTTTTAGGAAAGGTTATTCCACTAAAGCTCAACTTGTAGGATTCCAGCAAGATATAGCAGATATCTTGGATTCAGAAGGTCAAATGGACTGTATCGCGATTGACCTGTCTAAAGCATTTGATAGGGTGGATCATGGGAGACTACTGGCAAAAATGAGTGCAATTGGACTAGACAAAAGAGTGACTGAATGGGTTGCTATATTTCTAGAAAATAGATCTCAGAGAATTAGAGTAGGTGAAGCTTTATCTGACCCTGTAATAATTAAGAGGGAATTCCTCAAGGCAGTATTATCGGACCTTTATATTTTCTTATATATATAAATGATATGAGTAAAGGAGTGGAATCGGAGGTAAGGCTTTTTGCGGATGATGTTATTCTCTATAGAGTGATAAATAAGTTACAAGATTGTGAGCAACTGCAACGTGACCTCGAAAATGTTGTGAGATGGACAGCAGGCAATGGTATGTTGATAAACGGGGTTAAAAGTCAGGTTGTGAGTTTTACAAGTAGGAAAAGTCCTCTCAGTTTTAATTACTGCGTTGATGGGGTGAAAGTTCCTTTTGGGGATCATTGTAAGTATCTAGGTGTTAATATAAGGAAAGATCTTCATTGGGGTAATCACATAAATGGGATTGTAAATAAAGGGTACAGATCTTTGCGCATGGTTATGAGGGTGTTTAGGGGTTGTAGTAAGGATGTAAAGGAGAGGGCATATAAGTCTCTGGTAAGACCCCAACTAGAGTATGGTTCCAGTGTATGGGACCCTCACCAGGATTACCTGATTCAAGAACTGGAAAAAATCCAAAGAAAAGCAGCTCGATTTGTTCTGGGCGATTTCCGACAAAAGAGTAGCGTTACAAAAATGTTGCAATGTTTGGGTTGGGAAGAATTGAGAGAAAGAAGAAGAGCTGCTCGACTAAGTGGTATGTTCCGGGCTGTCAGCGGAGAGATGGCGTGGAATGACATTAGTAGACGAATAAGTTTGAATGGCGTTTATAAAAGTAGGAAAGATCACAATATGAAGATAAAGTTGGAATTCAAGAGGACAAACTGGGGCAAATATTCATTTATAGGAAGGGGAGTTAGGGATTGGAATAACCTACCAAGAGAGATGTTCAATAAATTTCCAATTTCTTTGAAATCATTTAGGAAAAGGCTAGGAAAACAACAAATAGGGAATCTGCCACCTGGGCGACTGCCCTAAATGCAGATCAGTATTGATTGATTGAAATGTGCAGTATACAAGTTATTTTTCAAATTTTAAAGTTATGCTTATAACTACGACCATGGGAAAGTACATGAATGCTCTAGACGGCTGTTGATAACAGTCTGTGCGTTGCGTTTGACCAAACAGGTCATCCGAAAAAATACAGTGGCTCACAGAATTGAGCGTACACCTGGAAGTATACAGTACTATCAATGATAACGACCAATCTCGACAAGTGGCGTATTACTGATGTACCAGGAAATCGAATAGTAAGCTCTACCGTCTATCTTTCTCAACAGAAATCCCATACCTCTGTCCATGACCTGTCCTGCGTACAAACATCGCTGCCCCATACACCACAAAATTGAATGTACAGACAGATTGATTCCTCAGTATATCCAGTTATGCAGAAGCAAGGAACGTGTTGGACGCTACAGATACTCCTCAATCTTCGTTTAGTCAAAATCAGGTGATAATGGGTAGAAGAAAAGAAACGTCTGTACAAGAACGATACCTAATTTTGAAATGGACGAAGAAGGGTAGATCTTTAGCCGAAATTGCACATGCAATAGGAAGACCGCGATCAAAAATCCAAGGCATTGTCGACAGATATAAACGCGAAGGAAGGGTACATAACAAAGTAGGAAGAGGATGGAAACCAGTGTTACAAGACAGAAACAAACGTATCATCATCCGACAACTCCGCAAAGACCCACATGCAAGTATCCCCAAACTGAGGTAGTGTTCACGATTAATCGATTGATGTCATGTGAAACCGTTAGGACTCTAAGATCGGCGAACTTCCATGGACGAGTGTCAAGGAAGAGGCCATGAATTCGTGAGATGAACCGGCGGAAAAGACTAAGGTTCGCTATAGAATACAGAAATTGTTCGGATAGCTTCTGGAACTCTGTGCTTTGTAGCAATGAGAGTAAATTTAACATCTTCGGATCAGATGGCCGTCGGTACGTGTGGCGACAACCTAATACCGCCTGTGAAGAAGGCAAGGTAGGTTCGACGGTGAAACATGGTGGTGGCTCGGTAATGGTATAGGGCTGCATGTCTGCCTCTGGAGTGAGTAATCTGCACTTTATTGACACGAAAATGGACCAGTTTGTGTGCATTTCCATACTGAACAAGAACGTCAAAGTACAGCCAAACTGGGGCTGGGTGCCCCTATTATTTTCAGCAGGATAATGACCCCAAGCAAACCGCTCACAATGTGCGGTTATGGTTGTTATATATAACGTACAGAAAAGACTGGAAACACCCCCACAATCACCGGACCTCAATACAATTGAGAATTTGTGGTGGCACTTGGAGTAAAAAGTGCAAGCACATAAAGTGACCGGCAAGGAACAAATCAAGAGGGCCCCATAGGAGGAATGGAGCAAGATTTCATCGTCTTTTACACAGAAACTCGTGGACTCTATGTCAAACGGCCTGGAAACAGTGCTGCGCTATAAAGGACGTGCAACCAGTTACTGAATATGTGGACATCTGCTGAAATTATATCATTATACACTCAACTTTTTTGACTACGTTCAATTTTGTGTGACCGATAGAAAACTTTTTCATTTGTTTTTGTATAGCCAGTGAGTATATGAGTTGAACAGTTATTACATATTGTAGCCAGATGGTCGTGCAATGCAAGTATTTATTTTTCACAATACATACGTGAAAGAAGTATATATTTTGCGTTATATTCCTACACGATTGGTGCACGTGCAATTATGTGAGCACCTTATATTTTTCTTTACAATAGGACTGTGAGCTACATCGATTATTTTCTTGTCGATGTTTATTTATTTCTGATGCATACATTTAGTTTATATGAAAAGTAAATTCTGAACGTGCTGGAAGGATCTAGTTCTGTCAGTGATGACACGCTTTCTGGATGATGCAGTGCTTGCAGTTCAGAATATATAGTTTCATTTTCTGCTGGAAGTGATAGTTAAGGAGATGGCAAATAACGGAAAAATTCCTCTCTCCTAAAAGCGAAACCATCACAGCAGATGCGCATGTCAAAGTTGAATCTCTGTCCGCACCGGTTCAAATCCACATCAAGTGCGGACTCCAATAAGTTGAGAAAATGACAGGAAGCAGAAGAAGAAGAAGAATTGTTTTTTTTTACAAAGACCACTCCACTATTTTCATATTTTAAGAAGTTCCTTAATGACATTTTAAAAATAATTTTCACTCCAAAAATGATTCGTCGGATAACGATATGTTGCTTTGTTCATAAAATACAGTGAAACGCCTCAGTTTAGACACCTCTATAGCCTGGGCACAATTTTTTATTGGATTTATTGAATGCACCGCTTAATTCCCTATACATTTACATGTTAAAAATCCTATGTACTTTGGACAGCCATTAAATGACAGTTTGGACAGGTTCTAAAACTATTTTGTTTTGCAATTTCATAATAGTTTAGTGGAAGCAATTTTAACATTGTCACTGGATATTCTTCCTGTCCAAAAGCATTTAAAAACAATATTAAGACAGAGAATCTTCCTGTAATTTGACTGATAAGCGTAACAATGAAATTGAATTTACACGGAGTGTGGCGGTCCTCGACGTAATTTGCTGGATCCATGGTGCTTGGATGTAAGTATCTAAAGAAACAATTGTGAGATATGTTAACTGAGGAACTGTCTCCCTGAAGTCCTTCGGAGTGAATTGTAAGACGCTGGTGTCTTTGGTGATTTCGATAATGTGTTGGAATGTCCTGGAACAATTGATGGATTGTCACAAAAAGTAAAGAATAAGAATAAGAATAATAAAACAGAATCAGTTTCCGTCCCCAAGGAGCCACCTACTCATCGTAAAGCTGTGTATATAAATAAGTTGGAATGTTATGAGTTTGTGCATAACCAACCAGGATGGATTGAAACTCTATTTGGAATACGTAGGATGAATCAGAATGAGCACGTACAAAAGTAGTAGAAAAATAAAACTGTCTTGTGACTAATTTTTTCGCTAAGCAGTAAAGGATAAGTACTATACAATATGCAAATAATATATAAGAAAATATTGTACCGTATCCTGTCTTAATTTTGACCTAACTCAGGGGTACAAGCACGTGGTGCGTCCGAATAGGGTCAATAGCAAAATAAAATATTATCTAATTATAAAATACACCAAAGTATATGTACAGAAAATACGTACATAAATCTAGCTAATGAGAACTCGAGAAATCGGGTAAAATGGATTTATTAAACTATAAACACAAAAGGAAACCAAACTAAACAAAAATAAAATAAATAAGATAAAACAACCGACCACTGGTTGTGTCAATCAAAGCAAAATCACACGAATTTTTACATAAATTACAATTTTCAAACCAATCGTTTACAAACGATGCGGGTAAGGAACCCGAGATATTAGGAGAGTTCCTTATGGACTGGAATGTGTCTAAATTTATGATGATGATGATGCTTGTTGTTTAAAGGGACCTAACATCTAAGGTCATCGACCCCTTGTCTAAATTTACATATTGTGGTTGAGCGCTTTGTTAAGTTCCTAGTTCTTTGCCCGAGGGCTCGATTTCCTAAACCGTTCATGATATGGGACAGTAATACCCGATGCAGTTGTAATGGCCTAAATTACATACATATTCCGATCACTCGGACACAAACATATAAAATACTTGTTCAGGACTATATCTGAATCATCCTTCCAAAATTGTCACAGACTTTATTATATGGGTCCGAACCCATGACCACAGATAAGGACAGAACCTCTCTTCCCAAAAATGGCCATAGGGCTATGTCCATTATCGAACAAATGACAACATTACAACAAAGAAATAACACACTGGACACAAAAATACAAATCACAATATGAAATAAACAAAACCTGGAAAATAAAGCACACAAATATATAAATTGTAATTGATAGAGCTGTCGGGTCAAGAACCCAACATATCTGGGCACTGGACGTTGTATATCTCGTGTAGATACAGCATAGTAGTAGCATGTAACGGCAGGGAAATCAGCTGATTGGCAACAGAAAATAACAACTAACTAGGTCTTTGCGGACAGGCAATTCCCAAACATAACGGGACTATTTGTAAACTTCCCTTCTCTAACCGACATACAGCTGAGTCGAGGGTCGCCAGCTACCTGGAGTAAGAATAAAGGGTGCATCCGGCCTTGAAAACATTCTCAGTGATACGGATAAGCGCACAAATTTGGCCAGCAAATACGACTCACGGCCTTACATAATTTCACATTTAACAGGCCGGTTCATTGTGCCATCATCATCACGCTCCAAATATAACATCACGGTTTTCATAGCCTATCACTTAACATCTCGGCCCCAGTAAATATGTACTGCCTCGCATATAAATAAACCTCTGTTCGACGCCCGGTACATACCTATGAATTTGTCTGCCACCACACTTAAAGACCCTACTCTACTTTCGACGTTGAAAAGTCTCCCCTTTGCGACTTCTCTCAGCTGTAATTCATGCATCATGCGGCAAAACATCCTAACATACACTAGGTCTAGTATAATCCGCTCTCCCGGTGCGACACTGATGGCTTAGAGTTCGCTAGATTTTTCACGAAGAATCTACCCGTACAACACTATCGTAACTCAACATAAACTGGAATAAAATAGAAATAACAGTAACACACGCCTATATCTAACCTATTATTCCCTTATTTCCCATCTAAATATTTACAACACGCATCTCGCGCACTTAGCATGCACGCAGCCCTAAACGTATTTACATTTTTTGAAATTAGCAATACAAGTGCCACTCTGGCTTACATTTAAGAGTTAATTTACCTATTTAAAATGGCCTTTCCTAGTGAATCTAGCTTCACTTCACATGCTTAAAGAACAAAAGGATTTTACTTGGCGGCAACTAACCCATCAGCGGCGAATCACATGCCACTATGTCATGCGGGCTTAGCCCATGACTACGACACACAGCACAGGAATGAAGGTCCTTTTCTCGACTCCTGAGTAGTTCATGGCTGCTATCTCCTTGATATCGGGCTGTGTCTGGAATTGTTGAATTAAATTAGCATCATCTACTTCTCCGCTTAGTGTGCTCTAATGTATGATCACAACCTTAGTATCGGCTACAATTCACTATAGCCGCCGCTTAGATGTATGTCCGATCTACGCGGCACTAAATTAAGGGAATTAGGCCCGGTTACTATCAGTCCTTGTCAGCGGTTATCTATTAACGAATCGCACGCGTTAATCTCACACTTCGCGTACGATTATTTATATATACAGACAGTCACTGGCTCTTGTCAGCTAAATCACAACGATTTTAGTTCAAGTCTAACTTCACAAAATTATTGTCTTATCTGCTCACGGTCACGATACTTCACTGTCCCCGTTCTAAATGCAATACGAGGGCGCTTCTCTTGCATACACAACTTTTATAGTTTCAGAAGGTCTCCAGTTCCGAGGGAAAGTATCGTCAAACAAACCCTCTTCCTTTGTGAGAGCTCGCCACATTTGGAAACGGTTGTGAAAATCTTGTCCTATATCCTAACTCGCTTTATTTCCAATGCGCCTGATATCTATTGGCTACGATAGTATGCATGGTATTACACAGGCCTGTAATGCACTATGTCACTATTTGAGTTCTGTACATCTATTCCTCAGAGATAAAATAAATCTGTATTTGAATGGATGTAGCACCCAAAACAAAAGTAGCTCGTGTTTGATCTGAAAATATACATAATGTTTGCTAGTAAATCTTTTCTTTCTGGACAGATGGAGAAAATTTTGCGTGAAACAGAACACGCCCTTTTGCTGGTAGATCTCCACAATATATTTTAAAAAGTTGGGCGTGTACACGTTTTTCGTAAAGACTTATGCTTGTATAAGTGGAAACTTTTCCCCAGAAAGTAAATTAAATCCAAGTTCGATTTCAATATAACAGACTTGAAATGCATAGAAGTAAAACGCCGCAAAGTGTCTCGTCGAACAACGTATTATGAGATAATCATATGCTCATACACACAGGTAAACAATTACCAACACTGAAACAAATAAGATAATTTTATGGCATTCAGTAAAGGAGAAGAAGTCCGGCTGTGTGGTTAGCGTGATGGCCTTTGGTCACAGGGGTCTCGAGTTCGATTCCCGGCAGGGTCGGAAATTTTAACCATCATTAGTTAATTTCGCTGGCACGAGGGCTGGGCGTATGTGTCGTCTACATCATTTCATTCTCATCACAACCTGCGGGTCGCCTCCGGGCGTCAAGTCAAAAGACCTGCACCTGGTGAGCCGAACACAACCCGGGAGTAAAAGTCATACGCCATTTCATTTCAAGGAGGAGAAGTTAAAAGATATTAAGTTGCTTCTGCATCAGTGAGGTATAATTGGACAGCATCCTGCACTATCATTTAGCAGTTAAGTCTTGTTAGCAGGTGCAGTTAATGTACATGACTTGTCTGATGATGAAACCGGAATTACACTATTACCATGACGAATATAATACCTAGTGTGATCACTCTGCTCTCTCAACATTGCCGTTGGTGGCCCTGCCGAAATGTGGCGCTGCACTCGCAACGAACCAGCTGCAGCAACACGTGTGCCGAATTGTCGACGAAGGTAATAACTAGTGTGCGTGCCTAAAATCATCGAGAGAATTTGTTTGTTTTGACATTTTCCGAAGGTCTGTATTAATTTCTGTGCAGTGCTTTGTGTGGACAATCAGCTAGTTTTCTATTATTTTTAGAAAATGTCGTACTGTTTGCTTGGTGGTTGTAAATCGGGTTGTGGAAGGAAGCCTGATGGTAGACGATTTTTACACTGTCAAAAGAAAATAATCTGTTTGCAAAGTGGACGAGAGTTATTCCGTGGAAAACAATTGTCGGCCGAAAGCAGAATATGTGGCCTGCATTTTTGGCAGATTTAATTATAAAGGCGGACTGTTTCGTTGTGAACAGTGAAACCGTTGAACTTCCTTGTGTGAAGTGGAAATTAAAACCAGGAACGGTGCCTCATGTTTTCTCAAATGTACCGAAATATCTGTCCACTAAGATAAAATCACGAAAAGTACCCAGTTGGAACAGGATTGAAGAGGTTATCAAGAGGATAAGGAACAAGAATCACGATGTGAGTGAAACAGTGATGGCAACAGTAAGCGGTAAAGTTCAAGGGCAGCCTAGTGGTAGTCAAATTCACGGCCAGTCTAGTTCTCTCACCGATGACCAAAAGCCAATAGTGTCTCTCAAACGGCGACTAAAGAACGCAACTCAGGGGCCTAGCCAAGTGAGAGGAGGGGGGGGCGGGGGAGCGGAGGGTCCTAGAGGTTAGACTACCCATGGAAATTTTACAAAAAGGAAATAAACAGAAACTGTCAATAAACTAAATACACATTCAGAGACATAATTGTACAACCAGAAGATCTGTTGAACGTATTTTCTAAGAAGCCTCGGAAGTTGGAATTTAGATTGTAAACTGAGCATACCACTCGCTCTAAAACTGTTGATCGTTCTCGTATTGTTCTTATTCTATTTTAATGGAAGATTTTGTAGTATACTGTATCACTTGTATCAGTGTCCTTGTAGTGAAAAGTCTTTCATGCGCACACCACACCCGCATAAGTGCATTCATTGTGTTCTATCATTATTTTGTAACTATATCGGCCGGTCTTGGCTACGCTACTAACGCAACTCGTAATTTAAGGTGAGCTAAATGTCTGTTTCCACAGCCAACGCTAGGATTAATTTCCTACAAGGGGAAGATTAAGAACACGGAATGTTTAAGGTTTTAGATGCTCTGTTTAAAAAGTACTTTTTTTTAGTATGTAAAGCACAATATTGTTTTCGCTTTTCGTAATGTTCCATTTTATCTCGTGTGTTCTCTTATTAAAGTCCAAAGATATTTCTTCGTGGGTACTGGGAATATTATTTACAACTCTCTGACAGTATTATTCATAAGTCTAAACAATTGGGTGTTGTATTTGGTTATTTGCATATCAGTGTAACCTCCACTAAAACGGCTGACCGTGTAGCTCTGCTGGAGGACGCTTGAACTCGGTGAGTGATCTCACTAGTTGTATTCGCCATGCTATTACTTTGATGTAAACACAATTAACGCAATATTATAATAAATTTCGTGCCTTATTAGGTTATCAAACATAATTTCCTACTATGATAACCATCCTTAAATTATTTTAATCTCTTAATCGGCTTATCTCCGGATCATGGGATATAGTTACCACGACCTTCAATATTAGGGGATTTGGTAAGTCAGTACCAATAGTGGTAATACACGTACAAATCATAATAACTTACAATGATAACTCTCTTTTCTTTATGGATTCAAGAGATTTTGGAAATAAGCTCTCCATATATGTATATTATTTTCTGATGCCTTGTAAGTGTAGAGTAGTTTCTGTCTAATATTCTCACCTACAATCCTATCTAGGAGTGAGCAAATTTTGACAGATTTCAGAAATTTCATTTATATTGCTTCAGTTAGGTTGTTGCCCAAGTTGTACATCATAAGAATGATTTCTAGCTGCCATTTTATACATTTTTATGTGGATTTCCTTCTTAAGATGTCTTCTAGTTGAGCCACATATTGCCTGGAATCTATTCAATTTCTAAATCTGGTTGCCCGTCTATGTTTATTTCACGCCCAAGTAATTATATTACTTTATTAGTTCTAAGGTTATGACTTCAATCACAATCTTTGAGACGGCCGAATATTTTCCTTTAAAACTCAGAAATTTTATTTTCAGGGTGGTAATTTTACAGTTACATTATTTACATAGCTGCTAGAACTGATATACAGACTGGCATAATTGTCTTCAGAGTCTTGGATATTATTTCGGATCTCCTGCAAAAGTAATTTACATCATAAAGGTATATTCCGGGATCAGATTTCTATTTTCACTTCCATACTAGGTCCTATATGTGCACAGTAAGAAGTGCAGGTGACCTGGTCTTACACCTCGATTAACATAACATTTCTCTGTGATTTAACATCTCGACCCCCTTTGGGTAGAAGTGATAGAATACATCCACGGTATCCTCTATCTGTCATAAGTGGCAACTAAAAGAGGACCGCACGACCTGTCAACTTTGGAGTGTGGTTTTATAACTACGAGTCTCTTAGCTTAGTCAGATATTGCTTCCAATAACTTGTGCCAGACTTCTCATGTTTATCCTTCCTATCTAATCTCTCTTGGTCAATTCTTATTCCCTTCCGACCAGGACATTGTTAGGTTTGCGAGGTCGGGGGATTCTTTCATTTTCACACCCTTCGTGGGCTTTCCATTTCTTTCATTGCCCTCAGCGCTCTACCTCAACAGAATTTCACTTACAAGGTGAAAAAATATTACGGTTGTTCGAGTTATACAACTAAACATTAACGATTTTTCATCCTAATGTACACAGCAGTACTAAGCTCAACGTGTGAGCTCTTCAGGCTGTATACTCGAAGTGATCCTTCAACAAGCAGAAGTGTAATTATCTTACAGATACGAAGAAAACGCGTATGGGTATTTTGTACGAAATGCAATTCTAAATCCTGCGTGCATGCTCCTCTTCTGATACACAAAACAGTTTACTCATAATATTGGTTTGTGTACACTAAAACACAAAAATGAATATTTTCTTGGAAAATTCTTAAAGCTAGGAACAAAAACGACATGTTTTTAAAAGTTAGAAAAATCGAATTCTAATTGGATTTAGTGGGCTCCATTTTAATAGTATTACGGTTCAAGCAACGTAATCACTTTTAAGGGTAACAGATGCAGCACTTTTTACGACATAGGCCTATTCCAATTTTTAAAAACTAACTGTTCCTCTGATTCACTAACATAATAATCAGGAAGAAATAGTCTTTATAATGGTGAAAGAATACTAAAATAGTTTGAGCGGCTCATGAAATCAGCCTCTTCAAACAAATAAACCGAATCTACTTTTGTCTTTCTTACAACTTATTGAGAGATAAAAGCGAAGGATGATACCAATATATATGGTCCGTTATTGGACATTATAAATTATCCAGCTAACTCATTCCTGGTTGCCAGCGTTTCGCCCTCGTGTGCTAGGCTGGGCTCATCAGTTGGTACCTAGCACACCTACCAAGACGCATGGCTAGTGCATACCGTGCATCTGATGGCCAAGCAGACATCAATTTTTAGTAGTGAGACAGAGTGTCTCATAGTGCATTGGCACTGCCGGTGGCTACAATTGGCCTACGCAGTGGCCTCCACGGTATGCACTAGCCATGCGTCTTGGTAGGTGTGCTAGGTACCAATTGATGAGCCCAGCCTAGCACACGAGGGCGAAACGCTGGCAACCAGGAATGAGTTAGCTGGAAAATTTATAATGTCCAATGACGGACCATTTATATTGGTATTATAAATTTACTCATTCGGAACAAATATTACAGATTCCCTATGGGAATCAACATCTATATTATCTGATGGCCAAGCAGACATCAATTTTTAGTAGTGAGACAGAGTGTCTCATAGTGCATTGGCACTGCCGGTGGCTACAATTGGCCTACGCAGTGGCCTCCACGGTATGCACTAGCCATGCGTCTTGGTAGGTGTGCTAGGTACCAACTGATGAGCCCAGCCTAGCACACGAGGGCGAAACGCTGGCAACCAGGAATGAGTTAGCTGGAAAATTTATAATGTCCAATAACGGACCATTTATATTGGTATTATAAATTTACTCATTCGGAACAAATATTACAGATTCCCTATGGGAATCAACATCTATATTATCTGATGGCCAAGCAGACATCAATTTTTAGTAGTGAGACAGAGTGTCTCATAGTGCATTGGCACTGCCGGTGGCTACAATTGGCCTACGCAGTGGCCTCCACGGTATGCACTAGCCATGCGTCTTGGTAGGTGTGCTAGGTACCAACTGATGAGCCCAGCCTAGCACACGAGGGCGAAACGCTGGCAACCAGGAATGAGTTAGCTGGAAAATTTATAATGTCCAATAACGGACCATTTATATTGGTATTATAAATTTACTCATTCGGAACAAATATTACAGATTCCCTATGGGAATCAACATCTGTATTAGCGAAGGATGAGGCAAAAATTTGAAGTGCACAGACAAAATTACTTTTTTTAAAAAAAACAGGGTGGAAGGTAACAGTACCGCCACACTCCGCGAGATTATTCCACATGATACACATAGGCCTAACAGTATGTGTGTGACACTTCTTGGATGAAGCACCATTAAAGGGGAAGAAAATAACTATCGTCACATGTTTACAGTGATCACCCTCCTACATGGCTTGGAACACGAGACAAATGACTATACAATGGGAACTTAGCTTTACCATGTCGGTCTAAAATACTGCGTAAATCACCTAATTACACCTTGCAACGTCGCGACCAGTATCGTGTGCCTTGCACGAGTTTAGTGGGGCCGCCAGCCAGGATAGGGACAAACTGGTTGGACAGTCGGCGGAGAATTTGAAAGTTTGCGGGGCGGGCGGGGGATTTACATGTGAAATGAGCGCTTGGACACACCACGGCTGGCTGGCAAGTACGCGGGATTTGTCCCTTTAGCAGCGGTGTTAAAATTTACAATGTTGAATAACTACAATTGTCTTGACAACTATTAAAGCTAGAGACACGGAACTTACCGAGCGAGCTGGCCGTGCGGTTAGGGGCGCACAGATGTGAGCTTGCATTCGGTAGATAGTGGGTTCGAACCGCACTGTCTGCAGTCGTGAAGGTGGTTTTCCGTACTTTCCCATTTTCGCACGAGGCACATGCTGGGACTGTACCTTAATTAAGGCCATGGCCGCTTTCTTCCCACTCCTAGCCCTTTCCTATCCCATCGTCACTATAAGAACTATCTGCGTTAGTGCGAAGTAAAGCCAATTGTAAAAAAAGACACGGAACTTAGCATTGTTCACTCCTCTTGCCAATAACTATTCGAGGTTTTATTCTGGCGGTAGAGGTACCTTCCACCTTGTATAGATAAGTTATATCTTTTTTTCAATGCCTGATATGTAAATCTATCTGTTATTATCCAGCGCAAAGTGGCTAAGCAGGTAGATCTGCTTCAAGTAGAGACTGATGAGCGAGTGGACCAGTGTGTTGGTGGTTGGTCAGCTACAATACCTTCACGTTACCGAGGACAGAAGGCTCTGCAGCGTCAATGCATTTGTCTGTACCAGGCTCACCTTCTCTGTTCCCTATTAGCACTTCTGAGGGCTTGCATTTGGGGTTATGTAACTGCTGGTATCCAGCCAATTGTATTTGGAGAACTACTAGATACGTACAACCGCTTGCTTACCAGATTGGCCGCTGTAGACAGAAAGAACAACCGGAAGCCTGCAACACCATGCACCATCGGCATAATACAGACCATGACATTAAAAGTTCTTCAAGATTTTCAACAGAAAGTTGAGAAGCAGTTGCTGCGCTTGAAAGGTGGAACGTCCAGTCGATATCGCATACTACTACCTGGAATCACAATTCTCAATATTCTAGAGAGCTGCCTCAATAAGGATCGGACTACACCTCATATCCAACTGTCTTCAGTGACCGACAACTTCGTACGTGTTCAGACCACTTATTTACTGGACGGATGCTGGCTGAGAATTCGTAGTTCTACGGGTCACCTCCATAGGTTATCTGGTACAGATATTTGGCAGTTGTGTACTGTCGTTAGACAGCTAGTTTTTCTGATAAACAGCGAATGTTTAAGGACTCTCCGAGAGGACATAGAGGGAAAAATCACTGCGGATTATTTCTCAGGGCCTTTGTTTACTTCAAGACAGTCTGTGAACATCATCGATGACATCAATCGTGTTTACGTATTTGGTTTCAACACGTTCTCGTTCGAGACTGAAAGCAAGCCCCAGCTGCGTATTCATATTGACGTCACGTGTGATTTAGATCTTATCCCACGTTCTCTCCTTATGACATCGCCAACTGTCCTCAGCTCTGGCACCCGAGTTACCCCCAGAAAACAATTGCATCCTTGCTTCTTCGAACTCAGGATTGTGCTCGAATCCATCGACCTTCTCTACCCATTCCACAGATTCTCTGACTTTTACGTCTACAGCACTTGCAATTGAATGCATCATGCGGAACATTTCTGCTATCATAAGAGAGAACAGCTGCTAGAACGCAATATTATTGATACATTAAATGTCTTCTTATGTAGTGCAATCTGTGAATGTATATTCTGTTGAGTGATGTTAATAAAATCTGATTACAATCCTGAATATTAGATTGTTCATTGAAACTTCATTACTAAAATATGAAACAATAAACTGATCCTGATTTAAAGAGAACTAATAAGATCACAAAAACGTCAAGTTCAATAATTACGAGTAATACAGTATTTAAAATGCATAGACTTACATCTTAATTACAGACAAACTAGGATTCTGATAATAATATAGTGATAATCGTATGGCCCCAGCTGCCGTCTGCAGACATTTTAATTTGACGCCATCTGGCTACCTGCTTGTCAATTCCGACGGTCATTTTACGCTAGGACTACTAGATGGCAGAGTAAACTGGATCTCTCTCGGGTGTCTATGGCTGAGATTTTTCAATTAATTTTTGTCGGGTACGCACCAAATGTATCACCAGACACCTTTTACCTGCCAACATCGTACGACATTACTACTGTATTCTGGACATTTCGGCAGCCTCCGCTGCGCCTGGGAGGAGGCCTACTCCGCCAGCTGACGTCACAGCGCGGGTGATTTGAAATGTGGGCTCTTGGCTAAGAGTGCTTGCTTAATATCGCAAGATGTCATAACCTAACACTGGCTACATGTGCAGGCTTAATTTTACAGGCCCGAGTTTGTCCCCAAGCTTAATCCTACGAGGGTGTTAACCTTGCAGACCCAAGTTCTACGCCCAAGAGGGCTAGCTTAACCTAACAGCACACGTTATCATGCATAAGAGTGCAAGCTTAAACTAACAGCCACGGATTCGACTCCAGGCTCAACCTCACAGGGGTGATAACTTCACAGACACAAGTTCGATGCTTGATAGGGTTAATCGCATGATAGTGCAAGTTTAACCTAACTAGACAAGAGGGCCGATGACCTTCGATGTTAGGCTCCTTAAAACAACAAGCATCATCATCATCACCTAACTAGACAAGATGCCTACTACACATTCTTATATAGGACTACTTCAAGGCCTCAGAGCTGAACTTGGAATTCTGAACAAGATGGTAACTGTACATTAATATTATGGGACAAGTGAGGTGGTGTAAGAATTAATACGTACACATTGCTTATATAGGAATAACTTTGGAGGACGACCTCAGGGCATTGGAGATGAGCCACTATTTTTGAACAAGATGGTGACAATACGTTGCTCGTATGGGACTAGGGAGGTGGTGTAAGGCTTAATGAGTACGAATTGCTTATATACGAATAACTTTGGTGGGCAACCTCAGGGACTCGGAACTAAGCTAAGAATTCTGAACATGATGGTAACTATACATAGTTCTAATGGGGCTAGGGAGACGGTGTAGGGCCTAATGCTAATGCTTTACAAATATGGGCATGACGTTGAAGGGCGACCTTGGGGACTCGAGCTGAACTTGGAATTATGGACAATATGGTGTCTGTGCTGATGGTTAACGCGCTGTTGTTTTTAGTGTCTCCAACACTCAAATATTTGATTTTAACTCTTCGAGCTTATACATTTGAACCCTAGAGAGTTATTATTGCCTACCGTAATGTTTACATCATTTAGAGATTAAAACGTTCTGCTCAGAACCGAAAAGCAGTTCGCGCAATATCTGTAGGGTGGCTGTGGATTTTGGAGGTGGTGTAAGGTCTAATACGTATGCATTGCTTGGAGGGCGACTTTTGGCATTATAGGACCTTCGAGCTACAGGAACTAAAAGTTAAAATCCCTGACCTGACTGGGAATCGAACTCAGGGCTCCTTCCCTTGGACTGCAGACTAGCATGCTAACTAAATTATTGCACATTAAAACGTTTCACCCGACCTTCGAGCTACAGGAATTAAAAGTTGAAATCGACCCGACTGGGGACATCACCACCACTACTACCACCATCACCACTACCTTCCGAGTTTTCAAGCGGCATTGATAAGTGGATAACTTCTTGAAAACTGCAAGGTCATTAGACAGAGCTGGTTTTGAAACTTAGCAGTATATCAATTCTATAAATTCACTGACAACGGAGAGGGAAAGAGCGAGGTCGTGACAGTATGTACTTCTCAGCAAATAATTGACTTTACGAGCAAGCTCAGTAGTCTTGGATGAATTCACTGAGACAGGAAATATAAAGGTGACTGTTTCGTGATTAGCTCAGAGCACTTACTTATTATGTCATCTAATTTTGAATACGGTACAAATATCTATCCATCTTCCGAGTTTGAAAACGGTCTTGCTGAGAGGTCAGCCTCTTGAAAACTGCACGCTCATCAGCCCAAGGGAATGATCTGAGAATTACAGATAGAGGTGATGTTGAAACATAGCAACATTCAAGTGTATATCGACTTAGGCTGAGTAGCTCAGGCGGCGAAGCACTAGCTTTTTGAGTATTGAAAAATGCACGGTCATTAGCCCAAAGAGCTGATGTAAGAGTGAAAGATAGAGGTGACTTTAAAATGATAACAGCATATCAAATCTATATAGACAATGGGTGAGTAGATCAGGCGGCAAAGCATTAGCTTATCGAATCTTGAAATCTGCATGGTCATCAGCCCAAAGTGCTGAAATAAGAATGGCAGACAGACGTGATGTTGAAACAAAGCTGCATAGCAGGTCTATGTAGACTTAGACTGAGTAGCTCAGGCGGCACAGCGATAGTATTTTGAGTCTTGAAACCTGCACGTCATCTGCCCGAAGTGCTAAAATAAGAATGACAGACGGAGGTGATGTTGAAGCATAGCAGCATAGCAGGTATATGCAGACTTCTGAAACCTGCACGGTCATCAGCCAAATCAGCTGATCTAAGAGTGACAGACAGAAGCGATGTTAAAACATAGCAGCAAATCAAGTCTATGTAGACTTAGGCTGAGTAGCTAAGGTGGCAAAGCGCTAGCTTTCTGAGTCTTGAAAACTGCACGGTTGTCAGCCCAAAGACCTGATCTAAGAATGACAGACAGTCGTGACGTCGAACATGGAGAGGCATATCAATTCCTGTACTAAAGGCTACAGGGCTTAGCAGCACTAAAGGGCTAATGGGCTAAAGAGCTTAAAGGGATAAATGGCAAATGGTGAGTAAAAGGCATTAAAGGGCTAAAGGAATAAAGGGCACTAAAGGGCTAAGTTGCAAAAAGACCTAAAGGACACTAGAGGGCTAAAAGGCACTAAAGGGGCAAAGGGCACAGGACGGCTAAACGTCTAAAGGGATAAAGGGCTAAACGGTACTAAGGGCTTTAAAAGGTATTTTATACATGGTACCTGAAATGATAGTTAAAGTCTACAACTTTATTCTCGTAGAATCGCGTTAGTAGTTCTATCGGAAAATTCTACATAACCAAAGTTGTAGAAAATAAAATGTCATTTTTGTCTTAGCATGTTTTTTCGTACAGTATACCTAGTAGCGTATGACTTCTATCTCCTCATGGACTTAGTAGCGTAGACCTATTAGCGTATGACCACCTCCCATCAAAAATTAACTCAGTACATATTTCTGTTAAAAAGTCAGTAAACCGCAGATATATCTCACTGAACTCTTAACAGACGATATAACTTACATCTTTTCAAGTAGACTGAACTGAATCGCTGTTAAATGTTATACCTCATCCACTCAGATTAGAAATAAATGCTTTCCTCCCTACCAACGTTAAGAATCGAACCCTGAATCTTTGAGTTACGAGATAGAGATTTGAACTCAAAAAACTACCATTTCAACATGAATAACAATTATTTATAGCCCATGCGATAGCGTTTTATTCCTAACCATTACATGGCTAGTTATATTACGTTCTGTTCAACTATTTTCTTACAACTCAGCAAAAGTATGAATTCATTATTATCTCAGTTATTATAGCCAGTACGGAAAAATATGTCAAGGAAAAATGAATACAACTGCATTATTTACAACTTTGGTTATGTAGTATTTTTCGATAGAACTACTAACGTGATTATACGAAAATAAAATTGTAGACTTCCCCTATCTACCACTTCAGCTAGTATGTATAAAATACCCATTATAGACTTTTATCCTTTTACCTCCCTTGCCATTTAGTGTCCTTTAGCCTTATAGGACTTTTGAACTTTCGTACTCTTTAGCCCTTTAGCCCTTTAGCCCTCTAGTTCCATTTTGTCCTTTAGTGCAAGACTTGATATGTTGCTATGGTTTAAAGTAACCCCTATCTGTCATTATTAGATCAGCCGTTTAGGCTGAATACCGTGCAGTTTTCAAGACTCAAAAGGCTAGCGCTCGTCCACCTGAGCTACTCAGCCCAAGTATTTAGACTCGATATGCTATGTTTCAATATCACCCCACTCTGTCATTCTTAGATCAGCTCTTTAGGCTGATGATTGTGCAGTTTTCAAGACTCAAATGGCTAGCGCTTCACCGCCTGAGCTCCTCAGCCTGAGTCTATATAGACTTGATATGCCGACGTTTTAACGTCACCTCTGTCTGTCATTCTTGGATCAGTCTTTTGAGCTAAGGACGGTGCAGTTTTCAAGAGGCTGACCCCTCACCAAGACCGTTTTCAAACTCGGAAAACGGATAGATGTTTATACCATCTTCAGAATCAGATGACGTCATACGTAAGTGCTCTGGGCTAAACGGGAAATAATCAGCTTTGTATTTCCTGTCTCAGCATATACATCCAAGGCAATTAAACTGCTCGTAAAGTCATTTTTTTGCTGAGAAGTACATACCGTCACAACCTCGCTCCATAATACATTAGCCACATTCCCTCTACGTATTCAGTGAATCTATAGACTTGATATACTTCTAAGTTATCTGTATCGGTGCGACGTAAAACAGATTGTAAAAAAACACTCTGAAGGTAGCGATGGTGGTGGCGGTGTCCCGGTCGGGTCGGGGGTTTTAACTTTTAATTCCTGTAGCTCGAAGGTCGGGTGTTTGCAAAACAGGTCATATAATGCCGAAAGTTTCAAACTCTAAGTGATGTAAACATTTCGCTAGGCAACTAGAAGTCTCTATGGTTCAAACCTATAAGCTCGAAAAGTTAAAATCAAATAATGAGTGTTGCAGAAACTAAAAACAATAACGCGTTATGCATCAGCACAGACATAATCTTGTTCAGAATTCCCAGTTTAGCTGCGAGTCCTCGAGGTCGCACTCCAACGTTACGCCCATATGATTAAAGCATGCGTATTAGGCCTTACACGACCTCCCTAGTCCCATACGAGAAATGCATTGTCGCCATTTTGTTCGGAATTCTAAATTCATCTCCGAATCCCTGAGGTCGTCGTCCAGAGTTATTTCTATATAAGCAATGCATACGTATTAGGCCCTACATCACCTCCCTAGTTCCATTAGAACAATGCATAATCGCCATCTTGTTCAAAATTCCTACCACTGCCTCGAGCCGCTGAATTCGCCCTCTAAAATTATACATATATAAGCAATACATACGTATTAGGCTTTACACCACCTCTCTTGTCCCATACGAACAATGTATGGTCGCCATCTTGCTTAAAAGTAATGGCTTAGCTCCGGTCCCGTGAGGTCACCCTCCAAAGTTATTACTATATAAGCAGTGCACATTTGTTAGTCCTTACACTACCTCCCTAGTTTCATGTAAAATGTATAGTTGCCATATTTTTCAGGATTACAAGTTCATATCTGAGGCCCTGAGGTCGCCCTCCAACATTATACATATATAAGCAATACATACGTTTTAGGCCTTTCACCACCTCCCTTGTCCCGTAAGAACAAGGTATGGTCACCATCTTACTTAAAAGTAGTGGCTCAGTTCCGGTCCCGTGAGGTTGCCCTCTAAAGTTCTTCCTATATAAGCAGTGCTAGGCCTTTCACCAGCTCCCTAGTCCTATACTAAAATGTATAGCCGCCATCTTGTTGAGGATCACAAGTTCACTTCCGAGGCCCTGAAACTAATTTGCACTCTTGTCCTTGATAACGTTGGCTGTTAGTTTAAACTTGCACTCTTGGGCGTAAAACTTGGGTCTGTAAGGTTAACGCCCCTGAAAGGTTAAGCCTAGGGTTGTATCCGTGTCTGTAAGGTTAAGCCTGCCCACGTAGGCAGAGTTAGGTTATGACGTCATGTGTGGTTAAAATGCAGCCCGCGTTTCACCCGCACTCTGACGTCACCCGGCAGAGTAGACCTCCCCCCAGGTAACAGCGGAGGTGGGGACTGCCGAACTGTTCACAATACACTACTGACACTGAGTGTCGAATGGACTTTCTCCTGTCATTCAAAAGTCCGATCTCTGCCGGGTTTGAAACCGCGATTTTGGGATACAGAAGTAGACACTCGACCACTGATCCACGGAGGGCGGTTAGGGTAATAATTGAATACTAGAAAATGAAAGGTGTCTATGTGCCTACATTGAAAATGATTTTTAGGTGTAAAAGATCTATGTACCAAACCCGATACAATTTTAAAGGTTTTGTAGCCAGCAAATTGGCCCAAGAACTTTTTAAGACAACCTTAGGATGAAGCTGGAATAATAACAGTAGTACGTATAACAACAAATGCTCAAATTTCCTATTTTATTCACCAGATAGAGGTGCCTTTTCTGTGCTCAGATAATTTCGTAAAGATTGTTGTTAAGTCATCAGTCCATAGACTGGTTTGATGCAGCCTTCCATGCCACCCTATCCTGTGCTTTTTCATTTCTACGTAACTACTGTATCTTACACTGCTCTAATCTGCTTGTCATATTCATACCTTGGTCTACCCCTACCGTTCTTACCACCTACACTTCCTTCAAAAACGAACTGAACAAGTCCTTGGTGTCTTAAGATGTGTCCTATCATTCTATCTCTTCTTCTCGTCAAATTTAGCCAAATCGATCTCCTCTCCCCAATTCGATTCAGTATCTCTTCATTTCTGATTCGATCTATCCATCTCACCTTCAGCATTCTTCTGTAACACCACATTTCAAAAGCTTCTATTCTCTTTCTTTCTGAGCTAGTTATCGTCCATGTTTCACTTTCATACAATGCCACGCTCCACACGAAAGTTTTCAAAAACATCTTTCTAATTCCTATATCAATGTTTGAAGTGAGCAAATTTCTTTTCTTAAGAAAGCTCTTCCTTGCTTGTGCTAATATGCATCTTATCTCCTCCTTACTTCTGCCATCGTTAGTTATTTTACTACCCAAGTAACAATATGCATCTACTTCCTTTAAGACTTCATTTCCTAATTTAATATTTCCTGCATCACCTGCCTTCGTTCGACTGCACTCCATTACTTTTGTTTTGGACTTACAGTATTTATTTTCATCTTGTACTCCTTACTCAAGACTTCGTCCATACCATTCAGCAGCTTCTCGAGATCTTCTGCAGTCTCGATAAAATAACAATATCATCGGCAAATCTCAAGGTTTTGATTTCCTCTCCTTGGATTGTGATTCCCTTTCCAAATTCCTCTTTGGTTTCCTTTACTGCCTGTTCTATGTAAACATTGAAAAGGACGGGGATAAACTGCAGCCTTGCCTGACTCCTTTCTGGATTGCTGCTTCTTTTTCGAAGTTCTCGATTCTTATCACTGCAGACTGATTTTTATACAGATTGTAGACAATTCTTCATTCTCGGTATCTGATCCTAATTACTTTCAGAGTCTTAAATAGCTTCCACCTGTGGGTGGGGTTGGTAGAATAACACCCACGGTATCCCCTGCCTGTCGTAAGAGGCGACTAAAGGGGGCCCCAGGGGCTCTGAACTATGGAGCGTGGGTTGGCGACCACGGGGCCCTCAGCTGAGTCCTGGCATTTCTTCCACTTACTTGTGCCAGGCTCCTCACTTTCATCTATCCTATCCGACCTCCCTCGGTCAACTCTTGTTCTTTTCCGACCCCGACGCTATTAGGTTTGCGAGGGCTAGGGAGTCTTTCATTTCACGCCCTTCGTGGCCCTTGTCTTCCTTTGACAGATATCTTCATTTTTCGAAGTGTCGGACCCCTTCCATTTTCTCTCTGATTAGTGTTATATAGAGGATGGTTGCCCAGTTGTACTTCCTCTTAAAACAATAATCACCACTACCACCTCTTAAATAGCTTGGTCCAATCAACATTTTCGAATGCCTTTTCTAGATCTACGAATGCCATGTACGTGGGCTTGTCCTTTTTGATTCGATCCTCTAAGATCAGACGTTAAGTCAGGATTGCTTCGCGTGTTCGTACATTTTTTCTGAAGCCAAATTGATCTTCTCCCAACTCAGCTTCAACTTGTTTCTCCATTCTTCTGTAAATAATACGTGTTAAAATTTTGCAGGCATGAGATACTAAACTAATGGTGCGATAGTTTTCACACCTGCCAGCACCGGCTTTCTTGGGAATAGGTATAACAACATTCTGCCGAAAATCGGATGGGACTTCTCTTATCTCATACATCTTACACACTAAATGGAATAGCCTTGCCATGCTGGTTTCTCCTAAGGCGGTCAGTAATTCATAGCGAATGTCATCAATTCCAGGTTCCTTGTTCCTATTTTGGTCGCTCAAAGCTCTGTCAAACCCTGACCTCAAAATTGGGTCTCCCGTTTCATTAGCATCAACAGCCTCTTCTTGTTCCAGAACCAAATTATCTATATCTTTAGCTTGATACAACTGTTGGATATGTTCCTGCCATCTTTCTGCTTTGTCTTCTTTCCCTAGAAGTGGCTTTTCATCTGAGATCTTAATATTTATATACCTACATTTCCTTTCTCCAAAGGTTTCCTTGATTTTCCTTTATGCAGCATCTACCTTTCTTGGACCATACAGCCTTCGACATCCTTGCACTTCTCCTTCAGCCATTCTTCCTTAGCTACCTTGCACTTTCTATCAACTTCATTCTTTAATCGCCTGTATTCTTTTCTGCCCTCTTCATTTCTAGAATTCTTGTATTTTTGTCGTTCATCAATCAGGTCTAGTATCTCCCGAGTTATCCACTGATTCTTAGTTGATCTTTTCTTCTTTCCTAACATTTCTTCAGCACCCCTACTGACTTCATTTTTCATGACTATCCACTCTTCCTCTATTGTGTTTCCTTCAGTCTTTTCATTTAGTCCTTGTGCAACATGTTCCTTGAAACAATCCCTCA
Organism: Anabrus simplex; assembly: GCF_040414725.1. Lineage (NCBI taxonomy): Eukaryota > Metazoa > Arthropoda > Insecta > Orthoptera > Tettigoniidae > Anabrus > Anabrus simplex. Next base: position 144,101,236 of record NC_090271.1, read on the forward strand.
CACTCTTTTCTTTCAACTTGTCTAGATCCCATCTTTTTGCATTCTTTCCTTTCTTCAATGTCAGCAACTTCAGATGGCATTTCATGACCAACAAGTTGTGGTCAGAGTCCACGTCTGCTCCTGGGAAAGTTTTGCAATCCAACACCTGGTTTCTGAATCTCTGCCTAATCATAATGAAGTCTATTTGATTCCTTCCCGTGTCTCCAGGTCTCGTCCACGTATAAAGCCGTCGTTTGTGGTGTTTGAACCAAGTATTGGCAAGGACTAAATTATGATCAGTGCAGAATTCAACCAGCCGACTTCCTATTTCGTTCCTTTGTCCCATTCCGAATTCTCCTACTGTATTACCTTCTCTTCCTTGGCCTACCACTGCATTCCAATCTCCCATCACAATTAGATTCTCATCACCTTTTACATATTGCATTAAATCTTATATCTCTTCATATGTTCTTTCGATTTCCTCATCATCCGCTAAGCTAGTAGGCATATACACCTGCAATATTGTGGCGGACATTGCTTTGGTGTCTATCTTGACGACAATAATTCTTTCACTATGCTGGTCGTAGTAACTACCCGCTGCCTTATTTTCTTATTCATTATTAAACCAACTCCTGCATTTCCTCTGTTTGATTTTGTGTTGATAATTCGTAAGGATATCTGTCCATAATGGAACGCAAAAGGGAAGGTATCTAGCAGACCAAGAAATCCTGAGGTTGATGTAAGTACAATTGAAGCTAACGTCAGAGATGATTGTAAAACTGCTCACACCTTTGTGAACACTGGAAAATTAAATACTTCCGGAGCTTCGTGGATTAACATTACAAAGGAAAATCCTTGCCAAGTGTTTGTTACCTAGTCGTTTAATGACACATGCTTTCTTAGATCACTCCGTAACATACAAAATTTAAAAAAAGGAAGACGATGAAAGTATCTGGAATCTATGTATGTGAAACAACTTGAGTGAATAAACCGCATCACGACTTTAAAGAAAACTGACTTAGGAAAACTGGCTTTTTATTGCCAGAACAACACGAGTAATTTTTATCGTAGAATCTCAAAACAGACTTCTACATTGTAGCGTACTATAATGTTGTACCTGTACCAAAATTAGAAATATAACATTTGATAAAATGTATTGAGACAGTGAACCTTTATTAGTTATTAGCATTGTTTTCAGCAAATATACTTACTTAATATATTCCTATGTATCTACTTGCTGCTTGTTGTTTTGAGGGGCCTAACATCGAAGGTCATCGGCCCAAATATGTATCTACGATATGTATCTACTATCGTTGTAAAACGTGTGTACTAGTTTGTTTAAAAATTTTGCCCTGGAATAAAATATACTTTTCAGTTTATCTCTGATTTTATGTTTTGGCATTTAGACAATTTTCAAAATACCAGACCACTTAAAATAATATATAATGTGGTGGTAGTCAAGTAAATGAATATTATTGCAATCATAGCAAAATTTGGCTTGCAAAAGGTATGGGAGAATCACGAATCTTATAAAGATTCTCTGTCTGAATCTTTAGCCTTCTTCTCTTAGCATGAAAGGGTGATATGATAACACAAACATTACAAAATGTTAATCAGTCAGTAATTTGAGAAACCTCACAGGTAACATCTGAGAGAAACAAATAACTCTTCCTACATACTACTAGAGATAAAGAGAATTACGCGAAAAATATAAAATGTATAGATAATAATGAATGAACGTGTGGCGTTTCTTCGTCTCCTGTTGTACCGTGCCTCATAGCCCAAGAATCCAATGATAAGTCAATTTGCACAAAAAAAAAAAAAAAAAAAAAAAAAGAAAAAGAAATGGACGTGTGCAATTTTCTCAAATGTCCAATACAAATATATATGGATTTATGATGCTTCTAATCAGGAAATAAAGGTTGGTTTTGAACATGAAATAGAACAGTTCATTATTTAGCGCATGGCTCTTAGTACTGAGAGTGTCCGAAGACATGTTCGGCTCGCCTGGTGCAGCTCTTCCTATTTGACGCCCACGAGTGCCCTCTGCGTCTGGGTGTGAGGTGATAATGAGGTAAGTAGAGGTGAAACCCGGTGTTGGCACATAGCCAACTCCTGTCGAATAATACCAAGGGGTGTGCTCAAGGCTTTACATCTCCATCCAACGGACGATTCACCGTCACTACATACGAACACTGTGGAGAGGTTTGGAATTAAATTCAGGTATTTGGCTCGCAAAAAATAAAATAGCGTGTGGATTTTAGTGCCGGGAGTGTCCTAAGACATGTTCGGTTCACCAGGCGCAGGTCTTTTGATTTAATACCCATAGGCGACCTGCGCGTCATGATGAGGATGAAATGATGATGAAGACGACACATACACCCAGCCCCCGTGCCAGCGAAATTAATCAATGATGATTAAAATTATCGACCCTGCCTGGAATCGAACGTGGGGCCTCTGCGATTAAAGGCTAGCAAGCTAACTATTTAGCCATGGAACCGAACATTTGGCATGCAACCGATTTGTAGCTAATGAGGAAAGCTAGAAGTAATATATTTGCCGGAAGAGTGTCGTGTGCAAATACCGGTAGCAAGTTCATTGTTCACGATGCTAAACAGGCTATGGTTTCGGACTGCACTACTCATTTCAAGAAGTTGATCATAAAGCAAATCTGTAGTCGCAGAAGTGCAACGTTTACTGTACAATACGGAATATAGATATTTTTTGTATAGTGCAGTTCTCTACAGGTATAAGGAAAAAATCAAATAGAGAACACTAGGGAAAATTGTGGTGTGAAAAAGTACGCGTCCGCCTCTGTGCTGTAGTGGTTAGTGTGATTAGCTGCCACCCCCGGCGGCCCGGGTTCGATTCCCGGCTCTGCCACGAAATTTGAAAAGTGGTACGAGGGCTGGAACGGGGTTCACTCAGCCTCGGGAGGTCAACTGAGTAGAGGTGGGTTCGATTCCTACCTCAGCCATGCTGGAAGTGGTTTTCCATGGTTTCCCACTTCTCCTCCAGGTAAATTCCGGGATGGTACCTACCTAACTTAAGGCCACGGCCACTTCCTTCCCTCTTCCTTGTCTATCCCTTCCAATCAATCAATCAATCAATCAATCAATCAATCAATCAATCAATCAATCAATCAATCAATCAATCAATCAATCAATCAATCAATCAATCAATCAATCAATCAATCAATCAATCAATCAATCAATCAATCAATCAATCAATCAATCAATCAATCAATCCTGATCTGCATTTAGGGCAGTCACCCAGGTGGCAGATTGCCTATCTGTTGTTTTCCTAGCCTTTTCCGAAATGATTTCAAAGAAATTGGAAATTTATTGAACATCTCCCTTGGTAAGTTATTCCAATCCCTAACTCCCCTTCCTATAAATGAATATTTGCCCCATCTCCCACAAGGTCCCTGTTCAGCATAGCAGGTGAGGCAGCCTGGGCGAGGTATTGGTCCTCCTCCCCAGTTGTATCCCCAGACCCGATGTCTGACGCTTCAGGACACTGCCCTTGAGGTGGTAGAGGTGGGATCCCTCGCTTAGTCTGAGGAAAAACCAACCCTGGAAGGTAAACAGATCAGAAAGAAGAAGAAGAAGAAATAACCATACATTTCGGATTTATTTTCTAATTGTTCAAGAAGTAAAATGTATTTCAGTTATGTTTATAAAGAAATAATTAAATAGTTATCGTAATTTATACATCGAAGTCTCATTTTAGTATAATCATTCTCTATTTACAGAATTTAACGTTATTGCTATATTCGAGTTGGTAAATTATGATGATGTTTCAATAAAATCTACTACCAAGTTGCGAACCAGTAAATGATGTTTTCCAATCGTGACCCGAAATGACACAGCTACAAAGTATCAAACACTCTTTGGGTTAAAATTTTCCTTCACCTCTTGATACTGTGCCAACGGCCGTAGCCGTGTTGAAACACCGGATCCCGTGAGATCTCCGAAGTTAAGCAACATTGGGCGTGGTCAGGAGTTGGATGGGTTGCCACGCGCTGTTGGTGGGGGGTAAGGGAATGGGGGAGCGGAAAGGAACTGGCCACCCTACCGCACGTAAACTCCGGCTCAGGAACACCTCTGCGGAGGTTCGGACCTGCCTTCGGGCAGAATAACCCTTACCTTACCTCTTGATTCTGTAATTATCAGAGTGGGATTCCTACTAGTGTACTTTAATACATCCGCCACTGTGCCCATTTCGATCACAAAAGAGTCTTGTAGCGGCGGCCGGTCTACCTGCAGCATGCAGGACGGCATGCTTTGTTTACATCGGAACACCACGGCTTTTGTCCGGCTAAATGATTAGCGTGCTGGCCTTTGGCCACAGGGGTTCCGGGTTAGATTCTCGGCAGCGTCGGGAATTTTATCCATCATTGGCTAGCTCCTCTCTCACGGGGGCTGGGTGTATGTGTCGTCTTCATCATCATTTCATTCTCATCACTACGCGCAGGTCGCCTACAGGCGTCAAATAGAAAGACCTGCATCTGGCGAGTCGAACTTGTCCTCGGACACTCCCGGCACTAAAAGCCATGTGCCATTTCATTTTATTTACCACATCTGTTCATGCGTGTACAAATATAATATAGACTTAACTAAAGTTGGCGTCTGACAGATAAGGTTGGAGGGAGGAGCACTGCACGTGCAATTTCACGATGTTGCCACATTCCAGCATTCCTTTCTACATGCTCTTACCCCTCGCTTCCGGCTCACTTGTTCCCTCCTTCATTCTGACCACTGTGATCTGTTGTAGACTACCTGGCCAGGCGGTGTCGTCCCATTTGCGATCACTCTTATACAAACAATCAGGTTCTTATCAGTGACAGTGACAGGTTTGGCAACTCCCAGCAAGACGAGCCTCCCAGAAGTTTTATCTCCATGGCAACCGCAGTCGCCCCACCCTCGTTTCCATGGCAACCACACAGCCACTCCCTTTATCCCGCCTCGGCAGGCAGTAAACGGACCTCCCTCTACGAAATGTCACAAGCCATCTCTTATTATTAGCAGTATAGTTTTAACTTTCGCGCGTAATATTGACGTCGATCTCATACCATTGTATGTTACTTCTCTTGAAGAGCTGTACATCTGCTTCTATTATCAGTAGTGCGTATCTTATTTACAAGTAAGTTTATATAGTTAACTGTTGATTGTGGTTATGTTACTACTACAACTAAAATGTTTTCATTTCTGTCCTGAAGGGGGGAGGCGGGCCTTTTAGACGGTGATGCCGTCTCTCAGGCCGGGAGATTTGTTACGGAGAAGGAGCTGGACGTGGTGTTGGCAAAACCAGATGAGATCTATAGAAAAACCGAAGTAGTAGATGGTATTAGTGATCACGAAACTGTTTTTGTCGTTGTTAAAAATAAATGTGATACAAAGAAAGGTTTTAAAAGTAGGACTATTAGGCAGTGCCATATGGCTGATAAAGCAGGCATGATGGGGTTTTTAAAGACTAACTATGATCGGTGATGGTAAATAAAAATGTAAACAGACTCTAGGATGGGTTTAAAGCAATTGTTGAGGAATTTGGAAACAGGTTTTGTACCCTTAAAGGTGATAAGGAAAGGTAAAATCCCACTTCATTATAACAGAGAGATAAAGAGACTAAGAAGGAGGTGCAGGCAATGGCAATTGTCACACAGCATAATAGAAGGGTTATTTAGCCTACATTTCAGCTTAGATGATGGAAACTTACATAATTAAATGACGTGCGCACGTTGCTGACACATACCTAAGGTGGTAGACTCAGCAGGGGTAATATGGATACGTAGCACCTGGGAAACTTCAATAAGTCACAAGATTTGCGTGCCAAACAGATATTGTTAATTAATGTCAGTTCACGACTGTAGTATTAAAACCTTGGAGAAATGAGTCTTTGAAAACACTGTGGTCCCGATAATCCCTGACACTTATACAATGGGAAATAACATGACTTAAGCTACTACAAAAACCAAGTTTTACAATGGTGTATGTGCAAGACATTACAATTTGCGTCAAATAGATGAGTTTACAATTACATAGTCTTCACCTGGCTCAGGTGAACCCTCTTCATCCTCCTAGCAACAGTGTCACTGACGAGCAAGGAAACAGGTGTAAAAAATTGTTAGACGGTGCAAGGACCGTTAAAACGAGGGGGCAATTTGGCCGCAAATTTGTCAGCTTCCTTACTATAAGGATAAGTCTTGACAAAGACTTGATCACCCACAGGTCTTGTAAACTCAACAGTATCCCTACCAAGGATATAAAATCAGCACCAATGATAAGTAGACAAAATAGATCTTCACCACAAAATTTAATTTTCCAAGTGAAATTGAAGAAACGATCCTTAATTAAAACATATCCCAGCATTTTTAACTGTCTACCATCAACACTAACACAATTGAGGACCTCGGGTTTAATAGAAGGAAGTTTACACGGACTGGGCATCCCTTCATACCATTCACCGTCCTGTGTCAATAAGAGCACTAACAGGTTCGTTATTGATTTCAATATCTACCATGGGTACACACGTAGATATACAGGCAGAGATACGATTACAGTATGGGGAAATTTGGTTTTCAGAGGTTTTCAACCCTTATTAGTCCTCCTCGAACCCTTATTCGGAGCTACACTGTTAGAGTTTTTTTTAAGCTCTAGTCGTCTTTTTCCTGCACGATCAAGAGGTTTACTATAGTTGGCCCTTTTGGAAGGACAATACCTTTGAAAATGTTCCAGCGAACCACAAATATAAAAATCAGGGTTAGGGTTGGTAGGAGATGACACAGTACTGCGTCGAACGTACGGGCAATTATTGCCCAAGTGGTCCCTCGCACCCCAGGCATAACAATTTCTGACATGGTTAGGTTTGGATGAGGTTAGAAGACGGTTCTGACTGGTTTTGACAAGAGATGGAGTTCGTGCATCTACTACACGTGAAGTGTCGGCATACTTGATACTCTCCGCTTTCACGCACACAGCTCTAAGATCGGCAAGAGTATCAGGAGTGTGAATGACGGACAAATACGACCTATATTGAGCAGAAATACCTTCTAAGATATCCTTAACCATCTCAGACTCCGGAACAGACAGCTTTAACACTTCGCAATAAAAGCACAAATCAAGGATATAGGTTGTCAGTGTCTCATTCGTCACATGGACTCTAAAGTAATACTTAGGAATCAAGGTTCTTAACGCTTTAGCAGGGATATAAGTTCGCAGAATAACATCATGGAATTTTTCGGTTGACACTGAGTTATCACCTTCATGTTTAAGTAACCCAAAACAATTTGGATACAATGCATGGAAAATCCCCTTATGGTCAAAGTCAAACACATTGGCCGTTCGAGTTAATTCCTCGAAGAATCTTAAGAATCTGATAACTTCTTCAATTGTGTCAATATTGAAATTGCAATCCTGACTCTTGAACTAATCGCTTACAGAAGAGTGAACATTATTATTAAACGAACAGTGTTCGTGTAACACTTTTATGGTAGGCACAGGATTATTAGATGCGATGGGTATACTGACATTCTCACACTGTACACCCTTGTCAGTGCTACAATCATGGATGATATTGAAAGACATAGTCTTAATCCCAAGTGAATTAAACATGATACCAATACGATCAGACAATGTTGCACCGAGAGAAAGTAGTTCGTAACACTCTTTTAAACTCTGGACGTCCATACAAACGTCTAGTAAATCGTGTACGCCACCTACAAGTTGTGATATACGTGCCTTGAATATATCTAACTGATATTTCGATGGTTCAAGTTCCTAAAAATGTTTACAAGTTTTTAATAAAGGTCGTAAGCTCACGTATGTCCTCGGGGCTAAGTTCAGGAATAGTAATAGGTGTATCTCCGACACTGGGCAGCAATAAAGCGTCAGAAGCAATGGTATCAGTGCTGCTCAAATTACGGATCTTCGGCTCGTAATCAAGCTCAGCACGCCTCAGCGTACGAGGATCTGGTACTGTTCTGGCGGGCATCGTGGATGGATATGCAGCACAAATTACCAGAACGATGAGCGGTTGCACCCGGTCAGTAAATAAATTTATACAAGATATACACCGTTATCCACAATGAATTGCTCCACCAAGGTAATGGGTGAGGTAAATATACAGGCAGAAAAAGGGAGGAAAGAATGAGGAACGTAAAGTCATTTGCTGACTTTCGGTTATAATCATCTCTCAAGGTGAAATGTTGCTCACTTCGGTAGTCATAGCAACAGCGTAGCCAGAACCACGCGATTGCTGCCACCACTTACTCTCTGTGGCGTACTAACAATCGAAGGAAGGGATAATCAAACAACTGCAGGCACAACACCGTAGCCCAGGTCTTCGATTGCTAGCCTAACCACAAAAGAGACAAGAGGCCATCCCAGCGCGAAATCACGCCAACTACTTAGGTTAGGCCTCGATAAAAACACAGACACAGGACTGGGAAGCGATGTAATCTGGGCAGAACCAAAGGTCAAAAAGGAACCTCAACAGAGGCTGGATCCAGGAGAATAGGATAGAGCGATTCATGTGAAATACAATATCTTTTAAAAGGAGAGTAACACCAGTAAATAATCCATACAATTTTCAAAGAAACAACAAAACTTAACTCAATAAATTGAATAAGAATAGGAAGAAATTAATTCATTCACTGGAACCATATTAAATCACAAATCGTGTAATAACTAAAAATATACATTTATACTTCATTCACGAACAGCAGTTCTTTTTTAAAAGGAAACTTTTCGATCAACGGTCATTTTTAAAGACGGGGTACTCCTTTTAGTAGACCAAATTTTTCTACTACAATATTGAACAGCATAAAAACACAACACCATTTAAATGTCACACAAGAAATGAAATTAAAAGATAAACCAGAAGGAAAGAAACACATCCCAAACAGCTAGTTCAAAATGCCACAAGTGGTAGAAGGCGAAGTAGGAAACTGGAAAAATTCACAAGTCAGCGACATGTCAAAACACGACATATTTACACCAAAAATAATGAATTTCACCAAATCACATCATACATTAAACGGTAGAAATATCGTAGCGATCACATTCCTTAAATCACATCGCCAATATTATTTAACATGAGGTACGAAACCCACAGTCATCATCAATCAGGTCTTGCTTGACCACTATACCCCACAAGCGTCTGATCCACAACGCCACTCGGAAGACAATCAACTCGTAACGGTGATGTAGTATCAAATTACGTCATACCTAATCAATACTCACTATCTTGACATAACAATGACATAACCATTATAAGATGGAGCAACAACAACAATAGCAAGAATTAAATCCGTTACGTTAAGGCAAATTAAGCTCCAATAGGATAATGGCACCTTCAATATTATACAGAAAATAAATTAAAATGAGTTCCAAAGAAACCTAATAATAATAATAATAATAATAATAATAATAATAATAATAATAATAATAATAAAAATAATTATAATAATGACCCAAAAATTAAGTTAAGTAGAACACTTCTGAGAATTTAAATATTAACAATGATAATACTATGCTACCAGGCCTTGTCAGAGCCTAGAATAGTTTTCAAATATATTACTGAAAGAACACTTAACTTAATTACGGGAACCGCAGTTGTTTCGGTTTTAAGGCCGTCAAAGTACACACCGGATATCACCTTGAGATTTAGAGAGGAACACTTTTAAACTGCTTCAAATATTATTTTGACTGATGAATATCAAATTTGAGGAATTTTCGCACAATACCCCAGGAAATATCAACGTATCGCTAATGCAGTGTATACCAAATATTCCAGTCCGGCATGTTTAAATTCGTGCAAACTTCTTGTGTTCACGGTAGACGAGATATCTTTCACACAAAATATGCTTTCAAAACTTACCGACGAAGTGGTCCATAAATAATCCTTTTCGGCACATGTTATAAGATAATCTTACCACACACTGTCAGTTGCAGAAAGAGTTAATATTACACAACACTAATCAGCCACTTCAAAAGTAAATTAATAAACTAAAACATGCAGATGACTTAGCAAGATAGGTTCAGATACATACATTTTCCACAGCCACTTCCGTCCCTTAACTAGGGTGGACGGTAATGGCTAGACGGAGTGTCTTTCTGAACACAGCCATCTTGGAGACAATCATATGCCGACTCCCAGTTCACAGAGTAGGACCACAAGTCAACGCACGTCGACAGTTGACTCTCGCCCCACGGAGCAGGGGGGTGACACTTCATAGGGAGCGTCCGAAGCAGTTCTGAGATGGGCCAATCGATCTCTGCCAACTAATGAAAACTAAAATTCTCTTTCAGAGGGTTAATTTAGAAGGCAGAAGTTGGCATTACACATTCAGTTGCGTGGTACAGCAAATTCAAAACACAACACCGTTATCGTTGCGCGCGAAGGGACCTTGGTCGTACGGTATGTAATAGTGTTTGTTAGACGAAAATTTGTTGAGATTCTTTCGCATTGCACGAGATTTTTGATCCAGTTTTTTGAGAGTATGGTGTGAAATTATAATTATGCGCGTTCTTAGTGTGAAGAAATAGTATTATGATCATGAACATACTTCACATTGAACTACCTAGCTGTTGCGAGTAAACGTCTGTGTGATTGTGCTTCTTACCTGCTGTTTAGAATAAATAAATTCAAAATATAAACTATGTGCATTATGCTGTGTTTTACCTTCATCCTTTCCTTCTCGTGTTTTCCATTCCCATACATAAAAGTCGTGGGAAGTGTTCAACGAACGAAAGAATGAGGTTATGTTAGATCGTGATTTAGGCAAGTATGGGCGTTTTGGGGTTTTATATGAATTGCATTAACATTTTCAGTAATCAATGTTGAATTTATCACTTAATAGATGTAAATTTATATTAAAATGCGAACGGTGAAACAACGATACAAGCTAGCGTTATAACAGTATTGCCAACATACAAATACGGTAATTGCAATTTACTTTTCAAGTAAAAGACACGAGAGAAGCTTTAGATACAACTTTCCTACCGAAATGCAATCATTATCTCTATCACAATTAAAATTTTAACAAACTGACAACTATCATCATCGTGCTTACTACGAGGTACTATCGTGGGATTTATTTCCTTATGTTGGCAGAGAGAAAGTGGCCACTGTAGCTTCCATGACCTGTTTTCTCAGCCAACTTTATTACACAGGAGTGACGGATCTATTTCTCTTATATGATCCTTGCGTGGTACAGCAAATTCAAAACACAACACCGTTATCGTTGCGCGCGAAGGGACCTTGGTCGTACGGTATGTAATAGTGCTTGTTAGACGAAAATTTGTTGAGATTCTTTCGCATTGGACGAGATTTTTGATCCAGTTTTTTGAGAGTATGGTGTGAAATTATAATTATGCGCGTTCTTAGTGTGAAGAAATAGTATTATGATCATGAACGTACTTCACATTGAACTACCTAGCTGTTGCGAGTAAACGTCTGTGTGATTGTGCTTCTTACCTGCTGTTTGGAATAAATAAATTCAAAATATAAACTGTGTGCATTATGCTGTGTTTTACTTTCATCCTTTCCTTCTCGTGTTTTCCATTCCCATACATAAAAGTCGTGGGAAGGGTTCAACGAACGAACGAAAGAATGAGGTTATGTTAGATCGTGATTTAGGCAAGTATGGACGTTTTGGGGTTTTATATGAATTGCATTAACATTTTCAGTAATCAATGTTGTATTTATCACTTAATAGATGTAAATTTACATTAAAATGCGAACGGTGAAACAACGATACAAGCTAGCGTTATAACAGTATTGCCAACATACAAATACGGTAATTGCAATTTACTTTTCAAGTAAAAGACGCGAGAGAAGCTTTAGATACAACTTTCCTACCGAAATACAATCATTATCTCTATCACAATTAAAATTTTAACAAACTGACAACTATCATCATCGTGCTTACTACGAGGTACTATCGTGGGATTTATTTCCTTATGTTGGCAGAGAGAAAGTGGCCAATGTAGCTTCCATGACCTGTTTTCTCAGTCAACTTTATTATACAGGAGTGACGGATCTATTTCTCTTATATGATCCTTGCCACGGAGTCAAGAAATAAAAGCCGTAGAAATTACTCCACGTCGTCCATTCAAGATATTAGATGTACCACAATCAACAAATTGCATCCAATTGCTGCCTAGCAGTTCATGGGGCATTGTTAAATGATACATTTTAAATTTCACACATACAAGAGTCATAGATGTCAGTAGTTATACCAGTCCCCTTTAAATTATACAGCCATAATCTTAATAGGCCTCCGTGCATATGTGATTCCTGAATACAATGTCACTCAAGCAGAAATGACTCTTGGCGTTACAATCAAACTTCCAGCTGATTTATTTGGTTCAGCACCATTGGCCTGCGAAATTATTCCTTTGTCTTCAACCTGAGGCAGCACATGGCCTCACTGAAACCAATTAACATTCGACTTCACTCTGCAAAATCTATCTTCATCCACCCAGAACTAATGACAACTTCTCATGTATTTATCAGACAAGATGTAGTCAGGAAACTTCTCCAACCGATTTACAATGGACCGTATCTTGTAATCAAACATTCTGAAAAGAACTTCACTTTAGAAACACCTCATGGTCAACAGACAGTTGCAATCGACAGACTTAAACTAGCCTTTCTACGGCATAAGTCGGAACCTACACCACCCAAGTCCTCAACGCCAGTGCAACCCAGCTCTATGATCAACCTTGGTGATAGCCACCAGTCCAGAAAGCGGATGACACGTTCTGGTCGCACAGTGCGCTTCCCAAGTAGATTTATCCACGTTGCCACTGGGGAGGAAGTAGTATGTGGCGGCCAGTCATTGATTCATGAACTATTAAACTACTTGATTAGTGTTGTTTGATCAAATATTTTCTCCGAGTTTTTATACTCGAGTATTCTTTGGTTTTAACCTAGCCAACATCTTGAATCAATCATTTTATTATGTAGTTCTAGTAATAAATAGTGTTTATTTAAAAAAAGAAAAACTACAATTTAAAAGCACCCGGTGAATTGAACTCTTCACATATTACATTTTCTTCTATTCCTTTCTGTTGAAGGAAGTTTTTGACGCTTTCTGTTGTGATGCTTTTGGATAGTTTTCCCAAGTACAGCCATGCATTCCTTTCTGCTGATTGAATCGTGTTGTCCATGGAGGTTCCTATGATGACCTGTTGGTAGCGCCTACTACTTCTTCTGTTATTTATTTCTTTATAATTGTTATGTTCATCTTCTTCACCACTTTTATTGCAATGGTGTTTGAAGTTTTTTCCTACATATTCTATGTTCGAGTCGTTGATGGTAGCTTTTGTTTTGATGATGATAGGTAGTGATGGGCTAGCGACGGAATCGAGTAGAATCGAGTAATGTGCTCTTAGAATCGGTATACTCGACTCCAGGCTCGAGTCCAAGCATACTAGTGTCGCTATCTGTGGACATGTCTTACAATTATAATCTATTGTACGGTACTCGTACTGGATTGCACGGCATTCAGGGTCACTCACAGAATATGTTTGTGATGTGGATTGCAATATGTTTGCTGCTGATGATTGGTTTTATTGAGTCATCGGTCGTCAAACATTTGATTGTTACGATAATTATTATCATCATAGGCAAAATATTTATGACTTATTAACAAACAGTCAATTTGAAAGATGGACACGTAGGGCTGAAGATGAGCGTGGGATGGGGACAATTTCCATACTGTGGTGGGGATCTTTTCTAATGTCGATAACGGCAGCGTTATATTATTATTATTATTATTCTTATTATTATTATTATTATTATTATTATTATTATTATTATTATTATTATTATTATTATTATTATTATTATTATTATTATTGTGCAGCCTGGAATTAGCCACCAGGGATTTGTTGATAGCTGTGAAATATTATTCCCGCGACGTTCTTGTAGGAAAACCTGTAATAATATTGTGCGAAATAATGACAATATTACTGCCAGAGAATTTATTACAAAGATACATGTGTAGGGCGTTCGAAAACATACGTATGCTGTAGTATCACTTATTGTTATTGTACAACTCGTTGCCTGAATGGTCAGAGTACTGGCCTTCGGATCAGAGGGTCCCGGGTTCGATTCCCGGCCGGTTCGGGGATTTTAATCGCTTCTGAATAATTCTCCTGGCTCGGGGACTGGGTGTTTTTGTCCGTGCCAACACTCTCCTCTTCATATTCACACACTACACTACAAATCACCACAGAAACACGCAGTTCGGTTAGGTGCGCGCGGCTATGAGCTTGCATCCGGGAGATAGTGGATTCGAATCCCACTGTCGGCAGCCCTGAAGATGGCTTTCCGTGAGTTCCCATTTTCACACCAGGCAAATGCTGGGGCTGTACCTTAATTAAGGCCAAAGCCGCTTCCTTCCACTTCCTAGGCCTTTCCTATCCCATCGTCGCCGTAAGACCTATCTGTGTCGGTGCGACGTAAAACAAAAAAAAAAAAAAAAGTACTGCTTACATCCCGCCGCTATTCTTCGACCTTCGCTCAACTTCTAAAGACTACACTCGGTTTTGTTCCTTTGCACAGTCATGTGTTGCAATGATAAACGTCAAAACGGAGGGTGTATTTTGTTCATTGCGTTCATTGTTTAGCTAGAACATAATGGCGTTCTATCTGATGATTTGCTTCGTGTACATACATCACATTCTGGACGCCTAATCTTAATACCCTACATTATCTGCCGAAAGTATGATGTAAGTATAAACTATTCGCCTGTCCCCTCGGACGATTGCTGGCATACCGTGACAGTGAAAAAAATGAAATGGCGTATGGCTTTTAGTGCCGGGAGATCCCAAGACGGGTTCGGCTCGCCAGGTGCAGGTCTTTTGATTTGACGCCGTAGGCGACCTGCGCGTCGTGATGAGGATGAAATGATGATGAAGCAACACATACACCCAGCCCCCGTGTCAGTGAAATTAACCAATGATGGTTAAAATTCCCGACCCTACCGGGAATCGAACCCGAGACCCCTGTGACCAAAGACCAACACACTAACCATTTAGCCATGGAGCCGGACACCGTGACAGTGATTTTAAATAATAATAATGTAATGAGTTTTATGTCCAACTACGTATATTTTTATGGTTTTCGGAGATGTCGAGGTGCCGGAATTTAGTCACCCAGGAGTTCTTTCATGTGCCAGCAATTCTACCGACACGAGGCTGACGTATCTGAGCACCTTCAAATACCACCGGACTAAACCAGTATCGAACCTGCCAAGTTGGGCTGAAGGCAAGATAATCTGTGCTATCATTATTAGAATATAGGGCATGTTCAGTGGAGTGGGTGAGAGACGCCATGAACGGATATTTTCATACTTTATTATGCGTATACTTGTAGTATTATTTTTCGCAAGTCATCATCAAATTCATATTATTTATTTCGCTCCCTCATTAAGAATATTTATATCGTACCGGTCTATCGCAATTCAATAAAACCTCGGCGACCACTTGTACATGTGCTCCATCCATCAAAGAGCGGGCGAGAGAGCGAACGTGTGACGTCATGCTGTCATCGAGTCTTCGCAAGCGAAACGAGCCCGAGCCTGGACTCGAAAGAGTCGAGTACCGCGATTCCAGGCATCACTCGCGCACATCACTAATGATAGGTTGCTCTATTGATTTTGGTCTTTCCTCTGTCATTTGGTTTGTCTTTGCCTTCCGAGGGCTGAAATCAAATTCCATATTGATTTTGTCTCATTGTTCACTTTTCTTTTTGAGGCATTCTACAGTTAGCTTGGAAAGTGATTCGGCCATTTCATTTATTTTCATAGTTCCGCACGCATGTCTTCCAGTGCTCTCTGCATGTTCTTTCCTCCTTTATATAGTGTGAAATCTTGTTCATAGCTAATACATAACCATAGAAGTAGGACTGACTTCTTTTTATTGGTTGATTTAAGTGCGTTAAATTGTCCTTGTTGTAGTTTCGCACATGAGAGGTGGTGCCATTGCTGGCATAACCCATCGAAAGTCACAGCTGCATCATTTTCTTCAACTCCTTTGTCGCATATTGAACAGATTTCATACTTATCAATTTCCTCGCTAGGTGTCGCAGTGTGCTGGTGGCTTTCTTTCGGCATGCCTGATTGCTATATCTGTCTTTTCTGTATTCTTTGTGAAGCAGGCTCCAAGATGGCAGATCCTGTAAAAATCTTGCGTAATGCTCTTTTGAAATAGATATTGTCTATTCTACACTAGGATTATCCAAAATTACACTTCCTAACACAAATATCATAAATGGCACTTCTCTTAGACATAAATCACTTACTTTTGTGAATTGTATCACTGTTTTATTTCGTAAGAGATGATTTTAATTGCGTGCTCATCAAAGAATAACTTTACTAACTTTCTTATTATAGAGACGGCGTTGGGCTGACGTCCCATCTCGCCAGCCACGATTTTAAAGCTACTGATGTCACGACTGTGCATCAGTGATCAAGTAACACCATCTAGTATACGTTTAAGCAAACACTCCATTTTAATATGGAGCTCCTTGTTTCTGAACCAATAAATGTTTTACTCTTTTTAAACATTTAATGCGATAGTTCGGAGGTAGTGTTTTAAATATCTTATTATACAAGTCCTGAATATAGTAATTTAATGGATATTACTTCTCGATTCCCTTTCAGGTATGTATAATCTTTTTTAAACTTTTACGGAGATCTAGTGATATTTTGAAATGCTCATATTATTTATAGTCTTCATCATGGTCATACTCATCATCATTATTACCGTACACTTCTTACTTTTACAAGCTCCATTATACTTTCGAAAAATATTGTCTTTTACATCGCAACCCAGTATTCGGATTGGCACCTGTTTAAGTCGTGGTAATATAGCCTACAAGACTCGAATAATATGTTATGATCTGTTTGTAGTAGCCTGGGGCCCGATGTTGATAACCCCCTGTGGGTGGGGGCAGTAGAATAACACCCACGGTATCCCCTGCCTGTCGTAAGAGGCGACTAAAAGGGGCCCCAAGGGCTCTGAACTTTGGAGCGTGGGTTGGCGGCCACGGGGCCCTTAGCTGAGTCCTGGCATTGCTTCCACTTACTTGTGCCAGCTCCTAACTTTCATCTATCCTATCCGACCTCTCTTGGTCAACTCTTGTTCTTTTCCGACCCCGATGCTTTTAGGTTTGCGAGGGCTAGGGAGTCTTTCATTTTCACGTCCTTCGTGGCCCTTGTCTTTCTTTGACCGATATCTTCATTTTTCGGAGTGTCGGATCCCTTCCACTTTTCCCTCTGATTAGTGTTATATAGAGGATGGTTGCCTAGTTGTACTTCCTCTTAAAACAATAATCACCACCACCACCCGATGTTGATATACCCTTAACTGAAAAACTCCCTGGTTGGTTAGATATGTCTTGCCACGCAGAGAGATATAGCGAATTTAAACCTAAAATAGGTCGCCTAGGTCACCCAATGTTCGTTACCTGAAGTACAGCCTACAGAGGGTGAGAAGAATGGTATTAACTCAACAGTATCATTCGTACGCTTGCACGACGGAAACGAACTAATTTCCTAAAGGCAATTAATACGTTGAATGTTTAAAAGAAACCGAACTGAGCCACGCGACTGAACTTTTCTTGTCAGTAAAAATCAGAATAAATAACACAAGAATAGATAGAACTGACTAATCTGAAAAGACGTTTACTTACATAGGCTAGTTAGCCGTCTTCGGGCAGTGGTTGGATTCTCTCCACGTCCGTGTTGGAGTCCTTACCTTCACTTGATCGATGATACATTTCCATTAAATCAAATGCTCATCAAACATATAAGTTCGTGATTCCGTTTAACTCCCTCAACTTTCCTCCCTTCTCCATCACATCTGCCACTTCTCAGCTGTTACTGTAGGTACACGAGTAAGTCCTGCGTTCACTAAGGCATGCGAGAACCTAACTCACATGTTCTGCTGTACCTTGCTAGATGACCTGAAGATTGAGTTGAAATTAAGATTCTATTGACGTTTTTAATTTTGTTTATATATTTACAATTTAGAGAATGTAAATACGTTGACAACTTTTCATTATTATGAAAAAATGAGTATTTTGATGAGGCTTTAGTCGCGGAGGTGCACTTTGAAAGGACACGCCCACTTTTTACAGAGTTTTACATTTGAACCTATAATTTCTAAACTATTAGAGACAGACTTCTGAACTCAGTTCCGTTTTACTCAGCAAAGCACAATCATTATGTTGACAACTATGATACGTTCTGGAGTCGTTTTCGCCCCAAGGGCTCTGAACTTTGGAGCGTGGGTTGGCGACCACGGGGCCCTCAGCTGAGTCCTGGCATTGCTTCCACTTACTTGTGCCAGGCTCCTCACTTTCATCTATTCTATCCGACCTCCCTTGGTCAACTCTTGTTCCTTTCCGACCCCGACGCTATTAGGTTTGCGAGGGCTAGGGAGTCTTTCATTTTCACGCCCTTCGTGGCCCTTGTCTTCCTTTGGCCGATATCTTCATTCTTCGAAGTGTCGGATCCCTTCCATTTTTCCCTTTGATTAGTGTTATATAGAGGATGGTTGCCTAGTTGTACTTCCTCTTAAAACAATAATCACCACCACCACCTCTGGAGTCGTTTGTTTGTATTTTCAAAATCCTGAATATCGCAATGTTGTGATGTGTTTTCCTAGCATACAATGGCTCGATCGAAAGCTTTTCGCAAGATAAGTATAAGGGAAATCATTATACATGAGCAGTTCACCATGTAAATGACGAAAATGAGGTTAGTTTAGGAATTTCGTCTCGGGAGCGTGTGACCACGGGACCCTAGCTGAGTCTGGGATTGCTTCCACTTACTTGTGTCAGGATCCTCACCTTTATCTTTCCTGTCTGGCCTCTTTTGGTCAACTCTTGTTCTTTTCCGACCCTGACGCTCTTAGGCTTACGGTTTATTGGGTAGCATTCTATGTCCGCAATGCCGTTGTCTATCATATAGATCCCCACGTCCTCTATAGTTGTTTCATTATGTAAACCCCCAACGTGTAGCCAGGCCCTATGTACGGCTGCTCTTAGCACAAGAGTCCTTAAAAAATTAAATAGGAAAGCTGCAAATACATCTTGCGAAATTTCTATCGAAGCATGGAAGACAAATTTCACTTGAATTTTAAATCAAATGAACTCAGACTAAGCATACAATATTGAGTCCAAAAGAGATGATTTCATTGACACAGTAATTACCAAAAAGGAAATAATGAGGGTAATACAACAAACCGAGATTTAAAAAGCAGCAGGACCGGATGGAACTTTTCCGGAACACTTAAAAGAATCTGCAGATATCCTGACAGACCTATGGGTTTCCCTCTTAAACAAATGTTTTCAAACAGGGGAAATACCAGAAAAATGGACGACAGCAACCATGAAAATTCTTTACAAAGGAAAAGGATCGTTCGACAATCCGGATTCCTACAGAGGAATGGTGCTGGAAGATGTCCTCTTTAAGGTATTTACATGTTTTATTAACGAAAGGCTTAATATACTAACTTATCCTCATCTACCAGACTCTCAGTTGGTTTTAGAAAACAGAAAAGCACTACACAGGCCGTGAAACTTCTAATGCAGAATATAAAAGAAGCATTACGAGATCCCAAGGGAAAGTACTATGCGGCATTCGTAGAATACAGAAGAGGCTTTGACCTAGTGAACGGAAGAAAGCTAATGGAAAAATTGGTAGACCTTAAAGGGGAAAGCCACCCACTCACCTTGACAATACAAAACATCATGAGATACAATTACATTGAAATTAGTAACAACGACATAAGATCAAGGAAAATAAGGCAAGCCAACGGTGTCATGCAGGGTGATCCTATCAGACCTACTCTGTTTAATATACTAACGGCAGATGTCATGTTAATCATAAACGATAATTCGGAGGCTACTTTGATCATGTATGCAGATGACATAATGATCGGATCATCAAACAAAGAAGTGCAAACAGCAATAGCTGAACTAGAGAAATAGACTGAGGTGAATCATTTTAATACTTTTTTTGCTAGTGTCTTTACGATCTTAATATAAATAAGGAGAAATATGTCCAAATGGTGTTCAGAAAAGGAGGGAAACAAGCAGTAAAAGACAACATAATGCTACATGGTGTACCGCTTGAAGTTGTTAAGGAGTGCAAGTACTTAGGAATCACCATGCAATCTGCAGCAAGTTCCTTCAGGATACATATTCAGGAAAAATCCGCGGCGGCCATCAGAGCCACTTATAAAATAATAAATATAACTCAGCTGTCAACTGATACGGCGTTGAAATGAAATGGCGTATGGTTTTTAGTGCCGGGAGTGTCCGAGGACATGTTCGGCTCGCCAGGTGCAGGTCTTTTGATTTGACACCCGTAGGCGGCCTGCGCTTCATGATGAGGATGAAATGATGATGACGGCGACACATACACGCAGCCCTTGTGCCAGCGAAATTAACCCATGATGGTTAAAATTCCCGACCCTGCCGGGAATCGAACCCGGGATCCCTGGGACCAACGGCCAGCACGGTAACCATTTAGCCATGGAGCCGAACGATACGGCGATGAAACTCTCTCACAGTGTAATAAAGCAAATAATCACCTATTGTATTGAAATAATATAGGAAAAGCTGTAATGGAAATTTAAAAGGTATTTCATGAAGAGAGTAATGATTGTGAGCAAAGCATCCCCTTCAAGGCTAGTTTATGTTCTTATGAGGGAAACCTTCTTCATAGAGGAAATACGATTAAAATACTCTCTGCCAGATACTAGATCAAGCCAGA
The DNA here is from genome assembly GCF_040414725.1 of Anabrus simplex. Lineage (NCBI taxonomy): Eukaryota > Metazoa > Arthropoda > Insecta > Orthoptera > Tettigoniidae > Anabrus > Anabrus simplex. The sequence continues at coordinate 144,122,012 of NC_090271.1, forward strand.
AGCTTCAACGACTGAGGGAGGTGAAGATAGAAGAGATAGAAGATCAATTCTACAGCACAAGTCCTATATGTGACAGAAACTGGACTAAAGAATGTCAAAAACTAAGGCATGTTGTTAACAGGCTGGTCATACATGGCTTCCACCACTGTATCTGCAGGAATACCACCTTCCATAAACCGAACAAAGAGTGTGTTTGCTCTCTCTGTGATCAAAAGTGCAGTCTATATCATATAACGGTATGCCCGAAAAGAGTAAAATCAATTCGTAAATACAGTAGGGAATATTCGCAAGTTAGTAACTGAGAATATAAAAATTGCAAATTTGTAAAATGTTACTAGGTTAAGTAATGCTCTTTCGAGCGCACCTTAATAAATTATTATATTAGCCTTACGAGAACTGGGAAGTGACAATCTGTGGGTAGGGGCGGTAGAATAACAACCACGGCATCCCCTGCCTGTCGTAAGAGGCTACTAAAAGAGACCAAAGGGAGCTTGGGTTGGTGACTATGGGGCCCTTAGCTGAGTCCCGGCATTGCTTCCACTTACTTGTGCCAGGCTCCTCACTTTCATCAATCCTATCCGACCTCCCTTGGTCGACTCTTGTTCTTTTCAGACTTCGACGGCATTACGTATAGTATAGAGGCCTAGGGAGTCTTTCATTTTCACGCCCTTGGTAGCCCTCGTCTCTCTTCGGCCAATACCTTCATTTTTCGAAGTACTGGATCTCTTCCATTTTCTCCTTTCTGGTCAGTATTAATAGAGGATGGTTACCCACTTGTACTTCCTCATAAAAAATAATTACCACCATCACCACCGTACGGTCTATTCCATTACCGTAGCAGGGTCACCTTGCCATCGATCAGAAATCAATAGTTGAAGTACATTTTGAGGTGGTTGAGAATAAAACTATTACGTGTCAATTGTAATACTCTTTTTTACAAAAAAAAAAGAAAAAATAGAAAAAAACTGTTCAAAAGTGCGTCCTCGTCCCTGCCATTTCCCGCTCTATACGTTCGAAGACCCCAGGCAAGTGCTGTAGAGTGTAGAGGGCACACAGCTGCAGCACCCGAGGGACGAGCTCTTTCTCGGAAGTAGTATAATTGGACAGTTCTGCGGCCTCCTCCCGCGGGAAATTTGAATTCTGGCGGGAAATTTGAATTATGGCGGGAGATTTGAATTTTGGCGCGAGATTTGAATTTGTAAACAAAGCCACGTGCTTTTTGACAGCTGTCATCGACAACAACGCATCGCTAACCTCACTGCTGCCATCTTGACGGGCCTAAACCTCAGTAGTGCCAACTTAACCTAACTAGGGCGAGGTAAACAAAGCCACGTGTTTTTTGACAGCCACGTGTTTTTGACAGACAACAACGCATCGCTAACCTCAGTACTGCCATCTTGACGGGCCTAAACCTCAGTAGTACCAACTTAACCTAACTAGCGCGAGATAAACAAAGCCACGTGCTTTTTTGACAGCTGTCATCCGCCATCTTTAATCCAGAGAGCACCGTGCTGCCCTCTTTAGCTACTTACCTTTGAAATGTGGTACGCCACAGCTGTCATCCGCCATCTTGCATCGCAAACCTCAGTGCTGCACTCTTTAGCTTGAAATGTAGTGGCGGCAAATTCCACGTGCTCTTGTTTGGAAACAAAGCCACGTGCAGCTGTCATCCGCCATCTTTAATCCAGAGAGCACCGTGCTGCCCTCTTTAGCTACTTACCTTTGAAATGTGGTACGTCACAGCCGTCATCCGCCATCTTGCATCGCAAACCTCAGTGCTGCACTCTTTAGCTTGAAATGTAGTGGCGGCAAATTCCACGTGCTCTTTTTTGGAAACAAAGCCACGTGAAGCTGTCATCCACCATATTTAATCCAGAGAGCACCGTGCTGCCCTCTTTAGCTACTTACCTTTGAAATGTGGTACGTCACAGCTGTCATCCGCCATCTTGCATTGCAAACCTCAGTGCTGCACTCTTTAGCTTGAAATGTAGTGGCGGCAAATTCCACGTGCTCTTGTTTGGAAACAAAGCCACGGGCAGCTGTCAACCACCATATTTAATCTAGAGAGCACCGTGCTGCCCTCTTTAGCTACTTACCTTTGAAATGTGGTACGTCACAGCTGTCATCCGCCATCTTGCATCGCAAACCTCAGTGCTGCACTCTTTAGCTAGAAATGTAGTGGCGGCAATTTCTTTATGCTCCTGTTTGGAAACAATGCCACGTGCAGCTATCATCCGCCATCTTTAATCTAGAGAGCACCGTGCTGCCCTCTATGTGGTGGTGGTAAATTCTACACGCTTTACAAACCCATGTGCTTTTCTGACAGCTGTCAACCGCCAGAGAGCACCGTGCTGCCCTCTTTGTGCCGGTGACAAATTCCACGTGCTTTTTGACAGCTGTCATCCGCCATCTTGCATCACAAACCTCAGTGCTGTACTCTTTAGCTAGATACCTTTGAAATGTGGTGGCGGCAAATTCCACGTGCTCTTGTTTAGTAAACAAAGCCACGTGCAGCTGTCGTCCGCCATCTTTAATCAATAGAGCACTGTGCTGCGGGTAATTTCGTCAGCTGTCATCCGCCATCTTTAATCCACAGAGCACCGTGCTGCTCTCTGTAGTAGCGGGTAATTTGAAAAGTTCTGTTAGCTGTCATCCGCCATCTTTAATCAAGAGAGCACCGTGTTGCCATCTTTAGTTGAACTGTGGTGGCGGCAAATTCCACGTGCTCTTGTTTAGTAAACAAACTCACGCGCTTTTTGTCAGCTGTCATCCGCCATCTTACATCGCAAACCTCAGTGCTACACTCTTTAGTTGAAAAATGGTGGCGGATAATTTAAAAAGAAAAATTCTACAGCAGCCATCTCTCGACGCTAATTGCACAAGATGGTGGCTATACATGACTCCTTAAAGGTGCTTATGCGAGATGATCGCTATACATAGTTTCTTATGAGACTCCCTTGGGATGCTTGCGCAAGATGGCGGTTATACAAGGCTCCTTATGAGACACCCTAGGGATGCTTGCGCAAGATGGTGGTTGCTCTTATGAGGCGGCTTAAGGATCCTCGCACAAGATGGCTAGAGACGCCCTAAGGATGCTTGCGCAAGATGGCGGACGCAAGATGGCGGTTATACATAGCTCCTTATGAGACAGCCAGTACTCGATACAACATGTGATCAGAACATTGATTGATGTGTTCAGAACACAAAATAAGTGATCAAGACTAGAATCGAACACTGTACTCGATGTCGTTAACTTCAACATGTGATTAAAACATTGTTTGGTGTGTTCAGAACACTACATAAGTAGGATCGAACGCTGTACAACATGTTAGGGGATACCTTTGTTCTAAGAAGATCAGATTGAAACATAACAAGACTAGAATTGAACACAGCACTCGATGTCGTTAACCTTAACATGTGATCAGAACATTGATTGATGTGTTCAGATCACTAAACAAGTAGAACCGAACACTGTACAACATGGAAGATGGCGGATAACAGCTGTGACGTACCACATTTCAAAGGTAAGTAGCTAAAGAGGGCAGCACGGTGCTCTTTGGATTAAAGATGGTGGATGACAGCTGCACGTGGCTTTGTTTCCAAACAAGAGCACGTGGAATTTGCCGCCACTACATTTCAAGCTAAAGAGTGCAGCACTGAGGTTTGCAATGCAAGATGGCGGATGACAGCTGTGACGTACCACATTTCAAAGGTAAGTAGCTAAAGAGGGCAGCACGGTGCTCTCTGGATTAAAGATGGCGTGTGACAGCTGCACGTGGCTTTGTTTCCAAACAAGAGCACGTGGAATTTGCCGCCACTACATTTCAAGCTAAAGAGTGCAGCACTGAGGTTTGCGATGCAAGATGGCGGATGACAGCTGTGGCGTACCACATTTCGAAGGTAAGTAGCTAAAGAGGGCTGCACGGTGCTCTCTGGATTAAAGATGGCGGATGACAGCTGTCAGAAAAGCACGTGGCTTTGTTTATCTCGTGCTAGTTAGGTTAAGTTGGTACTACTGAGGTTTAGGCCCGTCAAGATGGCAGTACTGAGGTTAGCGATGCGTTGTTGTCTGTCAAAAAGCACGTGGCTGTCAAAAAACATGTGGCTTTGTTTACCTCGCCCTAGTTAGGTTAAGTTGGCACTACTGAGGTTTAGGCCCGTCAGGATGGCAGCAGTGAGGTTAGCGATGCGTTGTTGTCGATGACAGCTGTCAAAAAGCACGTGGCTTTGTTTACAAATTAAATCTCGCGCCAAAATTCAAATTTCCCGCCAGAATTCAAATTTCCCGCGGGAGGAGGCCGCAGAACTGTCCAATTATACTGCTCTCGGATTCAGTTAGAGTCTTATACGCTCTCTTGCTCTGTATTAAACGAACAAAATCTTACTTCGTGTTGTCACACCATCGACGTTGCATTCTGATATCATGTCCCCCTGTATGTGGGAGGCGGTAGAATAACACCCACGATATCCCCTGCCTGTCGTATGAGGTGACTAAAAGGGGCCCAGGGACTGTTAACTTGAGAGCGTGTGTTGGTGACCACGGGGCCCTTAACTGAGTCATGGCATTGCTTCCACTTACGTCAGGTTCCTTACTTTCATCTCTCCTATTCGACCTCTCTCGATCAACTGTAGTTCTTTTCCGACCCCGATGGTATTAGGTTTTCGAGTGCACGTCTTTCGTGGTTGTTGCCTTCCTTTGGCCAATACCTTCATTTTTCAAAGTGTTGGATCAATTCCATTTTCTCTCTCTGATTAGTGGCCCCAGGAGCTCTTAGGAGGGTGGGTTTGCGACGACGGGGCCCTAAGCTGAGTCCTAGCATTGTTTCCACTTAGTGTACCACGCTCCTCACTTTCATCTATCCTATCCGACCTCCCTTGGTCAACTCTTGCTCCTTTCTGATCCCGACGGTATTAGAGTATTCGAGGCCTAGGAAGTCTTTCATTTTCACTCCCTTCATGGTCCTTGTCTTTCTTTGGCTGGTACCTTCTTTCCTTGAAGTGTCGGATCACTTCCATTTTTTCTCTCTGATTAGTACTATATACAGAATGGTTGCCTAGTTGTACTTTCTCTTAAAACAATAATCACCACCACCACTCTCTCTATATATACAGGATGGTTGCCTAGCTGTACTTCCTCTTAAAACAATAATCGCCACCACTACCACATCTGACATCACGAAATGCTTAAAAGATTAGGTAATAAGGGCCGATGACCTTCGATGTTAGGCCCCTTTAAAAAACAACAACAACAATCATCATCATCATCATCATCATCATCATCATCATCATCATCATCATCATCGTCAGAGTAGGTAATGTGAATGGTTTTGAGGAATGAGAGTCATAATGTGATATACTTTTACAGTACAGTTTCTGATTTTGTCAGTCAGTAATTCGTTTCAGACCTATGGTTATTTACTAAAAAACGTTTGTTTCGGCCTCTTTTATAATCTATGGAAGTTGGAAAATTGAAAATCACACCCTGTGTAGTTGTTTAGAAAAGAAACTAGTCTACAGGTGGGCCATGTGATAAATTGACGCCAGTACGTAATTAAGTATCTAAGGGAGGAGTGTGAAGGTGGACTGAATGTGCATTGCTATATGTAACATTTGAACACCACAATGTTATCATGTAATTAATATTAAATTGTTCCCTGTTGGTAGGAGTGATGTATCCAAGGGACAGATTTTGCAACAGGATTTGAGTTATCTTGGGTGACTGCGACGCTAGGTGGGTATGGAAATTAGGGAAGGGTGTCTCGTCCAGTTATAGAGGTCATCATCCTAGAGTGGGGGCGGGGGTGAGTGGGCGGGATAGTAAAGGAGATCGGGTACTATGATGAACTAAAGCAATGTCTCGAGTGGGGTGAAGGTGAAGCGTATATTCAGACCTGAGTCGGAGATTTGGTAATGCAAGTTTAAAGTTTGAATGGCAGCAGCTTGGAATTGTTCAAGGACGAAGGAATTTTGAAACGGGTGGATATTGAGTAGGGATGTGTTAATGAAGCGGATTAGGTCCTCTAATGTAGATGGTGGAAAGAGAGAGTGGTTGGAGCCAGTGGGGGAGTCAATCGTACGGATGGGAGCTACGAGATCCGGTCGATTGGCGGGAGGGGATGGGCGGGCCTTGCATTTGCGAGAATGTGTGGGGTGAGTGTCCCCGCAGGTATGACATTTGGGCGGGAGGGGGGAGTTTAAGATGAGGGCATTTGGAGATGTGATGAGATTGGGAACAGTGAGCGCAGGCTGGTTGTGCAGTGGTGCATCGCGCCGTAGGGTGCTGATTGTAAACGAGACACCTGTCACAACGGATGGGCTGAGGCGGTAGGGCTTTAGAGGATTCCATCCTGTGAATGATGACGCCGAAAAACAGAAACTCCACTGGCGATGACGCGATCTATCTCCTCGACAGTCGGCAGGAGGATGAGGACCATGGAGGTGGGCCCGGAGGAATTAAAGATGCGAAAGGCCTTCCGAATCGCAACGCTTTCCGCATGAAGCTCATTGAGAATATCGTCATCGGCGATGGCGGGGTCCACCCCACGAATCACGCAACTGACTAAACTGTGACGGGGGTGGGGAAGGTGTTTTAAAGGCTGGAGTGGAGTGGGGTTTAAAAGGTACTGACGATCCTAATTGTGCTGCACCTATCGTTTGAGTGTGTCTCTAAGCGGCGGCTTCTCCGTTGAGTTTGATGAGCTTCCCTGTAGAAGTAGGTCGAATGTCAGCGATATCTTCACGTTTCATACTGAAGCGCAGTAAGGTTTTGAATATGTGGGTCGGGGAACGGAAATCTGGGGCACGATTGAGCAGGAGAAACATATGAGTACCAATAGGGGGCGGATGAATTGAGCGGAGGTTGGTGATGGGTCGGCGAGTTCTGGAGGTGGGGAGGTCGGATGGGGCAGGTGGGTCCCGGAGAGGCAGTCGATTTTCACTGTTCGTAGTAGTTGGTTGCGCCCCGGTAATGGGGTCAGGAGGCAGTAATGGTGGAGCCACAGCACGACGGCGGGGGGCCTGGTTCCTCTTTAGCAGGGAGTAGTGAAGCTGTTCACTTAGACATTGTTCGAGCGTCATCCCACTGGGGAGCCGGGTTCACGGGTAGGAAATGGGCCTGGTAATTTGGAGCAGCATGTGAAGACTTGATAGCCGTACGATAGGCAATGGTAGCTAGCTCTGCAGTTGATTGGACGGTGCTTGAAGTGGTGGTAGTCATTGGCTTGTGGTGGTTACAGTGGGGTACACGATGTTTTTAGAAGTCCACTGCACTGTACCACTGAAATTGCCCGTAGGTGAATGCTGATACTCAGCTGATATTCAGTTGTCTGTATGAAAGTCTGGAGAAACACTGTAAATCGCCAAACTACCACTCGGTACCACTACAGAAGATAAAAAAATCCGGGGGTGAGACTCCACGAATACCACTCCGTCCACGAACACGTTTTCAAGCATCTATTAAGCACCGTGTCGGATTTTGGTACATGGGTTTCGTCGGACTGTAGACGTAGGATGTTGTGTACATTTCTTGCGTCTCTTTTATACTGGAGTCACGGAGACTGCAGCTGTTTCAGTCCTCTCAATAACTTTCTTAATCCGTGGTGGATTTTAATGAAACTTGGTAGTATCGGAGGTATTAAAATGGGGTGTGCGGTGATGTTATTCTCATATTCGTATCGTAATCAATATACGAGTTATTAAGGGTAGAGGGTATGGACAGTTCGATGAATGACGTAACTTAGCCTTGGCGAGTTGGAGCTGACTCCTACGTCACTCGCCACATTTCCGCTGTAGCCGGCTGCTCGCTTGGCGTGCGGCGCGTATTTTAAAGTTTGAAATACAGTACTTCAAAGTACATTATGTTGTGAGAATAGATGGTTGAGATATAGAATTCTCCAGAAAAGTGACGTTAAAGAATCGAAAGATTGCAAAAGTGACAAATTAATGTCTATGATAAGTGCAGTGCAGTGTTTTTAGTTATGTGAAAATGGTATCTCGCTGTTATCGTATTTTTTTTCGTGCCTATCTTTTTTCAGGAACTTAGAAGAAAAATATGGAAAGTTCCATTTCCTTTTCTTTAATTATACCATTCTGTTTACAGTAGCAATCTTGATTGTATTTAGAAAATCTTGTGTAAATGTTATGTAATTTAACAATGTCAATAAAAAGTACCATTAAAAATAGAACCGGCCAACCAACCGAACAACGCTCAAACGGTGGGTGTTCTGGAATGCGAAAAAATAGGAGTATTAACCGTTTTACTGATAAATAAGCACGGAAAATTGGCAGATACACAGTGGTAAAAAGCGATCCCGTATAGGTGTTTTCGTCGAGTGCCTGTTCTTCCTGTTTTATGAAATAGCTGTAATAAAGTCGAAATACAGGACTGTAGGCCTACTCAACATTGAAAAAGTACGTAGTACGTGTTGCAATATCTAAAATGTCAATAATATAAACAAGCTCTTTCTTCTCATAAGAAAAAAAAAATCCAGGGCGTTACCGCCCCGATGGACCTCAGCTTACTAAGCAACCACTGCTAAGCCTGGAGGCCTGCGGATTACGAGGTGACACGTGGTAAACGCGTTTAATCCACAAGACTGTTATTCTTGGCTTTATAGACCAGGGCCACTACCTCACAGTCAGATAGCTTCTCAATTGTTCTCGCGTCAGCAGAGTGGATCTCGGATCAGCCCTCAGATCCAGGTAAATTTCACTGACTTGGACGCAACTGAACTCGGAGCCTCTGAGTAAGAGGCAGAATCCCTACCACTGGACTGTGGGACGGCTCATCTTCTAATTACGACGATGAAAATGAACGCAAATGTACCATCGATTTATAATATTTTAAAATTAAATTCTTTGTTAAAACAAATTTGATTAATTGTCATAACAGACATGTAGGTGAAATGATTGTGTGGTTGTAAAAAAACTGCGAAAATGAGGATCAGTGTGCACTCATGATCAGAAGAATTCCGGGTGGAAAGGGAAAGAGTTAACGTTTTGAAATACGTTTTTGCTAATCCTGAGGACTGAGAAGAGAGGAGAGCGGGAAACGTCACATTTGTTCGTCTTCCGGGAGGCGCAACGTAGTGCTATTACTGCCCCATCACTCCTTTCCCCTTCCTTTCTTCTTTGTTCATCAAACCACTCTGTGTTTTTTGCACCTTGGCTACGCATTCTGGCTACACTGGCTTTTCCTAATCAAGGAAAACAATTAATTAACAGTAATTTTATTGTGAAGAAATGTGCATGATGTAATCCCGTCCCAATACGTTTGGCATTTAAGTGTTTGATCAGCGCTGAAAATCACTCCATACGAACGTTTTTTCAAACACCCTTGTCTCTCTGATGACAATACGTAGGCCTGTTCAATGCCAGGTTAATTTTACTTTGGTTGTTGGTGACAGATTTTTCTTCTTCTTTGTCGTTTAGGCCTACTTGAGGACCACGGGGCTCGTGTCTACTCTTCGGTAAAGTTGTTCCTTTCTTCTTCTTCTAACTCTCCTTCATTTGCTGACTATGAGCCAGCTTTCTCTCTTCTGTCCACTTATTTCCTGCAATCTTCTTACTTGTAAGGGACGTTGGGAAAACACCGTATCGGATGGCTTGACGGAACAGTATTCGGTCATGAGTTTGTCCCAGTGGGACACCTAGTTGTTCCATATCCGACTTAACTGACGTGATCAATTTGTTCTTAGAAGCCTTGCCTCTTCCTGTTATTGTGAATATCCTGTTGGTGAGTCTTTCGGAATCCAGACGGGCCAAGTGTCCATGAAAGTTCAGGCGCCTTTTAGTTATACACGTGACGATGTCCTCCTGGTGTTCATACAGTTTATCATTATGGCGGATTCTGTAAATGCTCCCTTCCTCTTTGATTGGTCCTAATATCCTCCTCAGGATATTCCTCTCTTTTAACTCCAGCTTTCTGAGTGAGCCCTCCCTGGCCATTACAAGGCACTCGGAAGCATACAGAACAGATGGTTTGACGACCGAGTTGTAGTGTCTGAGTTTGAGGTTCTTGGTGAGGCACTTGGATGAATAGATACTACGACACGAGTGATAAGCCCTTTCAAACTTGGTGCATCTGGCATCTATGTCGAGGTTCTCGCTCTGATTCGCAGAGATCCATTCTCCCAAGTACTTAACTGCAGGTACTTTTCGTATGGTAGCGTCTGTGAGAGGAATTGTAGAAGGGGCCTCCTTGATATTGGTCATAAATTCAGTCTTCTGGATGCTGATCTTCAGACCAGTCTTAACCGCTACACAATAAAGACCTTGTAAGTTGTAGGTAGCCTCCTCTATATTGTTTGCCAGTAGAATGAGGTCATCGGCAAAGGCTAGGCACGGGACAATGAGGTTATCTCTCTTGTACCCAAGCTTCAGTCCAGCTCCCGGTGGTAGCATCGTTCTCCATTCCCTAATGATCTTTTCCAGGACACAGTTGAAGAGAATGCAGGAGGGGCCATCACCCTGTCTAATTCCTGTTCTGATTGGAAAGCTTTCGGATAGTTCACCTCTGAATCTGACCTTGGACGTCGTGTTCCTCAGAGTGGCTGGAACTAATCGTAGGGTCTTCCCATCCAGACCAAGTTCCCATAGTATGGAGAAAAGGGTGTCTCTGTAAACAGAGTCATAATCTACTAGGACCACCATCCAGGGATGTCCACCTCGGCTTTTGAAATTGAGAACTGTCTTAAGATTGTGTATCTGTTCTGGACAAGATCTAGTCTTACGGAAACCAGCTTGGTATTCACCTAACTGTGAGTCTAGCTATGTGGTGACTCTATTGAGCAGGGCTACAGAGAGGATCTTGTAGGTAATTTGTAACAAGGAAATACCTCTATAATTGTTGAGGTCTATCTTACTTCCCTTCTTGTGGAGGGGATGAATCACGCTAGACGTCCGTCCTTCGGGTAGGGACTCTGTTGTCCATATGTCCTTTATGATTTGGTGGATGCTCTGTAAAGACTGGTCATCTGCATGTTTCCACATCTCGGCAACTATGCCGTCTTCACCTGAAGCCTTGTTGTTCTTGAGACCGCCGATGATGTCCATTATTTCTTCTCTCGTAGGTGGTTGAGAATCACGGTTCCTGTGTGAAGGCTCATGGAAAATAAGCTTTTCTTCAGGTTCCTCCGCATTTAGTAGCTTCTGGAAATAATATGCAAGAGTTTTGGTGCAGTCTTTATTGTTCAGTTGAAGTTTTCCATCTGGCCCGTGGAGGATGAGGGTAGGAGCTGTGTACTGGGTCGTTTGCTTCTTAAGTCCTTTGTGCAGGTCTCTCGAGTTGTTTCTCTGATAATTATTTTCAGCCTTTTGCATTAGGCTCCTGAGGTAATTTCTCTTGGCACTGCGGATGGTGTTAGCTGTAGCTTTTCTTTGCATGAGGAAGGCTTCATAATTGGCTTCAATTTTATGTTGGTTCCACCTAGTCCAGGCTTTACGCCTTTCTTCTATAACCTCATCACACTTTGTACTCCACCATGGGTGTTTGCCTTTGGTTGATGAGGCAGGGATAGTTTCTTGAGCGGCATCCAGCAAGGCCTTTTGTAAGGCAAGCCATCTTTCTTTCTTTGTATTCTTCCTGAGGGTATCCTGAAAATCATAATCCTCATCGCGCAGTCGCAGAGTGTCGAACCTGGGCATCTTATGACTACATTGGAGATTTGGTGTTTTCCTAAAGGGTTGCATATTAATCTTGGCAAGTGAAAGGTAGTGATCGGAGTCTGTGTTGGCTCCTCGTAATACCTTGGCGTTCTGTATGTCCATATGATGTTGCCGTGCTATAGTAACATGGTCAAACTGGAATTCACCAAGCATAGGATTTGGACTCTTTCAGGTTTTGGCCTTTCTAGGTAGACGTTTGAAGGCTGTTGATTTCAGGACTAAGTTGTACTTGTCACAGAGTTCAATGAGACGTTCTCCATTTCTGTTTGTTCTCTTATGGGGTGGATAATGGCCTACTATCTTCCGGTACTTCCACTCCTTACCGACTTGTGCACTGAAGTCTCCCATGAGTATGATGGGATGGTGGGAAGGGATCTCATCTAGAGTTTCTTCTAAGGTGGCCCAGCATTGTTTTACATTTTCCAGGTTTGAACGGTTCGTGTCATTCGTGGGTGAGAGGAAATTTACCATTGTGTGGGAATTTACCATTGTGTATGCTCTATTACGAGACCTGAAGGATAATGAGGAGGTCCTTCCGTTAGGTGAAGTGAAATCTAAAATATGGTCAACCATCTTGTGATGTACCACCACAAACCCAGTACCAAATTATGGAAGTGTTTTGATAACTCTTTCACCAGGTTTCCCCTTGTAAATTCTGTACACTCCGGACTCTATTGTACCCTCATCGGTAAACCGAGTCTCTTGTAGCGCTGCTATCATAACCTTGTACTTTTCCAGCACGTCAAGCGTTTGTTTGAGCTTACCTACCTTCAATAGGGAATTAAAGTTTATTGTAGCAAAGTACTCGATGTTTCTCTTTGGTTGTCGTTTAGCGGAATTAAATAGAAGTGGGAAGCATGAAGGTGCAGGTTCTCCAGAATCCGATGATCTGCTTGCCCCAGATTGTGTGGGGGTGGATAGTTTACCACCTGGGGTACATTTCTGAATATTTGTTGTCTCTATGTTTCGAGTATTACGAGAGTCGTAATGGTGGTTACCTAAAAGGTAACGGGTTTTTAAGTAACAAGGTTGTAAGCCTTGAAGCCACCACCACTGATCGGTTCACCGACCCAGTTTCCCGCTGGGATTGGTTACCCAACCTTCCACTGGGTTGCTCGGTTTAACAGGGACACCTTTTGTAGGTTACATGCTAGAGTTGGAGTGAAAGAGGCTAAGTTGGGTTCTCTTGCTGAACCCAGTATGTTATAGTTGTAGATGAAAAGCAACGACGCATTTCACTCCAATTTTCCCAGAGCCATGTGATGACAAAAGCCACATGGACTTCTCCCCGGTTAATTCCTGGGACCGACAGATTGTTATTATTATTATTATTATTATTATTATTATTATTATTATTATTATTATTATTATTATTATTATTGTTATTATTATTATCCACCCTTTAGAAAATAAACTCATCAGTTATTTAAAATTCAACCGCGTTAAAAAGGTCGAAATAATGATCCAAATAAGAAGGAATATTTTTATATCACTTGGCAGTTCGTGTAAAGAAACGAAAAGAAAAGAAAAGACTGACTTACTTAACATGCTTTCGCCTGTGAATAAATTCTGGACCTGTAATGTATTTGCGGCAATATAGCAATAGCACACAGCACCGTGACCCATTGGAATACTAATCATGATCAGTCTCATATGAATACGGATATCTCATGTAATTCAGTGTTTCTAAACTGCTAAAACAAGCGAGTTGCATACAGACGTTGAAATGTTACATTAGTCGGTGACTGTTGTAAGTTTTCAGTGCTCTTACTTTACCGTCTTACTGCCATTTCTCTTCACAGTCTGTGTGCAAGAGGAAAGGGGTGTGGGACGACAAGGACACAACCGACCGTCTACATCAGGGCCTCTCAAACGCCTAAAATCTCACGCATGCAAATCGAGGCGCAAGAGCTCCGTGCACTGTGCATCGGTGCCTCTCGGCACGGCTCGGACCAACCCTTCGTCTCTGGGCTACTCGGCTAAGCTCGGCTCAACTCGGCTCAATTCGGCTCGGATTTGGAGTGCTACGCAGCAAGTGAGGAAGAGCGAGACAGGGGGGAGCGAGCGAGACAGGCGTGGGGAAAGAGAGAGACAGCGCTATTGCTCCAAATCGAGGAGTGGGGGGTCTGCACTCTGGTCAACCAAGCGAAGTCGTCTATTGCACCGTGCAAAGTGCATGCACCAGGCGCATGCACCCTGAGAGGCCCTGGTCTACATTTTAGATATGTGGGAATGCGGTCTTCGATATCAAATACTACTGAAGCAGTCGGATACTCAGAAGATACAGTTTGGTTTTAGATAAGAAGATACCAGGGAAAGGGCACGGAGGGCCTTAAAACTCGCAGAAAACCGGGGCAACTTAAGAAGACAACTATGGGTCAAGACAGCAAACTTAGAAGCCAGAAATGAAAATCCTTTCTTATTAACAAAGTAATGAAGAAGCATTCACTTTTCGTTTTCCCCTGATTAGTTTCCTCCAATGATTTGAACGGCTATAAAATTATTATTTTTGTGGAAAACTAGTGCATTGTTTAAGATTATACTTCTCATTTTATATAAATACAATATTATTGTCGTGTGCACGGAGTGTTCATTTTATTTATTTACTTTTTTCTTACAAAATGAATTCCTTTGTTTCTTTGAGACATTTTATTATATTATTAGAATATCTTATTTTTATTTATTACAACTCGCCTATCATAATTATTACTTGATTGTGAGGAATATTCTTCATTTACAAGTCTTTTGATGTAAGCAATATCTCTGTTTTTTATTTTTAAACATCATTGTATCTCATTTCATTCCTCTTCCATTTCCCATAATCATATTAAGAAAAAGCAAGGTATGATATTTCAGCAAAAGAGTACGTCTTTAAATGACACACGAATCGCCTTACTAAGTTCTTAGTGAAGGTTACCTTCTTCTTAATTTCTTGCGTCCATATTTTATATTCGTGCATATTTTAGTCAAAATATATCACTTCTTTTGACAGTGTAGATTAGTTTAATAGGGCCTATATTGACGAAAATAAGGGCCATTCATTTTTCTACATCTACACCTCTAATAACTAAAGTTGAGTTCTGACAGCTAGGGCTGGAGGGAGGAGCATTGCACGTGCCATTTCACGATGTTGCCACATTCCAGTATTCCTTTCTCTTACCCCTCGCTTCCGGCTCACTTGTTCCCTCGTTCATCTGACCGCTGTGATCTGTTGTAGACTACCTGGCCAGACGGTGTCGTCCCGTTTGTGATAACTCTTTATCAGTGACATACAGACAGTCAGGTTGCTGTGAGGGAATTCCTTACTAAAGGACTGGTACGGGGAGACATCCCTCAAGTAACTGGCGAAACTACATACTGGGATTCTTACGAATCGTATGTTAAAACTCATTAAATTACTTATATTTACCGTTTGAGACTGATACATTAATATCGGGACTGACAGAATAAACAGGACTCAAATAAACCTTTTATTTAGAGTTACCAAATGGTTGTGGGTGTAAAGGCGCTTAAATAAGTTTTAAGAAGTAGGACAAAATATGGGCGTATTGAAACCGTTGAATTTCGAAACAAAGGATTTTGCTGTAACACTTTGTTTCTTCGACAGTGCTATCGTTTTTGAAACAATTGTAGCGCATCTCAAACTTAACAGTTGACTTGTACTTTCTTATACAATAGGGGACAATTTTAAATTAATGCTTACATAATGCTCAAACTGTTCAAATATTCATATTGACACGTTAAGTAAACAGCTGCTCAAATATAATGAGCCCACTTTCCTCTGTCTGTGTGTACTGTATGTCTACCCCTTCGTCTCGTTTCTTGATACCGGGTCGGGATGAGATGAGATTAATTTATACGGCATGTTTCTACGGCCGGATGCCCTTCCTGGCACCAACCTCAGTTGAGGAGCTAATGAATATGAAATTTGTTATGGTGAATGAAACTGGGTAAGGGGTGCAAGGACTGAGCTCTGGCCTATCAATAGGAAATGTACCTGCATTTGCCTGTAAGTGAAAATGTTAAACTAAAGAAAACTATTCTGAGAACAGCCGACGGTGGGGTTCGAACCCACGCGATTCCCAAATGCAGAGCTTGGCTCCATAGCTGTAGTGCGTTAAAGGGCTATTTTCCTATAGGCAGGTTTATCGCGTCGCGCCGGATGTAATGCGCTCGGTAAAAGTAATGCGCCCAGCGCAACGTAAAACGTTCAAGGCGACTGTTTTCCTAGAGGGCACACTAGGTTGTCAGTCGAGTTGCGATCTGCGTAATAATATTGTGTTCTCCAGAGTCATGGATCATTTTCAACTAAAGAAAAGGAAAGTACTGACGATGTTGCTCTTACTAGATTAGGAGATTGAGGATGATGAGGAGGAGCTCGTGCTTCGTGAGTGTTCGAAAATAAGGAGGTTGGAAGACGGGATTTACAAGACAAGAGCCAAAGAAGGAACATTTTAATAATTGCTGATTACAAAGCATGTGATGGACGAAGAGGAAAAAAATTAAAGCTTATTTCAGAATCTCTCGTGAGAAAGTCGCGTCCATTTTGCACCTCATTGAAGAAGACCTTTCATGTAATGTACTGCCAATAAATTACTTCTTTTTATGTAGGTGCTCACTTGTTGATCATATTGCCGATATCTGCCCAAATCGTTTCTTTCTTTACGGTATATTTGCATTCCGGGTTCTTCAGTTTCCACAGAATTGGATGACCACTAACTATTTCAATTAATTCTTCATCTTCCGCAGCACTGAAACGTGCAAGTTGTGACATTGTGGGCAACATGTGTATGTATACGAACAATGAACAGACTGGTGATATCACGTGATGAACTCTGAATACAAATAGTACGCCGGGCGCGAGACGCTATAAAGTAGTTCTAAACCAGTCGGCCAAACACGCCGAGCGTTTGTCGCTGGTGTAGGACGTTTTGCGCTCTGTAGGAAAACATCAACTTTACTTCTATATAGAGGAGTGGAGAGCGTATTACGCTGGGCGCGTTGCGTCCGGCGCGACGCAATAAGCCAGTCTGTAGGAAAAAAGCCCTTAAAACGCGCGCCCACTCAGCCTACTTTCACCTACATAAATAAAATTATAACTTTTGTCTGTACGCTCGGATTAGATGTACACGATTCCAGAACTTAATGTTAAGAAAATGTTTAGATTAAAATAACTTGAAAAATGGTAATTCTGTAATGATAATGAGAAAAGATGATATTGAATTCGGAAAATAGTGGGTTCGAATCCCATTGTCGGTAGCCCTGAAGATGGTTTTCCGTTGTTTCCTATTTTCACAACAAGCAAATGCTGGGACTGTATCTTAATTAAGGCTACGGCCGCTTTCTTCCCACTCTAAGCCTTTTCCTAACCCATTGTCGCCATAAGACCTATCTGTGTCGGTGCGACGTAAATCGAGCGGTAAAAAACACCCCTGTCACCAAGCATCCCTGACTTTTCCGTAAATTTCTGTTAGAGTATCCATTATATAAAGCATGAGGCTTGCCTTTCTTCGTCTTAATGACCTGCATGTCGTAAGTAAGCATGCAGATAGCATAACTGTTACGGAGTTTTGGTGGATCAGCAGAGGTGAAAGAAGGTGCGGGCTGGAATGGGTCTAACTACAAGTTCGAAAGATGAATTAAAATTTCAACAAAGGTTATATTTTAAAAACTTAACAATGGTGACATAGAATTTTGAGCGTACAACAAATAACAACCAGTTAAATCAGGTACACAATCTAGAAGTCCCCCCCCCCCCAAAAAAAAAGAAATAACCAGTTTCCACTAGGGAAATAACAAAATCAGGTACCAGAGTAGCTTTACAAGGAAAGCCCGATTTTCGGGTTCTTGCCAGTTCTGGGATTCGTGCCCCAAGTTACAATTCCTGAGCCCTCAGCTCACAACCACACGTACCCAACGGGCAGAAAACCCTTAATTACATGGAGCTCTTGCTCCCACTTCACATCTCAAGCCTCTCTAAGGCCCTTTCATCACAACACCATAAAGAGCCGACCCGCTCTCAATTTTACAAGCCTATCAAAGGCCACAACAAACTTCACTCCTAACTGCCCTCAAGGTACACATACAGTGAAACAGGGGTATCTAATACCCAACCTACAGGGCCTTTGCATGAAGAAAACAAAACATCAGGATGAGTTACTGGCCCAAAGTACAGAAAGAACTGGAGGCGTGAACTTGCACTCCTAAAAACACTTTTTAAAACCTAAGTGGCTCTAGGCCGATACACAGGGGCTAATTCCAAGCTAGGGAGGTGACCCGTATGAGAAAACTTTAATACATTAAGGAAGAGAAGAAACGGTTATGAAAACGTAGTCACCTCAATTTCAAAATGAAGGGGAGTTCGAGAGGGTAAAGCACTTCTATCCCCGCTTTACAGTGAAAGAGATTTGTAGTTTTCACATAGACAGAAGAGGAATTTACATTTTAAAGTGGTAGGTTACATATTAAAGGTTTCGAACCCACCCCGAGAGTTAAACTGCTGAGCTAGCAAGAAATAAAGATGTTAAAAGGCCATTACCTTGTTGAAGAACTGCTGCTTGAAGAAAGAGGCGCTTCCCGCCCCCTGCTACATATCCACACACTAAGCTAGATGTTACTGAAGTGGCCAGGAGACCAGAAAATCAGCAGTTTTTATACCCTCGCGGAAAATTCGAGACCTTTCAGGAATGAGTAGACCCCCCCTCAATTTTATTGGTAGACAAATAATTATACATGGAAATTCGAAGAAGAAAGCAATGATTGGAGGAAAATTAATTACAGAAATTCGTGATTGGCTAAATTCAAAACAGGCGGATAGAAAGGATTAATGTTGCCAACCCACAAACCACGGAACAAAATTTAGTAAAGACAAAATTTATGAATACAAAATTTCTCAAGAAGGTACATTCCTTTACACCAGTGTGCGTTATCATAGTTTTTGGTAGAGACATCTGTTAGAGAATGTCCACACTTCTTGATCCATGAAAAACAAAAGCAAATCAAAAACACTCAGTGCCATTTTCTGATAAACCGTAGAAATAATTCAGTTGTAAAGTTCAGAGCTTCTCCTGTAGAGGAGTTTCAATTGGCGCAAGATTTGAACTTGCGTCGTAGAGGTGTACCGCCCGGTGCAATAACAACAAAAGCTACATCAACGATGGATGTCTACAGCTGGAATAACTACAGTATGTTAAAATCTATAGACTAATATTACCTCAAAAAACGTTCAAGAGAGAGAGGACGGGTTGGATGATTGCTTATCACACAGTTGTGTGGAGTATGCCCTAATTAGCAGTCCCCTTGCTACACTGACGTTGGAAAACCCTGACAGGCTGCTGATAATTTTACAGTGATCGCAAATGGGACATGAACTGGTCTTTCTTCACATTCTTGATTTCCACATAAATAGAATGCCACTCACACTGAACTGCTTGCAACAAGATCTAACTCAGAAGTGAGAGGTTTGGCAACTCCGAGTAAGACTTTTTTCGGCGGGGAGAGAATGCCACTCACACTGAACTGCTTGCAACAAGATCTAACTCAGAAGTGAGAGGTTTGGCAACTCCGAGTAAGACTTTTTTCGGCGGGGGGGGGGGGGGGCGAAGCCCGCTCCCCCCCCCCCCCGCGTGTGGGAAGTGATACTACATGAGTATCTGCCTGTCCCCATGCCCAGCATGCTACCAGGCCAGATGTGGTGGTGGGTATCAATAGTGGTGTAATCGGGTAGTAAAGGTCAGGCGACCACATAGGCGGAAATAGAAAGTTGCCCGCATGTAAAACCTGACATTTTGTAAACAGCACATGCAAGGATGTGATTCTGGTGAGGTCCAGGTGATTGCGTTAGTTGGGAATAGGTATCATGCACAAGTCATAAGCCTATTCCTCGCCAGTCCATTGTTCAGGGGATCTGTACTTCGGGGCACTGCTATGACTAGCGCGGGCCTTGTCGGTTGCGGAGCCATGCGTCAAGTACCATTAGGGTCCGCCGCACAACGCCGCCTCCTTGGGGTCCCTCGTACCCAGTCTCCGATCCCGGAGAATGAGGCCAAGCCCGCCTGGGCGGAGGCCTTCTGGATGGGGGTGGGTCATGACGCCGGGCCTCCTTCCTCTCTGCCCGCGCCATGGCCCGGTACACAAGGCAACTGCGATGAGAGGCCGGGTGGCCCCGCGCACAGTTGGCACCATTTAGCCATGGAGAACGCCTAAGGAAGTCAAGAGATCAAGTTACGGTTCAGGCGTTTAAGCCACTCAAGTTCGCGTTTCTGCACTCCTCCCCTTTCATTTCTTACCTGGATCTAACCTTTGTTCATAGGTCAATGTATATGAGCCGGAATTTACTTACTAAGTACCAGTAACAGACTGACCCATCGAGGGTCTGGTGGGACCAATACACGTTAAAGGTGGTTCTGACAACATTTGATAAAACACTTTTGGATACTACATCTCAAATATCTGAAGTTGAATTCTGACATTTCTTAGAGGGAGGTCCGTTTATTGCCTGTCGGGGCGGGATAAAGGGAGTGGGGGTTTGGTTGCCATGGAAACGAGGATGGGGCGACTGCGCTTGCCATGGAGATAAATATTCTGGCCAGCTCGTCTTACTCCATGGCTAAATGGTTAGCGTGCTGGCCTTTGGTCACAGGTGTCCCAGGTTCGATTCTCGGCAGAGTCGGGAATTTAACCATGACTGGTTCATTTCGCTGGTACGGGGGTTGGGTGTATGTGTTGTTTTCATCATCATTTCATCCTCATCACGACGCGCAGGTCGCCTACGGCCGTTAAATCAAAAGACCTGCATCTGGCGAGCCAAACTTGTGCTCGGACACTCCCGGCACTAAAAGCCATGTGCCATTTCATTTTTATTAGGCGCTGAGAACCAAGGGCAAGAATAGGCTGTCAGTCGCCACAAAGGCACTGATAGAACCAGGATCTGGGTGAGGTGGAGGCATTGTTACATACCGTTGCAACATAAATAATTGCTTCCATATCCCCAAGATTCTCTGCACTCGACTGTACATAGCTGTTTATAAACAAGTATGTTCGGGTTTCTTTATTTTTTGCTACGTAAAAATATTCATTTTTATATTCTTACTAGCGGATGTACCCGTGCTTCGCTACGGAATTCTACATTGTATACAGAATTGTAGGTTAGGTAGTGTACACGTTGTGAGCAAGACTGTATTAAAATGAATAGATCTTAACGTTACGCTGGAAACGCGACGGAGAAATCACCCGAAGTCTTTTCTCATATGAAGACTGCGTTAGGAAAGTTTCATTGTAATAATAAGCCCGCTTGCCTACCATCAGTCACAATCAGGTTGGAGAATTGCATTATAATGGCAGAAACTCACACTCCACTTGCCTTTTCACATCCTCAGAAAGACTGTCTTAGTGGGTTTCCCAACTGAAATGACCGTAGGTAATTACAATGACGTCAGTAGGAATGGCGCGAGTAAAAGCAATGATTTCACATGAAATACTCGATCAAATGAAAAACCACACATTTTCTCACTTTTAACGAACAGTACTACGCTTCCGATCTAACAGTCCAAAGTTCCAGAGCTGGAATGACCAAGCCGCAGACAGCCGCGATCCGTGAACACTCTTAGTCTTTTTCGGGATGGAGGGGGGAGGGGAATGTCGAACAGTGGAGAGTTCCAGGGTAAAAACTATGCCCTTTTACTAACCTGTTTCCTAGGAGAACCCGATGACTGGGAAAATCTCAATTCACTACACTGGTGGCGGAAAAATCTATCTGACTTGGAGGCATTTTTTTCCTCCAAGCCAGGGGAGGAACCGCCTCTTCACTGCTAATTTTGAACAACATGAATGTATAATTTAATAAAAGTGAAGAGGAAGAAGTTATTTTTTAAGAAACGGCTCTTTTCAGTGTTGAATTTCGAGGTTTTTAGTCAATTGTGCTGCTATAATTTGGAATATGTCTAAAATGTAATTCTAGACCAGGTACTACTACTACTACTATTACTGCTACTAATAATAATAATAATAATAATAATAATAGTAAGTGAGCTTCTGCCTTAAAGTGCACACTGCCATTGCCTTCGTGAAGTACAGACCATACTGTAGCAAGCGCGGGAAAGCAATCAGCTGATCGCTTGGGGGGAAGTTTAGCACGTGAGTTAGTTGAGTTATATCTGAATTCTTCGCTGTTTTATTGAAATGTTTAATGTTGGCCGCATGTTTACTCCAATACAAATCAGACTGAAGCGTTGTCGACTGCATTATTAAGTGAAAAGTCCTCAATTAGTGAAGAAAACTTAGTGTGAGCGTGTATTCGTGTGAGGCTATAGGTTAAGAATATCGCTCTGCCGTGTTTTAATTTTGTAGTTTATTTGTGTAATGTTATATCCCTAGTGTAAAATGAATTGATTTAGTGCATTCAGCGTTTTATTATCAACCACGATGTGTATATAATTGAATTAATGTTATCAGTGAGAGAAATCACCATGCTAAGAGTTGCTGTGTGCCTGGCTGCAAAGCAAATTATAAACAAGGAGAATACACTCCAGTATTTGTGTTTCCTTCTGATGAAGAAAGAGTTAGGTTTTAAAGAAGGCCATTCCTAGGGAGAAATTAATAGTGAATCACCACACAGTTGTGTGTATCAACTAATTTCCTGAATACTAAATCCTGAAGGAAATAGTAGTGTCTCGTCCAGATGGCGAGTTAAAATTTCTCATTATATTAAGAACATGGGTAACATTAGATATATTTTTATGGAATCAGACTTACGGCTTATTTGAATTCGGTGTATCTGTATATTTAAGTCCAATTTATGCATTTTACCATTTTAGGTAGAAATGTATTGTGAAATAACTCTGCTGAGATTTGTCTCATCAAATTTCATATCATAGGCTATGGAACAGGGTTATTCCATGAAAATTTAATATGAAAATAATTGCATAGGCATTATTTGCTGTTTAAAAATCTACTATTTTGAAACAGTAACTGAATTCCATGACAGTGACAGTAAATGTTTTGTTATTGTTGGAGGTTAGTTTACTCGTAACCTTTCTTGTACCCTAGGTACTGAATTGGTGGTACAGAAATAATTTACATTTGTAGTATATCATATTGGTAATTGGTTGCTTGTTTTCTATCAGTGTGTATGATGTGAATGTTCCATTTGACTAGAAAATGGATAGAAACGCAAGAATATGTCCCAAAGTATTAGCCTGTACTCACGGAAACGAACGGATATACGCGAGAAATAGAACGTTACGGGGAAGGATATGCATTGTATGTCAGAACTAACAAATATTTATGTATAGTTTTTGGTTTTATAAGGTATTAATAGTTTCTTAAGTAATTTAAACGAGTGTATAATTCACGCGGAGCGGATGTGTATCGCCTCCAAGTCCCACCCAAAGCGTGACGTCATCAGTGCTACAGTACGGCCTGGAGATCACGAGGGCAGTGACACTGCTCATTCAAAACAGCGCATCAGAGTAGGGATCGAATAGCTGGAATACTATAATGAACCAGTGAGTTACGTACCAGCTGTATCAAAATGTATGAACCAGAGGAATGACATGCTAAAGAAGAACGTTTTCTAACTCCCAAGCTATTTCTCGCCAATATTCAGTCAGGCTTTTATACTCGGTACGCAGCAGTAATCCCATCTATCGAAGTTGAGAGGCAGCATAAGAGACAAAGAACATCACAATAAACAATGGTCAATGTAATGTTATTGTTGATCAATGTTATGCACTTTCGATATTATAGGCCTTCACATTTCGTTTTCTTCCGACTCTGAAATACCATTCTTATCATAGACGGTACAGTAAAAGTGAATAAAAGATAAATGATCGCAAATTGTATTCTCTATAACTTTTTAATATAGTACTTTTCGATAGGACCAATAACACTGGTATTTAAAAATTACATTTTAGCCACCTTCCCCTAAACTACAATTTCATCCATATAGCTTAGACTGTAGTTTCTTATTCCCCGACTCTATATACCGATTTTCATTAAATTCTGTTAACCCATTTTCTCGTGGCTCGGCGTTGATATGGACTTAGCAACAAAAATACAAATTTGTGAATATCTGTGTTATCATAGCCGGTACGGTAAAAAAGTATAAGACATTAATGTTCGGAAATTTAATTCTCTATAACTTTGGTTATGTAGTATTTAATGATACGACAACTAATACGGCAATATAAATATTTGAGAATTGCATTTAGGCCTTCCCCAATACTACCATTTTACTCAGCGTGAATAAAATTACTTATAGCTTAAACTGTAGTGCCCCATTCTTCGAATTTGCATACCAATTTTCAATGAAATAGTACCGCTAATAACGTAAATATTTAAAAATTAAATTTTAGGCCTTCCCCTAAACTACCATTTCACTGAGCGTGAATAAAATTATTCATAAGCTACACTATAGCGACGAATTTCTCGACTTTGCATACAAATTTTTATGAAGATAGGACTTCTAAAAACATAAATATTTGAAAATTAAGTTTTAGGCCTTCCCCTAAACTACCATTTCTATCAGCGTGAATAAAATTATTTATGGTCTAGATTGTAGCGACTTATTTCCCGACTTTGCATACCGATTTTCATTAAATTATCTTTGGCCGTTTTCTAGTGATGCGTGTACATACATACATACATACATACAAACATACATACATACAGACAGACAGACAAAAATTACGGAAAAGTAAAAAGTGCATTTCCTGGTTACTGTGGACATGACCGATACAGAAATACCATTCTTTTCAAATTCTGAGCAATGTACAGACAAAACTCTTATTTTATATATATAGATTGTTCCTGAAATTTATTTCGCTACCTAAAAATAAATATCAGATTATATCCGATTAATACCATCGTAACTGCAACGAGGGCAGCGCCTGTTTCTGATCCGCATTAAAATGCAGCCGCCCGTGTAAAAGTTTGGGGACCACTGCCGTACCCTGAAGGCTGGTTTGATTCTCAATAAATCCACCGTCAGTTCTCATGGGCGTCACAGAACAGGAGTACTAGGAAAACGAGGAGTGAGGCAGTTTCCTGTTGCTTTTCCCACTGAAACATAAGGTGCTGTTACATATCAGTATGCCAAGCTGAAAAAATCCAACACACCAACCGATTGCATGAGCAACACTTTCACACCATTTATACAGGGACTGTCTGTGTAAGGTTTGGTATTACTAACATAGTTGCCCGTTTGGTGACCATCATCGTTAGCGCGTCAAGCCTCTATGGTCCGACACCACGGTTAATCTGTCTCATGAACAAGTAACGATGTACTTCACGTTGTGTGATTCTGTTAAAGTAAATCAAGTGTCAAAAGTGTTGCATTGCATCCAGTAATTTTTAAAATCCTGGGTTCAAGATGTCAGATCGATTCAATTGACGCACAAAGTCAACTAGACTATTGTTATAAGTTGTATGGAAGATGAAAGCTATTCAATTCAATATCCCGACTCCTTGAAATGTGTCCTGGGGTATTCCTCAATAATGTGTTCCACATTTTGTTGTTACTCCAGTCATTCATTGCACAGTGTTGCTCTAGTGCGGGCATGACCTGTCCTCGAACGATTCAATCAGCACCAAGTCTCTCTGGGTAACTCTAGTCCTGGAGGATATGTGGGAACATTGATCTGATGGTCTTTGAGGTTTGGGATGTTCTTCCATGTTACCTTCCAGGTATCGTCGGCGTTACATCCCTCATCCTGGCTAATGGTCTAGACTGGTTTCCTTGACTTGATGGGTAGCTGTGGCAGGAACCTCAGGTTACTGTATTGGTCCCATTCATGATATTTCTGCTAGAGTCTCAGCTGTGGAGGGGGGATATTCGTTATGGCGTGGACCAAAGGTATTAGGACTCCCGGTATTATCACCAATGTTTCATTGAAGAGAATATCGACTCTCTCACTGTGAGTACTTTGGTACCACACTGGTGTGCAGTATTCTGCAGTCGAATATACCAATGCCAGAGCAGTTATCCGTAGAGTTTCTCCTTGTTCTCCCCAACTTGTCCCTGTTAGTTTTTCGATCAAGTATTACTCTCGTTTACCTGGAGTAAGGATTGTTCTTTCACCACAAACATTTAATGGCCAGCCTGCTAAGCGATTATTCAGATGGAAGAGTGTTCTGTTTTAGTTTTAGTTGGGTTTGACCATAACCTACATTGCTTTTCCATTCTTTTCTTTCCTTTCTTTAACTATAGACTTCTAATCGCACAGACAGCTTCTGAAACTACCTTTCCAGATTTCAATATTTCTATCTTCAGTATGCCTCTAGAACAGGGCCTCTCAAAGTGCATGCACTGTGCACGGTGCAAAAGACGACTTGGCTTGGTTGACCAGAGTGCAGACCCCCACTCCTTGATTTGGAGCAATAGCACTGTCTCTCTCGTTCCTTACGCCTGTCTCGCTCGCTCCGCCTGTCTCCCTCTTCCACACTTGCTCCGTAGCGCTCCACGTCTGAGCCGAGTTGAGCCGAGCTTAGCCGAGTAGCCCAGAGACGAAGCGTTGGTCCGAGCTGAGCCGAGTGGTAACGATGTGCCGTGCATAGGAACTCTGCGCCCCAGTTTGCACGCGTGAGACGTCTGAGAGGCCCTGATCTAGAACAAGAAAATTTCCTCTATGTAGGAGGTATTCTCTCTAGTACTGCTCAACAGAGAAGGACGTAGAGAACAGAATACATGGTGCCCATATAGCTTATGGTCGTCTTACACATCGGGTCTTCCGGAATAAAGATCTAATAATATGTGTTACCGAGTTTTCGTGGATGTGCAGAGGTGAAAGAAGGTGCGGGGGTGAACAGGTCTCAAACTACGAAATTAAAGTTAAGATAAAATTTAACAAGGTTATATTTTCTTATCAAGATCAAGAAATAACGAGAATAACAGAAACACAGTTGAATATCAACAATTTAAGAATGTACAATTACAGTTTTTACAGAATTTGGGCTTCGAGCCCCGGACTCACAATTCTTGAGCAAGTAGCCCAACTTTACATACAAGTTTCGACAAAGGGGCAGAAAACCCCAATCATGCCTAGGAGCACTTGCTCCCAATTACACATTAAAGCCTCCTAGAGGCACGCAGAAACGAATTTTAAGAAAGAGCAACCCGCTCTTACGTTCAAGCCTATCAAAGGCCACACCAAACTCCACGTTCAAGCTGTCCTCCAAGGACATAGACACAGGGGTACAAAGATACCCAACCTACTGAGGCCTATTAAGTGAAGAAACAGAAATATAACATGGCCTCGACAATACCAATTTGAGAGGAGGCGAAGCTGCACTCCTAATACATTTTGTTTAAAACCTACTTGGCACTAGGCCGTTAATGCAAGGGCTAATCCCATACTAAAGAGGTGACTTATATGAGAAGACAATTTACATTACGCTAGAATTCACAATTAAGTATTTATTTATTTTCCACCTAGTCGATACAATGATTGCTTAAGGCAATTTTTAATGGTCTAAAGTGGTACATGTTTCGTATATTATCAACATCTTCAGCCACATAACACTGTTTAGATGAAAAATATGTAAAATTGACAAAGTAATGCTTTAGAGGAAGTGTCCTTAAAATTAACATAAGATTGACAAGATTAAAACAAACAAATAACTCAAGAGAAAATATATAAATTATTTCTACAATAGAAAGCAGTCGTCAAGGAAACACTTGTACAATATTCCATAGAGAAATTGTCCTAATAAATATTCTTTTCTTAATAATTCATGAAAGATCAATTTATAAATTAAAAATTATACAATTTATAAGTAATTATCGAAATGAAGAAATCCTGATATCACAGTGCGGCTCTTATTATTAATGTAGATGAAAATATAACTAATTCCTAGTTGTCAAATCTTATTAAGCCTGCTTTCCTTTGGAACAGTAACTCTTGTCATTCTTTCACAGTTTTGCGCCGGGTGTAATATTGATGATGCGTTCTTCCTTGCTCTTGCACCTGAGGAGGTGGAGGAGCGGGGGATATAGGTGTGTCAAGAACTTCCTCGCTGTCACCTATAGCTTCAGCTGAGGAGGAATAAGTTGTAGGGCTATCTGTAGGTGGAGAAATTCCAATTCTTTTTTCGTGATCCTTCTCAAGCATTTTCAAATATACTAGAATTTGATAATATAATGGATTCTTATATTCTACAGCCTCATTAAGGTTATCATTTTTCTTTACAAGTTGGTCTAGATGAATGTACAGGTCTTCATATGTGTTCATTAAGCTGCCTTTTTTAAACTTTTTTATGATGGTCAGGTCTTGTTCTATGTTGGTAAATTTATGACCTGTGGCAGTCATGTGTGATCCCATTGCTGAGAATCTTCTATGTTTTTCAGCATTCACATGTTCCAAATATCTAACTTTAAAATTGCGGCCAGATTGTCCAATGTATGTATTCTTATATTCAAAGCATGTGAGTTTATATATTCCGGAATCAAAAAATTTATCTTTTTTCGAGAGATTTATTGTATCATGGTTGAAAATACTATGTTTCATGTTGTTATTGGTGGAAAACGCAATTTTGAAATTTTTTCTCTTAAATAAATTTGTTATTACATGAATGTTTGGATTATTATATGTGAACTTGATATATTTTTCAGTTTTACTAGGTTCGACTGCTAATTTAGATTGTTGCTTCTCCGAAAATTTATTAATTATTCTATCAATCATGTTACTGTTGAAACCATTCAAGAGGGCTTGTAGTCGGATAAACAACAGTTCTTTATTCCTTTCAGATTTGGATAAAGGAATACTAAACGCTCTGTTAACGTAACTATAATATGCTGATCTTTTCTGTGCCTCAGGGTGTAACGAGTTGTTCTTGATAGTGGTCAGTGTGAAAGTGGAATTTTCACACTTTAGAGGAAGTGTCCTTAAAATTAACATAAGATTGACAAGATTAAAACAAACAAATAACTCAAGAGAAAATATATAAATTATTTCTACAATAGAAAGCAGTCGTCAAGGAAACACTTGTACAATATTTCATAGAGAAATTGTCCTAATAAATATTCTTTTCTTAATAATTCATGAAAGATCAATTTATAAATTAAAAATTATACAATTTATAGGTAATTATCGAAATGAAGAAATCCTGATATCACAGTGCGGCTCTTATTATTAATGTAGATGAAAATATAACTAATTCCTAGTTGTCAAATCTTATTAAGCCTGCTTTCCTTTGGAACAGTAACTCCTGTCATTCTTTCACAGTTTTGCGCCGGGTGTAATATTGATGATGCGTTCTTCCTTGCTCTTGCACCTGAGGAGGTTTCATATTTTTCATCTAAAGAGTGTTATGTGGCTGAAGATGTTGATAATATACGAAACATGTACCACTTTTGACCATTAAAAATTGCCTTAAGCAATCATTGTATCGACTAGGTGGAAAATAAATAAATACTTAATTGTGAATCTATTGAAGTGCGATACGGACCATGAAGCTGATTTTATGTAATTACGCTAGAATGGAAGAAACGGTTGAGAAAATAAGTTCACCTCAAAGCAATATGAGTGGGAGCTCGAGAGGGTTAAGCACTCTCTATCCCAATTTATAGTTTAAACAGATAGAATTGATACCGAGTGTCTTTACATTTTAAGGGAAAGTTACATGGTAAAAGGCTTCGGACCTGCCCCGAGAGTTAAACTGCTGAGCTAGCAAGAAAAGAAGTTATTAAACGGCCATTACCTTGTGGTTGAACTGCTGCCCGAAGAAAGAGGCGCTTCCCGCCCCCTGCTACGTACTTTACACACTGATAGCTGTTACTGAAGTGGCGCGGAGACCCGAAAATCAGCAGTTTATATACCCTCGTGGAAAGTTCGAGGCGTTTCAGGAATGAGAACACCCGCCCACAATCATTTTATTGGTTAATAACGAAAACCCCTACACTAGATGAAGAAGAAACACATTATTGGTGGAAAAATAATTACAGAAATTCGGGATTGGTAAATTCAAAACAAGGGGAAAGAAAGGGTTAATATTGCCAACTTAAACAATGACTGAAAGAAATTTAACAAAGAACAAACTTTTGAACCCAAAATTTCTCTAAAAAAGCCAGTTCTTTCACTTCGCACTAGGGTGCACCATTGTAATTCTTCAGTAGTGTCCTCTAGAAGAGAATGTTCACACTTCTTACTATAGGCAAAACAAAAATACATCGAAAACGACATAGTTCAGAAACTTCAAAATTTACGAGTAGGGACATCTTCTGAGAAATTTGAAAATTAACACTGTAGATAAAGTTCAGGTTTCCTCCAGTAGAGGAGTTTCAACTGGCGCAAAGTTTGAATTAGCGGCGTGGAGGTGTACCACCCGGTACAATATGTACAAAATTGATAGTGTATCCAGCAGTTATTTTCTTCACCCTGTTCTTTGGATGTGAAACCTGGCCTCTATACCGCCGTGATATTATGAAGAAACTAGAACACTTCAATCAACAGAAGCACAGATATATTATGAATATCAAATGGGATGCCTGCATTTCAAACACAACAGTGCTAGAGAGGGCAAAGATTGCTGGTCACCAACTCAGATGGATTGGGCATGTCCAGCGCATGACAGATGACAGACTTCCTCGAAACATTCTTTATAGTGAAATCAGTACCGGTAGGAGACCCCATAGTGTCCCTCTGAAACTCTATAAAGATCAGATTAGAAAGACCTTCAGGAGCACTAACATTGATCCAAGTGCTTGGTATCGCATTGCAGAAGACTTCACTCGCTGGCGCACAACCACTGCAGCTGCATAAATTTGATCGTGAACATCGTACAGAGGAAGCGAAAAACGTCGGAAGCGTAATCGACGCCAGGCTCAACAAAGACCTCCCACCCTCTATAATGTGCAATCGGTGTGGTCGTATGTTTTATGTCAGGATTGGTCTCCTTAGTCATCAAAGGCGTCTACATCTCTGAATTCAAATATTGGAAGAATCGCAGGAGAGGTACAAATACTCCGATACGAGTATCAACCGACGACGAATCTCCCTTTAAAAGTAGTCGAGTTTGTCCAAATTCAAAAGCTAGGAAAACTTTTGAACAAGACCATGACTACAAGTTTACCCCATACACTAGGATGATTTTATGAAGTTTCGTATTTAATTTCACGATCACTCAAAAATAATTATAATTATTTGCCCCATATTACAAGTAATTAAGCCTTTATTTTTTCACATTAACCACTGAAGTTGATTACTTAGTATAACAACCTGTGATTATGCATATCTGACCGCTAAAAATAAACACTTGTTTTCATTTTTCCCTTCCAGGAAACAAGAGCAAAAGCCCCGCAAGCGGGATGTCAGCTGGTTGTACGACTTCGAGTACCAATTAGTGATGGTCCTCGCCACATCTGGCTTCATTGTATCTGGTTTCTACTTGTATTTAGTTATCGTGCGACATTTCTACGGAATTTTTGATGATGGGTCGGCTGATTTTAATGATTT
This sequence comes from Anabrus simplex, assembly GCF_040414725.1. NCBI lineage: Eukaryota > Metazoa > Arthropoda > Insecta > Orthoptera > Tettigoniidae > Anabrus > Anabrus simplex. The sequence continues at coordinate 144,153,124 of NC_090271.1, forward strand.
AGATGAAGAAATTTTTACAATGCCACACCGGTTGTATGATGCCAATTTTCATGTTATCATGTGTGGAACTGTGACACCAGTACTTTTAGCCAATGGTACGTGCATACTCTCATGTTTTCTGCTATACTGTGTTTATAATATCACACCAAGGTGAAGCCTTTTGTCTACATTCTAGTGGAAATTGACAGATCACACTGAAAATGAAGCCTTCTGTAACAGTTAAGGAAAATTATTTACTATTTTTAGGTTCATATCAGTAATTCTTGTTATATTTACATTTTAGTGAATAAATGTATGCTGCAGCCAGTATAGTTGGGCATGCGAAAAGTCACCAAAAACTTTTATGGTTATAACATCTATACGGGTGTTTTAAGACGAGTAGTAAATACTTTGCGAGGCAATAGTATGGACTGTTTCAAGCACAAAACGTCATATATATGCATGTGTCCGATATGCAATGTGTGTGGAATTACAGAGGTTTGTATGGTACGCATAAGAACAAACTTACAAAATTATGCGAAAAAATCGTCCCATGTGATTTAACTGTTATGCGTGTAGTTTTTGCCTTCCATCCCTACCGAGACAAAAATCTAATAAAATAAGGTTTGTGCATCGATAAATGAATCTATAAATCATTTGTGTATCTTTAATCATTTTTGTCGGGTAGGTCTTATGCGTATCATAATAGCCGTCTATAGTAAAAGGCCGTGGCGTTCGAGCCGGTCACACCGTCTTAGCGGTCGCCTGTCGTTCTATCGGAGAACGAAAAGCCACGCAAATGAAAACCTACAACCTGTTTTCCAGTCATTGACCTGGTCAGGGATGTAATGAATGAAGCAGATATAGGCTGTTAGTACGATGGGGTCGCCACTCCCAAAGTGATTTATTAATGAATGATAGATGCAATGAAATGAGAATGGAGAGTGTTGCTGGAATGAAAGATGACAGGGAAAACCGGAGTACCCGGAGAAAAACCTGTCCCGGCTCCGCTTTGTCCAGCTCAAATCTTACATGGAGTGACCGGGATTTGAACCACGGTATCCAGCGGTGAGAGGCCGACGCGCTGCCGTCTGAGCCACGGAGGCTCAGTTCATTTATTGATCATCATCATCATCATCATCTGTTTACCCTCCAGGTTCGGTTTTTCCCTCGGACTTAGCGAGGGATCCCACCTCTACCGCCTCAAGGGCAGTGTCCTGGAGCTTCAGACACTTGGTCGGGGGATACAACTGGGGAGTATGACCAGTACCTCGCCCAGGCGGCCTCACCTGCTATGCTGAACAGGGGCCTTGTGGAGGGATGGGAAGATTGGAAGGGATAGGCAAGGAAGAGGGAAGTAAGCGGCCGTGGCCTTAAGTTAGGAACCATCCCGGCATTCGCCTGGAGGAGAAGTGGGAAACCACGGAAAACCACTTCGAGGATGGCTGAGGTGGGAATCGAACCCACCTCTACTCAGTTGACCTCCCGAGGCTGAGTGGACCCCGTTCCAGCCCTCGTACCACTTTTCAAATTTCGTGGCAGAGCCGGGAATCGAACCCGGACCTCCGGGGGTGGCAGCTAATCACGCTAACCACTACACCACAGAGGCGGACTCATTTATTGATAACTAGCAAAATATCCGTGCTTCGCTACGGCTTCAAACTGAAAGTTATAATTCAGAGTTTTAGATTTTGGAGAGTCCACTGTCAAACGGTTTTCGGGGAATGATTATTTATTTTCTGATCTAACGGTCATTTGAACCCCGCACAGAAGAATTGGAATGTTTTAAACCATACCTTATTTAACCCCTGGGACGTTTAAGCGACGAACCTGAGAATTTTTTATGCCTTTGCTGGCGGCACCTAGTGTTTACAGTTCACTATGTCTTCTGGTATAGGCTAGAGCAATTTTGTTACTTTCATAGATCTGTCTCTGTCTTATCCTTGACTTTGACAATATCAAAGTGACAATCCTTATGCAGCCAGTCCCTGCTATGAATGGTGTGAAAATGTTGCTCATAGGGTCGGTTGTTGTATGCATTTCAGTGGGCTTGGCGGACTGATATGTAATAGCAACTCTGGCTCGGTGAGGAAAGCAACGGGAAACTACCTCACTCCTGATTTCCCTAGTACGCCTCTTCAGTGATGCCTAGGCCATCTATGACAGCTGATGGCAGAGCTGTTGAGGATCCCACCAGCGGAATCGCTGACGGACTGAACATACATACATACATACATACATACGTTGAACAGTAACGGAGAAATGAATGCTTTTAGGGGTGAATGTTTTAAAATATGTATTAAGGTCTAACAAGGGGGCATTCCCTACTCGTCACCACCGATTTCGCTCAAATTTATAGAACATGCAGGGCTTGGCTAGAAATGAAAGTACCCAAAGTGGGAACTCCAGACGGCCAAGTGCATAGAAAGTAAAAATAAAAGTATAAATGCTGACGCGGCTCTCGCACCGTATAAGCCACATACGTTAGGTTAGCCCGCATGCCGAGCAGTAGTTGGCGTAGCTGCAAGAGCTTGGACTAGTAATTCGATGGCAGTAGGTTCGACTGCCTGTATCGAGAATATTTTTCTCAATTTTTATATTATTCATTTATTTTAACTTATTTCATTTATTTATTTATATGCAAAAGGCATATAGGAAGTAATTTTTTTAATGAGCGCACAATTGTAGACAATTTGGAGTTGCGAACTTTCCCGATGTGTTCAAACAGAAATTCTTCTTTTTTCTCCTTTATTGGCTATCATCCCTCCTTGGGGAACGTGCCATAAACGTGAATAGTCGTTTCGCTGTAAGATTCGTTTTCACCTCACGAGTGAAGGTTGCTCCTGGCGGCTATACACAAACATTAGATTCTTGGCGCAGGAAGAAAAAAGTCTGACAATGAAATCCCAATTTTTTACCTTTTCTATGCCTTTTGAGTATAAATAAAAATGAATTATTCACCTCTTTGCATAATTGAAACATGAATAATATAAAAGTTGACAAAAAAAAACCAGTCTCCACACGGCGATTCGAACCCACGGCCATCGTATTACTAGTACAAGCTCTTACCGCCACGCCAACTACTGCTCGGCGTGCGCACTAACGTAAGTGGCTCATACGGTGCGAGAGCCGCGTCAGCATTTTTATTTTTATTTTTATTTTCTATGCGCTTGGCCGTCTGGAGTTCCCACTTTGGGTACTTTCATTTCTAGCCAAGCCCTGCATGTTCTATAAATTTGAGCGGAATCGGTGGTGATGAGTAGGGAATGCCTCCTTGTAAGATATAGAAGACCACCTTTCATGTAAAATTTTAAGTTCGTGCCTGAGACGCTTTCGGAAGAATGGATATTGTGCTTTTGAGAGTCTACCACCATATAGAGCCCTCAGGGGAGAAATATTTTGAAGTATACGATATTTTACACCTAGGACATAAAACAAGAAACTTATTGTAAAATTACAACTTAGTACGTAAAATGGTTTTGGAGGGATGAATAATTACGTTTCCGGAGTCATTTAACACTTTAGGGGTGGAACGTTTAAAAATATTTCCTATTTCACACCTAGGATTTAAAGTATTTACCGCTATTTGGAATTTTGCCTTCGTACGTTAAATCGTTTCGGAGGGTGGAATGTATATATTTGTTTTCGGATCTTAACCCCCATTTAACTATCTGAGGGGTTAATTTTGTTTCAAACTTTTTGTTATTAAACACCTAGAATATCATATGAAAATTTAACTTCGTAATTAAAACGGTTTCATATAAAGGCATATTTATGTCATCATTCCTCAACCCCCAGAAAGAGACCCTTAGGGGTGTAATTTTTAAGGCCATTTCTTATTAAAAAACTAAGACAGAATTTTGTTTATAGAGGGCATCACCGATCTCTGATAAAAATCGAGATGAAACCTCCATTAATATTTAGGCCTAGTATGTACTGCATATGTATTAATTTTGTGGAATTTGATTAGTGATTTGAGAGTTTTAAATCTAAAAAAAGACATTCAACGTGCGCAAGAATACGGAGCTACCATTAATGGTATGCAGTTTCAAAAATATGTTCCTTCAGTCGTGTACTAATTTTAAGATTACTTCATAAACCCCTGAGTTTTACAAATACATTTCTTTGGCAACACAGAAGAGAAATAGAAAATTCGGTCCAGTACCTTGGCTGTTTTGAAGACTTAGTTTTAGAACTTCAAAAACTTCTACATGGTTCCAATCCTTATGTGCGTGAAATATTTCGAATTATATCATATTTGACACCTACGATATCTGAAGTTCTTGTAAAATTAGAAATTCATACGTCAAACGGTTTGGAGGGATGAATAATTTTGTCGTAAGTCTTCACACCCCCCCTCAGCTAAAAATCCTTAGGGGTGTAAGTAGAATATTTTTGGATGGTTCTGCCGACCCCCTCTATGGACACCATGACCTTGACGCCGGTGTGGCGGCTTGTGTGCTTGTTGATCCTGAGGGCTGTGCCAGCTCAGGGTCACCCATGCTGGATTGGCCTCGGTGTAGGGCCAGACTAACAAGGTGTCCCTGGAGTTGCATGAGAGGTGTCTGTGCTCTTTATTCTTCATCACTATTTCTACCCTTCTATTCTCACCTCCTTAAATTTCAATCCTCTTCCTGTCTGGCCACCCTATCTGCCTCGGGTAGAATAGGTTAGTACGGAGGTTTTATCTTCCCTCAATCACAAGTTTCGGGTCGTGGCGAGGTGATGCATGGCTACTGGGTGAGTAGTACCTAGCGACCCCCTCCAGATACCGGTCGCCCTTTGGAGTATATAGCCTTGCCTACGGTACATATCTTTGGCTCTGCCGAAGGTCGACTTCATATTTCCGGAGTACTCGGGGGACCAAGAAACGGAACCTCTCTCTTCTCTTTCAACTCTTTCAAAGGGTGGCACCCTTCAAAAAACGGCGTCAAAAATAGGTAAGAAACGCAAGCGGTATACTCCAGTTCCAGTGGATTATGTAAGTGACGAACGTCTTCCTCGATTCCTGGTTGCTTCCAGGGTCGATGGTAAGAGTTTTCTTGATGAATGTCCTTTCATGATCAGCAATTCCATCAAAGAAATTGTTGCTGGTGAAGTCGACGAGATGCGCAAACTCCGCGATGGATCCGTACTTATAAAGACATCTACGGCTGAACAGTCCAGACGGCTACTTAAAGCCAAGTTATTCGGAAAGGTAGGGGTGAAAATGGAGAAGCACCAAACCCTTAACTCCTGCAAAGGAGTTATATTTCACAGGGATTTGGTTAAGTCTTCCGATGATACGATGGTCCGGTACCTAGCACGTCGGGGTCTAACCGACGTGAAGAGGTTGAAGAGGCGTGTGGGTGATAAGCTACTCGATACGGATGCTTTCATGCTTACCTTCGACGCCGAGACCGTAACTGAACGGATAAAAGTGGCAATGTATCGTCTAACTGTTCGTCCATATATTCCGGCATCAATGAGGTGCTATAACTGTCAAAAGTTTGGCCACAGGTCATTGCGATGTGCAGGTTCGACGACCTGCAAAATGTGTGGGAAGTGCGAGCATGCTGGGGTTGACTGCACACCGCCACCTGTGTGCCGGGTGCACATGCTCCAATCTCCAAGCAGTGCCCCACATTCAAGCGGGAGAAGAAGATCCAGGAGATAAAAACGCTGGATAAGCTATATTATCCAGACGCCGGGAGGAAGTTCAAGTCCATGGCTGCTCCGGAGTTCTCCATCTCCTTCACTGAAAAGGTCGCAAATGTGCGGATCACTTCACAGAGTTTTGTACAGAACACCAGTACTGAAAATGCATCGAAAAGTCAAATCCAACAACAAAATGCAATAACTACAGAAACTGGAGATTCAATACGTGAAGCATCGAAAAGAGCGTTACTAGTCGACGTTGCCTGGGAAGGGCCCTTCCCAGGAACGTTCGGCTGGGAAGTCCTCCCTTAACAGGGCGGGGGGAAAGACTTCCCCAAATAGGGCTGGATAATCCAGCCCTCCTTCCAATGCCCAGACTAAAAAGGAGGAGAAGGTGAAGCCACAGAGCTCCCTCAAGAAACTGGAGAAGAAGCCTTCTCCAACTCAATCGGGGTTCACAGGATCCTCGAAGAAATCCGACAAGCAATCTGCTGGCTCTCCTCCAAAAAGGACAGAAACGGTGGGCAAGAGCGAGAGGCCCCGACGCCCTCTTGTTCGATCACTTTCTGGAGAACCTAGTTCTCCCAGGAAGAAGGCACACTGTTCCGATCGATGAGATCACCGTCCGCGGAGTGCCCAGTCACCGCACTTCCTTCTTCTGAGAAGACAATGGAGACTGAATCACTCATTGCCGTGGATGGTGACTGTGATAAAAACGACACCGACAAAGACGGTGGAACCTGGCAGGTAATGGACCGAACGAAGGTCATGAAATTGCTCTGAATTCGAAGCTTTACCTATCCACGCAATGGCACTATTGCAGTGGAACTGCGATAGTTACCACTGTCGCCTAGCTGAGTTACGTCAATTGATATCCGTCTCTGCGGCTTCCATAGTCTGTCTACAGGAATCTAGTTTGAGACCTGGACACGACACGACTATGAGAGGACATCGTCTTTATTCCAAAGACAGAGTAGCTGTAGATAGCGCGGCAACTGGGGGCATTTGTACCCTAGTTCGCTCCGACGTCTTCAGCGAAGAAGTACCGCTCCGTACTCAGCTAGATGCAGTTGCAGTTCGCAATCCGTTGCCAGTATTGACAACGGTTTGCAACGTGTACATTCTGCCGGATTATAACCTTGAAATGCGTGCACTACAAAATTTGATTACTCAGTTGCCTCCTCCTTTCTTTATGCTGGGAGACGTGAACGCCAGTAACATACTATGGGGTTCTCCGTCTTCCTGTGCTAGGGGGAGGATGCTCGAGCGAATGATCAACCTGTTTGATCTTTGCGTGCTTAATACAAGGGAACCGACACATTTCAGCAGCGCACATGGCACATTCTCACACTTGGATGTCACTTTGTGCAGCCGTGTGTTAGTTCGCCTGCTACGGTGGCAAGTGCACGACGATCTCTGTGATAGTGACCACTTCCCGATAATTCTATCTCTCTTGAATCAAAGATAGTCCGAAGTACCCAAGCGCTGGTTACTTCGGCGGGCAAATTGGCCAGAATTTACGAAACGCGCAGTGATGGCTGATGAAATGCTGGAGTCTGTTAACGACCATGTTTCTTCCATTATTACTGGAATTTTGGCTGCTGCAGAGGAAACAATTCCTTCCTCGTCCGGTACCGGTAATCGTCGCCGGAAACAGATTCCATGGTGGACGGACGAAATTGCAGTGGCCATACGTGATCGCCGGCGGGCTATTAAGCATTATCGTCGGAATGCTACGATGGCCAATCATATCACATTTAAGCGTCTGCGCGCGAAGGACCGTTTTTTGATTCGAGAAGGTAAGAAAGCTTCGTGGGAAAAGTATGTGTTATCCATCACGGCACATACTCCGTCATCACAAGTGTGGACAGAACTCCGCCGTATTCTCGGAGTACAGAATGTGCCCACAGTACCCGGAATCTTCATTATTGGATATATAGTTACGATTCCTTCAGTCATTGCCGACCACATCGCGTCACATTTCGCAGATACGTCAGCTCTTTTTGAGTGACAGATGTCTGAAGGATATCCTCACCCTATTCAACAGAATTTGGAGTGAGGGAGTGTTTCTATCTCATTGGCGCGAGGGAATTGTGATACCAATTCCCAAGCCAGGTAAATATCCAAAATTTCTGGATAGTTATCGGCCAATATGCCTTACAAATGACTTCTGTACGCTATTAGAAAGGATGGTTAACCGGCGTCTTGTGTGGGCCATGGAAAAGTAGGGTCTCTTGTCTAACAACCAGTGTGGTTTTCGCTCACATCGGTCTGCCACTGATCATCTGGTCAGATTGGAGGCGTCATTCAGGAGGACTTTCTCCGGAAGGAACACCTAGTCGCCGTATTTTTTGACCTGGAGAAAGCTTACGACACTACCTGGCAATATAGGCTTCTCTAAACACTACACCAGTGGGGATTTCGGGGAAATTTGTCAACGTTTATTCCTAGTAGGGAATGCATTTCCTCAATATTACGTTCAGGAAAATGGAGTACCTCAGGGATCGGTAGTGAGTGTCACGCTGTTCGCAATCGCCATCAACGGCATAGTTGCCGCTGCATGGCCCGCAGTCGTTCTATCGCTGTATGTAGACGACTTAGCTCTACATTACCGCTCCTGAAGGGTGGCGTTTGCTGAGAGACAGCTACAGCCAGCTATTAACCGAGTGGAGTTAGGCTGGCAACGGGAGCTTTCCGTACTAGGCCCATTCCCAGCTTACTCGCTGAAACGGGAGTTCCACCTCTACGGATAAGGAGGCAGCAGTTACTCCTCACGTACGCTGCCAAAATTCCTGAAATGTCGCTGCATCCAAGCTATCAATGCATCTATCGTACCCAGTATCACCAGAGGTGCCAAGACTGGCCGAATGCCACACGGCCGGTTGGGTTTCGAATTGATAGCTTGTGTCATGATTTGAATATCGATATCGGTGGTTGTCTTGAACAAACTTTTAGCGAGGTACCTCCGTGGTTGGTTCCGCGACCGGTTATACGTCTAGATCTGCTCCGTGGACCCAAGGTGAACACGAATTCCTCCTTTTTTGTGAGGTGTTTCCAGGACTTCGTTCACCAATATCTGGCTGCGGAACATATCTTCACGGATGGTTCTAAAATCGGAGATAATGTTGGTTGCTCTTTTGTCATTGATGATATGAGCACGAAGATCTCGCTTCCTACAGTATGTAGCGTGTATATTACAGAACTTTACGCCATCTTAGAGGCTCGGCAGTTTGCACTGCGTGACAAAAAAAGCCACTTTCTTATGTATACCGATTGGTTAAGCCCTCTGCAGTCTATTGAAACCTGTTTCTCGCAACATCCACTGGTACAGCAGAGACATGACCTTCTGGCACCAGAATCACTTTCGCGTGGCTTCCAAGCCACGTTGGGATTGCGGGAAACGAACTTGCGGATGAAGCTGCAAAGGAAGGATATTTATTCTCAGTTACGTCGAACCATCTTGGCGTCCTGGGAATCGGAGTGGCTAGCTATCCGAACTTCCAACAAGCTGAGATCAATTAAGAAGACAACTACCGTGTGGCGGTCCTCTTTCCGACCTTCACGGAGAGAGGTCATAGTATTGTGTAGGCTGAGGACAGGTCATTTACGATCTACGCACTCTTATCTCCTAAAGAGGGAAGACCTCCCCAGTGTATTCTTGTGGTGCTGCCTTCACCGTGGCCCTCATCCTCACAGAGTGCGCCGATCTCTCTGGCTTAAGAGTGAGCCTCGGCCTGCAGGAAACACTCGAACGCATACTAGCCGATGACGCGACTACTGCTGATCTAGTCATCCGCTTTATGCGCGACAGTGAACTTATCAAGGGTATATAAATTACACGTGTACTGTTACTCAGGGAACGCACGTTCCCTTTTGATTCGTTAGTAATTTTGTCGGCCTAATTCTATATTTTTTGTTTTATTTTGTACTGCGTTTCCACATTCCTTTGTTGAATAAATAATTTTTTAATTTTAAATTTCTTTTCCACTAATTTGTTCAGAGAGGATGATTACCTCGTTGTACTTTCATTTAAAACAAAAAATCACCACCACCACCACTGGTTCTACCGAATCCGGAATCCGGTGGCCTCTGGACGAGGCCCGATCCGGTGGGTGACGTCGCACCGTGGTGCGGACTGCAAGCTAAGAGCGTGCTCTTAACTTATCTGGCTAACAGCGCGCTCTTAACCTCACATGACCTTACGCTGGTTAGGTGTCCAGGCTTAACCTTACAGACGTCGGGTTCGACCCTGGCTTAAGGGCGTTAACCTAACAGACCCAAGTTCGATGCCGAAAATGTGCAAGCTTACCCTAACAGCCAACAGCTAAGAGGGCAAGGTTAACGTAAGAGGCATGACGTGTCTAGACTTAACCACACAGACCTCGAGTTCGACCCCAGGCCTAAGGGCATTAACCGTACAGACCTAAGTTCATCACCCGGGCTAACCGCATAACAGTGTAGGCTTAACCTTACATGATGTTAATGACTAAAAGTGCAGGTATAGCCTTACGCTGTCCAGGCGTTAATCTAACCGGTGGCCCTTTCGGATACCCACGCTAAAAGTGTAGGCTTGAGCTCACGCTGATCAGGCGATAACCTAACTGGTCGTCCTTCCTTACACTAGACCGGACATAAATTTACACGCTAACTAAAAGTGCAGGCATAGCCTTACGCTGACCAGGCGTTATCCTAACCGGTTGCCCTTCCCTACACCCTGGCTAAAAGTGCAGGCTTAAGCTCACGCTGACCAGGCGTTAACCTAATCGGTTGCCATTCCCTACACCCTGGCTAAAAGTGAAGGCTTAAACTCACACTGACCAGGCGTTAACCTAACCGGTTGCTCTTCCTTACAGTAGCTCGGCATAACTTTACACGCTTGCTAAGAGTGCTGGCTTAGCCTCATGCTGACCAGGAGTTAACCTAACCGGTTGCCCTTCCTTACACTAGCTCGGGCATTACTTCACACGCTAGCAAAGGGTGCTGGCTTAGCCTCACGCTGACCAGGGGTTAATCTAACCGGTTGCCCTTCCTTTCACTAGCTCGGGCATAACTTTGCACGCTAGCGAAGGGTGCTGGCTTAGCCTTACGCTGACCAGGGGTTAATCTGATCGGTTGCCCTTCCTTACACTAGCTCGGGCATAACTTTACACGCTCGCTAAGAGTGCTGGCTTAGCCTCGCGCTGACCAGGGGCTAACTCCTGGTCAGCGTAAGGCTTTGCGTACACTTTTAGCCAGGGTGTAAGGAAGGGAAACAGGTTAGGTTAACGCCTCATCAGCGTGAGCTTAAGTCTGCACTTTTAGCGTGGGTGTACGGAAGGGAAACGGTTAAGTTAATGCCTAGTCAGCGTAAGGCTATGCCTGCACTTTTAGTCATTAACATCATATCAGGTTAAGCCTACACTGTTATGCGGTTAGCTCGGGTGAAGAACTTAGTTCTGTATGGTTAACTCCCTTAGGCCTGGGGTCGAACTGGAGGTCTGCAAGGTTAAGTCCAAACGCGACATGCCTGTTAGGTTAAGCTTGCCCTCTTGGCCATAATCACTTTAGCTGTTGCATTTTTGGCATCGAACTTGGGTCTGTGAGGTTAACGCCCTTAAGCGTAGGATCGAACCCGAGGTCTGTAAGGTTAAGCCTGGACACGTATTTAGCGTAAGGTCATGTGAGGTTAAGAGCGCGCTCTTAACTTGCAGCCCGCACCACGGTGTGACGTCACCCACCGGATCAGGATTCGTCCAGAGGCCACCGGATTCCGGGTGCGGCAGAACTGTCCAAAAATGTACTACTGGTGTATTTTTAAGGCCTGTTATTATTTCAAATCTAAAACGTATCGGAGCAACCATAATGTGAAATGTTAACCTCGTATGTCAAACGGTTTATGTCATCAGAACTCTCTCCCTGTTAAAACTACTTTAAGGGTATGTTGTTTTAAGACCACTTTTTAGTCGAATTGTAAGACATACAGGAGGAATCGTTATGTGAAGTTTCAACCTCGTTCTTCAAATGGTTTCAGAGAAATGAATATTTTTGTCAACAGGCCCCAAACCCTGTCAAAACCCCGTAGGAATATCTTGTTTTAAGACCACTTGTTATTTAAAATCTAAGATGCACAGGAGCAATAATTATGTGAAATTTCAACGTCGTATGTCAGAAAATTAAATAGTTTTGTCACCGGACATCACCCCTCCAGTCAAAACCCCTTAGGGGTGCATTGTAAGAACACTTCTTATTTAAAATCTAATACTTTGAGGAGTAACCACCGTGTGAAAATTCAACCTCATACAGTATGTCAAGCGATTTCAAAGAAATAGTTATTTTTGTCGTCAGGACTCACACCCACCCCCAGTTAAAACCCCTTGGGGGTGTATTGTTTTAAGACCACTTTTTATTTCAAATCTATTACATATAGGAACAGCCATAATGTGGAATTTCAACCTAGCAAGTCAAAGAGTTTAATATATGAAAAATTATGTTTTCAGGCCTTACCCTCCCGGTCAAAGCACTTTAGGGATGTATTATTTTAGGAACACTTGTTATTTAATATATGAGACATATAGGATAACAATCATGTAAAATTTCAAGCTTGTATGCCAGACGGTTTGATAAAAATGAATTGTATTTATGCCCCTCCAGTCAAACCACGTTAGGATTGTATTGTTCTAAGACCACTTTTTATTTAAAATCTATTCCATATAAGGACAACTGTAATATAATATTTCAATCTCATATTTTAGTCGGTTTCAGAGATATGAATATTTATGCTTTTAGGCCTCTCCCTCCCGGCCAACACCCCTTAGGGTTGAATTATTTTAAGACCACTTTTTATTTACAACCTAAGACATATAGGAGCGTCCGTCATGTGAAATTTCAAACTCGTATGCCAGACTGTTTCAGAGGAATGAATATTTTTGTTTTCGGATATTTTTTTTTTGCTAGGGGCTTTACGTCGCGCCGACACAGATAGGTCTTATGGCGACGATGGGATAGGAAAGGCCTAGGAGTTGGAAGGAAGCGGCCGTGGCCTTAATTAAGGTACAGCCCCAGCATTTGCCTGGTGTGAAAATGGGAAACCACGGAAAACCATTTTCAGGGCTGCCGATAGTGGGATTCGAACCTACTATCTCCCGGATGCAAGCTCACAGCCGCGCGCCTCTACGCGCACGGCCAACTCGCCCGGTTTTTCGGATATTAACCCCCACTGAATTTTGTTTCTAAACTTGTGTTATTAAACATATAGTTCATAAAGGAGCAATCACTGAGTGCTATTTCAGTTTTGATCGGAAAACGGATTCAGAGTAATGAATATTTTGATTTTCAGGGCTTTATCACCGTTTCATCCACGTAGAGATGGAATTTTTTTAAACCCTTCCTTGCAATAGCAATGTATCTCCAAAAGTTAATTTGTTTATGTAGAGTAGTTTTGTCTGGGCGTTGATTTACAATCTGTAAGGACATTGCCTTTCTTGTATATAGATAGGTATCATAATAAAATACTTCAACCCCTATTTCGTTATTTTCAAGCCCCTCCGAGAGGATTTTCCGAAAACTAAAAATACGTGTTTCTTTATTTTTGAAGGAGATTCCAAATACCAATTTTCCCGACTGTAACATCTTTAATTTTTGAGATATACTTATCAATTTAGGTCTCGGATCGATATGCTCGATAAAATCTCCAGATATGCTCGAAAACCATGTGTTATATGCTCGATAGATATGCTCGAAAAACCCATTATATGCTCCATAGATATGCTCGAAAAAACATTATATGCGGTTAAATATGCTGAATATGCTCGAATAGCACCGTTAAAAAAAACTATAGAAAGGAAAGTGAAACTAAAAAAAAAAAAAACCAATAACATATCTTTATATACGAGCTTTATTTTCTAATTGTATGTATGATTCACTGCGATATACTCGCATTCAAGTTTCAAGCATATATGATAAGTTTTCGTATAAAAAGTTACAGTTTTAAAGTTCATTTACAAGATGTTCAGAATTAGGCGAGTCATTGAAGTAGATCTGCATTGCTCTGTACAACGAGAATTTTTTCTATGTTTTCAGTTTTGAATGATTTTCTTAAATCAGTCAATAAAAGTTTCAATGATATGAACGATCTTTCGACGTCAACTGACACGAGAGGTAAATACTTGAATGATGCTGCTTCTTGTGCAGGGTAGTTCGGAAAATCCTCTGACGGTGCAGACTCGCCACGCAGCATCCTCTCCAAGTCCAACGCTGCACTCCAACCGGGATTTCGAGCCAGCACGAACTCCAATTTTTGTTTCAAGGTTTTTCCAGTCTCTCCAGGCCACGAGTCGGCTTCTTGGATGACTCCTTGTATTGTAGCGACCACTTCAACCAACTCCATCCCTCGCGATTCCAACTTTAAGGTGGCCTCAGGAATGACGCTCATGTAGGCTTTTATGGAAGTCAAGGATGGCATCAAGCCCTACATTTTAAAAGCAGCCTTAGCTTTCGCGATGTACTTGCTGTCCGCCTCATCAAACGTGTTGATCACCTGGAAAAAATATAAATGAAAAACATTAGCCGTGGAGAATAACTGAGAAAATTACAAAATTAGGTGCCGTATGATGGAGTAAAGATAAAAGGTATGAAAAGAATGATAGAGAAAACCTCGAAAATGAGAAGATTTTAAACATTTCAACTAGTCTTACCTCTTCAATTGCCCTATGATTTTCAGCGTAATAGAAGGCAGCCTACCGAGCTCGATAGCTGCAGTCGCTTAAGTGCGGCCAGTATCCAGTAATCGGGAGATCGTGGGTTCGAGCCCCACTGTCGGCAGCCCTGAAGATGGTTTTCTGTGGTTTCCCATTTTCACACCAGGCAAATGCCGGGGATGTACCTTAATTAAGGCCACGGCCGCTTCCTTCCGCTTCCTAGGCCTTTCCCATCCCATCGTCGCCATAAGACATATCTGTGTCGATGCGACGTAAAGCAAATAGAAAAAAAAAAGGCAGCCAATATCCAAGTTCCCCATCGCGTCAATATGGGCTCGGGAGGTAAAGGGAGCTTTGGATGCATCGTCTTGAAGCCACGGACTCAAGAAGGAGCCTTGACGAAAATTTCTTCACTGAGAAAATTACGCTGTTCACGCTGGGCGTTTTTTTGCACAGCTCCTCGGCAACCCTGTGCATTGCATGGGCAAGACAAGTAACATGCAACATCTTCGGGTAGAGAAGCTTGAGGCTCTTCCCAGCCTTAATCATGTAGGGAGCAGCGTCAGTCACCAATGTGAGTATTTTGTTTATCTCCTCATCTGAAAAGGTTGGCCACAGCAAGCCTGAAACAGGAATGCATAAAATGAAGGGTGAACCGTTCAGTTAATGGGATTCTGACATGTCGTACGACTGTTAAGAACTATTTAACTATCAGAGTCTTCACTGAGCATACGTAGAATGTATTGAAATTATAGCCAGACTGTATTTATTATTCTTTGGCAAAACGCTCAAAAAATAAATTAACAAAAATATACTTACGCAGAGCTGCTTGCGCTGTTCGCGCAATGGTACCATGGTTTGTCACATCTAGCTCCCTGTACAGAATTAGGTGACCCTTCCCCGGTTCACTGGGACTGAGTTTTCCAACAATAACGTTGGCCATGTATCTTCCACAACTGTCTGTGTTCTCGTCGATAGAAAACAAAATTGGGTGGCTCCCGATGTTGTCCCTGATTGCGTGTAGAACCTGGTGAAGAAAGTACCTGAATGAATATTCTTCGTGGAGTGAAGGTATTATCGAGAGATTACCTTCATTACGACAGAGCCAGATCCATGTTAAAATTACTTCTAAATTGTATAAACGAGAATGCGGAATACGGCAATCGTGCATTAATTCATACCTTTTCATACTCTGAAGAAACGTAATTTTTACGTAGGGTCGACTCATGAGGCAACTCTCTTCCTGCAAAGTCCTTGGAGAGAGCTCTAATCTCAGCATGTTCGACCTTGTAGAGAGGTATGTTGGCACTTAAAAACGCCCTACAAACTCTGGAAGAGAACTCGTCCGAGTGCTGTTGCTGATTGAACAAAGGTTGTATCAGCATTTGTTTCTTCGATTTCCTTTTTTTAAATTCTTCAACTTTTGCTGAGTGCCCACTTGTGGCTTTATGTTGAGAAAATTGAAAACCCTTCGAAATCTTGATCTGAAAATAAATAGGTAGGTACGCATAAGTGAGAAAAAATACATTGAACGAACAAAAATAAAGCATTGTGGACTATGGAATTATTTTCAAATATTGCAGTAGAAATACGAGCACCCTCTCAACGATCCCATGAAAAACCAGCAAATCCAAACGTCAATTTCCGTCTCGGAAATGTAAAATCTGAGGATCTAACGGGTCTATACTCCGAATTCTTAGACTTCTGTCTACTCACCTAGTAGGTAGGCACCGTATGCTGCACATACGGCTTACTTGAAATTTCAACCGTTTGACCAGTAATATCTTTAAGAACGTAGATGTGAAAATGTCAATAACAGCTTACCTCTTTTTCGCACATTTTGCAGAAAAGAATTTTCCCGTCAGTAGAAAACGAGTCAGGGTCTTCCTTTGCACATCGTCGGAGTAAAACAGTCAGGGATTCCTTAACTTTAGGCATCGCGTACTTGGAAATCACAAGAACTCAATAGGTACGTACGGATACGATTACGAACTGAGAACTGAGAGTAGAATGCAGAAACTTTACTTGATCGGGTCGGATCTTCCACCACTTCATGGGAAAAGCCACCTAAACAATATTGGTTCCCAAAATAGGCACACCACTAAAATACCTCACATTTCAAAGTGAAAGGATGCTTGGGGTTTCCAGAGCTTATCTGACGAGTCGCACTCTAATCCGGCAGAGGCCAATTAGGGCGTGTGAATGACCTCACTAAAGGTTAAAAACCTGCGGTTCTATTACTCGCACCAGATAGGCTTTTCAATAATTATTTCTGTTTTAGAACGTTAAGGATGGTCAGGACCCGAATTCGGGGGGGTGGAATTCGAAGAAAAACAAACTATTTAGACGAAAACCACAAGAATATGCATGTATATGCTTCTATTCAGAAAACCGCGGTTTTATCCATTTATATGCTCGATAAATTTAAATTCTGTTGGTCACAGAGAGATGAAAATACTACCGAAAGGCTTCTTTCAATGTGTACTATTCTGGAAAAAAATATGCTAGTATGCTCGAATCCGAGCCCTACTTATCATCATAAAAATAATTCAAATAACTTTTCACTTCTTTTCACCCCCCTTAAGTGGATTTACCGATAACAAAATACGTGTTTCTTTATTTTTGAAGGAGATTCCAAATACCAATTTTCACTCATGTAACCTTCAGTTTCTGAAATATCAGGATCATAACAAAAATAATTCAACCCCTTTTTCAGTATTTTTGACCCCTTTTAAGTGGTTTTCTCCGAAAAATGCCATACGCGTTCGTGTATTTATAAATTAGATTCCAAATACCAATTTTCACGACTGTAACCTCATCACTGTTTGAGATATTAGTATCCTCATTAAAATAATTCAACTCTATTTTTACCCCCTCCCCCTTAATTTGATATCCCCTCCGAAAATACGTATTTCTTTATTTTTAAAGGAGACCAAAAATAACAATTATCACGTCTGTAACATCTTTAGTTTTGAAACACAAGTATCATAATACAAAGGAATCAACTCATTTTTCAATTCTTTCATACCCCTTAATTTGTTCTTCTGAAAACAAAAGAATACATGTTTCTTTATTTTTAAAGAAGATTCCAAATACAAATGTTCATGTCTGTAACATCTTCAGTTTTGAAATAGAAGCATTCTCATAAAAAGATTTCAACCCCTATTTCAGTCCTTTTACAAACTCCCTTAAGTGATTTTTCCGGAAACAAAAAGTTTTCTTTATTTTTATGAAGAGGTTAATAATACCAGTTTTCACGTCTGTAACATGTTAAGCTTTTGACCTCGGCTACTGGAAATTTAGTGCAAGCTATTTTTTTTCTAGGGGATTTACGTCGCGCCGACACAGATAGGTCTTATGGCGACGATGGGATAGGAAAGGGCCTATGAGTTGGAAGGAAGCGGCCGTGGCCTTAATTAAGGTACAGCCCCAGCATTTGCCTGGTGTGAAAATGGGAAACCACGGAAAACCATTTTCAGGGCTGCCGATAGTGGGATTCGAACCTACTATCTCCCGGATGCAAGCTCATAGCCGCGCGCCTCTACGCGCACGGCCAACTCGCCCGGTAGTGCAAGCTATTAATATGATTGATGTTGTAATACCTTACTCAAGAAGTCGTTCGTTCAGAATACGTTATATCCGTGACACAAAGAAATGAAATTATGATGTGACATGGATGACTAAAAACCCTATATATAAACATAATAACTTAAAATGACCTGCCACTAATTAGATACATACATACATCTTTTGAATTAATTACACAGTTCGATAATTTAGTACATGCTGTGATGTTCCAAACATCAAAACGTATTTAAGTCACTTAAGGGGTTGAACTGAAGTGAAAAAGAGGGTGAATTTTAAAAATGAGTATATCAACAGCATATTTCAAGAATGTAACATGTTACAGACGTGAAAATTGGTATTTGGAATTTCGTGTAGAAATAAAGAAATGCGCATATTTCTTTTCGGAAAATCCACTTAAGGAGAAGTGAAAAAGGAGGTGAATTTTTAAAATGAGTATATACGCCTCTTTTAGCGGTCTAAATGGTTGATCCTACGAAATTTTCTCGTATCTCCTCTGTATGTGTGTTGGATTGAGTTAGAAACGTTGAATAGGGCGAAATGTGGGTAAGGTTTTCACACACTGCATTCATTTTCGGATAATTATGTGACAGCTAGAAACATAGAATTCGGCTCAAATATGGATACTGGATGGGCCAATGTTCGTGCCGAATTTGATGATTCTGTCTTTACAATAAATGGGTCAAACGATTGATTATACATGTAAAAACTGTAAAAGTTACGTACAGTTGAGAAATACAGCCAAATCTAACGCATAAGGGATAGGGATATGACAAAAAGTCATAGGTCAAAATTTGTAGATCACTCCAAATTGAACGGAGATTTCGTTATCTGTTTTGTGATACGACGTATCGTTTAGCCACGAAATGCCTCGAGACGAAGGTTTGCACCGTCATTAAAATTGCCTCCATATTTCGATATTTTTCGGGGGTAAAAAGTGAAAAATGTAAACATCTTGCAATATTTCCGTTGGTTACAGTCTAAAACCTATAATTTTGCCAAAATTCAATTTTCTATCTCGTCTGGTAGATTAGGCCGCTATCTTGATTTGGGGGAGGGGGTAAAAATTAGGACTTTAAGGAAACTAATGCAAAAAAATATGCACCTGAAACGGATATCTGTACGAAAATTTCGCCAAAATAGTCAATGTACAGACACACGGTCGTTGCGACTTTATTTATATAGATAAGCATTACAATAAAAATACTTCAACCCCTATTTCACTTCTTTTCAAGCCCTCCTTAAGTGGAATTTAAAAAAACGTGTTTCTTAATTTTTAATGAGGATTACAAATACCAATTTTTACGTCTGTAACGTCTTCAGTTTTGAGATATCAGTGTCCTAATAAAATAATTCAACCCCTTTTTACCACCCTCCTTAAGTTGTTCTTCCGGAAAAAATACGTATTTATTTTTAAAACAGGTTAATAACACCAATTTTCACGTCTATAACGTGCTAAGTTTTTGAGATATACTGTATATATGCTCATTTTAAAAATTCACCCCCCTTTTTCGCTTCCTCTTAAGTGGATTTTCCGAAAAGACGTTATGCGTGTTTCTTTAGTTTTACAGTAGATTCCAAAGACCAATTTTCACGACTATAACATGTTCAATTTTAAGAAATAATGTAGATATAATTTACTAATTTTTAAGAATTCGCCTCCCTTTTCACTCTGTTGGATTTTCCGAAAACAAGAAAGATGCGTGTTTCTTTATTTTTAAAGTAGATTCCAAATACCAGTTTTTTACGTCTGTAAACTGTTAAGCTTTTGCGATATAGATGTACGCATTTAAACAGTTCGCCCGCCCTTTTCACCCCATTAGCGATGGAATATCCAAAAATCCTCCCTTGTTGAGCACCTAGAGCGACTTGGATGAGGGAATGGCGGAACGTCGTGTTCTCCGATGAGTCACGCTTCTGTTCTGTCAGTGATAGTCACCGCAGACGAGTGTGGCGTCGGCGTGGAGAAAGGTCAAATCCGGCAGTAACTGTGGAGCGCCCTACCGCTAGACAACGCGGCATCATGGTTTGGGGCGCTATTGCGTATGATTCCACGTCACCGTCACCTCTAGTGCGTATTCAAGGCACGTTAAATGCCCACCGCTACGTGCAGCATGTGCTGCGGCCGGTGGCACTCCCGTACCTTCAGGGGCTGCCCAATGCTCTGTTTCAGCAGGATAATGCCCGCCCACACACTGCTCGCATCTCCCAACAGGCTCTACGAGGTGTACAGATGCTTCCGTGGCCAGCGTACTCTCCGGATCTCTCACCAATCGAACACGTGTGGGATCTCATTGGACGCCGTTTGCAAACTCTGCCCCAGCCTCGTACGGACGACCAACTGTGGCAAATGGTTGACAGAGAATGGAGAACCATCCCTCAGGACACCATCCGCACTCTTATTGACTCTGTACCTCGACGTGTTTCTGCGTGCATCGCCGCTCGCGGTGGTCCTACATCCTACTGAGTCGATGCCGTGCGCATTGTGTAACCTGCATATCAGTTTGAAATAAACATCAATTATTCACCCGTGCCGTCTCTGTTTTTTCCCCAACTTTCATCCCTTTCGAACTACTCCTCCTTGGTGTTGCATTGTCACTGGCAGTCAGTGTAATTTGTCTGACATTTTACGTGTCGATGTGGACACCGTAGGAATTTAAAGGCAGCAAGTTTCGAGCGTGTGAGTACGGAAGAAACGTCTTTAAGAAAAGAATACACGCTTGTTCGCAACCTAAGAAGCCCTTCGAGTTATAGTGTCAATATCGTGTTTTCTCATGATGTAATTGTGGTCACGTTGTAAAAGAAATGCGAATATGTACGAGGGTTGGGGAATAAATCATAGCAACTTTTTACCCACGAATTTGGGATCTACCAGACAAATGTACAGATGTAGGTGGGAGGGGAGGGGGGTGCCGTTGAATGTATAAATAATGCCGAGTAGGTTTACCAGATGTAGGATGTAAAGTGAGAAATCTGTCAGTCACTCATAAACATACTTGTGCTATATAATGTTTTGCTGAGGTGTTGGAAGTTTGTCCCACGGGAGTTCTTTTACGTGACAGTAAATCTACCGACACGAAGCTGACGTATTTGAGCACCTTCAAATACCACCGCACTGAGCCAGGATCGAACCTGCCAAGTTGGGCTCAGTCAAGCAGTCTCATGTTCCAACCCCTGTGGGTGAGGGTGGTAGAATAACACCCACGGTATCCCCTGCCTGTTGTGAGGGGCGACTAGAAGGGGCCCCAGAGTCTCCTAAGTTGGGAGCGTGAGTTGGTGACTCCGGGGCCCTTAGCTGAGCCCTCGAATTGCTTCCATTTACTTGTGTCAGGTTCCTCCCTTCCATCTATCCTGCCCGACCTCAATTGGTCAACTGTTGTTCTTTTCCGACCCCGACAGTATTAGGTTTGCGAGGCCTAGCGAGTCTTTCATTTTCACACCCTTCCTGGCCCTTGTTTTTCTTGCCCGATATCTTTATTTTTCGAAGTATCGGACCCCTTCCATATATTCCCTGTGATTAGTGTTAATAGAGGATGGCTGCCTAGTTGTATATCCTCTTACTTAAAACAGTAATCACCATCACCATCATTTCATGTTTTACAGCGATGGCTATGTCCTCTTGTGATCCTAACGTCTTTCCCTCTGTGGGCGGGGGCTGTAGAATAACATCCACGGTATCCCCTGCCTGTCGTGAGAGGTGATTAAAAGGGGCCCCAGTGGCTCTTAACTTGAGAGCGTGGGTTGGCGACCACGGGGCCATTAGCTGAGTCCTGGCATTGCTTCCAGTTACTTGTGCCAGGTTCTTCACTTTCAACTATCCTTTCCCACCTCCCTTGGTCAATTCTTGTTCTTTTCCGATTCCGAGGGTGTTCATTTCGCGAGGCCTAGGGTGTCTTCAATTTTCACGTCGTTCCTGACTCTTCTGGTCCTTTGGCCGATACCTTAATTTTTCGAAGTGTCGGACCCCTTCAGTCTCTTCTCTCTGGTGAGTGTTGATAGAGGATGGTTGCCTAGTTGTACTTCCTCTTAAAACAATAAATACCACCACCACTCTCAAACCGTCTAACACGCAATCATTTTGTTACTTTGGGGATGAGGTCAAAATCGCATGGAGACAGGTTCGGGTAGTATGGCGAGTGCCTCAGTACCTCCCATGCAGTTCTTGCCTCGTCGCATTCATTCTGATGATTCTTGTTGTTTAAAGGGGCCTAAAGCCTAAGGTCATCGGTCCATTCATTCTGCACGTAGCCTTCAGTCCCATCGCCATGTTCAATGGACCGTCATCTCGTGCTGTGTTCATGTACTGTGTGTCATGCTTTTTGCCATGACTTATGCCCCAACCTTCGTCTTTTTAGTAAAGCAGAATATGATACATTCCTCCTACTCCATTAAACCCACAACCCCGCCGAATCTCCTGGCCAGAGAGAAGGCGTTACCTTCTAGGTGGCCCGCCCCTCCCCCTCAGGGAGGGGAATGAAAACTTGTCATGATGATGAATATGATACTAAGTATAATCAAATGAAAAAAAACTGTCCCATCAGAATGTTCGCTTGTTAGCTTGGGAGTGGAGGTCAGTGACCACGGGTCGCCAGCCTAGCATTGTTTCCACGTTTCTCTTCATTTTATTCTTCATCTGACCTTTCTGGAAAAACTTTTATAGTCTTCCGACTCCAACGTTATAAGGTTTGTGAAGAAATGGGTGTCTTTCAATTTCACGGCATTCTTCCCATTATTTCGCTGATACCTTCATTCTTCAAAGTGTCGGACCTCTTCCAGTTTTTCTCTTAAAACAGCAGTTACCACCATCACCCCCACCACTCGTCTTTTGGCAAACTGTTTTGAGGGAGGTGCGTGTTCCTAAATCTCCATAGGCGGTAGGTTCCTCTCTGTAGGTGGGGGCCGTAGAATAACACCCACGGTATTCCCACCTGTCGTAAGAGGCGACCAAAAGGGACCCCAGGGGCTCTGAACTTTGGAGCATGGGTTGGCGACCACGGGGCCCTCAGCTGAGTCCTGGCATTGCTTCCACTTACTTGTGCCAGGCTCCTCACTTTAATCTATCCTATGCGACCTCTCTTGGTCAACTCTTGTTCTTTTCCGACCCCGACGGTATTACGTATGGAGGCCTAGGGAGTCTTTCATTTTCACCCCCTTCGTGGCCCTTATCTTCCATTGGCCGATACCTTCATTTTTCGAAGTGTCGGACCCCTTCCATTTTTCTGTCTGATTAGTGTTATATAGGGGATGGTTACCCAGTTGTACTTCCTCTTTAAATAATAATCACCACCACAATCACCACTCTTAACTTGGGAGCATTGGTTGGTGACCACGGGCCCCTCAGCTGAGTCCTGGCATTGCTTCGACTTACTTGTGCCGAGCTTGATAGCTGCAGTCGCTTAAGTGCGGCCAGTATCCAGCACTCGGTAGATAGTGGGTTCGAACCCCACTGCCGGCAGCCCTGAAGATGGTTTTCCGTGGTTTCCCATTTTCACACCAGGCAAATGCCTGGGGCTGTACCTTAATTGAGGCCACGGATGCTTCTTTCCCACTCCTAACTATTTCCTGTTCATCGTCGCCGTAAGTCCTATCTGTGTCGGTGCGACGTAAAGCAACTTGCGACCTACTTGTGCCAGGCTCTTACTTTCATCTATCCTATCTGACCTCCCTTGGTCAACTCTTGTTCTTTTCCGGCCACGACGGTATTAGAAAATTCGAGGTCTAGGGAGTTTTCACGCCCTTCGTGGCCCTTGTCTTCTTTTGGCCGATACCTTAATTTTTCGAAGTGTCGGATTCCTTCCATTTTCTCCCTCTGATTAGTGTCATGTAAAGGATGGTAGCCTAGTTATACTTCCTCTTAAAACAATAATCACCGCCACCACTAGGCAGTGAGGCGTGATTTTGTATCAATTTACCACATTCCCAGACAATAAAGTCTTGAATCATTCTCTATCGTTAGACTAGGGTCAGGTTCCACATGTATATTTTATTTATGGCAATAAACATAGAAATTAAATAATCTATATCATTTACCTCTTTTTTAGGTATCCTTATGTTTCGACTTTGGTGCTGTTACAGTCACACATTTGTAAAATACTTCCACGCTATAGTATTGACTATAGCGGTGTTTCCTGTAATATTAACTGTATCCCATGTAAAGAAGTGGGGTCATTACATCCACCCTCCGCAATATAACTGGCCGACGTGGACCCTGCATGACTGGCTCGGTTTCGGATTCTTCATCACTTTTGCGATTTCAGTAAGTACCTTTCAATTAACTTGGCATGTAGAAAATAGGTATGTACACTGAGTGGCCAAAAGTCATGGAAAGACACCGAATGTAATCTTAATAACGGGTCGCTCCTCCGCGAGCCCTCAAAACGGCGGCAATACGGCGAGGCATCGACTCAGCAAGGTGTTGGAATCGTTCTGCAGGGATCTGAACCCACGCATCTTGCACTGCTACCCACAATTGCTCTTGTGTATTTGGTACGGGGTTCATGGAGCGTACACCAGCATCGAGAGCATCCCATAAATTCTCGACTGGATTAAGATCGCGGAATCTGGATGTCCAATCCATGGTCGTAATTTCTCTGGAGTGCTCCTCCAACCATCTGCGTGCCACCATAAGCGGTGACATGGCGCACTTACCTGTTGAAAGATGGCAACTCTGCCGTTAGACTAGGGTCAGGTTCCACATGCACATTTTATGTATGGCTATAAACATACGTAGGAATGAAATAATGGGACACACCTTATCGTGACTTTCCGCCGCTCGGTGTATCCTCCTATGTAGAGAAGATGTCGCAGCGACTTGGACTAAGAGGCTCGAACAAATTGTCATATTCGATTCTGCGTCATTTCCCCTGTTATAGAAGGCATTCAATAATAATAATAATAATAATAATAATAATAATAATAATAATAATAATAATAATAATAATAATAATAATAATAATAATAATTGTTACCGTGTTTTTGCGGTAGTTATGCGTGAAAGAAGGTGCGGGGTGGTGAACAGGTCTCAAGCTACGAAAGTAAAATTAATTTAAAATTTAACAAGGTTATATTTTCTTTTCAAAATTAAGAAATAACAAGTACGGCAGGTACAGAGTAGCAAGGCAACAAAAGGTGCAATTACAGTATTTACAGTATTTGGGCTTCGAGCCCCGAATTCACACTTCTAGGGCAATTAGCCCAACTTTACTCCAAAATAAATTTTACCAGAGGGGCAGAAAACCCCATTCATGTTCAAGAGCACTTGCTCCAAATTACACAGAAAAGCCTCCTCGAGGCATACAACACTTAATTTTCAAGAAAGAGCCACACGCTCTCAAACTTTAAGCCTCTCAAAGGCCACACCAAACTCCACCTTCAAGTTGTCCTCTTAGGACATAGACACAGGGGTAACATACCCAACCTACTGAGGTCTATTAAATGAAAAAGGGTAATTACATGACCTCTAAAATAACAATTTGAGAGGAGGCGATCTGCACTCCTAATGTATTTGTTTCAAAACCTAATTTGGCTCTAGGCCACTAATACAAGGGCTAATCCCATACTACAGAGGTGACTTAAGAAGGAAACAATTTACATTACGTTGAAGAAGAATAGGTAGAGAAAAAAATAAGTTCACCTCAAAACAATATGAGTGGGAGCTCGAGAGGGTTAAGCACTCTCTATCCCAATATGTAGTTTAAAAGATAGAATAGATACAAGTTTCTTTACATTTTAAGGAAGGTTACATAATGGAAAAAACTTCGGACCCGCCCCGAGAGTTAAACTGCTGAGCTAGCAAAGAAAGAAGTTATTAATCGGCCATTACCTTGTTGTTGACCGCTGCCGACGAAAGAGGCGCTTCCCGCCCCCTGCTATGTACTTTACACACTGAAAGATGGAACAGAAGTGGCGCAGAGACCCAAAAATCAGCAGTTTATATACTCTCGCGGGAAGTTCGAGGCGTTTTAGGGAAGAAAACACCCGCCCACAATCATTTTATTGGGTAGGATACAGCAACATATTCAAGTTGGGGGAAGATACATCAGATTGGTCAGAAATTAATAAAAGAAATTCGGGATTGGCTAAATACAAAACAAGGGGAAAGAGAGGGGTATACAGCCAACTTAAACAATGACTGAAAGAAATTTAACAAAGAACAAACTTATGAATTCAAAATTTCTCCAAAAAAACAGTTCTTTCACTCCGCACTAGGGTGCACTATTGCTGATCTTCAGTAGTGTCCTCTAGAAGAGAAAGTTCACACTTCTTACTACAAGCAAAACAAAAATACGTCGAAAATGACACAGTTCAAAAACTCCAAACTTTCCAGGTAGTGACATCTTCTGAGAAAGTAGAAAATTAATACCGTAGATAAAGTTCAGACTTCCTCCAGCAGAGGAGTTTCAATTGGCGCACATTTTAAATTAGCGGCGTGGAGGTGTACCGCCCGGTACAGACCTCCCTCCCCCCCAAAGTTCCTCCAGGGGTGACACTGGCAATTTGTTTGGAAACAAGTTTCAAGTTTTGATGTTGATATGGAGATTAATTGCAGAAGTATTTATAGGATTTTCTTAATGTGGTTTGATTCAGTTTCAAAATTTTTGTTGTGACAGGCGAAGTAAAGTCTTTATGTTTGTAGATGTTGAATTCAGAAGGAAAACTTTAGTTTTTAAAGTTGAGGAAAATTTTCTAAGTCCACCAAATATTGCAGTAGAATAACCAAGAAAAGGTAGTAAGGTTGATCTAGAATGTCCATATAGTTGATGTTGATTAAGTTGGATGGCCAGACCGGCCGTTGCAGCTTGCGTCCAAAGGCGGCCACTCGGACCCTTCAAGTACCCTGAGATACCGCTCGCCCGCACTATGAGGGGAGCAGTGGTGTTGAAGCACGCCGCGCCCGCGGTGAACATATACAGGCTGCGGGCAAGTGGCAGGTCGTGCGCCGCACATCAGCCTTGGCCGGGAGGAGGGCTCCGGCTCGCCGTGCACATGTCGTCCTCGCTGGGGCCGAGGGGGCCCTTCCTCTAACCCAGTCGCAGCACGGCGCCGCGCGGCTGCGGGGGCACTGAAACATTAAAGCTAGGCGGCAGAATTGTTGGACCATCATCATTTTTTGAGGGCACAGGCTTGGTGGAGAGGTTGAGGGGCCAGCGGCGTGGAGAAATTCATTTCAGATGCGAGCCACTGTGTGTAGTGGAGCAGGAGACGGGAGCGTGGTAATGGCCGTGGCAAGGACAGGATGGCAGTTTAATGGTTCGGGGCAGGTTTCACAAAAAATGCTTACATATGAAACAAAATACTAGAGAAGGGGCATAAAGCCTTAAAAGCGAAACTCAAAAAAATATATAACCTTCATATTCCTTTCACGATTATATGAAGCAAGTTAACCCAGAAATTACACCGGTTTCACCTGTGACAGGTGAACCCTAAATATCCTCTCGGTGGCTGGATTGCTTAATAACAACGTAACCGGTATAAGGAAATCGAGAATGACACACGGCCCATGGAATCTGGGGGCAAGCTTGCCCGCGGGAACAAAATTCTTGACCATCACTTGGTCACCTACCTTCAAAGGGGTAGGTCTCCGTCCACGATCATACCTTTCCCTAACCTTTTCATGAGACACTTTAAGATTGGCTTTAGCCTTCTTCCAAAGATCTTTAATGTTGTCCGGATCTATTGTCTCAGGTAGAATGTCACTCAGGGACCAGAGGTTAGAGAGCGGCGTGTTGGGAACAAACTTGAACATCAAAGAGGCTGGAGTAAATTTATGTGATTCATGAACCGCCGAATTCAAAGCAAAAGCTAACCAATGCAGGGACGTGTCCCACCTGGAATGATCTTCATGATGATAGGCAATAAGCGCGGACCTGAGATTACGGTTAACCCGTTCAGCCAGAGATGGTTGAGGGTAATAAGCAGAAGTAGTTACATGAGAGATGGACAAGTCAAAACAGAATTTACGAAAAAGATTTGATGTGAACGCCTTAGCATTATCAGACACAATATATTGGCACGGACCAAAAGAAGCAAAAATAGAATTTAGGCAAGTAATTGTGGACTGAGCGGTAGCCAGCTTAGTCAGAAATAACCAGGAAAATCTTGTAAAACCATCTACGCATACAAGGATGAACTTGTTGGCATTTCCCTTTGACTGGGGGAAGGGTCCTACATAATCAATATACAGGCGTTCCATGGGGCGCGACGCTTGATGCGAAGACAAAAGGCCTACCTTGGTGGACATGGTTGGTTTACTAAGCAAACAAGATTTACAAGCTTTTACTAGTTCACGGATTTCACCGTCCATACCCTTCCAGATGAACCTTTCACGAATCTTTTCACGAGTTTTAAAGATTCCAAGATGCCACCCTAATGGGGTCTCATGATAGTATTTGAAGATCATAGGCACAAGAACAGCTGGAACGACAACCTTCATCATCTTATCATGCCTCGCAGGGCAACATAGAACACCATTCCTCAGAACATAAGGGACAACATGTTCCCCAGAAGAAAGGGTTTCCATTATCGGAGCCAGCGTCGGATCTTCACGTTGGTATTTCTCGATATCCCTAAAGAGCATGGGAGCATCTGTTAAGATGGCATTAACATCAGATAGCATGGACTCGGGAGGAGATGAATTATCGACCGGTTCATGGTTCTCAACGTCGTTGGAAAACATTCGGCTGAGTCCATCAGCAACAACATTTTCGGTACCTCTGATATGCCGGACATCGAATTGGAAGGCAGAAATACGGATGGCCCAACGGGCTATACGACCAGTACGACGCGGCCTACCTAAGACCCAGCTTAAGGCTTGATTATCTGTCTCCAGGTCGAATTTGACATGTTCCAGATAGAGACGGAACTTCTCTAAGGCAAATAAGACTGCCAACCCTTCGAGCTCATAGATAGAATACTTGGCTTCTTGAGCCGATAGAGTCCTAGATGCATAGGCGATGGGTCGCCTCCCTAGTTCAGTCTCTTGAAGCAGGACTGCAGCTACTGCTGACGACGACGCGTCGGTTTGGACGATGAATTTCTTCGAGAAATCAGACATAGCAAGTACAGGGTCATTACAGAGAGCTAATTTAAGATTTTCAAAAGCGGCTTGTTGAGAAGGTCCCCACTCGAATTTGATGCCTTTCCTACGAAGAAGGTTCAAGGGCGCCGCTCTATTAGCGAAGTTAGGAATAAACTTCCTGAAGAAATTCACCATACCAATAAACCTGGCGATACCTTTAATGTCCTTGGGAGGTTTAAAATCACGGATGGCCTGTGTTCTAGAATGATCGACTGCTACACCATCAGGTGACACAATATGCCCTAGGAATGACATAGAGGGCTTAGCAAAGGCCACTTTGGACAACTTGACAGTTAGCCCAGCCTTACGAAGGCGATTGAGAACTTCTCGCAGATGATCTAGATGTTCTTCAAAAGTCTCTGAAAATACGACGACATCATCCAAGTAGTGATATAAGTACTCAAATTTGATGTCGGAGAGGACCCTATCTAGCAGCCTAGTTAGTACAGCTGCTCCCGTGGGGAGCCCGAACGGCACGCGGTTGTATTCATACAAGTTCCAGTCCGTGGCAAACGCTGTAAGATGTTTAGACTCTTCGGCAAGGGGAATTTGATTATAGGCCTGATTCAAGTCCAAGATAGTAAAGAACTTGGCCTTACGAAACCATGAAAAACAAGAATGAAGGTCAGGAAGGGGCACGGATTGCAACACCACCTTCCGATTGAGAGCCCTATAATCAATGACAGGCCTGAAGCCCCCTTGGGGTTTCGGGACTAGAAAAATAGGTGACGAATATGCCGACTTAGAGGGCCTAATAATACCATCCTTCAACATCTGATCGATGATTTCTTTCAGAGCCTTCATTTTAGGTGGAGATAGCCTATATGGTGGAAAACGGACAGGAATCGAATCCGTGACCTCAATTTTGTATTCAATAAGGTCAGTAACACCAAGAGTATCAGAGAACACCTCTGGAAATGACTGACATGATTTACGAATACTATCAGCCTGCTCCTCAGGTAGATGTCTAAGGTCTAACAACATCTCATCCTGGGTAGGCGAAATAGATGAACATGATACAGAATTACACTTTAACAAGGGAATTTTACAATTGAACGCAAATTTGAATGTGCACGACCTACTCTGGAGATCGAGCACAAGACCAGTGTAAGAAATGAAGTCAGCTCCCAATATAATGGGGCAAGACAAGTGCTTAGCCACAAACAATTTGATTTTCCATGTAAATTTAAAAATACGAATTTTGACATTTACAGAACCTAGGATTTCCAATGGAGATGAATTAGCCGAAACATATTGAACAGGAGATGAGACATAGTCAGGTAGTTTACAAACAGATTTCAATTTTGAATACCATTGGTCCGAAATAATTGAACAAACACTGCCTGAATCTAATAGAGCTGTTATAGGCTCGTTATTTAACTCAATCTTAAGAAAAGGAACAGGTGCGGGGGTATCCGCCGCAATCCTAAGACATTCTTTGGGGCATTCGAAAGATGAATTTGAAGATAGAACATTCCCTGAATTTTCGACCTGTTTACCAGGGGCTGAGCCTCGGGAAGAGGGATTAGTCGACTCAGCCGAAGCCACTCGTCATTTTTTATTATTATTGGCATAGGTGGAGTTTGCACCAGAAGTTGAGCAGGAGGGGGTGCTATTTGAATTTGGGCAATTTTTGGCGATATGTGAGAAAGCCCCACATTTAAAACAGCCTTGTGATGAACCAGCCCCATTCCTTGTCCCACTCGACTTGCTCAGTGGACACTTATTGCGCAGATGGTCGGGTGACCCGCAAGCAAAACATTTACGGGGTGTGACTGGTCGGCGAGGTGGAGGCCGAGTATTACTAAAGGAAGGTGGGGGTTCTTTCGCGACACGCAAAGAGTCGACGTATCTAACTCCTTCCGCTGAGACGGCCAATGCTTCAAGTTCAGAGAAGGTTTGCGGGCACACCGCGAAACACAAATATGACCTATAGGATGGTGAAATTCCTTCTACAATAGCCTGTACAATCTGATCTTCAGGAAAATGAAGGGCAAACACCCTAGTATAAAACTTAATGTCTTGTATGAAATCAGCCAGATTTTCATCCAATCTCTGTACTCGATAATAGTACTTCTGAATCAGAGATGACCTCGCGCGGGCGGGAATAAAATTTGCAAGCAAGTGTGCATGAAAATCTTCAATAGATGACTGTTCAGCTATGGCTCTTACTATTTTGTCAGTGAGAATACCAATTGCATAAGGATAGATGATTTGCAAAATTTGACATGGAGAAAGAGAAAACACAAGGGCATGATCCTGAAATTCAACTAAAAATCTTAAAAATGAAATTACGTCACTTGTGGTATTAACGGAAAACTTAGAAATACCTCTGAGCAACATTGCCAATGGATGAGGCAAGCTGCTAAACCCGGGCGACATAGTAGGTAAAGGTTTCAATGGCAAGGAAGTTAATTCCGAACGTATATTATTCAACGATGCACGACGTTCAGACTCGTTGTCCAATGGGGCAGAGATAGTTTGAGCAGCAACGGTTATCCTATTGGCTTCTCCCTTAGGAGGCTCTTCCTCGCTACCTGCATTCATCGGGGTTGGTTGATCGATTTTGGGAGGAACTTCCCCAGTCAACAATTGAGTGACCTTGCTAGATAATTCAGAAATACTTTCAAGCAACGTACTAGCTTCCTTCCTCTGAACGTCATTCAACTTCAGAGACAACAGATCGTTAACTCTATTTGAAAAATGATATAGCCTGGCTTGCACACGCTTAATTTGATTATTAGAAGGATCATTTTCGTCAAAAAAACTAACTACCGATGCTAGCCCAGTAGTATTCTCGGTGATCGTGGAAAGAGAGTCGTCAATTTCTTTCTCTCCCAAATTGGGGATGGAAATGGGCAAATCAAGGGACTCTCTAAGCTTGTTGGTGTCTATCGCAACCGTGCCTCCAGATTGCACATTTCTGATAGTTAACTCATAGATCAACTCCTCTTTGCGCAAATAGTTAAGATGGAGAACATCGCGAGGGCCGGGCATGATGACAGAACAATTTTGAAAAACTCAAAAAATTCCAGCAACTGAGAAAATGGTTAGAGTTCGGAACAAAACAATGTTTAGCCGTCAAAAGGGGCTAAAATGAGACCCATTCAACCACGCTCTGCTACCACTTGTTACCGTGTTTTTGCGGTAGTTATGCGTGAAAGAAGGTGCGGGGTGGTGAACAGGTCTCAAGCTACGAAAGTAAAATTAATTTAAAATTTAGCAAGGTTATATTTTCTTTTCAAAATTAAGAAATAACAAGTACGGCAGGTACAGAGTAGCAAGGCAACAAAAGGTGCAATTACAGTATTTACAGTATTTGGGCTTCGAGCCCCGAATTCACACTTCTAGGGCAATTAGCCCAACTTTACTCCAAAATAAGTTTTACCAGAGGGGCAGAAAACCCCATTCATGTTCAAGAGCACTTGCTCCAAATTACACAGAAAAGCCTCCTCGAGGCATACAACACTTAATTTTCAAGAAAGAGCCACACGCTCTCAAACTTTAAGCCTCTCAAAGGCCACACCAAACTCCACCTTCAAGTTGTCCTCTTAGGACATAGACACAGGGGTAACATACCCAACCTACTGAGGTCTATTAAATGAAAAAGGGTAATTACATGACCTCTAAAATAACAATTTGAGAGGAGGCGATCTGCACTCCTAATGTATTTGTTTCAAAACCTAATTTGGCTCTAGGCCACTAATACAAGGGCTAATCCCATACTACATAGGTGACTTAAGAAGGAAACAATTTACATTACGTTGAAGAAGAATAGGTAGAGAAAAAAATAAGTTCACCTCAAAACAATATGAGTGGGAGCTCGAGAGGGTTAAGCACTCTCTATCCCAATATGTAGTTTAAAAGATAGAATAGATACAAGTTTCTTTACATTTTAAGGAAGGTTACATAATGGAAAAACTTCGGACCCGCCCCGAGAGTTAAACTGCTGAGCTAGCAAAGAAAGAAGTTATTAATCGGCCATTACCTTGTTGTTGACCGCTGCCGACGAAAGAGGCGCTTCCCGCCCCCTGCTATGTACTTTACACACTGAAAGATGGAACAGAAGTGGCGCAGAGACCCAAAAATCAGCAGTTTATATACTCTCGCGGAAAGTTCGAGGCGTTTTAAGGAAGAAAACACCCGCCCACAATCACTTTATTGGGTAGGATACAGCAACATATTCAAGTTGGGGGAAGATACATCAGATTGGTCAGAAATTAATAAAAGAAATTCGGGATTGGCTAAATACAGAACAAGGGGAAAGAGAGGGGTATACAGCCAACTTAAACAATGACTGAAAGAAATTTAACAAAGAACAAACTTATGAATTCAAAATTTCTCCAAAAAAACAGTTCTTTCACTCCGCACTAGGGTGCACTATTGCTGATTTTCAGTAGTGTCCTCTAGAAGAGAAAGTTCACACTTCTTACTACAAGCAAAACAAAAATACGTCGAAAATGACACAGTTCAAAAACTCCAAAATTTCCAGGTAGTGACATCTTCTGAGAAAGTAGAAAATTAATACCGTAGATAAAGTTCAGACTTTCTCCAGCAGAGGAGTTTCAATTGGCACACATTTTAAATTAGCGGCGTGGAGGTGTACCGCCCGGTACAATAATAATAATAATAATAATAATAATAATAATAATAATAATAATAATAATAATAAAATAATAATAATAATAATATTTTTTAATTTCGTGTGGCTATTTCTAGCCGAGTGCAGCCCTTGTAAGGCAGACCCTCCGATGAGGGTGGGCGGCATCTGCCATGTGTAGGTAACTGCGTGTTATTGTGGTGGAGGATAGTGCTATGTATGGTGTGTGAGTGGCAGGGATGTTGGGGACGGGACAAACACCCAGCCCTCGGCCCATTGGAATTAACCAATGCAGGTTAAAACCCCTGACCCGGCCGGGAATCGAACCCGGGACCCTCTGAACCGAAGGCCAGTACGCTGACCATTCAGCCAACCAGTCGGACAATAATAATAATAATAATAATAATAATAATAATAATAATAATAATAATAATAATAATAATAAACCGAACCAAACCAAACCAAATCAAACCCCATGGCACAACAGCCCCGAAGGACCATGGCCTACCAAGCGACCGCTGCTCAGCCCGAAGGCCTGCAGATTACGAGGAGTCGTGTGGTCAGCACGACGGATCCTCTCGGCCGTTATTCTTGGCTCTCTAGACCGGGGCCGCCATCTCACCGTCAGATAGCTCCTCAATTGCAATCACGTAGGCTGAGTGGACCTCGAACCAGCCCTCAGATGCGGGTAAAAATCCCTGACCTGGCCGGGAATCGAACCCGGGGCCTCCGGGTGACAGGCAGGCACACTACCCCTACACCGCGTAATAATAATAATAATAATAATAATAATAATAATAATAATAATAATAATAATAATAATAATAAATAATTTCGTGTGGCTATTTCTAGCCGAGTGCAGCCCTTGTATGGCAGACCCTCCGATGAGGGTGGGCGGCATCTGCCATGTGTAGGTAACTGCGTGTTATTGTGGTGGAGGATAGTGTTATGTGTGGTGTGTGAGTTGCAGGGATGTTGGGGACAGTACAAACACCCAGCCCCCAGGCCATTGGAATTAACCAATGAAGGTTAAAATCCCCGACCCAGCCGGGAATCGAACCCGGGACCCTCTGAACCGAAGGCCAGTACGCTGACCGTTCAGCCAACGAGTCGGACATAATAATAATAATAATTATTATAATAATAATAATAATAATTATAATAATAATAATATCATACTTACATATTCATTATAGACTATTATGCCTCTCAGCATTCAGTCTGCATGCGTCTGTGAATTTACTAATCGCCGCCACTATCCTTTATTTGTAACTAGTTACGTGGTCTCGTTTAGTTCTATACCTCTTATCCTTAAATCGTTGGAAACGTAGACTAACCGTCGTCGTCTTGGTTTCCATTATTTTTCCTAGGTAATCTATCCTCCTCCATTCGCCTCACACGACCCCACCACCGAAGTCGTTTTATGCGTACAGCTTCATCCATCAAGTTAACTCTCAACTTAGCCTTTTTATCCTCATTCCGAGTACACTCCTGCCATTGTTCCAACCTGTTTGTACCAGCAATCATTCTCGCTACTTTCATGTCTGTTACTTCTAACTTATGAATAAGATCCCCTGAGTTCACACAGCTTTCACTTCCATAAAGCAAAGTTGGTCTGAAAACAGACCGATGTAAAGATAGTTTCGTCCGGGAGCTGACTTCCGTCTTACAGAATACTGTTGATCGCAAATGCGAGCTCACTTCATTAGCTTTTTCTGAACCTTGAATCATTCTCACATACTATACTACCATCCTGGAAGAACACATACATATCTTAAGTACTTGAACCTATCTACCTGTTCCAGCTTTGTATTTCCAATCTGATATTCAGTTTTCTTGGATTTCTTACCTTCTGACATCAAGTTAGTCTTAGAAAGGCTAATTTTCATACCATACTCATTGCACCAATTTTCAAGTTCCAAGATATTAGACTACAGGTTTTCGGCACAGTCTGCCATTAAGACCAGGTCGCCAGCATAGGCTAGACTGCGTACTACATTTCCACCTAACTGAATCCCTCCCTGCCACTTAATACCTTTTAGCAGATGATCCATGTAAACTATGAACAATAAAGGTGAAAGATTACAGCCTTGTCTAACCACTGTAAGCACCTTGAACCAAGAACTCATTCTACTGTCACTTCTCAC
The DNA here is from genome assembly GCF_040414725.1 of Anabrus simplex. Lineage (NCBI taxonomy): Eukaryota > Metazoa > Arthropoda > Insecta > Orthoptera > Tettigoniidae > Anabrus > Anabrus simplex. The sequence continues at coordinate 144,188,824 of NC_090271.1, forward strand.
TGCAGCCCAATTGTCAACATAAGTGCCTTGGATTGATTTTAATAATTTACCCTTAATCCCATAGTCGCCCAGTATAGCGAACATCTTTCCCCGCCGTACTCTGTCATATGTCTTCTCTAGATCTACGAAACAAAATAAAAAACGTCTATTACTCTCAAAACATTTTTCAGTTACCTGACGCATGCTGAAAATCTGCTTCTGACAACCCCTTTGTGATCTGAAACTACACTGGGTTTCATCCAACTTCCTCTGAACCACTGATCGCACCCTCCCTTCCAAGATGCCAGTGAAAACTTTGCCTGGTATACATTTTAATGAGATACCTCGATAGTTGTTGCAATCCTTCCTGTTTCCTTGCTTATAGATAGGTGCAGCTACTGCTTTTATCCAATTAGAAGGTATCTTACTAACACTCCATGCTAATCTTATCACACTATAAAGCCATTTTATCCCAGCCTTCCTTAGCCATTTCAGCTTCAGCTTCAGGTCTAAATTAATCTATTCCTGGTGCTTTATGACAACGGAGTTTATTACCATCCTTTCCACTCTATCAAGTGTAATTTAACCAACATCATTATCCTCCTCCCCATGAGCTTGGTCGTTAGCGACATCACTAGAAAGATACCCTTTTACGTTGAGATGATTTCAAAATATTCCCTCCACATCTCCAGTGATTCCCTGGATCTATTATGAGTTCACCTGATTTAACCAAAACACTGTTCATTTCCTTTCTTTTTCTCTCCCTCCCTAAGCTTCTTTATTGCTGTCCAGAAAGGTTTCCCTGTTGCTTGACCTCGCCTTTCGATGTTATTATCAAAATCTTCCCACAACTTCTTCTTGGATTCAACAACTATTTGTTTCACTCTGTTTCTTTCCTCTACATACAGTTCTCTGTCTTCATTAGTCCTTATTTGGTGCCATTTCTGATACGCTTCATTTTTACATTTACACGATGTTCTCACTTTAACATTCCACCGAGAGGTTCGCTTTTCCCCATCCTTATGCACCGTTCTTTCTAGACATTCCATTGCTGTTTCTAATACAGCATCCCTGTATTCCACTCATTCTCTTTCTATATCTTGAACCTGCTTGCTGTCCAATTTTTTGAACTTTTCACTAATCATGCCCATGTACTTGTGTCTAATTTCCTCGTTCTGGAAATTTTCTACCCTTATCCGTCTACAGACAGATTTCACTTTCTCTATCCTAGACCTAGACATACTTAGTTTGCTACATATCAGATAGTGGATTGTATCCAAAATTCCCCGGAATACCTTCACATTCCTGACAGATTTCCTGAATTGAAAGTCGGTTATGATATAGTCTATTATGGATCTGGTGCCCCGACTCTCCCCATGTGTAGCGGTGAATAGCCTTATGCTGAAGGTATTTGTAACTGCTAATCCCATACTAGCACAGAAGTCCAGCAAACGCTTCCTATTCCTATTAGCTTCCGTACCTTCCTCACATTTACCAATCAGCCTTTCGTATCCTTCAGTTCGATTTCCAACTCTCACATTGAAATCACACATTAGCACTCTTCTATCCTTGCTGTTGACCCTGACTACAATACACTCAGTGCTTCAAAAAAATCTTGTCAAATTCATCCTCATCTGCACCCTCGTACGGTGTAAATCTCCTGTCTCTTCCCCGTTATCTCCCCTTACCCGAATATCATTAGCTCCTAACACATCCAGACACATCCTCCTTGCTGACTCAGCCAGTTCTACTTTCTTTCTTCCTTAAGTCTCATTAATATTGATAGCTCCCCATCGAATTCCATTTACACATCCTCCTTGCTGACTCAGCCAGTTCTACTTTCTTTCTTCCTTAAGTCCCATTAATATTGATAGCTCCCCATCGAATTCCATTTCGTTCGCTAAGTTGTTTCCAAGGAGTCCCTCGCCAGTGAAATGGGAGTGAGATTCCATTACTACCATAGGTCCAAGTGAGGGTCTCTTCTCTAACGGGTTAGGGACCACCTATGGATTTCGTAGTCCTAGCCGCCTGAGCACAAGGAGGGCCACGACTCAGAATATGTCCCAGGTGCCCACTCCCATTCCAGAGCAACTGGTATTCCCACTCTCAGGACCACTTATTAGGCCACGCAGCCATTGCCCATGGTTCACGAACTAGGACGCGACCACAGTAAACCACACCATGGACCATTAATTATAATAAGAATTATTATAATAACACACATACATCAACATTATAGATCGTTATGCCATTCAGCGTTCAGTCTGCAAGCCTCTGTGAATTTACTAAATGTCGCCACAATCCTCTATTTGCAACTAGTGCTGTGGCCACATGTAGTTCTATACCTCTTATCTTTAAATCGTTAGAAACTGAGTCTAACCATCGTCATCTTCTCTCTGCTTCTCTTACCCTCCATAACAGATTTCATTATTCTCCTAGGTAACCTACCCCGCTCCATTCGCCTCACATGGCCCCACCACCGAAGCCGGTTAATGCGTACAGCTTCATCCATCGAGTTCATTCCTAACTTAGCCTTCATCTCCTCATTCCGAGTACCTTCCTGCCATTGTTCCCACCTGTTTGTACCAGCAATCATTCTCGCTACTTTCATGTCTGTTACTTCTCACTTATGAATAAGATATCCTGAGTACACCCAGCTTTTGCTCCCGTATAGCAGACCGATGTAAAGATAGTTTCGTCTGGGAGCTGACTTCCTTCTTACAGAATACTGTTGATCGCAAATGCGAGCTCACTGCATTAGTTTTACTGCACCTTGATTCAATGTCACTTACTATATTACCATCCTGGGAGAACACACATCCTAAATACTTGAAATTATTTACCTGTTACAGCTTTGTATTTCCCATCTGGCATTCAGTTCTCTTGTATTTCTTACCTGCTGACATCAGCATAGTCTTCGAAAAGCTAATTTACATACCATACTCATTGCACCAATTTTCAAGTTCCAAGCTTTCGGTACAATCTGCCATTAAGACCAAGTCGTTAGCATAAGCCAGACAGCTTACTACACTTCCACCTAACTGAATTCCTCCCTGCCACTTTATAACTTTCAGTAGATGATCCATGTAAACTACGAATAACAAAGGTGAAATATCACTGCCCTGTCTGACCCCTGTAAGTACCCTGAACCAAGAACTCATTCTACCATCAGTTCCCACTTCAGCCCAATTGTCAACATAAATGCCTTTGATTGATTTTAATAATCTACCCGTAATCCCATAGTATCTTGGTATGGCGAACATCTTTTCCCTCGGTACCCTGTCATATGCATTCTCTAGATCTATGAAACATAAACATAACTGCCTATTCCTCTCGTAGCATTTTTCAATTACCTGGCGCATACTGATCATCTGATCCTGACAGCCCCTCTGTGGTCTGAAACCACACTGGTTTTCATCCAACTTCCTCTCAATCACTGATCGCACCTGACCCTCCAAGATGCCAGAGAATAATTTGCCTGGTATACTAATCAATGGCGTACCTCGATAGTTGTTGCAATCCTTCCTGTTCCCTTGCTTATAGATAGGTGCAATTACTGCTTTTGTCCAGTCTGAAAGTACCTTACCAACACTCCATGCTAATTTTATTACTCTATGAAGCCATTTCATCCCTGCCTTCCCACTATAATAATAATAATAATAATAATAATAATAATAATAATAATAATAATAATAATAATAATAATAATAATAATAATAATAATAATAATAATAATAATAATAATAATAACACAAAATCTAAATTCAAGATCAGAGGTTAATTTTCTGATTTGTTCCTCGTAAAAACAGATTTAAGACAGGGAGTTTTCTTGTCACCACTACTGTTCAACTGTGCTTTGGAATATATAATGGGAAAATGGTACAAGGATAACCCGAAGAACATCAACATTGGAAGATCCAACGACAATATAAGTTTAAACTGCCTCAGATGCTGATGACCTTCTCCTCCTGCCTATCAACGTTCAGAAAGCCCGATAATAAGTTAAATGACTACAGAAAATCGGCCTCAGGATATCCTTCGATGAGACAGAAATCATGTTAACTGACTCGTAAATAAAATCACAATAGAAAAACAGGAAATGAAAAACGTTGACAAACTTAAATATATAGGTGAAGTAATAACATATAACCTCAATGAAAACCCGACATGACGTAAGAGAATAAATCAGAAACACTGTAAAAATGTTCCTGAGTCGCTGACTATATTTACAAACATATAAATCTGCATTTAACTTGTAAAATCTGAATATCTGCATTTAAAATGGAAAATCTGAAAATTAATATTCATTATATAAAATACACACTCGTCGAACCTTGTACTCACACTTACTTGTTACCTGCTTACTTACACATACGTTATTTGAAGGGCGCCAGCTGTCACTCAGTACAGCAATAATATAATGAGACTCTTGACTATCTCTAGGGTGTGGGGTAATAAGCTTACTTTTGACAACATACCATATAAGTTCTGGGAAAAGGAGATTGGCGTTCGGTTTCCCCATTAATTTTGAGGTTAAGATATTTTACTTTCATTGAAATAAAATTATGAATTCGTTTGATAGAACAATAAATATTCTTTAAATAATATATCAAAAAATAATGAGTCTTGTTGCGATAAAACAGATGAGAATGTGAAATTATGACATTGCAACTGAAAGAAACTAGGCATGAATTTGAATTCTTCTTGGCCGGACATTTAACAATTTATACGAAATATTTCCCTCACTTATTCACTTGACTGTACCTTCAACACTTTTAGTGTAATTACAACGTATTCCTTTGATCTGGTGTTTACTGTAGATGTGTCACGCCTAACTTGGTGATACATCCTTGTGACTGCTTCTTCTCCATCTCATCTGACTTCTTTGTAAGTCAATATGGTATTACCTCTTGGTAGGTCCTGGGTTGTCCTCTCTGACTTCATGGTAAGCCCTTGCGTCCGTGTCTTACACTAAGTGACGGACCAACCATTTGGTCTCACTCTCTCAATGACCAATAATGGCTCACTGAGTCTTCACCATCTCTCGTTCACACTGGTTGACTGACCAACTAAGGCCTCTTGATCTAGTAGACTACTTCACTGTACTGCATCCGTATAACTAATGACTCACGCTACGATATGCACCCACCTTATATAGACGTTGGTTGACACCGCTACGTAATCTCCAGAAATAACAATGACATACTCCCACAACGCGGCAAATATTACATACAGTGGTGAAATAGCCCGGAGGCGGCTAACTCCGTGAGCGCATATCTAAATAAATACAATGACATAGCCATGGCGCGGCGATGACTTGGCAGAATCGCCACTAATCTTGCACAATGTCCCAACGTCACACCCAATCTCTGATATATACAACAATTCTCACTGTACAGGTATTGAATGTTACTCTACACATACGTATATATGCATACATCTAAGTACAATCTTGCAAGCAACAGGCAATTGCAAAATCGAATTAAATAAGACTGATAATTACAATAATAGTAACAATATCACAGATAACATAATAATAATATTGACATAATAATAATAATAATAATAATAATAATAATAATAATAATAATAATAATACAGATAAAATCATACAATAATAAAATACAGATATCATCTTGTAACGGGATTTGAACCGTTACAACACAAACAGTAAAAAAGGCCTCTCAATAGCCACAAAATTAAAACGCTATAAAACAGTTACACGATCAGAAATAACATACGCAAGTGAAACCATTTTCAAGACAACTAACGCTACAGGAATTGACAGAATACCTGAGGTTGAAATAATATTAATCAAAATGTGCGTAAACAAAAGCAAATGGACACTGACGACTAGCTTCTGATGACACAGTGTACAAGGAAATGGAATCAGTAATGAGCACAATCAAGGAGAAACGAATCTCATTCTTTGGACATCTACCCAGGACACCAGAAAACTGAATCATCAAGAGAATTATTATAGAAAAAAATATGGACCAGCAAGAGCAACATTAGGTGGATTACAAAAATCAAGGAAGATGTGAGAAAAACCCTCTGGCGCAACAGTCCCGAAGGGCCATGGCCTACCAAGTGACTGCTGCTCAGCCTGAAGGCTTGCAGATTATGAGGTGTCGTGTGGTCAGCACGATGAATCCTCTTGGCCGTTATTCTTGGCTTTCTAGACCGGGGCCACCATCTCACCGTCGGATAGCTCCTCAGTTGTAAACACATAGGCTGAGTGGACCTCGAACCAGCCCTCAGATGCAGGTAAAAGTCCTTAACCCGACCGGGAATCGAACCCGGGCCCTCCAGGAAGACGCAGGCACGCTACCCCTACACCACGGGACCGCTCTCAAGAAAGATATGAGGGAGGTACAAATTACAACAGAAGATTTAAGAACAAACAGATGAAGTTAAGAAAGTGACAACAAACAAACAAACAAACAAACAAACAAACAAACAAACAAACAAACAAACAAACAAACAAACAAACAAACAAACAAACAAACAAACAAACAAACAAACAAACAAACAAACCAGACTTCAAGCTAAGATCAACAGACGGGCAATGGGATGGGTGATTTCGGACGAAGAAAGTTAAGATCCGAGAAAATGAAGAAGTACTGGGCTGACACGAAACTGACAAACTCTGTTTATAAAATTGACTGAAGTGGTCCACTGACGGCCATAAATAAATAAATAAATAAATAAATAAATAAATAAATAAATAAATAAATAAATAAATAAATAAATAAATAAATAAATAAATATTGGCCATTAAATACAATATGTACAATAGGTCTAGTCAGAGCCTAAAATAAACATGTCTAAAAATGTAACTATTATATGAAAACAGCACATTGATACACAGAACACAAAAAGCAGATTGTGTAAACGATACATCTCTTATAGGCTAATATACGCTCAAATGATCATATAATGTCGTATTCTCTCTTCACAGAACACAGTATATAACCTCTTGAAACTTATCACAGATGTAATAATATTACAGTATTAATTATTGATTACAAAGAATCTACCACCTTGAATGATAAGAACTAAAACTACTCACACTTATATTAATATTATACAATAATATTATCAAATTCAAAATATTCCTGAACAGAATAAAAATGATGCATGATTAACCATTTCTTAAGATTTAACTTGAACTTGTTAAATGGAAGTTCTTCCAGCCCTGCTGGTAATTATTGTTTCTAATTTTCCTCGAATATATCAATTCGATTATTTGACCTTGTATTATAGTTATGAATGCCACCTTTGAGTCTGACTTCATTTTTGTTCACAAAGATTTTGAGAAATGCATTGTAAATATACATATTGATTACAGTTATCACATATACTTCAATAAAGGGAGGCTTGCAACACGTAGTCATGGATGGCTTAGTAATAACACGTAGTGCTTTTATTTTGTAAATTTGGAACTTCTGATTTTCTGTTGCATTTGCCCCAGACGGGAACACCATATTGGAGAATAGAATGAAAAATGCATAGGTAATCAGGTAAGAGGTAATTTTTAGGAACTTCGTCACTGATAGTTCTGAACACGTATACAGGGTTTCCATAAAAGAACTCCGGGGTTTTAAAAATTCATATCTTACTAACTGTAGAAGATAGCAAAATGTAGTTAATGTCTCTGAAACTAGTAGGTCATGAAGTTTTATTCATACCAATTGGGAATTTTTTCATCAACAGTTGGCAGCGCTGCGGAGCGTTGACCTTGAAACAACGTGGCGGCAGTCAGTTCTGTCTGGATTGCCGCGCTATGGCGACGCCGCAACAAAAGGCTCAGTGTGTTATTTGGCTAATAGAAACTCATTCTGTTGTTATGGTACAAAGAAACTTTCGACGTAATTATGGTGTTGGCCATCTCAGGGAACGAATAATCAATTGTGTGGCAACCGTCCCCCCAGACATGCTGGCCAGGACATGGGAAGAGGTGAAATACCGTTACGATGAGTGCCGTGCCACTAAAGGGGCTCATATTGAACTTTATTAAATGGTTAAAAAACTTGAAAATGCAACCTTTACAACCATGTATTAAACATTAATATAAGTTTTTTACTTCATTACAATATTTTGCCTCCAAACCCCGGAGTTCTTTCATGGAAACCCTGTGTTATTCTGGATAATCGGCTAGTAATAAAATCAATGTGTGAATCCCAGTTCAGTTTTGGATCTAAATATATTCCTAACAGTTTTACCGGCTCATTGTCTTTTTAAGGAAACGTTTGCATTAAGATTAAATATCATTTTCTGAGTTTTACTACCAATTAGTTGCAATTTATTTGCTGAAAACCACTGAATAGCAAGGCTTAGTGCTTCATTCGCTGAAGTTTGGATCACTGTGATTGATTTACCATGAATTAAGGATGTAATATCATCAGCGTCATCATCATCATTCTTTTTGTCCATCCACCACTTCCCTTCTCTCACTCTCGTCCAGTTCCCTCCTCTTCTTTACACCTTTCAGCCATCTGTCCCTCGGTCTTCCTCTACGTAGCCTTCCCTTCAACTTAAAATCATCCCGCATTATGTGATTTTTTTTATCAAAACAAGAAATTAAAATTGGACCCGAGACCGATCCTTATGGGCTCCATCATGAATAATCGGAACCTTTGATTTTACACCAGCCTCGCATTGGTTAATTTACCGGCGAGAAAAAGAACACCTGCGGCACACAATTCTGGCATCTCACGGTGTCTCCAAAAACCGTACAAGTACTCTACCGGGCAAAAAATGTGTAATACTTGGATGTTTTCAAATAATATGAATTTAATGGACACAAAATCATAAAAATATAGTATACATCTTCTTGTTGTTTTTCTGGTTCTTCTGCCTCTTTCCCGCAGCCTGTTAAGGTCACGGGTAAAAAATGTGTCGTACGAGTGGTCTTGGATCTTTTTACGGCAGGATGCCCTTCCTGACTCCAACCCTATGTGGAAGAATGATTTCGGTACTGCTTGTTTCTATAGGGGTTGGTAGTGTGGTGTATTATGTGTACATGAAGAGGTGTGTAAGAAAACGCAGTTCCCAAGTGAGAAGAGTCTGCTGGTCTCAGCAGGTCTCCGCTTTCGCGCTCTCTTCGAGCCTGAGGACAACAGTGGACTGCTGGGGAAGCGGTGAATGTTCACTGGCAGGCGGTTGACAATATTTGTAGAACGGCGCAATGGTCCAAGGCAGAGAGGTTGTTAGCCCTCTTCCCTCAAAGCAAAGCATCACCCGTCACTGGTCTCACCGATGAGTTCCTCCAAAGAACCTGTGAGCTGTTCGGTTATGACGGCATGATGACGTTTCGTCAGAGGTCATTGATCCCGGATGTAAAATCTGTTTTAGCTTCCATTGTGTCTCAAACCTTGTTGTGTAACTAACTACTAATGGAGATATTCATGAATTGAGATTTTTATTTGAAGTCCATCAAAGGCGTTGTTAATCGTCATGGTAAGCAACTGCAGTAACAGGCGATGGTAATGATTGATTGTGATTGTTTTATAACGACGTGGTCGTTAGCGCCTTTTGATCAAGAAAATAATGAATATGACGCTTGTAGAGTCTACTTCACGAACAATAGTCAACTATTTGAGAGCAAATCGGAGAAACGATCACTCAAAGCTTACTTACTTTACTCGTTTTCATTGCCCACCCTGAAGGGGTGGGGCGGGCCACCAAGAGGGTGACGCCCTCGCTCTGGCCAAGAGTTGCGGGCGGGTTGGGGAGGTTGGATGGATGAGGGAGGTGGGTAGGAGGATGTGAGAAATAGAGGGGATGGTAGTGGGCTGGGCCTCTTTATTGAGCTTTATTGAATGTGCTTTTCCAAAAGTTACAGAGAAGAATTTATAAACATAAACAATATTTTTCATTATTAGATAATTTTAAAGGTTTTAAGGGGTGTTTTTTTTTCATCCTTCGCCCGATGCTATACAAAATATTATGCTATAAATACATCTAAGAAGAAGGACGTTTGCAATACAAGAATTCGGTGGTTCTAATAGCATGCCGTTCTGAAGTGATTCTGGATCTTGTGCATTACAATGCGTCATTAAGATATGATGCTATTGTCCGTTTCTTGATGCTGAGAGGAGGTTGAGGGGATTTATACGAGAGTTTCTAAGGGTGTGAAGTTAAAATGAGTATTTAAGCCTGAATGGGTAGTGAGAAAATGGAGATTAAGGGTCTGATTAGCTGCAGCCTGAAGGTGTGCGAGAACCAGGGGTCTATTGTATGGATGGATATTTAACAAGGAGAGTGTGACAAATGTGATAAGATCTTCAATTGTAGGGTGGGGAAAAAGTGAACGGGTGGGCGTGGTTGGTGGGTCAATAGTGCGAATCGGGGCTATGAATTCTGGGTGATATGAGGGAGGTGTCGGACGTCCTCGACAGCGGCGAGAATAGACTGGATGGCTGCCCCCGCAAGTGTTACAGCGGGCGGGGTGTAGGGTGTTGGGGCACTTGGTAGTGACATGATGCTGAGTGCAATGACCACAGATTGGATGACTTGCTTTGCACTGAGCCGTTGTGTGATTGTTATAGAGGAGGCATCTTTCACATCTGATTGACTGTGGAGGTGGAGCACGAGAAGGTTCGACTTTGTGATGGTGTCGATGTATCGATACACCACTGGCAAGCAGTCTGTCCACATCAGCTGGTGTTGGCAGAACAATCCGCACCAGGAATGTTGGACACTCCGCATTCCGGATGCGAAAGGCCTTCCGAGCAGGCACTCCCTCCGCACTGAGCTCGGCAAGAATCGTCCTTTCTGAAAGTGAAGGATCCACATCACGGATGACGCAACTTAGTAGATTATAACGTGATGGTGGAGGTGGTGGTGGATTGGGTGGTGGTGGAGTGAGTGGTGGTGAGAGGAGTTGAAGAGGGATAGTTGATCCGAACGGAGTTGATCCTATTGTGGTGGCGTCACTCAAATAATGAGGGGAAAAGGAATAATAACAGTATGTGTTTCTGTGTTGGTGGTGTTGGTGGTGGTAAAGGCCCTGGGTTTCGAATGTCCAAACAATACCAGGCCAGAAGAAAACAAAATGAATTTGTGATACTTTTAATCTACAATATCCCAAGTTACTAAAACTTAAAGCAGTAACAGTTATTGACTGATTGTTGTTTTCAGTTAAGGAGTGCTCTATGTTCTGTTGTCAGTCATCTCCGCTAGATGGCATTGTCCCTCACCTTTGCAGTCAGAGGGGGTGGTAGAATATATCCATGATATCCCCTGCTCATCGCAAGAGGTGACTGAAAGGGGGCCCTCAGTTTGAGAGCGTGGGTTCTATATCTGAGTCTGACATTGTTTCCACTTACTTGTGACAGGCTTCTCAGCTTTATCTTCCCTACCAGACCGCCCCTGGTCAACTTTTGCTCTCTTCCGACCCTGATGGTATTAGTTTTGCGAGACACAAAGATCTTTCGTTTCTACACCCTTCCTTTTATTTTGCCGATACCGTCATTCCTTGAAGGGTCGTCAAGAACATTTCCACTTCTACCTCGTACATCGGATTAGTTAAGGGAGGATGTTTGTCCGCTTATACTGTACTTCTCTTAAGGGAGGACCGTGCTGAGTTTTATAAGTTTTGCAATTTACATCTGATATTCACCATATTTTTCGAGTTCTTTTACGTTGTCAGAATTAAGATACTTATATAATTTGGAGTCAGCCTCTGTGGTGTAGTGGTTAGCGTGATTAGCTGCCACCCCCGGAGGTCCGGGTTCGATTCCCGGCTCTGCCACGAAAATTTGAAAAGTGGTACGAGGGCTGGAACGGGGTCCACTCAGCCTCGGGAGGTCAACTGAGTAGAGGTGGGTTCGAGTCCCACCTCAGCCATCCTCGAAGTGGTTTTCCGTGGTTTCCCACTTCTCCTCCTTAAGGCCACGGCCGCTTCCTTCCCTCTTCCTTGTCTATCCCTTCCAATCTTCCTATCCCTCCACAAGGCCCCTGTTCAGCATAGCAGGTGAGGCCGCCTGGGCGAGGTACTGGTCATTCTCCCCAGTTGTATCCCCGACCAAGAGTCTGAATCTCCAGGACACTGCCCTTGAGGCGGTAGAGGTGGGATCCCTCGCTGAGTCCGAGGGAACAGCCGAACCTGGAGGGTAAACAGATGATGATGATGATGATGATGATATAATTTGGAACATTTTGGTCATAGTTTCAGATTTATAACACATTTTATAAAAATAATTTTAATACATTCAAAACATCCCTTGCTTACCATTTTTTGAGTTTTTACTTTGACATTTTTTGAAGTTGTTTTATGGTAGTTCTTAGGGGTATGTGAATTTAATTATTGGTTTTATTATTTGAGCAATTATTGTTGTTATCAGAGCAGTTTTTCTCTCACCCTTTTGATTTTCTCTTAGAAATTCTCAAATTTTCACATTTGACTCAGCGTATCTCTGTCAGATATAATTTTTTCAAAATGGATACCAACGTGTATGCATCTCACATAGTAACATAGGCGCGCGAACTTTGAAGACAATCAGGCAAAAACTGTTGCACTAACACCATTATGAAAACAGAAAAATCAATTTTGAGAACGGACTAAATTAGTATAAAATTAGAGAAGCTGCATCAGAACTTCCCAGCACCATATATTTCTTCACCGGCGGGTTGGCCGTGCGGTTAGAGGCGCGCAACTGTGAGCTTGCATTCTGGAGATAGTTGGTTCGAACCCCACTGTCGCTATGCCTGAAGATGGTTTTCCATGGTTTAGCATTTTCACACCAGACAAATGCTGGGGCTGTACCTCAATTAAGGCCACGGTCACTTCCTTTCTATGCCTAGCCCTTTCCCATCCCATCGTCGCCATAAGACCTATTTGTGTCGGTGCGACGTAAAAACAAATTATATATATATCTTCTTCCTTGGCCCTTTTCCTCTCCTCAGCAACAGTCTTAACATTCTGCTCTACATATTAATCCCTTATTGATAAAAATATATATCCCTAGGAGTAATGATCGATCTATGAATGCTAAAAGACCAGAATAGTTTTTATTACAATCTATATATATAAAATAAGAGTTTTGTCTGTACATTGCTCAGAATTTGAAAATAATGGTATTTCTGTATTGGTCATGTCCATAGTAACAATAAAATGCAGTTTTTACTTTTCCGTAATTTCTGTCTGTCTGTCTGTTTGTCTGTCTGTATGTATGTACACGCGTCACGAGCAAACGGTTGAAGAGAATTTAATAAAAATCGGTATGTGAAGTCGGGGGATGAGCCTCTGCAATCTAGGCTATGAATCATTTTACTCACGCTGAGTGAAATGGTAGTTTAGGGGAGGGCCTAAAATTAAATTCTCAACTATTTATGTTATTAGTGGTTGTATTTTAAAGAAAATGGGTATGCAAAGTTAGGGAATAAGTTGCTACAATCTAGGCTATCAATGATTGTATTCACGCTGAGAAAAATGGTAGTTTAGGGGAAGGCCTAAAATGTAATTCTCAAATATTTCTTATTACAGGTGTAAGCGATGAATGCTACATAACTAAGGTTATATAGTATTAAATTTCCTATTATTCATGTCTTATACATTGTTACCGTACTGGCTATGATCACAAAGATATTCATGAATTTGGATTTTTGTTACTAAGTCCATATCAGCGCCGAGTAACGAGAAAATGGGTAAACAGTATTTAATGAAAATCGGTATGTAAAGTCGAAGAATAAGAAACTACATTTTACGGTATAAAATATTTTACAAATCACAGAGTCGAAAGAAAACTAAATGTGAAGGCCTACAATATAGAAAGCTCATAACATTGATCAACAATAACATTACATTGACCATTGTTTGTCGTGATTTGCATTGTGTCTTCTGTTGCCCCTCATCTCCGGTAGATAGGATTACTGCTGCGTACAGAGTATTTTTATTTCATTTATGTCACACCGACATAGCTAGGTTTTATGGCGACGATGGGATAGGAAAGGGCTAGGAGTGCCTTAGGCCTTAATTAAGGAATAGGCCCAGCATTTGACTGGTGTGAAAGTAGGAAACCACGGAATACCATCTTCAGCGCTGCCGACAATGGGGTTCGAATCCACTATCTCTCGGATGCAAGCTCACAGGTGCGCACCGCTAACCATACGGTCAACTCACCCAGTCGTACAGAGTGTAACAGCCTGCCTGAATATAGATGGGAAGCAGCTGGGGAGTTAGGTAACTTTCTTCTTTAGCATGCCATTCCCCTGGTTTATAAATTATCTGATACTACTTGTACGTAACACACTGGATCATCAAAGCATTCGGGCTATTCAATCCCTACTCTTAGGCACTGATTGGAATGAACAGTGTGCATATTTAGCGGAATAATGGCAGATGAGTGTTCATGGCAATCTGCGGCCTGGTCATCTCAGCTCCGGAACTTTGGACTATTAGATGGGCACCGCAATTTAACCGCAGCACTGTTCGTTAAAAGTGATAAAACGTGCGGCTTTCCATTTGATCGAGTATTTTATATAACATTGCTTTTAATCACTACATTCCTTCTGACGACTTCAGGTAGTAAAACCACAAAGGCAGTCTTTCTGAGAATCCCGTAGCGAAGCACGGGTACATCAGCTAGTTGTTTATATTTTTCATTATGCTAAGCGACATCACCTACGAGCGTTGAGGTATTAGCTACAGTTAATAATTATTGGTAAATTTTACACACTGAACCCAAGCAGGAGATAGTGGGTTCGAACCGCACTGTTGGTGGCCCTGATGATGGTTTTTCGTGGTTTAAGAATACAGGCGATTGAAGAATGACATGGATAGAAAGTGCAAGGTAGCTAAGGAAGAATGGCTGAAGGAGAACTGCAAGGATGTCGAAGGCTGTATGGTCCTGGGAAAGGTAGATGCTGCATACAGGAAAATCAAGGAAACCTTTGGAGAAAGGAAATCTAGGTGTATAAATATTAAGAGCTCAGATGGAAAACCACTTCTAGGGAAAGAAGACAAAGCAGAAAGATGGCAGGAGCATATCCAACCGTTGTATCAAGGTGAAGATATGGATAATTTGGTTCTGGAACATGAAGAGGCTGTTGATGCTGATGAAATGGGAGACCCACTTTTGAGGTCAGAGTTTGACAGAGCTGTGAGTGACCTAAATAGGAACAAGGCACCTGGAATTGATGACATTCCCTCTGAATTACTGACTGCCTTAGGAGAAAGCAGCATGGCAAGGTTATTTAGTGTGTAAGATGTATGAGATAGGAGATGTCCCATCCGATTTTCGGCAGAATGTTGTTATACCTGTTCCCAAGAAAGCCGGTGCTGACAGGTGTGAAAACTACCGCACCATTAATTTAATATCTCATGCCTGCAAAATTTTAACACGTATTGTTTACAGAAGAATGGAAAAACAAGTTGAAGCTGAGTCGGGAGAAGATCAATTTGGCTTCAGAAGAAATGTAGGAACACGTGAAGCAATCCTGACTTTACGTCTGATCTTAGAGGATTGAATCAAGAAGGATAAGTCCACGTACATGGAATTCGTAGATCTAGAAAAGGCATTCGATTATGTTGATTGGACCAAGCTATTTAAGATTCTGAAGATGATTGGGATCAGATACCGAGAACGAAGAATTATCTACAATCTGTATAAAAATCAGTCTACAGTGATAAGAATCGAGAGCTTTGAAAAAGAAGCAGCGATCCAGAAAGGGGTGAGGCAAGGCTGCAGTTTGTCCCCCCTCCATTTCAATGTTTACATAGAACAGGCAGTAAAGGAAATCAAAGAGGAATTTGGAAAGAGAATCACAATGCATGGAGATGAAATCAAAACCTTAAGATTTGCCGATGATATTGTTATTTTATCTGAGACTGCAGAAGATCTCGAGAAGCTGCTGAATGGTATGGATGAAGTCTTGGGTATGGAGTACAAGATGAAAATAAATACTGTAAGTCCAAAACAAAAGTAATGGAGTGCAGTCGAACGAAGGAAGGTGATGCAGGAAATATTAATTAGGAAATGAAGTCTTCAAGGAAGTAGATGAATATTGTTACTTGGGTAGTAAAATAACTAACGATGACAGAAGTAAGGAGGACATAAAATGCAGACTAGCACAAGCAAGGAAGAGCTTCCTTAAGAAAATAAATTTGCTCACTTCAAACATTGATATAAGAATTAGAAAGGTGTTTTCTGAAGACTTTCGTGTGGAGCGTGGCATTGCATAGAAGTAAAACATGGACGATAACTAGCTCAGAAAGAAAGAGAATAGAAGCTTTTGAAATGTGGTGTTACAAAAGAATGCTGAAGGTGAGATGGATAGATCGAATCAGAAATGAAGAGATACTGAATCGAATTGGCGAGAGGAGATCGATTTGGCTAAATTTGATGAGAAGAAGAGATAGAATGATAGGACACATCTTAAGACACCCAGGACTTGTTCAGTTGGTTTTTGAAGGAACGGTGGTAATAACGGTAGGGGTAGACCAAGGTATGAATATGACAAGCAGATTAGAGCAGATGTAGGATGCAATAGTTACATAGAAATGAAAATGTTAGCACAGGATAGGGTGGCATGGAGAGCTGCATTAAACCAGTCTATGGACTGATGACTCAAACAACAACATCATTTTCAGATCAGGAAATTGCTGGGGCTGTACCTTAATTAAGGCCACGGCCGCTTCTTTCCCACTCCTCCCCTTTCCTATCCTATCGTCGCCATAAAACCTATCTGTGCCGATGCGACTTAAAGCAAATTGTTGAACCCAAGCATAGTTGCCACTGTAATTGGGGCACTAAGTACTGTAGTGTGCAATAAATAAATAAATAAATAAATAAATAAATAAATAAATAAATAAATAAATAAATAAATAAATAAATAAATAAATAAATAAATAAATAAATACTAGTTGCTTTTACGTCGCACCGACACAGATAGGTCTTATGGCGACGATGAGACAGGGAAGGGCTAGGAGTGGGAAGGAAGCGGCCGTGGCCTTAATTAAGGTACAGCCCCAGCATTTGCCTGGTGTGAAAATGGGAAACCACGGAAAACCATTTTCAGGGCTGCCGACAGTGGGGTTCGAACCTACTATCTCCCGAATACTGGATACTGGCCGCACTTAAGCGACTGCAGCTATCGAGCTCGGTAATAAATAAATAAATAAATAAATAAATAAATAAATAAATAAATAAATAAATAAATAAATAAATAAATAAATAAATAAATAAATAAATAAATAATTAAATAAATAAATAAACAATTTTGGAGCTTGAAATATTCTTCAGCAAACGTAAACGAAAATACAAAGCACGTGCGTTGGACATTTTCTGCTCGACATTACTTGTCATCCATAACGGGGAATGGCTTAATTGGACTATTTCTAACGTTCCTCTACATATATAAGTACGAAAACTGCCCACGGATAACAACACAGACCACTACACCAGAAAATCAAAAGTGGAAACATGAAATACAGCGAAATTCATAACTCTTTATCGAGGATGTGGGCGTGGCCTTTCGAAGGTATTTTTAAATACCTAGGACATTTTAAAATGGCCGTGTACGAAAAGAATCAACATGTGCCCCAAGGAATGGGGTAATCTTTAGTGCAAAAACCTCAGTTTTGGTTTTGGGCTATTTTGTCTTAAAAGCTCAGTAAAGTAGTAGTCATCACCGCCACCGCCACCACCGCTGTTGCTGCAATCACATCATCTACCCCGCCAACGTCAAGCAGTTGCAATTAATGATCTTGAACATCGTTTAACTTGTCTTTATATGAACTATGTTTAAAACTTCTCTTAAGCTTCTGCTAGGTTATATACACGAGTAGTGCATTAAATCAGTTCATGTTTGGTTAATTTCCAGGCATTCAGTGGCTTGATCGTGTATGCGTGCTGTCCTGTGATAAATAATATTAAAACAGCCATATTCAGGGAAAAGTTCATTCCATACCACTATTCAATAGGTGTTGCATACTTCTTAGTCGGAATTGCATGTGTAGTCACCGGGTTGGTGGAGTATATGGATGCAGTTTTCGCAGAGTAAGTATAGCAAATGGCAAACCATCCACTTCTATTTGTTCTAGAGTGAAAAATTAGTCTATGTTTCGTTTAATATTTTCATTGTTTATTTGTTATGGAACTTGAGACTTTTGGAACAGTTACAATGCTTTCAGTAATAATGTGGATTGTTTCATAAGTTATCGCAACCGTGTCATATCTTCGGAATATGGAGTAGTACGGTAAGGCCTGTGCAGGAGCACCTTTCCTTTGCACGTGGACATAGACGTAATTGATTGGGGAAGCAACCGTTGCACTCACTCGACTGTATGCGAGCTCGAAGGAAAGTAGTTTGTTACATTTAGAGAGTCTGGAAGAGTACGTAATCAAATAGTTGTCATATATACCGGTATATATAATAGTGATTAAATAACGAGAAATGAAGGCACAAGGCGTGGTGTAATACAGGAAGTCTTCTCGTAGTGAAAGTCCCAAGCTGTACAGCGTGGAGATAAGGTGTTGTTGCATCTTGCAGCACCAGCAGTCATTGTCAGTATTCATAGTGTGAGAATAATGGAGCAAGAGGTAGGACCATCGCGTATAGTGAATCACAACAGAGAAAATCCGCTCAGAAGTGACCATAGGTGAATGTGTTCAATAAGCTAAGTGAACAGAATCCAGGTTTAGTCGTTTATTCAGAAGTTCAGATCATCGCACTGTTATCGTATGCGATGCGCAGCCCTGTACGTCCGAACACGAGGCGTTGACGGGGTGGAAGTCGGTACTACACGCTCAGCGAATCACAACTCTTTCTCTGGCGGAGGCGTGGACATACCATGTTTACGTCAGGATTAAACTCTCGTGAAAAGACATATAGACTACGTTTGAAAACCTATTCCACTCTTTACTGAATACAACGGACAGATAGCGTACGAGAAAGTTCGTGTGCTACCGGCCGGTCTCGAAGTTGGATGCAGGTAAAGTAGAACAACAGGAGGTTGTATGTAATAATTGCAGTTTTCTGTGGTGGAAGTGGGTGATAATGTTACACCATACTGAACTGTTGCACGTTGCTCCAGTTGCGCCAGTTCAGCAGTTAAGAAAATCGGGAAAACCGGGCGAGTTGGCCGTGCGTGTAGAGGCGCGCGGCTGTGAGCTTGCATCCGGGAGATAGTAGGTTCGAATCCCACTATCGGCAGCCCTGAAAATGGTTTTCCGTGGTTTCCCATTTTCACACCAGGCAAATGCTGGGGCTGTACCTTAATTAAGGCCACGGCCGCTTCCTTCCAACTCCTAGGCCTTTCCTATCCCATCGTCGCCATAAGACCTATCTGTGTCGGTGCGACGTACAGCCCCTAGCAAAAAAAAAAAATCGGGAAATGGCAACTTTAAAAACCAGGAAAAAGCTGAAGAACTAAGGAGGATGAGGGAAGAAAGAGCGAGTTTGAGGGAGGTAATTAGACTTATAACGGGGGACAGAAATGAAGATAGGTCTCTCCCAATCAATGTAAATAATATGGTAGGTAGGAGAAGGAAGGGGAGATGTTGTGGAAAACAGGTGTTCTAAAGGTCAAGGACAACGACGGTTAAGGTTTTTTTTGCAGGAAGTAGAGCACACGATAGGCAGAGGGAGGTGGAACAGAGTAGTGAGAGGGAGAAATGGGAGGAGTAAGTGAGTTCTGCAGGCGTCAGGGAAGATACAGACCAGGAGTGGAGGAGATCTAATGACGATGGGTTTGAGGCTCTGCTCATCGGTGACTCAATTTCAGGCATGTGGAGAAAAGAGAACTACGGTAAAGTGTTATCCAGAAATTAGGTTTAGACAGATGTTGAGGAAAATAGAAGGAAGAGAGAAGGGTTTTAGAGAAGGAGGTAATGTTCCATGTTGGTACCAATAATGCAAGGCAAGCAGGAATAGGTACTAACATAGTTGGCGATGTTTGGGATCTGGTTACCGCAGCACGTAAGTAGTTTAAGAAAGCAGAGACTGTTATCAGTGGGATAATGTGTAGGAGGGATAATGAATGGAGAGTGACTGAGGATTTAAATAAGACCATATATTGGGTATGTGGGAAATTGAGAGTGCGATTTGTAGATCCTAATGGGTGGGTAGGAGATAGGGATCTACGTTCAGATGGCCTTCATTGAACCGAAACGGTACATATAAGTTAGGAGGTTTGCTCAGAGGGGTTATAAGGAGGTACATTCATGGAAATGGGGTAGACCAGGGAGCGGTGAAGACAGTGTGTAGAAAGTATGGAGTCAGGTAAGGATGACATAAAATTGTTGGTGTTGAAGTGTAGAAGTATTGTAAAGAAAGGAATAGAATTACGTGATATATATTTACCAGATATTGTGATAGGAATTTAATCATGGCTGAGAAGTGATATTATGGATGCGGAAATTTTCTCACGGAAATGGAATGTTTATCGTAGAGACAGATTAGGAACGATAGGAGGGGGGGGGGGGTGTATTTATGCTGGTGAAAAGATTTTTAAGCTACGAAAAGGTTAAGGATGAGGAACATTAAATTCTACTGTAGGTGTGAGACTCATCTCTAAGGACAACAGGCAACTTGATGTTTTTGGGGTGTAAAGACCTGGCAAGGTTGGCGCTGACGCTGAAGCAGAATTATTTGCCGTGCGGAACAACAGAGAAAGGAACGTTTGTGTAGCGGGTGATCTGAACCTGCCAAATGTTAACTGGGAAGGGAATGCAAACGATAGAAAGCATATCCAACAAATGGTGAATAAGTTGTCATGGGAAGGACAGCTGAATCAGAAAGTGATGGAATCAGTTAAGGGAAAAGTATTCTAGACGTGCTGCTGATAAAACCAGATAAGCTCTAAAGGGAAACTGAAGTGATAGATGGTATACGTGATTATGAAGCTGTCTTTGTCAGAGTTAAAAATGCATGTTAGTAAGGAATGTCGTAAAAGTAAGGCTCCTATGGCTGATAAGAGAGGAATGGGGGAAATATTTAAAAAACAATTATAATCAATGAAAAATGGTAAATAAAAATCTATGCAGATTATGGGATGGATTTTTTTTGCTAGGGGCTTTACGTCGCACCGACACAGATAGGTCTTATGGCGACGATGGGATAGGAAAGGCCTAGGAGTTGGAAGGAAGCGGCCGTGGCCTTAATTAAGGTACAGCCCCAGCATTTGCCTGGCGTGAAAATGGGAAACCACGGAAAACCATTTTCAGGGCTGCCGATAGTGGGATTCGATCCTACTATCTCCCGGATGCAAGCTCACAGCCGCGCGCCTCTACGCGCACGGCCAACTCGCCCGGTGGGATGGATTTAAAGCAGTTGTTGAGGAGTGTGAAAATAGATATGCACCTTTAAAATTGGTAAGGAATATTAAGGGCCCATTGTATTATAACAGGGACGTAAAGAGATTAGAAAGAAATAGTTGGGAATGGTGGACGGGAGTAAGGAGAGATTGAAGGAGCTCACTAGAAAATTGAATTCAGTGAAAAAATCAGCTAAGAATAACACGATGGCATGCATAATTATCAGCCATATCAATTTTAGCGAGCAATGGAAGGATATGTATAGATACTTCAAGACAAGAAACAGTTCCAGGAAGGACATTTCAGGGATCATTAATGAACAAGGTGAGTGTGTATTTTAGTTGGTCCTGCATCTAATTTAGGAAATGATTACTGGAAACATGATGCAGTACTGCGAAAAATTAGTGTCGGGAGCATTGCTTAGCAGAGTGGTGTTACTAGCGTTGGGTACATCAATGATTCAGTTCACCCGTTTTCGATGTGGTACAAGTGAGAAATAAAACGAAACATCTTAATTATGTTAGTTCAGCCTTGGAATATAACATCATAGCAGTCTACTGTTTCCATAAAAATCTTGACATTTCTTGAAGGCTACATTTGGGAAGGATAAAGGCCTCTCGACTAACGTGTCTGATGGGTCAACTTCAACGTCTGCAGTCGTGAAGAAACGTCGGCAAACGTTCATTACGAAGAAACTCTCGTTGAGGTTGGAGGAATATTTATTTTCTGTTTGCCCGTGCTTTGCCACATACAGCCTCATGGAATAAGAGAAATTTACACCTTAGCCCTAGAGTACAAGAAAATATCAAGAAACTTAACTCTTCCAATCTATCGCTATAGAATCTGGATCCCAAAGAGATCGTCGGCAAACGCTTTAACGCAACAACTGAATGACTATTGGAATAGATAAATGCAGCTCGACATGAGTGGTAGACTCTTCTCCAGCTGGTTTTAATTTGCCACGCAAAACTTGGGTTGGCTTGAACAGATTTTGGACCAACCATGGATGATGTAGTTTGTTGCTCCACAGATGGGGTATGCGATCTTTCCCTAACTGTGATTGTGGTGCATCACAGCAAACAACACAGCATATCGACACCGAAGGTGCATCCAAGGCTTTCTCTGGGTCCGTGGATGACTTTCTGAATGTTTCTGAATGGGCTATAGAATGGCTGGCCAACCTTACTTGAGCATCTGAGCTCCTTTCGTGTCAAGTTAATATTTTATCATTTTTATATGTATGTACTCGTATGTATTGTTTACCGTTTATTCACAGTTTGCCCCATTGAATGACAGTAATACTGCTGTGAGTAATCATAATATAAATGTAAATTTTCTAATTGCATGTTATGATGTACATAAGTAAACAACATAATAATGTAAACAAAACTATATCCTTTTTTCACATTTGTTCAAATACAATTGATTTCGTGAAACATAAGAATTGTTTAAAATAATGTTTGACTAACCTACGTTTGAACACTGACCATTACTCTGTACCTAAAATATATTTCATTATAACGCTTCTTTCTCTCTCAAGTAATTCACAAGAAAATAATAAACATCAACAGTCTGATCACTGGCATTTCACGGATATGAGGGACTATCTAAAATTTTAAAACGATGAAAATAAGCTCTTAATCTTCTATGACCCGTCACCATTGCGGCGAAATTTGGCGTTAAATAAATAGGTTGGGAAAGTCTGTCTATTACACTGGGGTAAACGTGATGGCCTTTGGTCACAGGGGTTCCGGGTTCGATTCCCGGCAGGGTCGGGAATTTTAACCATAACTGGTTAATTTCGCTAACACGGGCGCTGGGTGTATATGTCGTCTTCATCATCATTTTGTTACTGAACCCTTCGTCGATTGATCGCGTTCACTCTGCAGTTTTCTTAAGCACTCATCTCGCAATTCTTTAATTAAAAAAAACTTGTAGGAATTTTGCTGTAACACACACCAATTTCACTGCCGTGCGCTGCTTCCTTGGCCAGATGATCTATAAGTTCGTTGCCGTAGCTCCCAGCGTGAGCCTTAATCCAGGTAAGGACGAGCTGACTGTCGTAGTGAAAGGACATACGTGCCTCTCGCTGCGCTCTCTCTCTCCTTGCCAGGCGCTCTGTACTTTTCAAGTATCAGCCAGGCACTTGTACTTATTAGTATATTTTCGAAGGAGCATTGTCTGAGCTGTAGCACTTTTCAGTGCTCGCTCTTTCTTCTGTTTCAGGATTTCTTACAAGAGGACCAGGATGGAGAAGCCGACCCTACCAGTGAGATTGGTCGACTACGACTACGAGGGAGCCGTCGAGAAGCTACTAGACGCGATCGACACGATGGATCCCCCCAGCTATGAACGCCCGGGGCTGGTGGTGTTCAACCGGCTGGGGGAGGACGACCACCAGGGGACGCTCCACGTATTCGACAACCTGAATGCGACTGCGGAGTACATCGGAGAGCCACTCCTGCCGATCATCGGCATTGTGGTTACTACCTGGGCGATCGTCATTCGCCCTAACGACGCAGCCAGCTTCAAGGTCTACGAGGAGCGCGCGTCCCAGCAGTTTCAGGTTGCCCGGCTACCAGGACTCAGGGAGCACCTGGACGTCTCGGGCTACCAGGAGGCAGCCACGCAGACGGAGCCAAGGGCCGAGGATGACGGCGGCGCTCCCGAGCGCCGCGACGGCGTGACCCCAGTTGGAAAGCGATACTTTACGAAGTACACGCAGACCAACAAGGCCGCCAACCAGGATCGTCGACCACCTACCAAGGCGAAGTGGTCGCAGACGCAGGCCTACCAGGAGGGGCCTGTAACCCGGGCGCAAACCAGGAGAGCGCCCGTGATGGTGGATGGCAGCACGGCAGTGGACAAGGACGCCCCTTGGCGTGCTGAGGCTGCCGTCCAGGCCCTACCAGTCAACATGTCGTTCGAGATGCAGACCTCGATGTGCGCCCCACAGGACAGGGAACGCAGTCGAGTGTTAGCACTGACCGACGCCGCCACCGCCAGCCAGGAAGAAGAAGCAGATGACAACGCAGCGGAACCACCAGTCACCTCGGGGTCACCAGGTCGGGAGGAGGGCCACCAGGACGAGGCCTCCCCCCAGCCGAGAAGCAGCCCCAGGGAAGAAGAAGAAGACGACGCCGCACCAGGAACCAGAAGGCGACGCTGGATCATCAGGAGAGGACCGCTCAGCCGCAACCCAACACTGCTCCCAGGAGAGCAGCCGACCGAGGAACCAACCAGGAGAGGACCTCAGCGGGTAGCGGCAGTCAGGTGAGAGTAAAACGTCCCCCTCAGCAGCTCTTGCAGTCTTTCTGCTGTCTGAGGTGGGGCCACCGTCAGGTCAGCTGTGGGCTCGAGGTGAGGTGCAACCGCTGTGGTGGTGATCACCACTACACGGCCTGCGCAACACTTAGGGAGGCGCCGGTGTGCGCCAACTGCTCGGGGGGCCACCCGGCCTCCCATCGCAGTTGCCCTATCTTCGGGGCCATGGCGCGGGCAGAGAGGAAGGAGGCCCGGCGCCATGACCCACCCCCTTCCAGGAGGCCCCCGCCTCGGCGGGCTTGGCCTCATTCTCCGGGATCGGAGACTGGGTACGAGGTACCCCAAGGAGGTGTAGCCGTGCGACAGGCCCTAGTGGTACTCGACGCATGGCTCCGCAGCCGGCAAGGATCGCGCTAAGTCACAGCAGTGCCCAGACGGACTGATCTCCAGACGATGGAATGGCGAGGAATTGGTTTATGTTTTGTGCATGTTACCTATTCCTAACTAACACAACCTCTGGTCTTTTTCCAGCCCACATCCTTGCATGTGCTATCAAAAGATGTCAGGTTTTACATGTAGGCTCTTTCTTCTTTCTGCCTATGTGGTTTTTCCCTGACCCTTCAATACCACACCTTAACACTATCCAACCAACACAAACTTTGCCGTGGTAGCGAGTCTGACTCGGAAACCGGCAGATACTCCTTGTATCACTTCCCACTCTACCCAGCTATCTCTTTTCTTCTTAGAAATTAATAGCATGTCGGAGGCCATGTCGATTGAGTCGATGGTCACGGCGGGGGAGCCGGCTACGGGGGCCCCCCGTAGTAAAAAAAAAATCCAGATGAACTCGGTTTTTCCAGTTGTTTCCTGCAAGAATCTTCCCTTTCATCTTGATTTGGTGAATAAGGTATTTGAAGTTCTTCTTTCTTTCTTAATCTGTTTACCCTCCAGGGTTGGCTTTTCCCGCGGACTCAGCGAGGGATCCCACCTCTACCGCCTCAAGCGAAGTGTCCTGGAGCTTCAGACTCTGGGTCGGGGGATACAACTAGGGAGGATAACCAGTACCTCGCCCAGGCGGCCTCACCTGCTATGCTGAACAGGGGTCTAGCGGGGGATTGGAAGATTGGAAGAGATAGACAAGGAAGAGGGAAGGAAGCGGCCGTGGCCTTAAGTTATGTACCATCCCGGCATTTGTCTGGAGGAGAAGTGGGAAACCCACGGAAAAACACTTCCAGGATGGCTGAGGTGGGAATCGAACCCACCTCTACTCAGTTGACCTCCCGAGGCTGAGTGGATCCCGTCCCAGGCCTCGTACCACTTTTCAAATTTCGTGGCAGAACCGGGAATCGAAACCGGACCTCCGGGGGTGGCAGCTAATCACACTAACCACTACACCACAGAGGCGGACTGGTAGTTGCAGTTACTATACTTAAATGAGTCTATTTTTATTCTACTGTCAGTGAATATCATGGCTTACCGCGATAATAAGCCGTGTCCGGCTTCATGGCTAAATGGTTAACGTGCTGGCCTTTGGTCACAGGGGTGCTGGGTTCGATTCCCGGTAGGGTCTGGAATTTTAACCATAACTTAGTTAATTTCGTTGACGCGGGGGCTGGGTGTATGCGTCGTCTTCATCATCATTTCATCCGCATCAGGACGCGCAGGTCGTCACATCAAAAGACCTGCATTTGGCGAGCCGAACTTTTCCTCGGACACTCCCGGCACTAAAAGCCATACACCATTTCAATTTTTTTCATGGATTACCATTTCTTCATTGATTCAACTGCTTTCAGTAGTTCCAACTGTTCTGCTTCATTATTCGAACATCGTATAAGTTTATTTTCCAGAAATACAGCAACTCCTGAACCAACTCCGATGCCACTCTTGCTTCCATCTGTGAATCTTTGAAAGACTTCATTTTCAGATTCGTTGAACTCCCTGCAAGGTCTGTTAAAGTATTTCGTCTCATTTTTGTTTGCTAGTTGTTTTACGTCGCACCAACACAGATAGGACTTATGGCGACGATGGGATCGGAAAGGGCTAGGAGTGGGAAATAAGCGGCCGTCGCCTTAATTAAGGTACAGCCGTGAAAATGGTAAACCACGGAAAAGCATCTTCAGGGCTGCCAACAGTGGGTTCGAACCCACTATCTCCCGGATGCAAGCTCACAGCTGCGCGCCCCTAACCGTATGGCCAACTCGCCCGGTTCATTTATTTTAAAAACACTATATAATTTGGCAATCTCTTCTGCTTTAATAACAATAGGTGTCAGTCTTGTAATGATACACGGTGCTCCGTTCGATATAGTCCGGAAAGCTTTCGCGACTTCGATATTAATATGCCTCTGCACTCTTACGTAATTTTTCCTGGTGCATTCTTTTCCATAGCTCCAATCAATACAGGTGCTTCGTACAGCAATAGGGGTTGTATTGCTCTTTCATATATTACTGCAAGAGCCTCATGTTGAAGCCCCCAACATAATTTCGCCGATTTTGAGAATGCGTGAATTAATTTCGTACATTCTATGGTGCTTAAGGTTAAGTTTGTGGTAAAATATTATCCCCAGATATTTCATCCTGTTGATTTGCTTCAAGGTGCTCTTACCGAGGTAGATTGTTATCTCCTTTTCTTCTCGTCGTTTTCTCCTCGTTATGAGCATAGTCTTTAATTTATTTATGTTCATTGAAATGAATTTTTTAATTGTTAGGTCATGTTGCTAATTTGTTCACTTCCATGTTCGTATAGTATTCGGTTTCTTTATCGGTTTCCCATTTGACGGGTAATATTAAATCACCTGCCAATGCACGTTTTTTAAATTCAAGATTAAGCAAAGAGTCGTACTATATATTCCAAAATCCTGGTCCACAGGATCAACCTTGTGGGCAGCCCTTAGTTATGTTTGTCTCGGAAACTTCGCCATTAACTGTTATGAAAGCTGTCCTTTGGCTGAAATAACTCCTTGTCAGAATATATAAACTTCTTGGACATCTGAAGTATCTTAAAGCTTTTAGAATATTCGCCCACTAAGCTTCATCAAAAGCACTGCTATCTGACCTGGTTTTAAAACTTCTTCAATATATTCCTTAACCATCATCGCAGCGTCAATAGTACTTTTTTGTCGAGTGAACCCATATTGGTTGCGTTTCATAACATCATTAGTACAGATGTTCGACTCGTTGGCTGAACGATCAGCGTACTGGCATTCGGTTCAGAGGGTCCCGGGTTCGATTCCCGGCCGGGTCGGGGATTTTAACCTTAATTGGTTAATTCCTACGGCACGGGGGCTGGGTGTATGTGTTGTCTTCATCATCATTTCATCCTCATCATGACGCGCAGGTCGCCTACGGGAGTCAAATAGAAAGACCTGCACCTGGCGAGCCGAACCCGTCCTGGGATATCCCGGCACTAAAAGCCATACGACATTTCATTAGTACAGATATGATGCGTTATTCTTTTAATGATAATTTTCTCAAGTACTTTCCCTCCTATATTTATTAAACGTATTAATCGGAATTTAGATACGTCTTTGCTACTTTCTTAACCTAGTTTTATTATTGGCATTATTTTAGCTCTTTTCCAGCTCATCGAGAATTATCCTATTTTTAAACAGCTGTTATACAAAGCTGTTACAAGCTTGGGAATCTGTTCAAAGGCTCGGAATACAATCCTGCTACTTATGCCATCTTCGCCTGGAGCTTTATTATGATCTGTGCTTTATACTGTATATCTAATTTCCTCTGGTGTTAAATGTCTTTCATCAGCCGTCATTATATCATCCTGAATCTGAGCTCTAACGTGTTTCTGAGAGTTATATTCATTCTGATCGTTGTCTGCTGGCAAAATGCATTCGATGGATTAAGAAGATATCATACTACAGTACTGCTTCCAAGAATTAATCTCTGTTCTTTAATTTTCGACTGATATTTTGCCTTTTCTTCATAGTACTGAGTTTTACGATATTCTCTCAGCTCTTCGTTGTATTTTGACCGTTGGTATCTTCTTCTAAGTGCATTAGTTCTTTTTCTCATAATGGTAAGTTCTTCTGACCACCAGGGAACAGAGTGATTATGCATCTTTTTTCTTGATGTTTTATGCTGAAGGACTGATTACATGCTGATTTTAAAGACTCATAAAATGTATCTACAGCACATTCAAAGTCCAAGATCCATCCAGATCATCTTTTTCAACGTCCACATCAAAATGGAAACATCTTGAAATTGCTTCTGTAAGTTTATCATCAAATGTTTTATAATTCTCTGTTTTCTATACATATCTGACACTGCAATATTCAAATTATCTCCTGTTGAAACCACCATGTCGTAAACTGTATTTAATAATATGATCACAGCAGCTTTCGTCCTCATTGATTTTCCAAACCGTTAAGGTAGTAAGCAGTTTGTTAGCCTGTCATGCCATGTAGTAGATCTAGAGTTGCTGTCAGCGGCAATAAGTACCCCCATTCCTTTTGAAAAGTTAAGTATGTTATCAATATTGCACCCGCCTATCGAGCGGTCAGTGCCAAGTTCTCCCGGTAACTCAATTTCTTCTCAAGGTATCCTATCTATCGCTCATAAAATCTGTGATTTTATATGGGTTTGTTTTTTTACGTGGTTTCGGAAGATACTCGGTCTGTTGAGATGTACATCATGGGAATACCTATACGCTCAAGTAAGGACCTGTAGCCGAAAACCTCAAAAAGAATCTCTTTCTTTTTGTCAAACTCATCGATTACTTATATCTACAAAACTTATTAGCTAACTTACAAACTAACCGCTATCCAAAAGGAATTCAAAACACAGGCACTTTCTAAAAGAAAAATATAAGAAAATTTATTTAATAAATCATGTTCAATGTAAGTTAATGTGAATTCTGGGTAGTATTATCTTAATAATATTTAAGCATAAAGGATTAGAGTCAGCGCTGGCTCAAATAAAAGTGAAATAATTAAGATTTAAATTATTTACCTTCTTTCTCATTTAATGTTCAAATTCATATTAGTTATTTACTTCTATATTCATAGCCATGTTCCGAAATGTAATTGATTTTCTCCAATTATATTCAAGAGATCACTGAGCAATCACGGTCTCCATATAAATACTCATTGTGAATACTGTCACGCTAGTTATATAAATTATTCTCACCACATTTAAGTCATTTCACTATGATAAAAATGGATGGTTTGCAAAATTGAAACGTAATAAAAATTAAATGGGATAAAGTCAGATTGCGAATGTAAATCTGATCATATCTTTACGTATGTATCTCCCAAACAAACTCTTGCGTGAGTATGAAATCGTAAAACTGCTCTCAAAATTTCCCATTCATAAATCTGAACTCTGATTATTTGGTCACTCATCTTGAATACGCATAAATAACAACTTACGGGCTAAGACAATACCTCCCTAGAGCCTACGACATATGGCTCCTAACTAACCATTATCATATTCTTTATATTTAAAACACTTCAACTGAAATCATATCTGCGTGAAAAGAAATGAACATCTATCTAACTATTCAAGTAGTTTCCGATCCATACACTCCTCCACCAACGGCTCAATGTGCTTTAGCTAACTGCTCTTACTCAATATCTCTTATGTGTACGAGCTACTCAACTCGTGTGGACAGTACAGAATGAAATTAATACGTATTATATTGAAACGTCACCGCATCAAAGAATATTACATGTATACTTAGTCATGAGCCTAGTAAACCGTATATTAAAGAACTCTCTTATACTCGGTACATGCCATTTACCAATGTCAGATAAAAACTGTCACGATTCACAATTCTACCATAATACATGTCAGGTTATATGAACGCTACTGATCCACGAAATATCACTGTAATATTTGTCACATGTGAAAGGTAATCATTGATTTACTCAAAGAAAGTCTCGAATCCCAGGTAGATTAAGAAATACCGTCGTTACTAGCAAGAAATATGAATACGTACTTATGAGCTGTAAACAGGAGTCCATCATGTTGCATTCCGCTGCTCGCGCCGTCTTTTGTTTGTTTCTTGAGGTCCAGGGCTGGCACCGATGAATGGGAGTGCCATGTCTGTGAATTCTTATTATCTTTGTGCATTTGTCTAGCGCGGACAGTTCAAAAAGCAAAATGGAGCTGAACAACATTAAGGATGTTATCGCTTTTTTTGACGACGAAAATCACCATGTAATAAGGAAATTACAATACCTAAATCTCGTGCCGAAGCAACCGGAAAATAGCATGATCCCTGGACCAATAGATATATTACTTTATTAAAGGAACAGCACTATTAGACAATTGACAGTTGAAGTGACACGACACCAAAGCATTACCGTGAGCAAAGACATGACACACGAAAGTGTTGTGTTACACACAAACAAAACACGGAAGCCCTGCGACGCAGAAAAAAATTGTATATTGCTGTAAGGCAGTTAAGTATGTATTCTGTAAAATTAAATATTTCCATTATTTCTTAATCTACCTGGGATTTTAGACTTTATTTGAGTAAATCAATGATTACCTTTCATATGTGACAAATATTACAGTGATATTTCGTGGATCAGTAGCGTTCACGTAACCTACATGTCAATCTTACCTTAAAATGGTCATCTGCGCGATATTCACACTTTGACATATTCTTTCCATTTGACACAGAAACTCACCTCATGTAAATCTAACACGTTTCCTCGGCGAATAGCAATTCTCACTCTTACCGCAGAATATAAACAAACATCTACTGTATATTTCAAGTATTCCTTAATATGCTCCAAGAAATAACCACATTTCAACACCATTCAAATATACATTATCCTACCACCGGCATACATATTGCCGTACGCATATAGCCGAATACACCCAAAACTATATGCCAAACATTTTAGAATTGCCTTGTAATAAACGCATTTTAATAACCTTTTATCTTAAAAACAGCAGTTTGAGTTCAATGCCCTCTTTCTATGAAGAAAGGAATACGTAACTTAACTATATTCATCTGTGTCGCGCAGGTAAATTCGTGACGTAATCTTTGTACAGGTAAACGAGATTAATCGAAATTTCACTAGTTATATCGACTCATTGCTATTAGGTCTTCACAAGTAACACTTCTTTCATTTACTCATGCTAGTTTCTATTGTATGTATGCAAGTGCGGTAGCCTGTATATGATATAATAGAATTCTAATTCTACACTGCCATCTTATCTTATAGCCTTAAATATCTCACACTTCACTTTATGGTTCACACACGTTCTTAATTAATTCATAAATATCACCAATTAATCAGCACATGCCGAAGTTAGATTGAGGGTGTAGATTGCAAGAAACTACTCTACTAAAAAAATGTATGGACTTAGCTCGTCAGATGCTACGTTTGGTCTGGTTGTCGCTCCATTCCTTGGTTGTGGTTAGACCCTCTGTTAGGATCTGGATCTCCAGTTGGATAACGTCTTCCCGGTCATCAGCTGGTCACATGGCTGATCGGTCCAATCCTCATCGGCCGGTCCTCTGGCTCGCCGATGCTCATCCTCATCATCCTGTCCTCTGGCTGGCCGGTCCAATCATCATCAGCTGGTCCTCTGGCTCGCCGGTGCTCATCCTCATCATCCTGTCCTCTGGCTGGCCGGTCCAATCATCATCAGCTGGTCCTCTGGCTGGCCGGTCCAATCCTCATCATCCGGTCCTCTGGCTGGCCGGTGCTCATCCCCAGTTCAGTCCATCATGTAGATCTAGCAAGCAGTCATCATTCCAAATCTGCAGTCAGCGTAGAAAATTCCTTTTACGGAGCAATCAGTCATGATATATTCCATAGTTCTACTGCTATTCTAAACGCCGAAGTTTTCTTCGGTTGGAATAAGTTCTCCGTATTTAGATGTTAAGTTTATAACCACAGGGGTAACTTTCTTCTCATACGAAATTATCAGTTCTGCAATATGGTGCGTCTTTTTTTTTTCTTCAATCGCAGAGTGGCTGCTCACCGGATCCAAGTCAGACGTATCTCACCACGAATTGCTTATTTCTATAATATTTCGTCTCTTTTATAACGTACGTCGGTAAATTATTTTATCAGATGTTATCGCCGATTGTAAAACAGTCAATATCTTTCTCAGGGCCGGGCTGAGTGGCTCAGACGGTTGAGGCGCTGGCCTTCTAACCCCAACTTGGCAGGTTCGATCCTGGCTCAGTCCGGTGGTATTTGAAGGTGCTCAAATACGACAGCCTCGTGTCGGTAGATTTACTGGCACGTAAAAGAACTCCTGCGGGACTAAATTCCGGCACCTCGGCGTCTCCGAAGACCGTAAAAGTAGTTAGTGGGACGTAAAGCAAATAACATTATTATTATTAACTTTCTCAGGAGTTTAAGATAATCTTCAGATGTAAAGCTTCGCTTGTATTTGCGTCTTACTTCTGCAGTTGAAATTTTTAGAGTATTTCTTTTTTAAACAATCAATCCGCTGCTATATTTTTTTCAAAACAATTCAAAATGAGCCTCTACTGTCCTGCAGTGTCTTCCAAATCAGTCCGTTCCGTGACGTGCATGGTCTCCTATATGCTGTATTAATAAGAAGTTCATTGCCTTAATAGATCGCATGGGCCATACCTTCCTACGCCGCCATTTTGTAAATGGTCTACGAGAGGCGAACGGGCACAATATTGACAAATTCCTGATCTAGCTGTTGATTAATATCACAATAACTGCTAACTATAAAGAACCGTACTTTCCCAATAAGCTATTTCTACATAACGTTGTCCTCGTCTGATAACTGTGTAATAAATAGAGCATCTATTGCATTATTTATGACAATTACGGCGGCCCTTTTCCTTCCAACACCTGCAGTATATACTCGGTAGCATTTCGTAATACCAGTTATCCTATTTTCAGTTACATAGGGTTCTTGAATAATCAGGATATCAGACCCAACTTGGTTGTCTAACTGCATTAGATTGTCAGTCGCCACCTGCGAGTGCTGGAGGCTTATTTGACTTCATTTGATTGACCAGAGTGATTCTCAGTTTTTAACATGTATTTCTTCCCTTTTATATAACCAGTTTGACTTTTCATTTAATAATCAGTATTACGAATGTATTTTTGAAAAACCGCATGCAGACTTGGACAGTTCTTGTCAAGTGACGAATGACTTTCAGAAATTTCGCCCTTGCTATATTTATTAGAGCTTTCGTTGCTTAGGCGGCAGCGTGCCGGCCTCTCACCGCTGGGTGCCGTGGTTCAAATCCCGGTCACTCCGTGTGAGATTTGTGCTAGTCAAAGCGGAGGCGGGACAGGTTTTTCTCCGTGCACTCCGGTTTTCCCTGTCATATTTTATTCCAGCAACACTCTCCAATATCATTTCGTTTGTCATTCAGTAACCATCCCCCAGAGGAGTACGACAGGCTTCGGCAGCCGGCACAATTCCTAATCCTCGCCGCTAGATGGGGGCTTCATTCATTTCATTCCTGACCCGGTCGAATGACTGGAAACAGACTGTGGATTTTCATTTTCTATATTTATTATATGTAATACAATTTATGCTTTTATATTCAAAGCCATATGCAGTGCAGTCCCGTATCTTATGATTACCAGCGCATAAGGGGCAAGTTTCCTGTTCTCTGCATTCCTTTTACCTGTGATTGTACCTGATGCATTTAAAATATCTGCTGACGACTATGAGCCGGCCCTATGGTGTAGGGGTAGCATGCCTGCCTCTTACCAGGTGGCCTAGGATTCGATTCCCGGCCAGGTCAGGAATTTTTTACCTGCATCTGAGGGCTGGTTCGAGGCCCACTCAGCCTACGTGATTAGAATTGAGGAGCTATCTGACGGTGAGATATCGGCCTCGGCCTAGAAATCCAAGAATAACGGCTGAGAGGAACTGCTGTGTTGACCACACGACACCTCGTAATTTGTAGGCCTTCGGACTGAGCAGCGGTCGCTTGATAGGCCATGGCCGTGCGGAGCTGTTGTGCCATGGGGTTTGGTTTTGTTGACGACTATGTAATCTTCGACCAAGACTGACTACAGTATCTCAGACCGTAATATCAAAACCAAAATGGTGGACATCACAGGGTGATCACCTGCCGACTGCTCATGGTTAGGGAGTCAACTAAATAACTTCATTTCGACGTGAAAACTTCGCATATTACATTCCTCCAGTAATTCCAAGATTAATGTCAAACATATGTACTTTGTAGACAATAATTGGAATGATGCACAATAAACAAGAAGAGGATTACAAACGTACGCGTTAGTTAGGTTAATGCATAAAATAAGCATCATTTAAACTATGAATAACACAACACTGACATAACGAAAAGATGATAGGCTGTGAGGCTGCATCCGGGAGATAGGGGATTCGAATCCCACTGTCGGCAGCCCTGAAGATGGTTTTCTGTCGTTTCCCATTTTCACACCAGGCTGTACCTTAATTAAGGCCACGGCCGCTTCCTTCCAACTCCTAGGCCGTTCCTGTCCCATCGTCGCTATAATACCTATCCGTGTCGGTGTGACGTAAAGCCACTATTAAAAAAAAAACTTCGCCTTTATGTTACCCTCTACCAGATTGAGCTCTGAATTTTGAGCTAATATTGTTGTTTCAGCATTTTCAGTCATTATGTCTTCCGGAGTCCGCCTCTGTGGTGTAGTGGTTAGTGTGATTAGCTGTCACCGCCGGAGGCTCGAGTTCCATTCCCGGTTCGGCCACGAAATTTGAAAAGTGGTACGAGGGCTGGAACAGGGTCCACTCAGCCTCGGGAGGTCAACAGAGTAGAGGTGGGTTCTATTCCCACCTCAGCCATTCTGGAAGTGGTTTTCCGAGGGTTTTCCACTTCTCCTCCAGGTAAATGACGGAATGGTACTTAACTTAAGGCCACGGCCGCTTCCTTCCCTCTTCCTTGCCTACCCTTTCCAATCTTCCCATTCCCCCATCGAGGCCTCTGTTCAGCATAGCAGGTGAGGCTGTCTGGGCGAGGTACTGGTCATTCTCCCGAGTTGTATCCACCGACCCAATGTCTCCCGCTCCAGGACACTGCCCTTGAAGCGGTAGAGGTGGGATACCTCTCTGAGTCTGAGGGAAAAACCAACCCTGGAGGGTAAGCGAAAGAAAGAATGTCTTCCGGAACGTTACGTATTAATAACGTAGGATTCCTGAAACGGTGTACATTAACTTCTAATTGCTAACTACATGCATTATTTATATTTGTGCTTATTAATTCGAATGAATTTATGCTTCCCGTCTCAATTAAACATCTCCCGTCTCTTAAGATTTGAAAGAACTTATCCCTACTTTAATTTTCGTGGGATTTACTTTTGACTTTAATAGTTGTTTGACCGAGTCGACTGACTGGTTTCCTTTAGGCTTAACTGTCTACTTGTAGCGCTTCTCAGTTTTGCCGATCACTAGCTCCGAAAACAGTTTACGTCGGTTGTTTTCAGATGGCACTGCCTGTGTGTTAACAGCCATGTTGGACTTGTATTTTCTGTAGACAGTTCTTGACTTAGAGCATTCTTAATTGGGTTAGCACGATGTTCAATATTCATTACATTAACCTCACTCTTAGCCTCCGTGGCTCAGACGGCAGCGCGTCGGCCTCTCACCGCTGGATACCGTGGTTCAAATCCCGGTCACTCCATGTGAGATTTGTGCTGGATGAAGCGGAGGCGGGACAGGTTTTTCTCCGCGTACTCCGGTTTTCCCTGTCATCTTTCATTCCAGCAACACTCTCCATTCTCATTTCATAGCACCTATCAGTCATTAATAAATCACTTTGGGAGTGGCGACCCCATCGTACTAATAGCCTATATATGATTCATTCAATACATCTCTGACTCGGTCAATGACTGGAAAACAGGTTGTAGGTTTTCATTTTTCATTTTTCAACCTCACTCTATAGTTCAATATTTTGCTTCACTTTTTCATCCAAGTCTTTCTTATTATTACTTATAATACTTACAGTTTCAAATATCGTCCGCTTCAGTTCATATTTCCACTAATTTCCATTGCTCACTATATTATCAACAGCACTCGCTAATTGCTCATACTTCGTCCGTGATCTTATATGTATGTATCCCACTGTGGATGCAGGCGGTAGAATAGCATCCACGGAATCCTCTGCTTGTCATAAGAGGTGAATAAGAGGGGATCCTCAGGGATTATCATATTTGGAGCGTGGGTTTGCGCCCAAGGGGCCTGTAGGTAGATCTGGAATTGCTCCCACTTGTACCTGTTTACCAGTTTCCTATCCGACCTTTCTTGGATAACTCTTGTTGTTCTCTCCCGACCCCGATGGAATTATGTTTGCGTGACCTTCGTGACTCTTCTCTTCCTTTTTCCTATTCCTTAATTCTTTCAAGGGATGGACCCTTTCCTTCCCCTTCCCACCCCTCTAAGAGAGGATTGTTGCCCTGTTGTTCTTCCTCTTAAAATAATAATGATCACCACCATCAAAATTCAAATTAACGTTTCAGCCAAAACGGTAATTCTGTGAAAATGAATGCAGAAAGTGATTATGATGGTTATTATTTTCAAGGAAAATGGTGCTAGGAAGAGGGGAATGTAATTATATTTTATTATATGCATGTTTTCTAATTGAACTAATTATAAAATCAATTATATATATGAAAAAGAGATTATCCCATTTTTGACAATTCTATCCTTCGCAGACCTTGGTGTTTCTATCCTTCCGAGATTTTATGTACTGTTAACATCTGTCATTGCAGAGAAGGTGTACTGATTAAATCAAGAGTTTATAATTACATGCATACCGCATTTATAAATATTTTCTTGTTTTGTTTAGCGCGATACTTCCTCCTGACTTTCTGAATGTCACCCATGTGAAACTTCATCAAGTGAGACACAAGCATGGAAGAATTCTGATGCTAACGTATGCCATATCTACATTCCCTGTAATATATGCCATGGCCAGGGAGGACTTCAGAACACGCGGCCGGATTGTCCTGACCAGAGACAGGCCTATGCATTTCCGTCAGAACGTAATCTAAGTTGTTAAAGCTTACTACATCAGATTTTTAAGGTTGCTGCATTTCCTTTCATAGGAACAGTTTTCAAAAACAAGGTTTTATACATAATCAAATATATTGTTTTAAAATATAATATATTGATATTCTTACGAAATATTTTATGTTTGTCGTTTTACACTATATGTGCTAGATATTTAAAAATGTCAAATATACTATGGTACTGGTAAAAAATAAAGGACTGTTACAAATATTTGTCATTTACTAGCTGTTGATAATCGGTATATGTGACCAGCCGAGTTGTTACCAAATGTTTGGCAACATGTTTATTTATCTGTTACGACGTCAGGGAAAATGGCTCAACGGATCTTCTCCAAATTCTATATTTAAGTTCACGGATAGCTAGTGTAGCAGTTCTACTTACGATCGTTTGTCTGCTGCGGCATCATATTCTCTACTCCCCGCATCGCACCTCCGAGCTCGTTCAATGTCAACAACTGACTACTTATCTGCCGGCAACTTTGGCCTTCGCTGGGGCTGGCCACCTAGAAGGTTACGCCTTCTCTCTGGCCAGGAGATTAGGCGAGGTGGAGGAGAGTTGTGGGATGGAAGAAGGATGTTGGGTGCAGATTTGAAGGGTTGTAGAGGAGGGAGGGACGTCTCTTTATTAGTTGTTTTGGGGAAATATTCAGATTTTCATGCAAATCAGGTTCAGAATTATATACAATCAAACAGAAGCAGATTCGAACAAATGAAATCATTCTTGATGGATTCAAGCATGGTGCATATTGTTAATAAACTTAAATTTCTTAGCTGCCATCTTATCTTATAACCCGTGGAATCAATCAAATTCGAAACCGTATACAAACAAATTAAAATTTTCAATCATTCAGGATTATGTTCTGATAGGTCCAAAAAATGTAATATTTCTTGAAGGCTTCAGGCAAGTTGCATATTGTTAATAGACTTAAATTTTTTATCTGCCATCTTACCTTAAAACATAAG
Source organism: Anabrus simplex (assembly GCF_040414725.1). Taxonomy (NCBI): domain Eukaryota; kingdom Metazoa; phylum Arthropoda; class Insecta; order Orthoptera; family Tettigoniidae; genus Anabrus; species Anabrus simplex. The sequence continues at coordinate 144,227,287 of NC_090271.1, forward strand.
GAATGAAGTATTCAGTATTATAAACGGACAAACAATTCGGAATTATATACAAACTAAATTTCCAATCATGCAGTATTACATACAGACATATTCAAGAAAATCCAGTTTGATAGTTTAAACATAGCACACATTTTAACTAGCTAGAATTGTTAGTTTTCAACTTTCCTTAGAGTACAGAGATACAATCGTCAGAGTATATACAGACAACCAGGGTTAGAGTCATGCACAGACAAGCGGAGTGTTTCTTGATGGCCTGATGTATTGCACTTTTATTTCTCGTTTTCCATTTTATTTTGATTTTTTAATATTGTGATTTTTGTATTTTTTAACTTTTCTTAAAACATCTTTTTACTTACTGAAATGATTAGGCTAGTGGTTATCTTTTATTTTATTTTTTATTTTCGTTTTTATTAACTTACGTACTTTATTGTAGCTTTTCATAAAACTTTTGTCTTACTGAAATGATTAGTTTGTTGGGGGGGGGGGGGGCATCTCCCTTTCATCGTTATCAATCAATTAAACATGTTACAAGCAAACAAAAGTTCAGAATTATATATATATACAAAGAAAAGGAAATGTTTTGATGGCTCGAAGTAGTACTCAATTTGGCATACATATTGCGCCTTACCTGCGTCCAGGGTGGGTCGCGAAGAAATCCAGACTAGCTTACTCAGGATCCATTTCCTATCAAGAGTTTCTTTAACGTGGATTACGAAGAGATTCCGAAAGCTTTCCAAGTCACCTGCCGCAGATTCTTATGGACGTCTCCATCCTACCAATTTGCAGGAGATATCGAGAAATATTTCCTGATTTTACCTTAAATTAACTCTCTCTCTCTCTCTCTCTCTCTATATATATATATATATATAATGCTTATGCTAGAATCTATATATATAAAATAGCTTGTCCTGACTGACTGACTGACTGACTGACTGATTCATCATCGCCGAGCCAAAACTACTGGACATAAAGAAATGAAATTTTGGGCATAGATTCATATTAGGATGTAGGTGCTCGCTAAGAAAGAATTTTTGGATATTCCTTCGCTAAGGGGGTGAAAAGGGGGTTGGAATTTTAAAATGAGTGTATCTATATCTCAAAACTTTGAAAGTTTACAGATGTAAAAATTAGTATTTAGAATCTCCTTTAAAAATAAGGAAATACGTATTTTTTGTTTTCAGAAAATCTCAATAGGAGGGGTGAAAAACGGTAAAAAAGGGGATTGAATGACTTTAATCAGAATACCGGTACTTATATCTCAGAAACTGAAGATATTACAGACCTGAAAATTGGTACTTTTGATCTTTTTTAAAAATAAAGTAACACGTATTTTTTTGTTTTTGAAAAATCCAATTAATGGGAGGGTGAAAAGGGGGGGTGAATTTTTAAAAACAGTGCATCTATATCTCAAAACTTTTAAAGTTTACAGATGTAAAAATAGGTATTTAGAATCTTCATTAAAAATAAAGAAACACGTATTTTTTGTTTTCGGAAAATCCCAATAGGAGGGGTGAAAAGGGGTGAAAATGGATTGAATGCCTTTAATGAGGATACTTATATCTCAGAAACTGAAGATATTGCAGACCTGAAAATTGGTACCTTTGATCTCTTTTAAAAATAAAGAAACACGTATTTTTTTGTTTTTGGAAAATCCAAATAATGGGGGTGAAAAGGAGGGTGAATTTTTAAAATGAGTGTATCTATATCTCAAAACTTTTAAAGTTTATAGATGTAAAATATGGTATTTAGAATCTCCTATAAAAATAAAGAAACACGTTTTTTTGGTTTTCGGAAAATCCCGATAGGAAGGGTGGAAAAGGGTGAAAAAGAGGTTGAATGCCTTTAACGAGGCTACTTATATTTCAGAACCTGAAGATATTACAGACCTGAAAACTGGAATTGGGGATCCACTTTAAAAATCAGGAAGCACGTATATTTTCGTTTTTGAAAAATCCGGATAATGGGGGGTGAAAAGGGGGGTGAATTTTTAAAATGATTGTGTCTATATCTTAAAACTTTAAAAGTTTACAGATGTAAAAATTGGTATTTAGAATCTCCTTTAAAAGTAAAGGAATAAGTATTTTTTCGTTTTCTGTAAATCCCAATAGGAGGGGTGTAAAAGGGTGAATAGTGGGTTGAATGCCTTTAATGAGGATACATATATCTCAGAAACTGAATATATTACAGAACTAAAAATTTGTATACGGGATCTCCTTTAAAGATAAAGAAACGCGTATTCTCGGAAAATCCAATGAAAGGGGGGGGGGGGAAGAATTCTAAAATTAATTGACTTAATTGTATGAGAATACATACATCTAATAAGAACTAAAGTTGTTACGGACGTGAAAATTGTATTTTGATCTCCTTTAAAAACAAAGAAATACGCGTTTTGTGGGGGAAACCATCTTGGGGGGCGGGAGTGGAAAGGAGTTGAATTCCTTTCATGAGGACACATAAATCAAAAATTGAAGAAGTTAGAGTCGTGATAATTGCTATTTAGAAGATCCTTTATTATTAAAGAAACAAGTATTTTTTGCCGGAAAATTCACTGAAGGGGGGGGGGGGAGAAGTGTGAAAGGAAGTAAGAAAAGCGAATTATTTTTATGGGGATACTTATATCTCAAAACTCAAGGTAATAGACGTGAACATTGGGGTTTGGAATCTCCTTTAAACATAAAGAAACACTCCTTCTTTTAATTCTTTTTTGGGGGGTAAATAAACTTAACGGCGGTGGGGTGTAAAAGGAGGTGAGACCAATTGATTTTGCTGTTCATAATGTACTTATAAGGAGCCTCCGTTGCTCAGGCGGCAGCGCGCCGGCCTCTCACAGCTGGGTTCCGTGGTTCAAATCCCGGTCACTCCATGAGACATTCGTGCTGGACAAAATGGAGGCGGGACAGGTTTTTCTCCGGATACTTCGCTTTTCCCTGTCATCATTCATTCCAGCAACACTGTCCAATATTTCATTTCATTTGTCATTCACCGATCATTGCCCCAGAGGAGTGCTTCGGCAGCCGGTACAATTCCTACTGTCGCCGCTAGATGGGGCTTTATTCATTCCATTCCTGACCCTGTCGAATGACTGGAAACAGGCTGTATATTTTCGATGTACTTATTCTGATCATAAACCGATCTTTTTAATCTTTCCTGGGTTCGTTTTCAACAGCCAACTTTTCCTTCGGAGAACGTTCTTATATTACAGTAGATTCTCCTGGCATATGAATAAAAATTTAAACACATTTAAATAAACGATAGGAATGAGATTGACCGTCCAATTGTTCACCTCTATAATAAGGTCAATAATGCACGGAAGTATGTCATTCGTATCGCCAGAAATCCCGCACACTTGCCTACGCGCGACATTGGTGCTGGTCACATTCTCAACAATAACAATGGCAGCAGATGTAATTTACCACCAAGTAGCGGTCTTGCATCTTGCTGTGGGGTCCAGAACATCTATAATAATAATAATAATAATAATAATAATAATAATAATAATGTTCTGGACCGTCGTCAAATGTGCGGACCGCGGTGGAAACGGGTCCTGGACGGGTAATGACTAAGAATTCAGTCTGGCCGCGGGTTCAATACCGCCAAGGCACCCAAGACGACACCACGCCGGATCTCCTGAAGGATTTGTTTATAAGAAATAAGGATTTGCTTATAAGAAAAGATGGCAAAGATTTAGGGACCCAACTGACAGGGTGGAATACCTGGACCTAGCCTGGGAAGTACGAAATCGATTGCTGGAAATAAAGATTGAAAAATGGGAGGAAACTTGCCATAATCTATTAGAAAACGAGTCAGATCGCGAATTTTGGCGTATTCTCGCAGAAAACGATTCAGATCGCGAATTTCGGCTGATTATATATCTAAAACAACATTCAATTATAAATTTCAGTATAATACCGTAGCGAAGCACGGGTATCTTGCTAGTATAAATATAAATACCAATATATCTTACTCGCTATTATTTATTCAAATTCTGAGAAAACCAAGAAAAATGAAGTATAATTAAAGGAATATTATCATCTCATTAAAAAATCATAATTTATGTTTCATCATATCCGTAGGGTCCTTGGTTGAATTGTGATAATAATTATGTATAACAGCAAAAATAAATAAACATGTACAATTTAAATTGTTGAACTGAATTAACATATCGTCTTCTCACCATTATTAATTACCGTATATACAAAAATGTTCCTAGGCTCTAATTAAAGTTCCTCAAATTATTAACAAGTTGTCTTGGGAAATATTACATTTCAACATCGTCTATAACTCTTCTTATAACCATTTATTTATTTAGGATTTATTTATTTATTTATTTATTTATTTAATTAGGATGTATTTCCTTATTCATTTATTTATTTAGGATGAGCATTTGATTTTCTTCATTCAGGTTTTTCCGTTTTAGGATGCATCAGGAAAAAATAAGTACCAAGTCAACCATCATATGCCCTAAAATTTATATCAATATCTAACATCACTTGTCAACTCAAATATATCATTCACCTTATTAATCTTAGAAATCAACTTAATCATGTAAATGTATCAGATGAGACATGTTGTCAGATAATTAGTTGAATTCCAACACAGTGCCATCTGCTAAAATAAGTATAAAATATTATTCATGAAGACTCTACCAACTATTTTAGCTTCTCGAGTTATTTATAAAGGCATTATAATTAGAGGATACGATACCGGGATCCCGACCGCTTTTCAATCCCGTAGATTTCGGGATTACGTTTTCGGGATCCCGGGATTTTCGGGATTGACAACATTTCAACATTTCAACATTTCAAATTTGCAAAATAGACTGCGTGAAGCGAAACTCTCAGTGCGTTATTTATGCGTTTTTTTCGGTGTGTAAATGCCTGTTCTCGTTTAGCGCATGAGTTCATCCCCTATGTGAGTGAAACTCTGATTACAATTGCGTGCATTGGTACATTACCTCTCCCGTGTGAGTGAGATGAGTGAGTGCCTTATTGAAATTTAGCGTCAAAAAGGCGCTTATAGCTTTGAATAATCCAGTGCAGTTGGAAGAGTCCGATTTCGAGTTCATCGATGAAATCATTAAAGTCTTGGCTCCAGTCAAATTAACTGTAGAAGCACTCTGTCGCACTGATGCGTATTTATGCACAACTGGTACTGCACTAAAGTTTCTTTGTAAGCAGTTAAATGGCAATAGCTCCGAGTTAGCTTCTAAATTCAAGATACATTTACAAAAGCGCATGAAAGATCGCCGAAGAAATGAGTTGAGTGGCGTATTATGCTACCTACAAAATCCTCAAAGTGACAATTGTTTCTTTAATTGAGAGATTAAATGGTAAAAAAAGACGAAGATGAAGAACAAAATATGCAAGTCGAGCCTACAAATACAGAAAAAAGTGATTTGACGCTCAAAGAAAAACTTCAGCTGGAAATAGAAAACAGCATGAAAATTATGTCTCCTGAAGCATTAAATGAAAATGAATTTTCCAGAATTGTTAAGAACGAAATGAACCTATACGAGTCTTCAAATTCTACTCGGAGCTATAACCCACAGCTGGCTTATAAGTATTTACTAACGATTCCTCCCACTTCCATCGAACCTGAAAGCTCTTTCTCAGCAGATGCATATATGTGCAACAAATTGGGAAGCAGGCTTGGTGATGAGACACTGACGCGTTGTTATTTCTCAGATCAAATTAGAATGTTCCTATTAAATTACTTTTAATTAGTTTTCTTTATATTTAAGAGAAATGTGAAACGTGACTGATTAATGTTATTTTTAAATACTTTTTGCTAAGAAACGTTCTACCTACTTATTATGTTGTTACATGAAAGTCGTCTATTTAGTCTATGTTCAGAGAGATTTGTTAATTTCTAAAGTTTATTTGCATAGTTTGTTACATAATGGTTTTTTTAACTTTATGTAAGTTTCGAGATCTCACTGAATCTTGGAAAAGAATAATTTTAACAAAGAGACTGAGTGATTTTAAATCTGGTTAGTCTGAGCCTAAGTCTGATTAGTTAGAGTGATTAGATTAGCTAAGTGTATACCGTAAAATATGTTTATTTTGTCAAAATTTCGATTTTCTGATTAAACAGCTGATTTCTGTGAGAATATCTTGTTTTATTATTTGTAACATTTCAATCCCGGGATAATCCCGGAATCCCGGGATAATCCCGTGATCCCGGGACTGACCAAGTGTAATCCCAAAATCCCGGGATTAGAAATAAGGACCGGAATCGAATTCCCTAATTATAATACTCTTGCATAGGATTCAGTGAGTGTCGTGTACCTCTTCAATTAATACTCATCATTACGGTAGAGATAAAGGTTCATTTTTAATCAACGTAGTACTTAACATTCCCTATACTGCATTATTCCAATGATTTACTAGTGCCTTAACTTATTACAAGCCTCACCATATGTTTTCACTATTATTGGATATGGAATAGCCGTCAACGATTACCAAGAATATTACCGATCCTGGATTCGCATCAATATACACCATCTTCATAATCAATCATTCTCTTCCTAATCGACGAAACAATACTGATCACATTTATTTATTCTTCCTCATATTCATTTCATATTCCAATATCACTTTCTTCATATATTACCATCATATCTCTTCTTTCTCTTCATAACTATTCTCAAATATACCTTAATTCGACGCTTGGAACCACCTATCATTTATTTACTTGATTGATCCATCTATTCTTAATGAATCTGATTATCACTTCATATAACTCTCATATACATACATAATTCTATTCTGATTTTGTATGGCACTGTTCAATATTCATACAACGGAATATTAACCATTACTCACTGATAACCTACAATAATCTACCGATATTGATCACATAATTCATATCTGATGACCGTTTCACATGTTTAAATATCATTGCAATGGCACTAACATGTTTCTCTTCACATTTCCTAGCCAAGGATTGTTATATATTTCATATTACTACCTATTATACCTGCATTATGACACAAGTATAACATTAATTCGCGAGCAACTAACATATCTGAGCTAATTTGAAGATCATAACGATTATGCATCTATTTAATGACAAATATGAATTATTATATTAACATCTGTAAGATTTATTTAACTTACTGCGCTAATAAAGAAGACTTATCTTTTTCCGTCTGCTCCATCTGGATTGAATTAGATGTTGCAGGACATCTGTAGTTCAGACTTGGCGACTACATCCCCTCGCTGGCCATCAGGATGCTCTGGGAAGGTTCCTTTTCCGTGCCCTCAGCTCAGTCTCCTCCGAACATCTCGCCATCGTCTTCTTAGAACATCTTGAGAGCCGTGTCTTGTTCAAATAACATAGAAGTAAACATAATATGAAGTTAGTTGCGTCATAATACGGAATCCATAGCCTTCTAACATGCTAACTTCAACAGCGTTTGTAGACTACCAAAATGTCTACCCTGGTTTCAGATATATGTAATCCAGTTGTTATTTATATGGTTTAGTTGAGCTATCTATCCTCGAGATATAATCTCTGACGGAAGGCAGAAAAACCACTAGTTTTGTCGCAAATCCGTGCGCCCCGTTTGTAGATGCCAAAGGCCTCATTGGAAATTACAGTATTAATACTGATGTAAGTTTTCTCTGAACCTTGCAAGATATGCTTATTTTTTGTTATTGTCACACTAGGGTCGCAGCCAAGGCGTGTGTGTGTGTGTGTGTGTGTGTGTGTGTGTTACTGGGGGTTAGAAACCGTCCCCCCCATGGAAATTTTACAAAAATACAATAAACAGAAACTGACAATAAAAAAAAGACATTCAGAGATATAACTGTGGAACCAACAGATCTGTTGAACATATTTTCTAAGAAGCCTTGAAAGTTGGATTTTAGATTGTAAAGTGAACATACCATTTGCTGTAAAACTGTTGACTTTGATCGTATGGTTCTTGTACTGTATTTGAATGTAAGATTTTGTAGTGTACTGCAATCTGAATATCAACGTAATTCACTTTCATCAGTCTCCTTATAATGACAAGTCTTGCATATCCACACCACACACGCACACGCACACGCACACGCACAAGCATCTGCATTGTGTTCTATCATCAAACAATAACCCTCAGCCATCGACCGATCTTGGCTATGCTACTGTGTCACACTGTTCACTTTTCGAAGTATGATTTGCATGATTTGAAAGTGAGTACGCACCGTAGACTAGGTTGCGTAATTTAGGATGGTACATCTTGTTTTACCTCGTATTAACTGAAAGAGAGTAATGTGTTCATCACCAAGGCTAGAGACTCAAAACCTTGCTACAAAATTGTTTACTTTTTTGTCAAATATTTTTAAACATGGTAGACCACTGTCGTTTCCATGCCGGTCGTAGCCTTTTCTGGTCCCATCGTCGCCATAAGACATGTCTGTATCGTAGACGTAAAATAAATATCATAACTAGCTGGGTTAGTTTAAAAAATATCAGTGGTGAAGCCATTTAGGAGAGAGAGAGAGAGAGAGAGAGAGAGAGAGAGAGCGCACACCTCAATTAACAACAGTCGGTATACTGTTAGATGAGCTTATCTGCATAGGATATTGCAGGCCACTGCATTTGGTTTTAATAATAGTAACGCTCCATTAACTACCTTTCGAGATTTTTGGAGAAGTCGAGTTGTCGGAGTTTTGTCTTGTAGGAGATCCTTTACGTCTCTATTGATCTAAAATACTAGGCTACGAGTTTGAGCACCTTCAAATACCATTGGACTGTGCAAGGATTGAATCTGCCATCTTGGGCTCAGAAAGCCAGTGCTGTAACCACCTGAGCCACTCAGCCCGAAACAATTTTTCTTCCAGTTCGGCAATGTTAGAGCATCCGAGATCAACGCAGTCATTTTCAGGACTCCTTTTTCTCGTATTATTCTTCGCCTTTTTCCTTCTCATTTCGATGGTCATCTTCCTAATCAGTAAGTAGGCCTACTGATGATCACTTGGTATTGTATCTTATATAAATAATCATGACGACAATGACCATCATCACCATTTAACTTTGCACTAAACACTAAATTCGTGAATATCTCTGTTATCAGAGCCCGTATGGTAAAAATGTGTGGGGTATAAATGATCGGAAATTGTACCTTCTATAACTTTTGTTATGTCCAGGTTTTAGATGGTACAGCAATTTTTGGAGTTATTTGGAAGTTTGTGAGGAAGTACGAGTAATAATCTCGATATCTACATTATTTGTAAGGTCTGTCTGTTAGGTCATCAGCCCAGAGGCTGGTTGGATCCTCAAATAGCACCACCAAAGGTTATGCGGTTATAAGGAAACCCCCAAAACCAATGGCAGCACCAAAATGAGGCGTACTAGGCAAGATGAGGAGTGAGGTAGTTTGCCGTTGCTTTCCTCACTTGGTCAGAAAGTACTATTGCAGCACGACTGACCCTATGAGCAGCACCTTTCATAACACTCAGATGCACTAGTCATGCTCTGAATGTCATTACTCAGCACTACCCATACCCCAGCAACTTCCATATTGTCACAGCCATGGATGTTGACTGGGACTTCGGTGGAAGCTACACTTTACTCTGGCGTGTGCCGAGAGATGGATGCAAAAGTACTGTATCCATCAAGAAATGACAGCAGGCAGGCAATGGTGCATAAAACGCATACGATCAGAAATGACAAATTTTATAATGAACAGGTTTTCGATACAGCTGATATTAATGGAGAAATTTGATATTTCCTATTTAGGTCTCCTCAATATTTCTTCTCCACTGTACCGTGTGATACAGCCGCGCCTTCCAATGTATTTATATGCAACCCAACTAACGTGCGACATGGTTGTAAGGTGGCTATTCCCCTGCAGGCGTACTGTGTGCTCCAGTGAGCACATCTTGCACACTATTCTGAATCTTACCGACATGTTACATCGTCAGTTCGCAAAACATGGCGCCTTGAAATCATGTAGCGACGTCGTTTGAACATGCAACTATGTTAATATGTCGTGCCTCGTGACCGGGTGTAACGAAGAGGGAAATCAATGCATAAAACTAGGTAACAACGCAGTAATTAATGTCAAACACTGAACCGGGTAGCATATATACTCTACTGTCGTCGTACTACCAGCATATTCCCAGCAGTGTAGCGTAATGGATGTTGTTAGGCGTTAGCCTAGCAATCGATGAAATGTGCCACCGGCAGTTCGAATCGTACGTCGTTCAAATATTTTTGCATTGGTATGAAATTTGAATACGTAAACACAGACCCACATTTGCCACATTCAAACAGTAGAACGACGCAGTTATTCACCTTGTGCCCTGCGCATAATCCGCTGATTAGGGCCTGAATGTAATTTCTGCTGTCATCCGGCATGTTTTCCACAGAGGAATACGTTGGCATGCTCCTCATTTATAGGGAAGCAAGACAAAACGCGTGCGAGGCACTACGTCTGGAGCAGCAATGGTATCCCGACAGGTGACACCTGGGCACTATGACATTCCGCCATATTGAAAGACGCCTAAGGACAATAGGTGTGATTTTCAAGCAGCCACCAGTCTGCAATAGGACCGTTACATCGAGTGAAACAGAAGAGGCCGTTCTGGAGGCAGCTCGTAATAATCCACACATTAGTACAAGGGCGATTGCACAACGGTGAACACGAGCCAGCTATCCGTCTGGCGAATACTGCATGAACATAAATTTCACCCATACCACCTTGAGCTGCACCAAGAGCTCCATGGGCAGGATTACAAAGCTCGAATGGAGTTCTGTCGGTGGCTATTAGGCAGGCTGAACAATGGTATAGCAATCGTATAGCACATCTTGTTCTCGGACGAATTGTGTTTCCACAACAATGACAACGTCAATCGCCACAACATGCACTATTGGAGTCCGGACAATCCTCACTGGGTGCGGCAGGTGGTCCATCAAGTACGGTGGAATCTTGGGGGATCGCCTGATTGGACCTACATTACCTACACTTTCTGCGTCAGGAACTTCTACTGCTGCTGGAGGTTGTGCCTTTGCACGATCGTTTGACGATGTGGTTGCAACAGGATGGAGCTCCACCACATTCGACTTTGCCCGTTCGTAACAATTTGAACGAGGAACTGCCAGGGAAATGGATGGGACGAGGAGGCCCTGTTTTTGGCCCGCCAGATCACCGGACTTGATGCCGTTAGACTACTCCTTGTGGGGGCGTTTGGAGAACGTCGTTTACACTCAAACGTCGGAAAACCCCGACCAGCTCCGGCAACTTATCGCGGACGCCTGCCGAGCAGTTACACCTCGAATACTTCAGCGCGCAATACGATCTATTGGACACCGGGCCTGAATGTGCATAACCCAAAACGGTCATCACATCGAACATTTGCTGCGATAAAATATTGTCAGGACAGTTGTGTTCCGTATGTGTCAGGCCTGCTAACTCATCGGCCATTCTTAGGGCCACAAACACATTCATTCGGGCATTGAACTTACAGTACGTGCGGTACATATTAAATAGTTCAGAAATATCGAATCTTCGCCCCGGACTCGAATCTCCCACCTCACACATATACCCTCTCCGCCGCGCCTTCAGCTACGCTACGGTTCTGTACTGCGCACTGTGCACTTAAAGCATGTATTAGGTTTACTGCGGTCACAATATCAATGTAGTGTCTCACCGGCGTGTCACGTTCATATGATCTAGAAGGCACACGCATACATTCCAGTGTTAATACGAGTATAATATTACGGCGTCCTATCATGGTGAGGTGGTAAATACCAAGATATCCGGTTGTGTTGTCTGAGCATACCACCAGGGTAGATGTTTTCCGGACGGAATGAATATTGCGGGTTGCATAAGACTACATTGGAAGGGGCGGCTGAATCACATGTGATAGTAGCCAAATAATGGAAATGGAAATCCACAGCCTGTTTTCAGTCATTCGACCGGGTCAGGAATGGTATTAATGAAGCCCCTTCTAGCGGTGAGGGTAGGATTTGTGCTGGCTGCCGAAGCCTGTCGCACTCCTCTGGGGCAATGACTAATGAATGACATATGAAATGAAATGATATTGGAGAGTGCTGCTGGAATGAAATATGCCAGGGAAAACCGGAGTACCCAGAGAAAAACCTGTGCCACCTCCGCTTTGTCCAGCACAAATCACACATAGAGTGACCGGGATTTGAACCAGGGAACCCAATGGTGAGAGGCCGGCGCGCTGCCGCCTGAGCTACGGAGGCTTTCAGTAGCCAAATAATATATAACCTTAATTCACTCTCCGGAAATCCCTGAACTTGAAGTACCGAATTTTTATTTCAATTTTATCAACCCGTTCTGCTGTGATTTCTTGCAGACAATCAATCAATCAATCAATCAATCAATCAATCAATCAATCAATCAATCAATCAATCAATCAATCAATCAATCAATCAATCAATCAATCAATCAATCAATCAATCAATCAATCAATCAATCAATCAATCAATCAATCAATCAATCAATCAATCAATCAATCAATCAATCAATCAATCAATCAATCAATCAATCAATCAATCAATCAATCAATCAATCAATCAATCAATCAATCAATCAATCAATCAATCAATCAATCAATCAATCGACAGACAGCCGGACACAAATTGAGCAGAAGCCACTTTTGTATATGTAATTAGAGATAGAGACGAGGTAATAAATAAAGGCGTAATTGACAACTATGACTAATAAATTGATCAAGTCTCTTATTAAAACGACGAAGCGCGCAAGCTCATTCCCCTCCACTTTGTCACCGTGGTGGCTGTTTATTATCCAATCCTGACGGTTTAGAATAATGGAATGTCGCTACGCGCCACGTCTACCTAGACCAGTGGTTCCCAAACTTCAGTCCCCTGTGGGTGGGGGTGGTAGAATAACATCCACGGTGTCCCCTGCCTGTCGTAAGAGTCGACTAAAAGAGGCCTCAAGGACTCTTAACTTCGTAGCATAGTTTGGTAACTATGGGGCCCTTAGCTGAGCCCTGGCATTGCTTCCATTTACCCGTGCCAGGCTCCTCACTGACCTCCCATCGTCAACTTTTGTCCTTTTTCGACCCCGACGGTATTAGAGCACTCGAGGTCTAAGGAGTCTTTCACTTTCACGCCCTTCGTGACCATTGTTTTCCTTTGGCCGATATCTTCATTTTTCCAAGTGTCGGATCCCTCCCATTATTTCCCTCTGATTAATATTATATAGTGGATGGTTGCTTAGCTGTACCTCCTCTGAAAACAATAATCAACACCGCCACCTTAATATTAATAGAGGATGGTTGCCTAGTTGTACTTCCTCTTAAAACAGTAATCACCACCACTACATATTGTAAAGTTCCGGTATCCTTCTTGTGTCAATTCCCTCACCACGTCTCTGCTATTTTGGTTTGTAAAGTGCCTACGTCCTGAAACACAGGTTCAGTTCTTCATATCATATTGTTGTTTATGGAGCAGATAATTAATGAATTAATTAATTTAGTTACATGTATATGTATTTGAAGTTCTCTTCAGGCCAATACTTTGGATTTGAAGCAGCAGCTTGACAGTATTAGGTTTGCAAAGCCTAGGAAATGTTTCCTTTTCACGCCATTCGCTGTTCTTCCCTTCGTTTTGTAGATTTTGTTCGTACTTCAAGGGATCGAACCTTGTGATTAGTGTTAAGATAAGTGTCTTTGGATTTCCTGCCCTAGCTGAAAGCCCTTCAAACGTTCTACCAATCGTTCTCCGGTGCGGTGAATATTTGCCCACTGTTTCTCTCTCTTCCCCAAGTGGACATTGAAGTCGCTGGTTTGTTTGTATGGGATTTTAGAAAGAAAGCTTGTAGCTTTTTTCAGAATTTGTTCATTTCTTTTAGGCTCCTCCTGTCGTCCTGGTTTACTAGGACGTGCACATTGACGTAAGTGTAGCCCGCGTTAGTGCATTTGAAAGAGAAGGTGGATACTCAAATGCTTGAGGAAAGGCTATTAACAGAGCCGATTACCTTGCGGCTGTACCTAAGGTGCTACGTTGGATTTCCAAAACTCACTCTCGGATTACGCTCACTTCTGTATTCATCACAGAATTTCTTATCTCGGTTTACCAAAACTAAACATTCCTTTCAATCTGAATTTTTAATTTTTATACAGATGCACGAAAATAAATGACTACGTGCTGCCGCCTTTATCGAAATGTAAACAAGTTTTTAATTACGGTCGGTGTTAGCAAATAATTTATCATAAATATTATGTCTGCTATTGACCAGAAACAAAGAAAGAAGCCTAATATGGCATTGTATGAAATGGAAATATTACGGTATTAAATTTGGTGGCAGAAATCATTACCATAAGGAATAAGAAAACAAATTATGTTCTACACATTGTACATTTTACTAAAAAAAATAAGGTAACATTTTTGATTCTTCGTTAATAAATCGTACGCAATCGTGTACCATACAGGATATAATCGAGAATTCATGTTAGGCCTACCTATGTGTTGGGAATTCCAGGTTAGGTTCGATCTGGATAAGACTGAGTGTCGAAGGCTAGATAGCTTAAAATGTGTTTCAAAATTAGTGCCATCGTAGTCCTCGAAGTATATGTAGCGCGTTCTTGTTATCCACCTAGGACGTTTTAATGCATAATTTTGGTCATATTCTTCGTCACTATAATTCTCTTTCAATTAAATATTCCAGTCATCTACAAGCCGTCATCTTTAAAGGCTGTTATCTCAGATTTTCTGGTTTACCGGTCAATTTGTCTCCACTAAAATTTTAAACCGAGATAATACCCATTATCCGAGATAATGCTTTACAAATGTAAAGGTTTTCGTAGCTTTAAGTCGTGGTGGTGTTGATTATTGTTTTAAGAGGAAGTACAACTAGGCTATCATCCTCTATATAATACTAATCCGAGAGAAAAAAATGGAAGGGGTTCGACATTTCGAGAAATGAAGGTATCGGCCAAAGAAAAACAGAGGCCACGAAGGGCGTAAAAATGAAAGACTCCCTAGGATTCGCAAAAACTAAAGCTGACAGTGTTAGAAAGGAACAAGAGTTGAACAAGTAAGGTCGGAAGAACAGATAAAAGTGAGGAGCCTGGCAAAGACAGTGGAAGAAATGCTAGGACTCAGCTGAGGGCCCCATGGTCGCCAACCTTCGTTCCCAAGTTGAGAGTCCCAGGGGCCCCGTTTAGTCGCCTCCTACGACAGGCAGGGTATACCGTGGGTGTTTTCTACCGCCCCCACTTACAGGGGTTCGTATCTTTAACCCAAGATAAAATCTTTCATTCTCGTCGGTGAGTACGACCTAAGTGGGGTACGTTCTGCATTACCCGCTGGCCCACTTTTACGTTCAGGATTCCGTAACCTTGTAATTCGAAGGCGTTAACCGGTTCTTCGGCTGAATATGTCAGCGCAATGGCTTACTGTTCAAAGGTTCCCAAGTTCTATCGGCCGGGTCGCGGATTTTAATGTTAAATGGTTAATTCATTTGGCTTGAGTTCTGGGTGTTTGAGCTGCCCGACCACATCGCTGTAACTCATACAGCACACAACACTATCCTCCACCACAATAACACGGCAATCATTATTATTATTATTATTATTATTATTATTATTATTATTATTATTATTATTATTATTATTATTATTATTATTATTATTATTATTATTATTATTTTTTTTTTTATTACGAGCCTCCGCGGCTCAGGCGGCTGGGTTCCGTGGTTCAAATCCCGGTCACTCCATGTGAGATTTGTGCTGGACAAACCGGAGGCGGGACAGGTTTTCTCCGGGTACTCCGGTTTTCCCTGTCATATTTTTCATTCCAGCAACACTCTCCAATATCATTTCATTTCATCTGCCATTCATTAATAATCGCCCCGGAGGAGTGCGACAGGCTTCGGCAGCCGGCACGATTCCTATCCCCGCCGCTAGATGGGGGCTTCATTCATTCTAATCCTGACCCGGTTGAATGACTGGAAACAGGGTGTGGATTTTCATTATTCATATTCATATTCATATTCATATTCATATTATTATTATTATTATTATTATTATTATTATTATTATTATTATTATTATTATTATTATTATTATTATTATCTGATTCTTTGTTTGAATTGTCAGCGTTGAGGCCTTCGGCTCAGAGAGTCCTGTCCCCGTCTGGGTGGGGGCGGTAGAATAACACCCATGGTATCCCCTGCCTGTCGTAAGAGGCGATTAAATGGGCCCCATTGGCTCATAACTTGGGAGCGTGGGTTGGTGACCACGAGGTCCTTATCTGAGTCCTGGAAATTCTACTTTTTTGTGCCAGTTCACCTATCCTATTGGACCTCTTTTGGTCAATTCTTGTTCTTTTCTGACCTCGATAGTATTCGGTATCGAGATCTAGGGAGTCCATCTTTACGCCTTTCGTGGCCCTTGTCTTTCTTTGTCCGACACCTTCATTTTTCGAAGTGTCGGATCCCTTCCTTTTTTCTCTCTCTGTGATTAGTATCAATAGAGGATGGTTGCCAAGTTTTACTTCCTCTTAAAGCAATAATCACCACCACCACCACCACCACCACTAACTCAGAGGGTCCTGGGTTCGTTTCTTGGCCGGGTCGCGGATTTTAATCGCATGTGATTAATTCTTCCGGCTTTGGGACTAGTTGTTTGTGTTTGTCCCATATTCAGAAATGGGGCCCCACCACACAAGCACTCAATAGTGATTACATCCCATCAGATAGGTTTGGCGTCAGGAAGGGCATCCGGTCGTAAATCAGTGCGAAATTAACTTGTGAGACACATTTCGCACTCAAGACTCCAAAAGGTATGGGAAAAGTGGTAGATTATTATTATGATTATTATTATTATTATTATTATTATTATTATTATTATTATTATTATTATTATTATTCTTTCCGATGAGGCTTGCTAAGGACCACGTGCCAATTTCTACTATGTTGTTTTCTCTTCCGTTCCTTCCAATATTTTTTCATCCGTTCACTATGCTGTTTCTTTCTGCCTTCGGACCACTTCACACCAGGTTTCTTGTTCAATCTTCCTTGGAATCCTTCCACCCTTACTACCATATTTCTTTTTTCTGCTACGGGCTTTACGTCGCACAGACACAGATAGGTCTTATGGCGACGATGGGATAGGAAAGGCCTAGGATTTGGAAGGAAGCGGCCGTGGTCTTAATTAAGGTACAGCCCCAGTATTTGCCTGGTGTGAAAATGGGAAACCACGGAAAACCATCTTCAGGGCTGCCGACCATATTTCTAAAAATCTCTCTGTCCATAATTTCTTCTTCTCTTATGTTATTTCTTTCTAACTCTTTCTTTACTTCTTGAATCCAGCTAGTTGTTGCCTTTTTTTGTGTCCCAATTATATGTAAATAATAAGCTAGTTGTAGGAAATATATTATAAGTGTAGTCCCCCATCTGTAATTGAGAATAAATAGCCTGTTGGTGTTTAATAAATCTATCTTAATAAATAAATCTATGTAAATTTACTTGAAAATCCTTTTTGTTATTCTGGAATCGTCCATTCTGTAAATATGCCCAAAAAATTGCAATGTCCTTTTATGGTTTCTGTTATGTTTTATATGTTCCTGTATACTTCATCATTAGATCTTAATTTCCATACTTATGTTTTTTTCACAGGGACTAAGATTTTTATCTTGATTTCCTTTCTAGTACCTCAAGTTTATCTAATCTATAGTTTTGTGCCAGGCATTCACTTGCATATAGGTATTCCGGTTTCACCACTGTAGTGTAGTGCCTTATTTAAATATTTTTAGACATTTTTTGTTATAAAATTTCTTTGTGATACCACATGCTCTTTCCATCTTGTGTGCTATTTCTTCTAAAGATTTGTCTAAACTATTTTGTTGAATTATTTCTCCCAGATATTTGAATTTCGTTATTCTTTCCACTGGACCAATATCTGTTGCCAAACATTTTGGAGCGTTCTTGATGTTTGTAATCAATTTTGGTTTTTCTACGGAGTTTCTCAAACCTGTCTTGTTGGCTATTTCTTCCAAGAGATTGATGTATGTTGTTGCACTTGTTAGGTTTTCTGACAATATAGCAAAATCGTCTGCAAATGCTAGGCAATTTATTTCAATGCCTTTTTTTTCTCCCCAAAGTTACCGGCGAAATGTTATGTTCCTTAAGCTTTATATTCCAAATTCTTACAATTTTCTGTAGAACACAGTTGAATAGAAAGGGTGACAAACCGTCTTAATAGGTTTTGATATCTCACTCATAAATTTCACCTTTGAAATTGTGTCACTAAGTGTTCACGAATTAGGATTGCCAATTTAATTTTTCACTCCAAAGGCACGCATTGTTTTATCCATGGTTTGTTCATCGACCGAGTCAAAGCCCTTTTTAAAATCTACAAAAGTCTCAACAATGTCCTTTCAGTTCAATATCCTATAGCGAATTATAGATTTTAAGTTAAATATTTGTTCTGAACAAGATCTACCTTTTCGAAATCCATCTTAATACTCACCCAGTTGCTTGTCACGTGATATTTCTACTCTATTCAGCAATCTTTTTGGGAATACCTTGTATGCAATTTGCAGAAGAGAGATGCCTCTATAGTTATCAACATTTTGTTTGTCCCCTTCTTTAAGCGTTGGGTGTACTAGAGCGACTATATATTTTTCTGGAATCCTCTCCGTTCTCCAAATTTCTTCAAAGTATAACTGCAGCTCTTCAATGATTTTTGATTGAGACCATTTCAAAAGTTCAGCTGTTATAGAGTCTTCTCCACTAGCTTTATTATTTTTCAGGTTGTTAATTACTTCTTTAATTTCTTCACCAGTGGGTGGTAAATCTTCTTCCAGGTTTTCAGTTGTTTGAGAGGATTCCAACTTATGGTCCTGTTCAGGGCAGTTTAAAAGTTGATCAAAGTGTTTCGCAAGAATTTCACAATTTTCAGCATTGTTTAGGCCAAGTCTACCATTTTCATCTTTGAATCACATGCTAGGCGCTTGATACACCTTTAATTGTCTCTTAAAAGTCTGTTGGAAGTTTAGAGTTATTTTTAACAAAGCTGTCTTGCAGGTCAATAAGTTGTGATTTTTCGAAATATCTTTTAAATCCCCCTATTATTCTAGCAGTGCCCTTCCTTTCCTGTTTGAATTGGTCATAGTGCTCAAGTATTTTCAGGGGATTTCCACTTTTTCCATTGTTTTATTCTCTCTTATAACGCATCTTCACATTTTATTCCACCAAGGTTCCTTTTTAGGTTTGACTAGCCCAGTTGTTTTCTGGGCTGCATTGGTTATTTCTTTAGACAAATCTTGCCTCTTCCCATGTTCAGATACTTTTATTTCTTCCTTAAATGTTTCCAATTTTTTTTTTTTTTTGCTAGTTGCTTTACGTCGCACCGACACAGATAGGTCTTATGGCGACTATGGGACAGGAAAGGGCTAGGAGTAGGAAGGAAGCGGCCGTGGCCTTAACTGAGATACAGCCTCAGCATTTGCCTGGTATGAAAATGGGAAACCATGGAAAACCATCTTCAGGGCTGCCGATAGTGAGGTTCGAACCTACTATCTCCCGAATGTGTTTCCAATGTTTCTTGTGTAATTCGAAGTCTATTTGTATTATATTTGTTTACTCTTTCCCCTCATGCGATTTATGCTGGGTAAATATTTTAGTTCGATTTTAGACCGGTAGTGATTAGAATCAAATTCTCTGCCTCTTACTATCTTGACGTTCATAATTTTTCATGTATCTTATGGATATAGCTACATGATCCAGTTGAAATTCACCTAGTAATGGATTTGGAGAAATCCATGTTTTAGCTTTTCTTGGTAATTTCTTGAAGAAAGTTGACATTAACTTCAGTTGAAAGTTTTTACAGATGGTAATTAATCTCATTCCACTGATGTTTTTTTCTTTGGTGTGCAGCACATTATCTTAACATTGGTCTATGAATTCTCTCTCTTCCTACTTGGGCATTGAAATCTCCAATTTGATTTTGCAATTTTAGATAATTCATCATTCAGGAGTGTCCAGAATTCCTCTACTTTATTTGAGTTCTTTTTGTTGTCTTCAGTTATTGGTGCATGACAGTTAATAAAACTATGTTTTTTTATTTTTACAGTTCATTGTTAAAATAGATATCCCTTCTTAGCGGGATTTGAATTCAGTTACATTGTCTAATAATCTTTTATGGGCATAAAAGGCTGTTCCCAAGAGTGGCATTCCTTTCATAATTTTAATCGCAGGTTTACCTTTAAAGATTCGATAATCTTTCGTTTTTGTCACATTATAATCCAAGAATCTCGTCTCCGGTACTGCTAAAATTTGAATTTCGTTTCTGTCTAGGAGTAGTTCTAATTCCTTCTCTTTACCAACCTTCAACAAAGAATTTACATTCAAAGTGCCTGAAAAAAACTTATATTTAAATTTAAGCCTGAACGGATTCCAAGGATGCTCCGACTCATCCTTATTGCAGAGGTTGGGACTCCCCAGAACCCTAGGTCCGGATGCATTGCATAAAACAATGGTGGATTTCTCTTCCGAGCTGCCACCTAGAGTAGTGCTTTCTTTCGGTGGCTTTTCCATTCTGCAATTGAAATTTTATGTTTCACGGGTAGGAATAACATTACATAGTAAGATCAGATTGTTGGTCTGAATTTTTTTTTTTTTTTTTCGTGGTTGAATCCACTAGGTTCTTCCGCCCTCTCAGCCGTTGAGGAATGAGATTCTTCTTCCGCCTTTGAGACCGTTGACCGTTTTTCTCTTGACCTCAGATGATCCGCGGGTGCTTATTTGGCACTGCCTTATTCACGCCTGTCCTGCATATCTAGAGGAACTTCCCTTATCAGCCATATGGGACGCGCCGTGTCGGGGTTGAAGTCCTCCACCCCATTGTCTTATTCAGGGTTACATTTAGGCCCTTTTCAATTCAGATCCAAACCCCCACACAAGCTAACAGGTATGAATAATAATAATAATAATAATAATAATAATAATAATAATAATAATAATAATAATGTTATTTGCTTTACGGCCCACTACTTTTACGGTTTTCTGAGATGCCGAGGTGCCAGAATTTAGTGCTGCAGGAGTTCTTTTACGTGCCAGCAAATGTACCGACACGAAGTTGACGTATTGGAGAACCTTCAAATACCACCGGAGTAAGCCAAGGTCGAACCTGCCAAGTTGGAGCCAGAGGGCCAGCGCCTCAACCGTCTGAGCCATTCAACCCGGCAGGATTATTATTATTATTATTATTATTATTATTATTATTATTATTATTATTATTATTCGAAGTTATTGTCGATGGTGTAGGCCTACCTGGTTTCCTGCACTGCTGTTAGTAAAATATCATGTTGTTTCAGTGTGTCCATCAGATGTTTCAGTTTACCCATTTTGAGCAAAAAAATTGGCGTTTAAATGTTGTGAAGAAGCTTTACGGACGCAGCTCGATCTTACGTCCGGTGTTTTCAGAATGCTCCTATTCATCCTTGTAGCATGTTGGTGCGGACTCCCTAGAATGCGAAGGTCCACGACGTCGTCGTAGGCGACAGTGGATTGATTACCACCTGGAGTAGTACAATTACCGAAATGTTCTTCCATTCTCAATTGAAGATAATTATTTAGGGGACACGACGGGTCATTGCCCAAGGTACAACCTAGGTTGTTAGTCTTCGAGTGTTTATTATTGTGAGTTGTCTCTCCTAGGATGATTAGCTCCTCTACGCCTTACAGAGCACCTTCTGTCCTTGTTTCTCTGCCAAGGTCCTCCTTCTCTTCCGTTTCAATGCGAAGTCGTTGTTATATTTTAATATCGAACCCGCGCTGCTCTGCAGCATTTCTTTTTTGCTAGTTTTACGTCGCATCGACACAGATAGGTCTTATGGCGACGATGGGATAGGAAAGGCCTAGGAGTTGGAAGGAAGCGGCCGTGGCCTTAATTAAGGTACAGCCCCAGCATTTGCCTGGTGTGAAAATGGGAAATCACGGAAAACCATCTTCAGGGCTACCGATAGTGGGATTCGAACCTACTATCTCCCGGATGCAAGCTCACAGCCGCGCGCCTCAACGCGCACGGCCTACTCGCCCGGTGTATTTCTTATTAACAGGTCAGATAACTCGTCTTGATATGCCTGTCGTAGTCATATTGTTTTGCCTCACCTTATGAACATTTATACCGGTACATAATAACAGATTCATTCGTTATGCAGTTTATAACACTTCTTTTTGTATAGTATTCACCGTGTTTCGACCATTCGGCCATATCTGGATCTTAACATTTTCAAACGATCTTGCCCGAGATAGTGCAACATATATTGGCCGTGACCGAATACTGATTCGGGTAAGTAGACACCCACTTTTTCAAGAGGTTGTTCCTGCACTTTATTACTGGTAATGATCGCTAGTCGACGCGATATCTTCCCGTCTCTGCGCACGTCGATGTTTTCTATTTGCAGCATGTTAGTTATTAGGAAAGTTCTGCCATCTGTTGAGTAAATTAAGAAGCTGGGGAAGGTCAGAGAATCAAAGAGTATATAGCACATTTTAATATTCTTCCATGATCATAGGAAGTGTATGCCCTTGCTTGACAGGTAATAATCAAAAATGGTTGCATGCGATGATATTACTATGGAGGAAAATCTCATAATTCGATCAGAATATTAATAAATGTGTTAGTCGCTTAGCAATCTGCTAAGTACAGAATGTATGGAGCGTTAGGGTAAGCCTTCATCTGCAATTAATGGGTGATCATTTAGTGATTTGATTTTATGGTGGCTGAACTTAGAGACCTATCAATATCTCATGATTTACCGGCAGGTAATTCCGGAGAAATGAAGTAAATCTGTCCAGTAGAACGGACCTACTTGATTTGCCAAAGCTGTTTTAGGAAAATTTCTTTTAATATACTGGCATAGATATTTTAGAAATCGGGATATGAATTACATAAACTGTTGGTTATGGAAAGAAAAGATCGAGTTTACGTACAGTTCACCGACTTGCAGATGGAATCGGGAAGACGATTAGAGCAATTAAAACAAGACAGTTTATTAAACAGTGTTGATACGTTGGCAAGGATTCAGTTGGTAAATTGTGAAAGACGATCAACAGGATGAAACTGTGTTATTCTGATAAAGCCAACAGCCGACATGTTTTGAGACTGGTGTGAGAGATTTTAAATGAAAAATTAAAACAGTATATTTTCATGCTAAAAGTTTTGTTCATCGTGTTATTATTATTATTATTATTATTATTATTATTATTCTGTGCTATATACTCTTTGATTCTCTGACCTTCCCCAGCTTCTTAATTTACTCATCAGATGGCAGAACTTTCCTAATAACTAACATGGTGCAAATACAAAAATTCGACGTACGCACAGACGGGAAGATATCAAGTGCCGGTGCGACGTAAAGCAAATAGCAAAAAAAAAAGTTTTGTTATGTGGTTAAGTTATGAATACCTATTAGATTTGTTTCATATTCATGCACTTTTTATTATCATTAGGTGCTCAGTTTTGTGGTTATTCACTAAATAGCCGAAATAAATGCAACTCGAGCTCCAGATTATCTCTAGGTAAATTTGAGATCTCTAATTATTTTGCTGTAGATAATATTTGAAACGACTCGTTCTAAGAGATACTGAGCCATACAATTGGCCAAAACACGCTCTGGAGGCGTAGACACAGCGTTTTATTCTAGGAGGACTTCTGTCTGATCCATGTCTACTATGTAAACGGACATAGAAAAATAATATGTTGAAAATAAGGTCTTCAATTACCGACCAAGGCCCTTCTGGTACTCAATGTTAGCAACTCTGACGACTGTAGTATTATGTAAGGTCTATTTCTTCCTCCCCTGTGATCGGGAATTCGGTATAACAAAGAAGGAATTGAACAAGTCTGACAGTATCTTCGGATTATATGAAGTTATTGAGAAAACACTAAGAAAAAGCGAATCACAGAATTTCATGGTACAGGAAATTGACACAGTAGGCATATTGGATTTCAAATAATAGTGGCCAATATTTTATAAATGAAATAGTATTTCAGAAGAAACAAATAAAATAAATGTTCTACGGGATAGAAAGTTACATTTTATAATTAGTTTGACGCATTTATCTTATGACTTGCAATACGACGGTCGTATTTTGATTAGATCATCCATCGGTGGTATTGTCATCCATATCCATCACTTCGACTTCCTGGGCAACCAGCTATTGAACATCTAGTGAATAAAACCTAGAGTACTCTGGTTTACATATGACATATGGTGAAATAATGAATTGGTTTACTGACAGAAACTAAGAGGACCAAATAATTTGAATAATATTTAACTTGGGTAAGGTAATGTAATTTATTTCTAATTTGTACTCTATATTTATCTGAGTATTTGTTCAATTTATCCATGACAAATGTAAAATACAAATTACATTGTATGTAAATTTCAAATGCATGCTAAATGGGTCTCATTGGCAACTTTACATATTGCGCGTCAAAACTGAAGGGACAAATATTCTACTTACAGTATATGCTTGAATTCGCAACCTTCATTGATATCACGCCTTTTACTTTCTGTGGGATGTTTTACTTTGTCTAGTTTTTCAAAACTAGGTTTAAGTAACTGAGACCATTTTAGCATGAGATCATTCATTTATAATTTTATCATGAACAACAACAGCGAATTAAATATTTAAAAGTACTTCCCTATCACATTTTTATGTTTTTCATGGATATATAACAATTTTAATTCATTACCAAATTTATTGTATTTTCATAGGAAGGATAAACTTAGTTATACATTTATTTTAATAAGTAATACGTCTTATTTCGAAAGTGCATATTTAAAATATGTTTCATAAATTTTTCCATAAAATCAAAGAGTATGAATATATTAACCGGTATTTATATTACATTAATACAATTTAAACTTGAACTTACGGTTCTCTGTTATTCTAGCTGTTTACGTCGCTCAACACAGGTACATTTTCGACGGCATTGACGTAGGAAAGGACAATTAATGGCTATGACCTTTACAAGGTGCAGGCCTGGTCTTTGTTTGGTCGATAAATTGGAAGTTATGGAAAATTACCTTCGGAGTTGCCGACGGTGGGTGGGGGGAGGGCGAATCTACTATTTCCTTACACCTTAAAAGTACATGACACATACTGTACAGCCAGTTCTCTCAGTAAACGAGATTATTTTACACTCCCTACTACCAGTCATTCACAAAGATAAATTTTCTATGTTTTCTTACTATTAAAACCATTGTAAGTTAATCATTTCTTGATTCAGAAATTCATATCAATCACTTTACTGTATTTGAGAGAAGTTCTTAAACACATAATTACGCGTAAGAAGGAAGGGATTTATTTGATAGAATAAACTTCAAAATTAAATATGTAAACCTAAGGATAAGACATGTTTTCTATTGTAGATGTCCTATGTCAATTGATCATTAAGTTTCCGTGGGAATTGGAATTTACAGACAGTTCAAAAATGGTTAATGAAGTTGGTTTATCTTGGCTATTAACGCATTTTGTTTCATATTTCATATGTTTCACTGCATATGATAAAATTCGTTTGTACAGTAAATTAAAAACGACGTTGTTAATTATTGTAAGTAAATATATACCTTAATTTTTCTGATACAGAGTTCCTTGGAATACTGTAAAAGAACTATTCAGGATATTTCGGAAAGACAGTTCTTATTGCAGCAGAATGTCTACCATTTTCTCACACATTTGACGACGAGTTCATTTAGAAAAGCAGTACGAAGACTTGTTTTGCAATCTTGCTGCAATGGCTGATACCACGGCTGTATTTATGGAGTGCCTCTTCTATAACTTGTCATCTTCGAATGCTTCATTTACCATTGGACCAGTCCGATAATGTGCCGATGTTGTGTATTGAAACTTCTCCTTGGCAGTAGCTTTTTCCAGCTCCTTCGCTTCCTTTCGTTCGAAGGAATACAACCATCTGAAAAGAAAAAGAATCAGATTACGTTCATACATACATACATACATACATACATACATACATACATACATACATACATACATACATACATACATACATACATACATACATACATACATACATACATACTGTCACCTTTCTTGGGGTCGCTCGGCTGGCTGCACGAGAGTTCCAAGTGTGGAACGTTCGTAGAGCCGAAATTGCTATATAAGGACATTTAAAATAAAATTTATATTCGCAGGGCATTGGTGGCAGGATAGGCGATGGCTGGTACAAGAAATTACACAAAATCAAGAAAATGGACATTAACTGAACACAAAGAAAATTCTGAGCATTATTATCGAAATCAAATTTGAATTCCTTCATGAATGTGAAGAAGAAAAGAATATTTACAAGTACTGATACCTCTTGAACTTCCGTAGGATTTTTAAACATGAATAAAAAAATTATTATCGTCTGTGTGATCCACTTCCAGGCATCGAAGGTGAATCATAATAACTGTAAATCGATCAAAATTTTCAACATTAGTGAAAATTCTTACCATCTCAAATAACAATGTTACATTTCGAAATAAATTCATTCGTTTCCAATGACATTTTATTTTCCTGGGAAATTGAGCACCCTACTATCTCAGTAGTTCATTAAACCGTTTAAACAATCACCTCGCAACCAAATTTAACTCTCAACAACATGTATTTAATTATCCCGTCCTACTTCACTTTAGTTTTATTTTCTGATTATTATTATTATTATTATTATTATTATTATTATTATTATTATTATTATTATTATTATTATTATTATTATTATTATTATTCCTTATCTCCTGAAAAATATTCCGAAGAAATAAATATCACATGGCTGCCAAGGAATGAAATTAATGTTACGATCTGATTTAAATATGTAGTATACGTCTCAATTTCGACCATTAATCTAATTTAAGTCATTGCTTTAATCTCGGCTTCTGAAAGTATTATTATTATTATTATTATTATTATTATTATTATTATTATTATTATTATTATTATTAAAATATTTCATTTATTATTATTATTATTATTATTATTATTATTATTATTATTATTATTATTAGGGCCTCACTATTCCATTGAACATCTTTGAAGATCGTAATTCACACACATATTCACATAATGAACTAGCAACACCCAGGCTCTAATTAACCAACACCAAGATGAAAGAGAAGATAACATTTTATCTAATAGTAAAGAGAATACAATCTGACGAAAATCTACAGAAAAGAAAAAAATAATAATTGATACTCCTTTTTCTCGATGCAGACAGATTCAGATGGAATGTGTAGACGTGAAGACAGGTCTTCAAAGGGTCCCGGGTTCGATTCCCGCCCGGCTCGGGGATTTTAGCCTTAATTGGTTAATTCCAGTGGCTCGAGGGCTGGGTGTGTGTGGCGTATTCAACATTAGAAATCATCCTATGTAGGGCCCTCATCTTCACAGACGTGCATGTCGCCTAGTAGGCCGTCTACTAGAAGACGACCTGCACCAGGCCTCTCCGGAGGCATACGCCATTATTATTATTATTATTATTATTATTATTATTATTATTATTATTATTATTATTATTATTATTATTATTGTGCTGGCTCACATAATCAGAGCTTAGATGTACATGATGTCCACGAAGTCAGGCGAAACGAATTTGTGGCGATAATTCCGTGAAATTCTCGAGGAGATCCTCCCTCGCCGATCCATGACTGATGATCTTGCTCTCGTAGTTAGGCTGAAACTAAGATTCAAATTAGAAATTGTGATCCACTTGCGTTACATCACTAAGTTGTGCACTATTGTACTTGACTATTTCTTGACGCAAAGATGTACAACATTTAACGCTTCATTTATCCTCGGGCACCTTGGAAAAGTGTCCAAGACGTATAATTTCTAGCTAATACCTTGATTCAATGTCCCACAATTGCGTAACACACGCCATAAACTACTTGAGATTGTCTCTAGCTGACTTACGCCCTGTAGTACGGTAATTTTCTATGTTGATCCACTTCATATTCAACGGGTTCACAATTTCACTCGTGAAATAATAATTTCTTCTCTACGACTTGAAATGTTCCAAGTTTACTTCAGAACGAAATAATCCATACGGAATCGTAGAATGAAATTCCAACTAGAAGTTGGAATACGAACTCATAAGACATTATTACAGACAAATTCCGTAGGATTACGTAGACGTATTCGAAGTTTTCAGATGTAATATAGGCCTACAAGACGAAGTTGTATCATCTAGACCAGGGCCTCTCAGGGTGCATGCGCTTGGTGCATGCACTGTGCACGGTGCAAAAGACGACTTCACTTGGTTGACCAGAGTGCAGACCCTCCACTCCTCGATTTGGAGCAATAGCGCTGTCTCTCTCTCCACGCCTGTCTCGCTCGCTTCCCCTGTCTCCCTCTTCCACACTTGCTGCGTAGCGCTCCAAATCAGAGCCGAATTGAGCCGAGTTGAGCCGAGCTTAGCCGAGTAGCCCAGAGACGAAGCGTTGGTCCGAGCCGTGCCGAGCGGGAGCGATGTACAGTGCACGGATCTCTTGCGCCTCGATTTGCACGCGTGAGATTTTGGGCGTTTGAGAGGCCCTGATCTAGACTGTTCCAGAAAGAGAATGTCCGTTCCTTCACATCTTCTTACTTCTTCAGAGAGAGAAAAAAGAAGAATGGTCGTTCCTTCACATCGTCTTAACATTACACCTCTCGACCAATGAACTAGTAAAGTGACGTAATCTCCCGATTAAAGTTACTATTGATCGCGATTGCAGCTTAACTGTGATTTGTTCCCCTTTTCGAGAGTACGGATCTTTCTAGAATTCAGACACCACCTTCTCCAAACTTCTCTCGCATGACATTAGCACACCGCTGTAACGTAGCCCACGTGTCCTTGACCGCTCGACCAAGTTCCAGCTCACATTTCATCAACGGGACGGCCTAGTTATCAGCTGTTAACTAGACCGTGCGTATGCATGAATAAAATGCAAATTAAACCAAATATCCTTTCATTCTCGTAAGGTACCATTTGGACGAGTACAATACATACATACATACATACATACATACATACATACATACATACATACATACATACATACATACATACATACATACATACATACATATGAGATCTCCCTGTGGGTGGGAGTGCTAAAACAACATCCAACCTATCCCCTGCCTGTTGTAAGAGGTGACTAAAAGGGGCCGCAGGGGCTCTTAACTTGTGAGCGTGGGTTGCCGACCAGGGAGCCCTTCGCTGAGTTCAGGCATTGCTTCCACTTACTTGTGCTAGGCTTCTTACTTTTATCTATCCTATCCGACCTTCTTTGGTCAATTCTTGTTACTGAACGACCCCAACGATATTAGAGCATTTGAGGCCTAGGGAGTCTTTCATTTTCACCGTCTTCGTGTCCCTTGCCTTTCTTAGGCCGATACCTTCATTTTTCGAAGTGTCGGACCCCTGCCATGTTTCCCTCTGATTAGTGTCAACGGAGGACGATTGCCCAGTTGTACTTCCTCTTAAAACGAAAACCACCACCACCACCACCACACATGAGACGTGATTAACTGAAACTTGCGCGGGCTCATTAAAATAATATAAACAAATACAGACTGTATTGAATCGTAATTTTTCAAAAGGGCATCCTTCACTACGTTGGCTATTTTCAGTTCATGAGAATTTTGAGAACTTTGTTAGTATACCCATCGTTTTCTGTTAGAGGGCATCAGTCTGTTCACTCAATTGCCCGTGGCAGGGGAAAGAACGTTAGGCCGTTTTTTTAAGCGCTATCATTCAGTGATATTTATTCAGTAATGAGGGCCATTGGAGATGATGTAAAAAGTAACAGGCGAGGGAAGTTTGTGGTCAAGAAAGTAAAGAATTTTGAGACTTTTGACTTCAAACAGCGGATAAAATAACACTACACAAAATAGCTTGTTCTGAAGTAAGCGACAAAAGAAAAGGGGGCGGGGGGCAGTAAAGGGCAATCAGAAACTCATATAATTTTGTATTTAATGAAGATATGCTAAGATAAATGAAAACCTTGACGCATATTAACGACGTTGAAATATAAAGTGCATATGTTTCTAGACCTTCAAAGGAGACTTGTTCCTTACCAGGCATGAGTGCATACCCTAGTTCAAGTAAAAGCAGTGAAATTGAAAGATTTCATCAAGTGCCGAACCCAGTCTTCTTCTTCTTATATCACTTATCCCATCCCGTAGTGGAGTTGCGGGTGCGAACTGGGTTGCAACTGTGGATTTAGCCCTGTTTTACGGGCGGATGTCCTTCCTGACGCCAACCCTATGTGGAGGGATGATTCATTATTAGCGTGCGTGTTTCTATAGTGAGTGGTAGTGCGGTGTTTTGTGAGGATATGAAGAGGAGTGTCTGGAGACAAACACAAAAACTTAGTTCACGAATAAGAGGAATTAATCATGTGCGTTTCAAATCCCTGAGCCGGCCAAGAATCGAACCAAGAACTCTCTGAACCTAAGGCCCAAACGTTGACAAAAGGAGTCGGAAAAGTTTTGACCTCAATAAAATGGGAAAAAGCCAGGAAGTAGAAAGGAATTTAAAACAGGAAACTATCATAGTGTGTGACAATGTTGTTGTTTTTGTTGTTGTTGTTGTTGGTGGTGGTGGTAGTGGTGGTAGGATTTTAGTTCTTTTGTGACCCCGGCGGTATTACGCGTAGAGGCCTAGGGAGTCCTTCATTTTCACACCGTTCATGGCCATTGTTTTCCTTTGGCCGATACCTTCATTTTTCGAAGTGTCGGAAACCTTCCATTTTTCCCTCTCATTAGTTGTACTTCCTCTTAAAACAATGATCACCACCACCACCTGGTAGGATTCTACAGCAACTGAAGGAATTGCCTGAAAGTACGGATTTGATACAGAGAGAAAGGACCGTGCACAAACAGACTCGGTAGGATCTTTCACATTCAGCCTCAGGGGCTCTCAACTTGGGAGCGTGGGTTGGTGACCACGGGACCCTTAGCTGAGTCCTGGCACCGCTTCCACTTACTTGTGTCAGGCCCTTCACTTTCATGTATGCCATCCGACCTCCCTTGGTCAACTGTTGTTCTTTTCTCACCCTGATGGTATTATATTTGCGAATCCTAGAGCGTCTTTCGTTTTCGTTTTCTTTGGCGGGTACCGTTATTTTGTGAAATGTCGGTCCACTTCCATTTTCCCCCCTCTGATTAATGTTAATAGACGATGGTAGCCAATTGTACTTCCTCCTAAAACAATAATCACCCCAGCCACAAGTACCTGCCTTTGAACATTTGAACTTCAGATAGAGACACTAATGGGTAGTAACACATTTTTAAATGCAGTCATCTGATATATCTTACAAAAATATCCCGATAGGTGGCAGGAGGAGTGCAGCTCCTAGAAGGTAGAAGGCCCCCGACATGAACTCAAGGGTATTCACGTAGAAGATGTTGAAGATGGGCGCATAGATAACTTGTGCCAGGGCTGAAAACACGCCGATCAACGAGTTCACCTTTCCTGCAAGAAAGCAATACACACATTACCCTGGTATGTTCATGCCAGGACTATAACACCTCACAACAATTCAGTTAACCCTTGAACGGTGCAGTATAAAGGGCAGGGGCGTACCCAAGGGAGGGGTGTGTGTTACTGGGGGTTAGAAACTCCCCCCTCCCATGGAAATTTTACAAAAAGAAAATAACCAGCAGCAGATAATACACAATGAACTAAATAAACCTTCAGATACATAATTGTAGAAACCAACAGATCTGTTGAATCTATTAGCTACCGGGCGAGTTGGCCGTGCGCGTAGAGGCGCGCGGCTGTGAGCTTGCATCCGGGAGATAGTAGGTTCGAATCCCACTATCGGCAGCCCTGAAGATGGTTTTCCGTGATTTCCCATTTTCACACCAGGCAAATGCTGGGGCTGTACCTTAATTAAGGCCACGGCCGCTTCCTTCCAACTCCTATGCCTTTCCCATCCCATCGTCGCCATAAGACCTATCTGTGTCGGTGCGACGTAAAGCCCCTAGCAAAAAAAAAAAAATCTATTAGCTAAGAAGCCTCGAAAGATGGATTTTAGATTGTAAGCAGAACATACAGTACCCTTCACTGTAAAATTGTTGAATTTGATAGTATTGTTCTTGCTCTGTGTTTTAATGTAATATTTTTTAGTGAACTGCAATCTGAATATCAACTAATAATTATGTTATTTGCTTTACGTTCCACTAACTACTTTTACGGTTTTCGGAGACGCCGAGGTGCTAGAATTTTGTCCAACAGGGGTTCTTTTATGTGCCAGTAAATCTGCCAACTCGAGACTGACGTATTTGAGCATCTTCAAATACCACCGGACTGAGCCAGGATCGAACCTGCCAAGTTGGGGTCAGAAGGCCAGCGCCTTAACCGTCTGAGCCACTCAGCCCGGCCGAATACCAACATAATTCACTTGCATCAGTGTCCGGCTCCATAGCTAGATGGTTAACGTGCTGGCCTTTGGTCACAGGGATCCCGGGTTCGATTCCCGGCAGAGTCGGGAATTTTAACCACCACTGGTTAATTTCGCCGAGGTGGGGGCTGGGTATATGTGGCATCTTCATCATCATTTCATCCTCATCACATTGCGCAGGTCGCCTACGGGTGTCAAATCAAAAGACCTGCACCTGGCTAGCCGAACATGTCCTCGAACACTCCCGGCACTAAAAGCCATACCTGTATCAGTGGCTTTATAATCACAAGTCTTGCATGCGCACACCACATATGCACAAGCACCTTCATTGTGTTCTATCACCATTTCGTAACTATAACACCCCCCCCCCCCACCTCTCTCCCCATCGGCCTATCCTGTCTACGCCGCTGGCTAGCATACACCGCTGTTTAGACAAAATGGTGCAGATATTTTTATTTTTAGAAGCATTGTAGTCTCTGAAAAAGTAGTTGAGTGCAAGACAACATCTACAGGTAAGTCTCTCAGTGGCACAAACTGCCCTGCTTGGTTTGCATGTTCCTGAAAAAACAACTCATGCTCAAATATACTGAGTGAGATGGTTTAACACAAGCGCAGATGTGTTGAAGAGATAAAATACTTCAGCCACCTTGTCAGAACATGTCGTTCTTTGGATTTTGAAGTTATTTCACTTAGTTGATCATGTCAATTTTTTATTTAGTGGTTAGGCAGTCCAACCCTGTCAAGTTTTGACTGCAAGATATCATGATCATGATCTCGGCTATTGTGTATTTACACAATGACAATGAGACAAGAACATAGTATGAATGCATTTTTTATTTGCTGCACATTCAACATTACACTCACACTTCCGTATATATCTTCATGTTTTTATGTGCTACACATTGTACATTACCTTCATATTTTATGATGCACATAACACCCAGAGTTGGTGTACTTCAGGGGGCCCCAACCACTCCCCCAACTCAGCGTGGCGATCAACCACAAGAAGAGATTCACCAACTAGTCGAGACATGCGACGCGCAGTTCTGGCACGAGGCAATGAATTATCTCTCGAAGGAAGAGAGAATTAATTTAGTACGATATTGTACGCCATGATACACCCCCTCAGTTGAGAGAACATTGCTGGCTCGTGTCAGAACTCGGATCGGTCTTCGGGCCAGAACTCACCTTAACAGCTGCAAAGGAAAGCTCTGCACCTGAGTTCTCGGCTTGTTGAAAAATCTCATTATCGCCTCCGCTGGGGACATTATTAGATGCGCATCTTGTATCTAGTAGGTGCAGACCGCACAGGGAACGAGTCTCCACCTGACGGCATCATTCATAATATTTGTATTTCTGGTACATCTTATCGAGTTGTATAACAGTGTCGGTAAATCAAGGGTGAGGATAATCCTCAAGTTCCGAAGATCTTAGCTTCGATCACAAATGGGAAGTTTCAGTTGTAGATAAATGCTTAACTCGCTACGCTGTACGAGTCAACATGACAAACTCCATGGTTTGTTTTAGTGTTCTCTCGTGGGACAGAAAACTAGAGTGCGATGTCTGATTATTTAAACCTATGTCAATTGTTTAGCGGAAAGGAAGATCTCTTGCATTATTACATTGTGGTTAGGCAGTCCAAGCCTGTCCAGTTTTTATTGAAGGATATTATTACCTCTAATAATGATCACGATATTGTTGAATTCTTCCTAAGATACAGTTGAAATCTTGACCGCAATACTATTTGGAAAACATACTCCATTTAAAACAATTTCAATGATTAATTAGTTTAAGATTCTGCTCTGAATTCATAGCAGTGTTGAAATGAAGACTAAATGTCTGAGAGTGAAACAGTTTGAATTTTATGGTTCATATTAGAAAGAGTGATGGAATGTGAACAAATTCGTGGGAATGGGTGCTCATTTGTGCTTCCTGAACCCAGTTTTGTTTTGAAGTGACTGTGGCAGATGGTGCACTGAATAATATTGTTGGCATTGTAGGGGTATAATGATCTGTACCTTCCGCCTACTCTCCATGATGATGCTGATTATTGTTTAAAGGGACCTAACATATAAGTCATCGGCCCCTGCCTATTCATCATTTCATACCAATTATTATCCGGTATCTGCAGGCGCTCCTTTCCAAAAGCGTCTGTTTGCTTATGTATTAATTATATGATACCATCTGAAACGATCACCAGCCAAACACCCGATATCCACACTACGCTTCCGGACATCTCTGAACCGAAGTTTACGTCCGCCAACCTTTCTTCTCCCGTCCTTTAATCCACCGTAGAGTATATTTTTAGGCAGCCGGTGATCTTACATCCGGATAACATGTCCCGTACACCGTAATTGTTTTTTTTGTGACCACTGTCTCAATATCTAACAAGTTTTCCCTTCGAAGTCCTTCAGTATTTCTGACGTAATAATTCCATTTGATGCGTAAGACTGATTTAAAACATTTCAGCTGGATACTATCTAACATAGCCTCCGTGGCTCAGACGGCAGCGCGTTGGCCTCTCACCGCTGGATAACGTGGTTCAAATCCCGGTCACTCCACATGAGATTTGTGCTGGACAAAGCGGAGGCGTGACAGGTTTTTCTCCGGGTACTTCAGTTTTCCCTGTCATCTTTCATTCCAGCAACACCCTCCATTATCATCTCACAGTATCTATCCCCCTGTGGGTGGGGGCGATAGAATAACACCCACGGTATCCCCTGCATGTCGTAAGAGGCGACTAAAAGGGGCCCGAGGGACTCTGAACTTTGGAACGTGGGCTGGCGACCACGGGGTCCTCAGCTGAGTCCTGACATTGCTTCCACTTACTTGTGCCAGACTCCTCACTTTCATCTACCCTATCTGACCTCTCTTGGTCAACACTTGTTCTTTTCCTACCCCGACGCTATTAGGTTTGTGAGGGCTAGGGAGTCTTTCATTTTCACGCCCTTCGTGGCCCTTGTCTTTTTTGACCGATATCTTCATTTTCCGAAGTGTCGAATCCCTTCCATTTTCCCCTCTGATTAATGTTATATAGAGGATGGTTGCCTAGTTGTAATTCCTTTTAAAACAATAATCACCACCACCACCATCATAGCATCTATCAGTCATTGATATATCACTTCGGCAGCGGCGACCCCATCGTACTAATAGCCTATATATACTGACTTAGCAAATGTCATGGGATAGTCACCTAATAGCGCGTGGGGCCTCCTCTGGCCCTGCGAACTGCAGTGAGACGCCGTGGAAGTGAGTCGACAAGTCCCTGGTAGTCCCATGGACGCAGCTGACACCAAACCGTTTGCAGAGCGGCCGCCAATGCTTGTCTGTTCGTGGGTGCAGGATCCATGGCACGGAGCCTGCGTTCCAGGACATCCCAGATATGCTCGATAGGGTTCACATCGGGGCTCCTGAGTGGCCATGGCAGTCGTTGGACCTCCGTTGCATGTTCCTGGAACCATTCCCGGGCGACGTGGGAGCGATGTGGCGGCGCGCTATCATCTTGTAACACCACAGAACCGTCTGGGCGCTGGAAGGCCAAAAATTGGTGGAGATGGTCTCCGAGCAGCTCAACATACCGCGTACCGTTCAAAGTCTCTTCCAGAACAACTAGGGGGCCCGTACAGTACCAGGAAAATGCACCCCAGACCATAACAGAGACACCAGCGCCCTGGACCACACCTTCGAGGCAGGCGGGATACATCTCTTCATGTGGTCTGCGCCATACACGGTGCCTCCCATCGGCATGGTGCAGTTGAAATCGTGATTCGTCCGACCACAGCAGTTACGCCATTGTTCCAGTGTCCATCCCTGGTGACTGGCGACAAATGCGCGTCGTTGTGCCCGATGACGTTGGGTTAACAATCAATCAATCAATCAATCAATCAATCAATCAATCAATCAATCAATCAATCAATCAATCAATCAATCAATCAATCAATCAATCAATCAATCAATCAATCAATCAATCAATCAATCAATCAATCAATCAATCAATCAATCAATCAATCAATCAATCAATCAATCAATCAATCAATCAATCAATCAATCAATCAATCAATCAATCAATCAATCAATCAATCAATCAATCAATCAATCAATCAATCAATCAATCAATCAATAAATAAATAAATAAATAAATAAATAAATAAATAAATACTGATCTGCATTTAGGGCAGTCGGTCAGGTGGCAGATTCCCTATCTGTTGTTTCCCTAGCCTTTTCCTAAATGATTTCAAAGAAATTGGAAATTTATTGAACATCTCCCTTGGTAAGTTATTCCAATCCCTAACTCTCCTTCCTATAAATTAATATTTGCTCCAGTTTGTCCTCTTGAATTCCAACTTTATCTTCATATTGTGATCTTTCCTACTTTTATAAACGCCACTCAAACGTATTCTTCTACTAATGTCATTCCACGCCTTCTCTCCGCTGACAGCTCGGAACATACCACTTAGTCGTGCAGCTCTCCTTCTTTCTCTCAGTTCTTCCCAGCCCAAACTTTGCAACATTTTTGTAACGCTACTCTTTTGTCGGAAATCATCCAGAACAAATCGAGCTGGTTTTCTTTGGATTTTTTCCAGTTCTTGAATCAGGTAATCCTAGTGAGGGTCCCATACACTGGAACCATACTCTAGTTGGGGTTTTACCAGAGACTTATATGCCCTCTCCTTTACATCCTTACTACAACCCCTAAACACCCTCATAACCATGTGCAGAGATCTGTACCGTTTATTTACAATCCCATTTATGTGATTACCCCACTGAAGATCTTTCCTTATATTAACACCTAGATACTTACAATGATCCCCAAAAGGAACTTTCACCCCATCAACGCAGTAATTAAAACTGAGAGGACTTTTCCTATTTGTGAAACTCACAATCTGACTTTTAACCCCGTTTATCAACATATCATTGCCTGCTGTCCATCTCACAACATTTTCGAGGTCACGTTGTAGTTGCTTACAATCTTGTAAGTTATTTATTACTCTATAGAGAATAACATCTTCCTCAAAAGCCTTACATCTGATTCCTCTCCTTTACTCATATCATTGATATATATAAGAAAACATAAAGGTCCGATAATACTGCCTTGGGTAATTCCCCTCTTAATTATTACAGGGACAGATAAAGCTTCACCTACTCTAATTCTCTGAGATCTATTTTATAGAAATATAGCAACCCATTCAGTCACTATTTTGTCTAGTCCAATTGCACTCATTTTTGCCAGTAGTCTCCCATGATCCACCTTATCAAATGCTTTAGACAGGTCAATCGCGATCCAGTCCATTTGACCTCCTGAATCCAAGATATCTGCTATACCTTGCTGGAATCCTACAAGGTGAGCTTCAGTGGAATAACCTTTCCTAAAACCGAACTGCCTTCTATCGAACCCGTTATTAATTTCACAAACATGTCTAATATAATCCGAAGGAATGTCTTCCCAAAGCTTACATACAATGCATGTCAAACTTACTGGCCTGTAATTTTTAGCTTTATGTCTATCACCCTTTCCTTTATACACAGGGGCTACTGCAGCAACTCTCCGTTCATCTGGTATAGCTCCTCCGACCAAACAATAATCAAATAAGTACTTCAGATATGTTACTATATCCCAACCCATTGTCTTTAGTATATCCCCAGAAATCTTATCAAATCCAGCCGCTTTTCTAGTTTTCAACTTTTGTATCTTATTGTAGATGTCATTGTTATCATATGTAAATTTTAATACTTCTTTAGCCTTAGTCTCCCCCTCTATCTGGACATTGTCCTTGTAACCAACAATCTTTACATACTGCTGACTGAATACTTCTGCCTTTTGAAGATCCTCACATACACACTAACAGTGGCACCCGTGTGCGGCGCTGGCTCTCATACCCCATAGATCCCATGTTCCTACGGATTGTCCACTGGGAGACGTGTCTATCACGGCCTGTGTTGAAATGAGCCGTGATTTTTTGCACGGTTGCCCGTCTGTCATTATTGACAATCCGTCTCAGATGTCGCCGCTCACGGTCATCGAGGGTGGCTGGACGGCCAGTCGTTCGTCTGTTGTGGACGGTGACACCCGCATTCAACCATTCACGATACACCCTGGACACAGTTGATCGTGTGAAGCCGAATTCCCGCAGCACTTCCGAAATCGCACTTCCCATCCGTCGGACACCGACCACCATACCCCGTTCGAACGGTATCAGCTCACGACGACGTTCCACGTTACACCTGTCACATGCACAGCCACTGCTCACAAGGTCTCCTATACAACTGACGCTGGCACTGGGGGCGTGGTGTGCGGAGACAACACACCTGCGCATCAGTGCTCTGCTATCCCATGACATTTGCTCAGTCAGTGTATATGGTTCAATCGTTCCATCCCTGATCCGATCAAAGACTGGAAAACAGGTTGTAAGTTTCCATTTTCACTATCTAACATCTTGATATGCCTTCGATAGGGACATCAAGTATCAGAAGCGTACAGAACATCCTTGAACATTAAGTTTTGTGTATAATTTCTGGTCATGGGACGAGAAAACGCGCCGGCTAAGCTTCTCGAAAGAAGCTTCTGCTGCTGGACTGATTCGGCAGTTGATTT
This sequence comes from Anabrus simplex, assembly GCF_040414725.1. NCBI lineage: Eukaryota > Metazoa > Arthropoda > Insecta > Orthoptera > Tettigoniidae > Anabrus > Anabrus simplex. The sequence continues at coordinate 144,266,267 of NC_090271.1, forward strand.
CAACGTCCAATTGTTAAAACGCTGCCCAGCGTCTTTAATTTCTCCAGGGAAGTAGCCAAGCGGAGGGAGGGTGTTACTTGAAAATTTTCCACTCTGTAACGGCAGTTAAGGCCGTTAACATGTAAAATGAAAGTTAAATAATATTATTCTTATTATTTGTATCATATAATAGTGCGGAAGAGTGAAATATAATTGTATTTTAGCATCCTGCATGACAGTGATAAACCTGTTGACCTTGATCGTATTGTTCTTGTTCTGTATTTGAATGTAAGATTGTTTAGTGTACTGCAGTCTAAATATCAACATAATTCACTTGTATCGGTCTCCTTATAATGACAAGTGCGCGCACCACACCCGCACAAGCACCTTCAATGTGTTCTATCATCAGACTATAAACACTAACCCCCCCCCCAAATGGGCCAATCCTGGTTGCACTACTGATGCAAGGTGTGTCTTATAAACCCATATCGAGCGCTAAAGCAGCTGCCTCAGCCCAACTTATGTCGCGTGCGGCCGCCCTTCTTTAAGCGTGTGTATAATCTTATATGGAATCTTACCTTATAAAAGATGCTGGAAATGTCATCTTTCATAATGAGATACTTCATAAACATCATTAGTATTTTCTGCACACCAATAGCGAGAGTTATGACTGTTCACATGACCATTAAGATGAAACCAGGCCTCATCTGAAAAGAACGCAAGCTTTGGGGCGAATAAACGGTTATTCAATGATGAAAGATACCACTCACAATATCTCACTCTTGTGGCTGGATCAGCAGTTTTTAAACAGCACGGTTTGATGTGTAACAGCTTTGTAGCTCTACGTGCAGAAGAAACCGAAACCCCTGCTTGTCTTGCTAATTTTGTGAGTGATTTCTTCGGTAACCGTTCAAGATTCGCACCAATGTCATCTAGCTTTTCCTCTTTTGCGCGCATGTTCTGTTATTGACCACTGAACCAGTAGTTTCAAATGTATTTACAATTACGTGAATTGAAAGTGACACTTCACCAGCAAATTGCTGAACAAATAGCATCGCGTATCCGCCGAGCCGACTCGAAATAACTTTTATATACGAAAATACGGTGTTGCAATGGTAACTGTCTCACCATGTTAACAGCTGAGATTCAGACTAGCTATTGATGTTAGGTCGAACACAGGCACGCTCCTTGCCAGGTCAAGAACTACGCGCGCGCCTCCCGTACAGCTGCTCAGGTCTCCGAGAGTAGAAACGCCGCTGGGCGGTCTGGATTTATAAGAGAAACCCATTAGTCCACCTCACACACAATTAATTAGACCTCCATATATCGTTGACTTCCAAAACGTAAAATAAGTCTAGAGGTCAAAATTTCCACTCTCTAACGGCAGTTAAGGCCGTTAACATGTAAAATAAAAGTTAAATAATATTATTCTTATAATTTGTATCATATAATAGTGCGGAAGAGTGAAATATAATTGTATTTGAGCATCCTGAATGACAATGATTATAAAATCCTCTTTATGTCAGATATGATCATTCGATAGTTCTGATTCGATGGTATGTTTTTGATGTATATATAATTTTTGTATATTTAATCATATTCGGGTAAAATTTTGTAGAAGACAAGCACTGTTCAGAGAATACGGTACTGAAAGATAAACAACAATTGTGACTTGGCCATTCATTCCACTCTTCCTGATCTGTAGACAAAACGACTTAAATGCCACTCATCAATCATATATGTAGAGAAAATGGCGGAAAGTAATTTCTATCCCAAAGTTCAATGGAAGGAAGAGTGACCCTCTATAACAGAACAACACGACTCTTCTGGCTCTTGCTTCATGAAATTCGTGGTTTGGCCTGATGGAAAGAACTAAGTTCATCCTTAATAAGACCCGTTACGGTCATGATGTCTGCGCTGCAGCTCTGTTTAAGTGGGGTTAAGATCCAATCCACCGAGTGTGAGTGTCGTGTCTCTCCTCAGAGTATCGAACACATTGTGAGAGAGTGTAATAGAAGAGCCTATTCTAGTGAATTGTCTGACTTTCTGGAGGCAAATACAGAGGCACTGGACTGGATACAGGTGCTGGGCATTAAACATATTAGTGTATTTAACGCTTTATAACCTCTGTGCTTTTCAATATTCTTCATGTATAGCTGTCATACGGTAAATAAACAAATTGATAGTTGGTATAATGGTAGATATTAGTGTATATAGTGAAACGGGAATGCCCTGTCGACATTCGCCCTCAAAGTATTTCTTACGCAAATCGCGCTAACACCCGTCTACTAGGGTTTGAAACGACCGCTGAGCGTTCCGGCAGCGGATGTGACAGCGAGACAGGTGGTCGCTCGTTGCAGGGAGCCAGGCAAAGCCAAGTGACGTCACGGTCGAACATTCCATTGCTTCTAATTCGTTAACTCCAGAGTGGAATGTCTGATCAAAATTTTAAGCACGTCATCATGTAGATTCTTATAACAGATAATAATGTACCAAATTTCAATCGGCGGAAGAATAGCAGAATTATTAAAGGTTGAAGAATCTTGTATTTGAAATTTTGCAAGCCGACCCACGCGTATAAAAGAAGCGTGCCGGTTCAGTAAAAGTCATGTGGGAACACAGTATATCCAGAATATATACGTTTGAAAGCCTGTGTCACACACTACTGAATGCCATCGATTAATGCACAGGTGGCTTGTTAACAACGCACGACGTAATATTGGAAGGCTACCGCTCGTGGTCCAAGATGGATATAAGAAAAGTTGAACAACAGTCATGTGTGAAAATGACTGGCCTCCATGGCAGCTAATCGCGCTCAGTGTCATGCAGGGCTGGGATAAATAATGAGTATCATATCAAACTTGTAAGTTTTTAACACGTAGACACGTAGAAACTGTTGAACTCTCAGAGAATGAACATCCTGCATCCGCTCACATAGAAGCGTCATTGACGGAAGCACTTACAGAGAACAGGGATATAATACAATGCATATACAAATCTTCCATTCCGTCCCTTGATGGGGTGTGGCGGGCTTCCTCCGGTTATGTTGCAGGAATTTGAGGTGTGGAGAAGGGTTCGAGGGGAGTGGCGGTGGTCTATAAAAGGAATTGTTCCAGCATTTGCCTTAGTGAGGAAAAGGGGAAACTACAGAAAAATATTCTCAGGAGAGCCGATAGTGGAACCAGCACACCACCTCCCGAATGCAGAGCCATAGCTGCTCTGTGAAAGGCGTTTGACTGTGCAGGAATTATCCACACATACTGATATTTCTGTGTCAAGAGTGTTCCGAATTTTACAACAGGCTTTATATTTGCACAAGATTTGTGTTAATTGGGCCCATAAGATTATTTCAGTTTATTAATCTTTCGATTGAGCGTTACGAAGCTCTATTTTGTGCTGGAACTGAGAACAACATTTCAGTCTGGGTCTTTGGATGAATCCCCCTTATGGATGAGGGGCGGTGGAATAACACGTCTCCCTGTGTGGGTGGGGGTAAAATAACACCTGCGTCTCCTGTGTGGTGGTGGTCGTTATTGTTTTAAGAGAAAGTACAATTAAATGGGCCTCCTCTTTATAACACTAATCAGAGAGAAAAATGGAAGGGATCCGACACTCCGAAAAATGAAGGTATCGGCCTAAGAAAGACAAGGCCCACGAAGGGCGTGAAAATGAAACACTCCCTAGGTCTCGAGTGGTCTAATACCGTCGGGGTCGGAAAATAACAAGAGTTGACCAGGGGAGGTCGGACAGGATAGATGAAAGTGAGGAGCCTGGCACAAGTAAATGGAGGCAATACCACGACTCAGCTAAGGGCCCCGTGGTGGCAACCCATGTCCCAAGTTGAGAGCCTTTGGTCCCCCTTTAGTAGCCTCTTACGACAGACAGGGGCTATCGTGGGTGTTGTTCTACCGCCCCCAGGGGTTCTCAACTTGGGAGTGTGGGTTGGCGATCACGGTGCCCTTAGCTGAGTCTTAGCATTGCTTGCACTTACTTGCGCCAGACTCCTCACTCTAACTATCCTATCCGACCTCCCTTGGAGAACTCTTGTTCTTTTCTGACCCCGACACTATTAAAGTATTCGAGGCCTAGGGAGTCTTACATTTTCACGCCATTCGTGGCCCTTGTCTTTCTTTGGATGTTATCTTCACTTTTCGAAGAGTAGGGTCCCTTCCATTTTTTTCTGTGGTTATTGTTAATAGATGATGATTGCCTTGTTGTACTTTCTCTTAAAATAATAATCACTACCACCTTACCCAATTTTTTCAGTTTCTGATGATTGGTCGATTTCCTTCCACGATTTCCCCTATCAGTGTGTTCGAAGGATTCACCTAAACCGGTGTTTTGTTTGTGGTTATACTTCCGTTAAAAATATTGTTATTTGTCCTCTTCTTCGCGGTATGTATGTTTGATGCATGGTTGAGTTGGTGTGTATGTTGTGAAAGACAGGTGAGTAAATGAGAGACGTGTATCGAAGTTTGGCTGAGTATTGCTTGATTGAAGTGTGAAACGATCAAGACCTGATTTGATCTTATTATGATTATATCATCGGCCGGTAAAAAAAAAAAATATTTTCTTCTCCCTTTTGTCTACTAATTTAATTCAGAGTGCGAAGGATGATCATTTTAGTGAGACTTACAACTATTTGTGGAGGTTATGGTTGTTCTATGACGAATATAATCAGGAGTTAAATAACGTTATCTACCTGCAGTGTGCTAGCTCCTGTACTGTTTAACATCTATACTAATGATCAGCCACTCTCGCAAGGAAATAAGACTTTTCGTTATGCAGATGATCTCGCTCTAGCAGTTCAAGGGGCAAGCCTTGAAAAAAAAAATGCTGAAGAGAAGCTCTCACATGTTCTGTAAGATCTAAGGAGAACCAGCTGAAACCGAATCTATCAAAAACAAAAGTCTGTGCCTTTCGCCTCAAAACAGGCAGGTGTCATGAAAACTGCAGGTGACCTGGGAAGGTGCACAACTAGACCAGTGCTTCACACTCAAATATCTATGAGTAGCTCTCGATCAAGCAGTAACCTACAGAATACACTGCTTGAACACCAAAAGGAAGGTAGCAGCAAGGAACAACATTTTTCGGAAACTGTCGGGTAGAACCTCGAGGACGCAGCCTCACACCTTAAGAACTTCAACTATAGCTTTTTGCTATTCAGCTGCAGAATACGCCTGTCCCATCTGGTATCGATCCAGCTATGTTGACCAAGGGGATATTGCCTTAAATGAGACTAGCAGACTCGTTACAGGTTGTTATAGGTCTATACCACTTGAAACAGTGTACTGTCTAGCAATTATCTCACCTCCAGATATACGTCGTAAGTCTGCAGCCAGACTAAAGAAATCTAAGGCATTGAGATTGACGACCCATGCACCATATGGTTATCAACCAGCAACCTGAAGGCTTCAGTCAAAGAAAAGTTTCCTTCATTCAACAGGAAGCCTCAATGCACCACCTTCAACATTTCGAGTAAATTAATTGCTTTCCAGATACAACTACCTCGTAGAATGGATGGTACCTTATGAAAGCTTTTGTTCAGGTCACGAGGAAAGTTGGTCAATATGAAAGGCAATCAACAGGCTGCGCACTGGAGTTGGCAGATCAAAGATTAACATGAGAAAGTGGCTGTTCGTCTGCGACTCCACACTGTGTAAATGTGGTGAAAAGCAGACCATGAACCATCCCCTTGTCTGCAAGTTTTGCCCAACTACATGTTCTCCTTAAAACCTGATTGATGCCACCAAGGAAGCGTGCGAATTGGCTAGATAATGGTTACACTACATTTAAATTGTAGTTGTGTAGGGTAAACCCATGTGATGTGATATTATCTTGTTAACAGAAATTATAATACGCTTGTAGTACCAATTTTTGGATGTTTTATGTTATCTGTTAATATCCTTGACGTTACAGGTTTCTGACACGATTAAACAAACAAACAAACAAACAAACAAACAAACAAACAAACAAACAAACAAACAAACAAACAAACAAACAAACAAACAATAAATAAATAAATAAATAAATAAATAAATAAATAAATAAATAAATAAATCTACTGTGGAGAGCGAATTTCTACCTTTTAATTTCCTAACTGTATTCTTTCTTCAGGTGTGGGGATATATCTGTTTGTATATGAATTAGGGTGATATGTGGCTTCCCTACATTTCTGCATGGTTGTGCTTCTATGACAGTTTTATATGGCAATTTATTATTATTATTATTATTATTATTATTATTATTATTATTATTATTATTAATTGTTATACGCAAGAGACTTGTTTCCCCATTTTCTTATTAACTATACTAAAACTTAATAATACATATTACAACTTCAGATTTCTTATATATTGGTATCATGATTCATTTCAATATTCTTATCACTCCTCACTCGTATAGTTTTGATTTCTCTGTATATATTTTGAGCAATATAGATTTAAAATTGATACGACTTATTACAATATTAACTCCCCTTGGTTGTTTCATTTTTATTTTATTTTATTTTGACCCAGCGTTTGTAGAGGTCTGTGGCACAATATAACTTGTGGTTATAATGCACAGTTATGTTTACATACTAAGTTCACAATACACATCTGATTACTACAATGGATACCGAGGACGCTGTTTGGGCGGCAAATTTGAAGAGTGTTTTCCACAGTTTCTCCATATGTACCATAATTAAGGTCATAGTCGCTTCCTCCCAAGTTCTAGCCGTTTCCTATCCCATGGTAGCCATAAGACCTGTGTGTATCGTTGCGACGTAAAACAAACATAAACAGTATAAAAAGAACTAAAACGAATAGCCATGTTTACTTACCAAAATCTTCGGGAGGCACAAATTTGGAAGACAGAGAACGTGCGACGATAATGGTAGAGCCGATCATAATGTCCACTACTTGACCTGGAAATCAGAGAAATTACTTAAATTCACAATATCTGGCAATTATGTTGAATTCGGTACAATTCAATATAGAATATTCAGTGATCAAAGACCCAGCAGACCACGCGCTGCTTCAACAAACTTCTTTCAGTTACCTCTATTCTGTGCTTGGTTCCTTTAAGTGTCGTAGAGACCGAGGGCTGTCAGGTCCTTCACCAGGTCATCCATCCAGCGAAGTCGTCCTAGGGGGCGTCTGGCGTTTGGCTTCCCTTCGACTGCCTTTTCACCAGTATTTATTCGGGCATGTGGGCTAGATGGCCTGTCGATTGGATTCGACACCTCTTCTGTTTCTGCAGGATTGTTATTTGTTGCATCAGGAGATATATTTATTCTTTCTTCCTTCTCCTCCATGTTCCGCTTTCCAGTACAGGACCCCAAATCTTCCTCATAACTTCTCTTTCAAAAATTAATACTTTTTTCCTTTTCTCACATTGTCAAACTTAAAGTTTTCGATCCTCAGGATTACTCGGCATATCATCGTGTTGCACATTTTCATCGGAATGTTCGCTGATTTTGATCTTTAGTTGAGTGCCTCACTGATGGCACACGTGTATCTTTGCTCCACTGCTATCCTCTTTTTGATAGCCATTGAGAGGTTGTTGTCACTGCTAAACCAAGGTCTCAAATACTGGAACGGATTAGTCTTATTGGACCTGAGGATGTCTATCTCGAAGGAGTCCTCCCTATCCTTGGTTGTTTGTTTCATTTTTCTTTGAATTTCTGGTGCCCCAGCTTTTGTGGAGGTCTGTAGCACAATATCGCTAGCGGCTATAATGTACAGCTACATTTACATACTACGCTTTATCTTACCGGGCGAGTTGGCCGTGCGGTTAGAGGCGTGCGGTTATGAGCTTGCATCCGGGAGATAGTGGGTTCGAATCGCACTGTCGGCAGCCCTGAAGATGGTTTTCCGAGGTTTCCCGTTTTCACACCAGGCAAATGCTGGGGCTGTTCCTTAATTAAGGCCACTGCCGCTTCCTTCCAACTCCTAGATCTTTCCTATCCCATCGTCGCCATAAGACCTGTCTGTGCGACGTAAAGCCATAAGCAAAAAATAAACGTCTTATCTTAATTCACCAATAGTATAGCGTTTCCGGCATAACTGTCCTTCCAGGATAAATATATTTTTACTCTTTATTTTAAGCAATTTTTCATCCCCCCCCCCCTGAAGGGGGAGGTGAGCCAACTAGAAGGTAACACTTTCTCCTGGCCAGGTCGATATATTTATTTCAGCCCCTGTTTTGATTCATCCCCTGTGGGTGGGGGCGGAGAATAACATCCACGGTATCCCTTGCTGTCGTAAGAGGCGACTAATAGGGGCTCCAGGGTCTCTCAATTTGGGAGCATGGGTTGGCGATCATGAGGGTTTTAGCTGAGTCCTGGCATTGCTTCCACTTACTTGTGCCAGTCTCCTCCCTTTCATCTATCCTATCCGACCTCCCTTGGTCAACTCTTGTTCTTTTCCGATCCAAGCGATATTGAAGCTCTTGAGGCCTAGGGAGTCTTTCATTTTCATGCTCTTCGTGGGTGGCCCTTGTATTTCTTTAACCGATACCTTCATTTTTCGAAGTGACGTATACCTTCAATTTTTTCTCTCTCATTGGTGTTGTATAGAGGATGATTGTCTAGTTGTACTTCCTCTTAAAACAATATTCATCACCAACACTGTTTTGATTCACCAGGTAGCACTGTATAATCCGCGAATGTGATGCATTTGAAATTACTTCCCATCCGCATTCCACTCCACTTCTATTGTCTGCATTCCATCATCACTTTCTGCAGAAATGCGTTAAACAGCACACGCAAAAGTGAATCCCCTTGTTTAAAACCAGTCTTAATATCAAATTTGCCTGATGTGACCCCACGGAACCCACTGATGCACTCTACACTTCCATGCTAATTGGTACCATTCTCACTAACTCTTCAGCGATTGCGTTGTAGAGGGTCTTTCTATGTATGCTGTCGTCTGCATGCTGAAAGTCGACGGAAAGGTTATAGCATGTTTTAATCATAATTTATCAGATAGTTGCCTTAAAGTGAAAAAAGTGGCCTATTACTCATCTATTAGGCCTGAAGCCAGCTGGATAGTCCGGGGTGATATTATCTACGAAGGGGTACAGTTTATCAAGGATAACATTATCAACACATACAGATCGGTAGTTTTTCATATTATATTTCCTCTAGTGAACTGACGTGGGGCGATTTATAGCGAGTTTGTAGTATCGGGGAGTACAGAGCATTTTCATCAGGACAAGAAGAGGGTGATTAGTCTAACCATGGAATAATATTAATTTAGTTCATCTGAAATGATCATTGTCAAAACTAAGTACCAACTGGAGGCAGCATTCAGGTGCAGAAGAAAGTGTCTTCCAATAAAGCCACTAAGATAAATATCCTAAATTTGGAAATCAAGTGGAATAGTGTTGTAATAGAAATACATAGCTGCAGCTATGAGATGATAATGCACGACTTTATCGATAAATGATGTTCTTACCCTTGATTACTCCCTCTAAATCTCTTAAATCCTATCTGCTTCTTAGAATGTATTGCTGGTTATTGCACCCTGCTGTCATCCTGTGATTCTAATCAGATATTTACTAATACAAGAATAAACCAAGTAATTATGACGTCTGTGGTAGGAATGGGAACTTGTACGGTAATTATGAGGGTATTTGGTAATTTTGAGGTTGATACGATATAATACAGTAGGTTGTACGCTACTGGTAATATACCGTATACGATAATTTAAGAACAGTGTTGATAATATCGCCCATCCGTATTCATTGTGCGATTTTTTTCTTGTTCGTACGTTTAGTGGATTCAGGTGGTCGATGATTTTCATAAGGTATGTAGGTGTTGTCGATAGACACCTTGATGTAATTCCCCTCCGTAGCAATACCTGGTGGTGGCGGTAGTAGCCTTTCATAACACTGCCAAAACATTCCGAAGCTCCTCGGGGAATTGAATCGAACTCGTTTACACTTTAGCTGCAGAGTGCTGATGCTGCGCCAGCTGCATATCTTCATCATCATCTGAGAGAATAATAAAGTAAACCTCTCTTTATGAAAGAGATTTATTCAAGACCTACGATAATACAGTATCAGTAAATACATAATTTAGAAGACTCGGCACGGTACTTTTCTGTTCCGAGATTGGCAATGCTGGTCTGTGCCTTGATCGATTCATTTGATGAAACTGGAATCATATCATTGGCGAGCAGGTACTGCTGCTACTGCTTATAACTCCAGTGTCTTTGCCAGTTACTACAGTTCACAGTATCACCACTTTTAAAGATCTCTTGTATGCCTACCAACTGCTCTTTTTAAGGAGTACTTAGAGCATCAGCTGAGGACATGAATTCTTCAAGTTGAACCGTCATCATGGACGTACGACGTTTCTTAAGTAATAAAGATACTGACGCCAAGTATTATTAGGTTGATCGATTCATAGTAACACTATACATAATACAAAAATAATAATTTCAACTTTCATTCAGGAAAGAGGGATCATTGAAATAATTGGACTTATACAGTCGAAGAGTACAGAATTCATGTGTAGGACAGTGAATAAAAACGTCCACCTTGCGTACCTCCAGATTCGTTGAAGATTTCGACATTTTGTTTCCATTTTCATACGGGGCCCGAAAATAATATGAATACTACTTCCACGAGATTGAAAATGATGGAGATATTGATGTTACCTTTCGTTTCTCCTTTTCAAATCGAACTATATAAGTTTCAACCACCAGCACGACAGTGTTACATTAGGCAAATTCAGCGGTGTAGTAGCGTACGAGTTTGGGAACAAATTCGTCACCGCAGACTATTCTCTTCCAGTTGTAGTGCGTTTATGTTGGATGTTATTCAGCAGGAGAAGGTCTTAGTGGATAGGCATATGTCAGGAATTATTGGTAACTATGTTGTGTGTTCTGTCCAGTTGGAGACGACTGTAGTTAGTTGCTTTACATCAGAGGACATAAGCAGAGAACGATGGAATCCACTATCAGGACACGTTTAATATTTGTGGCTAATTGGAAACAGTAGAGAGATTTATAAAAATTGTTCACTATTAGTTAGCACGAAACATGAAAGTAAACAAGATCGTTAGTTGTTCTGCTGTGTAAATTATAAGAGCATGGAAATATTTCTAGCGTTCAGCATGTCCTGCTGAAGAATTTAATTTAGGTAATAAATTGGGTAATAATATTAACTTTTTAAACATTTAAATATCTGTAGGTGCGTTAGTATAATACTTATAAAGACAGATTTTCATAAGGAGTTCTAATTTCTACAGCTTTTGCATTCGAACAGGCAATAGACATGGTATTTTGTATCGATATCCGTTCAAACTGTCATGAAGGTAATATTTTTTTCAATTAAATAATACGATACGCCTGTAAACTTCGATTTAAAGAAATAAGTTAAAGAGAATACAAGGTATTTCACTGTTGAATTATTCCACAGTCTTTGGACTGTTGACGAATGTTAGCTGCATTCCGATGAGATCAAACAGTAGAGGGTAGCTGAAAAAACAATAATACAGGAAACATCTGATTACTGTACCCGATAATTTGTAGTTCCAAGTCCCCAGCATGCTTCGCACTTTGCACCTTCGATTATTCATCGAGTAAAAGTTAATAATGAAATTTCTATATCCCAATAATTGCAGTTCAAGTCTCCGGAGTAGATTCGACTACAGTTTTTTAGATAAATTATTGTACTCAACCTCATATTTTTCAGCATTTAAGGACACTTTTATTTTCCGCCCGCGTAGTAGGGAAAATAATAGTAATCCACCAGCAGTAAAAATAACATGACCGTATTTCAGTTAAGAACTGTAGTGTAGATACGAGATATTAGGTAGTATCTTGCCTGATAAAATCGTGTGTATCTGTGTGTACGGTAGCCCTCAGCATTTAACCAAACGGCAGTTTTCATTTCTATTAGAGCATAGTAGAATAAAATAGTAGGCCTACTACTAATAATCTGCCTACGCATTTAGCTTTGTTGGTAATCTTTGAGTAGTTCTTGCGAATTTAAAACTATAATTATAATTTCCATTTCTGTTTGTGCTTAGTAATAACCTGTTGTAATTAGGATACGTCTGAACGTAGTTTAAATTATTGTAGTGTATTTTATTAGAAATTAGTGTGGTTATTCTATTGCTGTGAAATACATTGTGCAGTATAGTTGAAGAATCTGTAGTAACTCTCTTACTAGAATTATGTTGTAGTGAAATGAAATGGCGTATGACTTTTAGCGCCGGGAGTGTACGAGGGCACGTTCGGCTCGCCAGGTGCTGGTCTTTTGATTTGACTCCCGTAGGCGAGCTGCGTCTGGTGATGAGGATGAAATGATGATGAAGACGGCACATACGTTCAGCCCCTTGCCAATTGGTCAGCGAAACTGACCAATTATGGTTAAAATTCCCGACCTTGCGGGGAATCGAACCCGGGAACACTGTGACCAAAGGCCAGCACGATAACCATTTAGCCATGGAGCTCTGTTGTAGTAATTAGGGTAGACTTAACTGCAGTTTATAATTGTGTAATTCCAGTGTATTCCTTTCGGTTTTCAGTAATTAACAGCAGTTTTCATCCTGTTAGGGTGTTGTAGGATAACAATTTAGTACAACTAAGTAGTATTGTAGTGTAGTAGTAGCCTGTATTAATTACCGAATTGTCGTATGAACTTTGTGTACTAACCTAGACAATATTTCTTTCCTTTTATGTTTATTTAGCACAGAAAAAGTTATTTTCTTTTTCTTTTTCCTTTCATTATTCCGTAAAGAATGACTAAGGAGTGCAAATGTAGGAACTGTGGGTGTGGCGAGGCATTAAAGCGTATGAGGGAGGAGTTGGAGAGTTTGAGAGAGATAATTAGGATTCTCTCAGAGGACTTGAAGGAAAGTAGGACTCCCTCAAACAATGTACAGTACACGGTAGTTGTAAAAGAGGGATGGGAAGGAAAGGGGGAGGGATTGTCGAAGACAGATGGTCTAATGTTTTAAGGGGTTGGAGATTGAAGGTTACGGGCTCTATTCAGGAACAGAATTCAGGTCAGGTATCTGAGAAATCGGTACGAGTCACTGGAGTTACAACAACAGAGCGAAAATGAGGAACAGGGAACTGTTGCTGACAAGTGGGGAAGTAGGATGAAAGGAAAAGGTAGGGAAGGGAAATGTAGAACAGAGGATAGGAAAGTACAGGTGAAACAGGGTCATTGGAGGAAGAAAAGGGAGGAGGAAGTAGCTTCTGCAGAAATGAGGAAATATAGGGCTGACCAGGAGGTGAAGGGATCAAATGAGGTGGGTAGGGTTGAGGCTCTGGCATGGGGCATTCCATTGTTAGACATGTGGGGAAAGTACGTGGAGGAAAGGAAACCAGCAGAGTGTTATCCAGGAATTAGGTTAAGGCTGATGTTGAGGGAAGTGAAAGAGAAGGAGGAGGGAATGGAGAAGGTGGTGGTGTTTCACGCTGGTACCAACAACGTAAGGCAAGCAGGTATAAGTACCAATATAGTTGGAGATGTGTTGGATCTGGTAAATGCAGCTCGGGTGCAGTTTAAGGAAGCGGCGATTGTTATCAGTGGAATACTCTGTAAGAGAGATACTGACTGGAAGGTGATTGGGGATTTAAATGAGACTATGGAGTGGGTAAGTCGGAAACCGGGAAAGAGATTTCTAGATCCTAATGGGTGGGTAGGAGATAGGTCCCTGCGCTCAAATGGCCTTCACTTAAACCGCAGTGGTACATATAAGATAGGAAATTTGTTTAGAAGGGTTATATGGAGGTACATTCAAGGAAACAGGGTGGTCTAGGGAGCGCAGATAAGGGTAGAGGGATCTGGAAATCAACTAGGGATGGCATAAAAAAGTTAGTTCTCAACTGTAGAAGTATTGTAAAGAAAGGAACATAATTAAGTCATTTAATAGATATATACTTACCAGATATTGTAATAGGAGTTGAATCATGGGTGAGAAATGATATATTGGATGCAAAAATATTCTTACGTAACTGGAATGTGTATTGTAGAGATAGGATAGGAATGGTAGGAGGAGGAGTATTCTTTCTGTTGAAAGAATAATTTGTAAGCTACGAAAGATTAAAGATGACAAACATGAAATTCTAGGTGTAAGGCTCATTTCTAAAGATAATAGGCAACTTGATGTTCTGGAGTGTACAGACCGGGAAATGGTAACGTAGACGCTGGTTCAGAATTATTTGATAAGATAATCAGCTATGTGGGAAGCGATATGGAAAGGAACGTGATTGTAGCACTTGATCTGAATTTACCAAATGACAATTGGGAAGGTAATGCAAACGACAGGAAGCATGACCAACGAATGGCAAATAAGTTAATATGGGAAGGACAGCTGATTCAGAATGTGATGGAACGAACTAGAGGGAAGAATATTCTGGAGGTGGTGATAGTAAAACCAGATAAACTCTATAGAGAAAACGAAGTATTAGATGGTATTAGTGATAACGAAGCTGTTTTTGTCGTAGTAAAAAATGAATATGATAGAAAGGAAGGTATTAAAAATAGGACTGTTATGCAGTACCATATGGTTGATAAAGCAGGCATGAGGAAGTTTTTAAAAATTAACTATGATCGGTGGAAAACGGTAAATAAAAATGTAAACGGACTCTGGGATGGGTTTTAGGCAATTGTTGAGGAATGTGAAAACAGGATTGTTCTTTTAAAGGTGGTAAGGAATGGTAAAGATCCACTATATTATAACAGAGAAGTAAAGACGCTAAGAAGGAGGTGCAGGCTAGAAATAAATAGAGTTAGAAATGGCCGTGGAAGTAAGGAGAAATTGAGAGAACTTACTAGGAAATTGAATCTAGCAATGAAGTCAGCTAAGGATAACATGATGGCAAGCATAATTGGCTGTCATAAAAATTTTAGTGAAAAATGGAAGGGTTTAAGAATTTAAGGCAGAAACAGGTTCCAAAGAGGATATTCCAGGTATCCTTAATGAACAAGGGGAGTGTGCATGCGAGGATCTTCAAAAGACAGAAGTATTCAGATTGTAAAAATTGTTGGTTTCAAGGATAATGTCCAGATAGAGGAGGTGAGTAATACTAAAGAAGTATTAACATTTACCTATGACAATAACGACATTTACAGTAAGATACAAAAGTTGAAACCTAGAAAAGCAGCTGGAATTGATAAGGTTTCGGGGGATATACACTGACTGACAGAGCAAATGCAACACCAAGGAGGAGTGGTTCGAAAGGGATGAAAGTTGGGGAAAAAACAGAGACGGCACGGACGAATAATTGATGTTTATTTCAAACCGATATGCAGGTTACACAATGCGCACGGCATCGACTCAGTAGGATGTAGGACCACCGCGAGCGGCGATGCACGCAGAAACACGTCGAGGTACAGAGTCAATAAGAGTGCGGATGGTGTCCTGAGGGATGGTTCTCCATTCTCTGTCAACCATTTGCCACAGTTGGTCGTCCGTACGAGGCTGGGGCAGAGTTTGCAAACGGCGTCCAATGAGATCCCACACGTGTTCGATTGGTGAGAGATCCGGAGAGTACGCTGGCCACGGAAGCATCTGTACACCTCGTAGAGCCTGTTGGGAGATGCGAGCAGTGTGTGGGCAGGCATTATCCTGCTGAAACAGAGCATTGGGCAGCCCCTGAAGGTACGGGAGTGCCACCGGCCGCAGCACATGCTGCACGTAGCGGTGGGCATTTAACGTGCCTTGAATACGCACTAGAGGTGACGTGGAATCATACGCAATAGCGCCCCAAACCATGATGCCGCGTTGTCTAGCGGTAGGGCGCTCCACATTTACTGCCGGATTTGACCTTTCTCCACGCCGACGCCACACTCGTCTGCGGTGACTATCACTGACAGAACAGAAGCGTGACTCATCGGAGAACACGACGTTCCGCCATTCCCTCATCCAAGTCGCTCTAGCCCGGCACCATGCCAGGCGTGCACGTCTATGCTGTGGAGTCAATGGTAGTCTTCTGAGCGGACGCCGGGAGTGCAGGCCTCCTTCAACCAATCGACGGGAAATTGTTCTGGTCGATATTGGAACAGCCAGGGTGTCTTGCACATGCTGAAGAATGGCAGTTGACGTGGCGTGCGGGGCTGCCACCGCTTGGTGGCGGATGCGCCGATCCTCGCGTGCTGACGTCACTCGGGCTGCGCCTGGACCCCTCGCACGTGCCACATGTCCCTGCGCCAACCATCTTCGCCATAGGCGCTGCACCGTGGACACATCCCTATGGGTATCGGCTGCGATTTGATGAAGCGACCAACCTGCCCTTCTCAGCCCGATCACCATACCCCTCGTAAAGTCGTCTGTCTGCTGGAAATGCCTCCGTTGACGGCGGACTGGCATTCTTAGCTATACACGTGTCCTGTGGCACACGACAACACGTTCTACAATGACTGTCGGCTGAGAAATCACGGTACGAAGTGGGCCATTCGCCAACGCCGTGTCCCGTTTGTCGTTCGCTACGTGCGCAGCACAGCGGCGCATTTCACATCATGAGCATACCTCAGTGACGTCAGTCTACCCTGCAATTGGCATAAAGTTCTGACCACTCCTTCTTGGTGTTGCATTTGCTCTGTCAGTCAGTGTACTAAAGACCATGGGTTGAGATATGGCACATATCTGAAGTACTTATTTGATTATTGTTTGTATGCGTGTAGGGGTAGCGTGTCTGCCTCTTATCCGGAGGCCCCGGGTTCGATTTCCGACCAGGTCAGGGATTTTACCTGCATCTGAGGTCCACTCAGCCTACGTGATTACAATTGAGGAGCTATCTGACGGAGAGATAGCGGCCTCAGTCATGAAAGCCAAGAATAACGGCCGATGGGATCCGTCGTGCTAACCACATGACACCTCGTAATCTGCAAGCCTTCGGGCTAAGCAGCGGTCGTTTGGTAGGCCATGACCCTTCGGGGCTGTTGCGCCATGGGGTTCGGTTTGGTTTGATTTGCATGAAGGAGCTCTACCAAATGAATGGAGAGTTGCTATAGTAGTTCCTGTGTATAACGGAAAGGGTGATAGGCATAGAGCTGAACATTACAGGCTAGTCAGTTTGACATGCATTGCATGTAAACTTTGGGAAGGCATACTTCCTGATTATATTAGACATGTTTGCGAAATTAATAATTGGTTCGATAGAAGGCATTTCGGGTTTAGGAAAGGTTATTCCATTGAAGCTCATCTTGCTATTTTTTTGCTATTCGCTTTACGTCGCACCGACACAGAAAGATCTTATGGCGACGATGGGATAGGGAAGGGCTAGGAGTGGGAAGGAAGCGGCCGTGGCCTTAATTAAGGTACAGCCCCAGCATTTGCCTGATGTGAAAATGGGAAACCACGGAAAACCATCTTCAGGGCTGCCGACAGTGGGGTTCGAACCCACTATATCCCGGATGCAAGCTCACAGCTGCGCGCTGTTAACTGCACGCTCAACTCGCCCGGTGCTTATCTTGCAGGATTAGAGCAAGGTATAGCAGACATCCTGGTTCAGGAGGTCAAATTGACTGTATTGCGATTGACCAATCTAAGGTATTTGATAGGGTAGATCATGGGAGACTACTGGTAAAAATAAGTGCAGTTGACCTAGACAAAAGAGTGACTGAATGGGTGACTATATTTCTAGAAAACAGAACTCAAAGAATTAGAGTAGGCGAATCTTTATATGACCCTGTAATAATTAAGAGGGGAATTCATCAAGGCAGTATTATTGGACTTTTATGTTTTCTTACAAACATCAATGATAAGAGTAAAGAAGTGGAATCAGAGATAAGGATTTTTGCAGATGATGCTGTTCTGTACAGGGTAATAAATAAGTTACAAGATTGTGAGCAACTGCAAAATGACCTCGATAATGTTGTGATATAGACAGCAGGCAATGGTACGACGATAAACGGGGTTAAAAGTCAGGTTGTGAGTTTCACAAATAGAGAACGTCGTCTCAGAGTTAATTACTGCGTTGATGGCGTGAAAGTTCCTTTTGGGGATCATTGTAAGTAATATAAGGAACGATCTTCATTGGGGTATTCACATAAATATGATTGTAAATAAAGGGTGTATATACAGATCTCTGTACATGGTCATGAGGGCATTTAGGGGTTATAATAAGAATGTAAAGGAGGGGGCATATAAGTTTCTGGTAAGACCCCAACTAGAGTATGGTTCCAGTGTATGGGACCCACACAAGGATTACTTGATTCAAGAAGTGGAAAAAATCCAATGAAAAGCGGCTCGATTTCTTCTGGCTGATTTTCGACAAAAGAGTAGCGTTATAAAATGTTACTAAGTTTAGGCTGGGAAGACTTGGGGGAGAGGAGACGAGCTGCGCGGCAAAGTGGTATGTTCCGAGCTGTCAGCGGAGAGATGGTGTGGAATGACATCAGTAGACGAATACGATTGAGTGGTATCTTTAAAAGTAGGAAAGATCACAATATGAAGTTCAAGTTGGAATTCTAGAGGACAAATTGGGGCAAATATTCGTTTCTAGGAAAGGGAGTTAGGGATTGGAATAACTTACCAAGAGAGATGTTCAATATATTCCCAATTTCTTTGCAATAATTTAAGAAAAGCCCAGGATAACAACAGATAGGGAATCTGCCACCTGGGCGACTGCCCTAAATGCAGATCAGTAGCGATTGATTGAAGAAACAGAATTCGATGGTGCAGAACGCAACCCTTGTTTGTGCAAATCATAACAGCATGGGAATATTTCAATCGTTCAGCGTGCCCTGCTGACGAAACAGAATTCCATGGCGAATATCGCAATCCTTATTTGTCAATTTTTGACATTATTGGATTAAGATGTGTACAGTACACATTCACAGTTTTTCATCAGGTCTGTGGCACATACATGCTTTGACAGTTTCTCTCTCAGTTTTTCCCTGTGGGTTGGGACGGTAGAATAACACACACGGTATCTCCTGTCTGTCGCTGGAGGCGACTAAAAGGGGCCCCAGGGCTCTCAATTTGGAATCGTGGGTTGGTGACCACGGGGCCCTTCGCTGAGTCCTGTCATTGCTTCCACTTACTTGTGTGAGGCTCCTCAATTTCGTATATCCTATCCGACTTCGCTTGGTCAACTCCTGTTCTTTTCCGACTCCGACGGTATTAGGTTGCAAATCCTAGCGATTCTTTCATTTTCACGCCCTTCGTGGGCCTTATCACTTATCTCTTTCAGGAAATACTGAACGGGGCTTCAAGAGGGCTGACAGACACATAACCACGTAAAAATACCAAAGAGTGACGGACCTCCAGCAGTGCCATTCTTGCAATTTGTGGAAAGTTCGAGAACCGCTTGTGGTTCGTGAACCAGTACATGCCCATGCATTTCCAATTTAATACTAGTTTGCCCTGTCTCCTTCAATAATATTGTTGGTTTTCACTAACTACTTTACAAGAAGTTTTCGAAAACGCGCGAAGTGCTGGAATTTGGTCCAGCAGGAGTTCATTTTCATACCAGTAAATCTACAGACACGAGCCCGACGTATTTGAGCACCTTCAAATATCCCCGGACTGAGCCGGGAGGAATCGAACCCGCTAACTTCACTTCAGAAGGCCAGCCCTCTACCCCCGAGCTACTCAATCCGGCCTTGACTTCTTTCAAGTTGACGACTTTGACATAAAAAAGTTTGCATTCTGCACCATCGAATGAAAACCATGTTCCGGTATGTAGCGAGATGGTAGGAGGGACCGTGTCTCAGTAATAGGCCTATCCTACAAACGCGCCACATTTGAAAGGGTATAGTCTGCAATATTGATTTGCTCCCAGATGAATCATCGTACGTTGAAACGGAATACACAACTGAATTTGTCTAATTTAACTCTTCTGTGCTGGCGGATGATATTTGAATACTCCCTTTAAAAAGTAAAGTTGGTGTCAATATTTCCATTATTAATAATCCAATGTAAAAGCATATTGGTCCACGAGCCTCTTGATATCATTTAAATATATCAAAACCAAATGTCGATATCTTTACCGGATCCGAAAATATTATTGAGGTGGTCATTCTTACCGACTAATCTTGAATGTGATGGCAGTATTTTTATCGTACCAAATTAATTAAAATTGGAGCATCCGTTTGTAAGTTATAAAAAGATTAATGAAACTACTTTACTTTAATTTAGTAGGCTAAAACATGCACTGGAGGGTTTCATGGTGAATTATTTAGCTTCTCACCTAAATAAAAGAGCCAGGAAACGGTGGCGAAGGCATTGATACAGTTGGCCACCACGTGGCACACACAGCAGATGAGGCAAATGAGGGAGTCGCTTATTCCAAGAACTCGACTGAGAACTCCCGTGGCGAGTACAGTTCCTACAAAGAAATTACAAAACAAGCTATGTTCAAATTACAAGCAACCTTCGGATTTTAAGTGCTACATGTTTTTACTGCTTACTGTATAAACAATCAAGAGTAATGTTAATTTTTGAGAATACGCTGCTAAAATTTCTTTTAAACCTTTTGAGTCCTGCAGGAAAGCTGCATTTTTTGAAGTTTTCTCTTTTTCAGTATCGATGTTTACGGTATATACAATTGTTATTTTGTCTGTTTTACCACATACTACATTTATGTCTCGGCCAAGGTACACAGAAGTCGGAAGTAGACGGAGTTATGTTATTGTATGTCGGTTTTTTATTTGTTTGTTAAAACAAAAAGTAACATTTTGAGGCAACGTACTGAACCCACTTGGTTCAGGTCATTGGCATATAATTGTAAAAATTGTATAGAAGTAATACTATATTGTACCGTACCCAGGGGTAAATACCCTCTAGGACGATGCCTCCATTCCTGTATGAACATCCGACTAACTCAGGGTTGGGCAGAGTGTGGGTTGGTTGTCGATTGGGTCAGGATACACTAAAATAGCAATCAATGACAGGAAATGGAGGTATAACACGAATGAGAAACAAACATAGGGGGTAAGATGGATTTATTAATAAATATCCCCGATCATATCACATGAAAATAATTAAATCAAGAAAAAAATAATTTGTAAAAAAATGAACTCAAAGTATTGAAATAAGTCGAAACTAGGAACTTTAATTGAATGATTATACCAAATTTGACATAAAAAAAAGTTCAACAAAGAACATTTATATAAATCAAGACTGAGTTTCTTCTTATAGTCCAATGTTTATATTGTATGGCAACAAGTGTACGCAAACACTGACATGTGGTATTTCCGTATGGAGTTTCACACTATCGCATCCCAACGATACGGTTTCAAAAGTTAAGTTACTCCCGAGAGTCGCCGAAATTAAAGAAAAAAAAAGAAAAAAAAAAAGAAAAAAAACGCCTTTCATCGGCTACACGGAAACTCACGTATATTCATTCCTTCTTAGCCTGCTTGGGCCATTTAACAACATCAGACTCAATAGTCTGGAATTAACACTGTCCATTCTGATCACAATATACACTCAGAAGACACTAGGCAGAAAAATAATTAAGACGCAATGGACGCTAGGTAAGTTATGCAAAATACTAGGGGCAAATCCTACACTGTATTTACAACAATTCAAATAATCAAACTAAACATATATATACATCGGATATCGAGTAAAATCTTAAATGCTACACTGATTCTAATGTGAATCCCGGTTCACTGCAAAAGATCTAGACAGAACTAGATAAACCAACAATACTTCAGCACTCGGGCTGTTCCCTTTAAAAACAACGAGACAAGGTATACAATCACAAATAATAATGTAAAACATCATCCTGTAAAGGAAAAACATATAAATAACCCTTGATATCATGAAGAAAGCAATGGGCAACATTGCCTCCTTCTGCTGCGTTTGAGCGCTCAACAGCGCGGTCATCCGTCATGTACTTCCGGGTAGATTACGAGCTGAAAAGAAATGTTGAACTCCACTTTGCTAAAGATTGGATTTTGTCTCCCGAGGCCGCCACAAGGAAATACTGTCTCCTTCACACTTACAGATAAACACAGGCCAGAAATCAGCTTGCCATGAGATAACGCCTTTCATCGGCTACACGGAAACTCACGTATATTCATTCCTTCTTAGCCTGCTTGGGCCATTTAACAACATCAGACTCAATAGTCTGGAATTAACACTGTCCATTCTGATCACAATATACACTCAGAAGACACTAGGCAGGCACACACATCTGCACAATACTCTTTATCTTGTCAGGCATACAATCAGCCTGAACCAATACATTATAATTCAGCATGCAATTTTTATCTCATTATTTCTCATGAATCCCACTGGCCTTTCCACATAATGAGACGCAGTTCGTGTCCTTGG
Organism: Anabrus simplex; assembly: GCF_040414725.1. Lineage (NCBI taxonomy): Eukaryota > Metazoa > Arthropoda > Insecta > Orthoptera > Tettigoniidae > Anabrus > Anabrus simplex. Next base: position 144,288,483 of record NC_090271.1, read on the forward strand.
CAGACCATCAGGCAAACAGAATCCAACTTAACTTCAAAGATCTTATTTTAACAACGGCGTTCTGCAGCTCCTTCAATCAGCTTCTGTAAAATCATGCATCATGCAAAATAGCTATACCTGTCTCTCTGAATAACCGAAATAAAATGAACTAATACGTGTTTAACGTTGTATAAAAATGAACCTGTCAATTTAGTCCTTCTAGCATATATTTAAGGAAAACTCGGAATATCCTACGCTAAGTAACATACACAAATAAACAACAACTGATCCTATCAATCCCTCATTTTCCCAAACATCTAATCATAAAGCAAAATGAAAATAAAATAAACATGCATTATTCTCGAATCCGAATCTATCATATTAACAAAATTAAACAAACACATGCCGCCAGGCTTACTTTACATGAAAATAAAAAAATCTATCTACACTGCCCTAGTACCTTAACATAACTTACATATCATGCCATAAATAACACATGTGCCTTACTGTATTTTCATGACAACTCTCGAGATACCAGGATAGCAGCTTACATCCCCACTGATTTAGGGATCTACACCATGTTAATCACAGCATTAACATGTGGGAATGCACTTCCTTCCTCTGCAGGCATATCCATCATCTTGCTGGAAAATAATTCACTGGAACACAGAAGACTATAGTTGATAATATCTTCGCTGCTTAATGCTGCGAGCCGAAATACCCTTTCTCTTTACAAGATCAGCTAAACACACTGATTCACATATATATTACACACTTCACTTAAAGGGTGAGAATACAGTTTAAAAAGCAGCACACGGTTCGCTACGGAAGTTCATCGCGAAACGCGCCCGTCTCGAAGTAGTGAAACAATAGCACGTTTCCACTACACTTGTTACTCAGCGGTCACTAAACACCGTCTTTATCGATTGAAAGTAAACTCTGCCAAAATTATACTATTCCACTTACTCAAGAACAGTAAAATCTTGCAACTGCACAATTTAAAGTATCATTGAGAACCAGTTACTATTACTGGAATAACACCACGTTAATCACGATCGCCAATCAAAGTTTGTGCTTCCGCACTATCCAAGCATATGACACAGAGATACAGGTTGGTGCTTCCGCACTATCCAAGTCTTTAACACAGAGTGACGCTCTCTAGAGCTTGGGTTACCGCGGAGGCTTCGGTGACGCCATTAATACTGGGGTTCCCGGGTGTCTGAACCAACCACCAATCAGAGAGTTCGTCATATATGATGACACAATACTTATTGTGATATATTTACAAAACACAGCTCAAACACTAGCAAATCTCTTCCACCAATTTTTATATTACATTTCCAAATATATCTGACTTCTGAAACTATGGAAAACCGATTACCTACAGAAACTAACTTTATCAACTGAGCACGTTGGTCATCCTGGAATTAAGATTTGGCGCGGTGTAGCCTCCAGGTTTGCCAAATCCTTGAGTTCCCATTGGCCGAAATATCTTGCTTGGTCAGCATCTAATGCACGTGTCGATCCTTGCCAGCGCTTGGGTACGCTATCCTTTCTCACGGTCATACGGAAATATGAAGCAATATCCAGCGATTCACTGTCTTGCTCAATATCCGGTATCAACTATCTTGGGATACGATGCTTTAACATGTTAGACTGTAACTTTTATGAATAAATTTTACATATTGGGTCAAATAATATTCTAATTATTATTATGGGCCGGCAGGATACGGCTCAATATGGGGCAAAGTCTGTATGGTAAGCCGGATGCATGTTGTAATCCAGCCTGCTAAATTTGTAGGTCCAATAGCGCACGTGTCAAGGCTGGCGGATATTGTACAAGAAGGAAGGCAATGGAATCTTCCAATCTAGAGAGAGAAGTGTAAGAGTTAGGCGACAGAGCTCTCCAAAATTAAGTTGGCAGGACTTTTGAACCAGCGAATCGCACGGTAGTGCGTGAGGAGCGAAATGATGCAGTGGCAAGGGCACCAATGTGAACGCGCTGTAAGATTACCTGAAATCCACAAGAAGATATTATAAAAGATGAATAAGACCTCTACATGGTTAGAAAAATTAAACTGAAATATTCTGGCTAACTCTTTAATTTAATTTTTGTGGCTAATGATATGTGCTGTGAGTTATTTTTTTATATACTTCATTTTGTAATTTGTTTCGAGATTAGTTTGGGATTACTCACTTTAACACTCAAAAACGCTAGTATTAGGCAGTGAACCAAGGATAATATAGAACGGGATACCATTAAAAGTATTGCAGGCAAAGGAATTAAGTGTTCTCGAAATACTGTAAGATAATGTAAATCCTGGTGAGACTTGAACCAGTGGATATATGGATTATATGCTAGATGTTGTGTATTTAAAATGCAAAATGCAAAGGAACAATTGAGATTATAAGTCAGTGTAGGCTAAGTTATGTGGAGTACGATTTGAGGGAATTATAGGAATTGCCGAGGACACGGAGACATTGGTTGAGTTGACAGGTATACCGCTGAAGGCGCGAAGAAAATAAATGTGCTCTAGTTTCGAGATAAGATTTTTCCACTGCTCTGCGTTTCGTGTTAAAGAATAAACACCGTCGAGATAGGCTCATCAAAGGATAGTTACGATGTTATTTATTATTTAATTCAGATTGACCAGTTAGGTTACAGCACATAGTAATCTAAAGATTTAATATGATTTGCAATACTCCAATTAAAAGTGGGGATTTTCAGGTCACTGTAATGTCACAATCCTGATGGTCGTCACTTCGACTCTTGACCAGGTCAATGGACTTGTATTTTCGGGTGGTTATTATTGATGGATGAGGTATTCTGTTGGCATATGTGAACTTGCGTTTATTGTATACGTACATTTTGGCAACACAAATTCTGATTTGTGGTTGTAATGTTTTGATTGATTGATTGATTGATTGATTGATTGATTGATTGATTGATTGATTTAATTTCAGGTGGTTGTCATGTTTTGAAGCAGAGGTTCTGTCCTACTGCAGTAGACACAGCGTAGATATAAGCTTTTGGGGGACTTAGTGTTCGTTGTAGGGCCCTTCGCTACGAGTTTGTTTTTATTTAGTGTGAAATATAAACAGTTGATTATGTATGTGTGGAGTTAATGTTTTTAAGCTAAAATCTAAATGATATTCTATAGTAGTCGTGTCCGAATGTACTCGTCGGTCCGAATTGGTTTTTCACATTTAGTTGTTCGTAGATGGGAGGTATGAAGCCACGAGAGAAGGATAATGATGTAATATCGATTGAACAATTAATGTATAGAAGACTTGTAGTTATAATTGTTTGGATTGAAATTTCAAAATGAATTTGAGGTAGATAACCTAGTTCAATGATATTTTTTGGAAAATGTTAATGAGTCAATATTAATGAAAGTTAAAGGAAAGTTAAACTATCTAGGTGAGTGAATAGAACTCAATATGTCTGAGGAAGAAACCCTCATGTCACGTATGAATATAATGGAAATGGTATATCGTCTAACCAAGTGTCTGTTCAACAAAATATCGATAACCTTCAACGCCACGTTTAGAAACTACCGCACCGTCATTCGTCCGGAGGCCCTCTATGCAGCGGAGTGCTTTGCAATGAGCAAAAAGGCCTTATTGAGAAATGAAAATGAAATGGCGTATGACGTTCAATGCCGGGAGTGCCCGAGGACATGTTCGGCTTGCCAGGTGCAGGTCTTTCGATTTGACGCCCGTAGGCGAACTGCGCGTCATGATGAGGATGAAATGATGATGAAGACGACACATACACCCAGCCCGCGTGCCAGAGAAATTAACCAATGATGTTTAAAATTACCAAGCCTGTCGGGAATCGAATCCGGGACCCCTGTTACCAAAGGCCAGCACGCTAACAATTTAGCCATTCAGCCGGACGCCTTATCCAAAAACTTGAGATCATAGAAGGAAAAGCGGACAAAGTAAGCATCCAGAAAATATTTTGTTTTGCCTTAAAGGCAATCAGATTTTTATTTAATTCGATTCAAGGTCCGCCTCTGTGGTGTAGTGGTTAGTGTGATTAGCTGTCACCCCCGGAGGTCCGGGTTAGATTCCCGGCTCTGCCACGAAATTTGAAAAGTGGTACGAGAGATGGAGCGGGGTCCATCAGCCTCGGAAGGTCAGCTGAGTAGAAGTGGGTTTGATTCCCACCTCAGCCATCCTGAAAGTGGTTTTCCGTGGTTTCCCCACTTCTCCTCCAAGCAAATGCCGGGATGGTACCTAACTTAAGGTCACGGCCGCTTCCTACCCTCTTCCTTGTCTATCCCTTCCAATCTTTCCATCCCCCACAAGGCCCCTGTTCAGCACAGCGGGTGAGGTCGCCTGGGCGAGGTACTGGTCATTCCCCAGTTGTATCCCATACTCAATGTCTCACACTCCAGGACACTGCTCTTGAGGCGGTAGAGGTGGGATCCCTCGCTGAGTGCGAGGGAAAACCAACCATGGAGGGTAAACAGATTAAGAAAGAAAGAAAGAAGATTCAGTAATGTATTAAAAAGTTTAAGACATATACCGAGTGTTTCACCAGCACCTTATTTTTTTCGGAGGGAGGTAATCCAACTAACGCGTATATCATAGTCATCCGTTAAACATTAGTATCTGCTCCTTTATGGCATTAGTACAACTATACCGTGTCCGGCTTCATGGTTAAATGGTTATCGTGCTGGCCTTTCGTCACAGGGGTCCCGGGTTCGATTCCCAGCAGGGCCGGGAATTTTAACCATCATTGGTTAATTTCGCTGGCATAGGGGTTGGGTGTATGTATTGTCTTCATCATCATTTCATCTTCATCACGACTCGCGGGTCGCCTACGGACGTCAAATCAAAAGACCTGCACCTGGCGAGCCGAACATGTCCTCGGACACTCCCGGCACTAAAAACCATACGCCATTTCATTTCACAAATATACCGTGTATATAATGTTCGCGAATATGGGAGAAATCATTAGCGACAGTGTTATTTCTATTATTTAAACTATAATGAGTATGTAAAACGATCACAGCTGCGAATAACACTACTTTACGTTTGGGCAGGAAGTGTCTATAAGGACTATGGACTACAACGTGCTAGATATGCGCTACCGCTTGTGGTAGCTAAGGTGGCTAAATAACGTATGACGGCTATTATGTAGGTTCTATGCAGAGGCTGGCCCACTTTTCTTTTTCGATTAACGCCGTTTACAGTGACTGTAATGTAGCCACATATCATCCTGCTCCAAGGAGTGAATTCATATTTGGTACTGAAAAGGACCGTTTATATCCGATGTTACGTAGCCAGGTTGGACAACAACATGATGGTCTTTAGGTAGGAAGTAGGATATCCTGCATATTCAGTGTGACAAGTGTTCGAAATGCTGACTCCCTTTGTTTATGCAAACACGACGTTTTAAAGACATTCTTGAACGTTGTAACATATCAGGTGTAACAGCTATGCATGCCTCGGTGATCATTTGACGAAGGTGACCAGTACCTTGAGGCTCCTGTGCATGCACTGCCTGCTTTAAGTGACTCCACAGGAACAAGTCAAGTGGCCTTAGATCGGGTGATCTTGCGGGCCAGTGAATGGGTCCGCACCTTCCTGTCCATTTAATTGGATATGAAGGATGAAGATAGTTCCGGATGACTACTGATCCGTGAGGCGGAGCCCCGTTCTATTGCAACCACATTCGTAATCGTTTGCGCAGCGGCACGTTCTCCAGCAACTGTGGGAGTTAATTTTGAAGAAAATGAAGGAAACGTGGTCCCGTTAGATGTCCGTCGAAGAAATATGGACTGATGAGGTAGTCACCCAAGATTCCACACCAGATATTTACTCCCCACTGCACTTGAAACGGACCCTGTCTTATCCAATGGAGAATCTCCGCGCTCCAATAGTGCGTATTGTGCCGATTAACCTCGGCATTGTTGTGAAATCGCGATTTGTCTGAAAACAGGACTCTTGACAAAAAGAAGGCTGTATTATTGGTCACATTGTGTAATGTCCATTGACAAAAGTTTACTCTAGCATCGAAATCTCGTCCGTGGAGCTGCTGGTGTAACTGCAGATCGTGTGGGTGAAATTTATTGTTATGCAGTATATGCATGATTGATGACCGGCTGATGTTGGTCTTTTGTGCAACTTTCCGTGTACTAATATGTGGGTTATTATGGATAGCGTCCAAAACAATCTCTTCATTTCGACCAGACATTACAGGAGCATCTCTAACGGAAGTTACCCTTCCAAGCGTCCCAGTTGACCGCAATCTTCGTTCAAGGCTTCAGAACATATTGGTAGTCAGTAGTCGTCTGTCAGGAAAACGCTCGTGATAGATACTGGACTGCGTTCTGCCTTGTTTCCCCATAAATGAGCGACATATCAACGTACTCGTCACTAGAATACATCGTGAGTGAATGTGCTGTGATGTGACCTGGGAAGTGTGCGTAAACATTGTGCGTCCATTAAAATGGGGCACTAGCTGTCGGTCAACAAATTATGCATAAGGTTGGAAACGAACCGATGCATTACCGCTATTCAGACACCTTGTGTCACCAGCTCTTAATCGACTCAGCCACAAATACAACATACTGTACAAAACGCTCGCAAAATGATTATAATTTAAGCATGGCGGTTCGACATCGAAAGTTAATATCCGTGTCGAAGTCTTCAATAGTGCTTTACAGTCTTCATTTATTACGGAGCGCGTAGCATACATATTAATTCGACCTACTTTCCCCATAAATTAGTAACAACTCAACGTACTCTTCATAGGAATACATCGTGAGGAAATGAATAAGTGCTATGGTGTGACCTGGTAGGTGTGGATTATCATTAGCATGCGTTGGACTCGGGAGGTTGTTGGTTCGAATACCATGCTGGCTGTCCTGAAAATAGTTTTTCGCGGTTTCCCGATTTCAACATCAGGCAAATGCACTAGTAAAAGAGCAAGGCCAATTTTCTTCCCAATCCTTCCCCCAACCCATCCTTTAGGAAAAACGCCAAATCAGAGCGCATCCCCTAAAACCAATAGGACAAAGGATATTGATTACTATTGTATCCCCGCTAAAATGGAGCATTTACCGGTCGAGTTGGCCGTGCGGTTAGGGGGCGCGTGGCTGTGAACTTGCATCCGGGAGATAGTGGGTTCGAATTCCACTGTCGGCAGCCCTGAAGATGGTTTTCCGTGGTTTCCCATTATCACACCAGGAAAATGCTGGGAATGTACCTAAATTAATGCCATGGTCACTTCCTTCCCACTCCTAGCCCTTTCCTAACCCTTCGTCGCCATCAGACCTATCTGTGTCGGCGCGACGTAAAACCAACTGTAAAGAAAATGGAGCATATCTGTCATTCAAAAAATTGCCATATGCTAGATTCGAACCATTACGCTGCCGATACTCAAGCAACTTGTGGTCCAGCCCTTAACCGATTCACCACGAAGTCAACGTACATCATTCTAGCTAGATGTTTAGTATTTACGGATGGCCGTTCCACCTCGAAAGTTAATACCCGTGTCAACGTTTTCAATAATGTTTTACAGCGTTCATTTAACTTATTTACTATTACAGAACACGTGTCATAATCTATTAATTCGATCGTATTACGGGTATCTGTTTTATTTCAAGACGCGATAAATAACATGTTTGCGGAATGGTCCTTAGTATTTGGTGCGGAATTGTGCATAGTAGTTTTTCCTATGCTAGGTCCATGGATCAACATTTACAGTAATGACGCAAAGGTAGCAGAGAGCCTTATCGACCGCAAGAAGAAATTTTAAGTTACTTAGTGTTCATAAAACTAAATTATAAGGATCTTTAGGTTATACTCGTTATTTGGGGTGCCTATCTTCGACAAAATAAGGGGCTGGTGAACCACCCGGTATATATATATATATATGTGTGTGTCACCTCTTGCACCATATTTAGTTGAGTTGTGAATAATGTAGCATAGGTCTTTGTCGTGTTAGCATATTTGGCACTAAAAATCTCCATTCGTAAACATCTCTGTTATTATAGCCCGTAAGATAAAAATGCACGAAATATAAATGATTGGATATTAGCTTACATCATTTTTGTTACGCATAGTTTCCGGAGATACTTGACAGTTTTTGAGAAGTATAATTGTGACAATCATAAGACCTCTCCCTGACTTTGAACTCCCGCTTTACTTACTAACAGTAGTGCAATCTAACGGAAACGGCCTGAACTGTACCACATCAACGAAGTTTAATGTATCTTAACTAGATGTCTCCGCCGTTGTTTCTAAGCGCCACCTGGTGGAGTGTACTGTAATAAACGCGATCGGGGATGTTCATGTTTTAGAGTTCTATAACCTGACCACCTTCTGCTGTTTCTTGACTTTATAAGTCAGTCAGATTTCTGGCTTATGAGGTCATGTTCCACCCATCAGACAGTTTAATTACGTCCTTTTCTAGAACTGCCATACAGCCCCGTATATATAGCTTCGAGTTCGAATCTTAAAGTATGTCTTATTCTGAATGTTGAGACTGATACGCTAATCGAGGAGGGGCTAGCTTCGACGTAGAGGTTGCGTCATAAGGTGAAACAGAACTACCATTTAACTACGTGAATTTTTATTTACGTATGACAAAGGGAAGGTTCCAGCATTCCCCTTAACATGTAACGGTTAGGTCGATTTGCATCTCTCCTAATTTTATCGTAGGGTTTAGTTAGGGCAGTGCACAGACTTAATGTAGAACCCCTCATGGGGATTTTGTAAAATGTAAGGACACACGAGTGTGTACCCTCGTTTCCCTTATTCATTTTGTTTTCTGGTGACTAAGTTTTCAGTTTCTTAATGTTTCTACCCTGCTTTTTCGGACTTAAACCTTTTCTATCTCAGCCATCTAGTAGCATGGCTTATCCTTATGGGCCACATTCCCTACTAGGTTTTATCTTAAGTCTTGTACTGGGAGTGCTTGAGTGGGTTCATCCTCCATTCTATTTTTGTTCTCGTTCTTTCCATTAACCATTGTTTTCTTTTTCTTGGCCATGTACAGCAGTATGAGCTTCGGCTGCTGTATTTTCTGTATCTTTCGATCCGCTTTCGGGGGAACTCCCCTATGATGTAAGGGTAGCGAGTGTGAAAGCTGTTTAAGCTTTTAAGAGCAGAAAGTGGAATATAACTAGAGGTGCTTTTACTTGAAGTCATTAACGTACATTTTTTTAAAGCTAATGTAAGTTCTAGGCTCATCAGTGTACTGTAAAGTGTAAAATGTAAATTGTTGTTCAGGGTTCGATTTCCCTCGTGGTAACTTTGTTCTGGAAGCTTCTACTTCTTTCTGTTATGAACAAGTACTATTCTATATCCTCTCTGCTGAGGAACGTCTTGTGTAAAGACTGAAGTGTGGAGTAACTCTTCTAAGCTTATCTGTTATTTTCTATTGTTAAATCTCATCTTTTATTGTTATTGTTGTTTCCTAATTTTTCAAGAAAAGAAAAAAAGGAAACAGTCATTGCTAAACAAACTTGTCAAAATTTAATTTTTGTTTGATGCTTTGTCAAGCATTTTCCCCTCACGTTCCTTTCCTTCTGTGGTACACGAAAACAAAGTAACAGTAATCATACCGAATATCTCCGCTGTACGGTAGAAATGCGTGAAATGTAAAGGATCCGAAATTATATTTTGCACAGCTTGTATTTTTCAGTTTTTCGTTGCAGATAACGGAGATATTTACTGTTTCCAATGCATTCTAATCAATAAAGATATATACTCATGCACAACCCAGCTATAATGGAATTTAAATATCGAGTGTCGAGAAATTCTGTTCACCAGTTTTACAAGAATTGAACTGAACCTACTGTATGAGTTTTGTGTACCCAATCCGAGATAAAAGCAAATTAAGGAGCAAAAATCTGACGTAATAATAATAATAATAATAATAATAATAATAATAATAATAATAATGATGATGATGATGATGCTTGTTGTATTAAGGGACCTAGCATATAGGTCATCGGACCAATCTGAAGTGTATGGATACAATTATATAGATATAAAATAGTAGTACTTACCAGTCTGGTTCTTTTGGCTGAACGGTCAGCGTACTGGCATTCAGTTCAGATGGCTCTGGGTTCTATTCCCGGCCGGAGATTTTAACTGAATATGGTTAATGCTCCCGGCGCGGCTATTTGGGTGTTTGTGTTTTTCTTAATACACGTCTATTCTTCTACACTACTGACCACCATAGAAAGACGTAATAATTAATACATCTCTTCATATAGGATTGACTCAGGAAGGACATCCGGCCGTAAAACTGGGCCAAATCCTCGGCGTTTGCTGACCCCTAAAATTGGAAAAGTCCAAGAAGAAGAAGAAGAAGAAGAAGAAGAACAACAACTTACCGACAAGACTAATGATGATGCCGAAGGTAGTGAAATAGCTGTAGTCAACTTCGTTCCATTTGAACCGTTCTCGGACATAAAGATAGGATAATCCATCTTCGCCTGCAATTAAAATGAGAATCCACTCACTGGATATACGGACAGAGCGCACATCACATACATCAAACATACACACAGTAGTTCAATCATAAAATTTACAGACTGGTGAGCGCACATCACAGAGCTACAACTGGTGCACTGGGATTAAAGGATGATTTGCCCACTCATGGTCAACTGGAAGTTCATCAGTTGCGCTCAAGTATACTAATCGGAACGCAATACAGCAGTTACGCTCCATGGTCAAATTTGTTTATTTATGTCAGTCGAGCACGGTAAATTTCCGCGCGGCAGCATTTTCCTTCACCTTCATAGAAACTTACGACTTAACGTGTAGCAGTTTGCCATTATGGCATTTTAAACCGCATGTTTTATCATATACTCGCACCAGTAACTTGGTACTTGTCAAAATGTATAAAATAAATAATTGAAACAATTAATTTGTATATTTTTAGTAATAACTAATGCCTTCGAGGAAATGGAGTGTACTACCTGGGAACACAGCTCTTCAGTGTGATGTTTGCGTTTATTATATTTTGATTTGACTCTATAGCATTTTTCCATGCCATTCAATTTAATATACGTACTCGTTTGTGTTTGAATGACAGAATCTACAAAATTGAAAGTATGTGCACAGGTCTATAAAATACCTTAACGACGTTGTACAGAGTGCGCAAAAAGTTCATCTACCCCTACTCATTATTTATTTCTATTGTCAGATACCCATTGTTATCGACTTTGATTGTTGATAGCAATTGGTGCCAAGATATTGAAAGAATGGCTGATGCAGGTGATTGTGCGATTGATGAACGTTTTCTGGCCGCTGTGTGGATTCATGAGCGTAAAATTAGTGGGAAATCAATTTAAAAATATGAGGGACGATTTCGTTGCGCGGTTTATGAAAGCAGCACCGACAAAAAAGACGTTGTTAACATGGGAAAAGAAGGCCTCTTTAACGGGCAGTGTTCGCGACGCGCGGAGAAGTGGAAGAGCATCCACCAGACTTGAACTTTGTGCTTATTTAGTTTTTGTTTTACGTGTCCAGGATATCAATTTTACAGAGTTAGAGAAATCTGTGAGAATGCAAACTACATTACTGAATGGAAAGTGAGGACCAAAATTCAGCAGTCTTGATGGTCTTATCATTAGCAGAAATTAAATCGTTCATTCATAAACTTTCAGGCAGGTTTCTGCAGATTACCAGTTGTTGTGGATCCTGCAATTCACACACTCGCAAAGCTCGTCTTCAGTGATGTATCCACATTTCTTCAGATTCACCTTGCAACGGGACACTCCAGTTCTCAGCCTATTTAACGTCTTCCATGCAGCATACGGCAAATGATAGCCCGCTGCAGGTATCTCCTTAACATTCTCCCAATGCACTTCAGGTATCGAATCTCGCTACTGTTGGAGTCGATGTTTACTAGGTGATGATGAAATTGCCACTGTTGACTCCAGGAAGCTCTTTGTTGATATCAGCCTTGGAATTTGTTGTTTGTGTCTGTTAGGCGATGTCTCGGATCAGATTCCTGCTTCTCATTATTCTTCTTCTCCATTTCCGCATCTGTTCTTCTCCGAATATCCGATGGTGCTATTCCCATGATTTGATATAATTATTTTACAGATAGGAGTTGGTCTCAGACATCCTGTCACGATGCGTCCAGTCGCATTCGGAGCTATATCAATCTGTCTAACATGTGCGGAGTTCCACCAAACTGGTGCCGAGAATTCTGCCGCTGAGGAACACGATGCCAAGGCAGATGTATTGGCTCTGTACCCCAGGTGGAGCCAGTTAGTTTACGAATGATATTATTTTCACACGGGTACACAGAAGGAGCCTCCCCGAAAATCGTGATTGATATTATACTTCATTAAGAAATATGCAAAATCAAACGATCGGGCTTACCTTGGGCAACGTTAGGATTAATCCTAGCGGTAGATCCTTCCTCCACCAGGATCAATTTCCAAAACGGCTCTTTTTAAAGCACGCTCTTAAGACAACTTTTTGCTGACGTGCAAAAATCTATCAAACAACCTCCGGTCAAATCCATACGGAAATGTGCGTCAGAGTTGGGGATATCGGACTCAACTATTAGAAAACACATCAAAGTGGATCTGAAAATGAGGTGTGGCGTCCATTGAGTGTCAATGAATTCAGATGATGATTTGGAGAGAAGTGTTAATGCTTGTGGTCGGATGCTGCAACAATTCCAAACAATGGCTCAGAAAGCAGAAGTCACGTTAACTGTTGAATGCTCGATGTATCCTACCTCCCGTAATCGTAATATTTATTTTTGGGAAAATAAAATCCATTTTTTCAAAAAATCTAGCAAAACGCGTCTCACGTCATGATCTGGGCTGGAATGGCACAAACGCACCTGTTTGGCCCATAATTTTTTGATCGTTCTGTTATCAGAACAGTTAGCTCTAGATGATTAATGACTGCCTCATACCTCAGCTGCAAAATGCGGGAATCTCAGACGTTGTTTGGTTTCAACACGATGGGGCGCCGGCTAACTTCGCAGTGGCTGTTCGACAACGTCTGAAGGCAGTCTTTGGGAATCGCTGGATCGGTCGAGTATCGAACAATGATCCAGCTCCTCTTCCATGGCCACCGATAACGCACTCCGGAGTTACATCAAGGGACATGTGAGGAAGTAGCGCACATGTCAGACAGACTGATGATCTGAAAAATGCGGTGCGCGAAGCTTCCCAGGCAGTGACCCTAATGATGTTGCTTAATATGAGCATCAGAATATGGCGGCGTATTCAGCTGTGCAGAGACCATGGATGGACACATACGGATGTTTTAGAAATAAATAAATAAATAAATAAATAAATAAATAAATAAATAAATAAATAAATAAATAAATAAATAAATAAATAAATAAATAAATAAATAAATAAATAAATAAATAAATAAATAAATAAATAAATAAATAAATAAATAAATAAATAAATAAATAAATAAATAAATAAATAAATAAATAAATAAATAAATAATGAGTACATGTACTTTTATATGTCAGTTTGAGTTTAATTTAATTTAATATTGGGGTATACGGACTTTGTGCGCACCCGGTACGTTACATTTACTAAATTTTCCATAAAGTTCAAAATACTACTTGTAATTATAAGACAAAGTATGAATATTGTTTTCAACAAATAGCAAAATGTGATAAAAGTGTATCTTATTTATTATTTAGTAATATTTTTCTGATTTTTCTATCTACCAAAAATAATTTTAGACTAAATGGAAGCAGTATTCCATACTACAACGAACAGAGATATTCAACACTGTTACATGAACAGTAAGAAACTGGGAATTATACGTTTCCTAAAGTCGTGCAGTCTGTATTTGTTACATAACTTAGAGTACTCACAGTAGTGTATCCTCTAATTGCTGGAATATCCAAAAGAAGAGCTTTAGTCCAGCAGCTAATGTTGTTTCTTCCTTAGCACCACCCGGGTATCACGTGTAGTGTACTTTAAGGTTAAACCTACGGACGTGAATCAACGCCTCAGGTTAAATTCAAGAAACATCTAGGGTACTAGGTGAGAGTCTGATCCAAAAACAATTTAACGTGAATCAAACATGGTGCATTATGTGGTTCACTTCAAATCCAGACAAACTAGGCTTAACCCTGGATCGAGTTAACCGTCCTCCTGGTTTTAACCTACCCAGAAAAATCGTGACGTCATTAAATTGAATAAGAAACCAACATGGCAAATGCCAAAACTGGAAGCATAAATGAAAAGTAGAACCCTTACTGTGACTATGCAGACGTGCCCCAGACTCTCCAACATATCGCTATGGATTACCCACTCAGGAAGTTCAACTCTGGCACTACTACATCATGTGAATTAAGTCTCATTCTATATGTTTTAAGACTACTCAGATATGTATATAGTTGTAAATAAGTGTTATCATTATTTGTAAACGTGTATCCTTCTGCCATACGAAATACAGTAAATAATTACGTAACTAATCTACGTTTGTCTTTTATTAATATATTAGCGGTACATTAAACAAGTTCTATCATGAAAACAAGAATCTCCCTCAACATTCAATGTTGTTTTACATACCTCATTTGGTTCTGATTGTTCAAGTTTTACAACATTCTTGGAACTGAGATATCTCTTTTCTGTTCATCACTGAGTCTTTGATAAATATATTATTTCAAGTCAGATACGTTTCTTTTTTTCGCTTTATTCTCCGATTTGCATGTTTTTGTGTAGAGGGTAGAAAAATAACAGGCCTTACGCCATCCATTTTCTTGTAACATAAAACGTTGTTACAAGGTAGCCAACATATCATAAATATCCTGCTCGCATAACAAGTGCCCATATAATCATGACAATCTTTTTCAGAGATGTAGAAGGACTTGTACAACGTTGTTACACGAAAATCTCATTTTTACAAATTGTATGGCTCACACCTCTGTTATGGCCACGTTTCAAATAAAGCTTTAGATGCTATGAAAGTTTGTAAGCAAATTATCGTCGAAGTCTGCGAATTTTGAACCGAATGGCTCGATGCTAATCAGTTCAACAAAGACATCTCTAACTTCTGCAGAATCAAAGGATGTCAAACCAAATGTCCACTGTAACTGTAACCGAGCGCAAATGACGTGCTTACAATGAAATGGTTCGCGTAAAACTGATGACTTTTTAATTCTTTCGAGCGCAAAAGATGGACATCCCGTCGACTCTACTAGGTATTACAAGTTCTAAATGTTTGAAACTCAACAACGTGTTTTTAATCATAAGGCTGGTTTACATGGATCGAGGAGACCAAGTAACTTAAACGGGAAGAAGACTTTTTTTATAATTTGCTTTACGTCGCACCGACACAGATACGTCTTACGGCGGTGAAGGAAGAAGACGATTTGAAAAATACAGTGAATATTCCCCTAGCGGACACTTCTGAACAGCGGACATTTTTTAATTCTCCAGTAGAAATTCATGGGCAAGTATGAAGGAAAAAATGCTTCTCAATAACGGACGCAGACACAACAAAGTAAATGTTATTGGACAACATCTTCTGCACATATAGAAGGAATGCTATAATTCCATCTTTCAAATACAACATTTATTCAGTGAAGAATAACATGACAAAAATTAGTAGAACATGTTTCGTCCAAACACAGGACATCCTCAGGTGCTAGATATGTAGGGACTGAAACATAATTCATTTCAACTTACATGGTTAAGAGATGGAAATCATGTCCTCCCTGTTGAATATCAAGCAATGGCCAATTAGGTTACTAAATGGAATTTACAATCAACAAAGTTCACTAATATTTTAAAATATCTACGTAGTCATTAGGTTACTAAGTGGAATTTACAATCAACAAAGTTCACTAATATTTTAAAATATCTACGTAGTCATTAGGTTACTAAGTGGAATTTACAATCAACAAAGTTCACTAATATTTTAAAATATCTACGTAGTCATTAGGTTACTAAGTGGAATTTACAATCAACAAAGTTCACTAATATTTTAAAATATCTACGTAGTCATTAGATAACTAAGAGGAATTTAATAATGTTATTTGCTTTACGTCCCACTAACTAATTCTACGGTTTTCGGAGAGTCCGAGGTGCCGGAATTTATCCTCGCAGGAGTTCTTTTACGTGCCAGTAAATCTACCGAAATGAAATTTGCAATCAACAGTATTTACTGATAGATTAAAATATCTACCTAGACGACTACATCCGTGGGCATGTATAGGAAAAGTGCTTCTCAATACTAGACATCTTCAATAACGGACGTTGTGGGGGATGGCAAGTTTGAAAGGGATAGGTAAGGAAGGAAGGAAGGAAGGAAGGAAGGAAGGAAGGAAGGAAGGAAGGAAGGAAGGAAGGAAGGAAGGAAGGAAGGAAGCGGACGTAGTCTGAAGTTAGGTACCATGGGCATTTGCCTGTAGTAGTCGGAAATCTTGGAAAACCACTTCGAGGATGGCTGAGGCGGGAATCGAATCCCTCTCTACTCAGTTGACCTCCCGAGGATGAGTGAACCCCGTTCCAGTTCTCGTACCACTTTTCAAATTTCGTCGCATAGCCGGGAATGGAATTCGAGCACTACACCACAGAGGCGGACATTGTTTGTCTAAACTTGAAAAAATGTTAAATACCTACTTAAATAACTCTCACTACCTGAACACTTGATTCCTGTTACGTGTTAAAGAAAGTAGAAGGGTTACTCGACCCATGTAAAACAGCCTCGAGAGATAAGAACCATTTCTGCACATGTAGATAAAACTTGATAAAGGTAAGCTCAGGGGATCCTACCTCTGCCTGCACCAATAATGAGAACATTGGCAAGGATGACCATGACGAGCCGTGATCTGCGACTGTTCTCTCGCTTCTTTGTCAACACCGCTAGAGTATCCAGCAAAGAGCGAGGGTTGAACAGGTCGCACAGGAAGCCAACATCAGCAGGACGAGGAATAGTCGGCCTGGACTCCTTCAAACCTAGGGCGCCGTACAGGAAACCGACGAGGAATATCAAGCCCGTCAGTGCGAATATACCCAAGAAGCCAAGGGGCTTAAGTAAGGTACCACTCAGAGTGTTGGCTATAGGGCTCGTGATAGTAAGCTGGAACATTTAAAGAGACACCAGATACAGTTTTCGTACATGTACAGGAATACATAAGAGTACCAGTCAGGGACGTGCCAGCTGGAACGTCCAGACTGATCTATGAGGGTAATTCTAAAAATAAGTTCTGCAGGTCTCTCATTTATGAAATCAAATACAGAGTTAATAGGAAGACATGTATGCGTTTTGCTTTTATACATATTTTTCATGAAAATTGAAATACTTTTCATGTGCCTTCACGAGTTTTTGAAGTCCACACTAATAAAACTCCGTGTCCTGTGCCAGGACAAAAGCACAAAGAGCGTGTTAATTGTAGATAGAACGATATCCAGACACCGCCTTCTTCAAAGCTGGGAACAAGTGTACTTCACTGGTTGCGAGATCGGTACTGTAGGGCTCATGCATGATCCATGCATACCCAACCGAACCTTTCCAGAATAGTTGCTGTTGGGGATGTGGTATCTCACGTTACCTGCAGAAGCACAACACCAGACCAGGCATAAAACGTCCCATCACGAAGGAAGTTGAGCACAAACTCATGCCTGGACCGTGCACCTCCACAGGTCGCGTCTGGATTTCTTTATCACTCGTGTCACGTGCCCATTCCTAAGGTGCAACCGACCTGATATCCTCTTTCGTCCACGTCTGAAACACACTTCCGTCAGCTGTCGTGGCGCATGCAGCTATGGTGCGGACACGCACTCGAATGTCGTCGCTTGCTTCAGCTTACTGTTTTGCATTACGGCACGGGCTCTTGCAATCACATGATATGTAGTGACACATACGAATGTCCCTGAATGCAGAGAGTATGATTTTCGCCTACACACCTTACTTCCGAACATATAAGTACGCAAAACTTATTTTCGGAATTACCCTCGTAGAATACAGTATATGGCTGGTCAGTATGAACACAGTGAAGAATAGGAAAACACCGCTGATGTAGGTGCCAAGTGGAAATCTCAGACTGATCTAGAATATAAGGATTGTTAGTATGAACACAGGACAGTACAATATAGAAGAATACCTCTTAGAAAACTGCCAATTGGACATCAAAGATTGATCGAGATCATAAGACTGGTCAGTATGAACATAGTAAAGAGCAGGGGGAGAGCTGCCAACTGAAACTTTCAGAATGATCTACAGTACTCAAACAAGATTTGCATATTCTGCTTTAGTGCACTTTTTATTTTGCTATATGATTGATCGTACACATTATAGATTACGTAGGGTGTATACAAACAAAAGTACTTTGAAGTGAGCTAAGCAAAAGTAACAGAACCGCAAGGAAATAGTGAAGTTGGTAGTGTGGATTTTTGAACGCAAACATCATTTTTCACAGGGTGGTTTATCAATACAATGTATAGCTACATCAGACCCTGAGGTATGCTTCAACACGACGAGGCATATTCAGCGCCAAAGAATCCAACTTGTTTTCGGGCAGAAAAACCCCACTCACGGATAGCAGATTCAATCAGCTACTGAAAGTTAGCCGAAGTAATGGGAAGTTGCTCTATTCTGTCCATTCCATGCATGTTCCACGTAGATAACATCTGCGGAATATACTGGCAACATTATTCGCTGTATGTCATTCATCTCAAGGAACTGATTGACTACGCTGGCTCGATGGGCACGAGAATTACCATTAATTAGTGTAAAGCCATCGCCCACAGTAACAGAAAATCCTGTAGCTACAGGCTGGAGTATGTTGTCTCTGTATAGCAGACCACTCGCGTACGTCGACCAAACATGATCCCATCCCGAAACATGACGAAACACCTTTGCTGCTGATGACGCCTGCGTTGAAGATCTTGTTCCACCTCTCACCGGATCGTCTTCGGACTCCATTGCATGAGTGCAAAATTATTGTGACCTTATAAGAAAAGAGTACACGCTTCTACTGTTCCTGATACCATGGCCTGTGAGTTGTTGCTCACCTCCCGTGAGCTACCGTGTGTTGTGGTTTAAGAGGTGTTCTTGGCACGGGCCTCCTTGATATGAATACTCCGTCGTGCAACAGATTTCTCACTATCTTATCTGACATATGCTCTCCGGTGGCCGTCCGAAGATCCTGGCGGAGAAAGTAGGCAGCAGCAGTCGGTTCATGACGTGCTGAAAGCAACAAATGCCGATCCTCCCTGCGAGTTGTTTTGTGTGGACATTCTTCCGCTTGTGGATCAGCAACCGTTCGAGTCCTCCTGAGCTTTCTCTAAGCTCTGGACACATCACTCCGACTTACTCCAACACGAGTGGTGACATCCACTTGTCACTACCCCTCTTACAGCATTATAACTATTAGAATGTGGTCAGTAGCAGATACAGATACTCTTGTTATGGTCACCTTCGTTCTACAAATGATTTCGATACACCAGTGACCTTACAAGTGTTGTTGACATGACCGATACAACATATCCGTCCTATTACACCTCATCTATGTTTTACGTCCGTATGTGCCTCAGACATTGGCATACAGACCATACTATAAACATGTTTGAGGTGCCGTGATATATACCGCCCAAAATAGTAATATGCAACTATTTTTAGCGTTATAGCATAAACAATATTAGTCAGTACGAAAACAGTGGAGAGCAGAAGAATATCGCTCATAGAGGTGCCAACTAGAACTCGCAGACTGATCTAGAATATAAGACTTGTTAGTATGAACACAACATATTTGTCAGCTTGAACTCACAGACCGACCTAGAGTATAAGACTTGTCAATATGATCTCAGTAGTGTGTCGAACAATGCCTCTCAGAGAGTTGCCAACTGGAACTCCCACTAATCTAGAACATAAGACTTATCAGTATGAACACAGTAGATTGCAGTACGCAGACTGATCTAGAATATAAGACTGTTCTGTATGAACACAGTAGAGCGCAGAAGAATTGCCGATTGGAACATCCAGATTGAACTGCAACATTCGCCTGCCAGTGAGGACACACGGATATGACAACAGCACTTCCAGACAAACTTGCAATACATTCAGTATGTAAATAATACAAAAAATGGAGAAGTGATGGAAAGGATGACACTCGGTTTATTTCTGGGATTTTAATTCAACGTAGCCACAATCATACTATTTACGGTCTTGGAGGGAGCTGTATACGAAATAAGGTGAAATACTATAACGCACTGTCTAACTGTCGAGCACAAGGGATCATCATCGTGACTATATGTAAATAAAGTTGAATGATCCCGGGTTCATATTTTTTGAGATATGGTGCGTTAGATGAGCCTGGAGTTATTTACACTTACTTGTTCCAGAATGTTCGTACATCTTCTTCATCTGATCTTCATCCGACTGACCCCGACACTATTACATTGGCGTCCGCCTGGTGGTCAAGGCGTCAAGTCTAAATGGTCTGACGCCGTGGTCAGCCGGTTCGAGTCCTGTTGGTCTAAAACATTTTCGCCATCAGAATGCTGGCCGGCAGGGTGGGAGAGGTAGGGGTATACAATGTCTAATCACAATATTGCGTACCAAGAGCCTGGATTAAATTCCAAACCGCCAGTGTCCATATGGAGAGAGTAGTACTATGCCATATTTAGTATTAAGATTGCCAACAGTGAGTTGTAGATCTATACGTCCTTGATATATCAAATTGCCACATTATATGCTCTTTTAAAGTATATAATTGAGACAGCCTGTTTCCTTTTAAGTGAGATCTCTCTCATCGTTACCTAATCACAAAATGTAAAACTAAATTAAAATTTGATGTACTTCTAATGCACTATTAGCGCCTCATTAGTTTGCTATAGGAATTGAAGCCATGATTATAACTGTCTTCATAAATGCTCCTCACTGTGCTGTCCTTAATATTTTCTAATAGCCTCATCTCACCTCTTTTTTGGTGGAGATAGTTCTTACTCACTTTGTCTTGAAGGTTACTGTTACTCTGCAGATGGAAGTCTCATACTGTTTGAGCAGCCATCTTCACGTGCAGGCCCTTCCTCTCCTTGAAAATCAGTACATCTGTCCACCGTAACGTCTCCCCCTGTGAGTTGGGGTTGTAGAATGTCGCCCACGGTATCCCCTATCTGTCGCAAGGGATGACTAAAAGAAGCCTAGCGATCTCTCAACCTTAGAGCGTGGTTTGAACACCGCGGGGCCGTTAGCTGAGTCCTGATATTTCTTCCATTTATTTTGCCAGGCTCCTCACTTTCATCTACCCTATCCGCCTTCTCTTGGTCAACTTTTGTTCTTTTCCGACCCGACAGTATTAGATGTCGAGGCCTAGGTATTCTTTAATTTTCAACACCTTCGTGGCCCTTGTCTTTCTTTAGCCGATATCTTAATTTTTGAAGTGTCGGGTCCCCTTCAATTTTTCCCTCTGATTGTTCATACAGGAGTTGTATTTCTTCTTAAAACAATAATCACCACCACCAGTGTAACGTCATGTATTTCTGTGTCATCCCTATTATATTTCGTCATTACTATGACTACATAACATATTCGCGAACTCGATATCCTCGACTCCGATTGCGTGTCCATATTGAACATGTCGCAACTTTGTCTCTAATATTTTGACCTTCATGGGATTAATTATCCTCAATGTACATTGCGTGTTTCTGTGGTGGTTGGTAGTGTGTTGTGTTGTTTGAATTTAAAGAGGAGAGTGTTAGGACAAACACAAATAACCAGTCTCCGAGGCAGAAGAATTAATCACACGCGATTAAAATCCCTGACGCGGCTGGGAATTGAACCCGTGACCCTCTGTACCGAAGACTAATTCAGCCAAGGAGTCGAATCCAAGAGACGCAGAAATATTGCAGCTATATTTGTCAGTGCAGATACAACAACCCACCGTCTAATGGCGCTAGCAGGCAACTGGCGAGTTTTGCATGGAAGAGTCCAGGCCACTCTTTTTTGTGATGAACGATCTACTGTATATTCTAAGAATGCTTTCGTGCGATTCAGAATGTTCGAGTTTAAGGGTATCCTTCGTCAGAATAACGTATAATTTTAATAATATTCAAAATATTCCTACACTGAGTTAACAGGGTGCATGATTAACCACTTCTTAAGTTTATATTTAGACACAAGGGCAATTTATTAAACATTTTAATTCTACATTGAAATGGCTTGAACCTATTGTTTGTAGACGATGACCAGGTACATCATCTTGGCTGAAATGAAATGGCGTACGGCTTTTAGTCCCAGGAGTGTCCGAGGACAAGTTCGGTTCGCCAGATGCAGGTCATTTGGTTTGACTCTCGTAGGCGACCTGCGCGTCGTAATGAAGATGAAATGATGATGAAGACGACACTTGCACCCAGCCCCGTGCCAGTGGAATTAACCAATCGAACCCGGGACCCCTGTGACCAAAGGCCAGCACGCTAACAATTTAGCCATAGAGCTGAGCTCATCTTGGTTAAGTGATTGGTATCATTTTATTAGCCGGGCTGAGTGGCTCAGACGGTTGAGGCGCTGGCCTTGTGAACCCAACTTGGCAGGTTCGATCCTGGTTCAGACCGATGGTATTTTAAGGTGCTAAAATGCATCAGCCTCGTGTCGTTAGATTTACTCACACGTAAAGGAACTCCTGCGGGACTAAATTTTGGCACCTCGGCTTCTCCAAAATCCATTAAAAGTAATTAGTGCGACATAGAGTTATTATTATTATTATTATTATTATTATTATTATTATTATTATTATTATTATTATTGCAGAAATAGTGTATTCGATAAGTAGGCTAAGTCTTTTGTTATTCATTTTTCCGAATGGTTTAAAATTTGAATTCGTCCCAGTGTCATTGTAATAGTAAGTTTAGACATTTTTAAATATATTACCGAGTTTGGTTTGGGGTAATGTATTCCATTTTTGAATTTTGGGCCCTAAGATTTTTCCTTATGATTTTCCTTTCTTAAATCCCAATTCTTCCTTTGGGATTGTATGATGTAAATCGAGCGTTTCTGATACATAAAGAGCTTCAGGTTTTATCGCTGTTAAGTAATTACGAATTTTATAGTTCCAGGACAAGCATTTCTTGTTATAAACATTCTTATTAAAAATCACTTCTGAGTTTGACTTTTTCGGTTTATCCATTTAGATAAGGAAGTGCATTATAGTATACATGGTGTTCCCAAGCATGTGGGAAGTAACAACACAAACATTCCGTATGAACGAATGTCCTACGTTCGATCTTGTAAGAGCTACCGGCTTTCCAACTTTTTACGGGAACAGCCTTACGTGGCACGTCCCATGTCGAGTAGCTGTCCCCATGTCGATGTACCAGCAGGGATACTGCATTCTAATGCAAGAAGTGCTCAGAATGACCACCAAGCGTCTGAGTGCACGCCCTAGCACACCACTTCATTGATTGTCGGACACGTTCATACACTCCAGGCAGTGCGCGTATTCGACTTAATCCTAAATATTCCAGGTAATAACTAAATCAGGCGTACAATTGTCTCGAGTCATTTTAACATTTATCAATAGCTTACTTTAAGAGCTTTGTTGAATTCACATAACTTGCAACTACAATATTGCTTCATCTGTGACTGTACGAGGAAAACTTCCACTGTTCGATGCTTTGGGACCAACAACGTTATTTTTTACTGGTCCATCTTCTTCTTCTTATTCTTCTTATTCTTCTTCTTCGGAACAGGTTGGTTTATCACAGACGGCCACTAGCACCGTAATACATCCTGATACACCAGAAAACATTATTTGAAAATCTGTTTCTGTAGTCAATCTAACTACAACATGGCTGCAAGCGTCCGGTTCTGAGGCCTTCGGTTCAGTAGGTCCCGAAATCGATTTACAGCAGGGTCAGATTAAGTCCTCTGACTGGGGGACTGTTGTACCTCTCAGGACATACAGTAGATGTCACTCACCGCTGTCAGTACTAATTTTTATTTCCTTGAGTGAAGAAAATCCTTGCTGCAGCCAAGCCCATACTCCACGGACTGCTTAATATGCATAACCGGTTAAACCAGGCCCTTTGCTAACAGCCATGTCGTTCTCCTTCCACCGCTTATCCCGCACTATGGCGGGTTTCCAGATGTGAACTGTGCCACACATATGTGGATGTGGTCGTGTTTTACAGCCACACGCCCTTCCTGACACCAACACAATATGGAGTGATGTATCCACTGTTGTGCGTTTTTCGGTGATCGATAATGTTGTGTGATATGCGTGTAAATACTAGGAGGAGGAGTGTGTTGAGACAAGCACAAACACCGAATCCCCCAGTCAGAGGACTTAACCTGACCCTGCTGTAAATCGACTCCGAGACCCATTGGACCGACAGTCTCGGAACCGGACGCTAGCAGCCATGTTGTTGTTACATTGACTACAGAAACAGATTTTCAAATAATATTTTCTGGTGTATCAGGATGTATTGCGGTGTTAGTGGCCGTCTGTGATAAACCAACCTGTTCCGAAGGAGAAGAATAAGAATAAGAAAACAGGAATTAGTAGCTTAGGCAGTAGAATGTTGGCTTTATGAGCTTAATAAGGGGATCGATCCCGGCCACAGAAGGATTGACATCATTACTTTCAAGAATAAGAAGAGAGGTTACATCATCGACCCCACAATTCGCTTTGAAAACAATAAGTCGCAGCCCTCAGATGTTAACCTAGAGAAAAGGAATATTTACTTACCAACAATTCCTTACTACAGGGAGAAATACCAGATAGAGGAAATCGACATAGTAGGTCTGATGACTGGAGCAAGGGGAACGATTCCCGCTTTTGCCGCTAATTTCTGGAAACAGATGTCTCTGCCAGTTACTGTACAGCGTTACGGGAGATTGCCATCATAGCCTTAAGGGGCTCACTGATAATTCTAAGAAATCACTGTTACAATTAGGTTACCTTCAACATTTATTAAGTACAGTACATCTATTTATCTTCTAAAAATAAATGTAAAAGTATACTTTGTCGTAAGGCAGCCTCTGCATGAGAGGAAGTATTTCATAAAATAAAATAAAGTGCTAAAATACACCAGCCTCGTAAATGAACCCCTGAGGGAGAAAATTCCTGCACTTCGATGTATCCATAAACCATACAAGTTACTAGTGGGTCGTAGAATATTTATTATCTATTATCTATTATCTATTATCTATTATCTATTATCTATTATCTATTATCTATTATCTATTATCTATTATCTATTATCTATTATCTATTATCTATATATTTAAAATACTAGGCTGATTTTTGTAGTTTTCAGAGAGCAGATGAACCGATTGACATCGTAAAGCATTCTGACGAAAGCTTTGCAGAGTGACTTTAAAAGTATAAAAAATTACTGCCGTATATTTTTAAATTATAAAGATAAATGTAGGATTCCGATTTGCCAAAGCGCTCGCCAGGACTTCAAGGCCTCTGGACTGCAAAAGCGCTGAGCGCTGTGACATATGAGAAGGGAGGTGGATGTGCGCAAGCACGCATGCACAGTCGGACATCTTCCTGGTCAGCTGTTCCAGTCTATATTATGTTTCATAGAGTCGCTTAGTCGAGACCTTGCTAGCTTGATGTGATGCCGGAGAGGTGTAAAAGTCCTTTCCTCCATATAGTAATTTTAACACTAAGGCTGTGAACTTCTCCCACTTCGCTAATTAGCAAAGAGGGTCGATCCTCCGTGTCATAATTTACTGTCATGGAAACACGAAAGATTTTACCTTTACTACGAGCAAACTGCTACTGTGCCAATTTTCAATTCTGATTTGACCGGCATTGTGTTCATAGCAAACCAGGAGACCACTGCACTGTACATTCAAAATAGGCAGAGCGCTATAATCCCTCGAGATGATTTAAGTCCCTCAGATAAAATACTTCCATTTCCTTTTAAGTGGCACCAATTTCCAATTTATTTGGCATTTTGTATCACGACCAATAAAGCTCAAAGGGGAAACACTGGAATGTGCAAATTTCAATTTACCTCAGCCAGTTTTCAGCCATGGAATATGTTGCAATGTCAAGAGTGGGAACTTTTGACGTTCTTAAAGTTGCAATGCTGCCAAAATGTAATTGTACAAAGAATGCCATATATAGAAAATTTTCACTAAATATTTACCTCATTTATCTTCATATTTTGACGGGTTTCGGCTAATTATTATTAAGAAGTATATCACGATAATGAGAAATGAAAAAGAACGATTTACGAAAGAATTGTGCTTACTTCGTAAAGTGCATAGGAGGAAAACTCACCAACAAATTAATGACACCAAGACGGAATGTTCGTTCCTCGTCGGTGGTTATGTCAGAGATGTAGCTCATAGTTCCCATGAACATCACCATGCCGCCTCCGGTGATGGAAGAGAAGAGAGATTCTACAACCCCAGCGGCCTCCAACGGCCACTCGTAGAAGATCCAGCACAGGCTAAGGCCGATACAAGTTATGACCTGGCCGATTATGGGTGCAACTATGCATGGCTTGCGTCGAGCACGTCGGTCACTCCATGAGCCCACGAACAGGATTAGAAGCGCTGCATGAGGAAAGAACATCTTAGTTTTAGAATTCTATGTGAAGATACGAGTATGCAAGCAGATATAGCTAAAGAAAGTTTTTTGCTATGGGGCTTTACGTCGCACCGACACAGATAGGTCTTATGGCGACGATGGGATAGGAAAGGCCTAGGAGTTGGAAGGAAGCGGCCGTGGCCTTAATTAAGGTACAGCCCCAGCATTTGCCTGGTGTGAAAATGGGAAACCACGGAAAACCATCTTCAGGGCTGCCGATAGTGGGATTCGAACCTACTATCTCCCGGATGCAAGCTCACAGCCGCGCGCCTCTACGCGCACGGCCAACTCACCCGGTGCTAACGAAAGTAACAAAATATTGGTTAAGATTAAAGAGGGGAAAACGGGAGGGAAATACTAAGTTTAGTATACCAACATCAGATGAAACATTTACACGAAGAGTACTGGGCAACCAAGGTGAAAAGGATTCTAGATAGAAAAGGAATAGGAGAGGCTTGTGATAAAGAGATGCAGAACGAAGTAAGAAAGTAACTACTAGAGTGAAAGACATTGAGAAACAGATGATTATGTCAGAATCTAGAACTAAAAGAACATTACGGGAATTCTGTCAAATTAGCAAAACAACTGTCCATAAAGAAAGCCTTACAAATAGAGAAATAAGAGGTATACTGTGGTGGACAATGGGTATCTATAAGATTATGGATCTAAGAGAGACGAAGACAATTATTGCTATTTGTTATGTGGAGAATTAATGGAGGGGGCACACTTGTTGAGATTATGAAGGGAAACAGAATCACCTTAGGATCAAATACCTGGGTAGTGGCTGTAAAGTAAAAATAGAAAGAGAGAATGTATTTTATACAATTTGTTAAACAAAGAATGGATCGCACCGAATAAGACAGCAAAATTCTTCGAGATACTAAAATTATGTGTCAAAAAGGAATCAAAGAAACCAAGCACAAAGTTAATTTTTAGTTTTATGGTTGTATTGCTGTTGTCATTTCTTTAAGATAACTATGTGTTAATTGCATGTGAACATGCTTAGGTTACTATGTATTAAAATTTTCCTTTCTCAGCTGCTGGAGTTCCGCAGCTGTAGGCTGAGAGGATTCAATCATTCAGTCACTCATTCATTAACGAAAGTTCTGTCCCCTGTTGGTGGCTATCCGTGGTTGGGAGAGAGGATTGTTCATACACTCATGAAATCCAATCCAATCAGACAATTAATTAATTAATTCATTCATACATACAGTCATTCAGTTGAATCATAACGTCTATTATAATATGTTAAGGATAACACTGTTCCGACTCATGACATAGAGACACTAACACGAATTACTAGGGGGTAAGATACATGTGTTTGTCTGTCCAGGTTATCCTGCTACGGTAATGGAGTAGACCGTACAGCCAGCGTCTCAACGCCGAGTGTTGGGCGGCGGGAAATAACCTAACACCCTAAAGGGGCCAACATCTTAGGGTGGATGAGCTCCTTTAGGTGGGTAATGGTCCCTCAGTGGAGGAAATGCCACTCTATCCCATTCGGTAGCGGCTGTATCCCATGTTAGGGGCGGCTATCAACAGCGTCTGTTTCCCAGGTTAGGGGCGGCTGAATAGTAACCAGAGAAGGCAACGGGAAACCATTCTGGTATATTTTTCCCCAGGATATCATTATGGAGAGAGTTAATGAAATAATGGCCCCAAGTCCCGGGCAGACCTTTAGTGGGCAGGGGGTGCGAAGAATCTCCTGGCTCAAAGACATGAAGTCCAACACAAGATTAGCAACATGGAATGTAAGAAGTTTGTTCATGGCTGGCAAACTTGATAAAATGGTTAAATAAATGGCGAGGTTAAAAATTTCTATTCTTGGGATAAGTGAACTGAGATGGTCAGGTAAAGGTACCTGTCAAAGAGAAGATGGAAATCTATACTATTCTGGCAGTCCCGAAATTGATAGAAGTCACAGAAATGGTGTAGCAATATTTGTGAAATATGTCACCAATTTTGTCCCAATATCAGACAGACTCATGCTTTTACAACTACATGGACAACACTTCAAGATCAATATAATACAAGTATATGCTCCAACAGCAGATAAAAAGTATGACGCTGAGGTGGAAAGATTCTATGAAAGCTTGCAAAACATTCTGGAATCAACAAAAAATGATAGCATAACCATAGTAACGGGAGATTTCAATGCTAAGATCGGCAAAGGCCGACGAGGAAATTTGGTAGGAAATTGGGGACTCGGGGAATCTAATGGACGCGGGGATAGGTTATACGAATTTTGTCAAGAAGATGAAATGGTTATTACAAACACATGGTATCAACTTCCGGATCGTCGATTATACACTTGGGTTTCACCTAGTGACAATGAACATCATGTTCCTATCACGAACCAAATTGATTATATCCTCATAAATAAGAGGTTCAGAAACTTCATTAAAAGAGTTATTACATACCCAGGAGCAATTATAGGTTCTGATCATAATCCACTAATTGCTGATGTACAACTAAAATTGAAACTTTTACAGAAATTAAAACATTCCAACCGAATTGACCAAAGAAAATCGGTAAACAGTGAAATAAAACAAGACGTTGCGAAAGTAATTAATGAAGAGCTAAGACAAGTATCATTGAATAGTCAACAGGTGGAAAACCAGTGGGAGGAAGTAAAATAAGCTATTGCATGGATGCCTGCCGTGCAAAATATCCCACAAGAAAAGGTATGAGGAGGTAGAAGCCCCACTGCCTTTAGATTGCGTCTGTCCTAGTCGACCATTTACTGTGACCGGAATCGACTTCGCAGGCCCACTCTATGTCAAGTCCGAGAACACGACCAAGAAGGTTTACATCGTTCTGTTCACGTGTGCAACTGTGAGAGCTATACACCTGGAACTCTCAACGGACTTAACAACCGACAGATTCTTAATGGCCTTTCAACGCTTCGTAGGACGACGAGGTGTCCCACACACTATATATACCGACAATGCACAAACATTCCAAGCAGCGAACAGAGAACTCCAACTCTCAGACGTGCTCAACAGTCCGAAGACTCATGAATATATGGCACATCACAATGTGACGTGGAAGTTTATAGCTCCACGGGCGGCTTGGTGGGAAGGATGGTGGGAGAGAATGATTGGCTCCACTAAGCGCTGCCTTAGAAAGGTTCTAGGTCGCTCACAGGTCGATGAAGAAGGTCTCCGCACAGTTCTAATCAGCATTGAAGCCACCCTGAATTCACGTCCCATTGTTCAAGACGAAAGTAACTCTGAAGTGTTAACACCCTCACATTTCCTCAACGGCGAGAAACTCACAACAATTCCAGTTGGACCTGAGCCAGTAAATAAGAAAGACCTTGCAAGGGAATTTCGCACGAAGATGAAAATGGTTGAAGACTTTTGGCGAAGGTGGAGAAAGGAATACCTCCTTCAGCTGCGGAACTACCATGAGGTCAAGTCTCCAACTGGTAAACATCCGAGACTTCGAGTAGGAGATGTTGCCCTCTTACAAGAAGACGTCCTGCCTAGCTATATGTGGAAAAGAGCCCGAGTCGACGAAGTCCTTCAAGGAAGAGACGGCCGAGTGAGGACAGCCATCCTGCGTCTGCCGGATGGTTCAAGAATCAGCCGACCGGTGCAACTGGTGATTCCTCTCGAAATCGACCAGGGTGGGGAGGATGTTGAGGTTTGAATGTACAAGCAAACGACACCTACCGGACAGACTAGTAACTAAGTGTAATTTTACGCTTGTAGATTCCCTTTTGTTTTGTAAGTAGTAGTAATGAAGTGTTGTAAGAAAGACGTAGTTATCTTTTGCACGTTACAACTCAACAACAATAAGGCTCAATACCTTCAGATACATCGTCAAATTAGAAGAGAAATTAGGACGGCGGAACAAAATTGGGTGATTGAAAAATGCAGAAACATTGAATATTTGGAAGAAAAATATGATACCTTCAATATGCACAAAATTATAAAAGAAGTAACTGGAACGTTCAGAAAAAAGGTGCCTCTTGTTCTAAAAGATAATTTAAGGAAACCTATTATAAATCATCTTCACAAAATTAAGATATGGGAAGAATATGTAGAAGAACTCTTCTATGATATTCGACCGACATAAAATGAAAATGTGAATGCTCAAATGGATCGAGCATTTTGAAATCGGAAGTAATTCATGCGATAGGCCAATTAAAAGATAGGAAAGCTTTAGGCCCAGATGAAATTCCAGCTGAAGTTATGAAACTTACAATGAAGAACAAAATAAGATAGTGGACCTTTTTAATAACATCTATAACTCCGGAAAATTACCTCAAGGTTGGCTAACCTCTACTTTCATTCCCCTTCCGAAGAAAACAACCTCAAAAATGTGTTGAATATCGTCTCATTAGCCTAATGAGCCATTTGTTAAAATATTTCTTAAAAGTTTGCCATGCTCGAATAAGAAAGAAATATGAGGAAAACCGGGATATACCGTACCCAGTTTGGATTTCGGAATGGATATGGAACTCGTGAAGCTATTTTCAGGTGAACGACTCTTCTTCAAGAATATTGGGATCAACAAAAGGGTGTCTTTGCCCGTGAAAATGTTTTTGATAGAGTAAAACGTACTGAACTCATCAGACTACTGTAGCAAACTAGAATTCAGGATAAAGATACACTGACTGACAGAGCAAATGCAACACCAAGGAGGAGTGGTTCGAAAGGGATGAAAGTTGGGGAAAAAACAGAGACGGCAAGGACGAATAATTGATGTTTATTTCAAACCGATATGCAGGTTACACAATGCGCACGGCATCGACTCAGTAGGATGTAGGACCACCGCGAGCGGCGATGCACGCAGAAACACGTCGAGGTACAGAGTCAATAAGAGTGCGGATGGTGTCCTGAGGGATGGTTCTCCATTCTCTGTCAACCATTTGCCACAGTTGGTCGTCCGTACGAGGCTGGGGCAGAGTTTGCAAATGGCGTCCAATGAGATCCCACACGTGTTCGATTGGTGAGAGATCCGGAGAGTACGCTGGCCACGGAAGCATCTGTACACCTCGTAGAGCCTGTTGGGACATGCGAGCAGTGTGTGGGCGGGCATTATCCTGCTGAAACAGAGCATTGGGCAGCCCCTGAAGGTACGGGAGTGCCACCGGCCGCAGCACATGCTGCACGTAGCGGTGGGCATTTAACGTGCCTTGAATACGCACTAGAGGTGACGTGTAATCATACGCAATTGCGCCCCAAACCATGATGCCGCGCTGTCTAATGGTAGGGCGCTCCACAGTTACTGCCGGATTTGACCTTTCTCCACGCCGACGCCACACTCGTCTGCGGTGACTATCACTGACAGAATAGAAGCGTGACTCATCGGAGAACACGACGTTCCGCCATTCCCTCATCCAAGTCGCTCTAGCCCGGCACCATGCCAGGCGTGCACGTCTATGCTGTGGAGTCAATGGTAGTCTTCTGAGCGGACGCCGGGAGTGCAGGCCTCCTTCAACCAATCGACGGGAAATTGTTCTGGTCGATATTGGAACAGCCAGGGTGTCTTGCACATGCTGAAGAATGGCGGTTGACGTGGCGTGCGGGGCTGCCACCGCTTGGCGGCGGATGCGCCGATCCTCGCGTGCTGACGTCACTCGGGCTGCGCCTGGACCCCTCGCACGTGCCACATGTCCCTGCGCCAACCATCTTCGCCACAGGCGCTGCACCGTGGACACATCCCTATGGGTATCGGCTGCGATTTGACGAAGCGACCAACCTGCCCTTCTCAGCCCGATCACCATACCCCTCGTAAAGTCGTCTGTCTGCTGGAAATGCCTCCGTTGACGGCGGCCTGGCATTCTTAGCTATACACGTGTCCTGTGGCACACGACAACACGTTCTACAATGACTGTCGGCTGAGAAATCACGGTACGAAGTGGGCCATTCGCCAACGCCGTGTCCCATTTATCGTTCGCTACGTGCGCAGCACAGCGGCGCATTTCACATCATGAGCATACCTCAGTGACGTCAGTCTACCCTGCAATTGGCATAAAGTTCTGACCACTCCTTCTTGGTGTTGCATTTGCTCTGTCAGTCAGTGTATAAGAATTATTGAAAATCTGTATTGGCATCAGAAGGCTGTGGTGAAGGTTGATGATACAACGGACTACATAGAAATCCTACGAGGAGTTCGTCAAGGCTGTGTTTTGTCTCAGTTATTGTTTAACATCTATTCAGATGCCATATTTAAGCCAGCATAAAGCGATTTGGAAGTGGAAATTAAAGTAAATGGAGAACTAATAAGTAATTTGCGATATGCAGATGACACAGTAATTCTTACTAATAGTGTTGAAAGTTTGCAACTATTCCTGGACAAAATTAATATGGTTGGGGAAGAGATGGTCTAAGCATCAACATCAAAGAAACAAAACTAACGCTACTCTGAAACTTAAAGGCCAACATATTCAACAAGTAAATAAACTTAAATGTCATGGTTGTTGGATAACGGATGATTTGAATCCAGACCTAGAAATTAAGAGCCGAATAGAAATTGCAAGATCAACATTCAGGAAGATGAAAACATTGTTGTGTGATGATGCATTAAATTTAAAACTTCAGCAGCGTATGGTGAAATGTTATATTTGGTCTACTCTCCTTTATGGGGTTGAAGCTTGGACGTTAAAAGAGACCACCATCAAAAGACTGGAAGCCTTAGAACTTTGGCTTCATAGAAGAATGCTTAGAGTCTCGTGGATTGACCATGCCACCAATGAACAAGTACTACAGAGAGCAAACTGCAAAAAAAAAAAAAAAAAAAAAAAAAAACTAGTAACCACCACCAAATGCAGAAAAACTGCATATCTAGGGCATGTTTTGCGTGGTGAAAAATACGCAGTTTTACATCTAATTTTGAAAGGCAAAATTGAAGGGCGCCGAGCAGTAGGCAGAAGGAGAACAACATGCCTTAAGAATATTAAAGTAGACAGGCATAAAAAGCACCGAAGAACTGTACCGTGTTGCTGAGGACAGAAAAGCACTCTCCACATTGATCGCCAACGTCTGGGAGACTGGGCAGGGCACATAGAAGAAGAAGAAGAATAAGAAGAAGAAGATACATGTTGTCCTAGACTATACAGGGTCTCTCATATAAACTCAGACCGAAAGCACTGTGTTTGTACTCTGCGCTACGGCAGCTGCCTCATCCTAACTTCTGTCGCGCGCGGTCGCCCTGCTTTAAGCGTGTATACAATTTTATATGAAAAATTATCTTATAAAAGATACTGAAAGTGTCGTCTTTCTTGCGTTATACGCTATAGGCATTGTACCTGGTAACCAGATTCTGGATGACGCGAGTGAGGTTTGCCACTGCAATGTTTCTGATTTCATTCGTAATGTTTTCTTTCAGTTCCTCCAATGTGTGAGGATTTGTTCGATACACATGTTCACCCCGCAAGTAAAAATCGCACGCTGTTAGATCTGGCGAACGAAAGGGAAATAGAACAGCACTGACCACTCTGTCTGTAAACACTTCCGAGATTATAAGAAGGGAATCTTTTCTGTATGAGCAGGGGCTGAAACTTGTTGAAACCACTCACGCGATTTTTCTTCTTCTGTTAACTGATGAAAGAAAGGCGTCAAAATGTCATCTCGGTATCTCTCTGCATTTACTGTCATCTTGAAAAAAATAGGTCCAATTATTCACATTTCACTAATAGCACACCAAACACCACTCTTCGTATCATAATGAGGGCCTTCATAAACACCATTGGGATTTTCTGCACACACACACAGCGAGAGTTATGACTGTTCACACGACCGATAACATGAAATCAGAACTTTTACTTAGAAAATACGTGTTGCATTGATAACTGTGTCATCATGTTAACAGATGAGATTCAGACAGGCGGTAAATGCTTGCCAGGTCGAGCCCGTGCAGGCTGCTTGCAAGGCCTAGAACTATGCGCGCGCCTACCACATTGCAGAACCCCAATCCGAGAGTGTCTTAGTTTATACGAAAGACCCTGTACAACATGTTAACGTCTATGTCAATTCAGAGATAGGGTATTAATAGTGAGTAGGCATAATTGTAATATTTAAGGTAGTAATAGGTAAATTAATGTAACAAAATCATGCATGAATCAAAATAATTTGGATTGCAATAAATTATTACTCTTGACCCAGTACCTAGCGATCCGGACATATAAGATGGGAGTATTCTATTCTTCTCTATAAATGCACTCACAAAACTTATTTATTAAGGCATACATAACTTCTCAGACCTCTGTATAGCGATGGCAGGGTTATGTAAACTAGGCAACATTTCGGCTTCTCTTTCCCAGAGCGTTAAGTTCGAAGGATAAGCAGGTACATTGACGACACTTCATGCACAGTAGTGGACAGCTTATTTAGAGGATTCGGTTTTCCAGATTAGTTTAACATTAAAGACACGATATTTTCAATTCGCTTTAAACAAGGCACAATAAATTACAAATCGTCCTACACTATTTTTAAATTTAAATTAATTTTATAGTTCATCAGTTGGATGAAAAAAAAAATGGTTCAGGAACCTCAGTCATACAAACAAAATAAATGAACCACGTAACATCTTGATATTAAATATCAATTAAAATTTAACCTCAGAAAATTTTCAACTTAACTATTTTCAAGCAGAGAAAATTAAATTTTAAATGTTGCTTTTAGCGTGTAAAAATTATATATTTCTACTGCTTAATCCCGTTTCTTGATAAGGGGTCTGGAATAAAGTGAGATGAAATTCTATGGCATGTTTTACGGCCGGATGCGCTTCCTGGCGTCAACCTCAGTTGAGGAACTAATGCAGATGAATGAAATTAAATAAGGTAATGTGGCCTATGAATGGAGTTCTCCCGGCATTTGGCTGGGAGTGAAAATGGGAAGCCACGGGAAACAATTCTCAGAACGCCTGACGGTGGGGTTCGAAACCACTCGTCTTTGGAATGCAAATACTTCTAAATCATATAATCAAATAATAAACAATACTAACTAAACCACTGGAAAGTATAATGAAACAACACATTCTTTCCATGTTCAAATGGCCTGCATTTGTTTGGAATTGCATGTGGGATTGATTCTGGAGGCATATTCGCCCATCATCTATATAAACAAATGGAAGTCGATTTGGAGAGATCTATATAAAGGTATAAAAATGAAAATAGACGTGAATTAGTGTGGAAATTCTAAGCATCTTAGAAACTCAGCACTTGGAACGAGAGAAGCTAATGATCTCAGGATCCCTAGAAAATTCGAAAATTCTCAAAATTCTCTGAGAGGGGCACGCAGCGGTGTTTCAAATTGGGGGCTCAGCATAAGAACGCAGTCGGATATAATTACCCAAAGCGATAACATGTAGGTTTCGTGGGCTAAAACATTTCCTGAAAGTTCTAATTTTTATCACCCCCCCCCCAATCAAGGTAGCGATACAATCTGCCAGACGAGATAGATAATTGAAATTTGTCATAATTATAGCACTTAGCCTGTAACCAGCGGAAAAATTCCAAGATGTTTCAATTTTTCACATTTTACACCCAAATAATATCAAAATATGGAGGCAATTTTAATGACGGTACGGACCTTCGTTTCGAGGTACTTGATGGCTAAACGGTAAGTCGTATCACAAAACGGATGGCACAATCTTAGTTCAATTTGGAGTGATCTACAACTTTAGTCTTATGACTTTTTGTTGTATCTCTGTCCTTTATACGTTAGATGTGGTTGTATTTCTCGATTTTACGTAAATTTTGTGCTTTTTACACGTATATTTCAAAGTTTGGCGCACTTATGGCAAAGATAGAATCGTCAAATTCAGCATGAACATTGGCCCACACAGTAGGTGAACCAAATTCTATGTTCCTAGCTGTCACATAAATATCCGAAAATAAATGCAGTGTGTGAAAACTATATACAAATTTTCCCCCTGTTAAACGTTTCTAACTCAATCTAACCCATAAATAGAATAGATAGGAGAAAATATCATCGGATCGCCATATAGATCGCTAAAAGAAGCGTCTGATGGTGCAATCGGTTTGTCAATATGACGTACTGTTTAGCAGCAGTTAATCTGTAAATGAGGGTCAGTAATATTTTAAACGTGCGTGTACTTTCGTATATCGATTTATATTCATTGAAGCCGATTTGTAGCCATCTAGAAAGGGTGTGTCTGCCATTATCATTAATACTTTACAAATTGATGGTGACTGCCAGCAGGAGGAGCGTCTGCAATTGTATTCAGTACTCCCCACATGGACTTTGACTGGCAGTAGGAACGGGGGCCTTCTCCAACTCTTGTGTAGCTGGAATTAATAAGGCGGGTCTACCATTGTAATGAATAATTTCCTTCTCGATATGACTGGCAGAAGGCAGAGGAGCATATACAATTTTGTTTAAAACTCCTCTACCCAATTGTGTCTGGCAGTAGGCAAGATTGTCCACTATTATAGATAAATATGTCATCTACAATGTGACTGGCATTAGGCAAAATTGCCTGCTACTATAACCGAAACTCAGCAACTCAAGTCTGTTAGTAAGCTGACTGGGATTAGCAGAAGAGGCCTATCATTATAGTGATAACAGCAAAACTTAACTTTGACTGGCAGTAGGAAAGGTGCCTACCATCATAATGAAAGCTCCTCAATTGGAATGTGTCAGGATGTAGGAAAGAGGGCCTGCCATTGTAACGAAAACTCCCCGTATCGATTGTGACCGACAGTAGGCAAGGTGATCTGCCATTATAATGAAACTTCCCTTCTCACACCTTGCACGACAAAGAACGTATGATCGGGGAAGTTGGTCGTGCGGTTAGAGGCGCGAGGCTGTGAGCTTTCATCCGGGAGATAATGGGTTCGAATCTCATTGTCGGCAGCCCTGAAGATGATTTTTCGTGGTTTCCCATTTTCACACCAGGCTGTACCTTAATTAAGGCCACGGCCACTTTCTTCCAACTCCTAGGCCTTTCCTATCCCATCGTCGCCGTAAGACCTTCCTGTGTCGGTGTGACGTAAAGCCAAAAGCCACTAGCAAAAAAAAAAGGATCATATGGGGACATCCTTACGGTGTATCTTTGATAACGCTAAGAGACATGCAATTTAATAAAATCTCACTTACTGTGTGTACAGTATTTTACGTAGAAATCCGTATTCAGTGTAGAATACCGTAGCGAAACACGTGTACATTTGCTAGTATAACAGTAATTCGACCTGTATTGACTTATGAAATCACTAGGGCCATGCAAGTTACGGTATAACTCGCCCACCACTCAACTAGTAATCACTTCTTTGCAGCAGGCAGGTGATCCTACATTTGTTTATATCGACCTACCATCGCTGATGATGCTTGTACCCCCTTGTATTAGGCGTGACATGTGACATTTGAAGACCTGATATTCGGGAGATATTAATTGTCTAAATCAACATTTCCAGAAATTAGCAAGAAACAAATGTAACTTATATGTTTCACAATCCATGAATACAGCAGAATGCCTCGTTCATTCCTTCAAGCGAGGGAAACCAAGAAAGTGTTTTATAGTACAACTCAGATACTTTCCCCCGATGCGCAGCATGCGCATGCCAAGCAATTACAAATTCAATTTTAGAAATTGATGATATAAATTAAACAGCAAATAATATAGGGTAAAGTTGTCTAAATCGTACCACTTAAAACAATTTTATTTTTCATTGCTGTAAATTAATATTTAATGCACAGAAATTAATTTGTCAGGAAACCAGTTATAATTATAATATTGAGCAATATAGATTTAAAGGATATATTTTTCTAACGCCTGCAATCGGTACGATATAAGAAACCAGTATCGTAAATCGTACCAGCAGTGTACTAAGTCGTACCACTATAATAATCAAGTAGATCGATTATTTATTATTCTTACTTCGACGTTTTTTCTTTTAGACCATACATTACTGTAGACTTTATTTACAAAATGAGGTCATTCGAACAAGGTTTCCTACTGGTGACCTTGGTGCTTCGCTCCAGCTCGAAAGTCTAAGATGTACGATAAAATACTTCGTCCAGTGGAGTGCTATCCGGAAACGAGCCCATGGCGAGCATTTCCTCGATGGATAGCAATTCCTGTCCGCTGCCTCTGGAATCCTGTTGCAGAAGAGTCCCAGTAATATATTGCAGATAATTATTTGCCAATAACTGAAACAAGACTTTTAGCCTCTTGATACCACGTCCCCATCGTTTCGGCTGCGAATGCCACGAAAATGGAGTTGTCCGTTTCTGCTCTGCGTTTCTTCCTTTTGTAGCACACGGCCAATTCTGAAGCAGAACCAGCAGTCTTGCAAGTGTGAGGCAAGTGAGATGGTGCTAAAGTCAGCAAGTTGTTTCGAGTCACTGAATCAAAGAATTCACTTACATTCTACAAAAATTAATCACTTGAGGGCAGACTTTGCCGCAGCACACGTTTCGTGCACCCTGGAGCGACATTGCAAACAGCAGACCACGTCTTCCAGAGAGTACTTTCCACACATGGAGCGAAACCAATCCTTTTCCTCTTCTTCCACATCATCAGATTTTTCTGAAGTGGAAGGCGCATTTGTATCTGCATATGGAAACTGGTTCGCTGGGCTGCCTGTATTTCTCGTTTAGAAATGTTTGGCAATGACTTAGGAATTGGTGAAATAGCTTCCATTGGGACTTGGGCCACTTGATATTGCCTTAGGTTCATGAAGCGATGAGTTTTTTTGCTAGTGGCTTTACGTCGCACCGACACAGATAGGTCTTATGGCGATGATGTGACAGGAAAGGGATAGGACTGGGAAGGAAGCGGCCGTGGCCTTAATTAAAGTACAGCCCCAGCATTTTACTGGTGTGAAAATGGGAAACCACGCAAAACCATCTTCAGGGCTGCCGACAGTGGGGTTCGAACCCACTATCTCCCGAATACTGGATACTGGCCGCACTTAAGCGACTGCAGCTATCGAGCTCAGTGCGATGAGTTTTTAGAGGGTGTTTAGAAGCGAAAAACCCCTTTTCCCGGTCATTTCTGTTATCGATTGAACATATATTTTAATCCGTTCGGCTATTTGAAACTCTGTCTTGTGGAAATAAGTAATTGTGAGACCAAAAATAGAGCTAGTCTAATTTTAGAATGTAATTTACGTTGTTCTTCAACTTCAGGAGAAAGCGTAGTTGTACGATCTAATATTTTAACAGCTTCAATAACTCCAATACTCTTGCCATCTAAGTGTCTTCGAGTTGGCTTTGGAATGTTCTAATGTCGACAGCATTCATTGAATCCCATTTTTCCATTCTTATAAGCTGCAAGCGTCACGTCCGTGTCAGTCTAACCCCATATAGGCTATCCCTTTCGCCATTTTGTACCATAGACTACAACGGACACATACGTAATAGGAAAAATCAGGAAAACTAAATTATGTCTTTTCTATTTACTTGCTATGCTAGCTAATGGCAAAGTTGGAGCCTGACACAATATGGATCCATAAATCGCACCGGTACGCTTTAGGACACCACGCGATGGTAAGATTTACGCAACCAAGTGTTGATGGAAACAAATATTTGAAATCTAACGTCTCTTCCGTATTCCCCTAAGAATGAATTGTTGAATACTTACAGGATCAAATCATCAATTATCTGCATTTAAGACTGTCGCCCAAGTGGCAGATTTCCTATCAACTGTTTACATAGTCTTTCCTTAAATGATTTCAGAGAACTTTGAAATTTATCAAACATTTTCCTTTATTATTCTAATTATTCCAATCCCTAATTCCTCTTCCTATAAATTACTATTGCCACAGTTTGTACTCTTGAATTCCAACTTTATATTTATATTATGATCTTTCCTACCTTTAAAAGATCCGCTCAAGCTTAGTCTACTAATGTCATTCCACGCCATAGGTCAGAACATACCGCCTAGTCGAGCAGCTCGTTTCCTTACTCCTAAGTCTTCCCAGTTTACAACATTTTTGTAGCATTACTCATCTGTTGGAAATCATACAGAGCAAACCTTGCTAATTTCCTTTGTATCTTTTCCAGTTCTTGTATCAAGTAATTCTGGTGAGGGTCCCATACACTGGAACCATACTCAGCTGGGGTCTTACCAGAGACTTATATGCCCTCTCATTTACATCATTACTACAACCCCTAAATATCCACATAACTGTACGAAGAGATCTATACTCTTTATTTACCACCTCGTTAATGTGATTACCCTAATATATATATATTACAAGTTGCTTTACGTCGCACTGACACAGATAGGTCTAATGGTGACGATGGGACAAGAAAGGGCAAGGAGCGGGAAGGACGTGGCCGCGGGAAACCACAGTAAGCCATCTTCAGAGCTGCCGACAGTGGGGTTACTCTAATGAAGATCTTTCCTTATATTAACATGTAAGTTCTTACAGTAGTCACCATGAGGCACTTTCATTCCTCCAACACAGTAATTAAAACTGAGAGGACTTGTCATTTTGGTGAAACGTACATCGCCTTGCTAACATAAATGACACTCAAAGAGGATAAGCCATTTTATAATAATAAATGCATATGAGTGAGTAAAACTTAACTTTTAGCTTCGTACAGGCTTACGAATGCTGTTAAAAATCTACTTCCAGAGGCAGTAAAACAATAAAAATTCGATAACAACGCACGGTGTGTCTCCAACCCAATATTTTATTATTGAGGATTGGCGCAAACATCACCTGGTTCACTTATTAGCTGCCAGAGCTCAACACCTCCCACACTTGGCAAGAATACAGTGGTGGTACGATTTAGGAGGTGGTACGAAATAGGAAACCTTCCCCTAAATGGCGTATGGCTTTTAGTGACGGGAGTGTCCGAGGACATGTTCGGCTCGCCAGGAGCAGGTCTTTTGATTTGACTCCCGTAGGCGACGTGCGCGTCATGATGGGGATGAAATTATGAAGACGAAACATACACCCAGCCCCCGTGCAGAGAAATTAACCAATGATGGTTAAAATTCCGGACCCTGCCGGGAATGGAACCCGGGACCCCTATGACCAAAGGCTAGCATGCTAACCATTCATCCATTGACCAAATTCCAAGGCAGTAATGTACAAAGCATTATGATGACAAATATAATCACGAATGGACATATCTGATGGTCGATCACAAATATTAGTGAAAACTGCTTTTCTTCAGCGTACTGCCCTTCGTTTCAGAGGGTCTGGGTTTGATTTCCGGCCAGTTAGGGGATTTTAATCGCTTCTGATTAATTCTTATGGCTCGGGGACTGGGTATTTATGTCCGTCCCTACACTCTCCTCTTCATATTCAGACAACATACCACACTACTAACTATCACAGGAACATGCTATAGTGATAACATTCTTCCATATAGGGTTGACGTCAGTAAGGGCATCCGGCCCGTAAAACAGAGCCAAATCCACATGTGCGACGCAGTTCGCACCCGCGACCTCACAAGTGTGGGAAAAGCGGTAGGAAAAGAAGAAGAAGACTGTTGTATGCTTAACAAGCCCTTCTTATTTTCTCTGGATAGAAAGATGGTGTTGATTATTGTTTTAAGGGGAAAGTACATCAAGATAACCATCCCCTCTTAACAATAAGTAAAGAAGAAAGAGGTCCGATCGTTGGGAACATGAAGATGTTGACAATAGAATAGGAATGACCACGAAGGGAGTGATAATGAAATACTCTCTAGGCTCAGATATCAAAGAACGTCAGCGCGCACACTCACTGACGATAAGACAAGTAATAACAGTGAACCAAATTACCTGGTGTAGCATTCTGAAGCGGCCCCATCCATATGTTCATTTGGGATATGAGGCTGTTAACGTTCCGATCCTGTTCTTCGAGACCATCAGTTTCTCTGTTCATCAGGGCATCACACACTGTGTCGTTGTACGCCAAGTTAACCCTGCACGCCTTCTCCAGGTTGAGGTTACTCATTGCCAGACTGTACAGCACAGCGGGGAAAATGTAGCAGAAGAGAATGGGTTCCACAGTGATGTTCCCCAAAAGATATCGATACTTCTCCCAACGACTCATCGTCGCCCATGTCTGGCTCGCTTCAGCATTCTTGCCTTCCGTCTCGCCCGCACCAGTTCTGTAGTGAATACAAACAAAATTTAAATTATTTCGTTGTCACTCTGTTTTGATTGCAAGTTAATGGACAATGCACAGCTTATGTTAGATTTTGTACAATCTACTTTACTTTGCACCGACACAGAGAGGTTTTTATGGCAATGATGGGGGTAGGGAAGGCCTTAATTAAGGTACAGTCCCAGCATTTGGCTGGTATGAAAAATGAGAAACTACGGAAAACCATCTTCAGGGCTACTGACAGTGGGGCTCGAACCCACTATCTCCCGAATGTAATCATACAAGTGTTACACTACTTTTGTATAAAGCCAATTTTTATTCCACACCTTCATTACTTTTGCAGTATATTCCAAAATCCTTTAAGCACACAGTGCCGCTTCACTATATAACCTTTATCTACTTCAGCTTCCTTTCACCCCCTCGGAACGAGAGCTTGTATGCCTGCAAGGTAGAAGTCTAGCCCAGCATGTCTAAGCCACAAATTGGGAGCCGTCACGAGGGAGCCCATTAAATGCTGTCATATCAAAAGCTGTTTATTCTTTCTTGAATCTTTCTTCCTTCACTAACGCGCCACGGCGCCAGTAGTTCTTTCTGGACTGCATAATACTCCAAGAAGTTTCGGTGCACAACACTTTTATCAAAATCGTCGAGTTCTGTCTTCGTCATATGTGGTCGAAGTTTTTTACTTACCTCCTTCCTTATTCGCTTTTCCACGCTGCCTAACAATGTTAGCTGAAGCTGAAGTAGATAAAGGTTATATAGTGAAGCGGCACTGTGTGCTTAAAGGATTTTGGAATATACTGCAAAAGTAATGAAGGCATACTTCTACCCACAACCTTAGCTGTTATTTACACAGTTTTGGAGAGTGTTCTATGTTTCTTTTTTAAAGAATGTTAAAAACACTGAATATGACTTTTTGCTCTGAGAAGTGCGATGTTTTGGAGGTGTTTAAATTCCATAAGGAGCAGAATTAGATCCAGAAAGTAACTGATCGCTGGCCTGATTATTCTTAAATTTTTCAGAATTTCCTTCCTCTTTCGCCTCGGACTTCGAGGCCTTCTCTTTCCTTCCTATTGTCACAATCCTATCCGTGCGCATTCCGTTGATGGACTGATTCTACTCTCTTCTTTGCGAAGGTATCCATTTAGTGACTGGTAGAATTTGGCATGAATCACTGCATTTATTTGTTAGTAATGAAATGGTGTATGGCTTTTAGTGCCGAGAGATCCCAGGACGAGTTCGGCTCGCCAGGTGCAGGTCTTTTTTGATTTGACTCCCGCGTCGTGATGAGGATGAAATGATGATGAAAACAACACATACACTCAGCCCCCGTGCCAGGGAAATTAACCAATGATGGTTAAAATTCCCGACCCTGCCGGGAATCGAACCCGGAACCCCTGTGACCAAAGGCCAGCACGCTAACCATTCAGCCATGGAGCCGGACTGTTTGTTGGTGATTTAATGTCGCACTAGCTCAGATAAGTTTTCGGCAGCGATTGGAGAGGAAAGGAAAGAGGAAGGAAGCGGCCATGACCTTAACTAAGGTAGAGCTCCAACGTTTTCCTAATGTAAAAATGGGAAAGCCCAGAAAAACCATCTATTGGGCTGCTGATGGTACAGTTCGAACCCATCATCTGATGAATGCAAGCTTACAGTTACGTGGCCCGTACCACGTAACCAATTTGCTCGATGCAGGATTCTATAATGTTCGCTTTTTATTATTTTCCTGTCCAGTAGGCCCTAATATATAGTTCGTAACGAACTTCCGCAGCTCCCTCATTTCTGTAACCTCTACCTCTTATTGGGTGCGGTTTGTTTCATTTCTCGTTTGTCATGTGTATGCCAAATGTCTCATCACTAACATCTATTCTTTTCCTTACGCAGATATTTATAGTCCCATACTGAGTAGTTGAGGTAAAGAGTTCTTGTGTTTCTTGCTATTCATTGCTCTTGATTATTTTTTATCGCATACTCTTTGTCTGTTACGTATTGGTTTCATGCCTAATTTCACCGCCCCTCGGAAGGGTTTAGCCCTTCTTTATGTGGAGACTGGCAACAGCCACTACTGAGCTACTCAATTCCCCGCAGTACCTACTTCAAGCGGAGTATGGGTCCTGCATGTTCTTGAAACCTGGACACTTTCCAAAGCCGACCTCGACAAGCTCGAAGTATTCCAAATGCACCCCTGCATCATATACTGGGGATTTCTATACAAGACCGTGTTCCAAACGAAGTCATTCGTAAAAGGTGCGACTACCAGGTACCTATCAAATAATTAACACAAAGGCGGCGATTGCAATGGTTCGATCAGGTTTGTCCATTGAACACCACTGGACTACCAACCCAATGGAAGATCCAAAGAACTGCCCCAAAGAAAACCTGGCTCAAGAACACGGAATAAAGACATGAAGGGCTTCCGTCAGCGATGGCAAGGATTTAG
Source organism: Anabrus simplex (assembly GCF_040414725.1). NCBI lineage: Eukaryota > Metazoa > Arthropoda > Insecta > Orthoptera > Tettigoniidae > Anabrus > Anabrus simplex. Next base: position 144,333,456 of record NC_090271.1, read on the forward strand.
CCACTAACCAAAAAGCATGGGAGCATGTCGTGGACATTGTTCAGAATCTAGTGGCATCCATAGGAGTGTACTAGCTACGGAGCTTTTCCCCAAAATAAAGCACCAACTAGGAACCACAGAAAATGATGATGATGATGGTGATGAAGAAGAAAAGGAAGACGACCTGCTCCTGTATTTCTTTTGCATCCTTTGCTTGTAATGCAAGCTGTGGGGTAAGAAATTGTCATATATCATGTGTAGCTCAGCAGATTCATGCCAGTTGCAAGCCTTAAAAAGGGGAGAGGGTTCCTGGGTGAAAAATCAATCCCGTCTAGGGTTAAAAAAAGAAACTTCCGCAAGGGGCTAAGATTACATTACAAACAAAGTATTTAAAGCCTTGCACTCTGCTATTTGAACGCGTATAGTAATTTAGAAAGATTCATCTTAGGTTTACCAAACATTTTGACTGCTAATTTCGTTAAAATATTGGTAGGCATATCGCTGACGCGGCCTCAGACTTTTTGGCCTGATAGCGTCAGTCAACACTTTACTGAAGATAAACCGCTGCATCCACCAGTAGAGCATCCCCAACGTCCATGTTAATAGTTGATCTGGGTCGATCGACCGTAACAGAGGTCGTCGATTGCGCAACGGTCACACTCGCTTCCTGACGTTTCCTGGACCTCTATCGCCTCTCAGCGTTAGTGAGTGCACCTCTTTGGAAATCTCTTCTGTTGATCACGCTATTTGGATCTCTGAGCAGCAGAGGGCCAGGCGGCTCCCACAAACTCACTTTTCTGGCATTCTCTGCTCTTTCCGATCCATTCAATCTCACTTCTATGGGACTTTCATGGCTTTCTTGATCCACTCTTTCAGTTTCAGCACATTTCATCAATATTGTGTACTTGTTAAGGCACTTATAAATTAATTTAAATGAAATATGTTTTCCCATTTTCACACCAGGCAAATGCTGAGACTGTACTTTAATTAGGGCTACGGTCGCCCCTTTCTCATCCTTGCGTCGCCGAAAACCTTCGATGTGTTAGCGCGACGTTAAACTACTAGTCAAATAAATAAATAAATAAATAAATAAATAAATAAATAAATAAATAAATAAATAAATAAATAAATAAATAAATAAATAAATAAATAAATAAATAAATAAATAAGATGCAACTGCCACGCTGTTTTGTCAAATGCTGATACAATACATTATCGTTTGGCAACCTCTGATAAAAGGAATTTGATTAAAGTTTCCTTTCACCCTGTTTATTCACAAAGCACAAGGAAAAGCTAACCGGACTGAGTAGCTAACCGGTAGAGCGCTGGCCTTCTGAGTCGAACTTGGCAGGTTCAATCCTGGCTTATTCCGGTGGTATTTGAAGGTGCTCAAATACGTCAGCCTCATTGTTGTAGATTTACTGGCACGCTGAAAACCTCTTGCGGGACGAAATTTCGGCACCTAGGCGTCTCGGAAGCGTACTTAGTGGGTCGTAAAATCAATAACATCAATAACATTATTATATAACGATACACTGAACACCTCTAATTTGTACTGCCAAGATAATTGTAACGATCGTTAACATTAGTAAAAGAAATATGACGAACACAGTATACAAGTAACAAGACAGGCTTATATACTGTACAACAACTGCCCATTTCGAAAACCGTACGAATGTCCATGTCTAAAACTAAGTCGGCGTACATTGAAACGGCGGCTAACAACTTCACATTACTTATTTTTAACAGTTTATTTATCTTCTCTTCTTCTTATATACCGATATCTTTAGTTTGATGATAAGTCTAGTTCGAATCTCTTAATTTATTATTATTATTATTATTATTATTATTATTATTATTATTATTATTATTATTATTATTATTATTATTATTATTATTATTATTATTATTATTTGTATCAATTTAGGAAGGCTCGGCTTGTGCCGGTAACATAATGGACTGACTCGGCCTAAGCAAGGAGTCACCCTCTTGATTATGAAACTACAGGTACATATATGTACAAATATTTACAACAGAAATAATTACAACATATACATTTATACAATAAATACAAACAACTTCAGACTTCTTATGTCCCCGTTTTGGGAATCCGTTCTTCAGTATTACTGGAACTGCGGCCTGGAACTTCATGCTGTTTGGCGTGAGTCAGAGGAAAAGTCGTTCCTAGGAACTTTCTCACAATGTGGCAAGTGCTCAGGAGGGTGGCTTTCTGTAGTTCTACGTATGTGTGATGATCCAGGTTTAATGCGGCCAGAGAGCTGTGCAAGCATTTTGGAATAACACCGGTACATGATATTACTACCGGTATTGGAACTGTGGTGACTGACTCTAGTTTCCACAGGCGTTGTATTTCTATTGCCAGTTCTGTGTATTTTGATATCTTTGTGGCTATTGTTGTTTGCAGATTGGAGGTATTTGGACAAGCCTTTTCTATAAGGGATGCGGATCTTTTTGATTTATCAATTAGAATAATATCTGGCCTATTGTTGCTGAGCGTGACATCGGTTATGACTTATCGGTCCCATAGTAGTTTATATGAAGAGTTTTCGAGAATGGGTGGAGGTGTATATTTCCAATATGCAGTTGGTGACTGAAGAAATCCACATTTTACAGAAAGTTTCAGGTGAATGATTTTTGCTACCTGATCATGTCGGTGCTTATAATCGGTGTTGGCCAAGTGTGGGCAACCAGAGATGACGTGCTGTATGCTCTCTGTAGTTCTGGAACAGCGGCGGCAGTTGTCTGAGACAACTGTTGGATCCTTCATGATAAATCTACGGTAGTTCCGTGTAGCAATTACTTGATCTTGGATGGCCAGAACAAATCCTTCTGTTATTATTATTATTATTATTATTATTATTATTATTATTATTATTATTATTAACAAATTCATTACAAATGGGAAATATACCGGTGGCAATGGTCACTTACAGTAATGTAATAACAAAGTAAAGTTAACAAACAAACAAACAAACAAACAAACAAACAAACAAACAAACAAACAAACAAACAAACAAACAAACAAACAAACAAACAAACAAACAAACAAACAAACAAACAAACAAACAAACAAACAAACAAACAAACAAACAAACAAACAAACAAACAAACAAACAAACAAACAAACAAACATACTTAAGTATTTCCAGTACTTAACACTACGGCTTACAATACTATAGGTTGTGCTTACTACTGGCTTAACACTACAAGTGATAATGAAGTAAACTTAAAAACTACCCAACAACAACAACAACAACAACAATAACTGGAGTACAACAATGAATTCCACGGGAAAAATTACAAGAAATACTACTAGTTTAACATTCTAGATCCACCATTATCAAACAGGGTTGAGAGTCGAATTCGAGAGAATCTTCGGATTATTGTATCTTAAATATGGACAAAATGGGGATAGTCTTCAAATACAAGTGTTTTTTACAATTTCCTTTAAATCGCCCCGACATAATTAGGTTTTATGGCGACGATGGGACAGGAAAGAGCCAAGAGTTGGAAGGAAGCGGCCGTGGCCTTAATTAAGGTACAGCCTCAGCGTTTTCATGGTATGAAAATGGAAAAGCACGAGAAACCATCTTCAGGGCTGCCGAAAGTGAGGTTCGAATCCACTATCTCCTGGATGCAAGCTCACAGCTGCGCGGCCCCAACCGCACGGCCAACTCGCCCGGTCAAATATAACTAATAATGGCTTGGGGCCTTTGGAGAGACCCGGTGCAGGTCTTTCGAGTCGACACCTTCTAGGTGACCTGCGCGTCTGTGAGGATGGCACACACACCTAGTCCCCGAGCCGTCGTAATCAAGCAATGAAGGTTAAATTCCCCGAATTAGCCGGGAATCGAACCCGGCATCCCTTGGACGAAATGCCAGCATGCCATGGAGCCGGACTTTCTTCAAATATGATAAAGTGGGAACGGAACGGATGGCGAGTAGAAATATCCATTTATAATCCTGTGAAGTAAACTCAGGTGAGATCTGTACCACCTGATGTATGGCGGTGACACATTTATCACCCTTAATACCTGCTGAATTGATGAAATTTTAAACTTCGTGTTTCTATCCCTGACAGAAGCAGCCTCTCTGTCCAAATGGTTTCAGCAGGAGGTAAAGGTCGTTGTCCACCTCGAACAGCATGAGTTTAAGAGAGGCTGTTTAGTCATAAGGTAGGAAAAGCGGAGTGCAATGGGTTTTCTGATGTTTAGTTATAAGTACAAGCTTTTACAACTTTAAACTTTTAGAACATAATAATATCCTGAAAATAATGTTGAGAAACTGAAAACCGAGATCGATAGCTGCAGTCGTTTAAGTGAGGCCAGTATCCAGTATTCGAACTCCACTGTTGGCAGCCCTGAAGATGGTTTTCCGTAGGTTTATCATTTTCACACCAGGTAGATGTTGGGGCTGTACCTTAATTAAGTCCTTGGACACATCCTTCCCACTCCTAGCCCTTTCCTGTCCCATCATCGTTATAAGACCTATCTGTGTTAGTGCAACGTAAAACATCTTGTAAAAAAAGAAAAAAGGAAAAGGAGATACTGAAATGTAAGTAGGGACGTCTGGCTGAGTAAATATATGGCGAAGGTGAGGTTTGGACGAAGAGTACTAGACTCGACGAGTCTTTGCTACAGAATAAGGAGGGCGTGATAGCCGAGTGACACTAACACTGGCTCCTCACCAAGGCCAGGCAGTCGTGATTAAAATCCCGCCCAAAAGCACGTGAGATTCAGGAAATGGTTCGGATTCCATGTAAAATCGAACGTCCCGAAGCTAGTGTATGATCACGATATGAAGTGTCACGTAAAACAGCACGGCTTGCATGATTATTGTTATTAAACTTTAATTTTGTTGTTGTATTCAAATTCTTTGGACCTTTCCAATCGTAAAATTACTAATTTCGCCCCAGCGTGAAAGTGGGCTCGTCAGTTGGCATTTCTTCCCAAGGCGCTGGCGGCTAGTTTACATTTGGTACACTATTGCAAGCCTCCTTTGTGGGACACTGCTGTGACAGTGTACTGGGAACATATATGTTATAAGTTACTTCCATTCATATAAATGCCTGCCTTACTAGGCCGAAAACCGAGCTCGATAGCTGCAGTCGCTTAAGTGCGGCCAGTATCCAGTAGTCAAGAGATAGTGGGTTCGAGTCTCACTGTCGGCAGCCCTGAAGATGGTTTTCCGTGGTTTCCCATTTTCACACCAGGCATATGCCGGGGCTGTACCTTAATTAAGGCCACGCCGCTTTCTTCCACTTCCTAGGCCTTTCCTATCCCATCGTCGCAATAAGACCTATCTGTGTCGGTGCGACGTAAAGAAAAAAAAAAGAAAAACCTAAGCCGAAATGCTGGTAATTCCACGATTTAAAATATAATATTCGCAATAGGTGAATTGAATTATTGTTTCCTTCTAGGAACTTAATTTTTGGCCGGGCTGGGTAACACGGAGGATAGAGCACTGGTTTTCTGAGCCCAGCTTAGCAGGTTCGATCCTGGCTCAGTCCGATGATATTTGAAGGTGTTTAAATACGTCAGCGTCGTGTCGGTAAATTTACTGACACGTAAAAGAGCTACTGGCACCTCGGCGTCTCCGAAAACGTAAATGCAGTTAGAGGGACGTTAAAACCAATAACATTATTATTATTATTATTATTATTATTATTATTATTATTATTATTATTATTATTATTATTTGATTCTTGATGTAATTATATTATTTGGCTGATGAAGATCATTTCAGGATTTTCTGGTAGACCGTAACATTTTAATTTTACGAGTGGCACCATTCTCATTAATATAACCTGTTAGAGACGGGTGCTGCAGCTGGGAGATTCTAAGAGTACTACATCTTTCATAAATAACATTGATGTAATTGCGATATGGACAAGTGATCCCTTACGTAATGATAGTCCCGGATAAGGTTTGAACTCTAGCCGTCAAGGACAGTTTGTTTATACTTTGTATCGGAGAGAGCTTCACACGTGATAAGAGACTGAGGACGAGGGATACAGGGTTGATCGCGTCAAAAAACGCGCACCACCTGAAGTAAGAAATAATCTTCAAATTAGTTTCATTTCCGTGTATTTGGTACTAATAATGTGGAGCCACAGCTAAGGGGTCACCTATTTCAAACTTCAGGAGGCTGATCTACGTTAAAAATAAACAGATACGTGTCCGGGAGTTTTTTCCTTATTTAACGATAAACTGGTCTTTTAAATTAGCACTCTGCATACATGGAGACAATTTGCGTGTGAGTATGTGTAGCACCACTGGTGTGCACATGGAAGCATACAGGTTTTCTATGGTATTGTGCAGCATATCTGTCCATATTTGCTGCAGCTTGTCCTCTAGATCATGTTAACTCGTGGGCTGCTGAAGCTAGCGCTCCAGGCGGTCCTAGACATATTCAGTGGGCGATAAATCTGGCGATCGGGCACGCCGCGGAAATGTGGTAATGTTACGGAGGCATTCTTATGACGCGGTGTCCTTACTGTGTACGGCCGAACATTATCGTGCCGGATAGTGTGTCTTTGGAAGCCTCGCGATGAAGAACACTACATGCTGCCGCAGGATGTCCTACACATGCCGCTGTGCTGTTAATGTCCCTCGAATAATTAGTAGGGGTGATCAACTGTCGTTTGCGATGATCCCCAGACTCGCACACCACGCCACTTTCAGCCAAATTCCTGGAAATTGTCTGGTTGGCAGACACCTTAACAGTTGGATCTTTTCGTGCTTGTCGGAGGATAAGAAGATCCTCTCTCCTGATGGTCAGTCGAGGGTATCCCGAGCCCAGATACCATGTGTGCATGCTCTCACTCATCAACTAGCACTAACACGACTTATAAACCTGGCTAAAAAGGCCTAGGTTAGAGATAATTCCTCGATGTATTCAATACAGTCTCGTGCTTTCCAAATTTATGCCCTCTCTCAAATAGTGATAACTGGGTGAAATCTCTTCAGTTGCATCGTGGTCCACAAAATTTTTCACTATCGGAAGCAGCGTTTGACTAAAATATAGTGTATTACTAGAGTATCAAAAGTGGTCATATTTGAGGAGGTGAGTTTCTTCTTACGGTCAATCAGATGGGAACTCTCACACAGAGTAGACCTAAATTAAATATACTATATTATCCTCGTTCTTTATTAACATGCAGATTGCAGTTTTATTCCTTAAGGTATGGCGAAGTAATTTTTTAAATATTTTAGAAGGCATTAACGATCATTAAAGTAAAATATTGCTGTACATAGTTCATAAGAACCTTATAGTTTTAGGTTCTATGTAATAGAGTATTTTAATTTTTAATTGTACGTTATTTATATATAACATAGAAATAACACAAATGTTCTCTAATTGGGCATAAATGATTGTTGAACTACAAATAAATAAATAAATAAATAAATAAATAAATAAATAAATAAATAAATAAATAAATAAATAAATAAATAAATGTAAGAGATTACCATAAAAATATAATGTAGAGAGAAAAACCGTTGTTATTATTGTTGAATTCTACATCGATTTAACCCAACGGACCTTAGAAAATATTATAATCATTTAATAATAATAATATTAATAATGATAGTAATAATAATAATAGCAACAATTGTATAGTTATTGGTTTTACATCCCACTGTCTGCTTTTCGATATTTTCGAAGATACAGAGGGGCCGCATTTTTTCCCTCGGGAGTTTCGTTACATGTCAATAAACCTACTGATACGAGGCTGGCGTATGTCAGCACCTTCAAATACTAGCGGACTGAGCCTGTTTAAATTGTGTAATGTTTCAAGTTCTCGTTCGAGCATGTCATTACGAGTAAATATGTGTGTGCGTACACACTTGTACTAACATATTTTTACCTCATATTTAATATATTCATAGCTATATGACATTGAATTTTTACATTTGACACATATTTAGAAACGTAATTGTTTTAAGTACATATAATGTTTTAGAAATACCACAATTTAGAAGCTAAATTAAAAATGATGAAGTTTTTGTGTCACTGTAGTCATAAATGGGTGTGTAAAACGTGATATCTCTAGACAGAATAGTTCACATTCTATGTATACATAAACGTGTTGTTTAGTCCTCAGCCCGAAGGCTGGTTGGATCCTCAACAGCTCCGCCATCAGCTGTCATAAATGGCCTAGGCATCACTGAAGAGGCGTACTAGAAAAATGAGGAGTGAGGTAGTTTCCCGTTGCTTTCCTCACCGAGCCAGAAGTTGCTATTACATATCAGTTCGCCAAGCCCACTGAAATGCATGCCCCAACTGACCCTATGAGCAACATTCTCACACCATTCATAGCAGGGACTGGCTGCAGAAGGAATGGCATTACTAGCATCACTCATACCTTAGTTACTTTCATCTTGTCAAAGCCAACGATAAAGCTGAGACAGATCAATGAAAGTAACAAAATTGCTCTAGCCCATACCAGAAGACATAGTGCACTGTAAACACTACGCCCTGCCAGCAAAGGCATACATAAACGTGAAAAAAAAAAGTTTGCGGGAAACTACTGTTAAAGTTTGTGTTACTCTCACCCATCTCAAAAGAAAGCTTTATATCTTTCTTGATTTCTTTGTGATTTAGCATAAAAACGAAACGTATGTGAGATGATGATACTTAGTACTTGCTCAGGGAGGCACACCTTTCAAAACAAGAGTAAAATATTCGGAAGTTTGATTCAGTACACGACCATCTACCCTTAAAGAAATAAGTTTAAAGGAAGTCTCAAATTTATAGAAGTATGTTATTGGGAACAAATTTGAAAGAAGGAAACATTAGTAAGGTAATGTGTATTTTCATGCTTCTACTAATCCCATGAATGGTATAAAAATCGTAAATTGTGTGAGAACAAACAATTTAAAATGACCTTATTGTTAATAATAATAATAATAATAATAATAATAATAATAATAATAATAATAATAATAATAATAATAATAATACTGGTATACGTCCCACTTTCAATTTTTGTGGTGATCGTAGGTGCCGAGATGTGGGAAATTTCGTCCTGGAGGAGTTATTTTACTCGCCAGTAAATATACTGACGTGATACTGGCGTGCCAGTGGAGTGAACCAGAATTGAATCCACTGCCTGGAGATGAGAATAACATCACTTAAGTTTTAAATTAGGCTCACCTCTATTCGTTGGGAGGAGTGGGTGAAGAAACTATTAGACAGGGATGGGGTAAAATTGGGAAATAAATTTACCAAGGCTACAGCAGACTGTTTAAGAAGGAGGTCCAAAGAGTGAAAGATAGACAAAAGCAAGGGTGAAATGTAACAGCAGGCTAATCGAGCGAGTTGGCCGTGCGGTTAGGGGCGAGCAGATGAGAGCTTGCATTCGGGAGATAGTGGGTTCGAACCCCACTGCCGGCAGCCCTGAAGACGGTTTTCCGCGGTTTCCCATTTTCACATCAGACAAATGCTGGAGCTGTTCCTTAATTAAGGACACGACCACTTCCTTCCCATTCCTCTGTAGTCCTTTTCTGTCCCATTGTCGCCATAATATCTCTCTGTGTCGGTGCGATGTTAAACCAATTGTAACAAAACAAACAAAGAACAGCAGACTAACAAAGTAAACTAGGTAAATGAATGGCAATAAGGACCAAAACGTTAACTAAAATTGAAACGAGAGGGATAATTTGGTGGCTGATGGGAGTATATAAGAATAAAGCCATAAGACAAGAAAAATAAGAAAACATATTTTATGCAATAAAGATATGGAAGTGGAACACCTAAGAAAATACTGTAATAAAACAAGGAAAATCAGTAAAAATATATAGTTGAGAAAGAGATTTGTAAAACTGAGAATGAATGTGAACTTTACTCTCTTGTTCAATTATCAAATACAGAACGGAAGAAGTCAGGGAGAACAGTAAAACTCCGTTACTTAATCAGAGAATGTGGGAAAGAATATTAGAGCGGTTGAAACCAGAGAAGACGCAGCTAGCAACTAGCACGGATGTGCATGAGCAAGTATCCTAAACTCTGTGACATAGTTAAAGTCTAGTTACCTCAAAAGTCTAAATTTGTCCAATTATTTCAGATACGTCCAAGAAGGATGTATGGGATAAAAATATATAAAGTGGGTATTAATGACTTTTTTAACCTTTTCATAGTAGTGAATCTTTAGTATTTTGTGTAATGAACAACTAAAACTGCATGTTTTGTTAATGATTATGTGGATGTGAGGGGTAATTTAGCGTTTTGAAATCAGTAATTTAGCATTTTGATTTGTATATTTAACATTTTGTACAGTTTATGCACTTGTAATTTAGCATTTTATTGAGTTTTCAAGGTAAAAGTAGTAGATTTATTCTGAAAAATAGGAAACCCCTTCTGATAATATTAATGCGAAATTAAATTGAATTTTTTATGGAGCTAATCGTCAAATAAAAATTCATAAAGCAAATAAAATTCTACACTTGTTTTAAATTGATAATAACATAACTTAACCTTGATCGGTCTCCTACCCTTCACTTCCCCCGCTCTATATACATCGTCTATGTCCACCTCACTAAAGTATATTTTCATTTTTCTTTGTATTACTTTTACCACTTTAAATACTATTTCCACCTTGCTTTCGTTGTCTCCTTCCGGCACACCTTAAATAAACAGGTTTTTCCTCCTGAGCTCTTGGTTAGTCCTGTTTTCAGACCACTTTACTTGACTCAGTTCCTCCTCTAAATCCCTGACTTTGATCTTCAGTCGTTCTACTTCCACCGTGTTATGAGCCACTCTCTCTTTTATCACATGCATCTCCTATTTAACACAGTTTTAATTCTTGTATTTCCTTATTTATCTCCTTGACTTGTTCTCTAATTAGGTCTCTTGTTTGCTCATCCTGACATGCTTCTTTGATCAGTTCCTTAATCATTTCGAATTCTTCCCATCCGATTGCACCAACCGGTCCAGGCCTCGGGTTTAGCTCAACTCCACTAATTTCCAATAAGATTGCTATCACTGCGGCTACCAGCAAGGCTACCAATACACCAATTTGCTCCAGGCCTCGGGTTTAGCTCAACTCCACCAATTTACAATAAGATTGCTATCACTGCGGCTACCAGCAAGGTTACCAATACACCAATTTGCTCCAGGCCCCGGGTTTAGCTCAACTCCACTAATTTCCAATAAGATTGCTATCACTGCGGCTACCAACAAGATTGCCAATACACCCATTTGCTGCCCATTTTTCACCTCTCCTCTCACTTTTTCACATTTCACTCCTCCATTCCACCTTACTATAGCTGCCCTGTACTGCACTAGTGAATTGCCCATATTCAGCACTCTACTCAGCACATCCGCTCACTCCACTGTCTTAATCACGACTGTTAAATTGATAATAACTAGACGCAGTGGTTCACCAAGTGGGGTCAATGGCAAAGGTTCAGGGGGTTTACAGACACATTAAAGAAAAATAGAATATACCGTAATGTTCTCTATTTTTATGTTCTATAATAAACATATAACAATCTTAAGATACCCTTAGCCTATCAGTGACAAATTTCATCGTGATGTCAGGAAATAATGCTCGAAACGGTATCCTCAAAATTGTCAGGTTTGAAGCAATTACTGCACTTGCAACTAAGGGAGTACTTCTCAGTGACGGACGAAATTGATTTGTGGATAAGGAATGCATTTGCTGATAGGGTGTCAACCAACCTCTCTCTTACGCTACAAGAAGAAGTTCCTTTGGCAGAACATTCAACTGACAGTTCAATAAAATTGAGGCTTTCTCAGTCACAAGTAAGTGACCTTTGGTTATATGTCATAACTAATTAACCTGAACTCTCGAGAGAAGTTTTGAAGACCTTATCCGTGTTCTCCAGTATTTATCTGCGTGAAAGATTATTCCTCCACCTCACGTATTATAATGAAAGTCAATAAATTAACTTTAAGTTGACTGGACTTATTATTAAAATTATCAGACATTACATCAAATGTTACAGAGTTAATTGTTCAAAAGTAGTTGTGTTGTTCAAGTTAAATTGTTTGACATTATACTTATGCCTTTCAATTTTAACAAATTTATATTCAAATATACAGATTTTGTAATATATTTTCAGTTTCTTTTATTTCAAAATTCAGATGGGGTCCGTGAAATATTATTTTTTCAAGGGGTCTGTGGACAGGGAAGTTTTGAACCACTGCGCTAAAGCATAACGAGCATATAATCGATGTAAAACCAGAATAATAAAAAGAAAATATACAAAGTTAACTTAAGCAATACTCATGAACTAGTGAGATTGTTGAATGAAATCATGGACCGTACTTGAATATTTTGTTGTGTCATTCATATTCTGATGAAATGAAAACCTACAACCAGTTTTCCAGTTCTTGGCTGGGTCAGGGATGTAACGAATGAACCATATATAGGCTATTATTACAATGGGTCGCCACTCCAAGGTGGTTTATATTAATGCCTGATAAATGCTATGAAATGGTAATGGAGAGTGTTGCTGGTATGAAAGATGACAGGGAAAACCGGAGTACCCGGAGATAAACCTGTCCCACCTCCGCTTTGTCCAGCACAAATCTCACATGGAGTGACGGGATTTGTCATATTCTGATAACACTTACAATTAAATTGTATTTACTGAAATATTCTTCAACACCTTCCAAATACGTTGCAGAGCTGTTCGTGCAAACTCTCGGTATCTGAGCTCAGCCAATAGAATTGGCAGGCAGCCAAAGGGTACACAAACTCATCGATTTTAAGTTTACAGAAGAAAAATAAATAAATAAATAAATAAATAAATAAATAAATAAATAAATAAATAAATAAATAAATAAATAAATAAATAAATAAATAAATTTTACAAGCTTCTTTACGTCACAACGGCACAGTTAGGTCTTATAGCGACGATGGGATAGGAAAGGACTAGGAGTATGAAAGAAGCGACCGTGGCCTTAATTAAATAAATAGCATACATACATTCCGTCTGCAAACCTCTGTGAATTTACTAAATGTCGCCACAATCCACTATTTGCAGCTAGTTTTGTGGCCTCGCATAGTTCTATACTTCTTAAATCGTTAGAAACTGTGCCTAACCATCGTCAACTTGGTCTCCCTCTATTTCTCTTACCCTTCATAACAGAGTGCATTATTCTCCTAGGCAACCTATCTTCCTCCATTCGCCCCACATGACCCCATCAGCGAAGCCGGTTTAAACGTACAGCTTCATCCATCGAATTAATTCCTACCGTAGCCTTTATCTCCTCATTCCGAGCACCCTCCTGCAATTGTTCCCACCTGTTTGTATCCACAATAATTCTCGCTTCTTCTAACTTATGAATAAGATATTCTGAATCCACTGAGCTTCCACTCCCGTAAAGCAAAGTTAGTCTGAAAACAGACTGGTGTAAAGATAGTTTCGTCCAGGAGCTGATTTCGTTCTTACAGAATACTACTGATCGTAATAAATAAATAAATAAATAAATAAATAAATAAATAAATAAATAAATAAATAAATAAATAAATAAATAAATAAATAAATAAATAATAATGGCGTGTGGCCTCCGAAGAGGCCGAGTGCAGGTCTTTCGAGCTGACACCGTAAAAAGGCGACCTGCGCGTCTATGAGGATGGGGCCCTACCTGTGATGAATTCTAATGCTGAAGACGGCACACACACCCAGCCCCCGAGCCATTAGAATTAACCAATGAAGGTTTAAATCTCCGACCCTGCCGAGAATCGAACCCGGGACCCTCTGGACCAAAGGACAGCACGCCAACCATTTAGCCATGGAGCCGGACAATAAATAAATAAATAAATAAATAAATAAATAAATAAATAAATAAATAAATAAATAAATAAATAAATAAATAAATCGTCGGTTTCGCATTCACATCATATTTTGGTGTGTATTTCACATTGTGAGTGAAACTCGTTTTCAAAACATATTAAAATATAGGTAGTTTATAGGTCGTGAAAATGAAAATACATAAGTGCAAGACTTTAAAAGCATTTCGCATAATATCGCTATTGCTATTGCTATTGCTAAAAAGAATCACCACCTCTAGTAATGATTACAATAAATGCTGGCCATCTGTGATTTGGACAGAATTTTATTCATTGATTCATTCATTCATTAATTCATTCATTCATATTCATTGTTCACAAATGGGAACATAAAGAGGATAAAACTAGAGCTGTACGTACCCGTTGACTTGCTGAGGGTGCTCGTTGTCCGCGCTCATCGCTGTTTACAGAAGCAATTGCTCAACTGAATCTCTGTAAAACTTTGCTTCAAGGTACATTCCACACGTACTTTCCCACTAATTGCTTGAACTCTCTTTTTTGTATTCAGCATCACATCATACTGTATTTGTGATGTAACTGTGGTGTCAAATGCGAGAGCGAAGATGTCCACTCACTGCGCCAAGAAACTGCAAACAACTAACGTGATTCTCAAGAGCTACAGCCTAAAACCAGTCACCGCCACACCGCATTATCTGATGAGGTCCTTCAGCACACTGTAGCAACATCCACATTCTCACTGGCACAGAGGAAAATCCGTGCGTGGGTTCAGCTGATAGCTACTAATATAAACATTCAAAACTGAAATGTTGAATAGAGGAATGCGTACAGTCTATGTAAAGATGCTGCTTTGTGTGAAGGTGGTATTTCCAAGCCCATTATGAAAGATTAGTTGCACTTCTTGGGACACGCACTTTTATCCCCGAAGGTCACTTGAATGACAGTTTTTCGTTTAGAGATGTCGTATGGCAGACTGCTAAGGGAACCTGTATTGACCATACTGAAGGATTCCAGGCAACCAAAATAGTTTATCATCATAGCCACAAAAGGTAAAGCAAAGTCATCTCCGTACAGGCCATGAAGGCCGTTGGAGGGGTGGAAGGTAAAGGCTTCCACTATCCGTAACCTCGGCACTTGATGGGGTAGAGTGGGTAGCTCTACGCCCGGATTATAGCCACAATTCAATGAAATTTAATTGTAATAGTAATACGTCTAATTATAATTGGCTAATTGAAATTTAAAAAAGTTCTTCGGAAGAAATCGGCATCAGAAGTGATATTATGCAGGTCAGATCTCCATTCAGAACACGATTCGTCAATTACCAATTTGCATACAAACCTAAAATTACAACCAATGGAACTTGGACAGAAGAACTCAAGGAAAATTTCAGCGGGAAGATGAAGAGATGGAAGCTAAATAAATAAATAAATAAATAAAATAAAGAGATTTCGGAAAACGAATAAGCCATAAGGCAAACATATCAGCTAAGTTCAATCGTGCTCCTAATTGAGAAATAATAATAATAATAATAATAATAATAATAATAATAATAATAATAATCACGGAAGAGTATTTCATTCACATTCATTGCTCACAAATGGGAACGTAACGAGGATAATAGATCACTGAAAATGGCAGTGAAAATAAATCAGTAGCTTCAAGAATTCCCCTTAAAATAATCACAGCGAACAAGTGTCTGCTTGGTTTGGGTCACGTAGCTATCAGCTTGCACCAGGCTGGGGCTGTACCTTAATTGAGGCCATGGTGCTTCCTTCTCACTCCTAGCCGAAATTCACTATGAGACCTATCAGTGGCAGTGTGACGTAAAGCAAATTGTAAAAAAATAAAAATAACCACCAGTCTAGGGAGGGGGGGGGGGCAGGGGATAATTTAGTAGGAGTAGTTATGCTATGCTATAATGTTCATACCCTGGTACGGCTTTCATCTCTTTAGAGAATTATTTTTACTATTCCCTCATAACAGTAGAAAACAACTGGAAAATGAATTTAATATAAATGAGTGTCCTTTAGTCCGCTTCTGTGGTGTAGTGGTTAGTGTGATTAGCTGCCACCCCCGGAGGCCCGGGTTCGATTCCCGGCTCTGCAACGAATTTTGAAAAGTGGTAAGAGGGCTGGAATGGGGTCCACTCAACCTTGGGAGGTCAACTGAGTAGAGGCAGGTTCGATTCCCACCTCAGCCATCCTGGAAGTGGTTTTCCGTGGTTTCCCACTTCTCCTCCAGGCAAATGCCGGGATGGTACCTAATTCAAGGCCACGGCCGCTTCCTTCCATCTTTCCATCCCCCGGCAAGGCCCTTGTTCAGCATAGCAGGTGATACCGCCTGGGCGAGGTACTGGTCATCCTCCCCAGTTGTATCCCCCGACCCAGAGTCTGAAGCTCCAGGACACTGCCCTTGAGGCGGTAGAGGTGGGATCCCTTGCCGAGTCCTAGGGAAAATCCGACCCTGGAGGATAACCAGATTCAGAATAAGAAAAGTGCCCTTTAAAAAATAATTTCAATTGCTTGAGAACGTTACTTTTAGCGTTATTTAGTATTAGAATTCTGATTCATTTTCTGCTTGCTGGTTAAATCCACTCTAACACGTAATGGATTTCGTTGACGGTAGAATGGGAAACGACTAGGAGTGGAAATGAAGAGCTCGTGGTCTACAGAGCCGCCGTTTTCCTGATGAGACAACCTTCTTCAGGACTGCCAACAGACGGGTTAAAACCCATCATCTCGCGAATGCAAAGTAACACCTATACGGACAGTATCGCATACCAAATTGACGATATATTTATTTTGATTTTAATGATCATTTCTTGTTAGGACTGCCTTTACTGCCAAGTCTTAATGTTTACAGTGATCTATGTCTTCTGGTATGGGCTAGAGTAAACTTGTTTCTTTCATTGATCTGTCCCAGTCTCATCCTTGACTTCACTATATGGAAGTGATTGATGTTTTGTTATACAGTCTGCTTTACGCCGCACCGTCACAAATAGATCCTTAGGCGACGAAGGGATAGGAAAGGGCTAGGAGTGGGAAGGAAGTGACCGTGGCCTTTATTAAGATAATGTCTGCTATAGGATGGTACATCTGGCAAGGTTCAATCCTAAGGGTGAATCATGATACTGTAACTCTGTCAAGCCCTACTGGCGGATTAGGATTCAAGGATATCCAGAATCATGTGACAGCCTTATTCCTTCATCGACACATAAAATTCCTTATTGGTGAAGGACATCCGTATTCTCAAAAATTTCTCCAACAGTGGTGCAGTTTACAGCAGATGCCAATGCCACCTCCTTTATATGATGTGAATAAATTCGCCCCTCATGCACGATATTTGAAATATGAAATGAGCTATCTACCACAAACTTTTGTGAACAAAAACGTGACCTCGAAAACCATCTGTATGTTTCTGCAGCGTAGCCAATATGTAGTTCCCAGGATTCAGCAGTCTATTCTGGTATGCAACTGGAATCGCATCTGGAGGAATATTACGCATCGGGTTCTATCTCTTGAACTTCAAACAAAGTGATATATAGTTATTCATGACATTGTGCCGATAAATAGTAAACTTTATAATATTCGTATGGCAGAAAGTTCACTACGTACCGTGTGTCTCAGAGGAGAAGACACTCTCCTGCATGATTGTACCCGTGTTACGCAAGCTTGGCGATATGTGACGTACATCATCAAACGGGCTGCTCGATCCCGACATTTTTAACTACCACAGGAATGGATTGGGTCAACTTCAGTTAATTTTAGTGATTGCAGTGTACGTGCATACAGTGTTAAAAACCCATGGTACTGGTCAAGTTTTATCGTCACTAAAAGCTAAATATATTGGGGAATATAGTCCGTTATTGTACTCAAAAATGGAAGACTTATATACTGAAAACAATATGAATAATATGAACAATATGAAAACATATTTGTTCTTTTAATCTGTCTTTTGTAATTCTCCGGAATTTATGTTAACATTCTGGCTCGGAAAAGCCAAAAAGAGTGTGTTGCTATTTTTATTTATTTATATTATTTGTATTTATTTTCATTATTTTCATCATAACTGTTAAATAGTAATGCTTCCTAACAAAATTCAATAGTGCCAAGTTATCAAGGCAAAAAGAGAACTTTTAATGTCTCAATAGGTATATTTTTAACAAGACATTGTTTGCTAATTTTGTAATATCATTTGTGTTATTATTGGGGTTGTATTCTGTATGAGTACCAACGGCACCAACAGTACCGAAGGATTAGGCACAAGATTGTTTTTACCCGAGATCAGGTCGTTACTGGTAATCAATTATTGCCATAGCAATGTAATAATATTCAAGAACCAACAAGATAGTGAGAGTGGAAAGGACTTATTATAGAACAGGAGACATGTACTATGTAAAACTACCAACTGTAAAACTTGCAAATATGTATTTTTATCAATAAAAAGTCGTTAAAAAGGTCTGGAGCGAATGAACTGAAAAATTCGGAAACTGTACTGTGTATACATATAAATTAATTATGATTCTCAAAACCATCAATGTTACAAATTTTTTCAACATGCAATGACGTCAGAACACAATGTCTGCGCTGTGACAACACGCAGTACGTTTTCGTTCGTTTAGAGCAGCGCGCGACTGTATGCGACTCTAATCACTTAAGCCGAAGAAGAGGTCATCGCTCGGGTGCTTGCAGCTGTGTACCTTCTACAGCACATGTCTGTGGTTTTCGGACGTGCACGACAGGTAATGGCACCTTGTTGTAGAGCGTATATTCAAGCGGGAGGATGCACTTTGGAACAATCTGTGTAAAATATTTCATTTACAGTAAACTGACATGTAATAGTTCCATTCTCAACCATCTGGAAATGTACTTCAACCATTTATTTCAAACCTATGATCATTAAACAAAATATGTCTTTTGTCTCTTCATCCCTGGAAGTTTGAGCATTGAATTTTGATACTCTACATACATACGCAGTGCATGTATGCACATGTGCATACAAACGTTTCATCTCACGGATGTATTAGGACGGCGTGGATTCATAATCCAGACAAAATTTGGAAAAAACATATTGTCAAGTACGAGACAAAATATATTAGTGCTTAGGAAGTTTGACTATATTTAACAACAGAAGAATATATCAACGTTACGCCTAGAAAAACTACTATGTGATAATATTTCAGCTTAGAACTCTGACCAGAAGGATTCTGTCATCTCAGGTTCAGTATTGCATGAATGATATCAACGAATTTTCGTTCGGCCAGTATCCAGTAATCGGAAGATAGTGGGTTCGAGCCCCACTGTCGGCAGCCCTGAAGATGGTTTTCCGTGATTTCCCATTTTCACACCGGGCAAATGCCGGGACTGTACCTTAATTAAGGCCACGGCCGCTTCCTTCCGATTCCTAGGCCTTTCCTCTCCCATCCACCAGGCAAATGCCGGGGCTGTACCTTAATTAAGGCCATGGCCGCTTCCTTCCGAACCCTAGGCCTTTCCTATCCCATCGTCGCTATAAGCCCTATCTGTGTCAGTGCGACGTAAAGCAAATGGCAAAAAAAAAAAAAAAAATCATAATAAAAAAATAGTTCTGTGATACATGTGCTGCGGGTCAGTATTTATCCCCTTAACATTGTCACACAGCGATATGTGGTATTAATTGCACTCCCCGAATTGCGCGGAAGATAGATTATATACAGGCTTTATGGAGGAATTTTTTTTCTACAATTTGCTTTACGTCGCACCGACACCGATGGGTGTTATGGCGATGATGGGACAGGAAAGGACTAGGAATGTAAAGGAAGTGGCCGTGGCCTTAATTAAGGTGCAGCCCCAGCATTTGCCTGGAGTTAAAATGGTAAACTACGGAAAACCATCTTCAGGGCTGTCAACAGTGTGACTCTAACCCATTATCTTCCGAGTGTAAGCTCATAGCTGTGAGAGCCTAACCGCACGGCCAACTCGCTCGGTTAGGGAGGATTTGAGGTAGCGGATACTGCTTTCTGTGAGCAGAGGGTTCTGGAGCAGTTAGTAGAAAATTACTTGTGCAAAATACTGTAGGTTGTACTGAAGACTTCGCGCGAGTCGATGATTTGTGCTTATATAGGCCTACTTAATACTGAAGGGAAAGAGGAAACGAAGTGAAAATGGAATGTTTGCGAATCAATGCCATTCACAATCTTTTAATTCTTTCGGCAGAGCGTGAAAATCCTAGAGTGACGATGAAATGAAGCGATTTCTCCACATACATCTAAGTTCGTATCATCTTTCATTACAGCGCAGAATCCAGCAATTGTGAGTATTACTTGAAGGCGTCGAGAAAGCACGAAGCCGTTGCAATTACAGCGTTAACGGTAGAATAAGACAGCAAAAACAGCTGCGGTATTTGTATATACTTAGGTATCTTCTTCGTCTTTCTGTTCTCCTTTCTAGCCTTAACCCAATTAATTGGGGTCGGCACTATGTGTATATTAAGCCCAGTTACGGCCGGACGTCTTTCGGACGCCATCCTTAAATTGAATCATGTATTCGCTATTGGGTGTTTCTGTGGTGGTTAGTAGTGTAATGTATTGTTTGTAAATACAGATGTATGTTAAAGTAAACATAAACACAAAATCCAAGTCCCCGAGTAGAGGAATAAAACAGACGTGGTTAAAATGTCCGTCCCGGCCGGTAATCGAAGCCATGGCCTTTGAACCGAAGGCCTCTACACTGGCCATTCCGACAAGGTGGCTAACTTCTATATATTTAGTTAAATGAATGTGAAGTAAACCTCACTCATGCACTCATCACTAAATCTCAGAAACTCCCCAAACCGATGAGCGCGGAATTTTTTTGCTATTTGTTTTACGTCGCACCGACACAGATAGGTCTTATGGCGACGCGGGGACAGGAAAGGCCTAGGAATGGGAAGGAAGCGGCCGTGGCCTTAATTGAGGTACAGCCCCAACATTTGCCTGGTGTGAAAATGGGAAACCACGGGAAACCATCTTCAGGGATGCCGACAGTGGGATTCGAACCCACTATCTCCCGTATGCGAGCTAACAGCTGCGCGCTCCTAACCGTACGGCCAACTCACCCGGTAGCGCGGAATTTGGCATAGAATTTCCTCTTAGGCCATATGTGTCTGTCTGTTGGATTTTTAACCCGGAGACTGGTTAGATCCTCAAATAGAACCACCACAGGTTATGTGGTTGCGCCAAAATAGGGCGTACTAGGCAAGATGAGGAGTAAGGTAATTTGCCATTGCTTTCCTCAATGAATCAAAAAAGCCGTACGGTGCATGAGTGTATTATACCGTGGTCATCAATGTCTGTAAAATCAAAAGTAATTTTGTTGATTTGTTATACAAATTTACACGCCTCCACTGATCAGTACCAACATTTTCTCAAAGACTCATGAGGCATTCGAGGTAGTTATATCGTCGAAGATTTAATAAGAAAATAAAATTCAGTTATACTGTGCAATATAGGTCTACGGGTATAAGTTTATATGTGCTGGCGCCATTTTTGATACCAAAGCGCTCAGGGAATAGACTAAACACATGAAAGGCATGGAACTTAGAATAGCCAGAAATATGGTCAAACATCATACAGAGGTACAGGACTAAACTCTTCGTTGGTCCTTCTCTGCATTTTGCTCTATGATACAATCTAGCAATTTATTCTCTGGGAAATTAACCTCAATTCCATGAATGAGTTGACGGGTCGTAGAAGTATTTATATCGTCAAAGGTTTCATAAAACGGGCCATAATATGTGATATGCGGGTAGAAGGTTTTATGTGTTGACGCCATTGTTGATGCCAAAACTCTTAACGTATATAGTAGACAAACAAATAACATGGGACTTAAAGTAACAAGGAAAGTATTTGATACAATCTAGCTACTTATTATTTGTAAAATTAACCTCAGTTCCATAAATGAGTATCAAATGATTGCTTAAAGCTGGCGGGTTTTGCTCTATGATACAGCATAGAACTTAAAATAACAATGAATATCTATGATACAATCTAGCGATTTAGTCTCTCGAAAGTTAAACTCAGTTTCATAAATGAGTATCAAATGATTACTTAGAAGTGGTGAATTTTGCTCTGTGATACAACATAGCAATTTATTGTCTGTAATGGGTATTGAGTGATTGCTTTCAGGCGTATTTTATTAACTCTGTTTATTCCAACCTATACAGACTTTGTATTAGTCATAGATTGGATTGTTGTATTTGCTTAAATCGTATGTACCACAGTTTTGCATTCCTCTGCGTTTCTTAACCTCAATTCTCTGAGAATTGAGTGATTACTTTCCGACGTGTTTCCTTATGTCTTCTTATTCCAACCTATACAGACGTATTAGTCATAGACTGGATTACTGTACTTGCTTCAATCGTATTTACCATAGTTTTCCATTCATCTACGTAATATAAGATTGCATTCTGTCACCCAAAGGGTACATGTCTATTATTCCATTACATCGACACTTTGGAAGTATATTCGTGGTATATTAATGAACAACGTGGTACGTTGCAGACGGAGCCCACGGGGAACTGCTAGTAGTTTCCATAAACCTCTATTGAGTTTCACTCCTCAGGTATAAAAGGTGGTCGCTGAAGCATGTAGAACTGTAGGATTTGTGATAAGAAATGTGAAGCTATTAAAAACATAAAAAACGTTTAATAAGTTGTACAACCCTTGGTCAGACCGAAACTGGAATACGCGAAATATTTACATCTTAAAAGAAAATCTTAATATTCACATATGGTTTCATACAACGAGCTTCTGCTAAATTTAGAAATGAAGAATTTAGAAGATCGAAGACAGAAAGATGCAGTAAAGTTTATTAAGAAAAATATAAATTCTGAAATTGTTAATCCTGAGTTCTTCCCCCCCCCCCCCTGAATTTACATGTAAGGCTTCCAAATTTGAGATTTATTTGACATTTTAAAATAAAATAAGTTGGAACATCTGCCCGTCAAATTTCACCAATTTACAGACTACGCTGTATCTGTAACAGTGCATCTCGGAAAAATAATGCTCTTGATTTCGGTACAAACATGACAATATTTTTAAGAATAATTAACGGCTAGCATTTACAGATAACAATTATGACAGAATAATCCCAAACCCATAATAACAGGATAGATTGGATTAGATTAATTATATCAGATTGATTTGATTACGTTAGGCAAGGAAATATTAAGTATTAATTATTTGCAATTTTAATTGTATCACAATGGATGCTGCTGCTGTAAATGGGACGAAAATCCTGTAGTAAGAAATAAATTATATTAATTTAAGCTAAATAACTTCAGAGCGTACAAATAATCGTCTTTATACAATGTTAAGGTAAATAATAATAGTCTTTGAGAATAACATAGTAATATTGTAATTATAAACATTATGTCAACAATTATACAATATTAATAAGCAATAATATCGGGATTAGTCCCTTGGTAGTTGATATTTGATATAAGTGAAAGTTGCTCTAAAAAGTAGTGGGTAAAGTCAGCTAATAAAATGTTATAAAGATATTTGATTTACAGTATATGCTTTTGTCGTTAAAAAGCATATTCTACAGACGGTATTTTCATGAAAATTATTTTAATTTTCTTACAGTACTTTAGATATTTTGGATCCCATTATGCTCTTGTGACTATTATAGCCGGATGGGGGCCTATCTAAGCGAGACCCTCCGATACGGGTGGGTGTCGTCTGCCATTCTACATGTTGTTGTGGAGGACAATGGTGTGTTGTGTATGAGTTGGAAATATGTTGGAGACAGCGCGAACATCCATACCGCGAGACAAGATAATTAACTATTTACTATTAAATTCTGGTATTTCTCAACGCCCCATTCCACAGCGCTTTGTAACGCTACTCCCGTCTAGGAAGACCCGTACACATCGTCAAATTAGTGCTGTGCACTCCACGAGCTTATTGCGAACCCTCTCTGTGTTTCCAGTTTAAATGAACGGGCAATGGCTCGCATATCGCCTTATTACAGAGCACGCTCGAAGTACGTTCGAGTGTATAATCGGAAGACGTCTCCACTAAATGAATGTAGTAACTGTCACATTACATTAAATAGCTCGCTAGTGTGTATGCATTCTCAAGCATCTTCCTTGTCTGCGTCAAGCTGCCGGTGACTGTACCGTCTCAAACATGTTCGTCCGTGAAGGCCACGCTAAGGTTACAGGTTGAGGTCATCGTATTGCTATTCGGTTGGAAGACCACAACACTTGGGGAAAGGTCAAGGAAGACACAGGCATTAAAGAAAATTACTTTTGATGTGACTTAAACGAACATTCGTGTATGCTGCGCGAGGTTGCGGAACAATTTTACGATTGTAAAGGCCAGCTTTCTTTAAAACATAGTTTAAATAGATGAGAGATGATCCTCTGTCTTATTGGATTAAGGTTTGATTTACATTAAAAATGCTGTATATATGCAATTAACATATGATGTTTACCCACCAAAATTAATTACAATTAAGTAATAGTCCACCCATAAGTATAGTTCCTCTGCTACCTTGTGGGGTAAAAAAAAGTGGAAATTCACACGCAAGTAGCCTGAATGGGCTCAAATCAAGATGCTTGTATACTGGTCGTAAGATCACGATTCTTCTTCTTCTTCTTTCCGATGAGGCCTGCAAAGGACCACGTGCCAATTTCAATTCAGTTCTTCATATTTTGTTGTTTTCTCTTCCGCTCCTTCCAGTATTATTTCATCTTTTCACTATGCTTTGTCCTTCTGTCCTCGGACCACTTCGCACCAAGCTTCTTGTTCAATCTTCCTTGCAATCTTTCCATACTTACTACCCTCTTTCGAAAAATTTCTCTATCCATAGTTTTTTCTTCTCTTATATTATTTCTTTCTAAATCATTCTTTACTTCTTGATCCAGCTAGTTGTTTCCATTTTGTGCCAAAGGTACTTGAAAATCCTTTTTGTTAATATGGAATCATCCATTCTGTAAATATGTCCGAAAAATTGCAATCTCCTTTTCCTTACGGTTTCTGTTACGTTTTCTATGTTCCTGTATATTTCATCATTAGATCTTAATTTCCATACTTCTGTTGTTTTGACAGGGCTTAAGATTTTTCTTATGATTCTCCTTTCTAGTACCTCAAGTTTATCTAATCTATAGTACCAGGCATTCACTTGCATATAAGCATTCCGGTTTCACCACTGTTGTATAGTGCCTTATGTTAAGATTTTTAGATAGACACCTTTTATTATAAAAATTATTTGTGGTACCATATGCTCTTTCCATCTTGTGTACCCTTTCTTCTACTGTAGATTTGTCTAAACCATTTTCTTGAATTATTTCTCCCAGATATTTGAATTTCGTTACTCTTTCCGTTCGTTTGTTCTTTCGTAATCTGTTTACCCTCCAGGCTCGGGTTTTCCCTCGGATTTAGCGAGGGATCCCACCTCTATCGTCTCAAGGGCAGTGTCCTGGAGCTTCAGACTCTGGTTCGGGGATACAACTGGGGAGGATGACCAGTATCTAGCCCAGGCGGCCTCATCTGCTATGCTAAACAGGGGCCTTGCGGGGGTGATGGGAAGTTGGGAAGGGATAGACAAGGAAGAGGGAAGGAAGCGGCCGTGGCCTTAAGTTAGGTACCATCCCGCCATTTCCTGGAGGAGAAGTGGGAAACCACGGAAAACCACTTCCAGGATTGCTGAGGAGGGAATCGAACCCCCGTCTACTCAGTTGACCTCCCGAGGCTGAGTGGACCCCATTCCAGCCCTCGTACAGCTTTTCAAATTTCGTGGCACAGCCGGAAATTGAACCCGGGCCTCTGGGGGTGGCAGCTAATCACACTAACCACCACACCACAGAGGCGGACGGTTACTCTTTCCACTGGACCAATATCTGTTGCCAAAAATTTTGGAGCATTCTTGATGTTTGTAATAAATTTTATTTTCTCTACGGAGATTATCAAACCTCTCTTGTTGGCTATTTCTTCCAAGAGATTGATTTGTGTTGTTGCACTTGTTAGGTTTTCTGGCAGTACAGTGAAATCGTCTGCAAATGCTAGGCAATTTATTTCATTGCCTTTGTTTTTTCTCCCCAAAGTTACCGGCAAAATGTTATGCTCTTTAAGCTTTACGTTCCAAATTCTTACAATTTTCTCTAGAACACAGTTGAATAGAAGGGTTGACAGACCGTCACCTTGCCGTACCCCTGTATTTATCTTAATAGGTTTGGATATCTCACCCATAAATTTCACCTTTGGAATTGTGTCAGTAAGGGTTTCATGTATTAGGTTTGCCAGTTTTTGTTTTCACTCCAAATTCACGAATTGTTTTATCTATGGTTTCTCTAACAACCGAGTCCAAGCCTTTTTAAAAACAACAAAAGTCACAACAATGTCTTTTGAATTCAATATCCTATGGCAAATTATGGCGATTATCACGATTATTATTATTCTGAAGGGTACAAGACGAAAGAGTTAAACATTTGTTCATTGATATGATTACGGTTAGCGAAAAGTTAAAAAAAAACCGACAGAAAGCTGGTTGGCATAAAGAGATGCTGTAGCAGAAGCAATAAGGGAGTACTCAGGAACAACTGTGTGTAATGGTAAAAAAGTTGATTAAAATAGCTCCTTGGAAAAACTGACAAGGATAGTGAAAATAACGCGCAAAGAAGAAATAGAACCCAAAAAGAAATCGTGGGACAATTTTGAAAATAACCTGGAAAGGCTGGGCGAATCGACAAGGTAACATTTCTGGATTATGATAATGAATTTTAGAAAGTGAGGGAAAATGGATATTAATAGTACTTTCGGTAAATTAGGATAACTCACTGTATCCATGGAAATCAGTGGAGAGATATCAGGAATACTTAGATAATCTTCTAACTGTACAGAGAAAACTAAGAACGAAGTTCGCTGGAAGGAGTACATTGTCAATGTAATTACGCTCGAGGGAGGGAGGGAGGGAGGGGATGGTAAATAAACTGCGATGTCATAAAGAAGTAGGAATAAACAAAATTAATGCTGAAATGGTGATGTAAATTTGTACGGCAGGGATGAATGTCTTCGTAGAGTAGTAAAGTCATCATGCAATTTTGATAAGGTTCTGTACTGCATAATTAGCGATTTATACGAAATAAACAACCTCTTTATTGACAGTCGCCATTACATCCAAAGCATAAACAACAATCATCTTCTCTCTGATCTTACAACACACACATCGATCTCCTGTATATCGATAGTACACTACATCACTCCCTTTTTTCTTTTTTTTTTTTACTTTAAATCGTAGTCTGACAAAAATCCTGGGGGTTTCCTCTCCCGTTGACTTCGTCTCGGTCCCGATTCTTGACTTCCTTCTTCTTCTTCTTTCTTCTCTGGTTGATATTCTTCTTCTTCTTCTTCTTCTTCTGGTTCCTCTGGTTGCTCTTTCACACTCTCTGACTCGTCCTCAGACAACAGCTCATGAAAAGGCCGGAAGAAGTTGCGAGTTATTTGTCTACCATCCGAAGTCTCTACTGTCACAGCGTTGCCATTCTTCTTGACGACTTTCAAGGGTGTGGGTCCAAATGTAGTTGAAAATTTGTTTACTTTGGGGTTACGCATCAAAACCTTGTCGCCCTCTGATAATTTATTTTCTCTGGCCCCACGTCTAATGTCCGCGTATTCTCCCTTTTTAAACTTTTGAATAAGGTCTCGTTCCACCACCTCCTCTAATATTTTTTCTGTCTTGTATGGGGCCAGACCGGGAATTTTGTCCCTCAATTTTCTGTTAAAAAATAACTCCGCCGGACTAACTCCTGTAGTCTGGTGCTCATGGTTCCGGTACATCAGTAGGTACTTGTTTAGCTCTAACTCCCAATCTAATTTCATGGCATTGGCAATCTGTAGTCGTTGAGTTATCCCTGGGTTCAGTCTTTCCACTGTGCCATTTGCTTGTGGGTGTAACGGGGTAACTCTGTGGTGATGAATTCCACACTGTTGCAGGTAATTTTCCGTCTCTGCGCTAACGAAGTTCGTGCCGTTATCTGTTGAGAGAACCTCCGGATACCCGTATCTTGCAAAAATACCATCTAGGGCCTTTATTATGCTTTTAGAGTCAGTACTACTTAGTCTTGTTACTTCCATGAAACGGCTAAAATAATCTATCACGATCAATAGTTGTACCCCATTAGGGAAAGGACTTAAAATATCAGCAGCTATTCGTTCCCAAGGCTTTTTAGGAATTACTGTCGGAGATATTTTTTCGGGTTTCTCGGGTTTACTGGTAATCTGACAACCCAGACATGTTCTCACTGTCCGTTCCGCTGCTTTGTCCATTCCAGGCCACCATACTTTAGATCTGAGTCTGTTTTTCATTTCAAAAATTCCCGGATGACTCTCGTGTGCCAAACTAAGGACCCTAGTTTGTAAACTTTTCGGAATTACCAACTTAGTTTCTTTCAGTAATATATTGTCCATGACGCATAATTGTGACATCATCGCCCGAAATGGAAGGAGGTCAACGTCATTACGATCCCAACACCCTGTTAGTAAATGTGACCGGACCTTTTTTAGAGTGGGATCAATTTTTGAAGCTTCCTCTATTTCTTCCAAAGATAATGCAACTGGTGCCAAATACGTAGCCAAATTCATCAGATAATTGTCCTTCTCGGCTTCACCGATTGAATTCTCACTTAACCGTGATAAAGGATCTGCTATGTTATTTTTTCCCTTTACATACTTAACCTGGAAGTCAAAAGATTGGAGTCTCAGAAGCCAACGTTCAATTCTCGCGCAGGGTTTTGATCTAGGCCCAAAAATTACCTCTAGTGGTTTATGGTCCGTATACAGGCAAAACTGCTTACCCGTCAGGAAAATCCTTAGACGCTCACACGCCCAGACAATCCCAAGTGCTTCTTTCTCCGTCTGAGAGTACCGTTGTTCGACATCCGACAGGCTGCGACTAACGTAGCAAATTATGCGTGGGATCCCTTCATTGTTCCGTTGTATCAGCACCGCACCAAGTCCTTTTGGGCCAGCGTCTGCCATCACTATCGTTTCGTCCTTGGGGTTGAAATATCCTAAAACTGAACTAGATGTAAGTACTTTTTTTATTTTATTAAAAGCTTCTTGGTGTACTTGTTTCCATACAAACTGTGCAGATTTATGTGTAAGCTGTCGCAGTGGTTCTGTCATGGTTGATATGTTCGGAATAAATCTACTTACATAGTTCAGTAGGCCTAGAAAACCTCTCAGCTCAGACACATTTTGTGGTCTTCTGCAATTCTTCAGAGCCGCCACTCTGTCTTCGGTAGGCCTAACGCCATTAGCTGATATTATGTGACCCAAGAACTTAATTGAAGTTTTACCATATTCACACTTTTCCTCATTCAGTTCAATACCGTGCTCGCGAAAAACTTCAAGAACCTTTTTTAATCTTGAATCATGTATTTCTTTAGTTTCCCCATACACCAGAATGTCATCAATAAATACGTAAACTCCTTTAGGAATCTTGTTCCTTATCAGATGCTCCATTATCTTTTGGAACTCAGGAGCTGCCCGATTCAAACCAAACATTAGCCGTTTGAACCTATATAAGCCTAAATGTGTGCTAAATGTGGTAATCTCCCGTGAGTCTGGATGCAGCTCCACATGGTGAAAAGCTGACCTAACATCCAACTTTGAAAAGTACTTGCTTTCACTAATTTCAGGGTGTAGGTCTTCCATGGTTGGTAGTGGATGATTAGCCTTTAGTACAGCTTTATTTGCCATTCGCATATCGACACACAATCTAACGCTGTCACCTTTTGGAATTGGTACAAGAGGGGAAACCCATCTTGACGGTCCTTCAACCTTTTCAATGATGTCATTTTGCTCCAGCTCAAGGATACGTTCTGCTATTTTTTGTTTTAATGCCAATGGCACCCTCCGCAGAGGTTGAATAACTGGTGGGACTTTCGGATCGATTGGTAATTTAAGCTGAAAATTCTTTATTTTGCCCACCCTCGATGTGTCACAAACCACCGTCTGGTTAACGTGCTCAGAAATTTGTAATATTCCTAGTTTTGTAGCCGAGGAACGTCCCAAAATAGGTGGTCCCCTACCTTTAATAACTACAACAGTGGTACTAATTTTTCTATTGGAATGCGTTATGTCCGCCTCGAACTCTCCTAAAATATCCAACGGATCGGTTCTACCATAAGTGAAAAGTCTTTTCGAACTATTTAGTAATTTTACTTTATCGGTTACCTGCTTCCTTTCAAATTCCTTCCAAGTTCCTTGGTCAATAACATCGCAAGTAGATCCTGAGTCAATAATAAAAACGAAGGGTACCCCTGACAATAGGCAAGTGGTCTTCCCCGTTGTCTCCCTTTTTTTTCGTCATTTGTAAGAAAGGTGTAGTCTAAATCACTACTACATCCAGGGCCGACTTCATATTTGACGTTGCCCACGTAAGAAATTTCGTCATCAACATTTGACTCCCCCGATTCTAACGTATATGTCCTTTTTGTTCTACAACACTTCCGATAGTGCCCCGTTAAATTACAAGCCTGGCAAACTTTGTTTCTTCATCCAAAGCATAAACAACAATCATCTTCTCTCTGATCTTACAACACACACATCGATCTCCTGTATATCGATAGTACACTACAGGTTCCTACTGGCCAGATGTAAGCACTAATCTGTAGCAAGGGAACAGAAAGGATTGGCACACTTATTAAGGTATTTCTTTGATGAATACATCAGGTAAGGCATTCGAAGTCATTGTAGGAAAAACGCCGTCTTAGGCTCAGAAGGGTCACACTCTGCCATCTGAGCCACTCAGCGAGAAAGTTACTGATTACTGCTCGACAGGTACCAGATTTCTCTATGGATATTTGTTTCGGAAATTGATCTTAAATTAGATATAAGTAAGCTTGTGGAGATACCCGCAATGGTGATATTTATGGCGCGGTGGCCCAATCTTCGCGCTGATATTTAACAGTAATTCCTATCTCCAGGAAGCCAGATGTCATTCAGTAGGAAAAAGCAAGACATGTGACGAATACTTTTGTAGGTTCCATTATTCATAATATCGGCACTAAAGTTAGTCTCGCCACCCATCTCTGTCCCCAAAACTTAACTAGGTACAGTACTTCGCCCTGCTGTATGTGTCTCTGCGAAAATAGAGCCTCATTTCAAAATTTCTCCTGATGGAAAATGGAAGGAAGATAAAAAAAAAAACGAATAGCAACAGCCTTAGATGAGTTGCTTGTGAGGTCGTAACACTTTTTTTCATCTTCCTCGGTGGATCAGTGGTAAATCTTAAGTCCGTGGGTTCGATCCCAGTTGAAGTAGCCGATTATAGAAGGGGTCAAATATCTTGGCCCTCCATGTCATTTTTGTTGGTAGGTTATCTGACCTAGAAGTGGCATTATCGAAGTTAACTCCGCTGTACGAAAACATAATCATTCTTGGTGACTTCAATACTAATCTCCTAGTTACAAGTAACGAATCAACATACTTACAAAACTTATTCCATGGCATGGATTACAATATACTGACACTAGACGCGACTAACCATGTTCACAGAATAAACCACACGTCTCACACACTGATTGACCTTATTATAACAAACAATCCGCAGAAAGTGGTAAAACATGGACAGCTTGCTGTACCAGGTATTTCGACCCACGATCTCATATACTTATGTTACTCTCTGAAGGCACCAAAGTACAAAACCAGGTACATAATGCGAAGAGACTTCAAGCATTTTAATACTGAGATAATACGAAATGAAGCATATCAATTGCCGTGGAATGACATTCTACTGACTAATGACATTGATGATAAGGTTGACAGACTGAACTCTTTAATATTAGGACTGTATGACAAACACGCTCCGAAGAAGCAAATTCGAGTTTCTCACCCTTCGTCTCCTTGGCTAACAAATGAAATTAAGTCGGTCATGGCAAATCGTGATGCTTGGTATAGGCGATTTAGGCGAACTGAAAGCACTAGTGATTTCGAAAATTACCGTATTCTCCGAAATCAAGTTAAGAAATTAATTCGTAACAGCAAGTATAAATATATTCAAGAGATAACAAACAGACGAAATTCAGCACTAATATGGAAACATTTGCATCAGATGGGTATAGGTCGCAGCCTGACCATGCAGACACCCAGTATACCACTTGATGATCTAAATTCTCATTTTACGAAAGCAGCATACACTAATAATGATATTACTGACAATAATGACTATGATGCTAACTATCCTAATAATGATAATAATAATAATAATCATAATAATAATAATCCAGTTGATGACCTAACTAATGATGATATTAACGCCATAAATGCTCATTCCCGAGTAAATCAAGTAAAATTCACTTTCAAAAAAGTTGGGGCGAACGATGTGAAGCGTGTAATTTACTCCCTCAAGTCTGATGCTCCCGGTAATGACGACATACCATTATCTTTCATAAAAATATTATTGGTGCCATATTACCTATTCTGACGCATATATTTAATCATTGCCTTGTACAGGGAGTATTCCCAACTGTGTGGAAGCACGGTATCGTCATTCCTATTCCTAAGAAGAATTCTCCTAGTTTACCATCAGATTATCGCCCTATATCCATTCTCCCACCCCTTTCCAAAGTACTAGAACGCTTGGTACACGAACAAGTCCTCACTTACTTGACTAACTTCTCACTGCTTGACCCTTACCAATCTGGTTTCAAGAAAGGACACAGCACAACGACTGCCCTACTGAAAGTAACTGATGATATCCGACAGGCAATGGACACTCGACAAGTGACTGTACTGGTTCTACTTGATTTTTCTAGTGCTTTTGATACTGTTGTTCCTCAACTGCTACTTTCAAAATTGGATTCATTAAATTTCAGCAAGACGGCAATAAACTTTTTCAGTTCGTACCTCAAAAATCGCCGTCAGTGTGTCAAAGTAAATAATAGCAGATCTGAGTGGCTTAACAAACCCCTCGGTGTCCCCCAAGGGTCTGTACTTGGACCATTGCTGTTTGCAATTTACTTACACGATGTTGCCAAATCGATTACACATTGCAAGTATCATCTTTATGCTGATGATCTGCAGATCTACTACCACTCAAGAACTGATAAAATTCAGAGTGCTGTAGGAAAAGTTAATGCTGATTTAAGTCTCATAAGTAATTTTGCATTGAGTAACAATCTCAAAATTAATCCTCTTAAAACGCAAGCAATAATCATTGGTACTTCAAAAAACTTACACGTCTTAAAACAATACGAAATTCCTCCTGTAGCACTAAACAATACCATTATTCCATTTTGTGAAACAGTTATGAATCTTGATGTGGCTATAAGCGAAACATTGAACTGGTCGCAACATGTGATGAAAGTGTGTCAAAAGGTATATCAAAGCCTGCATCCTCTGAAGCGGTTTAAAAATATATTTCCTCGGTCCTTGAAAATAAAGCTCATTCAATCACTCTTGTTTCCAATTCTCGAATACTGTGATACAGTTTTTATTGATATCAATAACGAGCAAAGCATGAGACTGCAACGTGCCCAAAATGCATGCATCAGGTATGCATTCGACATACAACCATATGCCCACGTATCCCCATTCTATACACAATTATCTTGGTTACGACTGAATGACAGACGTAGACTCCACGCAACTACTTTGGTGTATCAAGTGCTTTCTGAAAACACTCCTCCTTACCTATCCACCAGATTTCGCTACCTTAGTTCCCTGCACCTGTTCAATACCCGGTCAGGCTGTACGCTAGAAATTCCTGTGCATCGAACCGCAACCTACAATAGATCGTTCACTATCACCGCCACGAGCTGGTGGAATGAACTCCCCAATGACATCAGGGAAGCTAAATCTAAGACAAAATTTAAAATCCTTTGCCAGCGTCATCTTTTAAGCACTTCCAGTCTTTCTTGAGTGTGAATGGGATGCATGAATGAGAGTGAATATGGTTGTTTATTGCAATGTGTTCCTGTATATAATTTAGTTATACTTTACTCACCTTAGTTTAGTTAGTGATACTTAAGTTGCTTTAGTTATACTTTAGGTTGTAAAGATTTCATATGTTTAAATTTTATGTAAAATATACATTGTATATACATGAAGTGGTTAAGTGTAAGAAAGGGCCGGGAGCCCGAACTTCGCCACAATAAAGACGCTTTAATAATAATAATAATAATAATAAAGATCTCTCCTGGGGCACTCACTGTCATCCGACAAAATCAAATCATCTCAGCCATAGTATCCCTCCAACAGAACTCCACCTTCGTTGCTAGACAGCAGCAAGGTCGGAATGACTGCCTAGATGACACCAATAGGTAACTGGGGCCGTACGGTCATCACCACTTTTACTTCCCCAGAGCTTCGTTGAAAGAAACACGTGGAATAGGAGGAGGTTTGTCGGAAGTGAACTACTGCTATTGCATTCCGTGGAAGTTGGGACGAAAATTTCGTACAGTTACGTATCTAGCAAACAGTAAATAGTTTCACGTGAAGATGCATGCAATACTGAATGTGGAAATTAATGGCTGCTGACTCATGCATGAGGAAAGAAACATTAGATCCAGTGACATTCCGAATAGAAGCAACATTGGGCGTTGTAACAGCTTGAATGACCGGGCGAGTTGGCCGCGTGCGTAGAGGCGCGCGGCTGTAAGCTTGCATCCGGGAGATCGTGGGTTCGAATCCTACTGTCGGCAGCCCTGAAGATGGTTTTCCGTGGTTTCCCATTTTCACAGCAGGCAAATGCTGGGGATGTACCTTAATTAAGGCCACGGCCGCTTCCTACCAACTCCAAGCCCTTTCCTATCCCATCGTCGTCATAAGACCTATCTGTATCTGTGCGACGTAAAGCTACTAGCAAAAAAAAAACAAAAGGTTAAAGGAGGAGTGGAGAGAAACTAACCACCCTATCGGAAGAAACTCTGGCTCAGCGACCCCAGGTCTAGCTGGGGACACTGACTACGTCACCACCATGCAGTTTTGGATAAGGCGCGTGCTTTATTAACAGACGGAGTGAGCTGGCTTCGCGGCTTTGGTCGCATAGCTCTCAGCTTGCATTCGAGAGACAGTGGGTTCGTACCCCACTATCAGCAGCCCTGAATTTGGCTTTCCGTAGCTTCTCATTTCAAAACTAGGCAAAAGCTGGGGCTGTACCGTAATTGACGCCAAGTTCGCTTTGTTCCCAGTCTTGGCCCTTTGCTATCCCGACGTCACCACATGACCTATCTGTGTCGGTGTAAAGTAAAACAAATTGTTGTAATAATAATGTTATTTTGATTTACGTCCCGCTAACTACTTTTACGGTTTTCGGGGACGCTGAGATGCCGGAATTTTGTCCTACAGTAATTCTTTTACGTGCCAGTAAATCGACCGACAAGAAGCTGACGTATCTGAGCATCTTCAAATACCACCAGTCTGAGCCAGGAACGAACCTGCCAAGTTGGGGTCAGAAGAGCAACGCCTCAATCGTCTGAGCCACTCAGCCTGGCATTAATTATTGTTGCTGTTGTTATTCGTTATTTGTCGAACAAAACATTTAGCTATTTTAATGATAACTAATTTTGCTTCTAACATTGAAAATTTTTCGGGATAAAAATTTATATTATTTTAAATTTTACGAAAAACTTAACGTTGTACACTTCATATGATTGTTTTTTATTTATTTGCTATTTGTTTACGTCGCACCGACACAGATATGTCTTATGGCGACGATGGGATAGAAAAGGCCTAGGAATGGGAAGGAAGCGGGCGTGGCGTTAATTAAGGTACAGCTCCAGGATTTGCCTGGTGTGCAAATGGGAAATCACGGAAAACCATCTTCAGGGCTGCCGACAGTGGGGTTCGAACCCATTATCTCCATACATTGTTTTGAAACATGACAGTGACTTACACACATGTGAATCGTGATAGTTACATTGGCTTATTACGATGTGAATACGGCAGTTTGTAAAATAACAATATATATATTTATATAATATATAAAAATATTATATATACACAGTATATTCCATTATATACAAATATATAATTTGCTTCACGTCGCGCCGACACAGATTAGGTCTTATGGCGGCGTTGGGATAAGAAAGGGCTAAGGGTGGGAAGGAAGCAGCCATGGCCGTAATCAGCATTTGCCTAATTTTAAAATGGGAAACCACGGAAAACCATCTTCAGGGCTGTCGACAGTAGGATTCGAATCCACTATCTCCCGAATGCAAGCTCATGACTACGCGACCCTAACCGTACGGCGATTTCGCTTCGTCATAGGCATGTTAACAGGTCCTCAAAGGAATTTAGAAAGTTATTGAAGCATTGCAAATTAGCCGAACTTAACAGTAGTAGAGAGTTTGGGTTTCATCGAAGGTCGTCGTACGATTCGCTGAATAATTGTTAAAAACACGAGGGCTGTAAACAAGGTAGTGGTAACTCGCAGGAGATCGGCCATGCGGACATAAGATATGGGAGCGATCAGGTGGCGCTGTTGGCGATGTGTAGTGTGCATTTGACGGGCATCCAGTTGGGAGTGTTATTGCTGTGTGGCGTTGAAGGGAACAGTGTCAATTTCACCGCTCTAGAGCATGTTTTCAAAACGTGATCAGCGTTCGAGGATTAAAATCGAAGTTGCCCGTGGCAAAATGTATCAGAATATTACCGAGGATTACATGAAGCCTGTGGCGAGAATGGATCACCGTGTACGACGGTTACACGATGGTCAAAGTGTTTCATGCGGGTAGAAATGCGACTGCGGATTTGCACCGCACAGGTCGGCCGTCCATTCTTCAAGATCAGATTGACATCGTGAGTGGTCTTGTTTCCGTAGACCATCGACGGACTGTCCGGGAATTATCCGTAGAGCTTGGTCTCAGTCATCAAGCGGTGTGGCAAATACTGACAAAACATCCTAACGTGAGGAACATTGCGTCCCGTTGGGTTCCACACAGACGTACAGAAATGACACCGCTATGCACTGGCTGGCATGTACCAGGACATATACCGCAACGAAGGAGACGCATTTCTGCAGCGTATTGTCGCTATTGATGAGTCTTGGGCACGAGGCTGAATTAAAGCGTCAATCGAATGAATGGCGTCACCCAGGCTCGCCACGTCCGCAGAAATTTGGAGAGGAGCCCAGTCGGGTGAAGCTTATGCTGGTTGTGGCATACGGCTACTAGGGTGTTATTCTTCCGCATGCGGCGCCTTGGGGACAAACAGTCAACAGTGACTACAATTGCCGATATCTGCAGTGACATGTGCGTCCGGTTATGCGGTGCAAACTTTCATGTTTACTGTGAGACGATCGCTTGTCGTGCTGCATGACAACGCACGGTGTAATGTCGCAAACACTCTAAAGTTCTTATTGCAACGGTGGCATTAGGAGGTCTTGGAACACCATCCGTAATGACCAGACATGAGTCCTTGTGACTTCGAACTGTTTCCTAAGTTGAAGGAACACCTCCGAGGCCACCGATTTCCTGACGTAGCATCTGTACTCTGCGCAGTAGGACGCTCCGTCGCTGTCATCAACAGAGAACGCCTTGCGAACGGTCCCCAACGGCTTCCCGACATTCGACAAAAGGTAATAGACTTTGCGGGTGACTAAACTGAAGGAATGCAATGCAACTGTACTTATTAGTTCATTAAATATTGCGTTCTGTCCACCTCTGTAGCGTAGTGGTTAGTGTGATTAGCTGCCTCCCCCGGAGGCCCGGGTTCGATTCCCGGCTCTGCCACGAAATTTGAAAAGTGGTACGAGGGCAACCTCGGGAGGTCAGTTGAGTAGAGATGGGTTCGATTCCCACCTCAGCCATCCTGGAAATGGTTTTCCGTGGTCTTCCACTTCTCCTCCAGGCAAATGCCGGGGTGGTACCCAACTGAAGGCCACGGCCGCTTCCTTCCCTCTTCCTTGTCTATCCCTTCCAATTTTCCCATCCCCCCGCAAGGCCCCTGTTCAGCATAGCAGGTGAGGCCGCCTGAGCGAGGCAAAGTCTCACGATCCAGGATACTGCCCTTGAGGCGGTAGAGGCGAGATCCCTCACTGAGTCCGAGGGAAAAACTAATCCTTAACCGTAAACGGATTAAGAAAGAAAGAAAGAAAGAAAGAAAGAAAGAAAGAAAGAAAGAAAGAAAGAAAGAAAGAAAGGAAAAGAAAGGAACCGTGAGGAACAGGTGAGGTAATGACCCTCCTCCCCAGTTGTATCCTCGACCAAGAGTCTGAGGCTCCAGGACACTGCCCTTGAGGCGGTAGAGGTGGGATCCCTCTCCAAAGGAAAAACCGACCCTGGGGGATAAACAGATCAAGAAGAAGAAGATTAAAAAAAAAGAGTTCGAATGGATCATTGACCTATCCAAGCCTTTCGATAGAGTAAATAATGAAAGAGTACTGACAAAAAAGGTCTTTAGGACTAAACAAACGATTGATTGAATGAGTGGTTAATTTCTAGAAAACAAAACTCAGGGAATTAGAATAGGTGAATCATTATCCTCTCCTGTAATGATACCGGGGGTGGGGAGAGAGGTCCGCAATGCAGTATTATTAGGACCTTTATGTTTTCGTGTATATGATGCAAGTAGAGAACTGGTATTGCACACAAGGCTTTTTTGCGGATGATGTTATCCTGAACAGAGTAATAAATTTGCTATAGGATTATGAGCGACTGCAGAAAGGCCTTGACAACGTTGTGAGATAGTCAGCAGATAATTGTGCGATGGTAAATGGGGTGAAAAGCCAGGTTGCTAGTTTCAACAAAAGAGAAAGTCCCCTCACTTTAAATTACTGTGTTGATGGTTAAAGTACCTCATGGGGATCATTGTAAGTATCTACAGTAGGTGTTATTATGAGGATAGATCTTCATCTATATATATATAATAAGAGTTTTGTCTGTACATTGATCAGAATTTGAAAAGAATGGTATTTCTGTATAGATCATGTCCATAGTAACAAGAAAATGCACTTTTTACGTTTCCGTAATTTCTGTCTGTCTGTCTGTCTGTCTGTCTGTCTGTCTGTCTGTCTGTATGTATGTATGTATGTATGTATGTATGTATGTATGTACACGCATCACTAGAAAACGGCTAAAGAGGATTTAATGAAAATCGGCATGCAATGTCCAGGAGCACGTCGCTACAAGCTAGGCCATAAACAATTTCATTCACGCTGATAGTAATGGTAGTTTAGGGGAAGACCTAAAATTTAATTCTCAAATATTTGTGTAATTAGTGGTCTTATCTTAATGAAAATCGGTGTGCAAGGTCGGGGAGTAAGATTCTATAATCTAGGCTATAAACAATTTAATTACACTGAGTGAAATGGTAGTTTAGGGGCAGGCCTACAATTTAATTCTCAAATATTTGTGTTATTAGTGGTCCTATGGACAAATACTACACAACTAAAGTTATATAGAATTACATTTCCGATCATTTATGTCTTATACATTTTACCGTACCGGATATGATAACAGAGATATTCATGAATTTTGATTTTTGTTGCTAAGTCCATATCAGCGCCGAGTCACGAGAAAATAGGTAAACAGAATTTAATGAAAATCGGTATGCAAAGTCGACGAATAAGGAACTACAGTCTGCGCTAAAAATAATTTTGTAAGACTCCCTAACATCACAGAGTAGAAAGAAAACTAAATGTGAAGGCCTACAATACAGAAAGCTCATAACATTGGTCAACAATAACATTACACTGACCATTGTTGGTTGCGGTGTGCTTTGTATCCCTTTTGCAACTCATCTCCGACAGATAGGATTACTGCTGTATACAAGTTTTTAAAAATTTTCTTTACGTCGCACCAACACAGATAGGTCTTGTGGCGACGATGGGATAGGAAAAGGGCTAGGAGTGGGGAGGAAGGAGTCCCTGGCCTTAATTACGGTACAGCCCCAGCATTTGCCTGGTATGAAAATGGGAGTCCACGGAAAACCATCTTCAAAGCTGTCAACAGGGGGCTTCGAATCCACTACCTCCCAGATGCAAACTCACAGCTGCGCGCCCCTAACCGCACGCCCAACTCGCCTGGTCGTGCCGAGTATAACAGCTGTGATAGTACATATATCACACCCCAGAATTATATGTATATTATTATTATTATCAGTATTTCATTTATATATTTTGCCATTTATATTGGTAAGCTGGAAGATATCCACATATGTAGGTATGAGTAATTTGTTTTGCACGAGTGGGAAAACATTGCTTTAATAACTCTGGTAATTTGAATGAGTCATATGGCTACCCCAGTGTTTGTTGTGATGTACTTGTGTCGGGAAATTCATGAGTCATGTATATATCCCAGCCTGATGAGATGAGCTTGTTGTTGTATTACGAAAATTTGGTGACTCATGGAATATACCCCAGAGTTTGTTATTGTCTTGGGAGGAAGAGGTAGTTCAGGGCTTGGTCTTGACTTGGGATCACTCATGATTGGCTGGCAAGCACCAATCCAGACGTATCATCTGAGAGGAGGGGGATGTTTATGTCGATAAAGGTTGATCATACGGCGGCAACCTGAAAACATTGTAAGGGTGATTGTAGAGGTGATTGTAAAGGAACGAGAAGGAAGATAACTACAACCAGTGACATTGTATAAGAGAACTACAACTGACGCACTGTACGGGAAGGAAGTAGTGCTGATACACGGTACTGGAGTGATACGGCAGCAATGGATTGAACTTCAAACGTTCGTGGAGCGTAGTCTTGTTATGTTCGTGGAAAGTGGCTGATTGTGGAGAGTGCTTGCGCATTAAGTATGGTAGCACTTGTGGCGGCCTAGCATTATATGTTGGTGAAAGCTTCAGACTTTCCATAAATTGAGGATCGACAGACGTGTGTATATATCTTTACAAGTGTTAAAATATGTGAACACAGTAGTACAAGGTACAGTATCTGTGTGATGTGATAACTGCCGATTATGAGAATCGCTAAGTCGAATTGATATAGAGACAGCGAAGGGTATTTATCTTCATACATGTACATTGTTCATCGGACTATCTACAAATGGTAGCTTAGTTCTCGCTTTCGTTTTCACACGATTTTCATTATTTTTGTTGTTGTTGTAAATATGGAGTCTTCCAGCAATATTTTATGTGTGTATTATATGTATAATGTTGTATGTTGATAAGGTGCTCATGCACGGAATTTGTTAAGAATATAGTTAGCTATTTTAGAATCAGTGTTATTGATGAACCTAGGCGCAGTTCCTACCTAATTAGTCGTTTTCAGGAGGTTAGGTAAGGCCTGCAGCAGATGTACCAGTACGCAGCATAATGTACACGCCCTGGGATATACAGTTTATCATGCTCTTATCTAAATTCGAGGGATCCATTCTGGTGAACTCTGGCGCCCATACTACGGACATTTCGGTTAATTATGCTTATTAATTTTATTAAGTTTTTGAGTAATTTTATTTATATATTTTTATTCATGATTTTATTTATTATGGTAGCTATCAAAAGGAAGTTACACAGCCTGCCTAAATATTGGCGGGAAGTAGATGAGGAGTTATAAAACTTTCTTCTTTTTATATGCCATTCCCCTGGTTCATACATTTTCTGATATTACTGGTACGTAACACACTGGTTCATCATAGCATTCGAGCTATTCAATCCCTACTCTGAGGCACTGATTGGAATGAGCAGTGTGCATATTTAACGGAATAATGGCAGAGGATTGTTCATGGCTGTCTGCGGCCTGTTCATTCCAGCACTGGAATTTTGGACTGTTAGGTCGGCACCGTAGTACTCTTTGTTAAAGTGAGAAAATGTGCGGTTTTTCATTTTATCGAGTATTTTGTATGATAACATTACTTTTAATTACTACATTCCTACTGAAGATTTTGTAATGGCCTAAGTTGACTTCAGTTATGAAAACCACGAAGACAGTATTTCTGAGAATCCCGTAGCGAAGCACGGGTACATCAGCTAGTTGGTTGTAAAGGTAGGCCTATTTAGCAGAACCATAAACATTAACGAGGTTATACATACCTGGGTGAGGTACTGGTACTCCTTCCAGTTGTATCGCCCGACCCAAAGTCTCACGCTCCAGGACACTGCCCTTGAGGCGGTAGAGGTGGGATCCCTCGCTGAGTCCGAGTTAAAAACCAACCCTGCAGGGTAAACGGATTAAAAATGAAAGAAACAAAAAAAAAAAAAGAAAAAAAGAAAGATAGATATAAAGAACAAGTTTGAATGGAATTTTTAAAAGTTTAAAGGATCATAATATGGAGATAAAGTTAGAATTCAAGAAGAGAAATTCCGGCGAATCTTCGTTTATAGGAAGAGTAATGAGTAATGAGAATAATTTACCAAAAGAGATGTTCGATAAATTTCTACCTTCTCTGAAATAATATAAGACAAGACTAGGTAAACAACAGATAAGATATCTATCATCAGGGCGACCACCCTAAATGCAGATCATTAGTGACTGATTGACTGGTTTTAGGTCATACCTTCAACAGCTGAGTTATATAAGGCGTCTCCTAAAACCGTAAAATACCGAGCGAGTTGGCCGTGCGCGTAGAGGCGCGCGGCTATGAGCTTGCATCCGGGAGATAGTAGGTTCGAATCCCACTATCGGCAGCCCTGAAAATGGTTTTCCGTGGTTTCCCATTTTCACACCAGGCAAATGCTGGGGCTGTACCTTAATTAAGGCCACGGCCGCTTCCTTCCAACTCCTTGTCCTTTCCTATCCCATCGTCGCCATAAGACCTATCTGTGTCGGTGCGACGTAAAGCCCCTAGAAAAAAACCGTAAAATAGTAGGTAGTTAGTGGGACATAGCCAATAACATTATTATTATTATTATTATTATTATTATTATTATTATTATTATTATTATTATTATTATTATTATCAACAGCTGGGTTTTGAATGACGTGATATCCGGCCTTAAATCACCTGAGAAAACACAAAAAGTGCTAGGGTGGCTCCATTAATCGTAGATATACCTGGAATAAGTTAATTTGTAACTTGTATCTATAGGATTGTTGATGAAACAATATATGGTATTTTTTAAATAAAAAAGTAAGTTTCAGAGTCCGCCCCTGTGGTGTCAGTTTGTTAAATATTTAATCATTTTTCCCACGCTATGAAATGTTAAATAGCAGTCTCCTTGTAAAATAGATAAACTAGGCTATAACTCAACGGCTCTGCTGCCATCTGGGTGACTCGGCTTCTCCTTGCTATGAGGATTCTCGCTTTATCCCATAGATGACTCTGTGCGTAGTCTTCTGGAATGGACCGCTAGATGGCAGGGCAGTTGCCAGTGGCTGACTCAATGTTATCAGTTATCCACTTGTTCACCGCAGGGGTGGGGAATTAAAATTACTTGGAAAATTACTTCCGATTTAAGGCAAGTTTGTACTTAAAAGGCTAGGACATTAAAGAGGATTATTGATGAAACAATATTTTTCTTTTAAAATAAAAAAATAAGTTTCCAGAGTCCACCCCTGTGGTGTAGTGCTTAGTATGATCAGCTGCCGTCTACGGAGGCCCGGGTTCAATTCCCTTCTCTGCCACGAAATTTGAAAAAGCGGTACGATGACTGGAACGGGGTTCACTCAGCATCGGGAGATCAGCTGAGTAGAAGGGAGGGGGGAGGGTTCGATTCTCCCCTCAGCTATCCTTGAATTAGTTTTCCGTGGTTTCCCACTTCCCCTCCAGGAAAATGCCGGGATGGTAGCCGCTTCCTGCCCTCTTCCTTGTCTATCCTTTCCAATCTTCCCATCCCCCCCACAAGGCCCCTGTTCAGCATAGCAGGTGAGGCCGCCTGGGCGAGGCAAATTCTCACGATCTAGGATACTGCCCTTGAGGCGGTAGAGACAAGATCCCTCACTGAGTTCGAGGGAAAAACCAATCCTTAACCGTAAACGGATTAAGAAAGAAAGAACGAAAGAAAGAAAGAAAGAAAGAAAGAAAGAAAGAAAGAAAGAACGAGAGAAGGAAAGAAAGAAAGGAACCGTAACTTAATTTCATTGACTGCGAATGAATACTTTAAAATATGGTAGGTTATTGATTTACTGTGGTATATAAAAATTTATCATATTCACATACCTACTGTTATTTTGCTTCAAAGAGCGCTTGGAAATGCAATATTGTATTCCGTTTACGGTAGGTACCGAATGCTAGAAATGTTCAAATGAAATTTGTCAGCCAGTACCATTGGATTACTTCGTATATTCCTGTCTTTAACAGAAGTGTTTTAGTGTTTTGATAGAAATAATTTGTGTTCGAATTCATGGACCTGTCTCGTTTTCAGCCTTTTGCTTTAAATATAATTAGAATTGGTTACTCAGCGTATTTTAATATATTTTTGAGTGCTAAAACTCTTATCAATCAAGAAAAAAATGAAAAAGGTTTTTTCTACAAATTTGTCTTTACGTCGCACCGACACAGACAGGTCTTACGGCGACGATGAGATAGGAACGGGCTAGGAGTGCCAAGGAATCGACTGTGGCCTTAATTAAGGTATAGCGCTACCATTTGCCCGGTGTGAAAATGGGAAAGCATGGAAAACTATCTTCAGGGCTACCGACAGTGGGGATCGAATCCAGTATCTCCTGAATACAAGCTGAGAGCTTCGTGCCCCAAACCACGCAGCCACTTGCTCGGTAAAAAACAAAACAAAACAAAACAAAACCTTTTGTTTTTATGTTAATACTAGCAAATGTACCCGTGCTTCGCTACGGTATTCTACATTGTATACGGATATCGAAGTAAATTACTGTACATGAAGTGAATAAATTTTTTTAAACTGCATGTCTCTTGACGTTATCCGAGAAACAGCATAGGAAGGTACGCAGACGTTGTTTACAATGTAAAGTGCGAGTTGAGGAGTTGTGATGATAATGACAGGTCCTCTTGTCTACCGCAATTCACTATGCGTAACATAAGTACATTTTGATGGGTAAATTTTTT
Organism: Anabrus simplex; assembly: GCF_040414725.1. Classification (NCBI taxonomy): domain Eukaryota; kingdom Metazoa; phylum Arthropoda; class Insecta; order Orthoptera; family Tettigoniidae; genus Anabrus; species Anabrus simplex. Next base: position 144,378,121 of record NC_090271.1, read on the forward strand.
TATAATCGGTGGTACCCTTGCAAGGGGGCACCTATTCCTAACGATAAAGAGAATCAGCTAAAAGAGTTTTGAAAAATGCACGCTCCCTTGCTGTCTGCTAGTCAAATCGAGAAGGGAATTATACATTACTATTGTAAACAAGCGTTGTAGGAGGTCCCCATTCCTACTGCCAGTTAAAGTCGATGTGGGGAGTACTGATTACAACAGCAGACGCCCTCCAGCTGACATTCACTATTGATTTGTAAAGTATTAATTACAATGTCAGACACACCCTCTTCTATATCGTTACAAATCGACTTCAACGAATAAACGTAGATCGACATACGGAAGTGTATGCATGTCCACCCACATTTACAGAATATCTGCTGCTAAACGGTGCATGATATCGAAAAGCGGATTGTACGGTAAGACACCTCTGGCCTCATATTTCCTCGTATCTCATCTATTTAAAGGTATGATTGAGCAGAAACGTTGAATAGGGTGAAATTTGTTTAAGATTTTCACACAGTGAATTACTTTTCATACAGCTTCAAACATAGGATTTGGCTCACATATGGCTACTGGGTGGGCCAATATTCGTGTAGAAGTTGATGATCCCGTCTTTCCTATAAGTGAATCAAACCATCAATTACAAGTGTACAAAGTGGAAAATTTAGGTAAATCCAGAAATACAGCCAAATTTAACGTACAAAAAAGCTATAATTTTGCCAAATTTCAATTTTCTAACTTGTCTGGGAGATTGTGCCGCCATCTTCATATGGAGGAGGGGTTTAAAAATGAGGACTTTCAGGAAACTTTTAAGCCCATGAAACCTATAAGTTATCGTTCTGGATAAATATCACCGACTGTGTTCTTAAGCAGATTTGAAACTCCCAGCGTGTCCCCCTCAAATAATTATGAGAATTTTAGATGTTTCTAGGGATCCCGAAGTCATCAGCTTGTCTGGTACCAAGTTTTAAGTTTCTAAGATGCCTAGAATGGTCTCATTACATCACGTCTGTTTTCATTTTAATACCTTAATTTATATATATATATATATATCTATATATATAAAATAACTTGTCCTGACTGACTGACTGACTGACTGACTGACTGACTGACTGACTGACTGACTGACTGACTCATCATCGCCGAGCCAAAACTACTGGACATAAAGAGATGAAATTTTGGGGATATATTCATATTAAGACGTTGGTGCTCGCTAAGAGAGGATTTTTGGATATTCCTTCGCTAAGGGGGTGAAAACGGGGGTGAAATTTTAAAATGAGTTGCTCTATATCTCAAAACTTTAAAAGTTTTCAGATGTAAAAATTGGTATTTAGAATCTTCTTTAAAAATAAGGAAACACGTATTTTTTTGTTTTCAGAAAATCCCAATAGGAGGGGTGAAAAAGGGTGAAAATGGGGAAAAATGGGTTGAATGCCTTTAATCAGGATACCGGAACCTATATCTCAGAAACTGAAGATATTACAGACCTGAAAATTGATACTTTTGATCTCTTTTAAAAATAAAGAAACACGTAATTTTTTGTTTTTGGAAAATCCAATTAATGGGAGGGTGAAAAGGGGGTGAATTTTTAAAATGAGTGAATCTATATCTCCAAACTTTTAAAGTTTGCAGATGTAAAAATTGGTATTTAGAACCTTCATTAAAAATAAAGGAACACGTATTTTTTGTTTTCGGAAAATCGCAATAGGAGGAGTGAAAAGGGGCTAAAAGGTGGTTGAATGCCTTTAATGAGGCTACTTATATATCAGAAACTGAAGATATTACAGACCTGAAAATTGGTGTTTGGGATCTCCGTTAAAAATAAAGAAACACATATTTTTTTGTTTCTGGAAAATCCAATTTGGGGGGGGGGGGTGAAAAGGGAGTAATATTTTAAAATGAGTGTATCTATCTCAAAATTTTTAAAGGTTATATATGTGAAAATTGGTATTTAGAATCTCCTTTAAAAATAAATAAACACACGTATTTTTTCGTTTTTGGAAAATCCAAATATTGGGGGGGTGAAAAGGGGGAGGGTAAATTTTTTAAAATGAGTGTGTATACATCTTAAAACTTTAAAATTTACAGATGTAGAAATTGGTAGTTAGAATCTCCTCTAAAAATAAAGGAAAACGTATTTTTTGTTTCCTGTAAATCCCAATAGGAGGGGTGTAAAAGGGTGAAAAATGGGTTGAATGCCTTTAATGAGGATACATATATCTCAGAAACGAAAGATATTACAGAACTGAAAATTTGTATATGGGATCTCCTTTAAAAATAAAGAAACACGTATTTTTTAGTTTTGGAAAATCCAATTAATGGCGGTTAAACAGGAGTGACAAATTGGGTGAATTTTTGAAAGACTATATCTACAGAATATCTTGGAAACGTTAAATGTTACAGACGTAAAAAGTGGGTGCTTGTAATCTCCTGTAAAACTAAAGAAACATAGGTGATTTGTGTTTGGAAACTCCACTTAAGGGGAACTCAAAAGGGGGGTGAAATTTTAAAATGAGAATTTTTACAGTTTATCTCAAAAAACTTAACATGTTACAGAAGTGAAAAATGGTATTTTTTATCTCTATTAAACATAAAGAAACGTGTATTTTTAGCTTTCGGAAATACCACTTGGGTGGAGGGAGGGGGGGTGTAAAAGTGACTGAAAATGGTGTTGAATTCTTTTAATTAGGCTACTGATATCTCAAAAATGAAGATGTTACAGACGTGAAATTTGATATTTGCAATCTGCTCTAAAAATAAAGAAACACGTATTCTCGGAAAATCCAATGAAGGGGGGGGGGGGTGAAAGAATTGAAAAATTAATTGAATTAATTGAATGAGAATACATACATCTAATAAAAACTAAAGTTGTTACAGACGTGAGAATTCGTATTTGGATCTCCTTTAAAAACAAAGAAAAACGCGTTTTGGGGGGAAACCATCTTGGAGGGCGGGAGTGTAAAGGAGTTGAATTCCTTTCATGAGGACACATAAATCAAAAACTGATGAAGTTAGAGTCGTGATAATTGGTATTTAGAAGATCCTTTACTATTAAAGAAACAAGTATTTTTTGCGGGAAAATTCACTTAGGGGGGGGGGAGTAGTGTGAAATGAAGTGAAAAAAGTAAATTATTGTTATGGGGATACTTATATCTCAAAACTGAAGGTAATAGACGTGAACATTGGTGTTTGAAATCTTCTTTAAGCATAAGAAACAAGCCTTCTATTAATTTTTTTTTGGGGGGGGGGGGGTGCCGGTAAATAAACTTAACGGCGGTGGGGTGTAGAAGGAGGTGAGACCAATTGATTTTACTGTTCTTAATGTACTTATAAGGATCCTCGGCAGCGCGCCGGCCTCTCACAGCTGGGTTCCGTGGTTCAAATCCCGTTCACTCCATGTGACATTCGTGCTGGACAAAACGGAGGCGGGACAGGTTTTTCTCCGGATACTCCGGTTTTCCTGTCATCACCCATTCCAGCAACACATAATAATAATAATAATAATAATAATAATGTTCCGGACCGTCGTCAAATGTGCGGACCGCGCTGGAAACGGCTCCTGGATGGGTAATGACTAAGAATGCAGTCCGGCCGCGGGTTCAGTGCCTTCTAGGCACCCAATATGACACCACGCCGGATCTCCTGAAGGATTTTATCCATATTAAAAATGATTATAGGAAAAGATGGCAAAGATTTACGGACCCAACTGACCGGGAGGAATACCTGAGCCTAGCCCGGGAAGTACGAAATCGATTGCTGGAAAAGAAGATTGAAAAATGGGAGGAAACATGACGTAATCTAATAGAAAACTCAGATCGGGAATTTTGGTGGGTTCTCGCAGAAAACGAGTCAGACCGCGAATTTCGGCGGATTATATATCTAAAACAATAAGCATTCAATTATAAATTTCAGTATAATACCGTAGCGAAGCACGGGTATCTTGCTAGTATATATATATATATATATATATATACAGTATATGTAGTACAGTATATATAGATCGCTCCAAACTGACTTCCATTCATTAATACAGATTATATTTCACCCGCTTCCCTAGTGGTTCTAGGGGCGTCTTACTCCCAAAGTATGTTTTCAAGGTAGTAAGTCATACTTGAAAGTCACACTGGAACATACACACGTCTACTATCGACAATTTATTTTCTAACCTTCTCACCCCCTATGCCGAAGGGGGCTGAAGTTGGACTTTAAAATCCGGAATGTTACTATTCATCTCTACGACCCGGAAAACTATGGGCTATTTTCGATTATTTTTAAGTTCAATCCCCTCGCCCCCACCACAAAGGGGGATGAACTTGGACTTATAAAACATCCGGAGTCTCACTATTCATCTCAGCGACCCCGACAACTATGGAGTCGACACTATTTTTGATTATTTTTATATACCACTCTCCCATCGTCCCCCCATCACGAAGGGGACTGAACTTGAAAAATTCCGGAGTATCATTATTCATCTCAGCGACCCAGAAAAGTATGGATTCGACACTACTTTCGATTATTTTTATACTTCAGTCCCTTCGCCCCCGCCCCTAAGAGTTCCTAGGGTGTCCTACACCCACGTGGTTTGTCTCCTGATACTAAAAATTCGAAGTGTACAATTCTCCCCGGCGACCCCGAATACTATGTCTTCGACACTAATTTCCCAAAGGGGGATGAACTTGGACTTATAAAATATCCGGAGTCTCACTATTCATCTCAGCGGCCCCGACAACTATGGATTCGACACTATTTTCGATTATTTGTACATATATCACTCTCCCATCGCCCCCACCACGAAGGGGGCTGAACTCGGACTTTAAAAAATTCCGGAGTACCGCTATTCGTCTCAGCGATCCCGGAAAGTATGCATTCGACACTACTTTCGATGATTTTTACAGTATATCCCCTAGACCCCCGCCCTTAAGCGTTCCTGGGGTGTCCTACCCCCAAGTGGTTTGTCTCCTCATACTAAAAATCCGAAGTGTACAATTCACCTCGGCGATTCCTAAAACTATGTATTCGACACTATTTTCGATTAATTTTATATATCACTCCCCCCTCGCCCTCCACTCCAAAGGGGGATGAATTTGGACTTATAAAATATCCGGTTTCTCAATATTCATTTCAGCGACGCCGACAACTATGGATTCAAAATTATTTTAGATTATTTTTATGTATCACTTTCCCATCAACCCCCCACCAAGAAGGGGGCTGATCTGAGACTTTTAAAAATTCCAGAGTGTCACTATTCATCTCAGCGACCCAGAAAATTATGGGTTCGACACTACTTTCGATGAATTTTATATCTCAGCCTCCTCGCCCCGCCTGACCCTAAGGGTTCCTGGGGTGTCCTACACACACGTGGTTTGTCTCCTGATACTAAAAATTCGAAGTGTACAATTCTCCCCGGCGACCCCGAATACTATGTCTTCGACACTATTTCCCCAAAGGGGGATGATCTTGGACTTATAAAATATCCGGAGTCTCACTATTCATCTCAGCGGCCCCGCCAACTATGGGTTCGACACTATTTTCGATTATTTGTACATATATCACTCTCCCATCGCACCCACCACGAAGGGGGCTGAACTCGGACTTTAAAAATTCCGGAGTACCGCTATTCGTCTCAGCGAGCCCGGAAATTATGAATTCGACACTACTTTCGATGATTTTAATATCTCAAATCCTCGCTCCCTGCCCCTAAGGGTTCCTGGGCTGTCTTACCCCCTTGTGGTTTGTCTCGTGATACTAAAAATCCGGAGTGTACAATTCACCTCGGCGACCCCGAAAACTATGTATTCGACACTATTTTCGTTTAATTTTATATATCACTCCCCCCTCGCCCCCACACCAAAGGGGGCTGAACATGGACTTTAAAAAAATCCGGAGTGTCACTATTCATCTCAGCGACCCCGAAAAGTATGGATTCGACACTATTTTCGTTAATTTGTATATCTGACCCCCTCGCCCCCCATCCATAAGGGTTCCTGGTCTGTCTTACCCCCACGTGGTTTGTCTCCTGATACTAAAAATTCGGAGTGTACAATTCAACCTCGGCGACCCCGGAAACTATGTATTCGACACTATTTTCGTTTAATTTTGTATATCACTCCCCCCTCGCCCCCTACCCAAAAAGGACCTGAACTTTGACTTTTAAAAATCGGGAATGTCACTATTTATCTCAGTGACCCCGAAAACTGTGGATTCGACACCTTTTTCAATTTTTTTAATACCTTGCCCCCCCTGACCTCCCACTCCTAAGGGAGGTACGGATGGCTTACCCCCATAGTGCTCGTCTCCGGATAGTAAATCATAAGTGTACCAAGTTTGGTTGAAATTGCTCGAGTGGGTTAGGAGGAGATGTGTCATTTACACACATACACACATACATCCATTTTTATATATAGTAAGATTAAGTCATTCCGCTTATTAAAATGTTCTTTGTGAGCAATATTAACTGAGCTAGAGGTAGTAGGTTACGAGTTGTAAGACACGAGGTTGGAACCGCTATGGCAGCTATCTTACCTATTAGCCCTTTACCAGATGTCACCGTAAGACCAATCTATATCAGCCATCTTGCCCTTTAGCCCCAATACCCCAGTCCCCGAGTCGGAAGAGTTCAAATCCATAACCTAGCCGGAAATCGAACCCCATTTTCCAATTGTACGTAAGAGACGTTTTATAGGTAAATAATACGTCCCATTAACACGCATGTTACTTGAAGAAAGTGAAAATCGAAACATGCCTGAGAAATTAATTTCTAATGTGAACATGAGAACCCATCATTACGATAATGAACGTGACATTGTCAGCGGTTTTACCCGCCTTTGCAGAGGTTTAAGCTACTTGCCTCCGGCCCTGAGGCTTCACAGTTTATTGAAGTGTTACAATTCCTAAGTAACACCTGAGTCTGCTCAATATCAGGATTCAACGTTTCAAACTGTCGACGTCTGACATTGATGTACGAGTAATGACGATTTCGGAGATCAAGATGAAAATTGTGGGGAGAAATATCCAAGAGGAACGGTGTTCCTGAAGCTGGTCTCGAGGATAATGCTGACCTCTTGTAAGTGGGGGCGGTAGAATGCATCCACTGTATCCCTTGCCTGTGACGATAGGTGCCTGAAAAAGGACCCCAGGGTTTCTCGAATTGGGGGCGTGGGATGAAGACCACGTGCCCTTGCTTAGCCTATAACTTTCAATCTTTCTACGGACCTTCTCTGATCAACACTTGCTCTCTACTCCCGAAGGTATAAGGTTTGCGGTGCCGGGGGAGACATTAATTTCCACGTCCTTCGTGGTCCTTCCCTCTCTTTTGCCAATACCTTCGTTTTTCGAAGGGATGGACCTCTTCCATTCTTTTTTCTGATTAGTGTTAGAGGATAATTGCCACTTTGTACTTTCTCTTCAATCTCCGCCACCACCATCTGAGTCTGGTATTACGTCCACTTTCTTCATCTGACTCCTCCTACTACCCTTCCTGTCTGGCCTTTTCACAATTCTTTTTGCTTATCCTACATTGAATTCTATATTTTTGCGTGAGCGCTGATTGCAATTGAAAAGGAAAAAAAAAGTTATACCTTCCCCTTACTGCATCATCATCCTCCTCCTCCTTCTACCGCTCCCTCCTCATTCGAAAATCTTAAAAAAGGTAAAAAAAAACTTATGCGATGAGGTAAAGAAGAACAAGAGGACAACAAAAAGAGTAAAAAGGGCAAGTAAATAAATAAATAAATAAATAAATAAATAAATAAATAAATAAATAAATAAATAAATAAATAAATAACGTATGCGACAACGCCACAACATGCTTTCCAGTTTAATAACGTAAGTATATCTAATAACAGGTAATGTTTGACGAATCGTCTCTTTGCAAACACCTCCTCTTATCTGTTCTGTTTAGAACACGATAGGAAATGTTTACTGTCTATTCAAATCTTTACTGTAAGATAACAACTGTCCTCTGTAACAGGATTGAACCTGTCAAAATGTTTTGTCTTGTCGGATGGAGGCATACAGCATTTGATTATCATACATTCAATTCTATATATTTGCGTGCGTGGTGATTGCAATCGAAAAAAATTATTACCTTCTCCTTACCACATCCTCCTCGTCCTCCTACCGCTTCCTCCTCATTCAAAAAGAGTAAAAAGGGTAAGTAAAAAACTTATGCAACGAGGTAAAAAGAACAAGAGGACAACGCTACACCGTGCTTTCCAGTTTAATAACGTAAGTATATCTACTAAAATGTAATATTTGACGAATCCTCTGTTTGCAAACTAGACAAGGAGATCGTCATAAGTTAGCTCTTAATGCCGAGAAGGGCAGCTTGCTTTTAAACTACAATCCTCTCTCCAAAAATAGTGTCGGGAAGGGACCATGTCGAGAAGGTGCAGCTTGCTTTAAATCTGTGTCGGGGAGGAACCTTCTCGAAAAGGGCAGATTGCTTTATATCTATAATCCTCTCTCCAAAATGATGTCGGGAAGGAACTATGTCGAGAAGGGCAACTTGCTTTAAATCTATAATCTTCTCTCCAAAATAGTGTCGGGAAGGAACTATATCGAGAAGGGCAGCTTGCTTTAAAACTATATCGGGAATGATCTTGTCGAGAAAGGCAGCATGCTTTAAAACTATAACGGGAAGGGCCATGTCGGGAAGGGCAGCTTGCTTGAAAACTATGTCGGGAAGGGTCGTGTCGAGAAGGAAAGCTTGCCTTAAATTATAGTCCTCAGGCCCCTCCAAGATAGTAACGCGAAGGAGCATGTCGAGAAATAATCCACTGTGGTTAGGCCTCCTGGTTTTAGGATCGTTCAAAAAAATTCCGCGGCGTGGCTAAGTCCTGTCAAGTTAATTTAAATTCCGCACTCCCAGGTAACAATGAGGTTTGACGCTGTCAGGATGGCAGTAGTGATGTTAGCCTCGTTCAAAACAAGTGTACGTGGTTAGGACCTGCCAGCTGTCAAAAAGAACGTGGATTTTAAATCCCGCGCCATCCACATGGTATAGATAGCAACAGTAAGGTTGGGGTCTGTCAAGATGGCACCACTGAGGTTAGTCATGTTTACTTGTTTAAAATCTATGCCCACGTGGTTAGGACCTGACAGCTGTCAAAAGCACGTGGATTTTAAATTTCACGCCCCTACATGCATAAGGTGGCATCAATGAGGTTTCGCCCTATTAAGATGGCAGCACTGAGGTTAGCCACGTTAACTTGTTCAAAATCCGTGCCCACGTGGTTGGATCTGTCATCTTGACAGCTGTCAATAAGCATATGGATTTTAAATTGCCCGCCACCACGTGCATAAGGTGGCAACATTGATGTTAGGCCCTGTTAAGATGGCAGCACTGAGGTTAGCGATGTCCGGAAAAGTAAGGTTAGAGTTCGTCAAAATGACAGCTGCCAAAAAGCACGTGACCAAGCACGTGGCTCTGCTTACAATGTGACATCACAGTCACGTGGTCATGACGTCATGGGTTTCAATGACTTTGGCAAGGGTCAATGACCTCGGGAAATGCACGTGGCTGTATTTACAAACAATATGACGTCACGGTCACGTGGTCATGACGTCGTGATTCAGTGACCTTGGCCGAGGTCAATGACCTCGTGGGAAAATTTCTGACGTAGCTCCCATTGTTTTAGAACCGCTATTACCCTACTACTCTAACCTCATGTTGGAGGATGTGTTCGCTATTGATGGTTGCAGTGGTGGTTGATAGTGTACTCTGTGTAAATGAAGACATGCATTTAGACGAACAACACGAACATCACGAACATCCAACTTACGAACAAGAGGAATTCATCAAACGTGATTAAAATACTCTGCTCAGCCAGGAATCGAACTCGGGGCTGCATGAACCTAATGTCACTACTCTGACCATTTAGCCAACGAGCGGGACCTCCTTTACCACTAACTGGACGGGAAAGAGGAAGGGATCCGACACTTCGAAACAGGAAGGTATCTGCAAAAGTGAATAAAGAGTCCAAATGGGTGTAAAGAAACCCCAGGCCTCACAAACCAGATATCGTCGGAGCCGGAGGGGAACAAGAGTTGGCCACGTGTGGTCAGACAGGAACGTTGAACGTAAGTGGAGGCAATACCAGACTCAGATAGGGGAACTGTGGTCGCCAACCCACGCTACCGAGTTGAGAGACTCTGGTTCTCCTCTTGTCTGGGTATACCCTGGATGTATTCTACCGACCTCACCCATAGAGGGACTGATATCTAATACGAAGTACTGATAACAAATTATGTCGTTGGATGGCTGTCTGCTATGAACACGGCCATCATAAGCGAAGTCCGCGAAATTAAGTGCATATATTTTTTCTGTAACGCTAACATTTTTCTCTCTGGTCAAGTGAGAAGCATTGTATTTTTCACCACATTGTATATTTCCAGTAGAATACTGTATTAGGGAACATGGAAGCGCATACAAGAGAAATGATGCTTTTATAGAAATGAATCTCTTGAAGCGATCAATTTCGTGAGTGCTGCTAAGACAAGGTACTCAAAACTCCACAACGCCTGTGCCAGAGGGATTCTGGGTTTTTTATGACAGCGATATTCCTTCATGGAGAGCTCTTCATGGCCACAGCTGAGGAACATTAAAGTGGGAACGTACACACCAGGTTGGCATCCATTGAGCTTCATGGCAGAACGATGGTGAATCGTACGTGAGACAAATGCCTTGTTTAATATTGAATTTTCACGATCAAAGGTTTGCAGTTATTACTGTATATCATGTTCCGTAACTTTGATGAGTATATACTTTAAAGATCGTTAGTACTAACAAAGGGAGTCTATAATATAGCAGGCACCGATTCTGTCAAGCATTCGCGAGGTATAAATGTACTCCTGCACAGGTTTGATTCACCATCAACTCGTTTCTTATTTAATTTGATATTAAAATAATTTTACTCTATGCTGTTGTCCCTGTTTTTACAAGTTACTTTGCGTCGTATCGATACAAATAGATCTTACAGCGACGATGGGATAGGGAGGGGCTAGGAGTTGGAAGGAAGTGGCCTTGGCCTTAATTAAGATACCAGCCTGGTGTGAAAGTGGGAAAGCACGGAAAACATTTTTAGGGCTGCCGATAACGGGGTTCGAACCCACTATCTCCGGAAAGAAAGCTCTCAGCTCCGCGCCCCTAATCGCACGGCTAACTCGCTCGGTGTTGTTGTCTTTAACTGTATCTGTGTTCAAATGTTATTTTTATTGATAATTTATTTCATTGTAATATTTAACCATAACATCACTTTCTATGAGTAGGCTTAGTGAAAATGAAAACCTACAACCTGTTTTTCAGTCTTTGGCCAGGTCAGGGATGTAATGAATGAACGATATATAGGCTATTATTACAATCGGCAGTCCCAAAGTGATTTATTAATATATATATATATATATATATATATATATATATATATATATAAATTGGATGTTAGTATTTTTGAAGATAATAGAGTCAAAAACTACAGGACCGATTTCGCTGAAATTTTCACAGTTTGTTGTTATTACATCTGAGACGTATTATGAAGTGGTTTGAACGAAATCTGATAGGTAGTTCGGCGCTAAGGGGTAAAAAATGAAATAGGGGAAGATAAGCAAACCGCAAGACAAGTCGGATCAGCGGGTAGCCTACCCTACAGCATGTGAAGATTATGATGTGTTCCTAAAAACTTATTTCTGCTTTTATCTGGAAATATTACTGCAGGGACAAGAAACCCCTAACACTCCTAAAGAAAGGGAGTGAAACTTAAAAATCCGAAAATGACGATATTAGTGACGAATTCATAGTCTTTGGGGTAGCTGAGATGAACTGTGACACTCTGAATGCCGTTTAAGTCAAAGTTCGTTCCCAATTGCTATCGTAACGTATTATGACTTACTGTTTGGGAAAGAAAACTGTAGGGTAAGACACACATACGGGCGGGATCGTACAACTCAAGATGTTACAGACGTTAAAATTGGTATTTGGAATCTTCTTTAAAAGTAAACACTTTTTTTTTATTTTTGGAAAATCCATAAACTATATTATCGGTATTAAATGTTCATAAAATTATTGAAATGGACAGGAAAAACAATATGACTACAACAGGCATATCAAGATGAGTTATCTCACCTATTGATAAGGAATGCTGTGGAGCAGCGCACGGGTCCACTAGTGACTTATAAATGCTATGAAATGATCATGGAGAGTGTTGCTGGAATGAAAGATGACGGAAAACCGGAGTACACGGAGAAAAACCTGTCCCACCTCCGCTTTATCCAGCACAAATCTCACATGGAGTGACCGGGATTTGAACCACGGTATCCAGCGGTGAAAGGCCGACGCGCTGCCGTCTGAGCCGCGGAGGCTCTTGAGTAGGCTTAGTATTTACACAAAAATAGCAATCTACTAACAGACAGTCTTCAAATACAGGGAAGAACGAAAGGTGCAAGTAACACGTTCAGATGAATGGAAAGAGTATCCTTGTCAGAGTAAAGGATTGATTGAGATGGAAGATTCTTTCTTAATACGTTTACCGTCCAGGGTTAGTTTTCCTTCATACTCAGCGATGGGTCTCACCTCTACCGCCTCAAGGGCAGTGTCATGGAGACGGACTTTGGCTCGAAGGGTACAACAGGGAAGGAGGACCTGTACCTCGCTCAGGCGGCCTCACCTGCTGTGCTGTAGAGGGGCCTTGTAGAGGGATGGGAAGATTGGAAGGGATAGACAAGAAAGAGGGAAGGAAGCAGCCGTGGCCTTAAGTTAGGTACCATCCCGACATCTGCCTGGAGAAGAAGTGGGAAACCATGGAAAACCACTTCGAAGATGTCTGAGGTAGGAATTGAATCCCCCTCTACTCAGCTGACCTACCGAAGCTGAGTCCTCGTACCACGTTTCAAATTTTCGTGGCAGAGCCAGGAATCGAATTCGGGCCTCCGGGGGCAGCAGCTAATCATACTAACCACTACACCACAGAGGCGGACACGAAATAACATGCAGTTTACAAATAGGTACGTATTAAAATGTATAGGCTATTTAAAGGAAATGCCTAGAGGACAATGGAAAGGAAGGTTAGTTGGCGACTAAAACACGCAGTCAGTACCTTTACTATTGTCCGACTCGTTGGCTGAATGGTCAACGTACTGAGCTTCGGTTCAGACGGTCCCGGGTTCGATTCCCAGCCGGGTCGGGGATTTTAACCTTAATTGGTTAATTCCAATGGCACGGGAGCTGGGTGCATGTGTTGTCTTCATCATCGTTTCATCCTCATCACGACGCGCAGGTCGCCTACGGGAGTCAAATAGAAAGACCTGCACCTGGCGAGCCGAACCCGTCCTGGGATATCCCGACACTAAAAGCCATACTGAACCCTTGAACTTACCATTCCATCGTTGGTTGGCCACAGCTGCTGCAGTAGAGCAATATAGAACTCTTAAATTTTGGGGTCGTAGCGGGAATATTTCGGTCACGATCTTATTCAAACGATGGGGTTCAGAAGAGAGCCTAACTACTTGAAATGAGGAGCAAATATGTGCTTACTAACTTTTATTGAATTATCAAAATGAAAAAAAAGTTATAAAATCATTCATCACGAAAAATTTAAACATTTAACATTTTAATGCAGTCACATTGCATTGCGTGATTTTTATCAGTTACATTTGTCGAAGAACTTTCTTCGGAGAAAATTAGAAAATATCACAAATTAGTGGACATCAAAAGCTCGAAAACGAAAATCAAACTTGAAAAGCGGGGAACTATTGACACAAACGATAACTGAGAATTAATCCACATGATCCGTGGAAAATCAGACCTTCAACAAGTAGAATTCCAGATTTACATTTAATTAAGGTTATCCACCAGTCAAATACCCTGTCGGATATGGAAACACCCGACGAATGGGCCCTTAATCGAACCAAATTGACTATCACTTGCTTTGGATAGGTTGCGAAATACTACTGGAAACATGGTGTTCAGTACAAATTAATAGCAGTGGCCATAACTAAAAATAAAAATTCCACCATGTATTGTCATCTCGTGACACCCTTAAGCTATAGAATAATCCCGATGCTGAAACGTGCATCACCCAATCAGGTGTTCAAAAGGAACCAACAACAACTCGATCCGAGAGGATCTTACGTTACGTCGTTCTGAAGGAACAAAACTGCGAAATGCAAGAAACACTTATTCATCATGCATTTAGAAGAAATGCCAAACACTGAAGCTAAAGAAAAAGTGACAAATCACTTGAAAAATATTTTTATGAAACCAACTTTCAGGTTATAAACAGTTACGTTAAGTTTAATAAAATTACAAGTTCACATGGTAAAATAAAATCCAAAATACCAAAACAATCTACGGACATCTTTCCATATTAGAACTGATGCCTACCATTACAGATCGATTTACTTATTGTTTATCCCAACAAACTAACTACAAAGTTATTGATCGAACACAATCAGCTATTATAAATATCAAAGAACGAAAAATTGAAAATAAAATATATTCCCAGCTGACGAATCGAACCCGCATTTGTAACTCAAGTCTCACATAAATAAGCTAAGTGTCAACACGCACACTAACAAAGCAATCGGACGTCTGAACGACAAAACAATTAAGTCCGTAAATAAATTAAAATACTAAAGTTCAATGAACTCAAACGCGCGTGGCAAACAGCAGTAACACTCAATCACCATTAGCTAAGTATCCAATGTTGGACAACCCTCACGGGTTCCATAATCTTATGTAAGCACCTTCCAGCTTGTAAAGGTTTTGCCGAAACATGGCCTCAATATTACTTAGCTAACACTCTTCGCACTGCATACACTACTGCAGACACTACCATCGTTCAAGTCACTTCGCAAAAACACCTAACCTAAGACTTTAATGTATACAGACGACACCCTAAACCTATCGTCAAGCCTACATAATGTCTACACACCCTAACACTAATATCTATACACACACACACACACACACACACACACACACATTCCTAAACCTATTGTCGAGCGTAAACTGGGATGTCTTAATATCAGTATACTAATATGATAACGTGTGACGTCCTAAATCTATTGTCGAGCGGAAACTGGGACGTCTACCCATCCTCTAGAATGTCAGGCGAAATCGTACCTTATGAGCTTATGACACACTCTTTGATAATTAGCTGGAAACCTTGTCGAAGCTATAGCACACAATGAAACGAATCTTGCCACTGAATGAACGCAAGTCTGGAAATGCAACAAAGTCCCTATCCCGTCAATAAAACGTGAAATTGAAAATAAATAACGCGTGGCCAAGAATCCACAACTCAAACACGATCTCGACATATGCAATGAAGTTTGGAAAATATAAGAATGAATTTCAGCACACGTCTAACTTTACGTGAATATCGTCAAAACAGTAATCATCACCATCGTAAAAATCCGCACTATTTCTAGGGTGAGGCCCAAAATCGCCTACCATCTCACTATTCCAAACATTCCTATCCATAAACTATCAAGTGAAGCGAAATTCAATGAGTCTACACAGCCAAACTTTCGCTTTAATAACGTCCAATATCTCATCGCACAATGTTTCCGAATTAGTGATAATTTATCGTCTCGTATTATATGAAATTTTCTGAGTGGAAATTTGTTATAACAGTCAAATGACACCAACCGTGTATTCAGAATGCCCTTCTATTCTTGAGATCGCGTATTATAATATTCATTATGCTGACTTTACATAAATTGTCATTTGGACTTAACTGCCAAGAGGTACAATCTTCTACAGAAATTGTTTTTCACTGGGAGATCTTGACTTGAAATCATAATGTGCGTCACAAAGCACTCATTTCGAACCAACCTTCACACGGTCAGCTATTCCGGATTGTTAGCGGAATCTCACTACAGCCTGCCTCAGAAATATCACATTTAAAATACAGCCTGTCTCAAAAATTCATCGTCATCGACAAATATAGCCTGTCTCAAAAATTCATATTCATCGCCTATCACGGCGGCATCACACATGAAATACAGGCTTCCTATGCCTTCAACATCTACACAACTATTCTCTCAACATACCGTTCCGGCACAATCCATTTCTTCCTGTTTCAAAACTTTTCAAACCTCAATACTCACGTGACGAACAATTTTATAAGAATCCTTTTCATTCATTTTTACTACAACTTTCGGACCTCAAGAACACAATAACACACCGTGATTATCAATATCACCGACATACACGATGTCACAAAAATTAACTTCCCACGAATAAATATAACTTTATCAGGCTTCACTGGATTTCGAGACGGACGCGAATCTTACTCAACATATCTGTTAAATACACTTTTAATATTGAAATATTTTATCCTGCTGTTATTATTATTATTATTATTATTATTATTATTATTATTATTATTATTATTATTATTATTTCGACAACAATTTTCTGAACTCATAGGATATTCGAAATTATTGCATTCACCACGGCTACATTATCGTTATCACCTTTCTAACTTTACTCAGTTTGAACAATATCTCAAGGACTGTTAGCACATTATTTAAACTTCGCATTTTACAGTTTCTCGATGCGAATTTTACTGCCCTGAAGAGTTTCACACGACGACCAGAAATATAACACATTGCCTGATCATTATTAAATATTAATTCGACACACGCACTGAAAATTTTATTGGGGCAAACAAATTCTATTCTACCACACTAATACAAATATAAATACAGACCTGTAACAGCAGTCATTTTGGAGATTCCGGCCACATTTAGCCAGCTGCCCTCGTATTTAGCCGTTCATGGCTACAATAGACATCGTCTTCTTATATATATAACTTAAAATACACAGATTTTACACTCGCTATCGATTAATACCGCAAATGACGCACTTTCTTGGCGTTTTAACATGCGACGAACCTCCTTCTGTACTAGCAACTGCGACTGTTTTCCCAGCACTCTGCTTTAGTTCACCCTAATACTGGCCAGGTGTTTCAATAGATAACAAAAATCAGACCACACTGGCTAGCCTCCAGACTCCCCTTTGACAATATCAAACATACACAATGTAATACAGAGAGAAAATCAGCTAAGTATTTTAAACAGATATCTAAGCCTTCACAGTTTTCGTCGGCGGAAGCTCAGGAAAATTTCTATCACCTTCCATATAATGCTCTACGTGAACCATTGACACGAATATATAACAAGTTATTTTGAGAACTAAACCCCGCACTTTCTTGCAGACGAGCGACGTGGGTTTCACCATCCAGACCTTCAGATAAAATGAATAAGAATAGATGGAGGGGATTTCTTTTATACCTTCTGAGAGGACGCCACCCTCACCATAAAGCTTGGTGGTGCAATCTGCTAATTCCACATTCACTGGACCAACGTTCTTGAAATTTATTCCACAAATTCAGACAGACTTATAATTCATTATGGTGTTAATTTTATATTTTTCCCATACTTGCAACGGGCATAATGAGTTTATTCCTGACATGTAATTTCGCGGTATTTCTTCAGAAATGACCTCGACACGTTTCGCAAATCCGCGAGTAGGACTCCAACTTTCCTCCAGGCTTAACTGCATTTATATTTACCCTGGGGATTCTATCTTCACGTAAGGTTCATTAATAATTTAGATTCTTTATTCCTGGATTTACCATGTCGCCAAAGTCTCTCGTTATGAAGGATTTTCGGAAATTGAAAAATTATTCAGTACTCGATGTCAACCGATGGTGGCTCGCTTGTCACGGTGAGTTCGGTTCCCACGAGAGAGCGAGACTCTTGAAATAAAACATGGCTACTCTGAAAAAGTTATTTGTAGCTGAAATAAATATCTGGAATTATTTTTCATCGTAAAATTATGGGTTCAATACGACATTTCATTTTACCTTTACTACTATGCTAGAGAACGATTCTTCGAATGCTGGCTTATAAAGCTCATTGGAGAGAATTTGCAGATTCGTACTGTACATACAGTAGATCATGTATGCTGCACTTGTACATTAAACTCGATAAAAATATCGTCACCATTGACTTATCTGTGTCAGTGCGATGTAAAATAACTTGTAAAAAACTTGAAGAAATTAGTGTCCGCCAAAATATAGACTCCCCTTATGAGTTAAAATGGCGCAGAACTATCTGAAATAGAACCAGAAATCTCTTTCCTTTTGAGCAATTGCTCTAACCATTGAGCTACTGAGTCATTCTACCTTGCTCTTATTTATATAAAGTAAAAATGTAGAATTACTTGTGTAGATACGTTCACAACCCATCACAAGTATTGTCTGTTCCAGTCCGAAAATTTTCGCTATGAAGAAAAATGCAAAAACAAGAGAAAATTATGAAAATTATTTTGTTCCACAAGCAATGTTGGTAAAGAATACCTCGGTGGAGTTATCTGGGAATATTGCTTTCTGAAGGGAAAAAGAAAAGATATGAACAGGAACAATATATCAATACTTCAATGCAATGCAACATCGAGCAATGAAGATAAACAATTACCATTTTCACTCTTCACTGATTTAAACGCTATGTAAAACTCCAAGAAGTACTTGGAAGTAGGTTTTAGGTACAACTAGCCATAACACTAACCAATCTTCAATTTGGTGTATGTCCTCACAGTTCGGCTTCTTGCATCTTCATTTCTTTGTGTCGTAGGTAGGGAAGAATACTTGCTGCTTATATAGAGTTCGGTGTTTGAACTCGCAGGGTTTTCTTCTTCTTCTTCTTCTTCTTCTTTTAGTAACACCTGTTCGTCCGGCTTTCATTGTATGTTAGAGAATTCTGTAATTCTTTGAGAAAAAGTGGCTATTATGTGAAGTGAGGACTATTCAGCGCTTTCTCCATGGTTATCCCCGCTACTGAGAAACCATGCAATTACAGCACTTAAACCAAATCCATCAATTCAGTGCATCCCAGTGTCGCCTGAAACAGACAGTAAACTCTTTAATATTCATGAAATGAAATATTCTCTGCTTAACTTCCGGGTTCCGCAGTGGTAGGCTGAGGACATTCATTCAATTCATTTCATTAATTCACCCATTCATTCAATCAAACGAACAAAACCAGTAGCATGTGTTAGCGATGATTGCGAGGGTCATGTTGGTGGTCATCCGTGACTTGGGGGTGGGAGGATGTCTGTTCTTTGTTTTCATCGGTTAGATGTAGTAAAATATGTTTTGATATTTCCCCAAATTAATAATACTGGTTGCATGGTGAGTGCAATGGTTGCGGCGGGCGGATGTTATACCCACCGGTTGGTGGTTATAGAATACGTGTGGGGGAGTGAGGTTCTGTATGTGTTTTTGTTCGCTTATATGTAGTAAAAATAAGTTTGGTATGTTAGAAAATTAACAATACTGTTGCACATGATTGCAGTGATTGCGATGGATGGATGTTATCTCCGCCGGGGGAGGTCCTGTTTGTTGTCTTCATGCATTCATGTGTAGTTGGATGTTTGATTTCCTCAAAATAACAAAAATAGTGGCATGCGATTGTGATGATTGCAGTGGACGGGTCCTTTCTCCCACACTTGGTGGTGATCCGTGACTGGGAGGGAAGTGTATTCATTCATTCATTCATTCATTCATTCATTCATTAATGAATGCTCTCTTCCCAGTTGGTGGCTATCCGTGACTGGGTGAGAAGAGTGTCCATTCATTCGTTCGTTTATGCTCGAACACAATCATGAAATCTTGCATCCACCAATTAATTCAATTCATTCAAAATGTATATTAGGATTCCTATAAATTATGTGCAAAGATACATGCAATAAAATTTTAATTCTAAATATTCATATACAGTAGAAGTATTATAACCGGGCCAAGTGGCTCAGATGGTGGAGTGCTGGCCTTCTGATCCCAAGTCAGAGGGTTCGATCCTGATTTAGTCCGGTGCTGTTGAAGATACTCAAATACGCCAACCATGTGTCGGTGGATTTACTGCACGTTAAATAACTCCTGCGATACAAAATGCTGGCACCTCGGGGTCAAATGATAGGTTACTAATTTTCAACACTGAAGGACGGAATCATGATTGTGATCCAGTTAGATTTATACCTGAATTGGAGGTCAGAGTTTATGGCAAAATCATCTTTTTGGTCACTATTATTATCCGCTGAAATGTAACTCTTATTATTCTGGTTTCCGTATTTGTGGAACATTGAAATCCATCTCGTAATTTAATTCTACAGGAAAAATTATTTAGCACGCGGAAAGCCTGAATGGCATCAAGTCAAAGTACTAGAACACGGTAGCTGAGGCCATACAGTTATTATTATTATTATTATTATTATTATTATTATTATTATTATTATTATTATTATTATTATTATTATTATTATTATTATTCCCTCTATATACATATGGACCTAACTGAAAGGAGTATGGACCCATTCACACCAAGTGTGCTTGGATGTAAAGAAAACCACGATTTTCTTGTAGTTATGCTGAGAATGTTTGCTCGTTTTAGGGTTATCTGGAATCCAAACACGAACTGCAAAGCTTCCTTCCGTTAATTGCGGTGTGGGAGAAGAAAATTAAGCTCACCCTCCGTTGGGGAAAACACGATGAGGTCATGAATGCGTCTGGGTAGAGGAAGGAAGAATTCATCTGTAGAAGGACGATATCTGTCTTGTCACAGTCATATTTACAGGCTTATTGCTAGTCGCCAAAGGTCCAACTCCTTGGCTGAATGATCAGCCTTGAGCGTTCAGAGGGGTTCCGGGTTCGATTCCCGGCTGGATCGCGTGTGATTAATTCTTCTTGCTCGGGGACTGGTTATTTGTGTTTGTCCGAACACTCTCCTCTTCATATTCAGATAACACAGCACACTGCCAACCACCACAGAAACACGCAGTAGTGATTACATCCCTGCACGTAGGATTGGTGTCAAGAAGGGCATCCGGCCGTAAAACAAGGGCAAATCTACATATGCAACGCCGTTCACTCCGCGATCCCACAAGGTATGGGAAAAGCGGTAGAAGACTTGTACATTCAAAATCACATGTGTATCAGTTCACGGGAAATGTTTTCCGCTCTTGATTTCGGGTTGGGACTCCTGTGAAGCCGAAATGTTCTTTGTAATACATGGCCTCTGCAAGCATGGATGCTTGGTTGTACTGTGTCTGTTGATTACAAGTTCTGTTACGGTATTGTGTTTGTTGTTTATACGTGATATTGTTGTTAAAATGGGTTTGTGAACCACTGAGATTATTTCTTTTTGGGTATTTATTTACTTCTGATGCAGTCTTTGCTGAGCTGAGCTAGTGAGCAGACGTGCGTGGTAACAATCCGGAAGTGCAGGGAAAGTATAGTAGTATGGGCGTAACAGTGCAGTATTATAGGAGTGTGATAGGGCGATGGTACAGCCGGGTCAAGTAGATCAAGACGGAGTGCAAATTAGGAGTTAATAAAGGAGCAGGACTGACAGAACTGTTGATGGCGGCAGCTATAGTGGCTACTCTATTAGTCATCGGAGGCGTCAAGATGAACCCAGGCCCATTGACATGGGACGACATGGAGAAAATCAAGGAAGTTGTGCGCGATGCTTCTCAGGCTGACCAGAACAAAGAAATGTTCCAGGTGCAGTATCAACACATCAACGATATGAAGCACAGCATAACCAAAGAACTAACAGGAATAAAGGTGAAGATAAGAGAAGACAAGGAAGAAAGAACGATACTAAATCAGAGGATAAAGGCGCTAGAAGAACAAGTTCAGGTACTTCAATGGAGATATAGCAGAAGAACGGAGGAGGAGAAGAGAAGACATATTATTATTTACGACCTGGAGGAAACGATGGAGTTGATGAACTCAGTTTTAAAGCTAATGAGAGAGAATTTAGGCATTGATTGTACAGAAAGGGATATAGGTTTTGTATAGGATGGGAAAAAATAGGGAAAGAAGACCAGTTAGAATTAAGTTCGTTTCTTTATTAATGACAAGCTGAATTTTGAATAGTGCGAGGAACTTGAAGGGAAGCAGGGTTTGGATAAGAAGGGATATGGGCAGAAAAAGCCTCCACGAGCAAAGAGTTCTACAATTCCATTTACGACAAGCAATTATACGAATTAGAAGTACGTATGATCAGACGAGCATTATAATTAGGGGTGATCGTAAGGCCCCAGGACAGTGAAATTGAGACGGAAGAGGTGGGATCGCTCGTCGAGTCCGAGGGAAAAACCAACCCTGGAGGATAAACGGATTAAGAAAGAAAGAAAGAAAGAAAGAAAGAAAGAAAGAAAGAAAGAAAGAAAGAAAGAATTTTACATATATACATCGCATCGAAGGCTTGGCAACTTTGGAGCCCCAGCACTCACAAGGCGTAGCGCCAAGGGTATAATTCCAGGGTACGAAGCACACTCGTTCATTTACTCCCAGGTTGTTGTGGTTACTAGATAGGATTTAGATAATCGTGTACTACGTTGTGAGATAGTGGCGATGATTACTGTTTTAAGAGAAAGTAAAACTGGGTAACCGGTCTCTTTTATCGCTAATCAGAACGAAAATGAAAGGGGTCCGACACTTGGGAACAAAAATTGGCAAAAGGAAGACAAGGGCCGCGAAGGCCGTCAAAATGAAAGACTACGTAACCCTCAAAAGCCGAATACCGTCGGAGTTGGGAAAGGACAAATTTTGACAAGGGAGGTGGAATAGGAAAGATGAAATCGAGGAGCCTGGCACAAGTAAGTGGAAGCAATGCCACACTCATCTAGCAGAACCATCCACGCTCCCAAGTTGCGAGCCCCCGGTCCTCCTTTCAGTTGCTTCTTACGAAAAGGCAGGGGATGTTCTTCTATCACACCCACCCACACAATGGAGCCGGAGAAAAAGTGTGACGGCGAATGGGTTAAGGAATTTCCATTCCCCTATTTAAATAAATATTTTCAATTAGTCTTCTTTCTTTCTTTCTTTGTTTGTTTGTTTGTTTGTTTCTTTCTTTCTTTCTTATTGTGCTTACTCTCCAGGGTTGGGTTTTCCCTCGGACTCATTGAGGGACCCCACATCTACCACGTGAAGGGCAGTGTCCTGGAGCGTGAGACTTTGGGTAGGGGATACAACTGGGGAGGATGACCAGTACCTCGCCCAGGCTGCCTCACCTGCTATGCTGAACAGGGGCCTTGTAGAGAGATGGGAAGAATGGAAGGGATAGACAAGGAAGAGGAAAGGAAGTGACCGTGGCCTTATGTACCATTCCGTAATTTACATGGAGGATAAGTGGGAAACCACGGAAAACCACTTCGAGGATGGCTGAGGAGGGAAATCATAGCCCCCTTTACTCAGTTGATCTCCTGAGGTTGAGTGGACTCCGTTTCAGCCCTCGTACCACTTTTCAAATTTCCTGGCAGAGCCGGGAATCGGAAGTAATCACACTAACCACTACACCATAGAGGCGGACTTGAATTAGTTGTCCTGAAAATAATGAAAAGGGGCCGATGACCTAGATGTTAGGCTTCATTAAACAACACGCAAGCAAGTAATGAAAACACGAATGTGGCATGCTAACTTTGCTTTGGAGCAGTGCTTTTGAAAGTATGTTTAGTCTCATTTAGTGATGAGAGCCACTTAATGCCTCTATCCTAAAAAACACAATATGGAATAATGTATTTTTCCTTGCAAGCTTTGGAGTCATTCCATTCCCCTATGAAAGGAAATGTCAGTTATTCCCTAAAGCCTCGCGTTCTGTGAAGCAATTGTTAATGTAATTGCGATTTTACTGATTACTTATTGAAAAATAACTATTAATATTGTAATTAAGTAAATTATTTCTCAGGTAAGTGTAATTGAGACCATTTACTTTTGTTTTTACTTTTTCTATCACCGATTATTACTAGGGGCTGCCTAACCGAGGCGGTAAAAGTGTTCACCGTTCACCCGGAAGGACATGGGTTCGATTCCCCGCCAGAAAGCCGAAAAATTTAAGAAAGAAGATTTACAGTTTTAGAGAGTCACAGGGCTCTGACGAGTGAGGTTCACTCAGCCTACGCCAAATATGAGTACCATGTATTACCTGAAGACAAAAGCGGCTGGGCATCACTCTATCCCAAGTAGTGTCGAGGTTATGGATAGTGGAAACTTTTCCTTTCCACTCTTCCAAGGGACTTTATGGCCTGTACAGAGATAGGTTTGCTTTGTTGTTATTGTTATTATAAAACGAAAGACAATATTATCACAATTACACTACAGACAACATTAGAATCACTGAAGTCTCCAGCATTACCTACTAAGATGAGAATCTACACGAAATAAGGAAAACTGTATAAAGACATACAGATATTTTATGTATTCTACTTCACTACCTGTAGCTGTGGTGTCCGTGGTATGCCCGGTGTTTACACTCTGTCACTATATGCTTCTATGCAACAGTCATCTATATAAAAAAAGTTGTAGGGGGTCCGCTGTCTGTAATTTAGTTTGTTTTACCAATTTATCAGATATTTATCCGTTTTAGGTCAACTCAAGGCCGAATCGGTGGTTTTTATTTTCGTGTCTGTTTGTCTGTTTGTTCCACCATTACGGCGAAACGGCTGGATAAATCTCAACCAAACTTCATATTTAGATTATACTCATCCCGAGGAAGGTTTCGATATGCATATCATATTAAAATCTTTGAATAGACGGGGGGTTTATAAGAAAACCAGAACGGTTTTCCTCCATTTTCTCTTATACTATTGATTTTCTGTAAACTCCGTGGTCCGTATGTGAAATGCATCTTCATTATAAACAACGTTCGTTATGTTCATAATTTACCTTACTATTCAAATGACGGAGAAATTTACTATTTTATGCGGGTATCATGCTCTGCATTGAGTGACCGACAGACCGACAACCAACCTACAGGTTACCATGGCAACGTCTCTGACTGCATGCCAGCAGGGAAGTAACGTATTGCCATTATCCTCATCATGCCTTTAAATTCGTGGTTGTTCCCTGGGTAGAAGGCAAGAGAGGCGTCAATCGGCCATTCTGCGGGATATTGCCGGAATATCGTTGGAGGTTATAACCGTCCTCGAATAGCTCAAGTAATAACACCATTACTCATATCCTTATCTGTTTACCTAAGAATCCCTGTGCCTAAATTTCTCCTCTGTTACCGCTTTCTTATATCTATAACTCACACCAGCATAATTTATTGAGGGGCATTTGATTTTCCAATATATTCACTTGGTATTTATATATTTGTCGTCATCCGGCTATCCTCAGTTGTAATCCATTTTCTATTAATGTCAGCTTTCTTAGATGTATTATTTTGCTTCCTTAATTACTTCGTTTGTATACGAGTGCTAATCCCGAAAGCTGGACACTCATTTCTTCGAGGAAATATTCTAAGCTATGCAAATGTATAAGTTTTGGTCCCGGAAAATATCGAAATATGGATGCAATTTTAACGACGGTGCAGACCTTCGTTTCGGGATAATTGGTGGTTAATCGGTAAGTCGTATCACAAATCAGAAAGCACAATCGTGTTTCATTTTGGAGAGATCTACAATTTTGGTCCTATGAGTTTTTGTCGTATTTCTATCGCTTATACGTTAAATAGAGCTATATTTCTCGATTTCAAGTTAATTTTGTACTTTTAGACGTATATGTTATCATTTGGCACACTTATAGGAAAGATAGAATCATGATATTCGGCTCGCATGACCAGTGGCCATGTGATAGCCAAATTTTATGATTCTAGCTGTCACATGAGTATCAAAAATATAAAGTAGTATGTGAAAACAGTACAAAACTTCACCCCATTCAATGACTCTAACTCAATCAGACCATAAATATAGGAGATACCAGAAGACGTCATAGCACCAGCCATGTAAAACACTGAACGAGGAGTCTGATGGTGAAGTCCGTTTTTAGATATGTCGTACAGTTTCAACCAGTAACTCTCGAAATAAAAGTCTGTACTGCTAGACGTGTCCATGCTTATCTATATAAATAAAGTTGTAGGGGGTCCGCTGTCTGTAATTTCGTTTATTTTGCCAATTTTTCAGATATATATCCGTTTTAGGTCAACTCAAGACCGAATCGGTCATATTTAGTGTATACTTATTCCGGCGACGGTTTTAATATGCATATCGTTTTA
This sequence comes from Anabrus simplex, assembly GCF_040414725.1. Lineage (NCBI taxonomy): Eukaryota > Metazoa > Arthropoda > Insecta > Orthoptera > Tettigoniidae > Anabrus > Anabrus simplex. The sequence goes on from NC_090271.1 coordinate 144,404,167, forward strand.
AAATCTTTGAATAGACGACGGGGGGAATTCTAGGAAAACCAGAACGTTTTTCCTCCATTTTTTCTTATACGACTGATTTTCTGTAAATTCCGTGAACTTTATGTTAAACGCCCCTTCATTATAAACAACTTTTGTCATGTTAAAAATTTACCTTACTCGTCAAATGACGGAGAAATTTACTATTTTCTGCGGGTATCATGCTCTGCATTGAGTGATCGACAGACCGACAACGAACCTACAGGTTACCATGGCAACGTCTCTGACTGCATGCCAGCAGGGAAGTAACGTATTGCCATTTGCCTCATCATGCCTTTAAATCCGCGGTTGTTCCTTGAGTAGAAAGCAAGAGAGGGGTCAATCGGACATTCTGCAGGATATTGGTGGAATATCGTTGGAGGTTATAACCGTACTCGAATAGCTTAAGTAATAACACCATTAGTCATCTTCTTATCTTTTTACCTAAGAATCCCTGCGCCTAAATTTCTCCTCTGTTATCGATTTCTTATATCCATAACTCATACCAGCATAATTTATTGAGGGTCATTTGATTTTCCAATACATTCACGTACAATTTACATATTTGTACTCATCCCGCTGTCCTCAGTTATACTCCTATTTTCTGTTAATTTCAACTTTCTCAACTGTATTATTTTCTTCCTTAATTATTCCGTATATATGCGAGTGCTAATCCCAAAACTTGGACAATCTTTTCTTGGAGGAAATACAACTTCCACGCCATGCAAATCTATAACTTTTGGCCCCAGAAAATATCGAAATATGGATGCAATTTTAACGACGGCGCAGACCTTCCTTTCGGAATAATTTTTGGCTAAACCGTAAGTCGTATCACAAAAGTGCGCGTTTAAATTTGGAGAGATCTACAACTTTGGGCATATGACATTTTGTCGTATCTCTACCCCTTATTCGTTAAATAGTACTGCATTTAGCACACTTATATGAAAGATGAAATCATGACATTGGGCAGGCACATTGACATGACCAGAGGCCATATGTTCGCAAAATTTTATGATTGCAGGGTCACATGAGTATCAAAAAAATGTAGTATGTAAAAACTGTACCAAATTGCACCCCATTCAATGAATAACTGAACCTAACCCATAAATATAGGAGATACGGGAAAATGTCACAGGATCAACCGTGTAGAACACTGAGCGAGTCGTCTGATGGTGAAGTCCGTTTGTAGGTGTAATTAAATATAGTCTTACTCACTGCATTTACAGTAATTTATGGAGAAATCCGTATACAATGTAGAATACCGTAGCGAAGCACGGGTACATTTGGTAGTCTATTAATAAGGGTATCTTTCCCCACTGATACAGAGCATCTTTGCAACTTCGATGAATAGTCCAGATTCGGTTGCAGGTCGTCCATATCACTCTCAGCTGTTCAAAACCAGATGGTTTCTCGAAGATGCAGGTCAAGCTTCGGCATTGTGTGGGGTGTTTTTTGTTAAACTTATTTCCATGAGCTGAGGATGTTGATATCATCTAGGAGTTTTTGTATATGAAAATGTCTGGATGTCTACATCTGGATCTGCTATGCTCCGTAAAGGGTATGCCATTTAACATCGGAATGTTCTCGTATTATCGGATATCCATACTCCGTCTTGCATCAGGGATTGGTATATGGATCAGAATAAGTAGCCAGTACGTAGCAGTAGGTCGTATTGTTCCATCAACGATGCGCATGGTTTCCTGCGTGCCTACCTTTCATGTGTAGGGACTGTTAATCTACACTGGCATACAATACTCTGCTATTGAATAAACCAAGCCCAGTTCTGGGATTCGCAGCGTGTCCGGTGACGATCTCCAGCCGGTGCCACACATGCTGGAGGTTGTTTCTGCTTGATGGTGACTGGTGGTTATTATCTCTTATAAAGATATATACTAACCTATTATTGTACTGAGTTCTTAGTGCCTCGTAGATTTGTGTATAATATTGTAGTTAGATAGTGATCGTGAGGATGACAGACTTCCAATATGTTAAAAGTTCCTTGTGAGAAGGAAATAAAATTCGTGTAACTCTGGTAAAGTTTCATTTAGGCCAGGGCCTCTCAAACGCCCAAAATCTCACGCGTGCAAACAGCAGCGCAGAGTTCCTGTGCACAGTGCATCGGTTCCACTCGGCTCGGCTCAGACCAACGCTTCGTCTCAGGGCTACTCGGCTAAGCTCGGCTCAACGCGGCTTGGATTTGGAGCGCTACGGAACAAGTGAGGAAGAGGGATACAGGGGGAGCGAGCAAGACAGGCGTGGGGAAAGAGAGAGACAGCGCTATTTCTCCAAATCAAGGAGTGGGGGTCTGTACTCTGGGCAAGCAAGCGAAGTGGTCTTTTGCACCGTGCACAGTGCATGCACCCTGAGAGGCCCTGATCTAGACTATATTAATATTATGGAGAGGGAAAGCTTTCTGGATAACCCGGGAAACTTTCATCTGCTTTCAGTGATTTTCTCTCCGTTAGAAACCTTATTTCCTTCATATTATTACAAAAATCAAAACAAAATCTATGGCGCCATACCCTAATAACCTTGGCCTACCAAACGACCGCTGCTCATCCTGAAGGCCTGCAGTTTACGGGGTTTCGCGTGGTCGGCGTGATGAATCGTCTTGGCTGTTATTCTTGGATTTCTAGGCCGGGGACACTATTTCATCGTCAGACAGCTTCTCAGTTGTTACGTAGGCTGATTTGACATCGAACCAGCCCTCAGATCCAAGCAAAAAATCCCCGTTATGTCTGTTCCTGTGCTGGCAGCTGTCTTTATTAGATGTTCGTTGCTAAAAAGCGTACTGCTCAGCGTAACCCCTGGTTATTCTGGAGTTGCGTTTTGACTGATCTAAAGTGATAAATTCAATAAAGAGGAAAGAAGACGTAAACTTTACGACAGATCATCTTGCGGTTAGAGTGATAAATGACGCGGGACTCGATCAAAGCCTTCTCTAAGTAGATGAAAGACATGTGAAACTATGGAGAATAACCGTGGAAGTACATCTGGGCTATGCTTATGGATTAACTTTAAATTAAATCTTGAGGTAATAGTCTATTCATTGGGAGAATTTCTCTTGCATCAAGAGGTCTCAATAGTGACTCATTTTCTTTTCAAGGAGATATGAACGAAAAGCCAGCAAATAATTAAATTTTAATACAAAAATGTTGGAAAGTTTCTTTGCATCTTAATATCCGCCGGCGACGCATAAATTATTCAGTCTGTGTACCTGGGAAAAATAAATCACCGCCGGCGTTCGTTCTGTCTTCATCATCCACCTTCTTTCGCTCTCTCATCGACACTCTCAGCATGGAAATGATTTGCTAAGTAAATGAATATTCTGTGTCCGCGGTATAGAGGATAGGCAATATGAATACTAACGCTATAAGTCTTTCAGACAGAAGGCCTTCCAAAAACCTCTTAAAAACACATCTTTAAATTCTGAACTTCCCTTCTTCGTATGCGTATCATTTATTAATATTTTACTAATATACTAATATACTAGACAACTAGATCACATAACCACATTTCAGTTGAGAATTGTAGTGTAGATACGGTATATTAGATAGTATCTTGCCTGTTATATTCGTGTGTATTTTTGTGCAAACGGCAGGTTTCATTTCTATTACAGCATAGTAGGACAAAGTAGTACTAATATTAATCTGTCTACGTGTTCAACTTTGTTGGTAATCTTTGAGTAACTACCGGTAGTTCTTGCGAACATCTAATTTAGGCCTATTTGGAATTTTCATTTCTATTTGTGCTTAGTAATAAGCTAGGATACGTCTGAACGTAGTTTAAACATTATTGTAGTGTAGTGTAGTAACTTATTAGAAATTAGAGTACCTATTCTATAATGACAACAGCATTGAAAGAATAGTTACCACCACCATACGTGGATCAGTACAAATCCTGAAATCTCACCTGTTCGGACCTCCATAATCTAAGAAATCCTTATTATCACTATATTTCTATATGATAAAAACTTTCTCTATCCTGATATGCTTTTGCTTTGTCCATTGTGGCAACCCGTAATTGCGGGAAGTCGTTGATTCGTTCAATAAATATATATAATTTCGAACTTTAATGGGAATTTTCTTTTCTGTTTGTGCTTGGTAATAACCTGTTGTAAATAGAATACGTCTGAACGCAGTTTAAAATTTTTGCAGTCTATTGTAGTATCTGTACTTAGTCTGAATGTAGTTTAAAATTATTGCAGTGTATTATAGTATCTTATTAGAAAATAGTGTGTTTATTATATTACTGTGAAATATTTTGTGTAGTATAGCACCGTTTCTGTGGTATCTGTAGTAACTCTCTTACTAGAATTCTGTTGTTGTAATTAGGGTGGACTTAACTGCAGTTAAGAATTGTGTAATTCTTGTGTATTATTCTCTGTTTCCAGTAATTAACAGCAATTTTCATCCTGTTAGCGTGGTGTAGGAATAAAAAATCGTACAATTAAGTAGTAGTGTAGTAGTAGCCTATGTTAATCAACTTACTGTCGTGTGATCTTTGTGAACTAACCTAGACAATATTTCTTTCCTTTCATTTTTATTTTGAACAGAATAAGTTATCTTATTTTATCTTATTTTATCTTATTTTTCTTTTCTTTTCATTATTTAGTAAAAAATGGCTAAGGAGTGAGAGTGTAGGAACTGTGGGTGTGGCCAGGCATTAAGGAGTATGAGGGAGGAGTTGGAGAGCTTGAGGGAGATAATTAGGATTATCTCAGAGGACAGGAAGGAAAGTAGGCCTCCCTCAAGCAATGTACAGGATACTGTAGGTGTAATATATGTATGGGAAGGAAAGGGGGGAATTTTAGAAGACAGGTGGTGTAATGTTTTAAGGGGAAGGAGGTTGCAGGCTAAGGGCTCCATTCAGGATCGGAATTCAGGATAGGTGTCGGTGAGAAATCGGTACGAGTCACTGCAGGTAGAACAACCGAGGGAAGATGAGGAACAGGGAACTGTTGCCGAGAAGTGTGGAAGTAGGAGAAGGGAAGAGGTAGGAAAGGGAAATGTGGAGTATTGGATAGAAAAAGACAGGTAGAACTGGGTCATGGGAAGGAGAAAAGGGAGGAAGAAGTAGCTTCTGCAGCTGTCAGGTAGGACTGATCAGGAGGGAAGAGGATCAAATGAGGTTGGTAGGGTTGAGGCTCTGGTCATGGGGGTTCTATCGTTAGACATGTCGGGAAAGTGTGTGGAGGAAAGGGTACCAGGGTAGAGTGTTATTCAGGAATTAGGTTAAGGCAGATGTTGAGGAAAGTAGAAGAGGAGGAGAGAAAGAAGAATGTGGTAGTGTTTCACGTTGGTACTAACAACGTAAGACAAGCAGGTATAAGTACCAACATAGTTGGGGATGTGTGGGACCTGGTAAATGCAGCGCGGGTAATGTTTAAGGAAGCGGAGATTGCTGTCAGTGGAATACTGTGTAGGAAGGATACTGACTGGAAGGTGATTGGGGATTTAAATGAGACTATGGACGGGTATGTGGGAAACTGAGAGTGAGATTTCTAGATGCTAATGGGTGGGTAGGAGATTGGGATCTGCGCTAGGTGGCCTTCACTTAAACCGCAGTGGTACATATAACTTAGGAAATTTGTTTAGGAGGATTATAGGGAGGTACATTCAGGGAAACAGGGTGGCCTAGGGAGCGGTGATAAGGGAACAGGGAACTGGAAATCAAGTAGGGATGACATAAAAATGTTAGTGCTATAAACTGTAGAAGTATTGTAAAGAAAGGAATATAATTAAGTAATTTAATAGATATATATTTACCAGATATTGTAATAGGAGTTGAATCCTGGGTGAGAAATGATATAATGGATGCAGAAACTATCTCACGGAACTGGAGGTTGAAATGAAATGGAAATGGGGTATGGCTTTTAGTGCCGGGAGTGTCCAAGGACAAGTTCGGCTCGCCAGGTGCAGGTGTTTCGATTTGACACCCGTAGACGACCTGCACGTCGTGATGAGGATGAAATGATGATGAAGACGACACATACACCCAGCCCCCGTGCCAGCGAAATTAACTAATGATGGTTAAAATTCCCGACCCTGCCGGGAATCGAACCCGGGGCCCCTGTGACCAAAGGCCAGCACGCTAACCATTTAGCCATGGAGCCGACTAGAGATAGGATAGGAATGGTAGGAGGGAGAATATTCATTCTGGTGAAAGAAGAATTTGTAAGCTAAGAAAAAGTTAAAGATGACAAACACGAAATTCTGCGGGGTAAGGATCATCTCTAATGATAACAGGCAACTTGATGTCTTTGGAGTGTACAGACCAGAAAAAGGTAGCGCAAACGCTGATTCAGAATTATTTGATAAGATAATCAGCTATGTGACAAATGATAAGGAAAGGAACGTGATTGTAACGGGTGATCTCAATTTACCAAACGTCAATTGGGAAGGTAATGCGAACGACAGGCAGCATGACTAACAAATGGCAAATAAGTTAACATGGGAAGGTCGCCTGATTCAGAAAGTGATGGAACCAACTAGAGGGAAGAATTTTCTGGATGTGGTCCTGATAAAACCAGATGAGCTCTGTAGAGAAACCGAAGTAATAGATGGTATTAGTGCTCACGAAGCCGTTTGTCTGGTAATTAAAAATAAATGTGAAAGAAAGGAAGATACTAAAATTGGGACTATTAGGCAGTACCATATGTCTGATAAAACAGGCACGAGGGAGTTTTCAATAAGTATCTATGATCGATGGAAAACGGTAAGTAAATGTGTCAACAGACTCTGGGATGGGTTTAAAGCAATTGTTGAGGAATGTGAAAATAGTTTTGTACCTTTAAAGGTGGTAAGAAATGGTAAGGATCCACTATATTATAACAGTGAAGTAAAGAGACTAAGAAGGAGATGCAGGTTGGAATGAAATAGAGTTCGAAATGGCTGTCGAAATAACGAGGAATTGAAGGAACTTACTAGGAAATTGAATCTAGCAAAGAGGTCAGCTAAGGATAACATGATGGCAAGCATAATTGGCGGCCATACAAATTTTAGTGAAAAATGGAAGAGTATATGTAGGTAATTTAAGGCAGAAACAAATTCCAAGAAGTACATTCCAGGAATCATTAATGAACAAGGGGAGTGTGTATGCGAGGATCTTCAAAAGGCAGAAGTATTCAGTCATCAGTATGTAAAGATTGTTGGTTACAAGGATAATGTCCAGATAGAGGAGGGGTCTAATACTAAAGAAGTATTAAAATTTACCTATGACACCAATGACATTTACAGTAAGATACAAAAGTTGAAAACTAGAAAAGCAGCTGGAATTGATAAGGTTTCGGGGGATATAGTACCATATCTGAAGTACTTGTTTGCATGATGGAACTTTACCAAATAAATGGAGTGTTGCTATAGTAGCCCCTGTATATAAAGGAAAGGGTGATAGACATAAACCTGAAAATTATAGGCCAGTCAGTTTGACATGCATTGTATATAAGCTTTGGGAAAGGACTTTTTCTGATTATATATGACATGTTTGCAAAATTAATAACTGGTTTGATAGAAGGCAGTTTGGTTTTAGGAAAGGTTATTCCACTGAAGCCCAACTTGTAGAATTCCAGCAAGATATAGCAGATATCCTGGATTCAGGAGGTCAATTGGACTGTGACGCGATTGACCTGTCTAAGGCATTTAATAGAGTAGATCATGGGAGACTACTGGCAAAAATGAGTGCAATTGGACTTGACAAAAGAGTGACTGAATGGATGGCTCTGTTTCTAGAAAGTATAGAACTCAGAGAACTAGAGTAGGTGAAGCTTTTTATGTCCCTGTAATAGTTAAGAGGTTAATTCCTCAAGGCAGTATTCTTGGACTTTTATGTTTTCTTAAATATATCAATGATATGTGTAAAGAAGTGGAATCAGAGATAAGGCTTTTCGCAGATGATGTTATACTGTACAGAGTAATAAATAAGTTACAAGATTGTGAGCAACTGCAAAATGACCTCGATAATGTTGTGAGATGGACAGTAGGCAATGGTATGATGATAAACGGGGATAAAAGTCAGGTTGTGAGTTTCACAAATAGGAAAAGTCCTCTCAGTTTTAATTACTGATGGGGTGGAAGTTCCCCCTTTCTTTTTTTTGCTACGGGCTTTACGTCGCACCGTCACAGATAGGTCTTAGGTCGACGATGGGATAGGAAAGGCCTTGGAGTTGGAAGGAAGCGGCCGTGGCCTTAATTAATATACAGCCCCAGCATTTGCCTGGTGTGTAAATGGGAAACCACGGAAAACCATCTTCAGGGCTGCCGACAGTGGGATTCGAACCCACGATCTCCCGGATGTGAGCTCACAGCCGCGCGCCTCTACGCCCAAGGCCAACTCGCCCGGTGGAATTTCCCTTTGGGGATCATTGTAAATATCTAAGTATTAATATAAGGAAAGATCTTCATTGGGGTAATCACATAAATATGATTGTAAATAAAGGGTACAAATCTCTGCACATAGTTATGAGGGTATTTAGGGGTTGTAGTAAGGATGTAAAGGAGAGAGCATATTTGTCTCTGGTGAGACCCCAACTAGAGTATGGTTCTAGGATTACTTGATTAAGGAACTGAAAAAAATCCAAAGAAAAGCAGCTCGATTTGTTCTGAGCGATTTCCGACAAAAGAGTAGCGTTACAAAAATGTTGCAAAGTTTGGGCTGGGAAGACTTGGGAGAAAGGAGACGAGCTCCTCGATTAGGTGGTATGTTCCGAGCTGACAACGGAGAATGACATTAGTGGCGTGGAATGATATTAATAGACGAATAAGTTTGAGTGGTGTCTTTAAAAGTAGGAAAGATCACAATATGAAGATAAAGTTGGAATTCAACAAGACTAATTGGGGGAAATATTCGTTTGTAGGAAGGGGAGTTAGGGATTGGAATAACTTACCAAGGGAGATGTTCAATAAATTTCCAATTTCTTTGCAATTGTTTAAGAAAAGGCTAGGAAAGCAACAGATAGGGAATCTGCCACCTGGGCGACTGCCCTAAATGCAGTTCAGTAGTGATTGAGAACACGTCCTGCTCTGCAGCATTTGATGTGAATAGGTGAGATAACTCGTCTAGATGTGCCCGTCGTTGTCATATTGCTTTGCTTGCCCTTTTCAATAGTTTTATGAGAAGCGCATTGTGGTGTGCGTAGTCAGAATCCATTCGTTCTGACGTCAGCATGCCGCGTATTTGTTAAAAATCTTTCCATATATTCCCTTTTTTATCCTGGAGTTCCTGATGTAAGAACTTGATAATGTGTCGCAGAAGGGGGATGATATTTTAATCGCAGTTTTTCTATACAGAACGGTTGTTTTGTGAGCTCGGTCAGTCTCAAAGGAGAGTTTTTATTTATTTATTTGCCAGGCAGAGAACGTTCTTAAAATACATGGCCTTCACTCTTTCTAGTGTAGCTAGGCTACCCTTTGATAGGTGGAACACACTGCCATCTGTTGAATATACAGTATTTGGAAGCTGAGAAAGGTTAGAGAATCAGAGTATTTAGCGGGGAATAGGATTCTTCCGTCATCAGTCGAAGTGTATACTCCTCGGCTTGACGGATAGTATGCAATGTCATTACTTAGGATTAAAATCACATATATCAGAATATTAATGGAAGTGTTAGCCACTTAGAAACATGTTAAGTACAGAATGTGTTGCGGGTTAGGGTAAGCCTTCGCCTGCAATTATCGGAGTGATCATTATTTTCATGATTTGATTTTATGATTACTCAAAATTGGCTGAACTTGGAGACCTACCAATGTCTCATGATTCACCCGCAGGTAATTTTGGAGAGAATAAAACAAAAATAAAGCAAATCGGTCCAATAGAACGGACGGACGGATTTGCCAAACTGTTGTTAGTAAATTTTAATATATAGATTAATGGATCCTTGCTGCTCCATAGCATTCGTTATAAACAGGTCATAAACTCGTAGTCATATTCTTTTACCTGCCCTTTTCAATACTTATATGAACATTTGATATCGGTAATATAGTTTATAACACTTCTATCCAGACAATATTTACCGTGCTTCGACCATTCGGTCATATCTGGATCTTAACATTTTCAAACGAGATAGTGCAACATATGTTGGCCATTTCTGAATACTGACTCGGGTAAGTAGACACCCAATTTTTCAAGAGGTTTTAACTGCATTTTTTATTACTGGTAATGATCATACAGAAGGCTAGCCTACTCGATACCTTCCCATCTCTGCGCACGTCGATGTTTTCTATTAGCCGCATGTTAGTTATTAGGAAAGTTCTGCCATCTGTTGAGTAAATTAAGAAGCTGGGGAAGGTCGGAGAATCAAAGAGTATATAGCACATAATAATATTATTCCATGATCATAGGAAGTGTATGCTCTCTGGCTTGACACGTAGTAATCAAACATGGCTGCATGCAATGACATCACTACAGTAAGGTTGAAAAATTACATAATCAGAAAATATTATGGACAGTGTTAGTCGCTTAGCAACCTGCTAAATGCAGAATGTATTGCGGGTTAGGGTAAGCCTTCGCCTGCAATTATTGGAATGATCATTTAATGATTTGATTTTATGATTACTCAAAGACGGCTGAACTTAAAGACCTAACAATGTCTCATGGTTCACCGACAGGTAATTTTGGAGAGAATGAAACAAAACTGAAGCAAATCGGTCCAGTAGAACGGACGGACAGATTTGCCAAAGCTGTTTTTAGTGAACTCTTTTAATTTATAGATTGTTGTGCTGAGTTCTTATTGTCTTGTAGTCCGGCTCCATGGCTAAATGGTTAGCGTGCTGGCCTTTGGTCGCAGAGGTCCCAGGTTCGATTCCCGGTAGGATTGGTTAATTTCACTGGCACGGGGGCTGGGTGTATGTGTCGTCTTCATCATCATTTCATCCTCATCACGACGCGCAGGACGCCTACGGACGTCAAAGCAAAAGACCTGCATCTGGTGAGCTGAACATGTCCTCGGACACTCCCGGCACTAAAAGCCATACGTCATTTCTTTTCAGTGTCTTGTAAATTTGTGGATAATATTGTAGTTAGATAGTGATGATGAAGATGACAGACATACAGTATGTTAAAGTTCCTTGTGAGAAGGAAGTAAATTTAGCGTAACTCTGTTAAAGTTTCGTCTAGTCTAGGCTAATATTATGGAGAGGGTAAGCTGGTGGATAACCCCGGGGAACATTACTTTACTTTCAGTAATTTTCTCTCCGTTAGAGAGATTATTTCTTTCATATTATTATAAAAACCAAAACAAACCCCATGGGACTACAGCCCTAATAATACTGGCCGACCAAACGACCGCTATCCAGCCGAAGGCCTGCAGTTTACGAGGTGTCGCGTGGTCGGTGCGTCGAATCCTCTTGGCCATTACTCCTGGATTTATACACCGGAACCTCTATCTCATCGTCAGACAGATCCTCAATTGTTATCATGTAGGCTGATTGGGGGGACCAGACCACAGATCCAGAAAAAACTCCCTGATCTGGCCGCGAATCGAACCCGGTGCCTCAGCGTAAGAGGCACGCACGCTTCCCTGTACAACGGGGCCGGCTCCATATTATTATTTTTTAAAGGTTGAGCAAGTTGGAAATGTTGTGCCCAGACATTTAAAAGTGAGTGCCACTGTCTAAACGTTTAGTCTTATTCAAGACTGGAGCCCAGCAAGTGAATGTAGAATTCCATTTTCAATTTCAAAAATCTTTTGTATTTTCTTTCTAAATCTAGCAGAACTGTTCCGTTATTTTGGCTTATGCTTTACGTGATAAAATTCAAATTCAACAGTCTTATAAACAAAAGAAGCAAACATTAAAAAAATAATGAATTTTCCTATAAAATTTTCTACGCTGAAATAACACTGTATTCATTCTCCACCCGTAAGTTATCAACCAAGAAGACAATAAAAACTCTAAATAAATGCCCCAATTATAGTCATCTCTTCTAAATCGGAAAACGACTCCAGAATTCAGATTTTATTCATTTCCACATCGTAGACAATCACGTTGGCTAGGCTGGATTAAAGATGGCCTCCATATTTCGCTTCGAAAACGTTTGCCTCCCCTCCATTTCTTGGTCGCGTGGTATGGATGACTTCTCTCAAGTTACGTCACGGTGAACCACCGATTGCAGCCCCACCCAAGACTTCACGGGCTTGGCTCTCCTGCTGGTCAAAGAAAGATATTGCACAGTGGATCGCAAATAATAAAATTATGTCGAATAAATTTTGTAGACTTATTTTATCGGTCTCAATGATATTGATATTAATTAATTTCGATATTCCTTTCCTTAAATATCATTGCGTCTGCAATTTAAATGACCAGTTCTAATCAAAGGTATCAAAGTCAAGAATCTTAACTACAACTTGCATTCTATCCAGGAGAGGAGAAAGAGATTTGAACAGAGCTGTGTTGGGGACGACTGAAAATTTTGACGTAAACTACATCCGGCGTGGTAGGTATTGTCAAATTAAAGTATATAGTAAGAATGGGTTTGAAATTTTATTTTTGAGGACACTTTATTTTCTTAATTCTAAACAAATTAATACATCTACAGGAACATGAGTTGCACACCAATTTTTCCCACTAGGGCTGTAGATCTGCTCTGTAGCGCTGAACTCACCTCACTCTCGGCCGCTTTAACTTTGAGATGCTCATCATTAGTGATTTTGGACTTTTTGGAGTTCTGATAAGCCGCTCTATTCTCTTTCATTATCCGTACAACGCGACATTTTACGAAAGAAGGACAATTTTCCCACTTCACACCATAATTTTTTTTATTATTTCCATATAGTTATGGAAGTCATTGAGACGAATCAAAAGACATCTGAAGACAAGAATTACACGGACTCTTAGCTGCGTGACACGGCGATTTTAGTGCCTCAAATTAGCAGCACTAGTTCTTGACACGATGACGTAATTCCGAAGCAAGTCTCTTGTTGCTACATACATTTGTTCTTCTTCTTTAAAAAAGAGGGATTGAACACTGCCGTTGTACAACTAGTTTAGTAATTTTAAAATGTCCATGCTTTTGTAACACTCACTGGTCCAAGTACGGTTTCGAAATTACAGACATATTGTACGTCGAAACTATCTCCACACTGGATTACTAGTATATAGTTCGAATTTGTGTACACTTAACAATTTGTTATTTTATAATCTTACTGAATTTATTCATATATATAAGAACATGTCTTGACTGACTGACTGACTGACTCATTTATCATCTCCGAGCCAAAACTACGGGTCATAAAGAAATGAAATTTTGAGGATACATTTATATTACAATGTAGGTGCTCCCTAAGGGAGTATTTTTGGAAATTCCGTCGCTAAGGGGTGAAAAGGGGGTGAATGTTTAAAATGACTGTATCTATATCTCAAAACTTCAAAAGTTTGCAGATGTAAACATTGGTATTTAGAATCTCCTTTAAAATAAAAGAAACACGTATGTTCTTGTTTTCGGAAAATTCCACTAGGAGGGGTGAAAAAGGGGTTGAATGCCTTTAATGAGGATACTTATATCTCAGAAACTGAAGATATTACAGACCTAAACATTGGTATTTAGAATTTCCTCTAAAAATAAAGGAACACGTATTTTTTGTTTTTGGAAAATCCAATTAATGGGGATTAAACAGGAGTAACAAATGGGGTGAATTTTTAGAAAGACTATATCTACAGTATATCTCAGACACGTAAACCGTTACAGACGTAAAAAGTGGTGTTAGGAATCTCCTGTGAAAGTAAATAAACATAGGTGATTTGTTTTCGGAAACTCCACTGAAGGGGAACTAAAAAGGGAGTGAAATTTTAAATTGAGCATGTTTAGAGTATGTTTCAAAACTTAACATGTTGCAGAATTGAAAATGGTATTTTTTATCTCTATTAAAAATAAAGAAACATGTATTCTTTGTTTTCGGAAAAGCCACTTGCTTGAGCGGTAAAATGACTGAAAATGGGGTTGAATTCTGTTTATTAGGATACTGATATCTCAAAAACTGAAGATGTTACAGACGACGTGAAATTTGGTATATGGATTCTCCTTTAAAATAATGAAATACGTGTTTTTTGTTTTCGGAAATCCACATTTAGAAGGGGGGGGGGGACTGAAAAATTAGTTGATTTATTTGCATGGGAATTCTATTATCTCAAAAACGAAAGATGCTCCAGACGTGAAAATTGGTATTTGGAATATGCTTTAAAAGTAAAGAAACACGCATTTCTTTGAATTCGGAAAACTCAATGAAAGAGGGGTGAAATAATTGAAAAATTAATTGAATTAAATGTATGAGGATACATACATATAATAAAAATAAAATTGTTACAGACGTGAACATTGGTATTTTAAACCTCCTTTAAACATAAAGAAACACGCCTTCTTCTTTTTGTGGAAGGAAGGGGGAATCAACTTACCGGTGGTGGGGTGAAAAAGGAGTTAATACCAATTGATTTTACTGCTCATAATGTACTTGATTCTGATCATAAACCGATCATTTTTAATCTTTCCTGCGTTCATTTTCAGAGCCATCTTTTCCTTTGGAGAACTTAAAGTTGGATTACAGTAGATTCTCCTGGCATATACATACAAATTTAAACACGTTTGAAATAAACGACAGGAATGATATTGACCGTGCAATTGTTCAGCTCTATAATAAGGTGAATAATGCAAGGAAGTATATCATTCGTATCGCCAGAAATCCTGCGCACTTGCTTACGCGCAACAATGGTGCTGGTCACATTGTCAGCAATGAAAATGGCAGCAGATATAATTAACCGCCAAGTAGCGTCTTGCATCTTGCTGCGGGGTTCAGAACATCAATAATAATAATAATAATAATAATAATAATAATAATAATAATAATAATAATAATAATAATAATAATAATAATAATAATAATGTTCTGGACCGTCGTCAAAATATGCGGACCGCTCTGGAAACGGTCCTGGCCGGATAATGACTATGAATGCAGTCTGGCCGCGGGTTCAGTACCGCCAAGGCACCCAAGACGACACCACGCCGGATCTCCTCAAGGATTTGATCGATATTAAAAATGCTTATAAGAAAAGATGGCAAAGATTTAGGGACCCAACTGACCGGGTGAAATACCTGGAGCTAGCCCGGGAAATACGAAATCGATTGCTGGAAAGAAAGATAAAATAATGGGGAAAAACTTTGCCGTCAGATCTCGAATTTTGGCGTAGTATATATAAAATGTTATGTATTTCATTATAAATGTCAGTATGATGCCGTAGCGAAGCACGGGTTTCTTGCTAGTTTTTTTTTACACTTTAAAATGTACGTACAACTGTTTACTTCCCACAACTGCCGTTTTACGACCTGCAATGGACATGAATAAAGCTAGGATATACTACTCTATACTTGCAAAGAAATTTCCTTCTAACAGTTTTTACTATACCAGAACCTCAAAATCATAAAAAATGTCGTATCTGCTATTGCAGCACATTGCACTCATGGCTGGACCAGTGAGGAGAGGAGAACTAGATGAAGCCTACAACACTTAAACACGTTATAACACCGAGCGAGTGACTGTGTAGTTTGGGCCACGTAGCTGTAAGCTTTCATTCGGAAGAAAGTTTTCCGTGGTTTCCCATTTTCACATCAGGCAAATGCCGGAGCTGTACTTTAATTAAGGCCATGATTCCTACCTTCCTACTCCTAACTCATTCCTATCCATTCTTTGCCTTAAGACCTATCTGTGTTGGTGCGACATAAAGCAAATTGAAAACAAAACAAAATGTTGGTAGGAGGCTGTCACTACTGTAACGGTAGCAGGGTTCTGAGATTTTCGTAGACTTACTTATTAAATTTGTTATTCTATACAAGTGACCACGATGTATTCACAATGACAGCTAACCTCCAGCTGAGTGCGCGAGTCAACACAGCGCCATCTTGTAACAGAGTATGCGCGTGACAATGGGCAAAGGTTTTAACATAAATGGTTTCACACTTATTAATAATATTAATCAATTCATAAGTATGCAAAATAATTAAGAACCTCCACGGCTCAGGCGGCAGCGCGCCAGTTTCTCACCGCTGGGTTCCGTGATTCAAATCCCTGTCACTCCATGTGAGATTTGTGCTGGACAAAGCGGAGGCAGGACAGGTTTTTCTCCTGGACCTCCGGTTTTCACTGTCATCTTTCATTCCAGCAACACTCTTCATTATTATTTCATTTCATCTGTCATTCATTAATCATTGCCCCAGAGGAGTGCGGCAGGTTTCGGCAGCCGGCACAGTTCCTATCCTCGCCGCTAGATGGGGCTTCATTCATTCCAATCCTCACCCGGTCGAATGACTGGAAACAGGCTGTGGATTTTCATTTTCATTTTCACAAAATTAAAATTATATTGATGAATTATTCCTAAAACGATCCATAAGTCATTCTGTTTTAAATGAATTGTTTCCTTTTCAGGTATCATCTGTCGTTAAATATTTTCTTTTTAGATATTTTATATTCTTTTTTTAATCCTGAATTAGTGTCGACAGACTGAAGAACTATCACTTATACATTTTTAAAGTGTCTAATCTGTTAGTGCTTGAACTGACCCGCTAAGGATTGCAGAGGCTGACTAGAGAGAGAGAGAGGAAACGTCCCAGCTCCCAGCTGAGCTGCTCAGACGGTAGAAGCATTTAAAGCCGAAATTGGGTGTGGGGAATTCGATCTCCGCTCACTCCGGTGGTATTGAAGGTGATCGAGAATGCCAGCCTCGTGTTGGTAGATTTACCGAAACACAAGATAAACCCTGCGGGCCAAATTTCGGCACCCCGGCGTCTCTGAAAACCGGAAAAGTAATGAGACGTAGAACTAACAACAAAAATAAGTCCCTGACAGATAGGTTGATCAGAGGTGAGTTACTATTGTTGAACAGTGTTCAAATCGTCCTTGTAATACTTACCTCAGTGTGGATAAAGCCGTGGGTACTGATATTTGTGGATAAACTTATTGCAGTAAACCAATGAAAATCGCTCTCTCCAAATCTTCGAAAAGTTAGATGGCTCATTACTTACAGAATTTTAATTTAAAATAGACATGGACATTCTGTTTTCGTGATACACAATTTAAGTTTACAGTGGTGAAACATAATTGACGATCTTTAATCGATTTTTCTATTATGAATCCTGAGAAAGCATTTTTGGAGAAAGCGACTTCTTTACCATCGCATATCTGGTATGAAATTCTTCTTCTTCTTCTTCTTCTTCTTCTTCTTCCTCTTTCTTTATCAACCCGCAGTTTGGTTAGCAGCAACTTATCACGTGTATACTTTCAGCCTTCTTTTAAGAGCGCTGTATGTCAGGCAGCTGGTGTCTTCCATTACCTGGTTGACGTACTCCAATCTCGCCCTCCCCCTCAACTCCCCCTTCGATGAATGTTTTATTGAGACCATCGTGTCTTAACAGATGTCCTATCCAAATGGTTCTTCTGCTTTGGATGAGTTTCCAAAGGCACAGCGATTCTTCCTCTAGTCTCCGCTGTATCTCATCATTCGATACCTTGTCCACCAAGGAAATCTCGCGCATTCTGCGATAACATCACATCTCGAATGCCTCAGTCTCCTCTTCTCTGTTTCTCGAAGTGTCAAAGTCTCATTTCTATACAGTGGCATATTCCAGACGAGAGTTCTGACGAGATATTTTCGGAGATGCATGTCTGTGCTGGCAGATGTAAAGAGGTTGTTTCTTGTTAAATATGATCTTAGCCTGGTGGATGCGGCTTACAACATCCGTCCTCAACCTATAGTCCGGTGTGACTTAATTTCCAAAGTAGGCGAATGACTGTACTGTCTCTAGTCTCTCACCATCTAACGTCCCTCGTTTTGTTTGTATTTATTTTCATATTGTACAACTAAACTTCATTAATATACTTTGTCTCTGTCAGTAGCTTATCTTTCAAAATTTTCTGTTTTCTACGTTCTAAGTGTCATAAAGAATTTCAAACAACTTCAGACAATTTTAAAGCTATGAATCATAAGGGTGAATATGTAGGGGTTCAATACGTAAGGTAAAAAGATCAGTTACATTTATATTTTCCCAATTATGTTCTAATTTCCCACCAGATTACAGCAAGTACACTACCGCTCCCCTTGACAGTCATTAGACAGCGTCTTCTGTCAGTCATACTGTTCCGTCATCACGTGTAACAGCTAGCGTCAAGTCGGAGCGAAATAAGTTCGGAGCCAGTTTGCTCTCCGCTGCTGAGGAACGAGAGCAGCTGAACAAGCATGGAGGGGAAGTGCAAGACGTAATACTTACCAGTGGGGGTGAACGTTATTCTCACACTGCATGACATTCAAGCCTGTATTTTTTTAAATAAATGCACTTATCCCAAAACATGAGTTAGTCATGGAAATTTATGCATGCAGGACATATTGCACATTTCCTTTGTCGATAAATAATTTTGTTGTCCTCATATGCTTTATAATCTGTGTCCTGTTCGTTCCACATAATCCATGCTCCAAATGCTGAAAGGCATGACAGTCTGCAGTATAAATAACTCTTATTCTTATTCATATTCTAACAACATATCCGTGCGGTTACTGCAAGTACCGCCTCAGTATGCAACCCGCCTTTCCGCTGCTCTCTTCTCACAAGGAAGCCAGCCGTCCCGAGCGGAGCTAGTAGCGCCTGCTCCATAGAGCAACAACTTGCTGATGTCTGACTTGTAAAGTGACGAGGCTCTCAAACAAAGAAGTCTGCGTGTGTTGGGCACATCGGCACATGAAAAATTGTAGAGGATGTCCTGAGTTGTGGTGATGCTAAGGTGTTTAACCTCGATTGTTTCTACGTCGAGTGAGACAAATGCTTAGGCATGTACGAGGACTGTGAATAAAAATAATATGTAGGTAAGTCAATAAGTATCTACATTTTTGTTCTCATTGTCTTTAGGTTGGCTCTATGACGTTGTGTGCTCACCAGCCTCTAGATGGCACCGTTGTCTGCGTCTGTGGTAGGTTTCAGCGTTATCAGATCAGTACAGCTTGCATGTTGGGACGTAAAGTTGGCCGCGCCACTCTCTCTTTGCACCAAGAACGAACAGCGTTCCCAAATCCGGTTTTTGTAGTCTTAGGGTGTACCAGGGGCCGAAATTCATAGAATACTTTAGCACAATACGGAGACA
Source organism: Anabrus simplex (assembly GCF_040414725.1). Lineage (NCBI taxonomy): Eukaryota > Metazoa > Arthropoda > Insecta > Orthoptera > Tettigoniidae > Anabrus > Anabrus simplex. The sequence continues at coordinate 144,423,290 of NC_090271.1, forward strand.
ATGTTTTGCCACAGCGAAGTATTTATGAGTGGATTGAACACTTCAAAAAGGGGTCGCACGAGCTTGAAGGATGAGGAAAGATCCGGGTGTCCATCTGCAGCCATAACTGATGCCAGAATTGAACAAGTGCGTGGTATGATCCTGAATACCGGACGAGTGACTGTTCTATGAATTTCCGCCAACACAGACGTAGACAACGGTGCCGTCTAGCGGCTGGTGAGCACACAACGCCATAGAACCAACCTAAAGAAAATTAGAGCAAAATTGCCGAAACTTATTGACTTGCCCTCATATATATCATCTTCATGCTATATTTAGAAGTTGCAGCTATTTACGCAATTTGAGGTCCTGTTACGTTATTGAATTGCTCCATGTATTACCATTGTATGTATGCAGCAAGGCTAATGCAGTGAGCTCACAGTTGCGATCAAATGTAGGCTATTCTGAAAGAAAGAAGTCAGTTTCCGGAAGAAACTATCTTTAGGCCTACAATGGTCTGTTTTCAGTCCATCTTTGCTGTGCGGGAGAGAAATCAGGGTGGTCTCAGGATACCTTATTCATAAGTTAGAAGTAACTGACATGACAGTGGTGAGAATGATCACTGGTACAAACGGATGTGAACAATGGCGGGAAGGTACTTTGAATGAGGAGATAAAGCATAAGTTAGAAGTGAACTCGGTGGATGGAGTGGTACGCATAAATTCGCTTCGCTGGTGGATTCATGTGAGGCAAATGAAGGAGGATAGGTTATCTAGGAAAATAATAGACTCGGTTATGGAGGGTAAGAGAAGTAGAAGGAGACCAAGGCCACGTTGGTTAGACTCAGTTTATAATGACTGAAAGATAAGAGCTAGTTAGAAATAGAGGATTGTGGAGGAGTTTAGTTATTTCACTGAGGCTGCAGACTGAACGCTGAAAGTCACAGCAGTCTATAATGTATGTATGATGATTGTAGAAGGAAGAGTGATATTGGTGTACATTAGGACCCAGCTTGGTGAATGAATGGAGCAACACTCAGTGTCTTTACTCAAAGAAGCGCCGCTTAGATTAGAAAGAAGAATTCCAAGCTAGCGCAGTTATTCAGTATATTGTGGAATGTCCCTTGCTTGTATAATTAAGTAAAATTAGGAGGTCATATGATGCTTGAACAAGACAAAATTAACTCTTCCTTGCATAACGTCTAGTGTTTCGTAAAGCTGGGTAGTAAGGTAACAGAAGGCTAGAGACCTTTTAGCACATACAGTACTTTACTATTGAGTAGCAAGGCTTTATTTAAGAGACTTTACAAATATTTGTCATACTTTCATGACTAATTCAGTGACATTGTGACAATTTACATTGATTTATCTTTGACAGAATAATCTTAAAATAGGTTTTTTTTTACATAAAATATGAAAAATCCACTTTTCCTCCTTCTTTAGCACACAGCAGTACCAGTTAGGCCATTGCTTCGTTCACAACTGATGACCACTTTCCGTGATCAACTGTGCTGCGTTCTGCATCCTTAATCTTTTACCAGTTTTTCATCTGGTGTCAATACCGAATTTGTTTGCCTTCTTAAATACGCATTTTTTCCAGGGCGAAGCTGTTAACATCACTCCCGACCTCCAAGATGGAGGACCAAGGACTCTTCTCTCATTTTCATTTCGTTATTTTTTCCTTATCAAAATATGATCCGCGTTTAGGCGCCGGACACTTACCTGCATCCATCCCCAATAGGGATACATACGTGCCGTCATAATTCAGTTATTTAATCGTATGATGGTTTTATACAATATACCAGGTGGCTCCCGGACGCCGTACTTTCTACTTATAAATGTCCCGCATGCATACAGTAAGTGATGTGTGGGGTGTCTACCACCTAATTTTAACAGGGGAACGACTGCCAGCGGGCAGGTTACGTCAGAATATGAGAGATAAGAAACAGAGTCACACTCGCAGCATGTTACTCAGCGTTCCCGGTCGAATGCACCCCTTGCATTAGTAAACATCGTTTTCGACCGCATACTTCTAGGCTGGTGTATGGTACAGCCGCACTATATTTACTGACTGCTTATCGACAATGGCTAGTGTGTTCAGCAGCGATGAATACGCATACATTACTTTTAACTGGACTGCCAGGTCGGAATGCAACCGAAGCTCCAAACAGACATATGCCGTCTACACAAGTATTTCACCGAACAGTACCGTGTTTGTTTCATACAAGCAACTCTTTTATCGCGTGGAATGTCTACACGTGTATAAATTAACACGTTATTAAATTTCCTTTTCTGCATCTTTGGCGTGTTACCAAACAGTTGCGGCTATTAGGGGGTGGGGCGAGAAGGGAACGTCGCCCCCGCCCCTCGCCACTTTGTGGAGTAAACATTACATATTCACTTTAGCCACCTGGAACTAGGAATTTTTTTTGCTAATTGTTTTACGTCGCACCGACACAGATAGGACTTATGGCGACGATGGGATAGGAAAGGCCTAGGAGTTGGAAGGAAACGGCTGTGGCCTTAATTAAGGTACAGCACCAGCATTTGCGTTGTGTGAAAATGGGAAGCGCCGGGCTGAGTGGCTCAGACGGTTAAGGCGCTGGCCTTCTAACCCCAACTTGGCAGGTTCGATCCTGGCTCAGTCCGGTGGTATTTGAAGGTGCTCAAATACGACAGCCCCGTGTCGGTAGATTTACTGGCACGTAAAAGAACTCCTGCGGGACTAAATTCCGGCACCTCGGAATCTCCGAAGACCTTGAAAAAGTAGTTAGTGGGACGTAAAGCAAATAACATTATTATTATTATTTAAAATGGGAAGCCACGGAAAACCATCTTCAGGGCTACCCACAGTGGGATTCGAACCCACGATCTCCCGGATGCAAGCTCACAGCCAATTAGTTTTAAAAGAAACGTTATCTGTACAAGCCTTTGTGTCTTATCTGCTAATTCTTTCCTTTATTTTCTTTAATTTTATCAACATAATGTTTGGCGAAAATAAGCACCAAATGCCGTTGGTCGCGGCTAACCGATTTGTATAGCGCTACGGCAAGTAGTGGAGACTTAGCATGTGCTGTGGGGAAGGGTAGTAGGGGTATAATATTTTTGCCAAGGTCGTGGACACTGAGTTATAATTCACCCGTATGACGCACACATTCGTCAGTCTGGCAGCCTCTTCAGTGTCTGTTAGTTCCTTAGTGTGTATTAAAATACGAAATAACTTTTAATTGCATGATCATGCCGAACTTCTATTTAATTGTACCGGCTGAGCTATCCGTGGAGTTAGGGCCGCGCAGCTGCGAGCTCGCACCCGGGTGATAGTGGTTTCGAATCCCACTGCCGGCAGCCCTTAAGACGGTTTTCCGTGGTTTCCCATTTTCACACCAGGCAAATGCTGGGGCTGCACCTTAATTAAGGCCACGGCCGCTTCCATCTCATTCCTAGACCATTCCCGTCCCATCGTCGCCATGAGACCTATCTGTGTCGGTGCGACGTAAAACCAATTGTAAAAAATATTCACAATAACCGGGAACGTCCGCAGTGTGTTATTTGCTTGGATATCTTAGCCAACGATAGTTTGAAACCTGTAATACTGACAAGACAAAAAAAATCGTTCAGAGCATGGGACAGACATAGTGTAAAAAACGCTGGTAATCTGCAGAGTGAAAAATATGGATTAAGAGGACACGGGGAGAGAGGGGAATAAGAATTACATAATTTTAAAGAAGCATTTAGTAAGAGCAAGACTTCAAGGGTTGAGGGCGCATATTAGGAGCCAAGATGCTTGTGGTGACCAACGGGAAATTGACTCGGAATTGGACAGTGACAAAACTCTAGGCATTGGAAGAAGGCCTTCAGCATGAAGAAATGAGAAGGGCTGAAGAGGTCGTGCATAATAGAAATGATGGAGCATCGAGTATCAATGATATAAGGGAAGCGTATATAGATGCGGTGGCAGGAAACAGTGAGTTGTGTGAGCTTCGTATGGTGTCGAGATCGGAGGAAAGACAGATAAGAGATCACAGTGACGGAATGGATTTGCATAGTGAAAAGGAAAGGTCAGTGGATGACAGGGAGAGAATGAAAATGTGGGTCTGGGAAGTAGCCAGGGAATTAAGAGAAGAGACTCTTGTGGAGGACTGTTTAAGACTCACGCAGAGTGAATATGAAGGATGGAGGGAGGAAGCTAATAAGATACATGCTTTGTATAAAGGGAGAAGCAGGAGTTTAAAGAGTTTGTGGGGGAAGAAAGATAAAAGTGAGGAAAGCAAAGTGACGAGAAGTAAAATGTTAAGTAATGTTAGTAAGTAAGCAGGAAATTGGAGGGGAGTATGAATGGTAAGCTAAATTTGGTAGGTGGTGGAGTGTGTTTATGAATGGTAAGTCGATTATTGCTGCTGTAAGTGATTATAGTTGATTGTATGTAAATTATGAAGGGTGGTTAGGAATGATGTAGTGGATGTGCATGGTGGTACAAAGAAAGGTAGAATGAAGTGAGATATAGTTGAGGAGAATAGTGAGATAATGGAGTGATGTAAGAAAATGAAATGTGATTGGAGTGGTGGTGTCTAAGAGTGAGTAAGTTATTGGTGGAATTGTAGTGCTGTTTGTAAGTGGTTATTATAGTAGAGATAAGAGTGATTAAGTTATAGATATGGTATGGTAGTTATTGAAGGAGTAAGAAGTGGTGGTATAATTTAATGTTGGCTGAAAGATATTTGGAGTTTGGGCTTAGAATGATTAGAGCTATTTGAAAGTAAGCTAAGTGAAAGTAAGGGTGATTATAGAAGGTGGTGTTAGAGTGGGTGTCTTAAGTTTATATGAGACTGGAGTGTTGGGAAAGGAAAGTATGAAGGTATTTTTTAGTAATGGCTGCGAGGAGTGATAATGTTCAACAGATATATACTTGAACGAGAATATGAATTATTGAACTTTAAGTGGTTGTCAATTTGAAATGTATAGTGAATTGTTTTTGGAATTTTGATGGAGGACGGATTGGTAGTTGTTACATGTGATTATGTTAAGAATGAGTTGAGTTAAGGTGAGTTGAATTATAAGCGAATGCAAGAGTGATAGTATTTTGAAATGGGTTGGGAGTGGTGGTGGCGATGAAGGAGTGTGTTTGTTAATTGTAGGGGAAAGGAAAGTATGAAGGTAATTTTGAGTGATTGTTGCTATGAGTGATTATGTTTAAGAGACGGGTAATGAAATTAAGTATGGTTTATTATGCTTGAAAGAGAAGAGTTGGTTGTGGAGGGGAAGTTAGATAATGATTACTTGTAACAAGGAAGTAGTTCATGTAGAAAATGCAACGTGAGGAGAATGTGGCACACTAACGTCACAGGTATAGCAACATTATGGCTAGGGCAGCAAACCTGAGTAGGTCCAGAGAGAGGACGGTGTAAAGTGTGGAATGTACAAGGTTTGCGAGTCCAGCCATGAGAGATATGAAGGTCTTTAACCTTCTTGTGCCATTCTGCCGATGTTTTATTTTACTTTATTTTATATTATTCGTACCCAGTCGCTGTACTGCCATGGCTAGCGGATATCCGGGAGGGAGTCGACCGTGGGCCACTTGCTTCTATTTATTATATTGTTTTGTTGTACGTTTGCTTACATTTTATTTGTCTAGATAGTGGAATTGGGAGAGCTTGTTTAGGGTTAGATAATCCACAAGGTCTAAGGGAGGAAAACTCTGTACAGACTCTTAGAAATAAATAATAATAATAATAATAATAATAATAATAATAATAATAATAATAATAATAATAATAATAATAATGTATAATATATAATATATAATATAATAATAATTATAATTATAATAATAATAAAAATATTATTATTATTATTATTATTATTATTATTATTATTATTATTATTATTATTATTATTATTATTCGGGTTAAGTGGCTCAAATGGTTGAGCCACTGGTTTTCTGACCCAAGTGGCATGTTCGATCCTGGCTCACTCCGGTGGTATTTGAAGGTGCTCAAATACGTCAGCCTCGTGTCTGTAGATTTACTGGCACGTAAAAGAACTCTTGCGGATTAAATTCCGGAACCTCGGCGTCTCCAAAAACCGTTAAAAGTAGTTAGTGGGACGTAAAGCAAATAATGCTGTAGTAAAACCAACTATTCTCAACGTCTCCGTGTGTCTCATGATGACCAGGAAAGGCCCTATCAGAAAACTAGAACTCAAAGAAAGGAAGATCCTGAGGAGAATACGGGGACCCGAAAGAGAAAATGGATGCACGTACAGCATTCAGTCCAACGATGAGCTATACAAACATCAGAAAGACATCGTTACTTATATAAGAAACTTATTACTTATATACTTATATTACTTATATAAGAAAGAGACGCCTGGTCTTCTATGGGCACCTAACCCGCATGGACCCCTGCAGACTTACCAACAGGATCTTCGCTGTGGCAGGTAGAGGGAAGGCTTCAGGAACAAGTGAATCACTTCGGTCAAGTCGGATTTGGAACAACTGAGGATCCCGCATGAGTCCATACATGACCGCCCACAGTTTCGGCAAGACATCCAGTGGGGGATTTTTCCAACGTCACTTACGAGTAGGAAGAACACGGGGCCCAGCAGACCTGTGTGGACGGAGGAAAGAAAGCTGGCTCACAGCCAGAACATGAAGGAAAACTGGAAGTGGAGAAAACAGAAGGACCAAGTGACGAGAAGATACGAGCCCCATGGTCCTCAGTAGGCCCAAACGACGAATTATTATTATTATTATTATTATTATTATTATTATTATTATTATTATTATTATTCACTAATATCATCAACATGACGGATTAATCACGTATGTGTACGGTGAGTTCTGAACCCGAAGACTAGTTGGCTCCCCAATAGTTCTACAATCAAATGACATAGAAAGTAAAGGTGATACTCAAGAGGCATGCCTCGGAAATGAGGAGTGAGGCCATTTCCCGTTACTTTCTTCATTGGGTTAGAAGGTGAATCAGTCTGTGAAGCCCATTGAAGTACATTTTGCGAACTGACCCTACAAGAAATGTTGCGGAGCAAAATGCCGCACGTCAGTGTCTCCGAAAACCGTAAAGTAAGCAGTGGCACGTAAAATCAATAACATTGTTAGTATAATCCAGAAGGCTTCTTGGATCCTTAATAACCAACTTTGGTACCATAATAAAGTGCAAAAGGCATGGTGAGGAGCGTGCTAGTTTACCTCCGCTGTGACCAGAAAGTGCCATTTCAGCGCGACCAGCAATAGAAATAGCACCTTTCATAACATACAGACGCACTAGTCGTGTTGTGAATGTCACATCTCAGAAGCTGACTTACCGCCACAGCCATGAATGAGACCGAGACTTTGTAGAAGTTTCATTTTATTGTGGCCTGTATCAAGAGAAAGATACAAAAATACCATCAAGAAATAGCAAGAGGCTAACATTGGACATAGTGGATATCAGTGTAGGATATCAAATAGGCCTAATTGAAATGGCCTCGTATGTCGACAACGCTGACCAGTTTATCCCGTACCGAGCTCGATAGCTGTAGTCGATTAAGTGCGGCCAGTATCCAGTATTCGGGAGATAGTAGGTTCGAACCCCACTGTCGGCAGCCCTGAAAATGGTTTTCCGTGGTTTCCCATTTTCACACCAGGCAGATGCTATCTGTGTCGGTGCGACGTAAAACAACTAGCAAAAAAAGTTTATCCGGTCGTGTTAATTATATCCTACAAAGATCTCACAAACGTAGGATGTAATTCAAAACCCTTTGTATGAAAAGATACTGTCCAGTTAAGTTAAACATAGTCGTTTTAAATATAAAGGCTGTAAACGTACAATTTACCGAGCGGGTTGGCCATGCGGTTAGGGTCGAGTAGCTGTGAACTTGAATTCGGGAGACGGTGGATTCGAATCCCACTGTCGGCAGACTTGACGATGGTTTTCCGAGGTTTCCCGTTTTCACAGTCGAAAAATGCTGACGTGTACCTTTATTAAAACCACGGTTACTACCTTCCTAATCCTAGCACTTCCCCATCCTTGCGTCGCCTGAAACCTTGGAAGTGTTAGTGCGAAGTAAACCATAAGCAAAACGTTTCTTAAATTATTATTTACTTTACGTCGCACCGACACAGATAGGTCTTATGGTGACAATGGGATAGGAGAGGGCTAGGAGTGGTAAGGAAGCGGCCGTAGCCTTAATTAAGGTACAGCCCCAGCATTTGCCTGGTGTGAAAATGGGAAATCACGGAAAACCATCTTCAGGGCTGCCAACAGTGGGGTTCGAACCCACTATCTCCCGATTACTGGATACTGGCCGCACTTAAGCAACTGCAGCTATCGAGCTCGGTGTAATGAATTTCATGTTGAGCACTGCTCGATGACACCAAGCAGAATAACTGAGTAAATATCAGTGTTATACTTGTAGAATTTGGTCTGTAGTAGCATGATAATTCCTGTTAACAAAATATAGGATATCCCATTCTAAAAGTGGATGGACAATCATTAGTTGAAGGGCAGCGTGAGTCACCGCGCATTTCATTCCTCCTGCGGTCATGGTAGATATCTGCTGTCCGGAGTCGTGAATTTTGAGACTCATTAGAATGTTAATTTAGCAACTAGGTTGCAGTCGTGAGTTTTGATGTTATTTTCTTCTAATTATTTCCGTGAATTTTGAGACGTAACCACACATTTTTGGCGAACCCTATGTAATATGATGTGTTCATCAATTTTCAGTACTCATCTTCATTGCCAAGCTTTTACGCCTTCTGCACCATTTGAGCTGACAGTGGCTATTCTGCTGAGGAACACATCCCACTTTGAACTAAGGAAAGAGCAATGTTGTTGATATCGGTAGTAAGCGCAACTCAACGTCTAGATAACATGCAAAATTTTATCTGTTTACGGTAAAAGTTGTCCATAGAGGAAAGATGGAAATTTTACTGATGGGTAGTGCGCAAAGCACTGTTTCATGAAGTGCTCATCGTTAGAGTTCACAAAATTATTTATAAAGGGCACCGTGAGCAGCGAATGAAATGTGCCACCGTGCTGGTGAAAATGAAATGGCGTATGACTTTTAGTGCCGGGACAAGTTCGGCTCGCCAGTTGCAGGTCTTTTGATTTGACATCCGCAGGCGACCTGCGCGTCGTGATGGGGCTGAAGTGCTGATGAATACTACACATACACGCAGCCCCGTGCCAGCGAAATTAACCAATGATGGTTAAAATTCCCAACCCTGCTGGGAATCGAACCCGGGACCCCTGTGACCGAAGGCCAGCACGCTAACCATTTAGCCATGGAGCCGGACACTGTCCTGGTCACAGAACTTCACTCCGTCTACATCACAAGCGAACTCTATCGGTGTGGTAAACAATTCAGGATGATACGATGTGCAGCTCTTAAAGAACGTAGTTTAAAACATTACGCTCAACAGATATGACCATTCTCTTTGGTTTACCACATCGAAGTCCGACTAGTTGGCAGAATGGTCAGCGTACTTGGCCTTCGGTTCAGAGGGTCCCGGGTTCGATTCCCGGCCGGGTCGAGGATTTTAACCTTAATTGGTTAATTCCAATGGCCCGGGGCTGGGTATTTGTGCTGTTCCCAACATCCCTGCAACTCACACACCACACTTAACACTATCCTCCACCACAATAACACGCAGTTACCTACACATGGCAGATGCCGCCCACCCTCATCGGAGGGTCTGCCTTACAAGGGCTGCACTCGGCTAGAAATAGCCACACGAAATTGTTATCACCACATCGAAGGAGTCCGTGGTTGTAAATCTGCTGGTGTTGCTGAAGACGAGACATACTAAGCTATGTGAACGCACGAATGGCGAGGAAAGATACTGCCTCAGGCACTCCTTGCTCTCTTCCTAGGAGCGATAAGCTCACATGATCTTCGACTGTACTGCAACGCTTTTCATGTTATCATTCTCCCATACTCTACTCATTTTGCTCGTGTCACTCCAATCGCCTGCGACCTTATTGGTGTTAGAATTCTAGTGACCTGTAGGATGTTCTCTCACGTAGTGGGAAAGTCGTAGCACATAATATTTGTGTGCCAATACATTCCTCTCTCTCTCTCTAGAAGACCTGGATAGTCATGGGGGCTGTAAGATACTCGTTACTCTTAACTCTGTTAGTTTAGACTGTTGTTTTATTTAACTGCAGCATCACTCCAGTCCGCCAGGACCGCTAGTGTCCATGTTAGCAACAAGCTCGTTTATTTATTAGTGTTAAGTAATGTATTGCTGTTCGTGCCGGGACCACTCGCCTAATGAAGAGTTATACTGTGCCGTGTTCTAACGCTCCCCATTGTTCAATGTCTTGTATTAACCGATCGATCTAACTTTGAACAACTCTAGGAAACGCCAATGTATTAATTTAAAAACATGAAATTCCCATGTTAGATAGGCCACTAAATAGAAAGTAGGTTGCATCTCCAGGCAATATATTCGTCCTTTGCTGGTAATTTTGAAGAGATATATGGCCGATTTACCTTCTTCCAATATCCTAATAATAATAATAATAATAATAATAATAATAATAATAATAATAATAATAATAATAATAATAATAATAATGCAGAGGTGTAAAATTATCGTACTTAATGTCAGTTTCACTCATTTCCATAGTCACTTAACACATTATTGCCTGCCCTTTAATTAAGATGACCGTGAATCCCCTTACGCTGCAATGGAGTTCATTGATGTGCTACTTCTTGCCTGTTTAACGTTTTCATCATCAAGTCTATCCAGTTTTATAACTGGGTAGTCCCCACGATAAATCTCTCCCAATGAGTTTGTTTTGAGCTATCCTTTTTACCCTCTTCGTAATCACATACCAGTGAGGAAGGTCTTCATAAACGTGTTTTTCTGGCTTCTCACGAAGGCGTTTCTCAGGTATTTTTTACCCTCTAGGACATTGATCATCAATCCACCATGTCATAGTCTGAACTCCAGCCACTAACACCTCCTCGTCTGGAGCTAGTTGATCATCGTCGTTCCTCACTAACTCGATCTAGCACATCTGTATTGGTCATCTTCTGTATCTAGCTTATTTTCTCCAAACGGTGATAGATGGGTGATAGAAAAGACTGGAATCCTTCAAACTCAACTGCTGTGTTCTATAACAGGTGGTGGTGATTATTGCTTTAAGAGGAAGTAAAACTGGGTAACCATTTTCTCTTAACTGTTTTATAAGCATTCTCACACAGACTGCTTACAACGTGAAGTGTCCTTTAAGAATACCGAAGGTGAGAAAAAAGATGTCCCTGAATGACAGACCAAAACCGAAAGCTAGTTCCTTGCTTACGTTTTTTTAATGGATTGCCTGCTTATCTATGGCTGGTCCCAGGGTGTGGGGGTAGCGTGTCTGCCTCTTACCCGGAGGCCCCGGGTTCGATTCCTTGCCAGAACGGGGATTTTTACCTAGATCTGAGGACTGGTTCGAGGTCCATTCAGCCTACCTGATTACAATTGAGGAGCTACCTGACGGTCAGATAACGGCCTCGGTCTAGAAAGCCAATAATAACAGCCGCGAGGGTTAGTCATGCTGACCACACGAAACCTCGAAATCTGCAGGCCTTTGGGTTGAGCAGCGGTCGCTTGGTAGGCCATGGCCCTTCGGGGCTGTTGTGCCATGGGTTCTTTTCTTCCTGATTTATCTGTCCAAGAAGGCGCATGTAAAGGAAAACATCGAATGGACAGAACATTGGAAATTAAAGAAAAAGAGAAAGATGCTAATGATCACCTTTTTAAAAACGGTGCCTGCAAATGACAGAATTCTCAACTTTCAGCAGTGTATTGAAGACGTACCGATAATCGCTAAATTAAAAAGTTACCGAAGTTGAAATTCGTAAATTTGGTTTCACGTTGTTTAATTGCAAAATTGTTTTACGTACAGTTAAATTCGACTCCATTTCAGCTGAGTTATATATAAAAATGGGCATTAATATGAAAATTTGTGCTTGTTTAAAAATATAACATTGAAGTTTGTTATAAGGAGCTGCGTGAATGTTTTGAGGGCCGTGCTGTTAGGGGCACGCAGCTGTGTGCTTGCATCCGGGAGATAGTGGGTTTGAACCCCACTGTCGGCAGCATTGAAGATGGTTTTCCGTGCTTTCCCGTTTTCATACCAGGCAAATGGTAGGGCTGTACCTTAATTAAGGCCACGGGCGCTTCCTTCCCATTCCTAGCCCTTTCCTATCTCATCGTTGCCATAAGACCTTTCTGTGTTAGTGCGAGTAAAGCAAATTAAAATATATATATATTAATAAGTTTTGGAACAAAACTATTGTCAAAAATGGAGTTATATGAACATATTAATCAAATTATTTAGTGATAATAATTATCGAATTACATCTGTTGATACACCAGTCGAGAGTATAAAGAACAGTAGATTATACAATTCAAGTCATTTAATTGTTTAAATTTAGGTTGCTGATATGGGTGCGATATATAGTTTATTTGAACCTTTAAATGAATGCAATCGGATCCAAAAATAAATATTGTGCAAAAAAAAAAAAAAAAAAAAAAAAAAGAAACCGGTTGTGGCCCACATTACATAAGTGTGTAGGTCATACATTTGTGTAAAATATCTGTTGATCTTTTGCTGTTTTTGTTGATGACAAATTATTTCTAATTTGTCATAATTTTAATTTTTATAAACGTGGAAAAGGTACCGGAATACCAATGATGTGACTGACAACTGTTCAACAATTACGAGACGACTTTTTGGGACCGGTGGGAGGTTGGGGGCGTGTATCGGCATAAACAGAACACAATAGGCTGTATAATGCTCAGTTAAGGTCATTTCGACCAACTGGACGTGTTCCACTAGAGAATCGTCATTGTGTTGAGAGGAGAAAATGGGCTATCAAACATCTCAATTAGGAGATAAGTGAATTGCATAATGACATGATTGCAGATGAAAAACAGATATCACCGGGCGAGTTGGCCGTGCAGTTAGGACCGCACAGCTATGAGCTTGCATGCGGGAGATAGTGGATTCGAGCCCCACTGTCGGCAACCCTGACGATGGTTTTCCGTGGTTTCCCATTTTAACACCAAGCAAATGCTGGGGCTGTACCTTAATTAATGCCACGGCCACTTCTTTTCACTTCTAGGCTTTGCCTATCCCATCGTCGCCATAAGACCAATCTGTGTCGGTGGGACGTTAAACCAATTGTAAAAAAAATGAAAAAAAGGCAGATATCCATTATGTCAGATACACAACGTCAAAGGGTGTGGAGATGTAAAGGACGTGGTGCAAAATACCAGCATGTTCAAGATGTACATGCATTTGGAGGTGGTGGTGTAATGTTTTGAGCTGGGATTATGCAAGGCCGTTAAATACTCGCATTTTTCGACCCAGAATAAGCGTGTGTCTAGGGGCCGTTGTAATGTTATCATTAGGGGCCTTGAGAGACATTTCAAACATTGCCCCATTCGAGGGCCGGAATTTATATTTAAATGGACAAATCACAGACTTTTCAAAGCTATGTAGTACATTTTTAATGCTCACAGACACATATACACAAGATATACTTGTATTCGCTGTTTGTGAATAAAGTGAGACCAGAAGCTTTTAAATCGGTCTCACTCGATACAGCGCTCCGGAATGTACTAAGTGGACGTAATCGAGCGCTCAAAGCACGAGTCCTCCCGGGAAGAGGTTGCACCATCGCGCTGAATTTATTATTGTCCCGTTCAGCTGAAGGCTTAAATTACTTAGCGATATAGGAACACCGAAGGTATCACTTACAGTTTGCCAGAGATATCTAACAACTGTTGAACCGTCGCAGAGTGGACGTACCATGTCCAGTCACACATAGGTGTTAGTGGCTGTTATCCAGAATTGCTTAACAGATGACCGAAGATGGACGGTGCGTGAATTATCCACTTATAGCTGTACTTATGTGTCAAGATTGTTCCGAATTTTTATGAAAAGATTTGCAGATGGGAATGATTTGTGTACATCATAACGTACTATGTACCTATTCTGACGCAAGCAGCAGAAACTTGGGTAATGAGGCAGAGGGCTGTGACTAGGATACAGGCAAGTGAAATGAAATTTCTGAGAAACAGGATAGGAGTGACAAGAATGGATGATGAGAAGTAGGACGGTTAGAGATATACGTAATATAAAAAGAGCCACTACAGAACAGGATTGAGGCATCTAGACTTAGATGGTATGGACACATGAAGAGAATGACAGAGGAAAGGATACCGAGGAGGATGCACGAAATGGAGATAACAGGAAAACGATCAAGAGGAAGACATAAAGATCGGTGGATAAAAGGATTGGAAGAGTATGTACAGAGAAGAGGAGAGGACAGGGCAAGAGTGACTAGGGAGAAGTGATGGAAAGACAAGAGGAGATGGAGGAGCTTATGTTCCAAGCAGACCTGGCCGACAGCTCAAAACTGCATATGGTGATGATGATCATGATGATGATATAATAATTTATTTTTAGTTATCTTTCGATTGGCCCTTGCTATTAGTTCTTGTAGACAAACACAATTTGGTGCTAACATTTAAAAGGACATTCCAGTGGCCTTCAAACACATGTAGTGGAATTATATTTCTTCTGCTTTATCGGAGGATATCGCACAGTTTCCATGACTTATGAAACGACAATCGCAACTTTGCTTCAGCTTCTTCCAGACCTTTTTTCCAAATATTGTATCTGGGGTCAGTACTTTGTATGGGATGTATTCATTATTGCGTTTTTGTGGTGGTTGGTAGTGTGATGTGTTGTGTATAGATGAAGATGTGTGTTAAGACGAACACAAATACCCAGCCTCTGAACTAGAGGAATTAACCAGACAAAGCTAAAATCCTCATTCCGGCCGAGAATCGAACCCAGATCTTCTGAGTCGAAGGCCACTACGCTGACCATTCCCTCAAGGAGCCGGAAATCCTCGCAACATTGTTTTCATATATTTCAACGAACTAGGTAGTAGCATGTGTTAAAGTTAAGAATAGTAGAAGATTAATGGGCAAGGGAAAATAAGTGGTACGTAATGGATACACGTACATGAATAGTCTTTATGTTACACAACGTTTGTTAAAGCAAAATTTAAATAATAAAAATAATTGTTGTAATAATAATAATAATAAAATAATGTTGTCCCACTAACTACTTTTACGGTTTTCGGAAATGGCGAGGTGCCGGAGTTCTTTTACGTGCCAATAAATCTACCGACACGAGGCTGACGTATTTGAGCACCTTCAAATTTAGTACCACCGGACTGAGCCAGGATAGAACCTGACAAGTTGAGGTCGAAAGACCAGAACCGTCTGAGCCACTCAGAAAATGATTGTTACAGGCCATTTTATGGTACACGAGTCAACATGCATAGGGGTTTACGGAGTTCAAGTTATAGAATGAGAGGATCGTCCGTATGTTCAAGAACGGACTTGTATTGAACACATTCATCACGATGAAATGTTAAACCACAGTAGAGACACAGGAGACCAGCTGTACCATAACATTTCACCAGCGTAATGCAACTTTATGGTCTTGCATTTACTGACGCATATCGATTCGATTCCCAACGGAGTGAGCGTGAGCCTTGCGTAACGCGGGAAAAAGGAATGAGGGAGGAATATAGAAGAATTATGAATGAAATTTCCGTTGTGCACTTGAAAGTGTGATCAGAATATCACACATTTTACTGATAGCATTGATTTAGAAGAAAGAATAAGAATGATCATAACAAAAATCACTTATGATCGGGAAAGGTGCGTACCTCAAATGTATTTCTAAGTGTCTGAGCTGATTTCCTTTCACTGACTGTAATTATTATTATTGTTATTATTAATTATGATTATAATAATTAACTCTTTGACTATTAGCAAACGCATCGTAATCTTTGTGGTTTTACCATGTTTTTCTTTGTTCGTCAGATTAATGACGAGATGAATAAAATCCCACATCCCTTTTTCATTTAAAAAGATCTATCAAGATGTTAAAAAGTCATGTAACTGGATGTGATGCGCGTCGCTAATTTTAATTGGAATGTGCCATCAGAGGCTCAACCTGTCATGTGCATCAACTGTGCATCAGCGATTGGAGGAAGGAATTGAGTCACAACACAATATTAGTCGCTAATTTTGTTAAGGTATAGTTGTAATATTATCAATCGAAATACATCATTAGTTTCTGGTTAGGATGATCTAAATTATGTCTGTCACATTTTATATGATATTCCATAAATCCGAACCGTTGTCCACGCCGTGGAGGGACGGGCAACGAAATGAAGTAAGGATTCAGGGTGCAAAATCGCAGGGAGGGGGGGGGAAGGATTTTCCCCCAACGACGATTTTATCTCAAAGGTGCCCCCCCCCACTAAAATTGCCCGGAGGGGATTCTTTCATTATAAAATAATGAGGAAAATATAGAACACGTATAGTTTATTACTGAAATTAATTACTTTTACTGTGCATATTTTCATAGAAACATGAGGAATAAATCAAATGACTGCCAGACCCTGAGCAAGAAGAAAACGCAGCTGTGGCAATCCGAACCTGCAGCCTATTGTTCATGTTTCATTCTGGCAAGTCCATCTGAAACGCCGGCAAGAATGTAAATTTCCTGAAGCTCTCCTCCCTTGTCATTGCTGTAAGTAGCTCCTGTATTTCTTGGAGAGGGCGTGTTTCCGATAGGTATCAATAGAACAATATTCACTTAAGGTGTGTACAAACCAACAAATTTGTTCCGTCAGCACTTAGCCCTGGTAGACGAAGGTTCCGCAATAAATCAGGCCAAATCGCGCCTCGTCTGGCCTTTCATAAGAAAGGGACAGTCTCTCATAAACTTCTCAGCTGGTTGGAATAACTTTTTAATGTTTATCATTCTTGTTATCACAAAAATTTCAAACAAAAAGATCTACAATTTACATTTCCTGAGGGAGGGGGTATTTTATATACAGGGGAATTTTATACCCCCTCCCCCGCCGGATACTACCTGAAATAAACACCAGTATTTAAGCCCTATGTTCCTTCTCCCCCCCCCCCCCATTTCTTTCCGATTTCGCACTCTGGTAAGGAACTGCCTGTAGGGGTTAAGTAGATTGGAACTTCGTCCGTCTACGGTAGCTGCAGGAACCCATAAAATACTGGTCAACGGCTTTGGAGGCAGATGAGATTAATATTCAATGGCTGATGAGGAGCAAGAAGCGCGGACCCTCTGAACGGAAGGCCACTATGCTGACCATTCATCCAAGGAGCCGGACAAGTTCTAACTACTACCCCCCCCCCCCACGGTACTTGCCCTTGAAAGGGCTTTACCTGCCCAGCGACCGCTGCTCAGGCCGAAGGCCTGCAGATTACGAGGGGCCGTGTGGTCAGCACGATACATCCTCTCGGCCGTTATTCTGGGCTTTCGAGGCCATCTCCTCAATTCTAATCACGTAGGCTGAGTGAACCTCGAACCAGCCCTCAGGTTGAGAGAAAAATCCCTGACCTGGTCGGGAATCGAATCCGGGGCCTGCGGGTGAGAGGCAGGCACGCTACCCCTACACCACGGGGGTGGCTCTAACTAAAACGTTCGCCTAAAAATAGAAAATACAATTTGCAATATTTTCTATCAGAGAGAGAGATTTATGATTGGAGCTGTAATAATGGAGATATTTTTTATTTTGTTATCATGGTCATCAACGGATAGCATCGCAAACGTGCAAATATTGTTCATTCGTCATGGTAACGAACTAACTGGTCATGGCAGGGATTGTTGTGATTGGTTTTACAACCTTCAAAACTGCCCTATCATTAGCTGTATTGATCGGGGAAAATTATGAAAATGACTATCAAATTGAGAAAAATGACGTGAAGCTGCGACGAATGAAGAGAAGAAGGAATCGTTTAGAGGTGGGGGATGAAAACTCCAGACCTCAAACGCTCAGTGAGCCTGAAATAAAAACTCAATATGAGATGGCCTGCAATGTTTTAAGCTCCTATAACTTATCAACAACTACAGTACACTTTCTGACTATTATTGTTACTTGAAGTGTGCTTTGTTTCTTCTAATACCACTCATCTTCGCCCTAAGACATTACAACTAAACTACGGATATTCAATAGTTTCAATAATATTTTGTTTTCTCGACTTCGAAGTTGGTTCCTGGTAAATTCCACTTCTTACCAGACGTAGCAAGTTTCTCAGACAAACTAGAGAAGTACAAGATGATGTTGATTTTCTGTAATATCATTGCTGTTTCCCTGTTTCCATTACGTTAGACGACTCATCGTCACGTTAGAAGCAGGGAGCAGGAAGCAGCGCCAGCAGGGTGAATCCTGGGAAGAGGGGATTGCTCTTCTTAATATCCGCTAATCTCGCCGTACCTCAGACGCTCCTGTGACTTGGGGTTTGTACTGCTATGTAACGCAGATCTTGTGCTTCGAGAGATTATTTCAACGATTCTTATTTGAAATGGCGTAATCTTATACAAAGTTAATAATGCTGCAAGGTGTTATAAAGATGTATTTCCGAGATAAGAAGCAGTCAGCTTAGTGTGCTGCAAGGATAGTTTGAGACAGAAACAGTAGCTGATTCATAGATAACAGGAGGTTTTTGGGGTAGAAAGGGTTGAAATATAGTTTCCACCAATATTAAGCTTGCCCCGAAATACTATACATTATTTAATTAGTAATCAGTGGCGTAGCAATATTAAGAAGCTGAAAGGAAGGTCTTCAGTTGACATAATGGGACAAATACGTGAAAAGTTTGCAAAACAAACGAAATTACATATAGCGGAACACCAACAACTTTATTTATATAGATTTAATGAATTATTATAAATACTAATCAATAAAATAGACACAATGATTTGTGGTCACCACTTTTGTCATGTAGGACAATGATCAAACATTAATGCTGAATTTTGGCGCAGTTTTCCTGAGCCCACTTTTTGCAACTATTTCACTGAACCCAATCGTCATCATAATACTTGTCACATACAATGCCGTCAGATAGCTCCTCATTTGTAAGTGGTAGTCGTGGTGTGATTATTGTTTTAAGAGGAAGTACTGCTAGGCAATCATCCTCTCCTCAATTGTAATCACGTACGCTGAGTGGACCTCGAACCAGCCCTCAAATCCATGTAAAAATCCCTGACGTCGTCGGAATTGAGCCTGGGTTCTCCGGGTAAGAGGGTGACGCGCTACCCCTACACCGCAGGGCCGGCCTGAAATTATGAAACTAGTTATTTTAGAATCACCGATAAAACTATGAAGAAACGTAATCATGACATTTGTTTCAACGGTCCAATTTACACACTCTCGGGCAGTCCAAACTACACAACATGCAAAGATTTAATCACAAACTAAGTAATATGCAAAGTACTTAAAATTTATGAATGAAAATAGGTTAAAACTTATCTAGATATTCATCAATACTTGTAACAGCTAAACAACCTCTTGGCTGAAATAACTTTCTCACAGTACACATATTGTCACCGTACAAGCTTACAAGGAATGTGAGTACTACAATTGTTTCCTCTTCCCTCCTTCAACCTTAAGTCCATTAGCAAAAACATTTCCAAGCTGTTCAAATGTATTACTTTTGGGCCCTAGAAGATATCGATATATGGTGGCAATTTCAATGATTTGCAGCTCTTCGTTTCGTGGTAACTAAACGGTAAGTCATTTCACAAAGCAGATTACACAATCGCTGCTCACTTGGGAGAGTTCTTCAACTTTGGTCCTATGCCTTATTGTCGTATCTCAATTTTTTGTACTAATTTTAGATAGCACTGCATTTCTCGATTATAATCAAATATTTCCAACTCGATTGTGAGTGGCATTAGGAAATGGGGCCTGCTATCTATCTCTATTGGGAATGGCTGTTGGCAAGTGAGCCTGTCGTTATTATAAATACTCGGGAACTCGACTGTGATCGGCAGTAGGGAATGTGACCTTCTATTATCAACAAAATTTCCCCAACGTGTATCTTACATCGGAAACAACGTATGGGGTCCTCCCTGTTTTGTTTCTCAGATAGTGCTAAGAGACATGCAATCTATATATATAAAATAGCTTGTCCTGACTGACTGACTGACTGACTGACTGACTGACTGACTGACTGACTGACTGACTGACTGACTGATTCATCATCGCCGAGCCAAACCTACTGGACATAATGAAATGAAATTTTGGGGATACATTCATATTAAGATGTAGGTGCTCGCTAAGAGAGGATTTTTGGATATTCCGTTGCAAAGGGGGTGAAAAGAGGGGGTGAAATTTTAAAATGAGTGCACCTATATCTCAAAACTTTAAAGGTTTACAAATGTAAAAATTGGTATTTAGAATCTTCTTTGAAAATAAAAAAAACACGTACTTTTTTGTTTTCAGAAAATCCCAATAGGACGGGTGAAAAAGGGTGAAAAATGGGTTGAATGCCTTTAATCAGGATACCTGTACTTATATCTCAGAAACTGAAGATATTACAGACCTGAAAATTGGTACTTTTGATCTCTTTTAAAAATAAAGGCACACGTATTTTTTTGTTTTTGGAAAATCCAATTAACGGGAGTGGGAAAAGGGGGGTGAATTTTTGAAATGAGTGTATCTATATCTAAAAAATTTGAAAGTTTACAGATGTAAAAATTGGTATTTAGAATCTTCTTTGAAAATAAAGAAACACGTATTTTTTTGTTTTCGGAAAATCCCAATAGGAGGGGTGGAAAGGGGTGAAAAATGGTTGAACGCATTTAATGAGGATACTTATATCTCAGAAACTGAAAATATTACAGACCTGAACATTGGTGTTTTGGATCTCCTTTGAAAATAAAGAAACACGTATTTTTTTTGGAAAATCCAGTTAATCGGGGGGGGGGGGGGGTGCGAAAAGGGGGTGAATTTTTAAAATGAGTGTATCTATATCTCCAAACGTTGAATGTTTACAGATGTAAAAATTGGTATTTAGAATCTTCATTAAAAATAAAGAAACACGTATTTTTTTGTTTTCGGAAAATCCCAATAGGAGGGGTGGAAAGGGGTGAAAAATGGTTGAACGCATTTAATGAGGATACTTATATCTCAGAAACTGAAAATATTACAGACCTGAAAATTGGTGTTTTGGATCTCCTTTTAAAATAAAGAAACACGTATTTTTTGTTTTTGGAAAATCCAATTAATCGGGGGGTGAAAAGGGGGTGAATTTTTAAAATGAGTGTATCTATATCTCCAAACTTTGGAAGTTTACAGATGTAAAATTTGGTATTTAGAATCATCATTAAAAATAAAGGAACGCGTATTTTTTTGTTTTCAGAAAATCCCAACAGGACGGGTGAAAAAGGGTGAAAAATGGGTTGAATGCCTTCAGTCAGGATACCGGTACTTATACACAGAAACTGTAGGAATTACAGACCTGAAAATTGGTACTTTTGATCTCTTTTAAAAATAAAGAAACACGTATTTTTTTGTTTTTGGAAAATCCAATTAAATATAGGGGGAAAAGGGGGGTGAATTTTTAAAATGAGTATATCCATATCCCAAAACTTTAAAAGTTTGCACATGTAAAAATTGATATTTAGAATCTCCTTTAAAAATAAAGGAACACGTATTTTTTTGTTTTCTGTAAATCCGAATAGGAGGGGTGTAAAAGAGTGAAAAATGGGTTGAATGCCTTTAATGATGATACATATATCTCAGAAACTGAAGAGATTACAGAACTGAAAATTTGTATATGGGATCTCCTTTAAAATAAAGAAACGCGTATTTTTTTTGTTTGTTTTTGGAAATTCCAATTAATGGCGGTTAAACAGGAGTGACATATTGGGGTGAATTTTTGAAAGACTATATCTACAGAATATCTGAGAAAGGTAGAATGTTACAGACGTAAAAAGTGGTATTTGGAATCTCCTGTAAATGTAAAGAAACATAGGTGATTTGTTTTTGGGAACTCCTCTTAAGGGAACTAAAAAGTGGGTGAAATTTTAAATGAGAATTTATACAGTATATCTCAAAAACCTGAACATGTTACAGAAGTGAACAATGGTATTTTTATCTCTATTAGAAATAAAGAAACCTGTATTTTTAGTTTTCGGAAATACCACTTGGGTGTTGGGGGGGGGGGGGGAGTGACTGAAAATGGTATTGAATTCTTTTAATTAGACTACAGTTATCTGAAAAATGAAGATGTTACAGACGTGAAATTTGATATTTGGAATCTGCTTTAAAAGTAAAGAAACACGTATTCTCGGAAAATCCAATGAAGGAGTGCCGGGGAGGAGGTGAAAGAATTGAGAAATTAATTGACTTAATTGTATGAGAATACTTACATCTATTAAAAATTAAAGTTGTTAGGGCGTACAGACGTGAAAATTGGTATTTGGATCTCCTTTAAAAACAAAGAAGAACGTGTTTTGGGGGGCAAATCATCTTGGGGGGCGGGAGTGAAAAGGAGTTGAATTCCTTTCATGAGGACACATAAATCAAAAACTGAAGAAGTTACAGAGTTACAATCGTGATGATTGGTATTTAGAAGATCCTTTACTATTAAAGGAACGAGTATTTTTTGCCGGAAAATTCACTTGGGGGGGGGGAGGAGTGTGAAAGTGAAAAAAAGTGAATTATTTTAATCTCAATACTGAAGGTGATAGACGTAAACAATGGTGTTCGGAATCTCCTTTAAACATAAAGAATGACGCCTTCTTTTAGTTTTTTTTTTGGGGGGGGGGAGTTAAATAAACTTTCCGGCGGTGGGGTGTAAAAGGAAGTGAGACCAATTGATTTTACTGTTCATAATGTATTTATAAGGAGCCTTCGTTGCTCAGGCGGCAAAGCGCCAGCCTCTCACAGCTGGGTTCCGTGGTTCAGTTCCCGGTCTCTCCATGTGACATTCGTGCTGGACAGACCGGAGGCGGGACAGGTTTTTCTCCGGATACTCCGGTTTTCCCTGTCATCATTCATTCCTGCAACACTGTCCAATATCATTTCATTTCATTTGTCATCCACTAATCATTGCCGCAGAGGAGTGCGACAGGTTTCGGCTGCCGGCACAATTCCTATTGTCGCCGCTAGATGGGGGCTTTATTCATTCCATTCCTGATCCTGTCGAATGACTGGAAACAGGCTGTAGATTTTTGATGTACTTATTCTGATCATAAACCGATCATTTTTAATCTTTCCTGGGTTCGTTCTCAACAGCCATCTTTTCCTTCGGAGAACGTTCTTAGATTACAGTAGATTCTCCTGGCATATAAATAAAAATTTAAACACATTTGAAATAAACGATAGGAATGAGATTGACCGTCCAATTTTTCTCCTCCATAATAAGGTCAATAATGCACGGAAGTATGTCATTCGTATGGCCAGAAATCCCGCACACTTGCCTACGCGCGAGAATGGTGCTGGTCACATTCTCAAGAATGACAATGGCAACAGATAAAATTTACCGGCAAGTAGCGGTCTTGCATCTTGCAATGGGGTCCAGAACACCTATAATAATAATAATAATAATAATAATAATAATAATAATAATAATAATAATAATAATAATAATAATATAATAATAATAATAATAATAATAATAATAATAATAATAATAATAATAATAATGTTCTGGACCGTCGTCAAATGTGCGGACCGCGCTGGAAACGGGTCCTGGACGGGTAATGACTACGATTGCACCGGCCGCGGGTTTAGTATCGCCAAAGCACCCAAGATGACACCCCGCTGGATCTTGTGAAGGATATGATCCATATTAAAAATGCTTATAGGAAAAGATGGCAAACATTTAGGGACCCAACTGATCGGGTCGAATACCTGGACTTAGCTCAGGAAGTACGAAATCGATTGCTGGAAAGAAAGATTGAAAAATGGGAGGAAACTTGCCATAATCTATTAGAAAACGAGTCAGATCACGAATTTTGGCCGATTCTCTCAGAAAACGAGTCAGATCGCGAATTTCGGCGGATTATATATAAAACAATAAGCATTCGATTCTAAATTTCAGTATAATACCGTAGCGAAGCACGGGCATCTTGCTAGTTTAATATAATCTTACTCACTGCGTGTACAGCAACTTGCGTAGAACTCCGTATACAAGATAAAATACCGCAGCGAAACACGGGTACATTTGCTAGTAACTTCTAAATGTTTATATTTGCCAGTCCAAATCACACGATAACAAATCTTAGAATAAATATTACTTTTAAAGAAATCCTAAAGAAAATATTAACCTTTTATTTCCATCAAATCATTTGATACATTGTACTAATTACCGTGTATAAAATTGGAGAAATTTTGATTAAGGTCAATGTAGTTATGGACGTTTTAAGTTAAGTGGTCCAAATTACACGGACTTCCCACTCTCGCCTGTTTTATCTGTTTTCTAGACCATTTCACCTTCAGATAGTTCTTTACTGTTCTCAGGTAGGGTGAATGGACCTCGAACCAGGCCAGGAATTCAACTCGGGTTCTCCGTGCATGAGACAGGCACCTTACTCTGAGACCATGAGGTCGGCTTACATCAATACTACTGCTAACAGGATGACCCATGCTCGAAATTATTATTCATATGCTAACATTATCTCCGTGTGGTTACTGAAAGTACCGCCACGTTTTGCAACCCGCCTGTCCGCTGCTCTCTTCTCACACGGCGGTCAGCCGTCCCGAGCAGAGCAAGTAGCTCCTGGTCCAAGAGCAACTACTTGATGGCGTCTGCTATAGGAAATGATATTTCCCCCATTTATCTCTTGCATATTCCCTGTCTTTGCGATATGTTGGTGAGCTGGAAGTGGACAGAAGAGTGGTAGTTGACAGATGCACCTTTCTGTCAAGTGGATCCAGTTTCCAGCCTGAGTCACTCTGATGTAGGTGCTCATGGAGTAGCCTACAGTTCTATCGTTCGTTCTATCCTCACTGTTTAGCTGTGTATGAAGGCTCCAGGCCCAGGACAATCTTCTCCACCCACTTCCATATTTCCCTTCTCCCTTGCCTTCTACGATACTTTTTATCAGACTATATTTGTTTATTTCTGAGGATGTGATACTGAAATAAGCAGCTTTCCTGCATTTTGCATAGGTTAAGACTGTACACGATTTTCCAACACAACAGAGCACCACCTCATTGATGACGTGATATACCCATGGAATCTTCAACATTCTGCAATACATCCACATTTCCATTCATTGAAGAAGATACAACGCTTCATGACTCCTCACTGAGTTTAGAATTGGAGAACATGGCTGCAAACAAATATTTTAATTTTAACAACATACTTTGTGCAGTGGCAATTCTGGTTTTTATTTCTACATCCAGATCCTATTCTTGTTAGCCAGAATCGTAGGTACTTGAAATGTGACACCCTTCAGTGGAGTTTCCGACCAGGGTGATAACAGTGACGGTGATTTTCTGCTTTCTAATAATAATAATGTTATTCGCTTTACGTCCCACTAACTACTTTTTAAGGTCTTCGGAGACGCCGAGGTGCCGGAATTTAGTCCCGCAGGAGTTCTTTTACGTGCCAGTAAATCTACCGACACGGGGCTGTCGTATTTGAGCACCTTCAAATACTACCGGACTGAGCCAGGATCGGACCTGCCAAGTTGGGGTTAGAAGGCCAGCGCCTCAACCGTCTGAGCCACTCAGCCCGGCTTTCTGCTTTCTAATTACAGTAAAACTTGCTCAAAGGGGAATCTCAAGGGACCAAAAATGTTTTCTGAATTAGACAAGTTTCCGCATTGCACAAAATATCAGTTTTCTTTGCCTTTAAACAGTAAACAGTAATTTTAAATATTATTTAGAGCGTACGTGTATCTGCACACGCATGACGCTCGGCTATCCAGATTGATGTACGTAGTACTGTAGTACACTAACTTGTTGATTATTACTGCATCTTTTTTATTACACACAGAATGATACACGGTATATTATTTTGGCACTATCACAAAACTATGTTACACTATTTCAGAACACTGAGTATACGCTCCTTAAACTTGTTTCCATAATAAAACTCTACTATCTGCGCACTTTTTAGCGATAGATTTACACCCTAGTGCTGAATCGGTCGACCTCGGCAATCTTCGCGATTCATACTAGCAACCTTTGAAACACAAACTATGAATCGCTGTGCGACATCTGGCGTAGATTTTACGTACTAGTACTGTTGTTATTTACACAGCAAAGCCAAACTATAAAATTCGCTCTAGGAATAAGATTCGCATCGAGAAATGTTATATAATGTCATATCATGTGTGTGTGACACAGCTGTTGGCTTAAGATAACAAAAGTTTAGAAAAATTATATCGATCGATCATATTATCGATTCAATTCAGATTTCATTTCCATTCAGTTTTCAGTACTAACGGAACCGGAAGAGCTCCCTCCTTACTCCTCAAACCCGTACACAAATCTATCGCTAAAAAGTGCGCAGATAGTATACAGTACTTCACAACAATAAGCTTTCTTCCACAGATCAAACAAAGAAACTTGTTTCCTCTTCTTTCTAATCGTATCTTTCTGAATGCAATCCTGAGCTGAGTACGTTAGTTTAAGAAGAGTGGAAACGTTAGATCTAATGGTAAATTGCTTTGCGTCACAGAAGCACTGTGGACCTGTTCGTGGGTTTCAAACTTGTGTTCAATCTTCGTGCTTATTTCCTTCTTCCTTCTCTTTCTCTTTCTTGGCCTTTCTCACTACTAGAATGTGTTATAAGTTGTTCATCAGTTCGAATGAAGTTCTTTGCCTTTATGTCAATACTACTAAGTAACTAATTTAGCGTTATACTTCGTGAAATATTATTCCCTAAGAGTTGATTGACTTGCGAATAAATCTTACAGTAACTGTACGTAAGTAGAATAGGAAATATAATTAAACTAAAAACATTTAAGTTCCTTAGGCTTTCTCAATGGTGGAATTACCAGCGTTTTGCCCCGGTGCAGTAGTGGGCTCGTCAGTTGCTGGCGACCGTTGAGAGTTGAGACACATCTGCAAGCCTCCTATTTAGGACAATGCAGTGATGGTGCACTAGGGGAAACATGTGCCTCCACGCGTATAAATGCCTGCCTTTGGCCTTTGAAGTAAATATTAAGTTCCCAGCAGTATAGCATAAAGGCATAGCAATCCAACTGAAGAAATACCGGTAATCCTGAAGAGGTTAACAGTTTTAACATTTGCAATCGACGAAATGGTTTTCTTCTGGAACTTAATTTTTCATATAATTGATATAATTAAACTAGCTGTTAACAAACGGTTGAGTTTGAAGGTGATACAAATCATTGAAAGAAGTGTAATTTGTTGAAGGAGAGGATACACGAAACCATTCTTAATTCAGTGGTTACTTAAGAAGGCGATCTCTTATTCCGGCGGGTGAAACGTCCTTGAGAATATGGGAACGACGAATCCTAAGAAAGCTGTATAGACCAGGTGCAATCAATTGCTGTTGTTGTTGTTGTTGTTGTTGGTTTGCCTGTCCAGCTTTCCAAATTGGTTGTTCATTGCTGTTGGGATGTATATATATATATCAAAAAGAAAAGAAGAAAATGACCTGTACAACGAGGAGCATGTTGTCCAAGTGATTGATACAGAGTGAGACTGACAGTGAAAGTGAAAATGTTGATCTGTCAGAATAAGAGGAAGAAGATGATAAAGGAGGAAAACGTAAGAAATGTAAAAGAACTCAAAATTATAATCTGAAGCAACGAAATACTAAAATAAATATTACAGAATGAAATGTCAGTTTAACTAATAGTAGTCATAAATAGTTTCTGAACTCATTGATTAAAATATGCTCAGTTTGGAACTGAACTATATTATTATAATTTTCTTGAACTATTCTGTTACAATTTGGTTTCATTGTTCTTTCTAAAGTCATTTCTTCTTGGGGTTTAGGATGAACTCGCTTGATTATTACGGTGTCTAGTACATATTTAAGGAGTTTCAATCAATCAATCAATCAATCAATCAATCAATCAATCAATCAATCAATCAATCAATCAATCAATCAATCAATCAATCAATCAATCAATCAATCAATCAATCAATCAATCAATCAATCAATCAATCAATCAATCAATCAATCAATCAATCAATCAATCAATCAATCAATCAATCAATCAATCAATCAATCAATCAATCATCTCTATTTTGAGCTGTTGCTCAGGCGGCCGATTTCCTGTCAGTTGTTTACCTAGTTTAAAGAAATGATATCAGAGAAGTTGGAAATCTATCAAACATATCCGGTAGTAAATTATTTCAGTTTCTAATTCCTCTTCCTATAAAACGAGTAAGTTACTTGCCGCAATTTGTCCTCGTGAATTCCAAATGTATTTTCATATTGTGATCTTTCCTACATTTAAAAACTCCATTCAAGCTTAATCGTCTACTGAAATTAGTGTTGATCTTAGAGCTTGGTAGTCTGAAAGTTAATTGAGAGGATTCTGTGTTGTTTTTTTTTTTTTTTTTTTTACAAGTTGCTTTACGTCGTACCGACACGGATAGGTCTTATGGCGACGATAGGATAGAGAAGGCCTAGGAGTGAGAAGGAAGCCTTAATTAAGGTACAGCCCCAGCATTTGCCTGGTGTGAAAATTGGAAACCATGGGAAATCATCTTCAAAGCCACTTACAGTGGAGTTAGTACCTACTATCTCCCAGATGCAAGCTCACAACTGCGCCCTGTAACCGCACGGTCAACTCACCCGGTAATTGAGAGGATTAAGACATGAAAATGGCGGTCCAGATAGGTAAACGAAGTGGGGCGGGGAATTTTCTGACGCTAATAAGAATACACGAGTCTTTAAGGTTAACCTAGTCTCATGTATTTCTTGTCCGACTCGTTGGCTGAACGGTCAGCGTACCGCCCTTCGGTTCAGAGGGTCCCGGGTTCGATTCCCGGCCGGGTCGGGGAATTTAACCTTAATTGGTTAATTCCAGTGGCACGGGGACTGGGTGTATGTGGTGCCTTCATCATCATTTCATCCTCATCACGACGCGCAGGTCGCCTACGGGAGTCACATAGAAAGACCTGCACCTGGCGAGCCGAACCCGTCCTGGGATATCCCGGCACTAAAAGCCATACGACATTTCATGTATTTCTTCATTAAGCTTATTTACAAAGTGTCGCAGCCGAAGCGGAAACAGACACAAACAGCACCGTCTCGTTGGTGGTGCCATTCTTATCAAAGGGTATAGTTTTTCAGTAGAGGTTGGTTTTGTGCATCCTGTAATGATGTGTCCCACCTTATTATTAGCGACATTCACTTCTTTTGAATGATCAGAAGTCTGAACAGTTACTGAGGAACTAAGGGTCATGGTTGGTGAGCGGAGAATATGAGGTTGGGCACCACATGATGTGCCCATTAGTGTCCGGAGATTGCCCTTATCTCCACAGATACTGACAGCTTGGAAAAGTGCAGCAAGTGCGATCATTAGTCCCATAATAATATTACTAGAAGTGGAAACGTATTTTGGATATCTGTAAGTTATTTGAGGTGAACATTTCAACTAACTCTGTACTGCAGTAATTGGTATCATGTCTATGGTTTTAGAAAGAATATCCATATATAATGCTCCATGTTTTGAAAACCTTATTCTGGAAATGAATGCTCTTCCTCGTGTCTCTCGGTGACCCCATAATTCGACTTGCCATGGCGTAGCTACCAGGCACTCACACCGGTAGAATTTATGTGCACGTAAAGTGGAATGTGGTGTACCGCGCACGAAGTTTGTACACAAGTTAGGGCTAATAATGATTTCACTTCACTTCTAAGTAATTTAAATAATACACATGTTTGCATCTGTGCCTTTAGTGGTTAAGGCATTATTTTTGGCAGAGCTGTATCACATACAAAGGGACTGCGATGTCACCGTCAGATAGTTCCTCAATAGTAATCACGTAGCATATCTTGAAGAGACAGGTAATCCATTCCTCCTCTAAAAATAATCAAACCTTAAAATAGCTGAACATCTTCAACTATCCTTGGATCCCTTACCAATCGAAAAGAGATTCTATCAAATTTAGATGATAACAAATAACAACAACAACAACAATAATAATAATAATAATAATAATAATAATAATAATAATAATAATAATAATAATAATAATAATAATAATAATAATAATAATAATAATAATAATAATAATAATGTCCGCCTCTGTGGTGTAGTGGTTAGCGTGATTAGCTGCCACCCCCTGAACCCCTTGTTCGATTTCCGGCTCTGCCACGAAATTTGAAAAGTGGTACGAGGGCTGAATCGGGATCCACATAGCCTCGGGAGGTCAACTGAGTAGAGGTGGTTCGATTCCCACCTCAGCCATCCTTAAAGTGGTTTTCCGTGGTTTCCCACTTCTTCTCCAGGCAAATGCCGGGATGGTACCTAACTTAAGGACACGACCGCTTCCTTCCATCTTCCTTGTCTATCTCTTCCAATCTTCCCTTTCACCCATAAGACCCCAGCTTAGCACAGCAGGTGAGGCTGCCTGGGTGAGGTACTAGTCGTCCTCCTCAGTTGTTTCCCCGACCCAAAGTGTCACGCTCTAGGACACTGCCCTTGAGGCGGTAGAGGTAGGATCCGTCGCTGAGTCCGAGGGAAAGACAACCCTGGAGGGTATGGAGGGTAAACAGATTAAGAAAGAAAGGAAGGAAGCAAGAAAGATAATAATAATAATAATAATAATAATAATAATAATGAGGAGGAGGAGGAGGAGAGGAAGGTTACAATTCTATGGACACTAGTTGAGGATGGACAGTAACGGACTTCTTCAGGAAGTGGAAGACAGAGCTTAAATGGTTTCGAGAAGTGAGTGAAGTTGGGGGTTCCGGAAGATTACATCATGGACAGAATCGATTTAGACAACTCGTCAAAAATTCCGTGGTTGCCAGGAGAATGGAGAAAACCTGGTGAGAAAAGGGAGATCCTACACGGAAGAACACAAGAAGGAAGTAGGAGAAAGAATGAAAAGATACTGCCAGAGAGTGAAGATAGAGGAGGCTAGAAATCGCTCAAAGTACAGATGGCTGAAAAATAACGTATAGTTACATGCATGTCGCTGTTACAAATGTAACGAGGGCAAAAAAATAACAGGTTATACCAAGTAACGACAACAGAATAACGTACTAGTGAAAACAGTAACTTGGAAGTGGGAATTGTCACTAGTAGCAGCTTACAGACACAGAATCTGACCTTCAGATTTCAGATAGTACGCATGTCTTCCAAGTGAGAGCGCTTTCGTAGGAGACTGCTAGTCAAATACACTATAGTGTATAATATACTTTATAGTGAATTTGTTTAAGTTGCTGCTGTCATCTGGTAACTGAAGTGTAATCTGTTACGACATATTTAACGGCTCACGGGTAAGCGTTGACTCAGACATCGCGCAGGGCTACCTACATTATAATATTATTATAAGTTTCACCCGTACACTTTTTCTTGTACTATAAATAAATTAGAATGCTAACTTTCCATATTGATTTTACAGATAACATAACATTACTTCATTTTACTTAATCGATCCTCTTATAGCGGTTTTTGTCGAGGTTTGGCAGACAGATCATCACGCTTTCTTGTCTTCTATCTTTGATCAGGGCATTGTCAAACTCACTCCTATAGATTTAAGAAAAGACGCTATGTTGTCTTCTCATTTCATCCGTTGTCTGCCTCTCGTTAACGTTATAGCAAATAGGAATGCGTATTTTGCTACACCGACTTTCAACAGTGTAGTGATGCGTGCGCGCATGTGCGAGTGAATGAATGGGACTTCACAGCTGTAAGGAGACAAGCTTGAAGCTGTGACCAATAAAAAGTGAGTGACGTTGGACGTTACTATTAACTGTTACTTTTCACAGTTACTTTATTGTAGCTGTGACAGATGTAGTAGATACACAAAAATAACCGTTTGCCACACCTCTTGCTCAAAGATTGTCAAACGTGGTTCATAGACGGCCGAAGAGGGCTGGTTCGAGTTCCACACAGCCTACGTGATTGCAAGTGAGGAACTATCTGATGGTGAGATGGCGGCCGCGGTATAGAAAATCAAGAATGACGGCAGAGATAATTCGTCGCGCTGAACTTGCATCATCTCAAAATCTACAGGCCTTTAGAATCAACAGCGGTCGCTTCCTAGGCCAAAAGGAACCTCGGGGACGGCAGTGTTAGGGGATTTATTTATTTTATTTTGCGACTACTACTACAGAGCAAACTCGTGTTCTCTTATCTCAAGGCGGGGCAGCCCTTTTCAGGCACATCCCAGTGGAGGTGAGCTTCATGTACGTTTTAAACTACGTACCTACCAGCCCTCCTGCCATTCTCAAATCTTTGACAGTACTGTGACTTGAACCCGGACTCCGATTATTGCAGCTAATAAACGCTAACCGTTATGGTAGGGACGTAAGGTAAGGTAAGGGTGTATTCTGCCCGAAGGCAGGTCCGAGCCTCCGCAGAGGTGTGCTTGAGGCGGAGTTTACGTACGGTAGCGTGGCCAGTTCTTTTCCGCTCCTCCATTCCCTTACCCCCACCAAAAGCGCGTGGCAACCCATCCAAATCTTGACCACGTCCAATGTTGCTTAACTTCGGAGATCTCACGCGATCCGGTGGCAGATAATAATAATAATAATAATAATAATAATAATAATAATAATAATAATAATAATAATAATAATAATAATAGCTAAGTGGTCAGTGTAGTGTCCTTCGGATCAGAGGGTCCTGGTTTCAAACCCGGGTGGGTCGGTGATTTTTAACTGCGTCTGGCTGATTCCTCCAACTCGGGGCTGGGTGTTTATGATCTTCTTAATACATATCTTCATTGTGGTAATCACATTAACGAGATTGTAAAAAAGAGTTGCAGTTCTCTTCATATCGATATGAGGGTGTTTAGAGGTTGCAGTGAGGATGTGGTGGAGAGAGAAATAAGTTGTAGGTAGGACCCCAATTAGAGTGCATCGGACCCTCACTACCTTAATCAAGAACGGGATAAAGATCGAAAGAAAAGCAGCACAATTAGTTCGGGTGATTTCCGACAAAAAGAGTAATGTTTCAGCCTTTGCGCTGGGAAGAGTTGAGACGAGCTGCTCGACTGAGTGGTATGTTCCGAGCTGTCAGTGGAGAGACGGTGTGAAGCAACATTTTAGTAGACGAATAAAGTTGCTATTTGCTTTACGTCGCACCGACACAGATACGTCTTATGGCGATAATGGGACAGAAAAGACCTAGGAATGGGAAGGAAGCGGCCGTGGCCTTAATTACGGTACAGTCCCTGGTGTGAAAATGGGTAACCATGGAAAACCATCTTCAGAACTGCCGACAGTGGGATTCGAACCCACTATCTCCCGGATGCAAGCTCACACCGGTGTGCTCCTACGAATAAAGTTGAGTGGTGTTCTTAAAAGTAGGAAAGATCACAATACGAAGATAAAGCTGGAATACAAGAGAAGAAATTGGGACCGAGCTCGATAGCTGCAGTCGCTTAATTGCGGCCAGTATCCAGTATTCGGGAGATAGTAGGTTCGAACCCCACTATCGGCAGCCCTGAAAATGGTTTTCCGTGGTTTCCCATTTTCACACCAGGCTGTACCTTAATTAAGGCCACGGCCGATTCCTTCCCACTCCTAGCCCTATCCTATCCTGTCCCATCGTCGCCATAAGACCTATCTGAGTCGATGCGACGTAAAGCAACTAGCAAAAAAAAAAAAAAAATAATAATAATTGGGAGACATATTTGTTTAGAGGAAGAGGAATTTGGGGTTGGAATAATTTACCAAGAGACTAACTTAGTTTAAAATGATAGGGCAATTGGTACCTGGGCGATAGCCTTACATACAAATCAATGGTGATTGATTGATTGATTGATTGATTGATTGATTGATTGATTGATTGATTGATTGATTGATTGATTGATTGATGTTCGGTCAAATGTTGCCAGTCGCTCTCCTTTCACAAACTTCAGTATCTCTTCATTAGTGATCCTATGTCAGCATATTACCTTCAACATAATAACGGGTACCGAGCTCGATAGCTGCAGTCGCTTAAGTGCGGCCGGTATCCACTATTCGGGAGATAGTGGGTTCGAGCCCCACTATCGGCAGCCTTGAGGATGGTTTTCCATGGTTTCCCATTTTCACACCAGGCAAATGCTGGGGCTGTACATTAATTAAGGCCACGACTGCTTCCTTCCAACTCCTAGGCCTTCCCTATCCCATCGTCGCAATAAGACCTATCTATGTCGGTGCGACGTAAAGCTACTTGCAAAAAAAAAATAACGGCTGCTTCTGTGGACCAGTGGTAGTGTGTCCGACTTATGATTCCATGTTCTATCACAGTTAAGACAGTCGTTGTTTGAAGGGCGGTCAAAATTTTCGGCACTTCATGTCATTGCTGCTGGCTGGCATGTTAAAGATTTCTCTTGGCGCATTTAGTGTCACCCAACAATATACATATAATAAACTTACCCATAGGATCTCTCAAATAGAACGCCACTGTCTCTGCTACACAGTAGCACAATCAGAATATCCAAACTTATAGACAGGCTACCTAGATGACATGATTGATTGCCGGATTGTTCAGGCAAAGTTTGTTTTTGATGTAGAATTCTAGACTGCTGTGTACCAACAACTTCCACTTTCGTATGGAGATTCTACATGCATTCATCTAGACCGTATGCCTCAGAACATGGATAGCAAAGGAAAGTGATAAAAATGTCTGAAGGCTTTTGAAATGTGGTATTTCTGCATATAGCTTGAAGTTCCATAGACCCTTTTTTCTTACAATGAGCTTTAACTTCGTATCGACACACGTAGGTTTTGTGGCGGCGATGGGATAGAAAAGGGTTAGAAGTGGTAAGGAAGCAACCGTGGCTTTAATGAAAGTACAGCCCCAGCATTTGCCTAATGTGAAAATAGGAAACCACGGAAAACAATCTTAAGGGCTGCTGACAGTGGAGTTCGAACCCTCTATCTACCGAACCCAAGCTGACAGCTACGTGACTCAAGCCGCGCAGCCACTCGATCGGTAGTAGCACGGACGGATAAAATCACGAATACTGAGATTTTAAAGAGATCTCTGCTGAAATTAATACACAAGCAGCGTCTGTCCTGGTGAGGGTCACATTTTACGCCATTTTTCATTAATGCAACCGTTGTAAAAGGCTGGGAAAAGGTCTCAGAGAAAACTCAAGAATTTATTCATAAAACAAAGCCTAGAAGACTTTGGAACGGAAACAAGAAGAGGACAGCCGTCAGTCGGGTGGCACGGAACCATTTTGTGGCAACGGGCTAGTCCTTGGACTGACTATGTAATGGTATGTCAGATTTTGAAAGATGTGGAATCGTAACATATCTGATTGGTCATCTCAATGAATATATTGAAAAACAAATATTTTTTTAAGTTAAGGGTAATGCTTATTTTTCCACGAGAGAGTCATATTATCATCCTTTCCTCTGGAATGTGGGCGAGCGGGAAGCAAATTCCTTAAGGGAGAGGCTATGTAGTGTGTACAGTACATTTGAAAGTTTCGCGAACACGGTGGGAACCATTGCTCCTAAAGTTGCAATAGGTTTTACTCAGTAATGATATAATCTTACAGAGTATACGCCTTCAAGCAGGCGAGAAGGGTGGAGCTAAATGTGCAGAAATTGGCTTACGGCGGGTGGGGAGTGGTAGCCCAATCTTTGAGATAATTAGGACTGATGTCGGAGGCGAACAGTCTCGTAGGCACGCTTTATCCAATTGTCTTGTGATGGATCCCCTAAAGCTTCGGGATGTACAACCTCTGCCCATGTTCCTGCCTGAAAACGATACTTGCAAAGAATAAACTAAATACGTTAGTTTGAAGAGAAAGTAACTTACGAAGTAACCGTATACAGTCAATATTCTACGTTCTGTACCCGATATGAGACCAGATATCACTTATATCCTTGGACTATGTAATGGTATGTCAGATTTTGAAAGATGTGGAATCGTAACACATCTGATTTGTCATCTCAATGAATATATTGATTTTTTTAAAAGATAACGGTAATGCTTATTTTTCCACATGAGTGGGATATTATCATCCTTTCCTCTGGAATATGGGCGAGCGGGAAGCAAATTCCTTAAGGGAGAGGCTATGTAGTGTGTGAAGTACACTGACTGACAGAGCAAATGCAACACCAAGAAGGAGTGGTTCGAAAGGGATGAAAGTTGGGGAAAAAACAGAGACGGCACGGACGAATAATTGATGTTTATTTCAAACCGATATGCAGGTTACACAATGCGCACGGCATCGACTCAGTAGGATGTAGGACCACCGCGAGCGGCGATGCACGCAGAAACACGTCGAGGTACAGAGTCAATAAGAGTGCGGATGGTGTCCTGAGGGATGGTTCTCCATTCTCTGTCAACCATTTGCCACAGTTGGTCGTCCGTACGAGGCTGGGGCAGAGTTTGCAAACGGCGTCCAATGAGATCCCACACGTGTTCGATTGGTGAGAGATCCGGAGAGTACGCTGGCCACGGAAGCATCTGTACACCTCGTAGAGCCTGTTGGGAGATGCGAGCAGTGTGAGCAGTGTGTGGGTGGGCATTATCCTGCTGAAACAGAGCATTAGGCAGCCCCTGAAGGTACGGGAGTGCCACCGGACGCAGCACATGCTGCACGTAGCGGTGGGCATTTAACGTGCCTTGAATACGCACTAGAGGTGACGTGGAATCATACGCAATAGCGCCCCAAACCATGATGCCGCGTTGTCTAGCGGTAGGGCGCTCCACAGTTACTGCCGGATTTGACCTTTCTCCACGCCGACGCCACACTCGTCTGCGGTGACTATCACTGACAGAACAGAAGCGTGACTCATCGGAGAACACGACGTTCCGCCATTCCCTCATCCAAGTCGCTCTAGCCCGGCACCATGCCAGGCGTGCACGTCTATGCTGTGAAGTCAATGGTAGTCTTCTGAGCGGACGCCGGGAGTGCAGGCCTCCTTCAACCAATGGACGGGAAATTGTTGTGGTCGATATTGGAACAGCCAGGGTGTCTTGCACATGCTGAAGAATGGCGGTTGACGTGGCGTGCGGGGCTGCCACCGCTTGGCGGCGGATGCGCCGATCCTCGCGTGCTGACGTCACTCGGGCTGCGCCTGGAACCCTCGCACGTGCCACATGTCCCTGCGCCAACAATCTTCGCCACAGGCGCTGCACCGTGGACACATCCCTATGGGTATCGGCTGCGATTTGGCGAAGCGACCAACCTGCCCTTCTCAGCCCGATCACCATACCCCTCGTAAAGTCGTCTGTCTGCTGGAAATTCCTCCGTTGACGGCGGCCTGGCATTCTTAGCTATACACGTGTCCTGTGGCACACGACAACACGTCCTACAATGACTGTCGGCTGAGAAATCACGGTACGAAGTGGGCCATTCGCCAACGCCGTGTCCCATTTATCGTTCGCTACGTGCGCAGCACAGCGGCGCATTTCACATCATGAGCATACCTCAGTGACGTCAGTCTACCCTGCAATTGGCATAAAGTTCTGACCACTCCTTCTTGGTGTTGCATTTGCTCTGTCAGTCAGTGTATATTTGAAAGTTTAGCGAACACGGTGGGAAAGTATTAGCCTGACTTTTCCCATGACAGCCGCGGTTCGAATCCCAATAAGTGAATTTGCAAGTATTTTGGCTTATAGTCAAAAGATCAACAATCTCACATCTTTGCAAGCTTTATTGATTTCTTCATTATTCTGGTAAAGCATTTTCAGTTGCGTATTGTTTTCATTTGCACTTAGAGTCCGTACACAGAATCTGTGAAATTACAGTCGGAAAGAAAGGAATAGCGTGGGGGACGCTAGCATTTGCCTGTTGGTCTCGAAGGCCGAAAACATGTCAAAATACGAAAATAAAATATATTTCAGAGGTGCTAAAAACTGCATACTGATATTTTTAAAATAATAATGAAAAAAATGAAAATGAAATGGCGTATGGATTTTAGTGCCGGAAGTGTCCGACGACATGTTCGGCTCGCCAGGTGCAGGTCTTTCGATTTGACTCCCGCAGGCAACCTGCGCGTCGTAATGAGGATAAAATGATGATGAAGACAACACACAAACCCAGTGCCAGTGAAATTAACCAATGATGGTAAAATTTCCCGACCCTGCCGGGAGTCGAACCTGGGACCCCCGTGACCAAAGGCCAGCACGCTAACCATTTAGCCACCGAGCCGGACAAAATATTAATGGTAGTGTAAGAGAACTGAGGTGCATCACATCAGAGGTTTAGTATATGTTGTGCAGATCTGCGTTATGCATAAAACGCTATGTGTGATCCTTAACTCGGCTGCTCCTTTCTTGAGACTAGCTGAGGGAAAGTAATAAGACCATATGCTGCAGGCTTCGCCTTCTCCCGAGTGATGTTATATGGCAGCATACTTCACAGATTCTATGTATGGACTTTAAGTCTTTTGTAGTGAAACCTACCTAAAGTGGCCTCCAGTCGTTCGTAAAATATAAAATCAAAATCAAAAAATCATTAGCACCGGTGGGCGCTAAATAAAGGTTACGAAATTTCTGAATCGGGAAAGATGTCTGTTTCATCACGTGATTACCGGGAGAGTTGGTCGTGCTGTTAGGGTTGTGCAGCTGTGAGCTTGCATCCGGGAGATAGTGGGTTCGAACCCCACTGTCGGCAGCCTTGAAGATGGTTTTCCGTGGTTTCGCACTTTCACACCTTACCTTAATTAAGGCAACGGCCGCTTCCTTTCCACTCCTAGGCCTTTCCTGTCCCATCGTCGCCATAAGACCTATCTGTGTCTGTGCGACGTAAAGCAAATAGTATCACGCGATTAGCTACAGTAGGGCCTACAGTATATTAAAAGTAAAATGCATACGCATTGTGACTTCCCCTCTTGGAGAACAATAATTGAACGAGAAATGCAACCATGCAAGCTAAGGGCGCCAATCTTTAAGTTGATGACTTAAAGATAAAAATTTATAATCAAGCTTGGACGGACTCTTATCACAGGGGTGGGGTGATAGTGCACTAATCATTAAGCAGGAGAATTAGAAATCAAAAGGCTAATTAAGGCAGATTGATTAAAGTGAACTAGGAAAATACTATTTATTGAATATAAATGACGACGGTTTAACGAGAACTGAATTTAAAATAGGAAATGAATTTAACAAAAAGTTGAATGACTCTACTTCGCGAAAACTTGCAATATTTTTAACTCGCTTGCTCACCATGTAGTCTTGTTCTGCTGGTCCTTGGAAAGCTTCCATCCTTGTAGCTGGAACATCACCGGTCGTCTTTGAGATATCTTCATCTGCAGCTAAGTACCATTCCTGCCTTGCTAAGTGCACCGACCACTAATTGGAAGATGGCTTCGACACTAACACTCCCTATTATGCTCTATCCCATATATTGGAGATGAGCCCTAAGTCATAGTTAGAAAAACCTCCTTGGGTTATGTGGAGAGGATACTCAATTAATAATCCTTCCAACTTTACTGGAAATGTGCCCTGAAGTTTCATTTCTATCTAGTTTAATACTACCTATTGTCTTAGACTGGTACAAACCGGTCTAGTAGCCGAGCTGTACGTACTTCCTGATGAAAGTGGATATACACCCCTCATTCAGAAATTCCTAAGTACCACGTCGTGGTAACGAAGTAATAAATGTAGAAGTGATAAACTATCACACTAGTCCACTATGGTACAACAACCATAAGACAAGTTCTCAGACCTACAGCGAAATACAAGATCGAAGAATCAAGAAGATTAATAATAACGAATGCAGAAGACGAATGATGCCAAGAGCTCCAACACGCCCTTTTATAACCTTCTCTGGCTCTAATTACAGGTCGCTACACGTGGTCCAATCAGTTGACACGTCTCTCCCCACTCCAGATATTAGAGTAGATGGGTCCCAACCAAGATATCAACTGTTCTTCTATTAGCCCTTTCACTCAGTATCCATGGCAACATGACGCTCCTTTGAAAATATAGGCGGTGATCAGTTTGAATTATTCTGGTCGAAATACGGTAGCTGTCGTTACAACGCTTGAACACGTGCTCGCTTTTCCCAGAATTTGATGTCTAAATTTGTCCTTCCTTCTTCCTCGGTGATGTGGCAAGATAGAGGAAATCTACTGCAAGTTAAATTTAAATGAATGTCGCAAGAATCTAAGTGAATATTAGGATATTCAGCCCTCGTTTACAAGTCGTAGTTACAAAGTAATGAAATGATAGTGAGCAAATGATTAAACATGAATTATAATAAAATTACATACCAAGATAAATATCATGACGTTAAATTCCTGAATTAATTACACATAATAAAATTAAGATAATTACACTGTGACGTCTGGAACGTTACAGCATTTGCTGGTTTACAACCTTATTTAAGTAAATAGCAGTAAAACAACATATACGCCTATACTGAACAGTGAGAGTACAGTACGTATATGATTGTAGTAGGCTATTTTAAATGTGTTGTGTGTAGGAAGACTTCCTCTGAACAGCGAGTGAGTTGGACGTGTAGTTAGGGTCGCGCAGCTGTGAGCTTGTATTCGGGAGATGGTGAGTTCTAACCCCACTGTCGGTAGTACTGAAGATGTTTTTCCGTGGTTTCCCATTTTCACACTAGGCAAATGCGGTGGCTGTACCTTAACTAAGGCCGCGGACGCTTCCTTTCCACTTCTAGCCCATCCCTATCCCATCGTCGCCATAAGACCTATCTGTGTCGGAGCGACGTAATGTAAGTTATATAAAAAATAGAAACAATCTTCGGAACTCCATTCATTTACAATACAATCTTCCAATTCAGTTTATATTGTAGCACTTTCACATCCCTTTTCAGTGGCACGCGTTTCAAATTTTTAAAAGGTTTATTCAGATGTGAGATTGTATCCCCAGCGTACTGGCAATACGCGTAACAGTAGTAGTAGTAGTAGTAGTAGTAGTAGTAGTAGTAGTAGTAGTAGTAGTAGTAGTTCTACACCGTATCCAAACATAATTCCAACCAAAACATTAACGTATCCACAAAGATGCACACGAGATGCTGTCATTTATACAATTATTTTATTTACATGTATTTACAGATTAAACACACTCATAACCTTAATCACCGTTGTCAAAACAAAACATTCACATCACAAACCGCCATTTTAACTAATGACAAATGCCCGACACTTCAATATGGAGACTACAACACTGCATGTCAACACGATATATAATCTTGCTACACCATAATAACTCGCCAACCAATAACTTCCAAACAATAACTAACTTTTACCGTCAAGTTCGTCTCCTTATATATCCTGGCCAGGCTTCCAGAAAGCTACGCTACAAGAAAAACTATATTTGTGAAAATTCTAGAGTTTTTAATACATAGGTTATAATGTGCGGAATATTCCCAATCCTTCTAGTGCTTATTACCATTCTGGAAGATACAGTATGTTTCACAATTATGGATTACAATTTATATGTAGAGGTAAGAATAAATTATAATATTCATTTACAGGTATTTACATTAACTGAACTCATATGAATATTTATGTACAGCTCATGTTTCATGACATAACCTCACAAACAGCGCGATCATAACGTATGTATATATGATGTAGTAATAGGAATACTAATACTAAATGGATGTAAACACCTCATAGTTATACATTACAAGTAATAATAATAATAACAACCATAATTGTAAAATAATAATAATAATAATAATAATAATAATAATAATAATAATAATAATAATAATAATAATAATAATAATAATAATAATAATAATAATAATAATAATAATAATAATAATAATCATAATAATAATAATAATAATTTGAGCTCGATATCCGCATTAGTTACCCATGGGTGAGGTAATATTATTTTCAAGTTATACCTGTTATTGGACTTGCGTCAACATCTTTAAATGAATTCCCATAATGTCCGTTTGTTCAATCACGCCACCCCATTCACAGTCGCGGGTAATTTTCACTTTACTGGTAGACTACGGAGAAGTTATGATGAGAAAAAAGGGCAGTATTAATAGTACCCAAGAAATGAGAAACTAGAGTAATAATGGGGTGGCCAGATGCGAAATAGGTCGACATTTTACTATGTGATTGTCTCACTTAAATGAAGAGATATTAGCAGAGACCTTAGGGGATAATAATCGGTTACAGAGGAAAATCGCCGGTTATTGAGGCGATCGCAAAGTGAAGATGGTCCTGAGGCAGGTTTCACCGTATTTC
Source organism: Anabrus simplex (assembly GCF_040414725.1). Taxonomy (NCBI): domain Eukaryota; kingdom Metazoa; phylum Arthropoda; class Insecta; order Orthoptera; family Tettigoniidae; genus Anabrus; species Anabrus simplex. The sequence goes on from NC_090271.1 coordinate 144,465,431, forward strand.
GATTCCTAACGAACATATTCTCCCTGGACTGTGTGGGCTTTCCCTTACTTCTACCAATTCTTCCATTCTCCAAAATATCGGATCTCTTCCAGTTTCTTTCTACCCGGGCTGAGTGGCTCAGACGGTTGAGGCGCTAGCCTTCTGACCCCAGCTAGGCAGGTTTGATTTTGGCTCAGCCCAGTGGTATTTAAAGGTGCTCAGATACATAAGCCTCGTGTCATATATATTTACTGGCACGTAAAATACTAAATTCCGGCACCTCGGCGTGTCCAAAGACCGTAAAAGTCGTTAGTGGGATGTAAAACCATTATTATTATTATTATTATTATTATTATTATTATTATTATTATTATTATTATTATTATTATTATTATTATTATCTTCCAGGTTTTCTTTTGATTAGTGCTAAGAGAGGATGGTTGTCCAGTTTTCCTCTTAAAATAATAATCACTACCACCTTCTCCAGAACACATGATTTCAATAAGACTCTTCTTCTACCCCTTCTTTTTTCTCTGTTTTCTGCTATTATTGTCCTCTTCCGTCACTGACCAGATTGGATTTGCAAGACTTAAAGGTGACATTTCCTCGATGTTTCTAAACCAGTGCCAAATTTTTTTAGGGCTTCACAATGACTATCAGTGTTACAATCGGTCAACTCACATGGTTTTCAAGATGGAAATTCTTCAAAATGTATAGGCCTAACTGTTTTTAGGTCAGTGAAAGCTCTAGTACAGAAACAGCTATCTACACATTTTGACTTTGCAAAGAAACATTTTACACACTCAAATATGTTGGCAATGCTGGCTAAAACGGCAAAGCATGTGTGTGTGTTCTTACATCACCACAGCAGCAGAGAGCGAGAGACTGCAGTGAGTCAGTCCTGAGCAGACACGGGGCTGCTTCAGGGCTCGCTAGCCCTCAAAAGGTGAGTTGGAATGACCTACTGAACCCATAATTCTACGGTGAGAAAAATATTATTTTTTCTCATTATTTATTTGGTATCAAGAAGCCACTTTTATGTTTGAGGGCAGCCATGTTGCGCTCCTAAGAGCCCCGATGTCGCGTGGGAAGGATCTCATTCACGGCAAGCTCGTGAAATACCGGGACACATCGGCGGAACTCGAGTGCCCGACAATTCTTTAAATGCATGGAATTCTATACAACGAGGGATTTTGGCAATACAGCAAATAAAGAAATAAGTTAAATTATTCGTACACCCTACGTGAAGACAGAGCCCCCAGGGAAAAACATAAATGCAGTTAAGCCTAAGTACATGTCAGCATCAGATCAGTGAACTAGCTACATGTGCCAAGGTCAGGGGATGAAGAAAACGCGCGAAACGCACGGGCAGAAATAATTTATTTCCCCTGTTGTGAGTGTGGTAAAATTATAAGATTAACATCTAAAATAAGTACAAGCCTGTCCGGAAGTCTGGGACAAGTCTCATCAAAATCGGTCTATTGGACGCAGAATTGACAGATTACACAATCAAGCTTAATAGTGGGGATAGCGTCCCTTCTGAGATTATAAAAGAAACCCCCCACCGTATATTTTTCAGTGTCGATCTGGAACTTGAAGCCGCGGGAGCTAGTGCCCGTCGTCATTGGAAATTCGCGCCAAATTGATCGACAAATAATTAAATACATGTCCGTGGCTAAGGTCCACATACTCGGTTAAGAAGAGAAGGTTATTGGGAAAGTTTGAACGTTTGCCGATGAACTAGGAAAGTGTAGGCGTTGGTTAAAATATACACAGCAGATTTTATTTATATCAGATTTTATTTATATCATCTCATGTACGTTTGAAAGTGAAGAGGGTTGGGGAAGCTATTCAGAGTAGTTCTGCTCCCTTTATCTGTTGAACACCTGTTTTATTGGAGTAACGGAGAGAGACAACTCTGGGAACGATCCAGACAGTCGTAGAGGACTGCAGAACGGGGGAAGTTCGTGGTGCCAATTACAGAGAAAAGTGCGTGGTTTATGTGGTAATTTTAATATCGTGTGTGAGAAGGGTAGTGTTTGTAAGAGTGAGATGTTGGAAATGATAATGTTCTTTGTGAAAATGTACGGCTAAGGAGTGAGGTCAGCTGGTGACGATGTAACCAGAATGCTGGGAATGTCACCATTGTGCAGGTCTGTCTATTTTTATATTATGTCGTAGTTAGTTCTACTGTTCTGTCCCAACAAATTTTTCCAGATGATTGTCGAGTTGATATTTATAATTATCAGGCGAAAGGTGTTGTAATTTTTGGTCAGCGTGTGAAAATTTCAGTGTGTAAATTTCATGTCAAGAAACGGTAAAATGCGACGCTTAAAATTTGGTGTTAATGTTCGATGAGATATTGTCCAAACCGTGGAATTTTGGGAAGTTATAAGTTATAAATTAGTCGTGGCGAATATCTAAATTTCAAATATCAGTTGAATTCACAAATGTTTGTCGATAATAATAATAATAATAATAATAATAATAATAATAATAATAATAATAATAATAATAATGTCTACCGCGGGATAAAGAAATTTTTCTATGTTAAAAGTGCATTTAACCAGTATATTTTTACAAGGATCGCAGGCACATTTAGATAATTTCAGTGAAATTTGGTAGCGTTACGGTTATTCATGGGAAGTAAAATTTTGAGACATCGTGTATATCAATGATACGAAAAGTCGCGGTGTGCTCTTGGATTCTTGAGGTCCGAAAGTCGTAATAACAGTAAAGTAAGAGCTGTGTTTTACAGTGGTTGTTATTTTCACCAGGGGATTGAATTATGAAAAAGGGTCTTGGAAATATAAGAAAAAGGGATTGAGAGCGACGAATTTATATGTATGTGGAGATAAGAGAGATGGATGAAATGAAGCCTGGATTTTAAGTGATACCGCTGGAATAAAGCGAGGAGAATGAGTTTGAGACAGGCTATATTTTTGAAGAGGAAGTATTTAAGAAACCGGCTGTATTGAGGCAGGCTGTATTGTTTTCCGCTACCAATCCAAAATTTGAGACGACTACTGTGTGAAGCACCGTAGATTTCTAGTAAAATCCCAAGTGAAACGACTCTAGTAAAAGGTTAAATCTGTTACTTAAAGCCCATCTGAATATTAAGATAATGCGACCTCAAGGATAAAAGAGCATTTTGGACACACGGTTGGGGTGTATTGAATTTGTTCACTGGATATGTCATTGATATAAATAGTTGGAATTGACGATAGGCGATTTGAGAATTTCGAATGCGGTAGTGATGATTATTATTTTGAAGGCATCCACTATGGTAAACGTGCGTTGGGAATTGTCATTGCTTCCCTAAAACTTCAGTGCACAGGCTGAGATTGTGTTTGAGGCGGAGAATCGTTCGTCACGTATATTTATTTTCGAGTTCACGTATTGTAACGAGGTAGAGACTTACTGTATTTTTTGACTTGCATTCGTTTGATAGTAAGAGACGTGGTTCCGTCGTGTGGTATTTGTCTGACCAGGTTTAGTATTGAAAGTCGGAGTTGTTTGAAATTGCTTGTTCGCCTGATATGTTAAGGGAGGCGTAGTACGACCCACTTTGACGCCCGACGATAGGATTAGGACGTCACATGTTATCCTTGGAGTCACTGATGATGAGACGTCCTAGTTCACGCCCGACGATAGAATGTGGAAGGTATCATGTACATAGTGATTAGTGTTAGGATGTACAGATTTCAAGTGAGCCCGACGATAGGTCTGGGATGGCAGCTGTACACACTCAAGTCTCAGATTAGATGTTTCTTTTGTTTTTTTTTGTTGAAGTGGCCTGGACGAAGGTAGCATCTACAGTAAATATAAATTATGAAGAGGGACTGTGTGTAGCTCTCCTCGAGATAACGGGACCACTAGTGAGTGAGGGTTGCCCAAATGTTGGACATCGGCCTGATCTAGATTAACTATCTTTACTGTAATTCTCCGTGCGTGTTGAGCTCTAATGACTTCGATATGTTAATTTATTTTACGGACTTAATTGTTTTATCGTTTTGACGTCCGTTTCGTTTGATAGTGTGCATATTGACACTCAGTGTATTAGTGTGAGACTTGAGTCGCGAATGCGGTTTCGATTCGTCAGCCAGTGACAATATTTTATTTTCAATCTTGTCGTACTTGCATTTTATTCATAGTTGAAGTAATTAAGTAATCACTTTATAAGTAGTGTGTTGGGACAGACAATAAATAGATAGATCTGTACTGGTAGCATTGTTTTCAAGGGAAAGAATTCCTTAAAGTTGTAGTAATTTTTAACGTGGACTGGTAATTTTATTTAGCGTAACAAAACCATTTCTAACCTGAAAATCGGTTCGATAATAATACTTTTCAAGTGACTTTCCACTTTTAATTAACTTCAGTGTTTGGCATTTCTTCTAAATTCATGATGAATAAGTGTTTCCTGCATTTCGCAGTTTTGTTCCTTTAGAACGACATAACGTAAGATCCTCACGGATCATGTTGTTGTTGGTTCCTTCCGAACAGCTGTTTCTGGGTGATGCACATTTAGCATCGGGATTACCTTATCACTTAAGGGTGTCATGAATGACAAGTACATGGTGGAATTTTATTTCAATTGTGAATGATGCTGTTAACTCGTAGTGAACACCATGCTTTCCCATAATATTTCGCAACCTATCCAAAGCAACTGATAGTTTGGTTCGATTAAGGGTCCATTCGGCGGGTGTTCCGTATCCGTAAAGGGTATTCGACTGGTGGATAACCTTAATTGAGAGAAAATCAGGCGTTCCACTTGTTGAAAGTCAGATTTTCCACGGATCGTGTGGATTAACTCTCAGTTCTCGTTTGGAATAATAGGTGCCCGGTTTTCAGGTCTTCCCTTTTTCAGTTTTTCAGTTTCGCTGTCCACTAATATATTAACTTCTCCGAAGCAACTCCTCGATATTGTAAGAAACCAATCAACGCTATGTATTGTGACTGTGTTTGAAACATTCAAAAATCAATAATTTATAATTTTTTTTATTTCAAGAATGCATATTAAATTCATAATGTTATCGTGCTATTTCAATTTAATAAAGTTAGTAAGCACATTTTGCTCCTCATTTCAAGTAGTTAGGCTCTCTTCTGAACCCCATCGTTTGGTTAAGATCGTGACCGAATTTATTCCCGCAACGACCCATGATTTAAGAGTTCTAGATTGTTCTACTGTAGCAGCCGTGGCCGACCAACGATGGAATGGTAAGTTCAAGGGTTCACTACCATATCGTATCATGATAATAATGTTATTGGTTTTACGGTTTTCGGAGACGTTGAGGTGCCGGAATTTTGTCCTGCAGGAGTATTTTCATGTTCAGGTAAATCTGCCGACACCAGGCTGGAACATTTGAGCACCCTCAAATACCACCGGACTGATCCAGGATGGTACCAGCCAATTTAGAATCAGAAGGCCAGCGCTCTTCCTCTAAGCTACTCAGCCCGGCGTATTATATCAAGCAAGGGTAATCAATCGAGTGTCCCTTTAGCTATCGTCGGTCTTAACACTCAGCAGTGTGCCTGATATTTGCCATGAATAGGGCTCTTCGCACGCCTATTTGTCATATACATACTCTTAAATACCATCTAACTGAACTGGAATTCGCTGTAATATTGAGCATAGGACGGGTACACCTAATAAATTCTATCACACAGTCAGTCATTCAGTACTACTTTTTGGAGCAAACATTTCGGCCACATTTTTAGAAATTACAAAAAGGGCCTAAAGCTGATTTAACTGACAACTATAATTTCGTTTGGCTGAAGAAAGCAACGGGAAACTACCTCACTCCTCATTTCCCTAGTACGCCTCTTCAGTGATGCCTAGGCCATCTATAACAGCTGATGGCAGAGCTGTTGAGGATCCCACCAGCGGAATCGCTGACGGACTGAGCATACTTAGGTACATTGATAGCCTGCTATACCCTTTATAATGCAGACCCTCCGACAAGTGAGTGTCATCTACCGTGCATGAGGAACTGCGCGTTATTGTGGTGGAGGATAATGTCGTGTATGGTGTGTGAGTTGCAAGGATGTTGGTTACAGCACAAGCAGCCAGTTGCCGAGCCAAGGGAAAAAATTTATATTCCCAACCCGGCCGGAAATTGAATCCGGGACCCTCTGAATTTAAAGCCAGTACTCTGACCATTCAGCCATAGAGCCCGACAAGCTAATGCTGAGAAATAAGTAGGGCGATTGAAATAAGTTTTTATGATCGCTGATGAAAAGAATGTCTATTGCAGTGGAAGCATGTACAATCAATAAATTTCATTAACGTAAAGTGTATTGACAAGGCGGATTTAACCAGAATACTACTGTAATTTTAAATAACATTTTTTATAAGAGATAATAGTTAAGAGACTCAACAGGAAAGTATTGAGTTATCCTTTCATAGCAGAATATTTACGTCGGTTTTGCTGTTTGGGAATGACAGTTGGGTAGAAGCAGCATATCCCATACACGGGATGGAATCTGCTTGGGATGAATGGGGAAGGGAACATTTTGTGAAGCATGATTATTAGGAGTTGGTGATGTTTCGCAATAGCGATATTGCACGAAATGCTTATGAAGACTTCTACTTTTCTGTATTTTCACTTTTCTCGACCTGTAAACTAACCTTTAATGCGTGATAATTTGCGACATTTACTCAAAATGCGCAATTTAAACTAAAATGTGAAACCGAAGATTTTTCAAATCAAACTTTATGGATTTTATTCTTCTTCTAGAAGAACCCGTTGAGTTTGTGCCCCCTTTGATAGCTTGAAAATTCTGTTACCTGTTAACTTTAAACGCCCAGAGTTTGTTCAAGCAGCTCTGCTAGCTATTTGGTGTCATACAAAGATTTTAGTCGTTGAAAGGTATTTCAGTAAATATAATTTGACTATTGTAAGTGACAGGAGGACATCAACGACAAGATAAAATGTTCATTTTTCTATAATTTTCTTCCGCTGTCGTTGAGTCACGAATATGCAAGTTGCTTTAGTTTTCATTATTCTTATTTTGTATCGATATACGTTTGATTTTCTATGTTTTTGTTTAGGTTATACCAAACCCCATAGCACAACAGGCTCGAAGGACCTTGGTCTACCAAGCGACCGCTACTCAGCCCGAATGCCTGATGATTACAAGGTGTCATGTGGTCGGCACGACAAATCCTCTCGGCCATTATTCTTGGCTTTTTAGGTCGAGACAGCTATGTCACCGTCAGACAGTTCCTCAGTTGTAATCAGGTAGGCTATTTAGACCTCGAACCAGCGCTCAGATCAAGATAAAAATCCCTGACTTGGCCGGAAATCGAACTCGCGGCCTTCGACTGAGTGGCAAGCACTCCTACAGGCTACTCCACGGGTATCTTATGGGTTAGTTGATATCAATTTTTTGTGCCTGCCTCTATTAACACTATATGCCTTTGCTGGCGAGATGTAGTGTTTACAGTGCACTATGTCTTCTGGTATCGGACAGAATAAATTTGTTACTTTCATTGATCTGTCTCAGCTTTATCCTTGGCTTTGACAATATGAAAGTGACTGCGGTATGAGTGATGCTAGTAATACCATTCCTTATGCAGCCAGTCCCTGTTATGAACGGTGGGAAAATATCGCTCATAGGATCGGTTGGTGCATGCATTTCAGTGGGCTTGGCAGACTGATAGGTAATAACAACGGCTGGCTCGGCGAGGAAAGCAGCGGGAAACTACCTCACTCCTCATTCCCCTAGTACGCCTCTTCACTGACGCCTAGGCTATTTATGACAGCTGTTAGCGGAGCTGCAGAGGATCAAACCAGCCTTCGTGCTGAATACCCAACATACTTTAACACTATGCAATGTGATTTTAATTTCACACAGTATTTCAAGTTCCAAGATCTAGAACATCTCATCACTTGAACTCGCCATTTATTAAAATGCTACGATTTTACAACACATTTGCTGCAGGAATAGATTTATTTTCTGAATCACACACTGTAATTAATACTCATTTAAAGGCCTGTGTTTCTAATATCTAATTTCTAATTTATTAATTCGGACTCCTCTTTTCTATATAATAGGTGCTCTTTAAGGTATTTATTATTATAGTCACTTACTACTCTAGTTATATCCTTGTTTCAATTCCAGTATTTTTCATAGTGTAGAAATAATCATTGATGTACTTTGCATTGTCATTTTCTCTGTATATGTGTTTTCCATTCATTCTTCTCCCTTGTCTTTATTATCTTCAACATTATTATTATGTATTATCTTTACTTACATGTATGCATTATAAGTACTGTTGTGTTAAGAAGGTACTGTATTGGGCCTAATGCCTGTGTACTTTCAAAAAGACAAATAAATAAATAAATAAATAAATAAATAAATAAATAAATAAATAAATAAATAAATAAATAAATAAATAAATAAATAAATAAATAAATAAATAAATAAATAAATAAATAAATAAATAAATAAATAAATAAATAAATAAATAAATAAATATCATTTTTGTTTAGAATTTCCTCATATTATACCTAGCGCATTTTACTTTCTTTCACAAAGCACCTAGCACCATTACTATACACCACTCAGCTCACACAGCGCTCATGCTCCCGGCCACACTCTGGCCAAAAATTGACTAGATTCTCACCCTAACCCACTCACCACCAAAAGTTATAAAACGCTAAATAACAAATGCAGAATTGTTAAAAACGCTAAATGTAAAAAATCAAAATGCTAAATTTCTGATTTCTGATAGTTGATTGCTTGGGAAACTGACTCGGCCACGAAATCTAGGAATTTCAGAAGGAGAGCTGGTAGACGGGCTGGCCATCCATCCCCCTGTTAGTAGCATTGAGCCGTAGGCGAGAACATTTTAGCCTGTCGACCGATACCAGTCTTGAGCGCTATGTCTATAATAATCTAATCCCATGGCTGTAATTTTGGTGGTGAGTGGGTTAGGGTGAGAATCTAGTCAATTTTTGGCCAGAGTGTGGCCGGGAGCATGAGCGCTGTGTTAGCTGAGTGGTGTATAGTAATGGCGCTAGGTGCTTTGTGAAAGAAAGTAAAATGCGCTAGGTGCGCGGAGAGATTTACATTATGAGTACTCGCGGCCTCTTGTGCTTTAGGCCGTGGGTCTCATAGGAGTCTGGTGTATTAATGAGGGGGTTATCACTCAGTGGGGTCCTCCCGTAGATTGGATAGACGGGTTGGACTCTATGTCTAATGATTTTAAAGTAAGGACCATAGAAGCAGATGAGCCCTTGTGCTCTCTGCATAAAAGCAGCCCAAAGAAGGGGACAGGCGTGAAATGCGAAATGTACGCAGGCGACTTGTGCATTGTGCAACAGCGAACAATCTGAGGGGAGGCACCGATTATTCAACGGGTTATACACATTTTTATATAGTAAAAGTGGAACCAGGAAGTAAAAGTAAATAAAGAGTTGCAATTAAATCTGTCAAATTTGTTATTTTTCGAGACTTAACAGCGACTTGAGCCCGCCTGGTTGCAATGAAAGTTAAGGCGTGGAAGTCTATACGGTCTTATACCGTCGTTAGCGCCGGTTCGAGCCCCATTAGTGGCAAAATTCTCACCATAAGAATGTTCGCCGGCAGGGTAGGAGAGGTGGTAATCACTAGATTGGGTGCCAAAAGCCTGGAAAAATTCCAAAATTCTCCGCAGTGCTCATATAGAGTTGAGGGCATATGATGCTGTTGATGACGATTCGTCCGTCGGATGGAGACCTCAAGCCTTGAGCAGACCCCTTGGTGCTATTCGACAGGAGTAGGCTATCTGCCGACACCGGGTGTCACCCTCTTCCTTCCTACTATTATATATCACGTCATTCATTTCATATTAATTCCTTTGATGAGGTTGACGTCAGGAAGGGGGCATCCGGTCATAAAAATCCGCCACGACAGATTCATCTCACCTCAGACCCTACCTCGTAGAGAAACAGTACAAGAGTTGGACAAACAAACAGCGACCTAAACACTTGATATCATGAGATGTATCTTAAATTAATAAATGAATAAAGTGATGATTTAAGTTTTCCTATTTTGTGATGACAATAATAATAATAATAATGATAGTAATAATGTTGCGTGGCTTCCGAAGAGACCTGGTGCAGGTCTTTCGAATTGACGCCGTATAGGCGATCTGCGCGTCTGCGAGGACACCTATTCCCCGAGCCAAAGGAATTAACTAATGAAAGTTAAAATCGCTGACCTGATTGGGGATCGAACCAGGGATCCCTTGAACCAAAAGCCAGCATGATAACCATTTAGCCATACAACCGAAAATTTTGTGATGATAAGTAATTAATAAGGCAGTCCGTGGCGTAGGTTGGCATGTCCGCGCCTTATCCGGAGGAATTTAGTCCTGGAGTGAATGCGGAACGGGTTCACTCAGCGTGATGACTTCAACTGAAAAGCTGTCTGCTATTTGCAGACTGTCTCGCTGAACAGAAAACGCGAAGGTTCTTAATGAGTTATACAGGCTGTATCCGTGATAATGTTAAACACTTTCAGGGATGATGGAGGATGGCAAATAGATCAATTTGAGATAAGGGAACTATATTCCAGAAATGATCGAGTCAAACGTTAAGCAAATTTCCATTCATTTAAGTCCGTTTACCTGCACAAGTTTCAGAAGCTGCTCCATTCACAACAACTGTTCGAAATGGCGTCCCCGTGCATCAATGCAAGCATGGCATCGTCGCACAGAGTTCTGTCGTACCCGTTCGAATATCCCCGGTGTCGTTTGAACAGCGTCGCAGGCAGCGAGAATTCTTGCCAAGGGATCCTCATCATTCTAGACAAGTGTCTCATACATAAGGCTTTTCACATGGTCCCACGAGAAGAAATCAAGTGGGAGTGAGATCAGGTGAACGAGCGGGCCACGAAACTGGACCTCCTCTTCCTATCCACTTTGTAGGGAATGTCCGATCCAGGTGTTCACGAACCCTCAATCCAAAGGGATCATGTTGGGCGAAGGGCAAGTGAGATGTGTTAGTACATCTCTGAGCACCACTATGTACACTGCTGCTGTTAAGAACGGACGGACGTTAAACAACTTGTATTATTAATAACTTTTGACTCGACCGTTTCCGGACTGCGGTTCCTTATCTCAAATTGCCGTCCTCTGTCATCCCTGGAATTTTGTAACATCTTCACCGATACACTCTATATATGGCTCAAGAATTTGTTTTCTTTTTTGTGGATTAATTTATAAAGCATATGCATATTTGAATTGCTCATATCAAGATTTCTTTTGCTAGCAGGAAAGAAACAGCTGTGGCTTTTATGAAGGTATGGCCCTAGATTTTCCTGGCGTAAATGAGAAACCATGGAACATCATCCTCAGCATTGCCGATCGTAGGGTTCAAAATTAACTTCTCCTATAACTCGAAATCACTTGCTCGGTCTCGCATATGCCTAAAGATGTATTGAGCGTATACATTTTAATTTTATTACACATGATTATTAAAATAATACAACCGAGCTCGATAGCTGCAGTCGCTTAAGTGCGGCCAGTATCCAGTATTCGGGAGATAGTAGGTTCGAACCCCACTGTCGGCAGCCCTGAAAATGGTTTTCCGTGGTTTCCCATTTTCACACCAGGCAAATGCTGGGGCTGTACCTTAATTAAGGCCACGGCCGCTTCCTTCCCACTCCTAGCCCCTCCCTGTCCCATCGTCGCCATAAGACCTATCTGTGTCAGTGCGACGTAAAGCAACTAACAAAAAAAATAAAAATAATAATAATGCAGTAGTTTAATTAGATGATAAAACCCATAAAACCCCTTCCTTACAACAGTCTACTCTGTGCTGTCAAAACTCTTCAGCGTTCTGATTACGCACACAGCGGTGCCCAGTAAGTGAGAAGATGCCTTCCTCTGGAAGAGACGCTAAGCTCATTTAAAAAGGCTTTCAGGTTGCAACATGAATGTAATAACTAGACCTCAGATTTTAGGCAAATTTTTTTGATTACAATTTGATTTGCGTCGCACCGACACAGATGGGTCTTATGGCGACGATGGGATAGGAAAGGGCCATAAACGGAAGGAAGCGAGCGTGGTCTCAATTAAGGTACAGCCCCAGCATTTGCCTGATGTGAAAATGAGGACACCACGGAAAACATATTCAGGCTGCCGACAGTGGGGTTCGAACTCACTATCTCCCGAATTAAAGCTGATATCTGCATGACCCAAACCACGCTCGGTCTAAAACTTTTTTTTCCTTGAAGAGAAAACTTAAAATGTTTTACTTACACGTTTCATATATTTATATGGTTAAAATAACGTCCTATAATACCTAAAATTTCCTAAATTGTTGGCTATATTCCTATAATTGCTATATTTTATCCCTAAATCAATTGGAAGTGTTTTTAATTCATTCCAAGAAACTAAAATAATTGCCGAATCTTTTTCATTATCTTGAACAGTATGCTTGTGAAACAAAATCCATCGCTTAAAGCGAGGAGGTGTAAACCAATGAACACTCCCCCGAAGTTCTTAAAAACCTTTCGCAGTGAACACGCCCCTAGTCAGCGTGTCACGAGGAGGGAGACAGTGTCCATTCACCTGCTGGAAGCAAAACTCTTCATTTCATTCCGCGAGAACATTTCAGTGTGTTCGTTAGCTCAGTGTGTGCATTATACCGAAAGTGTCAGCTTCTCTAAGTCGTCTTTAATTAAACAGTGGTTACAGGAGCTTCCCCACTTCACGCCGGATGGTAAAATTGTATTCCGTGGCGTTTGCAGCAAAGAGGTGAGCGAATTTTGTTTTATATTTCCCTCTAAAGTGCGTAGTTAGGTGTGCGGGTCGTACTTAATACGAAGACCTACTGTTTCTCTGTTGTATTACATTTTATAAATTTTATACATTAATTCAGCGTACGTAGACTGAAGCAAGTTTAAAAGTAAATATGAATTGGGGATTGTAGCGCATCCCGATTATAGAATTGTAAAAAAAAAGAAAAAGAATAAAATGTCAATGTTTGTGTATGATTGAATTAATTTCAGGAAAAGTAATATTTGTCCGCCTCTGTGGTGTGGTGTAGTGGTTAGTGTGATTAGCTGCCACCCCTGGAGGCCCAGGTTCGATTCCAGGCTCTGCCACGAAATTTTGAAAAGTGGTACGAGGGCTGGAACGGGTTCCACTCAGCCTCTGGAGGTCAACTGAGTAGAGATGGGTTCGATTTCAACATCAACCAACCTGGAAGTGGTTTTCGTGGTTTTCCTACTTATCGTCCAGGCAAATGCCGGGATGGTACGTAACTTAAGGCCACGGCCGCTTCCTTTCCTCTTTCCTTGTCTATCCCTTTCAATCTTCCCATCCTCCGGCAAGGCCCCTGTTCAGGATAACAGGTGAGGCCACCTGGGCGAGGTACTGTTCATCCTTCCCAGTTGTATCCCCCGACCCGGAGTCTGAAGCTCCAGGACACTGTCCTTGAGGCGGTAGAGGTGGGATCCCTCGCTGAGTCCGAGGGAAAAACCTACCCTGGAGGGTAAACATATTACAAAAGAAGAAGAAAGGAACATTTGCAACTAGTTTTTAGAAGAGGAATAATAGCAAAAACGTAGTAAAATAGGAAAATATCATGCTACCGTACGAATCAAAAATATACTGGAAATAATTATATAAAAAGGATTTTTGATAAACAGGGTCCGCCTCTGTGGTGTAGTGGTTAGCGTGGTTAGCTGCCATCCCCGGAGGTCCGGGTTCGATTCCCGGCTCTGCACCGATATTTGAAAAGTGGTACGAAGGCTGGAACGGGGTCCACTCAGCCTCGGGAGGTCGACTGAGTAGAGGTGGGTTCGATTCCCTCCTCAGCCATCCTGGAAGTGGTTTTCCGTGATTTCCCACTTCTCCTCCAGGCAAATGCCGGGATGGTACCTAAGGCCACGGCCGCTTATTTCCCTCTTCCTTATCTATCCCTTCCAAACTTCCCATCCCCCACTAAGGCCCCTGTTCAGCATAGCAGGTGAGGCCGCCTGGGCGAGGTACTTGTCAACCTCCCCAGTTGTATCCCCAAACCCCAGTCTGAAGCTCCAGGACACTGCCCTTGAGGCGGTATAGGTGGGATCCCTCGCTGAGTCCGAGGGAAAAACCGACCCTGGAGGGTAAACCGATTACGAACGAACGATAACAGGCACTAAATTTAGGAAAAGAAACACGCACAAAAGCAGTAGGCCTATACTATATACGGAAGTCAGCCAAATTAATGAGCCACAGTAGTGGTGTTGCCGGCATAACCTAACGAACTTAACAAAAGGGAAAGAAAGAAAATAAATGAATGTATCTGTTTTCTTTTATCTTTTCTACCTGCTTTTAACAAACATCGACATGGAGACAGTTGCTCAGTTTGTGAATAAAGGTCTCAACATGCTTTTTTCAGATTATGTGGACGAAAACAAGGTGCTTGTTATATTTACTGATGAAGCCACCCTCATGATTGCTGCTGTTAAGTTACTGAAAGTATTTTATCCTGCTTTGATTTACGTCACTTGTCTCGCTCATGCTATGAATCACGTGACTGAACAGATACATGTCGGATTTCCTCGAGTGTAAAGGCTCTCACACACGAATCCAGTTGTTTCGTAATGAGTTACCTGATCTTCCTCTGCCACCAGAACCCATCCTTATCCACTCGGGGACTTGGCTTCAGGTCATTTTGTAGTAAAGCGAACATCTTGGTGCAATCAGAAATTTCTTTCTAACCCTAAATGAAGATGCCATGTGCATGACATCAGCCAAGAGAGGATGCAACCACTTCTCAAGAAATTGCTAACAGCAGATCTCCTTATACGTGTTGGGTCCCCATTATTTCTGCACTTGATTTTCTTCGACTTGTTTACAAACAATTGAATTTGTATACTTTTTAGAAGAGGTGAAAGAAAAATTGAGCTTAGCTCCCGGCAACAAGCTTGTTTTTTTCTTCTACAGTTTGTGCCACACCGACACAGTTAGGTCTTATGGTGATGATGGGATAGGGAAGGACTAGGAGTGGGAAAGAAGCGGCCGTGGCCTTAATTAACGTACAGCCTGCCTGGTGTGAAGAAACGAAAGCCAAGGAATCTGTCTTCAGGGCTTCCGACAGTAGGATTCGAACCCAATATGTCCCGAATGCAAGCTCACAGCAGCCAGACGCTAACCGCACAACCAACTAGTTCGGTCGACAAGCTTAAGTGCTACAGAAGAACCCAGCGCTGTCAACGCTTCGTGCTGTAGCAGATGTCTTGATTGGCAAAACTGTCGTTGAGTACGAAATCACTCCACATCTTATACCACAATTCAGATATTAGTCCTGTAACTTCTGTTGGCGTTGAACACTCTTTCTCAGCGTACGTGCTAGTACTGAGAGACAAGCGGAGTAGTTTCACAAAATGCAAATAATGGGTAGTAACGTGCTTGTAACTCTTTTTTTTCTTCTTCTTAATTTGTTTACCCTCCAGGGTTGGTTTTTCCCTCGGACTCAGCAAGGGATCCCACATCTTCCGCCTCAAGGGCAGTGTCCTGGAGCTTCAGACTCTGGGTCGGGGGATACACCTGCTATCCTGAACAAAGGCCTTGGTGGGGATGGGAAGATTGGAAGGGATAGACAAGGAAGAGGGAAGGAAGCGGCCGTGGCCTTAAGTTAGGTACCATCCCGGCATTTGCCTGGAGGAGAAGTGGGAAACCACGGAAAACCACTTCCAGGATGGCTCACGAGGGAATAGAACCCCCCTCTACTCAGTTGACCTCCCGAGGCTGAGTGGACCCCGTTCCAGCCCTCGTACCACTTTTCAAATTTCGTGGCAGAGCCGGGAATCGAACCCGGGCCTCTGGGGGTGACAGCTAATCACACTAACCACTACACCACAGAGGCAGACTAGATTCATTATCAATTTTGGAGAAAATGGCATTTTAATTCAGAAATTCGTATTACAGTAGGTCAAACTGAGCAGCCTAAAACTTATTTTTCATATTTGAGAGGCTATTTTCGGTACCTAAAATGAAATTATTAGCGCCTAAAAATCTGAAATTTAGTAATGTTCGCACAGGGTATTTCAATAAAGGCGTGCAAAATATTAAACACGAAATGTAGGATACTCCATTGGACATGAAGTTAGGCAACATAAGGTCCAAGAAATACGTTTAAGTAGATATAAGCTTGAGCATGTCTGTCACTATTTCTGATTTCCAATGTAGAAAGTAAGTAAATGCATCTGAAAATAATTAGTGGTAAATAACCTGGAAAAATTAAATAGTGATAGACATGATTAAGCTCATATCTCCTTAAGCTGGCTTCTCAAAATCCTAGGTTCCCCATTTTAACATGTTCAATAGAAAATCCCCTACTTTCTTTTCACCTTTTGCAGAAACATCCTGTATACTTACACATTGTCTTTCGATCGAATCACTACACCATCAAAAAATTCGGCTATGAGGACGTTGCAAGAGACGGCAGTTTTGGTCAATGCCGTGTAGCTGTGTTTGTATCTGCTACACGGGACGGGAGCGATTTCCACCTCGTCATCGCAAATGAGGTGGATCGGGTGATGTGGACAGTGAAATGGTCCTCTTCCGAAGCTAAAATGTAACAGCACATTGGCACACCAGAGCCATTGATGCACATAATGAAGTATAATAGCTAGTATCATTGCTGGTGGCGGCCATGGGTTCAAATGAATTCATGCGTGACTATTTTACGAGCTCGCTCCTATTAACAGTCCTTGTTAGCTCCTGTTCATCCATCAGCACGGCCAGTTCGTACATATCCTGCCCTCTGCACTCGAATGGGACAAGTTCCTAACGCATGATCACGCTACAGAAAACGTTCAACGAAGCCGGTAAAGGCAGGAAAGTACACGGAAATTGAGGTATTGCCATTCTCAATGGCTGACAGCCGGAAATGGTAAAAGTGCTAGGTGTAATCTGGGCTAGAGCTCTGTATGAACCGAGTATGAAGATCATAGATTAAATAAAATAGTCTAACGCCTGGTATCCTAAAGGGTTAATTTTAATGGTGTTCAGGTGCACACTATCCGCTTCTCAGATGATATTGCTATTTTAGCTAATTCTGAAAACGATATGAGTAAGATGCTAGGAACATTCAGCAAATCCTTAGAAAAATTTAAACTACAAATAAATATAAAGAAAACTAGACAAAAATAAGCCTAGATGTAAAAAAAAGTAAAAATTAAATAACACCGACAGAACAAGTCACAGAATTATCTTATTTGGATAGTGTAATTAGCTCTGATAAGAGGTCCTTTTCGGAAATGCCGGGCTGAGTGGCTCAGACGGTTAAGGCGCTGGCCTTCTAACCCCAACTTGACAGTTTCGATCCTGGCTCAGTCCTGTGGTATTTGAAGGTGCTCAAATACGACAGCCTCATGTCGGTAGATTTACTGGCACAGAACTCCTGCGGGACTAAATTCCGGCACCTCGGCGTCTCCGAAGACCGTAAAAGTAGTTAGTGGGACGTACAGCAAATACCATTATTATTATTATTATTATTTCGCAAATGAAGAAAAGAATGTCTTTTCCCTTTAAAAAAACGTTTCTAATCATATTATAAACTGTATGCCCGTCTAGAATTTCTGCTTGCATAATCTTCATTTCTGCTTTTCTTTCATGAGCCAACTTATTTGTGTTTTGTGATTTTTGTCAAAATAATCAAATATATTTTCAGTCAATCTTTCAGGATTCATTCGGACCGAGTGACAATAAAAAGAGCATTCTTTTCCTGAGGATATCAGGTAATATTTTATATTGCCTATATAATTCTTTAGTACTCCTTCTCATCCAAATACTTCCAGATTTTCTTATCCCAAGTATCTTCTTCAGTACTTTATTTTCCTTTTTCTCTAATTCTGCAATTTCTCTTTGTTTCTGTTGTAACTGAACATTCAGCTGCACAAAGTCATTGCGGTTTTATAACAGTGTTGAAATGTTGGATCTTTGGTTTTACAGAGTTTGATATTTTATTTTAAATAGTTTTCATTAGTTGGTAAGCCAGTTCCATTATCTGAGCTCAATTTTTGTTTGCCTCTTTATGTAGGCCGTTTGGCTGTATTATTCCTTCTACATACTTCAATTTATGTGCTCTCTTTATTATGCCATATCCTGTGTTTAGAAACTGTGGAGTATTGTTAATGTTCTTTATGAATTCTGTCTTCCAAAAACAATTGTGTTATTCTTCCTTTTCCGCTGTCTTTTTCAAATGGTTGATCAGAGTTAATCATCATCTTTTGCATTTTCCCACTTACGTAGAGTCTGCCTTCTTGCAATGTTCCCTCCACTTCAGTCGATTCATAGAGTACCGAGGGCTGAGTTTGGTGAGCCGCATGTCATCTCTTACCCGGTCCAGCCGGGGTGTTTGAGGTCGCCCTCGAGTCGGCAACCCTCCACATTCATTTGGAGGGCAGTTTTTTCAACTGAGGTTATATTGCTCTGGAGTGTATGCCTAGGCCCTATACCATCGCAGGCGTGTTGCGAGCATTTTCTCTGTGAGTGGAGGAACCTTGAATGTCTTCCGCACAGTATCGTTTCTGATATGGTCCAGTCGAGTCAAGCTATTTGACCACCGTAGCATCTTCATTTCCATTACATTAGGTGTCTGTTCATGCTTCGATGTTGTAGGTCGGCATCTAGCTCCATAAACGGCCACCGGTCTGATTACTGTGCGATAGACTTCAGATTTTAGATGCAACGGCATGGCGGTATAAATGCAGGGAGTCCAATGTTTTTAATAATGGAAATAAAGGAAAAGAATGGAAAGGTCCGGGAAAGACCTGAATAATGAAACGCTTTATTTCTTAGCCAGTGGTTTAACGTCTCTTCAACTCAGCTTCTTTGACATTTTCCTGGTGTGAAAATGGGGAATTGCAGAAAACCATCTTTGGATCAACCGTTAGTTGGGTTCAAACTCACCATTTTCCGGATGCAAGCTCACAAATATATGGCGCGAACCGCGGAGCTAATTGGCTCGGTGACCAAAACAGTTGGATAAGAGAGGTGCTAGGAAACTGGTGCGAGTAAGTGAAGGTATTACTACATTCAGTTCAGTTGGTTAGACGTATGCCTCCTGAGCTTAATTTTGCGGCATCGAATCCTGGTACAATCGGTTAATATAGAAGAATGATTAAAGCACAAAGTCCTGTGTTGTGAGCAGAGTCAACAGCGCACATCTCTGTTGAGTACTCAAGGCTAAGTGCAATTTGTGCAGAGCAGAGTCTTGCAGAGAGGCCCAGCCCATGAGCTGCTTCAACAGTAGACTGCAATGGGCTTTGAAAGACTCGAACATACGAACCCGTGACGTCATCGCACGGGCCGGTCTGGGCAGCGCTCTGTCATTCGTACGCGGTGAGCCAAGGACAGCGCTGTGGTAGTTCTGTGGGCTGACTGCTTCAATGTGTACAGTGTACTGCGTGTCAGCGGAGTGCGTTGCATTACGGTCGAGTGGAGCCGATCAAATTTGCTGTGGTTTTCAGTTTGAGTTCTCCGTCTACCTTTTATTGGAAACGAATGTGAACTGTAGTTCCAAAAGAAAAGAAACCGTAGCAAAATACGTGAAGTAAAAGAAAAAGCAACAAACGAACTAAAAACCGCACATTACAAGACTTCTGAACCGGATCCTAAACTTAAAAGTCGTATTTGGTTGGTATTCAAGCCTGCAGTTGACTTTTGTGTGCTGTACGATCTGCGGTGAACTTTATATACACACTAGCAGTTACCCGCGGCTTCTCGCGTGGATTTCGTAATTTGATAAATGTAATCGTTCCTCGGTACTGTACTAAGGCATTATCTGAAAATCCCTGAGGTATAAAATCTCACTGAAAAATTGAGTTTCATTAACCCCAGAAACTCTTTGTAAACCAAATTTGTGGTATTGCCTTTTGGAGCTGATATGACCATGCAACATAAAACTGTACACGTGAGAACGTCTTCTCTCAAGTTAAAAAAAAATTCTTTTTTTAAAAGGAGATTACAAATACATATTTCCACATCTGTAACATCTTCAGGTTTTGAGACATAAGTATCCACATAAAAAGAATTCATCCCCTTTATCAGCCCTCCCTCCATCCCCACGTATGTGGATTTTCCGAAAACAAAAAAGAGACATGTTTTTTTATTTTTAAAGGACATTACAAATACCAAGTTCCATGTCTGTAACATGTAAAGTTTTTGACATACACTGTAGATATACCGGTACTCATTTGAAAAAATTCACCTGCATTTTCAATTCTTTTCAGTCCCTTAAGTGGTTTTCTGAAAACAAAAAAATACGTGTTTATTGATAAAGGAGCTGCCAAATACCAATTATCACGACTGTAACATCTTCAATTCTTGAGATATTTGTATCCTCATGAAAATAATTCAACACCTATATCAACCCCCCCCCCCCCTCCGAAGTTAATATTACCCTCCAAAATGAGTGTTTTTATTTTAAAAGTTGATTTCAAATACCCATTTTCACGTCTGCAACATCTGTAGGTGTTTTAGATATAAGTATCCTCATACAAATAATTCAACTAATATTTCAGTCCTTCCATCCCCCTTAAGTGGATTTTCCAAAACCAAAATAATACGTAATTGTTTGTTTTTAAAGGAGACTCTAAATACCAATTTTTACGTCTGTAACAACTTCAGTTTTTGAGATATTAGAACATAATAAAATTAATTCAACCCCCTTTTCAGTCCCTTTTACCCCCCACGTTAAGTGGTTTTTCGGAAAACATAATGATACCTGTTTTTTATTTTTAAAATATTAAAAATATCAATTTTCACATTTGTAACATGTTAAGTGTTCGAGATATACTGTAGATATGCTCCTCTTAAAAATTCATGCCAACCCACATTTCAGTCCTTTTAACCCCCACCCCCTTTAAGTGTCTTTTCCGAAAACAAAATAATACATGTCTCTTTATTTTTAAAAATAGATTATAAATACCACTTCACGTCTGTAACATGTTAAGTTTTTGATATATATTGTAGATATGCTCAGGGATTATGTGTACACATTTTGGTTGGCAGCTATGCCCAAACGTACACGCATAATTTCTCTGCTGTAGAATACTGGAGCTGGCGTTGCCATGGTTACGGCAGTTCATTTCCTTATCCGATTCTGAGAGCAGGGGTAGTATGGTGCCAATATCTCCACAACGGTCGGTTTTAGGGCCTTAAAATCTTTGGGTCAAGGGGCTTAAAATGAGCTTAGTCACGCCGTTGCACGTTAAATTCGATATTTCGCCTATATTAGCCTATTATTTTTATATCTCCCCCGTCGCTCCCCGCCCACCTCGAATTGTTTCGAAAATGAAATACAGCCCATGTCCCTCAGGGATAATGCATATTTACATTAGTAAAATGATATTTAGAATCGGTCCAGTAGTTTCTGAGATTAACCTCCAGATATACACAAACTAACAAAATTCGCGCTCTCTCTTTATTATATTAGTATAGATTAAAGGAGTCAGACTGATTTTGTCTTTTTATGATTAGATAAAAACTTACGATGAACGAGGTGTGCTTGAATGACGAGCATTCTAATGTTTCCGTGTCATCAGACTCCATGACTGCGCCACAACCTGCCAAAGTAATATGGTTTTCTTCATGGACTGACATTCATGATGCTCGTATTCCAACAGATGAGCTGGAAAGATATTTAGAGCAAAATTGTGGAATGGAAAAATATAGATATAGCGTCCTATTGGAGAACAAATGGACAAGACTATCCAAAATTTCACCAGATCACTAAGAAGTAATATGTATGCAAGCATCAAGTTCAGCTTCAAAGAGAAATTTCAGTTCATCGGGCTTCATTCTCAACGAACGACGGTCTCTTCTACAATCAGACAATGCTGATGCTCTTCTTTTCATTCACAGCAGTTCCATTCAACCATATTAACAATGACCAATAAACTACGCACACTAAGTAAAAGCTATGTTCAGGTTTGTTTATGTTGTTGGCATATTGCACGTCATTTCTGTTTGTATTTTATTTTGAGGTAAACGCGAATGAAGTCCTATGAATGTGCTTCGTGTTATTTAGATTTATTTTCAATTAACTTGATGTCAATTGCAAACTAATATTAGTTTATAATAAAGTTACTGTTCGTTTTCAGTTATTATTATTGTCCTGGGGTTACCCGTGGAACATAGAGGTGAAAGAAGGTGCCGGGGTGAATGGGTCTAACCACAACACCAAGAATTGAATTTAAAACTTAAACTGAAGGTTATATTTCCAGAGCACAAATTTAACAATTTTTACAGGTATAAGTAGCAAACATTAAACAAGATTGGGAAAAATCCACGATTAGTGGTTTTAACAGATCATGGGCTTCAGGCCCTCGCTTTACTTTTCCTGTGCTCCCAGCTCAAATTTACAAAAGAGCACAAATTTATACAAGGGCAGAAATCCCTTAATACATGGAGCACTTGCTCCCTACATTACAATATCAAGCCTCCCAAGGCACTTTTGCAACACTTGAAAAAGAGCTAACGTGCTCTCAGTTTTCCAAGCCCACTCAAGGCAACATAGCATGAAAATCTAATAACCTATAGGGTGCATGGCCTACGAAACATGGGCTATTCCCAAACTACTGAGGTAGCACGGATGGAAATAACTTTAATACATTGCAGAAACGAACGGTTACAAAAAAGTGGCACCTCAAACCAAGATGAAGGGGAGCTCGAGAGGGTACATCACTCTCTATCCCCGATTTCCAATTAAAGATTTTATGAAGTTATTACATTAGCCGACAGAAAGTTACATTTTTTAGAAAAGAAGGTTAAATAGTTAACGATTTCGGACCTTTCCCTCGGGTTAAAATGCGGAGCTAGCAAGAACGAAAGATGTTATGTGGCCATTACCTGGTAGATGTACTGCTGCCTGATGAAAGAGGCCGTCCGCCTCCTGCTTTGACACACACACTTAGTAAGATGACGATCAATTGGCCAAGAAACGTGAAAATCCGCAGTTTATAAATCCTCGGGGAAAGTTCGAGACCATTCAAGATTAAAGTAGCCACACCCTCTCACGTTTATTGAGTAGTTTCAAAGTCACACTCAGAATCGAAGAAGAAGGCTGTCATTGGTAGAAAATTAATTACAGAAATTAGGGATTGGCTAGATTCAAAACTGGCGGAAATAAAAAGGAAATATTGCCAACCTCAAAATAAATGAACATCAATCAGTAAAATAAATTTATGAATACAAAACTTCTTTGAATTATAACTTCTTATACCTCGCACCAGGGTGCATGAACATAGTTTTCAGTGGTGTCCTCTGTGGAATCCATGTTATAATAATTTCGTGTGGGTATTTCTAGCCGGTTGCAGCCCTTGTAAGGCAGACCCTCCGTTGAGAGTGGGCGGCATCGGCAGTTTGTAGGTAACTGCGTGTTATTGTGGTTTAGGATAGTGTTATGTGTGGTGTGTGAGTTTCAGGGATGTTGGGGACAGCATAAATACCCAGCCCTCGAGCCACTGGAATTAACCAATTAAGGTTAAAATCCCCGACCCGGCCGGGAATCGAACCTGGGACCCTCTGAACCAAAGGCCAGTACGCTGACCATTCAGCCAACGAGTCAATCCATGTTAAGACATTTCGTCAGTGTGTGCCATACCGTTTGATGACAGAGACCAAAGTCTACGGATAATTCCCGGTTAGTCCATCGATTGTCTACGGAAATGAGACCACTCGCGATGTCAGACTGATCTTGAGAAATGGACGGCTGACCTGTGCGGTGCAAATCTGCAGTATCATTCTGACCCTCACGAAACGCCTTGACTCATAGTGCAACCGTCCTATACAGTAGTGCGTTCTCTCCACAGGCTGCACGTAATCCCAGATAACATTCTGGTGCATATTTACCATGAATAACCTCGATTTTAATCCACGAACGCTGATCACCTTTTGAAAACACGCTTTAGAGCGGTACAATCGAGACCCTTCACTTCAACACCAAACAGCAACAACACTCACAACTGGATGCCCGTAAAATGCGCACTACCCATTGACAACAGCGCAATCTGACCGTTTCCATATCCTATTTCTGCGTGCCCAATCACCTGTAAGTCTCTGGACTACGTTGCCACTGCTTTACTTACAGCCCCCGTATATGCAAAACCAGGTACGAGCACAATATACTGAAAAAGGAAATAAATGGCATCCACAGCTAAATCACAGCTGGATATCTGCTACGTAGACATTTCAAAAGCTTTCGATTCTGTAGACCATACTCTGTTGCTCCATAAACTCTCCGAACGATTTAATGTATATGGCAGTTTTCTGACCCTTCATGCTGGCTTCCTACATAACCGTTGGCAGAGAGTGGTAATATCAGGCACTTCATCCTCATGGTTACCAGTCACCTCCGGTGTCCCACAAGGCAGTACTCTTGGCCCCTTGCTGTTTTCTTTGTTTATGGACGATCTGCCGTCCGAACAGCGAATACCCTACTCTTTGCTGACGACTGCAAGATATTTAGGGAGATCAGGAATCCAGCAGATGCAGCTCTGCTACAGTCCTCACTTAATGCCCTCTCGAACTGGTGCCGTACTTGGAAACTTATCCCCAATCCACAAAACTGCTGCCACATGACCATAACACTACGTAAATCTCCTCTACCGACATCATATTACCTACTCGACAAGCCCATCACCGTGGTTACGCAACAGCGTGACCTAGGTGTAACATTCGATACAAAATTACAATTTAAGGCCCATGTAGAAACATATACAACCAAGGCTATGAAATTACTAGGCATTCTCTATCGCTTCTCTGAAATTACTGACCCCATTGCTCTTCTTCCTCACGATCATTCAACCTCTCTTAAACTACTGCTCTCCGATTTGGACAACAGCCGCCCCCTCCAATACTAAGCAGTTAGACAGAGCAGTGTCCTTCTTTGCTGCAATTGTAAGGAACAGAAACCCCAAGCTCAGAAATCTGTCTACGCAGCAGGTATTAATGGCAATTAATGTGTCACCGCTGCACATCAGGCGACAGGTAGCTGACCTGAGTTTCCTCCACGGGATCTTAAATGGACACTACCGCTCGGAACATCTTGTCTCACTCTTCTCTCTCCGCGTTCCTTCCCGCTCCACCAGAACCAAAGACCTTCTCCACATTCCCCACACTCAGCACTCAATACTTCAACGATCTTTCCTAATCCGCCTCCCAACACTCTTTAACAATATTAATAGGAGACAAGAGCTTGATATAGCATCAAATAAAAGTGTATTCGAGAGGAGTGTAAATAGTCTCTTAAAGATAAGTTGATGTGAAGGGATTATACCGCCATCTTGACCCACGACGACTTGGCTATGAACATGGACATTCTCATGGTTTTCGATTTGGACAGTTATTAGTAGGCTGTGTACCTGATCTTGTTATATTTTGTTATGTTTGTTATATTTTATTATGAAAGTTTACGTTTGTTAAATAGTCTGTTGACAGTGCAAGTGAAATTTGCTGTGTAGCAGTATCTTGTGCTTCGTGAATAAATAAGAAATAAGAAATACTAGAAAACGCTAGGAGGAGGTGATCTTCAAACAACAGTGAGTGACGCTCGTAGAATTTCGCACATTGTTGCCGTGTAAAGCACCTAGTGGAAGTTTGTGCTTGTAGATAGAAGGCAAATGAAAAATAATTTTAAATAAGAAATGCTGTAAATAAGTGAAATTATATGGGAAAGAAATAACATCACAACACAATTGTAAAGACAAAATTTAAAGTATGACAGGAATTTGAAGATACCCTAGGATAGAACTGCTACATCGGATGGTGGGAAAGCATTTCTCTTGAACTGACAATCTTACACTCTCTAATGACAGTCATGTTCTATATTTGCATAGCTAGTGTATTTATGACCAACGCAACTTATTATCGTTATACGACATACGCACTGTAGGGATTCCGAGTTTGTGTTTGTTTATGATATTAATTATTTTTAAAAGTTTGATAAAATGTTTATAACATTTGAAATTAGTAATGTGAAATTCGCAAAGTAAATCGTTCACAAAATCCTAACGTGCGTAGCTTGTGAGAAATGTCAAGTCCATACAATTATATATGTTTGTGTTAAAAAATTAAGTATTGTTGGGAGATCAGAAGAATGCACATGTCCGGTGAGGCACGGGGCGAAGGGGTTTTCACCAGCAGAGCCAGTGACGCAATGGTTACCATAGCAACTCCGCTACTATCCAGGCGACTTTATATGATCTTCTACTGGCACCTCTTCGCTCTTGACAGTTGTAGTCCAACAAACTGCAAAGTGTGAGTCAATGTTTTCGTGTAGCAGATAAGATCACATAAGAGTCGATCTGTCTGGACAGAACAGGAAGTTCGTGCTCGCAGGCCACATTCCTCATTCTTGCATTCTTCTCATCTGTACACAGTATACCTACAATTACGTGAACTGTAACACCGACATAACAGAGTGTTTTAGCTGGTGCACCAGTAGGCCGTTCATTTGGTTCCAGTGAGAACTTACACAACGAGCTTACGGATGAAATCGAGTACCTACACCTCGAATCACAAAAATACCTTGTCCTTCAGTGTGATGGTAAAACAAAAGTAAATCTATGAAGAAATAAAAACTCGTCGATGGGCTGATACTGCCACAGCGGAACTGGGCAAACGCTCGAAAAATCGACGCTTGTCACCACGTGGGATAAGTAACCTCAAGATTAAGAGGATGGAATATTACTATAGATGAATCAAATGCACTCACAGCGTATGTTATTTGGTAGAACTGAGGGAATGGAAAAGGTATTACATGCATTGTCATGTCACGATGGAGAGGAAACTTTTATCTTCTATATAATAAAATCGTAACGACCGTGTGTCTGTACATTGACAATTTTGGCGAAATAGCTGTACAGTTATCCGTTTCAGGTGTAATAATGACCATCTGCATACTTTTTAGCTTTGGTGTCTCTTTGTCTGAGTTCTTATAACTTGAAAACTACTGGATACATTTCTACCAAAATTCATATTCAGAATCCACCTGTCCTTGAGTAGGTTTTAGGGCCAATATTATTTCTGAATACCTAAATTTACTGGTGGTTTATACGAAACCGGAACCATTATTTTGCACTCTCACAAAATTTGCACCGAGCTCGATAGCTGCATTCGCTTAAGTGCGGCCAGTACCCAGTATTCGGGAGATAGTGGGTTCGAACACCACAGTCGGCAGTACTGAAGATGGTTTTCCGTGGTTTCCCATTTTCACACCATTTAAATGCTGAGGCTGTACCTTAATTAAGACGAAGACCGCTTCTTTCCCACTACTAGCCATTTCCTGTCCCATCATCGCCATAAGATATATCTTTGTCGGTGCGACGTAAAGCAACTTGTAAAAACAAAATATGCACATCCAAAATTAATGGAAATCTGCCATTCTTAATGGAAAACAATATCTAAAACTTTTTCTCCTGTGCATCATTTCGATAGGAGGATTAATAAGAGAGTTATCATTAACGTTCGCTTTTTCAACACAAGTCCCAACGGACTTAGCACAAAAGCGGGTCCGTGTAAAGCGTATTTCTTATAACTTGAAGCTACTGAGGATATTTCAACCAAACTTTATACACAGTTCAAAAAAATTCGGGGAACATGTTTTTGAACGTATGCCATGCTCCGCAAAACAATACCTCACACCCAGGTATATTGCCAACTAAATCTTTATTCTTTACCGTTGAAGTATATAAAAGAACATCGATGGATTCGCGTTCACTTTCAGAACACAAACGGAAACGTCCACATAGGGGCGAAAACAAAGTGATAACAGTCCTCCAGTGTGAATTTTTCTCACAGTTGGAGGGCTT
Organism: Anabrus simplex; assembly: GCF_040414725.1. Lineage (NCBI taxonomy): Eukaryota > Metazoa > Arthropoda > Insecta > Orthoptera > Tettigoniidae > Anabrus > Anabrus simplex. The sequence goes on from NC_090271.1 coordinate 144,493,211, forward strand.
CAGTATGGTGTATGTCCTCTACGAGCATTTATCACAGCTTAGCACCCACGTGGCACGTTCTGTATAAGTCAGCGGAGGTCACGTTGCGGTATCAGGTCCCATTCTTCAATGAGAGCCTGTTCGAGGTCTTGGAGAATCTGTGGTGGAACAGGACGCCCACGAACATTTCTGTCAAGCCTATCCCAATATGCTCGATGGGATTAAGGTTGGGACTCACTGCTGGCTATTCCATCTCTTGAATGTCCAGTTCTCGCAGGACAGTTCTGGTGATGCACGCTATGTGAGCCTTGGCATTGTCGCGCATGAGGACGAATTCAGGGCCAACACCGTATGCAGCAACGAACACATGCTGTAGCAGTATCTGATCGATGTACGTAAGATTATCACGGACGAGGACAAGATCAGTATGGCCATCAATACTGATGCCACACCACACCATCATAGAACCTTATCCGAATAGGTCGCCTTCCTGGACAACATTTGGTATGTACTGTTCACCACGGCGTCTCCATACACGTTGACGTCCATCACGCTGTGTCAGGGGAAGTATGAACTCGTCTGTGAGTAACACAGGTCTCCATTGGCGAAATTGCCAGTTGAAGTGGGTACGGACAAACAGAAGGCGAGCTGCGTGATGTTGCTGCGTTAAACGGGGCACTCGAACAGGACGTCTGGGTCATAAGGACACTTCTGTTAACCTGTTATTACTGTCTGGTCAAACACCGTGACTCGAGTGACCCTCCTGAGGTCTTGTTGCAGTACTCGAGCAGTTGCTGAACGACGCCGCAACGCACAGCTGGTCAGATACCGGTCATCCTGTGGGGTTGTCATGCGTCCACGACCTTGTCCATCCCTCCTTGTGAACTGGCCCGTCTCATTGTAGCGATTCCTCAAGCGTTGAATAACTGACGGAGAGACATTGAGTTCCACAGCAACACGACGAGAAGTCCATCCTCCGTGGATCAAAGTGACGGCTCTTGCGACTTGAAAATCGTTAAGATGTCTCATGGGATGTGCTGGTTTACGTACACCGTGATCAAATTACCGCAGTAGTCTGTGTATCTCACAACGACACACGCACGCACCGCTATTCACTTTGTTTTGAGGGAGCACCTGACAATTTAATGTATGGCTACGCCTACAGATGGAGTATAACTTCGATTTGTCATACCCTGAGTAGCTAAGGTCTCAAGGTCTGCTGTACGACAATTGGAATCCCATCTACCATATTAACGTTCATATACGAGACGTTACACGCATGTTCCCCTCATTTTTTTGAACTGTGTGTTTAGCATCCACCTGCACAAAGGGAGGTTTTAAGGTCTCACCATTTCAAATTCTCGGAATGATCGGGGGGTTTATACGAGACCAAAACAGTGATTTTACTCTCCCACAATGTATACAAGACCAACCTGACTGGAAACCGACCAACCTTGATGGAAATCCATTTTAGAAAAATTTTCTCATATCCATTTTTTTCTACGGGAGGATTAATAAGGGAGATACCACGAACAGTCGGTTTTGCAGTCTAAGTCTAGCGAACATAGCCCAAAAGGTGTTGTACGGGGATTATATTCTTTATCTATCTATATAAAAAAATCGTAACGACCGTGTGTCTGTACAATGACTATTTTGACGAAATTTTCGTACATCTATCCGTTTAAGGGGTTATAATGACGAACTGCATATATTTTAGCGTTAGTTACCTGAAAGTCCCAATTTTTATCCCCCTACCCCAAAATGAAGATTGCGGCACAATCTGCCAGACGAGCTAAATTTGGCAAAATTTTACGTTTTAGCCTGTAACCGACGGAAAACTTCAAAGATCTTCAAATTTTTCACACCGAGCTCGATAGCTGCAGTCGCTTAAGTGCGGCCAATGTCCAGTATTCGGGAGATAGTGGATTCGAACCCCACTGTCCGCAGCCCTGAAGATGGTTTTCCGTGGTTTCCCATTTTCACACCAGGCAAATGCTGGTGCTGTACCTTAATTAAGGCCACGGCCGCTTCCTTCCCACTCCTAGCCCCCTCCTGTCCCATCGTCGCCATAAGACCTATCTGTGTCGGTGCGACGTAAAGTCACTTGCAAAAAATTATCACGTTTTATCCCCGAAAATTATCGAAATATAGAAGCTATTTTAATGACGGTACAGACCTTCGTTTCGATGTATTTCGTGGCTAAAAGCTATGTTCTATCACAAAACGGATCGCAAAACCTCAGTTCAATTTGGAGTGATCTGCAACTTTGGTCCTATGACATTTTGTCGTATCTCTATCCTGTATATGTTAGATTTGTCCCAATTTCTCGACTGTAAGTAAATTTTGCAATTTCTAAACGCATAATTCATACTTTGAATCACTTATAGGAAAGATGGAATCATCAAATCCTACATGAGCATTGGCCCTCCCAGTAGCCATATGTGAGCCGAGTGCTATGTTTGTAGCTGTCACATAATTATCTGAAAAGTAATGCAATTTGAGATAATCTTACACAAATTTTACCCTATTCAACATTTCTAACTCAGTCTGACCCACGAATAGATGAGATATCATATGACCAGCCATTTAGGCCGCTGAATCTGGCGTCTTATGGTACAATCCTTTGTCGATATGATGTACCGTTTAACAGCAGTTAATCCGTAAATGAAGTTTGCAATATTTAAACATGCATATACTTTCGTATGTCGATCTATTTATATATTCATTGATGCCAATTTGTAACGATTGAAAAAGGGTGTGTCTGCCATTGTAATCAGTACTCCCCATATCGACTTTGAGTGGCAGTAGGAATGGGGTGCTTTTCCAATTCCTATGTAAATGGCAGTAGTAAGTAGGGCCTAGCATTTTAACGAATAATTCTCTACTCGATTTGACTTTCAGAAGGCAGGGGAGCATGCAAATTTGTTCAATACTCCCCTACCCGATTGCGTTTGGCTGTAGGCAAGGGTGCCTGCCATTATAAACAAATGTACCGACCTGAAATATGACTGGCATTAGGAACGGTGGCCTGTTATTTTAATAGAAACTCACCAGTTCGGTGTGACTGGCAGTAAGCTGGATGGCAGTAGGAAAAGGAGTCTGTCATTATAATTATAACAGCACAACTCTCAATTTTGACTGGCAGTAGGGAAGTTGCCTGCCATTATAATAAAAACTCCTCAACTGTAATATGCCTGGAAGTAGGAAAGGGGGCCTTCCATTGTAACAAAAACTTCCCAAATCGATTGTGACCGCGTAGGAGGCAATGGGGTCTGCCATTATAATGTAAACTTCCCAACTCGATTGTGAATGGCAGTAGGCAAGTGAGCCTGCAGTTATCATCACAACTCCGCAGCTCACACTTTACATTGGAAACAACGTATGGCGACCTGCCCATGTTGTCTCTCGGATAACGCCAAGAAACATCCACTGCATGCACAGTAATTTACTTCGATATTCGTATACAATGTAACTACCGTAGCGAAGCACGGTACATTTGCTAGTTGGTAATAAACCTGGTATAAATACTGTATATTTATAAAACACACAAATATTACCAAGCACTATACAACAACCACGGTGAATACTCCTGACTCTGTGAATGAGTCTTGTTACACTTTCTTCCGGCATTTCAAAATACCACAAGACAGCCATGTCAAACTCACCAACTTGAGGTTTGAAGGATACCACTCTATCGTTTGATTCCCTCAGACCGGGAAACTTAGGCAGTGAAATAATACCTGATGTACGGAAAATGAACCAAATCAAGCAGAATTAACAAAAGAAGACAACCTTCAAAAAGAAAGGGAAGCTCTTGACGTCTAGTCCCATCAACTAGAAGCTAGTGAAGAAAGAAAACTCATCGCTCTTCCATGGGATGAGACCTACGTAAAAACTAGCAGTGACGGAAAGAAGAAGAGTTGAAGCTTTCGAGTGATAGATCTATAGAATAATGATGGAAATACCATGGATAGATAGAGTTAACAACTGAGAAGTTTTGAGTAGAACTGAAGTGATATAATGCTTGATAAAACACATGACGAAATAAGGTAACATCTGAATTGAACTCATCATCATACTGCAGGATTTGCTAGTCACTATGTCGAAAGTTAGTGAAGAGAGAAGAAATTGTAGAGACAAGCCCAGAGTGGATTATGTGAGATAAAAGTAGTGGAACTAGGCTGTGAATCATACGCAGAATTAAAGAGACTGGCGCAAAATGGGGCCCTAGGGGAACTTCTGTCAGTCAACTTCAAGTCTTCTATAAAAATGAAAGCGTAAAAGATTGCAATAGGAAGAATAAAATATCTTTAAAGGTTTCCAGTCTTTTGAACACAGTTTAAAAACACATAAAATAGTGCATATGTGCATATATTAATAATAAAATAGATTTTCTTCTCTAAGAACATCTTCATATTGTTTCAGGTCACTTATTTACAGTACATGTGTGTATATGTACAAGAGCGGTTTATCGGTGGAGATTTGGCCTTTTTTTTTTTTTTTTTTTTTTTTTTGCTATGGGCTTTACGTCGCACCGACACAGATAGGTCTTATGGCGACGATGGGATAGGAAAGGCCTAGGAGTTGGAAGGAAGCGGCCGTGGCCTTAATTAAGGTACAGCCCCAGCATTTGCCTGGTGTGAAAATGGGAAACCACGGAAAACCATTTTCAGGGCTGCCGATAGTGGGATTCGAACCTACTATCTCCCGGATGCAAGCTCACAGCCGCGCGCCTCTACGCGCACGGCCAACTCGCCCGGTGATTTGGCCTTTAACCCGGAGGCTGTGGGTTAGGTTCCCAACCAGACCAGGTCTGAGGATTGGATCCAGGTCCACTCAGCCTACGTGAGAACAATCGAAGAGATATTTGACGGCGTGATAGCGGCCCCGGTCTAGGAAACTAAAAGTAACAGGCGTAAGAGTTCGTTACACTGACCATGTTTACCATTGTAACCTGCAGGATATCGGACTGAGCATGCTCGCTTTCTGGACCAGGCCTCATCAGAGATGCAGCACCATGGATTTTGGTTGTTTTTTTCTTCATTTAAGTTGAAACAGAAATATGTTAAAGCGGTCTGCATTGTATTGAATTGGTATAAGCATTACACTCCTTGTCGCTTCTTGTCTCTAAACGTTAGGAGAACCTCTGGAATCATTTAGACATGAGCAGCAAGCGCTATCTTTTCATCACCGTCGTGTACAACGCAATGGGTAATTGTAAAATACATTTTCGCACAGTCGCACTGGAAATTTTCACGACCGAATTTGGGATAAAATAACGTATCTTCGGACTACAGTAATACAGACATAGTGCAGGGTTTCAAATTCCTGTCGTAGAACATAAATTGACGTGTTCTTGTGTAGAGATTATTGGATTCTTCAGTCTGCCACAGTTTACAGCACATGGCAACAGAAGTTCAGTGGAATGTAATTCCAAATCCGTTTGAGTTAAATTTTAATTTTGCGAGAAGTGAGCGGAAGCTGTTGGCCAATGAAGGCGGAAAGCGCGTGCTCTTTGAATGAGTCCTGTTTCCCTTTCTTCCGGCTCTTTTATCTCCAGTGAATGCTCTTGGGAGATGGCCAAATGGAGGAAGTAGGCGTTCGTAGCTCGCTCTTTCGATTTTTTAGATGGCATATATGGCACGGGCATCTTTATCGTGTGCTTGTTGAAGCTACACAATCCTGTGAATCACTTGCACATTGTTCCACTCCTTACTGCAATTTCTGTCTTCCATTCCACCAATTAACGTATTTATGTCTAGCATTACAGTCCAGCTCCTTAGCTCAATGGTCAGCGTCGAAGCCTTTGGTTCAGAAGGTCCTGGGTTCGATTATAAATGTGTCTGGTTAATTACCCTATCTCGGGGACTGGGTGTTTGTGTTTGTACCAATGAACTTATCCACATATATACACGATACAACACAACACAACCAGCTAACTTAGAAACACGCAATATTGAATTCATTCCTCCTCATGCGGTTAGTTAGCGTCAGGAAGGGCATCCATCTATAAAACGAGGCCAAATACACACAGTTTACACCGACGACCCCATGGAAGAGTGGGGAAAACTGAAGGAGAAGAAGAAGAAGTAAATACATTTAAGTTGCTTTTTTTTTTTTTTTTTGCTAGGGGCTTTACGTCGCACCGACACAGAGTTGCAGGTTTGACTAGAGACGTTGGTGATTAGTGATTACTGTTTTAGAAAGACGAAGGTTAAAATCCGATCGGGACTCGAATCTGAGACTCTCTGAACTGAAGGTCATCTCGCTGACCAATCAGCCAAGGAGCCAGAAACATTCTGTTAACAAAATCCGAACAACTCTATTTCCCTCTCTAGATCTAAACAATGAGGTGTTCTTATAAAACCTTGAAGGTTCTGAATATCTGGACTATTGAACTATATACACCGTGCGAGTTGGCCGTGCGTTTAGGGGTGCGTAGCTGGGAGTTTGTATCCGGGAGGTAGTGTATTCGAACCTCACTGTCGGTAGCCCAGACGGTGCTTTTGCGTGGGTTCCCATTTTCACACCAGGCAAATGTTGGGGCTGTACCTTAATTAAGGCCACGGCCGCTTCCTTCGCACTCATAGGTGCCATCTTCGGCATAAGATCTGTCTCGGTGCGACGTAAAGCAAATTATAAAAATATACATGTTATCACTCTGAATAAATATATACGACTGCATTCATATGCAGAGCCCAAACATTTGAAGTTCCCCAGCGTGCCCCCCTCAGCAAATTCTGCAAATATTCTTTTTTTCTGGGGATCCTGAAGTGATCAGCTTCTCTGGTACCGAGTTGTACGTTTCTGAGATGCGTGCAAGTGCCACATTAATTTACGTCTATTTTTAGCTTTATACCTTCATATGTAGATCGCTCCAGACTGATATTTGTATATATTGACTAGCAAATGTACCCGTGCCTCGCTGCGGTATTCTATATTCATACTGTATACGTATTTCGAAGTAAATTACTGTACATGCAGCGAATACGATTCTTTAAATTGCATGCCTCTTAGCGTTATCCAGAAACAGAAGGGCGAGGTTCCCATACGTTGTTACTAATGTAAAGTGCGAGCTGCGAAGTTATGATGATAACGGCAGGCTCACTTGCCTACTGTCATTCACAATCGAGTAGGTAAGTTTACATTATATGGCAGGCCCATTACCTACTGCGCGGTCACAATAAATCTGGTGAGTTTTCGTTACAATGACCGGCCCCCTTTCCTATTTCCAGACACATTGCTGTTGAGGAGTTTTATTATAATGAGAGGCAACTTCCCTACTGCTAGTGAAAATTGAGTTGTGCTGTTATCATTATAAATACAGGCCCGTGTTCTTAATGTCAGACATACAGAGTCGGTGAGTTTCCATTATAATAGCAGGCAACTATGCCTAATCCCAGTCACATTTTAGATGCACACATTTATTTATAATGGCGGGCACACTTGCCTACTCCCAAACACAATCGGTTAGGGGAATTTTGAACAAAACTGCATGCTCTCTTGACTTCTACCAGTCAACATCGAGAAGGGAAGTGTTCGTTACAATGGTAGTCCCTCCTTACTAATGCCATTTATACAGGAGTTGGAGAAGGATCCCATTCCTACCGCCAAACAGAATCGATGTGGAGAGTAATGATAACAATAGCAGACCCCGCCGCCGAGAGTCACTATCGATTTGTAATGCATTAATTATAATGGCAGATACACCCATTTTACATCGCTACAAATCGACTTAAAAAAAAATATACTGTATACCGTATAGATCGACATACGAAGTATATGCATTTTTACAATATTGCAAACCTTCATTTACAGATTAACTGCTGCTAAACGATACGTCATGTCGGCAAACGTATGGCCTCATTTAGCGGTCTAAATGGCTGGGTTTATGACATTTTCTCCTATCTCATCTATATATAGGTAAGATTAAGTTAGAAATATTAAATAGAGTGAAATTTGTGCAAGGTTTTCTCACAGTGCCTTACTTTTGGATACTTATGTGACAGCTTACAAATATAGAATTTAGTTCACAAATGGATACTGGGTGGGATAATATTTGTGTAGAATTAGATGATTCTATCTTTCGTATAAGTGATTCAAACTATGAATTATATGTGTATAAAGTGCAAAATGTACGTACAATGGAGAAATAGAGACAAATTAAATGTATCAGAAATAGAGATACGACAAAACGTCATAGGACCAAAGTTGTAGATCACTCCAAATTGAGCAGAGATTGTGCCATCCGTTTTTCGATACGACTTACCGTTTAGACACGAAATAACTCGAAACGAATGTCTGCAACGACATTTAAATTGACTCAATATTTCGATATTTTCGGGGGTAAAATGTGGATTATTTAAAGATCTTGAAAGCATTCCGTCGGTTACAGGCTGAGGCATATAATTTTACCAAATTTCAATATTCTAGCTCGTCTGGCAGATTGTGCCCTTGCTTTGGGGGTTGGCGGGGGAGGAGGGGAGTAAAAATGCGGACTTTCATGAAACTAAAGCAAACAAATATGCAGATGGTCATTATTACACCTGAAACGGATAACTGTACGAAATTTTCGCTAAAATAGTCAGTGTGCCGACAGACGGTCATTACGATTTTATTTATATAGATAAGGAATCTGCTTCACGTACAACACCTTTTGGTCTATGTCCGCTGGACTTAGCCTGCAAAACCGACCGTTCACGATGTCTCCCTTATTAATCCTCCTATCTAAAAAATAAACGTGAGGAAAACGTTTTAGAAATGGATTTCCATCAAAGTTGGTCGATTTCCAGTCAGGTTGGTCTTGTATATGTTATGGGAGAGTAAAATCATTGTTTCGGTTCCCTATAAACCCCCAGTCCATTCCGGGAATTTGACATGGTATGGACCTAAACACCTACATACCTGTGGACAGACGGATGCTAAATATGACGTTTGGTTCAAATATCTCTTGTAGTTTTCAAGTTATAAGAAATAAACTTTACACGGACCCGCTCTTGAGTTAAGTCCGATGGGACTTCTACCGAAAAACAGTCCGTTAATGATATCTCCCTTATTAATCCTCGTATAGAAATGATTCACATGTGAAAAAAAGTTCAGAAATTATTTCCATTAAGGCAGGTAGACTTCCATTAAGTTTGGTTGTGTACCAGGTGGCTCTCGAACGCCTTACTTTCTACTTATAAATGCCCCGCATGCACAAATGATGAATGGGATGTCTACCAACTGATTTTCACAGGGTAACTACTGCCAGCGGGCAGGTTACGTCAGAATATGAAGAGATAAGGAACGGAGTGTCGCTCGCAGCATGTTACTTAGCGCTGCCGGTCGAATGCACCCCTTGCATTAGTAAACATCGTTATCGACCGCACAGTTCTAGGCTGGTGTATGCTACAGCCGCACTATATTTGCTGTCTGCATATCAGCAATGGCTAATGTGATCAGCAGCGACGAATACACAGACATTATTTTAATCTGGACAATCTGGTCGGAATGCAACAGAAGCTCCAAACAGACGTATGCCTTCTACACACGTACTTCACCGAACAGTATTAGTTTTTGTTTCATACAAGCAACACTTCCATCGAGCGGAATTTCTACACGTGTATAAATTAATAAGTTATTAGATTTCCTTTTCTACATCTCTGGCGTGTCTACAAACATTAGCGGCGATTAGGGGTGGGGCGAGGAGGGACAGTCGCCCCTCCCCCCACTTTGGAGTAAACAATACATTTTCATTCCACTAGGAATTATTTAAAAAAAACTGTTTGTACAAACCTTGTTATCTTATCTGCTAATTCCTTCGTTTGTTTTCTTTAATTATTAACATAATTATTGACGGAAATACGCACAAAATGCTGTTCGTCGCGGCTAACCATTTTGTATAGCACTACGGCAAGTAATGGAGACTTTGCATGTGCATGTGCTGTGAGAAAGGGTAGTACATATTTTTTGCCGAGGTCGTGGCCACTGAGTTATAATTCATCCACTTTCCGCGCGCATTCATCAGTCTGACAGTCTCTTTAGTGTATGTTAGTTTCTTAGTGAGTATTCAAATACTTAATGATTCTTAATTGCATAATCATGCCGTACTTCTATTTAGTTATACCGGGCGAGGTGGCCGTGGGGTTACGGGCGCGCAGCTCTGAGTTTGCACTCGGGAGATAGTAGTTTCGCATCCCACTGTCAGCAGCTCTGAAGATGGTTTTCCGCGGTTTCCCATGTTCACACCAGGCAAGTGCTGGTGGCTGTACCATACTTAAGGTCCCGGTCGTTTCCTTTCCACGCGTAGCCTTTTCCTATCTCATCGTCGCCATAAATCCTATCTATGTCGGTGCGACGTAAAGCCAATTGTAAAAAAAAGAAATATTCAGTTGTAATCGTATTTCAACAGGAGCTAATACCAACCTTCCTAAATTATTTCTTTGTGTTATGTGTATTATGTGTTATGCCCCGTAGTAGGTTTGTGAAACCTGGTGAAAATTTTATTATACAGCATTGAATCAAAATCTCATAAAAACTATTACGAGTAGGCCTAATCCACTGGGCAGATTAATTACATTTACTTATAAAATAACATAATACAAACGAAATAATTTAGTCGGGTGAAAGTAAAGATGGTATTCTCTCGTGTTGAAATTACAATTACAATTAAATGTATCCTTTTCTACAATTGACTTTACGTCGCACCGACACAGATAGAACTTATGGGAAGGAAGCGGCCGTGGCCTTAATTAAGGTACAGCCTGAGAATTTGCCTGGTATGAAAATGGGATACCACGGAAAACCATCTTCAGTGCTGTCGACAATGGGATTCGAAACCACCATCTCCCGAGTGCAAGCTCACAGCTGCGCGCCCGTAACCCCACGGCCAGATCACCCTGTATAATTACATAGATGTACGGCATGATTATGCAATTAATAATAATTTAGTATTTGAATACACACTAAGAAACTAACAGACAATAAAGAGACTGCCAGACTGACGAATGCGTGCGGCAAGCGGGTGAATTATAACTCAGTGGCCACGACCTCGGCAAAAAATATGTAGCCCTACTACCCTTCCTCACAGCACATGCAGTCTCTACTACTTGCCGTAGTCTTATACAATAAAGGAATGATTTAGCATATAAGACAACAAGGCTTGTACAAATAGCTTTTTTAAAAAATTCCTAAATCCAGCTGGCTAAAGTGGAATGAAATGTCACATTTACTCTACAAAGTGGGGGTGGGAGCAACTGTCCCTCCTCACCCCAACCCATAACCGCCGCTACTGTTTGTAGACACGCCAAAGATGCAGTAAATGAAATCTAATAACTTATTAATTTAGACAAGTGTAGACATTCAAATCGATAAAAGAGTTGATTGTATGGAACACAAACGAATACTGTACGGTGAAATATGTGTGTAGAAGGCGTACGTCTGTTTGGAGCTTCTGTTGCATTCCGACCAGGTTGTCCAGCTTAAAACAATGTCTATGTATTCACCGCTGCTGATCACTCTAGCCATTGCCGATATGCAGACAGCAAATATAGTGCGGCTGTACCATACACCAGCCTAGAACTATGCGCTCGAAAACGATGTTTACTAATGCAAGGGGTGTATTCGACCGGCAGCGCTGAGTAACTTGCTGCGAGCGACACTCCGTTTCTTATCTCTTCGTATTCTGACGTAACCTCCCCGCTGGTAGTAGTTGCCCTGTGAAAATCAGTTGGTAGACATCCCATTCATCATTTGTGCATGCGGGGCACTTATAAATAGAAAATACGGCGTTCGAGAGCCACCTGGTATATTTTGTGGGAGTGTAAAATCACGGTTTGGGTTTCGTATAAATCCCCAGTCATTTCAGGTATTTAGAAATAATATTTGCCCTAAAACCTACCAAAGGAGAGGTGGATTCTAAATATGAAGTTTGATAGAAATATATCCAGTACTTTTCAATTTATAAGGACTCAGACAGACAGACAGACAGACAGACAGACAGACAGACAGCAAAGCAAAAAAATGTGCAGATGGTCATTATTACATCTGAAACGAATAACTGTACGGAGATTTCGCCAAAATAGTCAATGAACAGACATACGGTCGTTACGATTTTATTTATATAAATAATAATAATAATAATAATAATAATAATAATAATAATAATAATAATAATAATAATAATGGTTTTACGTCCCACTAATAACATTTGTACGATTTTAGGAGGAGCCGAGGTGCCGGAAATGTGCCCCAAGAGAGTTATTTTACGTGTTAGTAAATCTACCGAAACGAGGCTGACGAATTTGAGTACCTTCAAATACCACCAGACTGAGCTGGGATCGAAACGCCCAACCAACGTCCGAAGACCAGCTCTCTACAAACTGGGCTCCATAGTCCTTCAAAAATACGTCTTCCTCCGCCGAGTTTGAACTTGCGATATTGGAACTTGGAAGCCGAAACTCTACCACAAATTCACGGAGGGAGTTATGCTCATCTTTTCATGAGAAGCACTCAAATAAAATTACTGCATGGGAAACCAGAACATTACGAAAATTAGTAATCGATCATACAGTTCAATTTCCTCAGTCAAACACTTTTATTTACGTATTTAAGCCAGGGTGTTAAACATTCTGATACCGAGCTCGATAGCTGCAGTAACTTAAGTGCGGCCAGTATCCAGTATTCGGGAGATAGTAGGTTCGAACCCCACTATCGGCAGCCTTTAAAATGGTTTTCCGTGGTTTCCCATTAAGTGCGGCCAGTATCCAGTATTCGGGAGATAGTAGGTTCGAACCCCACTATCGGTAGCCTTGAAAATGGTTTTCCGTGGTTTCCCATTTTCACACCAGGCAAATGCTGGGGCTGTACCTTAATTAAGGCCACGACCGCTTCCTTCCCACTCCTAGTCCTTTCTTGTCCCATCGTCGCCATAAGACCTATCTGTGTCGGTGCGACGTAAAGCAACTAGCAAAAAAAAAAAAACATTCTGATATAATTTTGGTTTTTTGAAGCACAGAAATATTTGATATTATTGCATTGCAAATGTAATTTGATGTCAAGAAGTGAGCACTCTAAGGCTACTTAAGTTTCTGTGGTACATGTGAAGAGTAAGAAATATTATCCAACCTCTGTTACTATACAGGGTGGTTGGAAACAACGTGAACCGGACATAAAAGCGTCAGCGGGTTGGTCATTCTGATCAGTAATTTAAAAGCTATAATTCGATGTCTCAGGCCGTTGGCGTTTTATTAAGTTGGTGAAGTTAGCCAATCAGATCGCTTCGTGGGAGAATTGAAATGGGCTCACGAGTCGCCGTGGCCTAAGACCGAGTTGAAAACCCCGCCAAGAAATCAGTATCAAACACAAATACACCGTGTGTTCCAGCCGATCACCACTGTGTACAAGTATGGGGAAAAGCTGAAAATTCATACTGCGATTGTGACAATGTTCCCCAGACCATCCAGCACGTTGTTACGGAGTGCCCAAGAAGAAGATTTGAGGGAACTGTTCAAGATATACACAGTGCCACCGATGAAGTTGTGAACTGGCTGAATATACTGGACATTACATTTTAATTTACCTGATCTGTAAATACTGTACCCCCATAGCTTATTGTAATATGTACATTTCCAATGTATCCTTATTTTGCCATACGAAATAATAAGAACCGCTGTGCACTTGCAATGGGGCGATTCTGTCAGTACGGAAGTCCATGAGGAAGCTTATTTCTTTGACTGGCGCTGTCAAGCCCGTCTCAAACCAAGTGCAGATTTAGCAATACCGCCTCGCAAAAGCCACTAGATTTCATCCATCTATGGTTCTAGAAGGACACTAGTTTAAAAGATTGCGCTAGCATCCCGAAAAATCACAACATGGGAATTAGATTACAAAAAAATCTTCTTCTTCTACTTTATCTGTTTACCCTCCAGGGTCGGTTTTTCTCTCGGACTCAGCGAGGGATCCCACCTATACCGCCTCAAGGGCAGTGTCCTGGAGCTTCAGACTCCGGGTCGGGGATACTACTAGGGAGGATGACCAATACCTCGCCCAGGCGGCCTCATCTGCTATGCTGAAGAGGGGCCTTGCGGGGGGATGGGAAGATTGGAAGAGAGAAGGAAGCGGCCGTGGCCTTAAGTTAGGTACCATCACGGTATTTGCCTGGAGGAGAAGTGGGAAACCGCGGAAAACCACTTCCAGGATGGCTGAGGTGGGAATCGAATCCACCTCTACTCAGTTGACCTCCTGAGGCTGAGTGGACACCGTTCCAGCTCTCGTACCACTTTTCAGATTTCGTGGCAGAGCCGAGAATCGAACCCGAGCCTCCCGGGGTGGCAGCTAATCACATTAACCACTACACCACAGAGGTGATCTTACAACATTTTACACAATGCAAATAGAAAGTGCAGGATTCATTGCTGAAGGAAAACACAAGCGAAATTTGCCTAATCGTGCTTGATGCAGTACTTTAGCATATATCTTTTGGCACAAGTCAGGTCAAAGAGCTGCTTCCACCAAAGCCCTAATCTCATCCATGGCTGTGACAATATGTGTGGTGCTGAATAATGACGTTCGGAGGACGACTATGGCGTCTGGATGTTATGAAAGATGTCGCTCATAGGGTCAACCGTGCTACAACTGCACTTTCTGGCCCAGTGAGGAAAGCAACGGTGAAGTACCCTACTCCTCATCTTGCCTCATGCACATCATTCTGGTGCTGCTACCGGATTTTGCGGTTTCTCTACATCCCCACAATCTATTTGCTATTTGAGGATCCAACCAGCCTCAGGGCTGATAACATAGCAGGCAGACATTTGGTTTAGCATCCCCTTAGTGGCATACAGGAAGGACATGGAGTTGCAATACCTACGATTTCCAGGGAATTAATTAATTAATTAATTATTTTATTTATTTATTTATTTATTTATTTATTTATTTATTTATTTATTTATTTATTTATTTATTTATTTATTTATTAATCTTCGAGAATTCATCAATTCATGAATGGATTGTAAGCGAAACAAAGCCTAAATAAATTAAACGCTCCTTCCAGTGGCTTACGAATTACCCCCGTCAAACTCCACCATGAGCGTTGTTAATGTCTAAATTACTGAATACTGTTTTAGTAACTTCGCTTTTGTGTAGCAGAAGGGATTTTTAATGCCGATGTTACTATTGGCTCAGAGGAGACCGAGTGGCATGCTGATATGCTAGAGGAAGCGTATACGACCCAATTTCCGCTCGACAATAAATTTAGGACGTTACATGTTATTCTAGGAGTATACTGATGATGAGACGTCCTAGTTCACGCTCAACGATAGGGTTAGGACGGAATGTGTACATAGAGGTTAATGTTAGGGTGTGCAGACATTAGGTTAGCCCGACGATAGGTCTGGGATGTCAGCTGTACATACTCAAGTCTTAGATTAGATGTTTTTGCGAAGTGACTTGGGCGATGGTAGTGTCTGCACTAGTGTATGCAATCCCAAGAGTGTTAGATCAGTAATAATGAGGCCAAGCTTGCGTGCAGCCCTCAACAGCTGGAAGGTGTTTACCTAAGATTATGGAATCACTAATGGCCTGAAAATGAGGGTTGTCCAACATTGGGTACTGAGCTAGCGGTGATTGAATATTTACTGCAGTTCGCCATGCGTGTTTGAGTTCAATGAACTTCAGTATTTTATTTGATTTTACGGACTTATTTGTTCTGTCGTTCTGACGTCCGTTTTGCTTTGATATTGTGCGTGTTGACACTCAACGTATTAGTGTGAGACTTGAGTTACGAATGCGGGCTCGATTCGTCATCTGGTAATATATTTTATTTTCAATTTTTGTCGTTCTTTCACTTTTGTACGTATTTGAGTTTGGCCAGTTGATAACTTTGTAGGTAGTGTGTTGGGACAAACAATAAGTAGATGGATCTGTGATGATAGTCATTGTTAAATAGGAAAGAATTCTATAATTTATTTTATTTTACCATGTGGACTTGTAATTTTATTAAGCGTAACGTAACCATTTATAACCTGAAAGTCGGTTTTATAATAATATTTTTCAAGTGATTTACCACTATTTAGTTAACTTCAGTGTTTGGCATTTCTTCTAAATGCGTGATGAATAAGTGTTTCCTGCATTTCGCAGTTTTGTTCCTTCAGAACGACGTAACGAAAGATCCTCGCAGATCGTGTTGTTCTTGGTTCCTTCTGAACAGCTGTTTGGGTGATGCACGTTTTAGCATCGGGATTATTGTATAACTTAAGGGTGTCATGAAATGACAATCCATGGTGGTATTTTTCTTTTTCAATTGTGAATGCTGCTGTTAACTTGTAGTGAACACCATGCTTTCCAATAATATGTCGCAACCTATCCAAAGCAACTGATAGTCAATTTGGTTCGATTAAGGGTCCATTCGGCGGGTGTTCCGTATCCGAAAGGGTATTCGACTGGTGGATAACCTTAATTAAGAAGAAATCAGGCGTTCTACTTGTTGAAGGTCAGATTTTCCACGGATCGTGTGGATTAATTCTCAGTTATCGTTTGGATTAATAGGTGTCCGCATTTTCAGGTATTCTTTTCACTTTTTCAGTTTCGCTGTCCACTAATTTATGATATTCCTACTTTCTCCGAAGAAAATTCTTCGATAAGGTAAAAGAAAATATATAACGCTATGAAATGGGACTGCGTTTGAAACATTTAATAATTAATAATTAATTTTTGGTCAAGGATTTATATTAAAAAATATTTT
The DNA here is from genome assembly GCF_040414725.1 of Anabrus simplex. Taxonomy (NCBI): domain Eukaryota; kingdom Metazoa; phylum Arthropoda; class Insecta; order Orthoptera; family Tettigoniidae; genus Anabrus; species Anabrus simplex. The sequence continues at coordinate 144,509,910 of NC_090271.1, forward strand.
TTTGTGCAATTAATGATTCAATAAAAGTTAGTAAGCACATATTTGCTCCTCATTCCAAGTAGTTAGGCTCTCTTCTGAACCCCATCGTTTGGTTAAGATCGTGACCGAATTTCTTCCCGCAACGACCCCAAGATTTAAGAGTTCAATATTGTTCTGCTGTAGCAGCTGTGGCCGACCAACGATGGAATGGTAAGTTAAGGGTTCAGTAAATATATATACAGAAACAAGAAAGCAAGTACATTATATTTCAATGCCCAAAGATGTTATCCATTCTAGAGCCTCTAGAAAATCAAACCAATCTCCAGGGTAGGCTCTTCTGCTACGCTTCTTTACAATGTGTTCAATGGTTTGAAAAGGAGCACCACAGTCACACTCCGGGGAATTGTATCTTTCCCCATTTATACAGGGACGCAGCACAGACACCATGACCACATCGAATCCTATTAAGGATGGTCCAATTTCTTCTTGGGAGATCAGAGCTTGATTAGGTGGGAAGAAAGGGAGATGTTCACCTGTTTTTGAGATCCAATCTTCCTTCCATTGGGCATAGGGGTTGAAATGGTCTTCTGTGAGCTTCTGAGCGAACTTAACTGGCGGATGTCTAGATTTCAACCGGTTCCTCTGAAGGTCAGGAATATTGGAGTGGATGGGCAAGTCAGGGTTCTCATTTATCGCCTGGGTGGTGCTAAGGAAGCAACAACATTGGCTGCTGGACCTATCTTCTAAAGATCTCCCAGCAAATATGCAAACTGTACAAGGTGGTGAGAAGAAATGTGTAACTTCACCTGACGTGTACCAGATCGACACCCTGGCACAAAGCACGACGGTATTTTCACACTCACTATATTCCAAAATATAGTATATTATTTATACTCATAAAATCACTCCCGCTACAAGTAAAAACGTGCGCACCCAGCATAAACAATGTCACCTGTTCATCCAAAGCGATCGTGCGCTGCAGTGGCAAATCTCCGCATTGTAGCCACTAGTTTCTCCATTGCTTGAATGGGACGTAAGTCGAAGTGCTCTCACTTCCGCTTTCTATTTGCTATGCTTGTATGTTTGTTTCCTTACACTGACGGGCTGCCTAATCAGCCGTTGCTGAAAGAGGGATCAGTGGCGCGCTCGCCCTTCTCTTGCGGACCGCAGATGTGAACTTACATCCAGGAGATAGTGGGTTCGAACCCCACTGTCGGCAGCCCTGTTTTTCCATTTTCATCTTAATTAAGGCAACGGCCACTTCCTTCCCATTTCTAGGCCTTTTCTGTCCCATCGTCGCCATAAGGCCTATCTGTGTTGGTGCGACGTAAAGCAAATAGAAAAAAAAATATATTTAGGCTAACTTTACAGTCATCGCGTACATTATGCAAGACAATGACTATACTATTTTATGCCACATGTATTATAACATAAATGTTATGATAGGCTTAGCTACCAACACAGAATTTCTAACCTCTTCAATAATAGTGACTTGTAGGCCTATACCACGTATAACTAAATTTTGAAGTCTTACGTCAGGTAGTCAGACTCTGAATATAACAAATACTGAGAGGCCTATATACACACCTAGTCTATTCTTTATTGAAATACTAATAATATCACTCTCCTTCATCTATCAGCTGATTGAGTACCTGGCTAAAACATGGCGGCTGAACTGGCCTTGGCTACACTGTACGTATAGAGTCACTGTAATGAGACTCTACTGCTAGCACCTCCACGCGTTCGACGCAACAAATTGGGAATCTTTATTATGCTTCAGCAGTGTCAATGGAGGTATGGAACAGGTATTTCCATTGCCGACGCCATGGATTGCTACGGAGAGGAATTACTTACACGTGGTTGCTGTCCATAGAATCTAGTAGAAGAATTTCCGGAATTCCAATCAAGTAGGTAAATCCGTTCACGATTATTCATAAATGAGAATGAGAATAGTGTTCTGTTTAGTGTTGACATCAACAGGGAAGAGGTTGGGACAGTAGAGCAGCTTATTTGCAGTGTGGTGGACGTTGATTTTTTTCTTTTGTGGTATTTTCTTATTAGGAAGCTGAGTCGATAATTGCCACGTAAATTACACATATTTTTGAATTATTATTATTGTAATTTTACAGAATGTGATACCAGGGGAAGTAATAATGTGAGTTTGTTTGTTGCAGTATTAATATCCAGCATCCTTAAGTAGTGGCGCTGTGTAGTTTCCAATATGGCAAGTTGGGGTAAGTCCGATCAATGACAGTTCGTCAATGATAGTGTGATGGCATACAGCGCACAATTTGTAGTGGTGATGAATGTCCATACAGTGTGCAGTGGCTACGATAAACCAAACGTGTGTGATTATTGTTTTAAGTGACTGATAAACTATTTATTTATTGATTTATTTAATTCATTTAGCTTCTGTGTGTTTTTCCCATGATTCTAAATATGCGGTCGGATTTCCTCATACTCTGCTCACATCATGATCATTATCAGCTACCTCACAGCGTTAAGTGCGCGAACAAGAGAATATCACACAATGAGAACTCATGGACGATTTATCAACAGTTAAAAAAAATATCGTGTGTTTTGCCAGTAATGAACAATCTAATATCGTACATTATATCAAACTCAAAATTACTGTACACCTCATAATTGTCAAACAGGTTAACATCCCTGATTTGTAACAGTGTTCAAAATTTGCGCATGTACATCTATCAGGAACTTTGACATTTAAACCATTAACCTGTCAAGCCATTACAGCAGCATTAAGTTCGCATCTGCATTTTATTCAATAATTATTGTATCTATTATGTGCTCTGGTTGCGAGGTGACTGAGCGATCACTCCTGATGTCATGTACCATTATGCACTGGACACGATATGAACGCTGAAATCCTTATTTGAAGTATATTGTGGTCATTCTGGGCATTACAAATTCAATTATTTTCAACTTGCTTCTACTCATATGAACAATTTCTGGTGCCGCTAATGCCACCCTGTATGATTGGGATCCAGGAAATAGGAATTTTTGTGGAATTTATATCAGGAAGTAGAATAAAACTTTTGATGATATTCTTCCTCTGACAATTGATCACTTGAGACTTAGTAACCTGGTACAACTTTAGGTGAAGCGTTTTAAAATCTGAAAGCTTCAAGATCTACCGATCAGTAATTTATAATTCTAACAAAATAGATTGTAAGTGAGTGTATGTAATAGTTTATGCTGACTCGTACTTTGCACGAACTACTGTAAAGTACAGTATATTGTATTCTTTTGGGCCGATTCATTGAGAATACGAAGCAAATTGATGGTATACTTGACGTTCAAATTCTGCACCATTAGAGAAATGCGCATGCGACAACATTCGGCAGACTGCCTTCTTGCTGAACGTCTTGATCTTATTAGGAGCTGGCTGGAAAGTACATCAATCACTTGCTGCCGGACAGCTTGTTACCAGCATGATGGCGTGTCGACAAGTTTATTCGAACCCTGCAAGATAAATCACTCTGCTTCTGGAACAGCTTGGTCGAATTGACTTACCAGTAGTCTTCTCTGCGTGCTTGGGGAGGTTATATAGACCGCACAGAAATGTAAATTGAGGAGATAAAGTAATACTAATGATAATAAAAAAATAACCTTCCTGGCAATTTTTCAGATTATTTGTGGGTCAGCACTACAGTACGTTTGGATTTGACCTAGATTTAGAGCCAGGTGTCCTTCCTGATACCAACCATACGTGGAGGGATTTGTTTACTACTGTGTCTCACTGTGGTGGTTGGTGGTGTCATGTGCTGCCTGGATATGAACAGTTGTACGTTAAGACGAACACAAACACTCCTGTTCACGAGGCAGATAAATTAGCAAGACGCGGCCAAATTCCCCTAAACGGCCGAGAAGCGAACCTAGAACCCTCTGAACTTAAATATGTTAAGCTGAATAAATTATCAAGGGAAATGTTCAATAAATTCCTAAGTTCGCCGAAAATATTTAAGAAAAAACTAGGTAAACAATTGATAGGGTATCTGCCACCTGGGCAACCGCACCAAAATGCAGATCATTGATTGATTGATTGATTGATTGATTGATTGAACAACATCATAATTTAATCGGTGCCTAGTGTACCGGTAGTTAACGAAGTCCTTCTCCAGAAAATGATCTTCACAAACATAAAAACTGGAACAATTTACACCATCACTCACACGACACACGTGCTTCCACTGATTCAAAGCATCCTTCTTTGTTTCCTGAGGAAATTTATAAAAATGCTTATTCTTGACGTTGAGGTTTGAAACATGCTCGTTTAGCATGTTCATAACATGTAGGTTTATCTGTGATTGCTAAGAGCTTGCATTAGCTCTCGTTTGACTTCACTAAACTGGCTATTAACTATTTCCCAAACTGTACCGCAGAGGGCAGCGCCCCTGCTTTGTAAACGGATGGTCCTTCCTTCCGCGAGTCTTTGACTTTTATCTCCTTGACATGATGTCTTTGTTCTTGTTATGACCTAAAAGAAAGAAAGATGGAGTCGCCTCTACTCGGAGTAGCATTTTTGAATTATCGATGGGTTTTTATCAGGTTTAAACTCTGCCTGTATTCATATTCTGATTTTTAATTGATCAGCTTCAACCTCAGGTAATGTGAGCTGTGTTTTCGCTTTTATTTTATGTTTATCTTGTGGCTGTTTCAAGTGCCTTGTAATCGCGACTGACTGATATACGTCTTTGCCCCGCGATGTGAATGGGTATGTGTTTGTGGGCATTATTGTGGTGGTGGTGACGAGGTAACTGGGTCTCTACTAGAATTGTCATTATGTGCACGATATTATACTTCTTTATTGCCACCAAATGTTTGTAGGCTCTGGGTGTCGACACGGAGATACGTCGTACCCAGTGCCTGTGTTGGTGGGCTTGTACGTGGGCCGTGCGTCCATATCGTCCTGCTTATAACATATTTGCAGTGTGCACGTTTCTACGTCGTGTGTTGGAACTTACTTATGGCCAGGTGAGTCATACTACATGTGTTTACGATCTGTTTTGAAAAGAGCTTATTGACCCTATTGTTACCCGATGTTGACAATGCCTGAATGTTTGTGTGTATGTGTGAGAGCGTGCGAGGGGCTAAAAGGATGTCGTATCGGTCAGTTAATTTATGTTTCCTTTTTATTTATTCCTCGTACACTTGTTTTTTCACTTCGAGTGCGGTGTTTATTATTTTTGTCTTGGTCTATTTTATGACCGTTTTGCTTGTTCTTATGGCCGTCATTTTTCTTTCATTTTAATTCGGGTGATGTGCACACCCGCTTTATTTTCTTGCCTTTTGTGTGCTCTTTGGTACAGAGATGCTGCACTCCTGGCCATCTCGATACCTTCATTGCCTTCATGTAACTATTGTTCGCTCTACTCCGAGAGGCTGCGTGATCTTTTATCCTTGTGATGGTCATTGTTGATGCGGTAATAATGATGGAGGCTTGAGTAATGTTTAGTAAATGAAATGTGAACTACTTCGCGGAAGGAAATGACCAATATAAGTCCGTGAGGATCTTTTCTGTCAATGATCTTTCAATATGTTGTGAATATATATATATATATTAAGCAGTGAGCAGGTCGTAAGGTATTGTTTATCCATATATTTATGGTATGTTGTGCTCGAACGGTTACTATGCTAGCTTCTACTAACCTGAAGGACAAAAGCACGTATGTAAATCTTTTTTTTATTTATCTTTGGTGGCTTCTTTTCTTGCATTTACATTTTTATCTTAATAAACCCTCATTTAATTTTATTTGATTTTTATTGCTGGTAGTTAGTTTCTTTTTCCTTGTCATGAATTATTATTATTAATCAACGTCTTCAGTTCGAGGCTGTTATCTGCCTCTCCTGATCGGAGTCCACGTCCTCGAATCTCCCGTCGTGTTTTTACGTATTGGGTCCGGTGCAGGTTGCCAGTCATATCGACATATTAGACACTTATAGATGCTGGAAACTTGCAAGTGTTACCTCTCTGAAATAAAGAACATGACATTTGAAAATAAAGTTTCAAAACTGGAAACAAAGAAATGGTAGGAATGAAAAAGTATAATTTAAAACACTATTTACAGGTACATTTCCATAACTTACCTTCGCTGTGCTTAGCATCCTTCGGCAGAAACTAACATCTCACAGCGTTTATGTTCTGACTACTCATGTAGCTTACAATGAAAAAGCAAAACTACAGAACTCAAACATATAGCAAAACTTGTACATTTAGCGTATCCGAAAAATTTAACAGGCTCTTTCTTCGTCGCATCTTCCTCTCATAACTATATAGTATTAAACCGTATAGAAGTCATTCGCCATTTTCCACTTTATGACTGTGATTACGAGCATAGGGCAAGAGGCCAAGCCAGCCAATCAAGCCGCGACTCTTCCCCTTGCAGCGCTTCGAAGTGGCATGGCCCTGAAATATCGCCTGTTGTAGATTTGTCGTATCTCACCTTCACTTCCGTGCTCTGTATCATGATGGTACGGTAAGAATTGCTGAATATAGGAGGTTGGGTAGACGCCGTCATGTTTTATGAGCCACACTTGGTCCAAATATGACTTTTGTAGGTGGAATAAATAGTGTGAGTGCACCCACCCTGGGGGAGGGGGTTAAATGTAAAAATCGAAAACAACTGATATTAGTGTCGTATTCATAGTTTTCGGGGTCACTGAGCTGAACTATGGTACTCAGCATGTCGTCGCCATAAGACCTATATGTGTGTCGGTGCTACGTAAAGCAACTTGTAAAAAAAAAACAAAAAACCCCACAAGTAACTTGAAGCAATGCCAGGACTCGGCTAAGGACTCCATGGTCGCCAACCCACGCTCCAAAGTTAATAGCCCTGGGACCCTTTTAGTCGCCTTTTACGACAGACAGGGGATACCGGGGGTGTTATTCTACCGCCCGCACATGCAGGGGAACCTGGGGGTGGGAAGGGGTGCAAAAGAAAACATACAAAATGACCGGGATTACGGAAGAATGTGTGCATGTTCCACCATAGCTCTCAACCAAACTTGATACACATATAACTTACTATCTGGAAAACTTATCGTGGGGCAAGACACCACTGTCAACCTTAGGGGAGAGAGTGCCATATAAAATAAACGAAAATGACCTCTATTGGTATTGGGGTTGCTGAGAAGAATAGTGACCCTCTGGATATCGTTCAAAGAAAAGTTCAGCTCCATCGACATGGGGGCAAAAAGTGATTAAGAAAAAAATGACCAAACTGACCGAGCATGGATAATATTTTCGCGCTATCCACTTTGTTGTAACTCGCCACTAGATGGCAGTGCAGCATATCTACTTCTACAGAGGGTGCCAATGTATTGTACACACTCTTTGGCAGGAGATATCTATTTAATTATATTGCAAAGCTGAGACGAAAAAGAACAATAATGTGCAGTGTGATGTTTTGTAAACAGATATACTGTATTGTAGGTAGGTATATTAATAAAATTAGGCATTTACTTCGTGTCAAGTAAATTAACGTGAAATTCAACTCGCGCGCAGGTATTTCCTCTCCTGCGTGCCGTGCACCGGGCCAGCTCAAGCTACTGTATTGCATTGCATTGCTGATGCATTCAGACAGAAGATTGTATTCTGTTGTGTAGTTAGTCTACAGTAGCAGACACGAGTCGTATCAGCTGTAGAAGATTGAGAAAAAAGCGCGGGTACGTAACGCTAGTAATACACATTTCCGTTGACTTTTCAAGAAATGCAAGAGTTTTCCTGTACTATTGAGACGATTTGGAAGATTTTGGTACAAACCGCATCTTATAACTCCCTCTAGTTTATGAGTTTTACTTTTGTAAAACATACACGTTAGCGTCTTGTATATATACACCGGGTGTCTGAAATTAAAGTTATGGCATTCAGCGCGGTACAACACGAGCCGTAATGATCGTAGGAGTCTGACATTTCGTAGCTATTCTAACTACGCAATGCGCTCGTGAATTATGCCACAAAAGGTATTAATTCCAATTTTCGCCACCAGGTAAAATATGGCGCTGTAAGCAATGGTAGGAGTCACAGAAAAAAAGGGAGGAAAGATCGAACATACGATAACGGTGGTTCTGGTAGGTTTATTACAATTTATGGTTACAAGCACTGTTCAATATGGCCTCCAAACTTAGCAACATGCTGTATCCGTAACTCGGCATAATCGACAGTTGCCCGCAGCATATCGGGTGTGATCTTTCAAATGTCCCCACAACCAGAAGGCACATGGATTTAGGTCGGGGGACTTCGAAGGCCACGCATCTGGAAAATGCCTAGAGATAATGCGGTCGTTACTGAAGGTTGCTCGAAGCATTTCTTTCACCCGGTGGGCGATATGTGGTGTTAACATGCAGATGTCATTGTACACCTAAGAGGCTTACGAGGGGTTATCTCCTCAAAGAAAAACGGACCGAAAATGAATGAGCTTGTAAAACCACATCAAACAGTCACGTACCTGAATACAATGGTTGTTCCTGCAAGTTTGGAAGAGTCGAGCCCCATATGCGACAGTTCTGTACATTCATTACAAAATCCAGAGTAAAATGCGCCTCGTCAGTCTACAGAATTTTCCCGGCCACATGTCCACTTCCACGTGCGCCAGAAACGGAAGGGCAAAGTCGCGGCGTTGTGCAACATCTTGGGGTTTCGGTTTGTAAACAGTATGAAGTTTGCAGCGATGCCAGTGTAAAATGCGCCCAAAATCTTGTGAACTGTTGACCGGGCTAGCGATAATTCACGTGACACAGCTCGAGCAATGGTTACAGATTTGGGAGAATGTGCTTCACGATCTGCTACAGCTATTTATTTATTTATTTATCGTATGATGTGCACAGATAGATTATATAAATAAGTATACAATATATACACAATATATACAAGCAGAAGCCTATAGTTCCAAATCAAGTCCATTGATCCATTTCAAGGCCTCCTCAGTTGCGTTATGAATGTCCTCCAAAGGACCTTGAAATGCTCTCCGTGGACACTCGGCAATTACGTGGTGGATGGTCTGTGAGGTAGCTCCACAATCACACCCAGAAGACTTCTGCCAGCCCCATTTATAAAGCGTATAGCCGCATCTTCCTTGATTGACTCTTATCCTGTTTAGAGTCCTCCATTGACGTCTACAGCTACAGAAACTTCATCAACAACATCGACGCAGATAGGTCGCCGTCCTCTCCCTGGTGCGACACCTAATTCACCTGTTGACCCGAATTTCTTAATCATTCTCTTCAGCCCATTACTACTTGTCATGGCACCTCTTCTCTGCTGTTTCTGTCGACGATTTTCCCGCATGCAACGTTGCTATTACTGCCATTCTGATAAAACCACTTCACTAGTAGCGCACGGTCTCACTTTCCAATAGGCATTACATTTCACACGGAAAAGTGTAACTTTCTTACGTTACAAACAAGATTCACTTCACGAAAGGAATCAACATGCGTCACCAAGCAACACCAAGGAACTTACGCAACGCAATTCTACCGGAAGAACATTTTGACATCAGAGTTACGGAATATTGCACATTCTGGCCACACACCGCGCCATATTTTCACCTGGTGGCGAAACTTGGAACTAATATTTTTCGGCATAATTCGCAAGCGCGTTGCTTAGTTATCATACCTGCGAAATTTCAGATTCCTACGATCACTGCAGCCCGTGCTGTATCGCGCTGAATGCCATAACTTTAACTGTGGATGCCCGGTAGATAATGTTATAGGATTTAAGTCCCATTTACTACTTTTACGGTTTTCGGAGACGCCAAGATGTCGTAATTTAGTCCCAAAGGAGTTACATTGCGTGCCAGTGAATCTACTGACACGAGGCTAACGCATTCCAGCCATTTCAAATACCATCGGAATGAGATAGGATCGAACCTGCCAAATTGGGGTCAGAGGGCCAGCGCCTCAACTGTCGGAGACACTCAGCCAGGCAATCAAATGAATCAAAATTCAACTACTGAACATCATTCTTCAGCTGGAAGTATTAAATTGAAATACTCAGGATATCATAACGTGACATGGCGTGAACCAATATTCCATTGCTAAATCACGATTCATCAACGTATTTAAGGAAAGTGAGGACAGAAAGAACAAGATATTAATAACAGGCGGACATCGAGTATGGTGACTACAAACCTAGTCAGCTATTAAGTAAAATGAAGTTATTAACTGATAAGGATGTTTCTAGTAAGGTCCTACAAACCCTCTGACTTGAAAACCGTATCATAAAATATTCTTATTTTAAATGAGGAGTGCCTCGAATGGGTTGCACTCATGTCAGATATGCTGTTGGAGATGAATCCTCGCAGTGACTTGTGTGATGTTAAAGGTCAGAATTCAGTAGATGCTTCGTATGATGAGCTAATCTCTGAAACGTCCCACTTCAAACTACAAATTGCCGTTCTTCAGGTAGGGTAATGATACGACAGAAGTTGAAGTCCTTACCGTAGAAGCCCAAGGCGTACTCGTAGCCGGAGTTTTAGTCGTAGCAGTAGAAGATTTGACCAAATGGCTACTGCCATTTCAGGTTAAGAGAAAGACGCATTCCAGAGAAATGTAAGCAGCCATATGGAAAACTCCAACCGGCAGTCGATATAGCGGTGAGATAGGTACCGACAACTACGACAGAACACGCGTAAGTTATTTATGAGGGGCAAAATTCACGTCTGCAGTTTCTAGTCTGTATTGGTGCAGATTTTTCAATTATTCCAGTCAGGATAAGCGAAGAACTCGACCGTACGGATAAAGTCTATGCTCCAAATGGAACTAAGATACCAACATACGGTGTTAAATTCTTGTCACTAGATTTATGATTGCACAGAAAAGTCCAGTGTCCATTTGCTGTCGCCGAAATTGAGAAGGGAATAATTCGAGTACACTTTCTAAGTAAAACCTGACCTGCACGTCAGTTTCAACGTTCTATTTTACTCAGCCAGGTAGCAGTGTAACGGATGTGTGTTGGGTGATCCATAGATGAAACGTAAATAGTAAACATACCGACATCTTGTGACATAGGGTGTAAAATGGCCTTCTTAGCCCTTAAAAAATTCTGCTACGTTTGCCGAGTTTAAGCTTTTATATTGTATACTACTAAATATAGAGAGAGGTGGGACATACGAACAGCACTGGAGTTTGTGGTGTCGGGACATATCCGACTTATGAGCGCAAACGTTTTATAGGAAAAGGAGCTATCATGGCGTCAGACGTGCTAAACAGTTCATCAGTGCTACTGATGAAAATTACGGAAGCAATGACGCAGTACGTTAGTCAAAAACAAGTTCGTGTATTTCTTAGTAAAGGATTACGTGAATAGTAATATTTAAATTGTCTCTACCAATGTCGATTGACAATTTAAATATTATTATTGATAGTGTCTTCTAAGTGTATTGTGATTGTTATCTTGGTCCAGGAAGGGGTCCAAACATATGAAGCCAGATACATATGGTTCGAATTTCAAAAATATTGCTTTAAAATATAATTATTTCCAAGAGATTTACACATAAACGACCAAAATATGTTACATTTTAGGTTCTGCAATTCATTTACGATCGCTATATTTTGTCTAAATATTACACATACTGAATTCACGGGTCTAACAATACCGTCATAAGTTATCAATGTACATGATAAAGACCTGCAGTTTAGAGTGATGTAAAAGACCAGGTTCCATTTGGCCGGTGTAAAGTTACAGTGAACTAAACTACAGTTTGGAAAGTAATACGTTAAGTGTACCACACTGTCTTTAGTAGATGTGTTGCACAAAAATAAATGAGGATTTATGAAGAAATGTTATGTTAGCTGAGCTGAATTTGGCCACAATACTGCTCAAGCAGAGAAAACTAACATGTGAAACAATGTGGCGGGAAGTAAAGTGTTCTCCGGTGATTGTATTCATAAACAAACTTTGGATGGCAACAGTTTTATCTCACCTTTTTTCGAATTATCTGTGGTCTACACTTACGTCGACAGATCTCATTTTTACGGCTGGATGCCCTTCTTGACGCAGAACTGAGAGAAAGAAGACGAGCTGCTCGACTAAGTGGTATGTTCCGAGCTGTCAGCGGAGAGATGGCGTGGAATGATATTAGTAGACGAATAAGTTTGAACGGTGTCTTTAAAAGTAGAAAGATCATAATATGAAGATAAAGTTGGAATTCAAGAGGTCAAATTGGGGTAAACATTCATTTATAGGAAGGGGAGTTAGGTATTTGAATAACTTACCAGGGGAGAGGCTCAATACATTTCCAATTTCTTTGAAATTATTTAAGAAAAGGCTAGGAAAACAACAGATAGGGAATCCGCCGCCTGGGCGAGTGCCCTAAACGCAGATCAGTATTTATTTGAGTGACCCTAAATCGAGAGATATAATTAATATTGCGTGTTTTTCTGGGATAGTTGGTAGTCTCGCGCGTTGTACTAGAATGAAGAAGTGCATTATGCCGATCACAAGCACTCAGTCCCACAGCTAGAGGAATTGTTAAAATACTCGGTCCGAGCGCTGGTTAAACCTAGGACTGTATGCACCGAAGACCACTGCACTGAATATTAAGCCAAGAATAGCAACCCACGAGATTTGTCATCTTTATGGTCGAATGAGTGCCTTCTTTCAACTAGAGTAAGTACGGATGGTTCTTCAATTCGTTATACATTTTATAAGTTCCTACTGGTCCATTAAGAAAAGGAGGTTGACATTGATGGTGTTGAGCCTCTAGATTCCTATGTAGATGTATTCGCTTAAAAACGTAGCTGAATATAGTGAGTACGTTTCTTCAGATTGTTTACAAATATATACCGGTGTCCCAGAGCCAGTTTAATTAAGAAACGAAATAATTTTTATCATTAAAATCTTGTATCGTAAAAGAATTGAACACAAAATGGATTAAGCCTTAATGATTTAACAACCAAGTTGATTCGATCGTAGTCAGCCATAATGGAACAATTGCATTCAAAATCTTCGTAAATTAAATAATATTCATCATCGACTTCTTATTTTTCATATCAAAGTGGTTTCTAACACATGCATGCCTGTTTTTCAGAACGTATTAATTTTCTACACAAAATGTTCAAAGATTAAATTTGAACGTAGTTTTCCTCAAAAATAACTTTATAGTGCTTAGTTGTATGGTTTTACTCCGACCATTTCATTTCAGATTACACTGAGAAATTATGCAACTTATGCATGCAGTTCGACGAGTAAGTTAACCTCATGCGCTGACACACGCCGTGCGTAAAACACTGTAACCAGGCTACGCACCACAGAAGCTGAAGATAATTTCCAGAGTATCATTTTCCGTCTACAATTAACGACGGAGTGGCAACATCTGGTTGAAGTCTACCACGAAATTTGCATTGCAAATTTTATTCCTTCTGCATGCTGCCCGATAATATACTTATATAGCCATATTGAGCTTCACCGGGCGAGGTCTGTAACGACAGGCTCCCATCATCAGGATTAAATATACACTCTCAGCTAACGATATTCATAAACTTGTCAGAATGATTATCAAATGAAGCATATTTTCTCATAGACCTTCGTTTGGAAAGATAAACTCCATATTTTGTTTAATTACTTGTTGCTCGGTCGTCGTATTGACACTGGCTAACAATATAAGGTATATTATTTTATTTTTCTGGAGTTTCTGGGAATTCATAATTTACTGTGTGTTAGTTGAAGACAGATGTGTGGATACTCTGCTGATTGATTTCATAACTTGTGGTGAAAAGCACTTTTACTTTCAAATAATTAATCGTTTAAGGATCTGAGTTCTGACATATATCATCCTAGAAGGGTGTTAACTTGAAAGTCTAACATGTAAGGCATTTATTGTGCCAATTTAATTTATTCTTGGCCCTCTAGTGAACTAATTTCACCAATTATGGTGTAAAGCATCTTTTCTGCCTTCAAATAATTAATATTTTAAGGGGCTGAGTTCTGAAATCTATCGTTTTAGACGGGTGTTAACCTGAAAATATATCCCTTAAGGCATTTATGCACCACTAAAGCAAACAACGAAAACGGACGTGCCGAGTGGAGAGTGCCGAGTAATGGTTGAAGTGGAACAGTACCGGGCTGCGATAGAAAGATGGCAATGGGGAACGAATAGGAAAACAACTGAAATAATGGAGTGTAAGTGAGATTTGAGAAAGATGGGAGAGATGGTTCTGGTTGCAGCTGTGGTAACTGCGCTGCTAGTTATTGGGGGCGTGGAACTAAACCCCGGCCCGAATACTAGAGGCAATATGAGTTGAGACGATATTCATATTATTAAAAATGTACTAAAGGAAATCAGTCCAATAGAACATATAAGGGAGTTGATCCAGGACCAGACCAAGGGATTTGAAGATATGAAGAGAGGGATAAAGGATAAAACAGAGGAGACAATGACTAGGACGGGAAGTAATGAGGAAGAAATCGTGAAATTGAAAGGGAAAGTTAAAAGTTTGGAAGAGGAGGTGGCGAAATTGAAGAAAGAAGAGGCAATCAGCTGTCAGAAGCGTATGAATAAATGCATATCTATTTATGAAGTGAAGGAAAATGTGAAAGAAACCAAAGTAGACCTCATATATAAGGTGGTTGAACTTATACAGAACAAGATGAAAATCAATGAAGTGGATATCGACGATGCTGAAAGGGTGGTATAGTTGCTATCGATTTTGATGGCGGAAATTGTCGTGAGGAACGCAGGTAATCTACAAGGCGGAAAAATATGCGTGAAAAGAGGCATGGGGAGTGACGGCAGTAAGTGCATGGACACTTTAAGGAGGCATCTAACGAAAGCAAGACACCAAGGACTAAGGCGCATATTAGGGGCCAACAGCTGGTGGTATCCAACGGCAGACGGGCAGGAGGGTGGCCGGTGGAGAAGCTACAGCAGATAGATGAGAAGCTAGAGCAAGAAGACATTACGGAACCAAGGCAAGACGACAGCCAGGTTGCTGAGCAAGCGGAGCGGGCAGCGAGTAAGAGAGAAACGTACGCCATGGGTCAGTGCACAGTGCAGTGCAGGTGCAGAATTGAGGAGTCCGCAAGTGCTGATAGAGGAAGAATCTCAAGAATCGGATAGTTCAACTGTAAGTGGACAAGCGCAAAGTAAAGGTCGAAGTGCACGCGATGAAATAAAAGGGCGAGAAGCCCTGAATAAAAGGAGAAGTTTGAGTTTAAGGGATTTATGGGGAAAAAAGTAAACCTGTTGAGGATAATGAGGACAAAGAGCGTTCCAATGTACAAAAAAAGAAGGTTTGGAAGTAGAAGGAGATAGGGCCATAATAACTAGAATGAAAACATGGGAGGAAATGGGTAAGGCCGGGAGGGTAAGTTGTAGCTAGATTGGAAGATAGGGTTCGTAAATATTTCAGGATTATTAAACAAGCTAGGTAATGGAGAGGTTATAAAAATGGGTGAAAGCTTTGACACTGTGATGCTTTTAGAGACGTGGTTTGAAATTTGGAAGGTGATAAAATGGAAAGGGTATGAGGTCAAGTATATCTCGAAAACAAAAGAGCACAGCAAGGGTAAACGCTGGGAGGGATAGTGTTATTAATAATAGAAGGGATTAGTGAGCTTGTAGAGGACATTGAAAATCAGATGGATGAGGTAGTTTGGATCAGGTTTAGTATGGGGAAAGTAGAAGAGAGAGAAAAGAGGGTATGTATGACTCTTGCATATTGTCACCCTCAGAACACTGCTTACGCTAACGAAAAATTTGTTGAGGATTTTTTATTGGAAACAAGTATTATAAAGGGAAATTTGATAAAGGTTGAATGTTGCTATTTGGTAACTGGAACGCTAGAATAGGTGAATTGTGCCCTGTACAGAGCAAAGAGGACGAGATGATAATGAGGGGAGGAATACGAAGCGCAGATAAAGAGAGGGGTGTTTATGGGTCAAAACTACTGGAATTATGCGCCGCAGGGAAATTTTATATTTTGAATGGCTGGTAGGAAGACGGTGGGGGGTGGGCTGACATTCATTGCAGCACAGGGTGGGAGTGTTATTTGTAATGAGCTCGGAAGACATGTTAGAGAGAATTAAGAAGATAGAGGTAGGTGACTGGGCGCAATCCCATCATGCGCCGGTCTAGGTGATGAGTAGAAAAATGCGAGGGAAAAGTAGAGGGGAGAGGGAGGAAAGGAGGTGTGTCGAGAAGGGCAAGAGTTATATTAAATATAGAAAGACGGGAAAGGTAAAACAGTAATTATAGGCCCTTTTAGAAAATGAGCTGGAATTACTTAGGTGTGGATGGGAGGAGGCTCTAAAAGAAGATAACATTGACAGGGTGTTAGAATTAATTGAATGTCCAATTAAAAGTGCAGCACAGGAGAATAGAGCCATGAGAAGGAAAAAGATGGGGGAAGAAGGTCGGTACAACAAGGAGTGTAAAGAATTAAACAAGTTAGTAACGAAGTCACTAATATAATTCAGGAAGAATGGGGGAGTATAGAAAGAGAAGTGTTCTGTAAACTAAGAAAAGGACACAAACTGAAAATTGCCGAGAGGAAGAGACTTTGGATGAGAGAACAAGCCGAGTTAATAAATCGGGAGTGTAAGCTGAATCAAACTGTGAGAGTGTGGGGCAGAATAAACAAAATTAGTAACGGGATGAGGAGGAGTGATAAACCGAGAATTGATTACGATCATTCAGTGGACTATTTTCGGAAATTATTAGGAGGAGAGGACAAATGCAATCAGGGGGAAGAGTGAAATGGCCTGAGGGAGAGTCATAGAGGTTCGGATACATGAACTTGATAAATAAATTTCAAGAGAGTAAGTGATAAGGGTGATAGATATTCTTAAGAGTAGGTCAGCGGGGGATGCAATGGTATTAACAATGTTTTAGGGAAGGAAATAGATAAGTATGGTCCGATGATGGAGGGCATAGTTAAATTTTTAAGAGAATTTTCGAGGGGGGGGGGAAGGTATCCAAAAGAGTGGGAAGTAGGGACAATATGCCGAATTTATAAAAAGTAAGGTAGCAAAAATTTACCAAGGAATTATAGAGGAATTACATTACTGGACTCATTGAGTTAGGATTATGCTGGAGTATTAGCAAACAGATTAAGACTAGTGGAGGTGTAGTCGATTCTGACAGTTTTTCAAGGTTGTTTTGGGAAGGGCAGAAGGACGATAGATAGCATAATGACAGTAAATATGATCGTGGAAAAATGTTTGGATAGGAAAGGGGGTAAAGTGTATATAGCGGCCAGAGATTTTGAAAAGGCTTTCGATACGGTACGTAGAAGAGCGTTAATAGAAAAACTAGGGAAGATCATCCGAGCGATCCAGACGTTATACGAGAAGCTATATTGTTGTACTAGATTCGAGGAAAATTTGGTGAGCAGTCAGATAGAATGTAAGGTGGGGATTAAACCGGGCTGTAAATTATCAACGATTTAATTTCTACTATTTATTAATGACATTCTACAAGGTCACGGAGAAAATGAATGGGCGGCACCAGCGGTAAACGGGTTGGAGGTCCCAGGTTTGATATTTGCCGATTATGTGATTCTTCTGGCTCTAATAAGCGGGGGGGGGGGAGGATCTGCATAAAAGTCTCAATATGGTGGAGGAATACGCAAGAAGGTGGTCCCTGAAAAGTAATGGAAACAAATCGAAGTTAATGGTAGTGAGTAAGAATAAGAGGAGAAATAACGAAAAGAAATGGGTGGTTCTGGGGGAGAGGATTGAAGAGGTAAGTTAATTCGAATATTTAGGAGTGATTATGAACGGTAGAGGAGCGTGGGAGGACATAATTATGAGGGAGAAATGGAAGGGGGCAGCAGCACTTTCGGTTGCCAACATTCTAGTGTCAAAATTCCCGGGTATAAATTTTAATGTACAAAGGTTGGTGTTAAAGACATTAGTGTTAAGCAGAGTTCTGTATGGGATGGATTAATGGGGTTTAGAGGACAAATGAGAAATGTTAAAGCAAATTATCTGTAGATTTAGTAAAACGGTAATGTAACAACCACAGTGTACACCGAATGTCGGCGCGATACTGATGTGTAGCGAATTTATAGATGTGGAATGCGTAAAGAGGGTACTGAACTACTGGATGCGTCTAAAAATGATAGGGGGTGTTGTGCACTGCAAGCGGCGTACCAACAACAGCTGAGAAATATGTGTATGGGGTGCTGGCTGACAAAAAACTAAACTGTATGTAGATAGGATAGATATGGGTTACATGTGGAAGGTAGTTTGGAATACAAAGAAGAATAGTAGACAGAGAGAGATTTTAGGGCGGAGTAAGGATATCCAAAGGCAGCGTCAGTTGGAGGAGTGCAGAGAGAGAGAGAGGTAATGATACGCCTTAATAACGTAGATAGAACAAAGAGAAGAGGTTTATTGTGGTGGTTTTTGGGCCTGTATAGAAATTAAGGGTGGGCAAGAAGTGCAAATAATCACGGTGTATATTATGTG
This sequence comes from Anabrus simplex, assembly GCF_040414725.1. NCBI lineage: Eukaryota > Metazoa > Arthropoda > Insecta > Orthoptera > Tettigoniidae > Anabrus > Anabrus simplex. The sequence continues at coordinate 144,528,319 of NC_090271.1, forward strand.
GGAAAATGAAACGGTAATGCACTTACACTTGGTAGGTGAATACAAAGCAACAGAAAATGTGAGAGGTAAGCTATTGAGTGTTAGGGAACAAGAATTGCTTACACAGGGGGATGAGCGGATAATTATTGGGTGGGTGACTAAGGAATGGTTTAGGGGAGCGAATTTGAAGAGATATTTAAGTACGATCAAAAATTGTATGTTATCAAAATGGAAGACGAGATCGGATAAGTAATTTGAGATATATTAAAAAGAAAATACTTGGTGTGTGTAGATTTAAGTGCGGTCACAAATTATGTGTTATCAAAGTGGAAGACGAGGTCAGATAAGTAATATGAGATACATCAAAATGAAAAGATGTATGTGTTGTCTAATAACAGTGAGACAGTTAAACATGATCATTCAAGTGGTAAGGTAAAGTGTTGTAACTTAGGTAAACACAAACTCAGCAGACTGAAGAAGAGGTGTCTTTGTGTCAGCAAACCGGGGACAGTAGGATAGGTCACGATAATGAGAGAGAAGACTTGTCGAGCATATTGTAACATGGCTCAGTGACAGTGGCTCCTTACTCAGATGCATGACGTGAGAGGGGGGAAGGGAATAGACAAGTATTGCTGATCCAAACAGGATGAAGGGAAGGCTACTAACCTTACTATGGTGCCGGTGTGCCAATTTTTTGTTTTGTATTGCCGGAAGGTATTTCTCTTCCTTATGCCGTGTTGCCGTGTTGTTTTTCCTTAGCTTTATTGTATGCCGTGTTAACATGGCTATCTGTTCTCCGATTAGGAGCTTAATTTTGTTTTGTTTTTGTTAATTTTGTAGTTCATTACTTTCTGTATTGCTTGGGATGGAATGTAAATGTATTCTCCCTAATGATCGAATGGTTTAATCATTGTAAGATATGGAGGAATAAATAAATAAATAAATAAATAAATAAATAAATAAATAAATAAATAAATAAATAAATAAATAAATAAATAAATGTGTTATTCTCTATCTTCCGATTTAATCTCGATGTTGAATTTCTGATTATTCTGACACTTGGTATTAATTGAACTGATAAAGATAACTTTAATGAATTAGGAGCTCTTTCGGTGAGCAGCTTTAAGGTCATTTGAGAAGTCACACTTGATAATTAATTAATTTCTTCTGAAGTGATGTAAATAATGTATTTATTTAACAAATGTACTCCGAAGGAAGTTACTTAACTTGCTATATGTAATTACAAATCATTTTATTTCGCTAAATTTATTCATTTTAGAGAAGAAATTCTTATCATTCAACAACTTAATAAGAGAATCGTTAAATTCGCCAAAGACTCGGCGGAAATCTTTTAATCATCTCAGCTGATTATTATTCTTGGTGATTACCCTTGCCTTGTGTGTGAATTTATTTCTGTTTCATTGCTGTGAATGAATTATTTATTTATTATGCGATATCTTGAAGGTGGTGTGATTCTACCTATTGATGTTTCTATTGCATTGGTTAGTGTTAATTAACCTCTTACTTCTATAGGATTGAATTGATTTTTTGTGCTAGGCCTTTTTTCACCTGTACATATTTTCTTAAATTACGTTGCGCCGTTACAAACTGCATTCAACTTTCAACTTTGATTGATGGATGCTGCTGCTGGAAGAATTCAGCTATGATGCTACACACACCTCATAATTTCAACCCATATTTTTGTGAGATAGGATGTAATAAACTTCATATAGATTAAATGATTGTTAATAACCTATTCTAAGAGTGTAAGAGGTATGCATAGTATATGAGCAAATATAACGAACTTCCTACAGATGAATTTTTTCTTATGTTATGAACAAACAATTTTCGAAGGTGCGAGCTATGAGTAAAATAACCTCCTCAGACCAAAATGTCCATATGTGAGGAAACATACATCATATTGTACGACTCTCAATGTAATGTAATTATAATTTTTAAGCAAATTTAATTACGATGTGTTCCCAACGCTTGTCTCCATGATCTCATTGACCACCGACAACTGAAACCTTTTTGGTGGCCTTTCAACTAGGTTAAGAATAACTGAATGACAATACACTGACTTGTTCTTTAAAGACCAGGCATTATTTTCGAATGTGTACCAGTTAAAACCATATTCTTTTCGTTATCCCCATGGTTTTCATGAACGCAAGCGCCACAGCGGTGACTTACTTCTGCCTGATCAATGCGAAGGTTATCGGCAGAAAAAATTGGCATGCGATTTCGTATCATAGTTTGCCTTCCTCAATTCGACCCATACCACACTCTGAGACACTCCCGGCTCCAGTTTTCAAGACAGTGGACGTAGTCATCAAGGGACTTTTCAGATGCATGAGGAAATGGCTGTACAAGTTGAAGGATACTCTTCTGACACTAAGCAATCATTAACCCCTCTGCTGGAGCATCACACGAGATTGTCCTGAGCGATTCCACGAATAGTAGAACCACGAGCATTGCCTGATTAGGACCTAATTGAGTTTTGCATACCATATATGTAAAATGTTATCATTTATTTCCACCTATGTGTACATATGAACGTTATTCTTAAAAATGTATATCGTTATATTTAATTGTATTTTATAAGTTTTACCTAAAAATAAGTGCTTTTATTTTATTGTATTTCAAAAATGTAGATATATCTGATAAAATTGGATGTTATTGTGCATAAATCAATCATATTCTCATCAGGATGGTCCAAGTTGAATTGAAAAAAAGAAGAAAACTGTAGCTTACAGAGAAACTATAACTTCAGATATGAGATTAGCACACCTAAATATTAAGCAATAACAAGTATTTATATAAATACAACAAAAAAATTTCCCAGTTGTAATAGTTCAGTCACTGCTACGAAGTCAAACCAAAATAATTATACGCATTCAGAAACGATGTCTAGAAATGGCCTGTCGGAAATAGAAAAGAAAGTGAGGAACTTTCCGAGGAAGACCCTGGGACCAAAGAAGACAGCAGAAGAGTTCATATTCGCCTAAGAACTAATGAAGCTCTATGCGAAAAGTCTGAGACATTAAATACAATTATGATAAACGGAATGTTATTTATGGACACATGAAAATAAAGAAACCTAAAAGAATATCAAGGATTATCCTCACATTCCAGTAGAACAGAAAGACATAAGTCCCATGAGTTGAGAAAGCGGTATTGTCAGGAAAGGAACAAGAGTGATCCAGAGAATGAAGGGGTATTGGTGCAAGAGGAAGGCAAGAGAAAAAAGCTTAAGAAAATAATGGGAATGTTATAATCGTAACCCATATCTGGTGTAAATGAGTATCAAAAAGGTAATATTATTTATTGTATGTCCCACTTACTACTAGTACGGTTTCCAGAGACACCGAGGTGCTAGAATTTGTTGCTCTAGAAGATCTTTTACGCGCCAGTAAATCCATCGACGCCGCATGATGGTCTTAATCATTAATGCGCCAAGTACCCCAACGTAGACTCAGAAAGCCAGCACATTTACGTGCGAGCAACTCAACTCGGCTGGAACGAATTAGGTTTGTGATTAGTTCATTGATTCATTCTTCATTCGCTGCTGATTATGAAATTTAAAACAGTTTACTTTGATCTTTTATGAACTCAGCCTATGCGGATTTCAAGAAACGTAATTTCTAACTGCTATTAGATCATCCTCCTATTCGGTGGCAAATGCTTTTCTTACCACTTAAAGATAAACTTTCAATCATCTTTCTGTGTACAAGATGTTCCATTTGCTGCTGATTGTATACACGTAAACTAGGCGTGTGGTGGTATCAGTGATATCAACAACTTCGTGTATGATACAGACAGACCAGTAATTAACGAACAGAAAACTGTAGTTACCTGGGAATCGTATATGACAGAACTTTTCTGTGATGTGAAAGCAGATGAATCAGCGTATGTGTTATATGAAGGCACTGCTGTTCTTAAATGAGAAGTGAAGTATGCTGCGAATACTGACACAAATTAAGAAATCATATGGTCCTGAAACTTATAGACAGGGACAATATTCAACTTCTGGTAAACTTCTTCAATGCCATCTATCGTATTGTAGATATCCCTTCAGACTGGTTAAATTATGTGTTCATCACAGTACCAAAAAGGAAAAAAAGAAAACAGAGGACAATTAGGTGCAAAGACTACAAGCTATTCAGTCTCATAAGTCATTTGATAAATATAAAGGATAATATGCAACAGGATTATAAAGAATGCGAACAAGATCTGGATGAATCACAGTTTGGTTTCAGGAATTCTTGTAGTACAAGGAAAACACTGTTTGATTTGAAATTTGAATATTTAGGTCCAAAGCTGCATGGACCAGCTGTAGGAGGTGTTTGCTTGTTTCATAGACTGTGAAAAATCATACAAGAGCTCAAAAGAGTACGAACTGATAGCAAGGATATCAGGATAAGAGAACAAATTATTTGAGACAAACGGCTACTGATATTCTCCTTCTTGTCGTGTCTCCTGAAAGAAGTTTGGTGACCATAATGGAGTAATATTTCCTGTCTTGTGTTTCCTGTAGCAGGTTACCATGTCGTGAATCTCCAGTCACTGTCGGAGATTCAGCGTCCAGTATTCATCTTCACCCTCGTCCACGTTTACCTTCAATCTTGCCCTCTACGACCAGTTGTATCAGGCTCTATTTGTCATTTCTGAAGACATGAATATTAACGTTTGCTATTAAATAAATACATTCTACGGTATGCCCAAATATGCTTTAAGGATTGACAGACTGTCTTTTGCAAAGATTTTGTCATTTATCATCTACCATTTCCATTTTTCCACTCTGCGTATTTTAATTAAAATGTTCATCTACGTTTCATGAACGTTGATATTCATAACGAACAAACCCTATGGTATAACAGTCCTGATTGATCTTTGCCTACCAAACGACCGCTCCTCAGCCCAAAGGCCTGCAGGTTACGAGGTTCCACGTGATCAGTGCGATGAATCCTCTCAGATGTTATTCGTGGCTGTTTAGGTCGGGGCCACTATCACACCGTCAGGTCAAGTGTAATCACGCAGGCTCACTGGACATCGATACAGCCAGTATCCCTGACTCAACCTAGAATAAAATTCGGGGCCATCGAGTAAGAGGCAGGCACGCTGTTCCTAGCCGCGAGGTCAGCTTTGATATTTGTGGCTAATTTAATTTTTTCATCGAATGCAATATTGCTATGACTTGAGGATTAATGGGCTATTCACCAAATCCTACACTAATTGTAAGCTATTACCAGTTGGGGGACATCCATACACAGGGGCCGGTGTCAATAAATCCTGTTGTATAATCCACGCCCTCTTTGGGAACCATAGTTCCTAGACATTTATTTCAGTGGCTTAGTGGCATGGGCTTAAGACATAGTCCATTAGCCTAATTGTAAACTACTTGTGACAATGTATTAATGTCCATTTCAGTGAGACCAATAGAGAGTCTTCACTATATTCTAAATGATCTAAACGTTCTAACCGAATCCAATGACCATAACCACCATCAATAACCCACCAAACATTTATTCGGTTGAGTGGTTCAGATGGCAGAAGCGCTAACCTTCCGAGTCCAAGATGGCGAGTTCGATCTTAGCATGCCGGGCTGAGTGGCTCAGACGGTTAAGGCACTGGCCTTCTGACCCCAACTTGGCAGGTTCGATCCTGGCTCAGTCCGGTGGTATTTGAAGGTGCTCAAATATGTCAGCCTCGTGTCGGTAGATTTACTGGCACGTAAAAGAACTCCCGCGGGATTAAATTCCGGCACCTCGGCGTCTCCGAAAACCGTAAAAGAGTAGTTAGTGAGACGTAAAACAAATAACATTATTATTCGATCTCAGCACAGTCCGGTGGTGTTTAGAGGTATTCAAATATGCCACCGTCGTGTCAGTAGATTTACCATCACGTATTGATTGCGACAACTAGCTGTGCACTTGTCCGTTCCAATCTTCCTGCGTACAACTTGAGCGTAAAACATTTCCCACGATAGGACGCATTGCATTTTTTCCGAGTTCCGACGTTTCTAATATTCTTGCAAAACAATTTATGACACTGTTTTCAGGAAATAATATTGATTCCGCTGGTATAATTATCTTTATAAACCACTTTGAATAATTTTATAATAATATATATAATTTTATACATATCTCCGTATTTTTTGGAGATATGCAACCTAACGAACTCGTACATCAGATCTAAAATCATTGGTAACTTAGCTCGAATATTCCCTTGAATTTATGTTCGAGATTTTAAATTATGAATGATTATAAATGAAATAATAATATGCACCAATGTTATTTTAATGATGTAAACTATGATGAATGTTTAAAACGATCACAGCTACGAATGACACTACTTTACATTTGGACAGGAAGTGGATTACGGACAAATTCCGTATGTGCCAGTCACACGCCATGGCTCTTCGTAGCTAAGGTGGTTAAATCGCGCATCGCCGCTATTGTGGAGCTAACCTTTCACGAAACAGGTTTAATTCCAGACTGGCACACTTTTATTTTAGCTTTATGCCATTTACAGTGGATGTGAAATGGCAACATACATACTAGTTCCAACGAGTGGGTTTTTATCTGGCCTTAAAAGGACCGTTCTTTTCGAATGTTATCCAGCTAGGTCCGACTACGACATTATGGTCTGTTGACAACCTTGGTTTATACAGATTTCAGCACGACGTTGTTTTAAAATATGAGGTTTAACAGCTTTGCATACCTGAGTGATCAGTTGCAAAAGGTGACCTGGATTTTCAGGCTGTGCATACACCACCTGCTTTAAGTGATTCTACAGGAAGAAGTCAAGTTGCGAACGATCGGGTGATCTGGCGGGCCAGGGAATGAGTCCTCCCCTTCTTATCCATTTCTACCGGGTCCAGACGACTACTGAACTGTGAGGTGAGGTTCCGTCCTGCTGAAACTATATTCGTAATCGATCGAGCAGTGGCACGTTCTCCAGCAAGTATAGGAGTTAATTTGGTCATTCTCGCTTCGTCAGTCACAGCGTACGGACGTGCTTGGACAGCTCTTCAGTGTGAGTCATGTCAACAAGCGAGGCGCTTCATACCGGTGTATTCGTATAATCGGGCCATTATTTAATAGTAAACTAAGTGTTTAATTTTACTTTGTGGTATTTATTTGGACCAATATCTATTTAACATAAAAGTGCTACGGTGATGGCGGACCCGTCCGATAAAGGGCAACTTATCAACATCACATTACAGACATGCTATCAACTTCCGAAACATTCTACTCCGCCAAGACAGAGCGCAGACACACTAATGGAACTCCAGCAACATTCAATCAAAACTCAACACCATCAACAAGGTAATACTTAACCTCAATTACGTGACTCGTATTCAGACATAGAACTAGGTGAAAGGAGTATTAAACGTTTACGTAGCATAACCAATATCATGGACGTAGAATAGGAGCCTAAGGAAACCGATACACCTCTCCTTTTAAACCTGATGAGCAATAGTAACGATGCCGCACATCAAAATGAGCTACCTACCGAGTTGCAAAATTCAGTGAATGAACCGGATGCTCCTACCAATCGTGTACTAGTACATGATGGTAGTAAAAATAACAGATATAGTCGCACGGATCAAGGGCCATTTTACATGTTTGTCGAAAGCCTCAACAAGAACATAGGCAGACTTCACCCTATGGCGACGAGTAAATTGTTATATTGCACGAATCAGGCCTACAGACATGATATAGTTGACATAATGCCTTCTGGACTTAATAGGATAAAAGTAGAAACCATGGCAGGTGATGCAGCTAACATTCTAGTTACATATCCAGTGTTTACAACCACTAACCTTGAAGCGTATATTCCGAATTTTCTGATACATAAGCAAGGGATAATAAGAGATGTCGACACAACATTAACCGAGAAGGAAATTTAACGGTACATACAGTGTGACGTTCCGATTGTCACAGTGAAACGCTTCTCGCGGTGTAATACCGAACATCCTAATGAACGCACACCAGTACCAGTATGTTCAATAACATTTCGATCTCAGTGGCTTCCATCTCCTGTGACACTGTTTGGAACACGATGCCCTGTAGAACCATTAATTCCACGAGTTCTGGTATGTGGAAATTGTTTACGATTCAGACATCGTCACTTACAATGTCGTAGTGACACGCGCTGCAGCAAGTGTGGAAGTCCTCATTTCATGACGCCATGCCCGCGCACAACTGAGCCACAATGTGTACACTGCATGTGTCCGCATCTCGCCACGGACCCGACCTGCCCTGTTTACAAACAACAAAAGGAAGCCAAACAAAAGTTCACTATGTACAACATACGATACATGACTCCACCATATTCACAAGTGGCTAGTACAGTACCTAACTACCAAGATCCAATATTGTTCCCTCTCTTACCGATAGTAGCTTTATAACCAGCTGAACAGAATCCTACGCCGACTAACCGTTATGCCATCCACCTTGTTATCAGCAGCAGTCAATCCAAGTAGAAACAAGTACTCAAAATACCTCTCAGCGAGGGTCAACATTTACTGCAAGACCATAACTACCGAAAAGGAACCCAATAATACAAACACCTAATTACCCATGTATTCAACAGAGAATGTATGTTCTTCTTCATATCCCGAATACACCGATTATTCGTAACCCATATCCCCCCACCCCACAACATCCAGCCTCCCCTACAATCGTCTCCTTCCCTAAGAGTTGAACGAATAATACAGCTTATAGTGCTATGATATCTGAAGTCCGAACATCTCCTCCTAGTGACATTCAACTAAATCCTCATCGTTAATTGTTACTTACTTTGGCAGAAACAAAATAATCTTTAAACAATTAACTTATTAAAATTTAATGAAATGGGAACAATTCTTCAATGGAATATGCGCTCTCTGAATACAAATCTAGCCTCACTTCTACATGAAATCGCTCAACGAAACATCTCTATTGCTGTACTTTCTAAAACATCGTTGAAACAAGATAGAGATATATAGATTTCCGGCCACTTAATATACCGTAACGACCGAGAAGATGGTTGGGGTGGAGTAGCCATTATAATTAAAAGCAATTTACCCCATTCCGTAATGTATATCGATCACAGTGACATAGAAAGTTTTCAAGGCATAGCACTCCGAGTCGCCTTATGCGCCGTAGGTTACCATAGTATCAATGTATTGTCCGCCTATGAACATCATTACTTTACGAGAATAGCATACGCTCATGACACAACTCAGTGAACCCATTTTATTGTGCGGGACTTAAACGTTCATAATACCACCTGGGGTTGTGAATGTACGGACGCAAACGGTAGATCTCTCTTAACACACATAGAAGATTCGGAACTGTTCATATTAAATGAGGGCTCCGCAACTTAAATTCCCGTTCCGGAACAACGTAAATCAGCTATTGATCTTACGCTGTACTCTTCATCAATTTCAACAGAAATGATTTGGACAGTTCATCCTTACCCCATGGGATCCAATCATTTTCACATTGAAATAAATCCCACTAGCACAATCACTCCCGTCACTTATTATCCTACAACAAAATGGAATATGGAAAAAGCGAACAGGGTAACTTACAGCCACACAGTGGAAAATCTGTTAGATATTATTCCACTCACTCTTCCTGCCTTGGACAAATACAATCATTTCATTGAACGCATAAATATAGCCGCTTCGATAGCAATCCCGAAGGGAAGAAAGATCTGCGAACCTCGGGGGTAAACGGTACCTTGGTGGAACGCTGAATGTTAAAAAATGGTATCTAAGCAAAAATTCTGCTTTAGTACTTACTCCTACGTAGAACAATTTCATAGCCTTCAAGAAACAATTTGCAGAAACAAAACGGTTTCTAGAAAAACGGAAGGAGAATAGTTGGAAACAATTTTGTGAAACTCTCTTCAAGGAGACTCCCCTCTCGAATGTTTGGACCATGATAACTAAACTCAAAAAGAAACTACCACCGGCTCGAACACCCCACTCGTGCACAGAAGAATTTGCGAACACCATTGCTCTTCCTACTGCTTCCCCTCAGTACCATATAACACCATCGGCTTGCACCGGCAAAACACCAGATATTCTTTCTGGTGCCGCCATTCACAGTGCGTAAACCCGAGACTGTTTTAAAAAGTCTTCAAATACAGAACCGGGATATAACAACATACACTACAGGATGATCTCATATTTCCCAATGAACGCCGAGAAGTTGCTCCTGAATCTCTTCAGTGAAATTTGGATTAATGGAACATTTCCAGAAGACTGGATCACACAAAGTGCCGTTCCAATTTTGAAACCATGAAAGGACTCTAGCGAGCCATCGTTTTATCGGGCCATAGCATTGTCATCGTGCGTCGCTTAAATTTTCGAGCGTCTTGTAAAATTACGACCAGAATGGTGGTTAGAGCATAACAAAATGATGGCAAAAACCCAATTTGGATTTAGAAAGTCCCGTAGCACACTCGATCATCTTAGTGTCGTAACTATCGACATCGAGAGAACGTTTTTTGAGGAAGGATACCTTACAGCAATTTGTTTGACGTTTCTGGAGCCTATGACAGCGTTCTTATCGAGGTCCTCATTGACAAACTTCAGAATTTAGAGGTTCCTGCTCTATACTACCTCGGCATTTATAAAATTCTCCGCCATCGAATATATGTTCGAGAGCAAAACAATACCCTGTTTGGACCATGTAATGTAATAAGAGGCCTTCCCAAGGGGCCATTTTGTGTCCGTCATTATATACTTTGTACACGTCAGATTTTGCAAACCAAATATCAATGTACTCCAATACGCCGATGATATTTGCATCTACGCTAAATCTTCATGTTTCTGGGTAACAAGTCTTTGGCTAAATGGTGCTGCGATAGATCCTTCTTCATAGTCCTCAGACCGTGGCCTGACACTTTCCCCGTCAAAGTCCTCGGTCATTGTTTTCACCAGGAAATCGCGTACATATGAGGGAACAAATATTCGATTGGGTCGATATACCTTTCCTTTTGTCTCAACATAAAAACTGCTTGGATTATATTTCGACAGTCGACTAACATGGAGATGACATATTGAACATATACTATCGACGATTTGCAAAACACTGGATGTATTACGGGTATAATCCGTACGCGGTTGGGAGCCCATCCCGCGACATTATTAATTCTTTACAGCAGTCTTATTCGCCCAATATTCCATTATGGTTGTTCTTTCTTAGAAAACGCACCAAAGCTCACTTTGCAGAAATTGAACGTAGCCCATCACCGATCCATCAGGCTATGTGTAGGTGCAATGAAGTCAACTTCCACAAACGCTTTGCTGATTGAGGCTACGTAAATGCCTCTAGCTCTACGTCGTCATGTACTTACGGATGTCTTCATACTTCGTACAGCTTCCACGTCAGAACACACATTACAGAACAAACTGGAGAGCCTGACACAAGCCATCGCTGACGGACGAAAGTCCCAACCACGCCGGCTTTCATTGCTCCTCATGAGCTGCAGTGAAAACAAAATGTGGATCCCTTTGATTTATAACAGTACAATCAACATTACATTCCTATATGACTATAACCTTACCCTACTGAAGCATTCGGTTAATCATCTTCCAGACTATACGTAGGAGTTTAAAAGCCTCAACTATGCAGTTTCACATTTTGTCACCAATACCTGGTCCAACTATGTCCAGATTTACACCGACGGCTCGAAAACCTCTGAAGGAACAGGGTGTGCATTTTATTGCTCACTCACGCAAGAATATGGCCGACTAAAACTTCCTACAGAAACATCTATTTATACCGCCGAAACTCTAGCCGTCATTGCTGCCGTAAAATATAGTCTCCTTTACCATTTTCAGAACATACTCATACTCACCGACGCGAGAAGTGTCTTTGAAAAACTGCGCAACACCCTACTCAAAATAGTACCACAAATCCTTATATTTATGATCTACTTCAAGAGATTCAAGAAGCTAAAACATCCGGTAGTCAAATACACTTTCTGTGGATAAAAGGGCACAGTGGAATAAGAGACAATGAAGTTGTCGATCACCTCGCGAAAGGAACTATAATCAGTTGTATGCTTCAAGGGATACAGCTTCCATACACTGACTTTATTCCGCTGGTCAAAAGAAGAGGCTATACCCAGTGGTAAGAAGAAGAATAGGCTAGAACTAGTCACCACTGAGAAACACATTACGCAACACTGCAAACAACAATACCGCAAAAAACCCTGGTTGTGGAAATACTATATTGCAAGGAGACATCTAACAACGATCATCAGGATGAGATCCTACCCTCACCACCTTCACCACATCGGAGTGACTGCCTCGACAGTTTGCTCACATGACGAATCATATAGTATTTTCTTGTTCCAGGTGTGAGCAACAAGGAACGAAGTTACTCGCACCGCTACGGTCACTACATATCCCATTCCTTACAAATGTATACATTCTTCTTCAAGCCACGATAGCAAAATCTACATAACAATGATCCAGTTTCTATAAGACACCAAACTAACTCTATAAACCATGATGCAGAAGCCACCAACTGAAATAGTTAAGAGAGATAATCTCCTAACTGTTACACCCCATTAACTACTACCTTTCTACCATGGACTTCCCACCATGTAGTAATGCCATGACTGACCTCATGGTGAGATGATATAGCACAATCCATTATCCTTATCACTACCAGCTGGCTAAATGGTGTCTAGCCAAAAGCCATTATTGTAAAGAAAAAAATAGGAGTTCATTTGGAAGAAAATTAGTGTGGCATGCTCCCGTTAGACGGCCATGGAAGAAATATGGTCAATCAATCAATCAATCAATCAATCAATCAATCAATCAATCAATCAATCAATCAATCAATCAATCAATCAATCAATCAATCAATCAATCAATCAATCAATCAATCAATCAATCAATCAATCAATCAATCAATCAATCAATCAATCAATCAATCAATCAATCAATCAATCACTACTGATCTGCATTTAGGGCAGTCGCCCAGGTGGCAGATTCCCTATCTGTTGCTTTCCTAGCCTTTTCCTAAATGATTTCAAAGAAATTGGAAATTTATTGAACATCTCCCTTGGTAAGTTATTCCAATCCCTAACTCCCCTTCCTATAAATGAATATTTGCCCCCGTTTGTCCTCTTCAATTCCAACTTTATCTTCATATTCTGATCTTTCCTACTTTTATAAACGCCATTCAAACTTATTCGTCTACTAATGTCATTCCACGCCATATCTCCGTTGACAGCTCGGAACATACCACTTAGTCGAGCAGCTTTTCTTCTTTCTCTCAATTCTTCCCAACCCAAACATTGCAAAATTTTTGTAACGCTACTCTTTTGTCGGAAATCACCCTGAACAAATCGAGCTGCTTTTCTTTGGATTTTTTCCAGTTCTTGAATCAGGTAATCCTGGTAAGGGTCCCATACACTGGAACCATACTCTAGTTGGGGTCTTACCAGAGACTTATATGCACTCTCCTTTACATCCTTACTACAACCCCTAAACACCCTCATAACCATGTGCAGAGATCTGTACCGTTTATTTACAATCCCATTTATGTGATTACCCCAATGAAGATCTTTCCTTATATTAACACCTAGATACTTACAATGATCCCCAAAAGGAACTTTCACCCCATCAACGCAGTAATTAAAACTGAGAGGACTTTTCCTATTTGTGAAACTCACAACCTGACTTTTAACCCCGTTTATGAACATACCATTGCCTGCTGTCCATCTCACAACATTTTCGAGGTCACGTAGAAGTTGCTCACAATCTTGTAACTTATTTATCACTCTATAGAGAATAACATCTTCCGCAAAAAGCGTTACCTCCGATTCCACTCCTTTACTCATATCATTTATATATATGAGAAAACATAAAGGTCCGATAATACTGCCATGAGGAATTCCCCTCTTAATTATTACAGGGTCAGATAAAGCTTCACCTACTCTAATTCTCTGAGATCTATTTTCTAGAAATATAGCAATCCATTCAGTCACCCTTTTGTCTAGTCCAATTGCATTCATTTTTGCCAGTAGTCTCCCATGATCCACCCTATCAAATGCTTTAGACAGGTCAATCGCGATACAGTCCATTTGACCTCCAGAATCCAAGATATCTGCTATATCTTGCTGGAATCCTACAAGTTGAGCTTCAGTGGAATAACCTTTCCTAAAACCGAATTGCCTTCTATCGAACCAGTTATTAATTTCACAAACATGTCTAATATAATCAGAAAGAATGCCTTCCCAAAGCTTACATACAATGCATGTCAAACTTACTGGCCTGTAATTTTCAGCTTTATGTCTATCACCCTTTCCTTTATACACAGGGGCTACTATAGCAACTCTCCATTCATCTGGTATAGCTCCTCCGACCAAACAATAATCAAATAAGTACTTCAGATATGGTACTATATCCCAACCCATTGTCTTTAGTATATCGCCAGAAATCTAATCAATTCCAGTCCACACCAGGCATTTACTGTACTCCCCATGACACTTGAAATGCGCCCTGTTTTACCCAAGGGTGATTCTCCATATTAAATAATCCATATTGTGCTGATTGACAGTGGCGTTGTTGAGAAATCGTGATTCATTTGTAAAGGGCATTCTTGACAAAAAGGCTGCATAATGCGTCACACTGAGTTGCGCCCATGGACAAAATGTTACTCGAACATCGAGTCCGGGGAGCTACTGCTGTTAGTGATGATGGTATGGATGGAATGTATTGATATGCAATAGTCGCATATCAGGCGACCGGGTGATATTGTTCTGTCGTGCAAGTGTCCGTGTACTAATATGAGGATTATTCCAGACAGCGCTCAAAATAGTCTCTTCGTTTGTACGAGATATTATAGAACCATCTCTAACAGAAGATACCCTTCCAAGTATCCCCATTGACCACAATCATCGTTCAGGGTTTCGGAACGTATTGGTAGTCGGTAGTCTTCCCTCAGAAAACCGCTCTTGATGAGGCGTTGGGACTCGAATTGCATTCTGCCTTGTTTCTTCACAAATCAATAACATACCAACGTACTCGTCTTTGTAATACATCGTGAGTGAATGAATAATTCCGTTAAGTGACCCGGTAGGTGTGGATAAACGTTGTGTTCCCGTTACAGTGGTTTACGCTCTGCCGTTCAAAAAATGTATAAGTTTGGATTCGTATCATTATACTACCGGTCGTTAGATAACACAGGCACGCGGTACATTACCGACTCAGCCCCAAAGACAACACGATCTAAGTGTAGTTTTAAGTAGATAGATAGATAGATAGATAGATAGATAGATAGATAGATAGATATGATTTATTTAAACTGGCAAAGTTAGGGACACGTGTCCCTGTCTTACACTTAACCAGTGAAATACATAATTAACATAAAAATATATAACATGTCCGCCTCTGTGGTGTAGTGGTTAGCGTGATTAGCTGCCACCCCCGGAGGCCCGGGATCGATTCCCGGCTCTGCCACGAAATTTTAAAAGTGGTACGAGGGCTGGAACGGGGTCCACTCAGCCTCGGGAGGTCAACTGAGTAGAGGTGGGTTCGATTCCCATCTCAGCCATCCTGGAAGTGGTTTTCCGTGGTTTCCCACTTCTCCTCCAGGCGAATGCCGGGATGGTACCTAACTTACGGCCACGGCCGCTTCCTTCCCTCTTCCTTGCCTATCCCTTCCAATCTTCCCATCCCTCCACAAGGTCCCTGTTCAGCATAGCAGGTGAGGCCGCCTGGGCGAGGTACTGGTCATACTCCCCAGTTGTATCCCCCGACCAAGAGTCTGAAGCTCCAGGACACTGCCTTTGAGGCGGTAGAGGTGGGATCCCTCGCTAAGTCCGAGGGAAAAACCGAACCTGGAGGGTAAACAGATGATGATGATGATGATGATATATAACATACTGAATAAATGAAAAAAAAGAGACTGAAACAAATTACTACGGTACTATGCTATCCTGCTGTACATAAAAATAACTATTATAATACACAATATAAATTAACATCTTGCTTCGTACGAGTATAGTCTACCTCGAAAGTTAATATCCCTGACAGAGTTTTCACTCAAGGTTTACGGTGTTCATTTAACTTTCTACCATTACAGATCACGTGGCATAACCTATTAATTCGATCGTATTACAGGTGCACGTGTTATTTCAGGGAGCAATAAATCACATGTTTGTACAATGCTCCATAGGAGGGGAAATTGTATATAGTCGGTTTCTCTTTTGCCCCTCCTTGCACCATATGTGAGGAATCTGCATGTATTCTGTAAATGGCGGAAGTGTAAAGTGTTGAATGTGAGGAAAGGAACGTTAAGGATGACACAAACACCCAATCTCCAGCCCAGCGATATTAATCATTTAAAATTAAAAACCCCTGACCTAGCCGCGAATCGAACCGGGGCCACCGGGTGACAGGCGGACGCGTTGCCCCCTACACCGCGGGGCCAGACTTATCCTTTGATAGTTCCATGGCTCGTTTACATTACTGACACACAGGCGGGATACAGAGCAATATTGACCTCAAGGATATATTTAATTTTGGTTAGGTTTCATAAATCTAAATAAAAAGGGGCGGGTGGTCCACCTGGTATTAAAAGAACTACTGTACATCGAAATCAGAAAGACGTGCATCAAAATATTAAATAAGTGAAGACGTCCTTGCTTTTATGGTCAGAAATTGTGGAAATATTTAGGAAATTGTCTGAATTAATTTTTTTCTGAAAACATTTTTTTTCACAGGTCATTTTAAATTCACTAATTTAGGTCGTTGACGCTTTCCAGTACAAGACATTGTAATTTCATTTTCCATTATTAATGTCTGTCGGTTTTATTAAAATACTAGCGTTCTTCGCACGGGAATTGGTAATCGATTTCAGGATTCCTTAATGAATGTATACGAGAGTTCCATGCCTGTATTCAAACGGCATGTTAAACTGATATTCTTCTACGAACGCACGTGGCAGTAGCGTGAAGTGCGATAAAGCTGAACGAAGTGGAGGCAGAATGGGGCAGATCACAGAGATTATTGAACGATACAGTTCCTGGTCCGAAGATGTGTGTAATTATCTCTATTTCTCGGTAACATATTGTTGTTCATCTGAAACCGGGAGTGGAACTGTGGCTGAAGGCTCATGAAACCAATCGTTGACGATAACCCCCTTTATTATCTGTTCTATCGAAAAGAGTAAAATGATTCTTTAAATAAGCCTTTTAACCCAACTTGAAATAACATGAGAGCCTGCAAATCAGTCCATTAATGATAACTCCCTTGTAATCCTCCTAACGAAAAAGGCGCACAGGAGAAAAACATGTTTAGAAATTGATTTCTATTAAGGTTGGTCATGCATATTTTGTGGGTTGGTAAAATCACTGTTTCGATTTCCTATAAACCCCCAAACCAATCCGGGATTTACAAATAATATTTACCATAATACCTACCAAAAGACAGATATGAAGTTTGGTAGATATATACAGACTAGTTGCCCAGTTAGAAGAACTCAACAAAAGGAAGAACAGACAAATCGACAAGAAAGCTAAAAGAATGTCCGCTCGAACTTAGTCTGAAAACCGGTCTGTTGATGATATCTCCCTTGTTAACCTTCGTATCTGAATTCTGCACATGAGAAAAATGTTTTAGAAATTGGTTTCCATTAAGGCAGGTAGATTTACATTAAGTTTGATTGTATATATTTTGTGGAAGTGAAAAATCATGGTTTGGATTTCTTATAAACCCCCAGTTAATTAAGCTTAAGTGATTTAGAAAGAATATTGGCCCTAAAACCTACCCAAGGACAGCTGAATACTAGATATGAAGTTTGGTAGAAACATGTCCAGTAGTTCTCTAGTTATAAGAACTCAGACAAACAGACAAACAAACAAAGAGACACCAAAGCTAAAAATATACAGATGGTCATTATTACGCCTGAAACGGATAGCTGAATGAAAAATTCCCCAAAATAGTCAATGTACAGACACACGGTCGTTATGGTTATATATATACTGTAGGTTAGGAATTTGCTCCACGTAGAACATCTTTTGGGCTGTGTCCACTAGACTTAGCCTGTAAAACCGTCCGTTAATGATATTGCCCTTATTAATTATCCTATCGAAAAAGTGCATGTGAGGAAAATGTTTTAGAAATGGATTTCCATCAAGGTTGGTTGATTCCCATCCAGGATGTTCTGGTATATTTTGTGGGAGAGTAAACTCACTGTATCAGTTTCCTATAAACCCCCAGACCACTTCGGGTATTTGAAATGCTATCGACCTTAAATTCTTCTTTTGGACAGGGTATCGGAAGTTTGATTAAAATATTTTCAGTAGTTTTGCAGTTACAAGGAATATACTTTACACGGACCCGCTTTTAGGCTAAGTCCGCTCAAAGTTAGATTTAAAGCCGGTCCGTTAATGATATCTCACTTATTAATCCTCGTATCGAAATAATGCATACGAGAAAATTGTTTTAGGAATTGATTTTCATTAAGGCAGGTAGATTTCCATTAGGTTTGGTTGTGTATGTTTTGTGGGAATGCAAAATCACGGTTTCCGTTTCAGATAAACCCCAAGTCATTTCAGGGATTTATAAAACATATTGGCCCTGAAACCTACCTAAGGACAGGTGGATTATAAATATGAAGTTTGGTAGAAATATATCTAGTAGCTTTCAAGTTATAAAAACTCAGACAAAGAGACAAACAAACAGACTAACAGACACTAAAGCAAAAAAATATGGAGATGGTCATTATTACACCTCAAACGGATAACTGAACGTAAATTTCTCCAAAATAGTCAACGTTCCTTCGTTCCTTCGTTCTTGAGCTTGCTATTAAAGTCGATTCATTTTAGACAAAAAATGTCCAAAATATAGGTTTTTTCAACATTTTTATCAACGATCCCTGCGGACAATTTTGCGGTCTTATTTTCCGCGTTCTGTCCGTGTCAAAGGTGTTAGGTTATCTTTAATTACCTGGCGAACATGAATTTAATGGGTCATTTCAGATTACGATATGCGCAACACTGCTGTAGTTTCAGACGGTGATTATAGAACTTTCAGTTATTTGGTCAGTGAGAATGTGTATGTTGAAGTTACAGTTCTGAAGAGAGAAGAATATATGAATCATTTTCCGAAAAGTTTCGGAATTGGTTTGCGTCAGATGGTACAGGCTTGGAACGTGAAGAATGTTCAGCTTGGTGGTCATTCTGGGAGTCTTACGAATGCTGCAATTACAAAACTATGCTATTATTGCAGAAATTCAGGAGTTCAAATAATTTATGACATTGAAAAATATGAAGAATGCGATACATACCACTCCCTATTGCTGCATATCGACGGTTGATAAGCAGAACGTATGAAATTATGTAATCATTACTGGGGAAAAATAAAGTACCTAGAAGGAAGGATGGATCACGAATAGTAATAAAAAGAAGGCTGGAAAATGGAAGGAGTGTGTTAAGAATTCTGCAGGGCAGTTCTAGTGAGTTTGGTGGGTTATAACTGCAGACATGTGCATACTTAGAAAAATTTGATTGTCTCTGTTAGGCACTTTCAGACTTAAAATATATGTCTACAATTTTAAATACCGGTACATCATACTCTAAGAATAAAATGGAAAAGGTTCATGTATAGTGGAGCTGCGTGTTTTTAATATTCCTTCCATGTTATATTTATGTTTCTGGTTCGCAGTGTTATCTGTGTTTTTGTTTCACATGTTGATTGTGTTAAAGTGTTATCCTAGTAATCTGTGGCCTATTTTGTTATTTTATAAGGTGTAAATTTGCTATCTTTTCTACCTTAAATTCCACCATTTTAATTTATCTATAGGGTCCATAGATTACTCTCCTAAGATTGTTTTTTCACCTTGCTCTCACAGTCTCCATTTTGAATTCTTTTGATTGATGCCATGGAAACCAATACATGGATTTTCACTCCACTAGTTCTTCGTGGTGCCCTCCTTACGGAAGCCTTTTGTCGAACGGGCAATCTATATCTCATGCTCTATGGAGGTTATCGTTGCTACACGTCCGTAGGTATAACTTTAAATTGCCCTACACGTGACCCTTGGGTGGTGTCAAGATAGCTACCACATTGGCTGCTGGAACTAAAGCTGTGCTTCATGGATATTCCAGCAATTAGAGGATACTCCAATATAATGACTAGAACTAGAAATGGTTCTTCTCAGAGCTCCACTGAAAACCTTGATCTCACTTTAAATATCCTACAACTCAACATTGAAGGAGTAAGTCGATGAAAAAGTGATTATATAACAAAGGTACTGACTAGCCTCAAAGTGGATACTGTCCTCATGCAACACTCGCTTTAAAAGTCAGGATCAGTTCTATGCCAGATGTAATATTCCAGGATATGCTCTGCTCAACGCAACATTTCATAAACAGTATGGCACCGCAACGTACGTAAAGAATGATATAAGGGAAGCTGAAATAAAACGGACAAATATTGTCAATAGTATGTTTGCCTCTAAAGTAAAAATTGCGAACACAGAAGTTGTAATTATTTACGAACCACCCTGTCAACCTTGGATCCTAAACAAGACCATTCAAAACATCCAGCATCCAGCTGTGATCCGTGCTGATTTTAATAGTCAGAATACTAAATAGGGCTATAACTATACCAATAAAGAGGATCAAAATGTTTTAGATTGGGCAGATACAGAAGACTTTTTTAAATATTTGGTGCCAAAGAAAAGGGCTGGTTTCAGTCTGCCAGATGGAATAAGGATTATAACCCTGATTTGATCAGGAAAATTCTAAACCACTTTCTCCGATGTCAGCGCAGACCTGTGTTTGTCAAAGACGGCCTAGAAATACCTGTAATCAGATCGGTTCCACTACCCCGTTGGAACTCTGACAAAGCCGACCAGTGAACTGGAACATATTAAACAGTGGATCTCACCTACAACAGAAAATTACGATCGCTTCGTTAATTTAACATCTGCTATTGATAAAAACCACATCCGACGAGGACACAGGAGAGCTTATATTCATGGATAGAGTCAAGAATGTAAAGAGTTATATGAGGAATATAAACTCAACAACGATTCTGAAATTGCATTCTAAATTTTCAACATTCCAGCCGAAAAGCATGGTCTCTTTTAAAGAAACTCGAAAATTCAGCACTAAGGTCTCTGAAGTAAAGCCAGACGATGTGGCAAACTGATTAGTTAGTTTGACAAGAAAATCGGTCTGCACTCAGAAGAAAGATACAAGAAGGATTCGGCTAGAACTAAAATCCAGGACAGCCCAGGCTGATACAGCATCTCAGTTCTCCACTGAGTTTTCTACTGCTGAGATCTCAACTGCACTAAAAGATATTAAATCAGGAAAAGCGTCTGGGCTGGATGCCATTTATCCAGAATTTCTATTACACTGAGGGCCTCGAACCAACGAATGGTTTGCCAAATATTATAGTAACATCTTACGTGGTGGACAAATACCAGCTATACTCAAAAGAAATAAAATAGTGGAGATAGTGGAGATAGTGTGGAAGATTATAGGCCTATTGCCCTTCTGAGTGTTTGTTACAAGCTAGTGGAGAAATTAATATATAGCAAAATCTCAGCCAGAATTCTAGAACACATACCAATTGAGAAAGCTGGCTTCAGAACAAGTCGCAGTTGTACTGACCAGGTATTAGCCCTTACTGCCCATATAGAGAGAGATGATTTTAAGATCGAAAGAAGACTGTTTCTGTGTTTGTGGGCCTGAAATCAGCATATGACACAGTTTGGCGAAAAGGAATGATCCTCAAATCCCCGAAGACAATATGTTGTAAGATACTCACAACTTTGCTGATCAACATGTTGATAAACAGAATGATTGAAGTGCACCTACATGGCAACATAAGTAGGACTTAAAAATAGAATGTTGGACTACCGCATGGATCGGTATTAGCTGATTGCTCTTCAACAAATACACAGCAGATCTTCCCCCACTAATGCTAGAAAGTTTATATACGCTGACGACCTTGCTTTGACAGTCCATTCTGATGATTTTGTTGCATCTGAAACTGTACTCACTGAGGATCTCTCCAGAATCGATAAATTCTTCAAAATTTGGTGACTAAAATCTAATTTAGCCAAAACAGAGGTCAGTTACTATCATCTGAGCAATAGGCAATATTCCTCAGGTTCAGTTCAATGGTCATATACTAAAGTTAAATCCACACCCGAAATATTTAGGTGTCTTACTGAATCGTTTCTTGACTTATAGTGAACATCTACGTAAAACATCTGCCAAGATCAAAACCCGCAATAAGATCCTGCACAAACTGTCGGGAACTGGCTGGGGTCCAACTTCATCTACTCTTCGAACTACAACACTTGCCTTAGTGTATCCAGTAGATGAATAATATAGTCAAAACACCCAGCTAAATGAAACAAAGAGGATCATATCAGGAACTATCCCATCTACACGTCTGGAATGGTTACCAGCTCTTTCAAACATCTCACCTCCACATCTCCGATGACAAAATGCACTGAATAAAGAATGACTTAAATGTTGCAACAATCCTCTTCTACCAATACATCAAGACTGCTCATATGAAGATCTTAGGCTTAAATACAGGAACCCTCCTTGCCTACTAGGCAAGAGCTGGTTCAAAATAAATTTAATGTAAATGCAGCATGGCGCGACTGGTAGAAATATTCTAACCCAGATAGATTAGGTCTAATTTTGGATCCAGTTGAGCAACCTCCTAGTTCCAATTTACCAGCGAAAGTCTGGACGTCACTTAACGGAATAAGAACCAAACATGGCAGATTTAAGTTCTGGAAATACAAATAGAAGATCGTCGAGGACCCTTACAGTAACTGTTCAGATGTGCCTAAGACAATCCATCACATCGTCATGGAGTGCCCACTCCGTAAATTTAATGGCACAATGAAGGATAGCCACGAAGGCACCGATGAAGCTATGAATTGGTTAAGAAAATTGGATATTCAGACATTGATCAGTCCTAATATGAAAATATTTAAATTTACTACTAATTTGCACATTTTGGTACTATCGTAACAGTGTATTCTTTCGTAATACAGAACAAATAAACTCTAGGAGTGGGTAAATGTCATGCAAACATACATTCCTACAATACGGCACAGTAAGGTTCATCTTCCTTTACATACGCGCACAGGAAAATTAGCTCAACAAAACAAATTTCCGATGGACTGCGTATTAATATGTGGTTGGAAGGCGTGACCAGTCTTAAGGAAAATAATGGATAGGAAGAGCATTGTTACGTTCGCGGTTTTGGCACAGCAAGGACGATATATCATCTCGGTAGTTATTGAAAGAATTGTACAGCTCTGCCTTATGTATTAGCCCGTTTCGTGTTAGATGAACAACACATTTGTGTAGAGAGTGAATCGTGCCTAACA
Organism: Anabrus simplex; assembly: GCF_040414725.1. NCBI lineage: Eukaryota > Metazoa > Arthropoda > Insecta > Orthoptera > Tettigoniidae > Anabrus > Anabrus simplex. The sequence continues at coordinate 144,551,691 of NC_090271.1, forward strand.
AATCTATCTTGCCTTCAATCAGTTGCTAACATGAGACAATAGGATGCCATTTACATTGACCTGGCCAAAGCACGTTACTCCATAAACAATAATGCAGACTATCCCGCAGGTATAATATTCATTGCAATCTTTAGCTCTTGTAAAAAGTACTTCTCAGTCGCCAACAGTGAGTCGTACTTCCAGACTCCATCTCCTCCTTCCCCCACTTTAGGTGGAGGCAGTAGTATAACACCTACCGTATCCCCTGCCTGTCGTAAAAGCGACTAAAAGGGCCCCAGGGGTTCTTAACTCTGGAGTGTGAGTTGGTGACCACGAGGCCATTAGCTGAGTCCTGGCATTTTCCACTTACTCGTGCCGGGCTCCAAACTTTCATCTATCCTCTCCGACTTTCCTTAATCAACGCTTGCTCTTTTCCGACCCCGACGGTATTACGTGTGGAGGCGTAGGAAGTCTTTCGTTTCCACGCCCTTGGTACCCCTTGTCTTTCTTGGGCCGATATCTACATTTTTCGAAGTGTTGGACCCCTTCCTTTTTTTCTCTCCGATTAGTGTTAATAGAGGAGGGTTGCCTAGTTGCTCTTCCTCTCAAAACAATAATCACCACCATCAACATTAAGAATTGTTCTACCTTCATTGATATATTTCGACAATGCGTCCAACTAATATCATATTCCAATAATAACAGTTGAAAATCCATAAGATTGAAGGCAAGCAATAATATTAAGTGAGGAAATGCCTTCTTGCGGCCACCGGCACGAGAACCTACATTAGTGCGCACTAATGTTTTCAGACAGACACGTTTTCGGCATGAATCCCGCATCGCTAATCACGTCACTCCTACCGCTGATTGCATAGCTAGTCATAGGGATCAATAAAGGAACTCGTGCGGGACAAAATTCCGGTTTCTCTCCTAACGATAACTTATCGTTATCGCTGTAGCAAAGTAGTCTGACGAGAAAAGAACTAAACAAATACACTAACTTGTCTAAAAACCACCGTATTGTGTTCAGTAAGTGTCGCTGAGGACAACGGATGTTCTTAAGTACCTATTGAAAGTTTGATCTGTATGAAAATATGTTCATAAAATAGTTTTACATCACCAACTTTATTTCAATTAACCTTTATTATTTAAAGCTCCCTCTAAAAATCAATGTTAGAGTAATGGTTTGTGGGTTCAAACCCGGCTGATGTAGGCAGGTTTTTGAAGGAGGTAAGAGTCCATTCTTCTTCTTCTTCTTCTTCTTCTTCTTCTTATTATTATTATTATTATTATTATTATTATTATTATTATTATTATTATTATTATTATTCATTAGGGCCACTAAGGACTGCGAGATCTCAACACTTTGTCTTCTTGCGGGTCCACCAGATTTTTATCCTTTCGGAGTGTACTTTGTTCCATGCAACAGAATGGACATACTTCAGTCGAGCTGGAACTTCTTCTTGATGAACCTAAGTTTGTGTCTGAGTGGTGCTCGAAGTTGAATGTCTGTTTCCGTGATTCCATACTTTTTTGCAATTTGCTTTACGTCGCACCGGCACAGATAGGTCTTATGGCGACGATGGGACAGGAACGGCCTGGGAATGGGAAGGAAGCGGTCGTGGCCTTAATTAAGGTACAACCCCAGCATTTGCCTGATGTGAAAATGGGAAAACACGGTAAACCATCTTCAGGGCTGCCGACAGTGGGGTTCGAACCCACTATCTCCCGGATGCTAGCTCACAGCTGCGCGCCCCTAACCGCACGGCCAACTCGCCCGGTGATTCCATGCTTTAAGAGATCCTTACCGATCTCCACCAACCAAGGAAGAATCGTTTTGAGACTTCTGAAGTAGGATAACAAATGTTTACAGATTCTTTCAGGTGGTAATCTGAAGAGGTGAGCGTAAAACGTTCTCCTTCTTTTGCGGATTACGCTTGATATCTTTTCGGTGTGGGTCTATATTTTTTTATCAAAGTCTGTTAAAACCATCTTTGAGTTTGGAACCATTTTTTTTCGAATCATCCTTCTTTCCTTAATTGCCAGTTTTTCAAGAAGGCTATGCGTTTATGTTCGAAGTGTTAAAAATTCTACTTCATATAATGCTTCAGGTCTAATTACAATTTGATAATGTCTAATTTTTGCATTTGTAGAGATATTATTATTATTATTATTATTATTATTATTATTATTATTATTATTATTATTATTATTAGAATCTCTCAAGGGAACTCCTACAGAAGGAAAGAGAAGGCGAAAGAAAATAGGTGGATCAGGCGAAGGAGACCTTAAGTTTACTTTGACTAATTTCACAAAACTGAACTTTACATGTTCCACGTTAATAATTCTGCTAAAGTAAGTACAACGATTTTCAAAAACAACAGGCGCCCAGTTCTTCAGAAAGCAGGATGCAGTAAACAAGACAGAGCTGATTGGCTGGAGTGCTCGGGGCCAAATTTCTACTTCTTCTTATCACAACTTCATACATATATTCATAGGAAGACGGCAAATCTTTTTCTTCCTCCCATTGTTTGTATTAATATCATATTTATATCACGTCTGCTGCCTTCTTTCTCTAGCCTCGAGGATTTTATGCTTAAAATGACAAACAATGTCAGATATCTGGAGATATTCAGAGAAGGTAAGAATATTCAACCAACCACCTGCAGAAGAAAACGATTCTTTCCAAGACGTACAGGAGGGTGTCAAGCTGATATACTCAGAACCTAAATAGAGTATTGGGCGTAACGTAAAATTTTATCACTGTTTTGTCACAGATTTATTATAATTTATTGTGTTACTATTATGTTTCTTCTACTTCTGTAAATACAATATATTCAACAAACATAACCATTTAGAACTAAGGAGAGAATGTTTGGAGTGGAAGAGACCGACTGTAACAAAACTTCCTAGGATAATCAATTAAGACATCATAAATGGTAATAGCCATTCTGCCGTAAGCATGATCACTTGAGACATCAGAGTAGCACTGCTGTTATTCAGGCTGTCGATATTCTTCTTCTTCTTCCTCTCTAGCTTTTCAGTGTCCACTCTTGAAAATAGGCCTCTTCCAATTTTATTGTTTACATTGAATTTTTTAAATTCGTGATGTGGGGGATCACTCACACGCACGTCAATCTGAACCACGCCTTTACGGCCTCGGACTCAGTCGTTCCCGTTCATAATCCTGCGGTTTAGTAACATTTGGTCAGCTAGCTGTGAGTTTCGATTCGGGAGACAGTGGGTTCGAACCTCAATGTTGGTGATCCTGAAGATTGTTTTCCATGGTTTCCCATAATCATGCCAGGCAAATGCTTGGGCTGTTAAGGTCGCATTCATTTCATTATCAATCCTAACCCTTTCCTATCCCATCGTCCCCAAATGACCTGCCTGTTTCGGTGCGACGTAAGACAAATAACAAAAAACAAACAATAAAATATATTTACCAGTATTTCGTTAATTTCTTCATCGTGAAGCACGCTACAAGCACTCTGCCAGCGAGATGATATTTTTACTATCAGATGGATAGCGCCAAGACACAAAGACACAAATTTCCTTCTCATAACTGTAAAATGCGAGTCCAACAGTGTTGCCATATCTAACAATAATATTTCGGAAAATAGCGCTCGAAAATGTCGCAAGATTTAGTCAACATTTCGGAAGATGTCAATTTGTAATATTTTACACGGATGTACACAGAGTGCCCAAAACTCATGGGAAGGGGTGTTGCATTAGAAAATGTGCCGTGTATGACCCCTGAGCATTGCGGCTAGCTGCGGCGTAGCTGAGCAGTCTGCCACAGACACCAGTGTCGTGAAGATGGCAGCACGTTGCAAGATAACCGACTTTCAACGTAGAACGATCATCGGCACACGGCGCATGGGTCATAGCATTGGGGAGATCACACGCGAATTGGGGTTTCCGAGGTCAACAGTGTTGAGGTTGGATCTACAATATTCGAGGAAAGAATGTTACCATCCGCGTAAACCCCCGCACGGGAAGCGCACAGATGTTTAATGAATGGACATCACGTCGCCTCCGTAGAACCGTAGAACCATACTAGGCGCTCGGCGGGCTACTGTGAGTCAGATCACCATGTTGGGAGTCAGGAACCCATTTCTACCAGAATTGTAAGGAGGCAACTCGCTCGGCGGGCTACTGTGAGTGAGATCACCGCCGAGTTGAATGTTGGGAGTCAGGAACCCATTTCTACCAGGACTCTGAGCTCAACAACGTGCATGCGCCCGCGAACATCGACAATGGACCATGGATCAGTGGTGGCGTGTGGTATGGTCCGATGAATCCCGGTTCCGGTTGTATCGAGCTGATGGCCGCTTGAGAGTGTAGCGTATGCCCCATGAAGCTATGGATCCTGCGTGTCAGCAAGGTTGATGCGGGAGGTGACTCAGTTCTGGTCTGGGCGGCGTTCTCATGGTCGCAATTAGGCCCCTTTTTCCGGCTGCAGGGAACACAGACAGGTGCACATTATTTCAGGCCATCTGAATCCCTTTCTAGCCCTAGAGTACCCTGATGGAGATGCGCCATGTCACCGCTGTGTGGTGGCACGCAGGTAGTTGGAGGAGCACTCTAGTGAAGTTACGACCATGGATTGGCCCTCCAGATCCTTTAATCTTAATACAATTGAGCATTTATGAGATGCTGTCAATGCTGTCGTACGCTCCATGAACTCCGTACCAACCACACAAGACCAATTGTGGTTAGCAGTGCAGGATGTGTGGGTCCAGATCCCTCCAGAACGATTCCAACACCTTGTAGAATCGATGCCTCGCCGTATTGCTGTCGTTTTGAGGTCTCACGCAGGGGCAACTCGTTATTAACATCACAATCAGTGTCTTCTCATGACGTTTGGCCACTCTGTGCATTTCCATGACTGTTATTTTCTCAAATATCGTATAACAAGACATAACATCTGGATTATTATCTGCTACTCAAATATGTTGAACAGACCCTTGAAGTGCGCCTGCCCAATTATTTGAGATTGTATAGTGTAATATTATTGGTATGTTCTTTTTCTGTTTCCGTGTTGGTTGTTCCACCTCATTTCCTTCATCTTCCCTTCTCAGACGTAGTCTTGATAGCTGGCTGCATCGAGTGGCTCATTCTCATTTTCGCTTTATTTGTCAGAGAATTAACTTGTCTTTTCAAAACCAAGGCTGCTGGGCTGAGACCATCGGAGTGTAAGTCATAAGTGTAGGTTGAATGAAAGCTTGGTGCTTGTGGCAACGAATTGGCAAGTGATTGTGATTATCTGTGTGCGCTGTGTATGCCGGGCTCGTAGCCCAGTATGCTCCTTTGTACTGACTGCCAAACCAAGACACCAAACTCCATGGCGCAGTAGCCCCGAAGGGCAGAGTCCTGCAGCCAGGCCCACCGCGCAGCACTTCAAACCCACGGGCTCCGGCAGCCCAGCCCGTGCAGTGCCGTTCTCTTCTGACGCGGCAGCGTACTGGCCCACAGCACTGGGCTCATAGAGCCCACCGGAGTCCACCGCACTGGGCGGGCCCAGTAGAATAACCTTGAGTACTTCTCCACAATAACATGTGCGCCGTGCACAACGAAATGTTCACGTCACACTACTATTCGGATCATTCACTCTACGAATTCTCGTACGCTAATAACATACTTTAAAGTAGGCTAATCGCATTTTGAAGTTAAATAGTAGAGATTTCTCCTGCACTGTAATAATAATAATAATAATAATAGAAAACAAACAGAAACTGTATTATAAACTAATATTCGTTTGCAATTGACATCAAGTTAACTGAAAATGAATCTAAATAACACGAAGCATATTCATAGGACTTCATTCGCGTACCTCAAAATAAAATATAAACAGAAATGACGTGCAATTTGCCAACAACAGAAACAATCCTGAACATAGCTTTTACTTAGTGTGCGTAGTTCATTGGTCATTGTTAATGTGGCGAAATGGAATTACTGTGAATGAAAAGAAGAGCATCAGCATTGTCTGATTGTAGAAGAGACCGTCGTGCGTTGTGAATGAAGCCCGCTGAATGCAATTTCTCTCTGAAGCTGAACATGATGCTTGCATACATATTACTTTCTTAGCGATCTGGTGAAAGTTTGGATAGTTTTGTCCATTTGTTCTCCAATAGGACGCTATATCTATCTTCTTGCATTCCACAATTTTGCTTTAAATATCTTTCCAGCTCATCTGCTGGAATAGGAGCATCATGAACGTAAGTCCACGAAGAAAATTCCATTACTTTGGCAGGTTGTGGCATAGTCGTGGAGTCTGATAAATGGCGTATGGCTTTTAGTGCCGGGGGTGACCGAGGAAATGTTCGGCTCGCGAAATGTAGGTCTTTTGATTAGACTCCTGTAGGCGACCTGTGCGTCGCGATGAGGATGAAATGATGATGAAGACGACACATACACCCAGCCCCCATGCCAGCGAAATTACCCAATTAAGGTTAAAATTCCAGACCCTGCCGGGAATCGAACCCGGGACCCCGTGACCAAAGGCCAGCACGCTAACCATTTAGCCATGGAGCCGGACGTGGAGTCTGATGACACGGAAACATTAGAATGCTCGTCATTCAAGCACACCTCGTTCATCGTAAGTTTTTTTATCTAATCATAAAAAGACAACATCAGTCTGACTCCTTTAATCTACACTAACATAATAGAGAGAGAGCGCGAATTTTGTTAGTTTGTGTATATCTGGGGGGTAACCTCAGAAACTACCGGACCGATTCTAAAAATCCTTTTACTAATGTAAATATACATTATCCCTGAGGGACATGGGCTGTATTTTATTTTCAAAACAATTCGAGGTGGGGGTGACAGGGGAGGCATAAAAATAATAGACTAATATAGGCGAAATATCGAATTTGTCGTGTAAGGACGAGACTAAGCTCATTTTAAGCCCCTTGACCCAAAGAACAAATCTCGGTAAGCCCTATGGACCCGAAAACTATGTTTTACGGCCCTAAAATTGACCGTTATGGAGATATTGGCACCGCACTACCCCTGCTCTCGGAATCGGATAAGGAAATGAACTGCCGTAACCATGGCAACGCCAGCTCCAGGTTTCTACAGCAGCGCGATTATGCGTGTACGTTTGGGCATAGCTGCCAACCAAAATTTGTATACATAATCCCTGAGCATATCTACAAATTATCTCAAAAAAATTAACATGTTACAGATGTGAAGTGGTATCTATAATCTCTTTTAAAAATAAAGAGACATGTCTCTCTTTTTGTTTTTGGAAAATCCACGTAGGTGGGGGTGGAGGAAGGGCTCATAAAAGGGTTGAATTCTTTTTATGCGGATACTTATATCTCAAAACCTGAAGATGTTGCAGATGTGGAAGTACGTATTTGTAATCTCCTTTAAAAATAAAGAAATAAAGAAGACGTTCTCACGTGTCGCATGGTCATATCAGCCCCAAAAGGCAATACCACAAACTTTGTTTACAAAGAGTTTCTGGGGTAAATGAAACTCAGTTTTACAGTGAGGTTGTATACTTCAGGGATTTTCAGATAATGTCTTAGTACAGTCCGAGGAACGATTACTTTTATCAAATTACGAAATCCACGCGAGAAGCCGCTAGTAACTGCTAGTGTGTACATTAAGTTCACCGCAGATCGTACATCGCACAAAATTAACGTCTTCCCCATCACCGCCAACTGCAGGCTTGAATACCACCAAATACGACTTTTAAGTTTAGGATCCGGTTCAGAAGTCTTGTATTGTGCGGTTTTTGGTTCGCTTGTTGCTTCTTTTTTTTACTTCACGATTTTTTGCCACGGTTTCTTTTCTTTTGGAATTACAGTCCACATTCGTTTCCGATAACAGGATAGACGGAGAAGTCAAACTGAAAACCACAGCAAATTTAATCGGCTCCACTCGACCGTAATGCAACGCACTCCGCTGACACGCAGTACACTGTACACATTGAAGCAGTCAGCCCATAGAACTACCACAGCGCTGTCATTGGCTCACCGCGTACGAATGGCATAGCGCTGACCCAGACCGGCCCGTGCGATGACGTCACGGGCTTCGTTTGTTAGAGCCTTTTAAAGCCCATTGCAGTGTACTGTTGAAGCAGCTCATGGGCTGGGCCTCTCTGCAGGACTCTGCCGAATGGTCCGGACCAACCAAGCTATCGCTGCTCAGCCCGAGGTGCCGTGTTGTCAAAACGACGAATCGTCTCGGCCGTTATTCTTGGCTTTCTGGACCAGGAACCACTTTCTCACCGTCAGATAGCTCCTCAATTGCAATTACGTAGACTGAGTGGACCTCGAACCAGCCCTCTGATTCAGGTAAAGCTCCGTGACCTGGCCGGGAATCGAGCCCGGGTCCTCCATGTAGGATGCAGGCACGCTACCCCTACACCGCGGGGCCAGCCTGTACTGATTGCCAGTATAGTTTTTATTGTAACTTTGTCTTCGGTTGGGTCTGCAGTATGCCCTTTTTGCTCTATTAATTTTCAGTATGTAAGGAAATGGGAAAATGTTTCCACAGAACATCATTTTGAAGAGTATGTTTAACAAAATTTACTTTGTAACTCTGGTTGAAGTACGCTCCATTTGGAAATTGTTCTTAAGGAACATCGTAAACCATGTTTATATTATTACTAGCTGTATTACCCGGCGCTTCCCGGACACTTTATTGCTGCACTACCTGTTAATTATGAGTGAAGCGAATTTTTGTAGATTTTTTCGTTCTGACGTTGGCTGATTTTTAATAACTACTTTGTGGTTTAGGAGTTATTGTTATATAATTAATGTCCGCCTCCCTAGCGTAATGTCCGAGCTCCATAGCTGCAGTCGCTTAAGTGCGGCCAGTATCTAGTATTCGGGAGATAGTGGGTTCAAACCGCACTGTCGGCAGCCATGAAGATGGTTTTCCATGGTTTCCATTTTCACACCAGGCAAATGCTGGGGCTGTACTTTAATTAAGGCCACGGCCGCTTCCTTTCCACTCCTAGCCACTTCCTGCCCCATCGTCGCCATAAGACCTATCTGTGTCGGTGGTGCGACGTAGCGTAAAGCAAATTGCAAAAAAAAAAAAAAGGAAGTAGGGAAGTAGGGTCATAGTTAGTGTTATTGGCTGTGGTCCTCTGGGGTCCGGGTTCGATTCACGGTACTGGCATAAATTTATGAATGACAGGAGGGCTGACATGTGTTCGAAATGCCGCACGTCCATTGGGGGGTCTGCGTGAAAAGAACTGCACTACCTCGGGATGAGGACACGAGGGTACTTTATGTGTATAATTTCATGTTTTAGTTATAGATTATTTCGTTCCTCGTTAATTAAACTAATCTCGGTCAGTTTGGACATTTTCTTCGTCACCACATCTCACCATGCCTTTGCAGTTGAACTAGTACTTGAAATGGCATCCAGAGTGTCACAATACATCTCAGCGACCGCGAAAACTATAGCTTCTACTTTAATATTGATCGATTTCTGTTACCTTTTTTACTTCACCTCCTTTCCACTCCCGTCCAGTGCATTTTACTAGACAGTCATATGTGTATCCTCGTCCTAGCCTACATTTACGCACGTGCCTATTTCGAACACCAGGCCTGTATTCTACTCTGGAATCGAGCAGACGTTGCCGTGGTTGCAGCTGGTCATTTCTTCATCTGACTCCTAGAGCGGGGTAGTGTGTTGCCAATAACGGTTGGTTTTAGGACCTTAAAACATGGTTTTAAGGAACCGAGTTTTGTTGTTCACGTCGTGAGGCTTAAAATGAGATATGTCTCGCCCTTGTACGACAAATTCGAAATTTTTCCCTATTAGTCTATGTTATTGTGCCGAAGGGCCTGAATCTAGGGAATGGAGAGGACTGTTAAAATGTATTATATATATGGTTACCCGCAGGGTTCTAGAAGGTAAGCATACAAAATTTGGTTCAAATTGATGGAACGGTATGGATTTGTATAAGGAACAGACGGACGGACAGACAGACAGACATTCTGCTTTATATACATAGATAGATGAGACATACCTGTCTTCCGAACTCAAGGGAATTATATTGGTGTTATTGCTATCATGTGATTCACTAGTTTAATTTGTTTTGTAACTATGTTTCCTCTTTGTAACTTTTTTGGCTGCGATTATGTACAGTAAATAAGCCTGATAAGACTCCTCTGTGGTGTAGTGGTTAGTGTGATTAGCTGCCACCCCCGGCGGCCCGGGTTCGATTCCCGGCTATGCCACGAAATTTGAAAAGTGGTACGAGTGCTGGAACGGGGTCCACTCAGCCTCGGGAGGTCAACTAAGTAGAGGTGTGTTCGATTCCCACCTCAGCCATCCTGAAAGTGGTTTTCCGTGGTTTCCCACTTCTCTTCGAGGCAAATGCCGGGATGGTACCTAACTTAAGGCCACGGCCGCTTCCTTCCCTCTTCCTTGTCTATCCCTTCCAATCTTCCCATCCCCCATCAAGGCCCCTGTTCAGCATAGCAGGTGAGGCCGCCTGGGCGAGAGGTACTGGTCATCCCCCAGTTGTATTCCCCGACCCAGAGTCTGAAGCTCCAGGATACTACCCTTGAGGCGGTAGAGGTGTGATCCCTCGCTGAGTCCGAGGGAAAAACCAACCCTGGAGGGTAAACAGATTAAGAAAGAAAGAAATAAGCCAGATGAGTTGCATATGATAAACTGTCATGGTTGTACCACACTTTCGATCCACCTTCGCTTCTCCTTTGGTGACTTCTTTTTCATAGGCCCTAAAGCTATACTGTACCTTCTCAACTTTGTCATCCATCTGAGGATCACCGAGCAAGTGGCTGCGCGGTTTGAGTCACATAACTATCAACCTGTATTCGGGAGATTGTGGGTTAGAACCCCCTCTGTCGGCAGCTCTGAAGATGCTTTTCCGTGGTTTCCTATTTTCACACCACGTTATGACTGTGAATATACAGGTTGCTCATTTGAGATATGAAAATGAAAGTATCTTATTCGTAGTATTCGAATAAAAATTATGTTACCTTTTCAGATATAAACCAAATAATAGTCTCAATCCTTTGTAAAGTAAATGTATTCTATTATGCGCTAAAACTAAAGGAAGAAGTCTCAATAATTTAAAAAAGGGAGAGTAATAATTGGTTTCTTGTTTAGGTTTGGAATCAACCAATCAACAGTAAGCAGTCAGGGCTGTCGGCACCATTTCGTATTTTCTGACCGCAAACAATTTCTTTCCTAGAGTTTCATTTAAAAATCCCTTGAGTTGACTCAAACACATGTTTGACTCGAGTTAAACGAGTGGAAATATTCGACTCGTCCTCATATAAAAATGAGGAACCGCGGAAAATGTTTACTTGTTAGAGCGAGTTGGCCATGTGGTTAGGGTCGCGCAGCTGTGAGCTTGCATTCGGGAGATAGCGGGTTCGAATCGCATCGTCGGCAGCCCTGAAGATGGTTTCCGTGGTTTCCCACTTTCACCACAGGCAAATGCTGGGTCAGTAACTTAATTAACTGTTCTCTAGCACTCTCCTACTTCAACCAAACTAGATACATCGTGCTGTGGTTTTAGCTGCAAAGTCTAGACATCGTTCACTTCTAACATTCAAAACCAAGTCTTGGTAATGTAGCCGTAAATGCCGTACTTGTGCTAGAAGAGCATAAGATTCAACACAGGGCGTGTACTGTACAGAAACGGAATGCTACAGCGGGAGAGAGGTTTGTTGAAATAATGTCTTATGCAAGGAAAACTGAGTTTATTAACAAAAGTTCAAATTTTATATTATCTCTGTACAGAAGAAATACTGGGAAATGTCCTTTCCTTGTCCTACAGCTGGCGACGTTCATCGAAATCCGGCTGCTACTCTCGTACTACCATGGGTCTCTTCCCTGCACCATGGAACCATTATTCCTCTCTCGACGGGAATTCTGGACTTTCTGGATGGTCTGGAATTTCTAGAAGGTTTAAACGGTCTAGAAGTTCTATTAGTATAGGCGTCGAGATTAGTCACGTATAGGATGAACGTGAATACACGCACGTATGCACTGGACGTATTAATTTGGAAGGTGGCTTCTACACAGATGAGAAAGAGATATAATAATGATCTCAAACAAGGTTTATAACAAACAGATATCGTGTACTCGATGAATGAATCAATAACTACCACACGGTAGAACGTCACTAGAATCTACCCGTGTTCTGAATCTAAACATTTGAAGTGAATTCTATGCGGCTGAATGTCAATAAAATCGAACATGCAATTCAGTCTTAACACTTGAAATATAAGTAAGCGGAGTCGAATATCAATAAAATCGAACTCGCAAAATAAATAGCCACTTAAAGCTATATGAAAATTTAACTTCGTATTGTCGAATGTCAACGAAATCGAGCTAGTAAGTTCGAAGAATGTGACACTAGGCATAAGTTGAAGTTTTCTCACTTGACAAATATTCCTAAGTTTTTTCGCAGTTTTGAAGACAATCCCGTTGATCGGATGGAAAGGAAAATATTTTACTTGTGAAATAGGTCCTGTTAACATGTGTTACTTGAAAAATAAATTGAAACTAACTCCGTTCGTTAACAGTCCTTGGTTCGATCATTCGTAAGGTTGATAAATACAAGCTAAAATATACAGTTCTTAGTTTATCACCTACGAAAATATTTCCAAGTGTTTGAGAATTATTTACACACGAGAAAATTGTAAGTCTGGTGACATAGTTACCGAGTTCAAGTTAACCTTATATTCAATCACCTGTCCGTGTTCGACACTTCAGAAATTCTGTCTTATAAGACTATTATATCAATGAAATGAAATGAAATGGGGTATAGCTTTTAGTTCCGGGAGTGTCCGAGGACAAGTTCGGCTCGCCAGGTGCCGGTCTTTTGATTTGACTCCCGTAGGCGACCTGCGTGTCGTGATGAAGATGAAATGATGATGAAGACAACACACACACCCAGCCCCCGTGTCAGCGAAATTTACCAACGATGGTTAAAATTCCCGACCCTGCCGAGAATCGAACCCGGGACCCCTGTGACCAAAGGCCAGCACACTAACCATTTAGTCATATATCAATGAATACTGTCGAAATACTTCAATCACTTGACGAAATACCAGCACCTTTCAAAAATCTATCACTGATCAGAACGTCTCATTCACTTTGAAATATGAGCACTTGGAAAATAAACACAAGTCTTAAAAAAACATCCTAAATAATCAATCACTTGTAAATGTTAATGCCAGCGAAACACAAGTTGTATTATATCGCTCTCAGTTTGAGTAAAAAATTCTATCACTCACGAACTGGAATAGAGAAGAAAATGTATAAGTCCAATTTCAACACCGTAGAGTTAAAGTTCCTGAACGCCAAGAAATTAAACAGTCATTCAACACTTTACGAAAGTCGTAGACTACATCACGACTGCCACGAGCCGACCGACCGGGTTCGACCGTGGTACTTGACACACTGAACTGCCTTGGGAATTAGCCCTCCTTATGTACGCAAATCGTTAAGGTAGCAGCAATTGTATTACATTGAATATCTTCTTTAGCTTTCATCGGATTTACACCAAACTTGGTGGAAATGGAGACAAGAGTTTGGCAATACGATGATGTTGTTCTCATAATTTAATTATTATCCTAAGGCAAGTTATTAGGCATAGAACATTTCGAATGTTCTCTGGCTGATGCAATCTTTCTGTTGCAAGGTGAAGTCATAAGCTCCACGTCGCATACGGACTGCGTGCTGCAGATAACTATTCAGTCGGCGCGCAGCGGGGACTTCATCTAGGACCAGCGTTGCTGGTGACTGAAACTTAATGTTCAGAAAGATAATCATCATCATCATCATCATCATCGTCGTCGTCGTTAGACTTAGCGTTCTCCTACTTCAAGGAAATTGGACACATCGTGCTGTGGTTTCAGCCGCAAAGACCAGACATCGTTCACTTCTAACATTTCCTTCAAAACCAAGTCTTGGTAACAAAACGGGTCATTGAAAGTTAATGTTGAGAACATCATCATCAGTCTTAGGACCGTTTATTTCCTATGAGATTCCTCCATGTTCGGCGGTCCGCCGCTGTCATGTTCATCGTAAGTAGGTAGTGCAGATATCCCTTGTTTTCCAGTTGATAACAACCTGACAAGCCTCGTTCTTTCCCCTACCGGACCCGACTATCGGTTTTGTCCGCTTTGCGGAGTTGCCGGACAACATTGTGTCATTGGAATGTTTCCTTTCATAGTATTGTCCTGGGGAGATGCTGGGATGGTTTCCTCTTGGCTTCCTCAACTTAATTAAGGCCACGGCTGCTTTCTTCCCACCCCTAGCCCTTTCCTATCCCATCGCCGCCATAAGACTTCTCTGTGTCTGTGCGACGTAAAGCAGATTCTAAAAACAAAAACGGTCTTCCTCACCAACAATATCCTACCTAATGGAGATCTCTAGCGCCGGATTTTATTTTCTAAGATCCTCCGCAAGTCGTCGTGAAATTACGACCGTTGACAAAGCTATGTTCTTAAGGCTAGATGACAATTGTCTCTCATTATTTGAACTGGAATGTTGTCCTTTTCACTGCATCTTTCTCACCTACTTGTATTTTCCAGTGAATCTTCAGTAAGTAAATTCGTGTCCTCATCCCGAGGTGGTGCAACTCTTTTCAGGCACACCCCCATTGGAGGTGAGCTGCATGTACCATTTCAACCACATACCAGCCCTCCTGCCATTCTTAAATTTCTGGTACTACCGGGAATCAAACCCGGGCCCCCGAGGACGGCAGCTAATAACACTAACCGTTACGCTACGGAGGTGGACAGTGAATCTTCAGTGATATCACAGTAATTCAAACTTTCTAGCAGTGATGTTAATGACGGCTCCAACTCTCTGCGTATCGCAGAACTACGTCCACTCCAAATGCTCAAGATATTGGTATGCAAATCAAGTCGGTTCCAGATCGCAGGACGGAACGCAGTTATCCACTTGAGAGGACTGCAACCCTCCGCACACCTTAGTCAATTAACATCTCATTTACAGACGCATGTTAATTACGGTGGTGTGCAACTGTCCGCAGTGCCATTTTTCGGTCTGTGAGTCTCCTGGTGATGATTGTTCCAGTTAACCCTGATTGTCATGACGTACTTCGAGAAGGTGAGTGACATCAAACTCGAAAATTATTTTACGCTGTCGGAAATTTATTAATATCAAACTGGCGTAATTGAGCACCTTCAGATACTAACGATCTGAGCCGGGACAGAACCTACCACTTTGGGTTCAGAAAACCAACGCTCTACCACCTTAAACCATTCATCCTTACAATAAATGTAAAGCATAAATTTTCTTTCCTAGAAACTTTCTGTGAAAAGTTTTTTTTATCAACACAATTCCCTTGAACCTCTATCTAGTACTCGGACAAATAACATTTAAATATCCAAGTTCACTATGGTTACAGAAATATTTAATTAGTCCAGTTTATTCTTAAAAATATGCAATGACCGAGCTCGATAGCTGCAGTCGCTTAATTGCGGCCAGTGTCCAGTATTCGGGAGATAGTAGGTTCGAACCCCACTATCGGCAGCCCTGAAGATGGTTTTCCGTGGTTTCCCATTTTCACACCAGGCAAATGCTGGGGCTGTACCTTAATTAAGGCCACGGCCGATTCCTTCCCACTCCTAGCCATTTTTCCTGTCCCATCGTCGCCATAAGACCTATCTGAGTCGGTGCGACGTAAAGCAACTAGCAAAAAAAAAAAAAAAAAAATATGCAATGATGATTTTGAAGTTAACAACTGACTCCTGCCGTTGACCAGTGCAACAACGAGCATTGGTATGTGACTGCTTTTTTAGCTAAAAAGTAGACGATAATTCCTATGAAGTGACTTAAGAGACCAGTACTTGCCTTCAGCCAACACAAAGGCAACACATCATTATCGGTAGATATCTGTAAAGAATTTTAATTGCTACTTGTTTTAGGTCTCATCGGCACATACAGGTTTTATGGCGACAATGGGGTATAAAAGGGCTAGTGTTGAGAAGAAAGCGACCGTATGCTTACTCAATTCAGCCCCAGCATTTTCCTGGTGTGAAAACGGGAAACCACCGGAAAACATATTTAGGGTTGCCGACAGTGAGGTTCGAAAGCACTAACTCCCGAATGCAGCTACGTGACTCAAACCGTCGGGGCAACTTGTTCGGTAGAGAATTTACACTCTTACCTCTCATGGAAGTACTTCATGTTACACTTATGAGAGGAAAGAACTGAAAGATCCTTGAGAGTGAAGGCATCAGCGAAGAGAAAGAAGTTTCATGGAGGTCGTGAAAATAAAATACTCCCTAGACCTCGCAATCCTAATACTGTCGGAGTTGGAGGGGAACACGAATTGGCCAAAGGAGGTCGGATAGGAAAGATGCAAGCGAGGAGCCTGGCACAAGTAAGTGGAAACAATGCCAGACTCAGCTAGGAACCCCGTTGTTAACATTCTACGCTACTAAATTGGATGTAGGTACTCTGGGATCGTCTTTTAGTAACCTTTTATGACCGGTAGGGGAATATCTTGGATATATTCTATAGCCCCGACTCACAGAGTTATAAACTCCAAAGCACCATGTAAATTTTTCGTTACCTTTTTCTTGGAATATTCCTTCTTCTAATGTCTTCTTCCTCTTCTTATTATTATCGTTTCTTTTTCGCCGGAGCAGAGTCCACTATCTTGATCATAGCAGGCTATTTTGCACGATCCTCGCAAACGTTTGGTCTCAACTTGGCAGTCCTCATGTCAGGATTTAATGTGTGATGCCAACGTCGTTTCGGACATCCACGTGGGCGGTATCCATCAGTTTGAAAGTGGTGAACAAGACTAGCAAGTGTTCCAGGTGCAACACACAGCGCATGGCCAAACTATTGGAGATCTTTTGCTTGAACTTCCTCAGGGATGGTTGCGATGCTCATTTGCTGGTGAACGGTGTCGTTCATAACATGATCCAGGGGGGTAATGCCCAATGACGAACGAAGTTTCGCCTTTCCACGCTATGTGACTGGCATTTAGTGGATTTGTCGGATGGTCGACATTCAACACTGTATAA
This sequence comes from Anabrus simplex, assembly GCF_040414725.1. Taxonomy (NCBI): domain Eukaryota; kingdom Metazoa; phylum Arthropoda; class Insecta; order Orthoptera; family Tettigoniidae; genus Anabrus; species Anabrus simplex. The sequence continues at coordinate 144,568,694 of NC_090271.1, forward strand.
AGCCCCAGGATGTACTACCATGCAATATATTTTGGACTTTAGATGTATCGCAAAGCATGCCTGTGACTTCCCTCTATCTCATCCATGCAAGCCTTATGCACACTTCATCATCGATCCCGCCATCGTTCAGTAGGTGAGATCCAAAATATCGCAAGCTTTTCGTTCTCAATAAGTTCACTCTGTCAACTTGGATGGAACCGTTGCTTTGAATGGGTTCCAGTATTCACTCTTCTTTTTATTCAGTCTAAGACCATATAACAAAAAAAAACCGCTTCTTCTAATTTTCAACTTGGCACTGTAGTAGTTTACCACTAGTATCTAAGTGCGACGTCATCTGCATATAAGAGAGTCCAAGTGATGCTCCTTTGCAGATCTCGTGTGATTGTGTACTTTGATTAAGGCCACGGTCGCTTCCTTCCCAGTGCTCTCCGTTTCCTATCCCATCATCGCCATAGACCTATCGGTGCCGGTGCGACAGAAAACAAATTGTAAACAAAAAGTTTGTAAAACATTATTATCGTCACAATAAAGACATCTACAAAAAATCACTTCACACATAATTAACAAGTGCCGTAATACAAATCATAAAAACAAACGTTCAAAAAAGTACCCCGGCAGCATATGGAGCAATTTTATATCAAGACACGTAATCTGAGCTCTAGTAGTCTACTCGTAAAATTAAGATTATGTATGTGAGTGTTTGTGATGTATAAAGACAGCTAAGGAGAACAATAATGCCTATCTTCTTCATGTACGTTTAATTCTTAATAATATAAAAGGAATTTCAAATACTTTTGTCACCAGAACACCTGGAATCTCTCCTAGACTTTCAACCTTTGGGTAGTAATCCAAGCCTATGATATTATGATGCATTTATCTAATGTTTGATGTTAATTCTGCTTTCTTCCATTTGAATCATCTAATTTTGCCACTGCCCTCTGATCATCTTCAGTGGTTTTTTTCTTCACATGCTTGTTCAGTCAGTGGGAAGAGTGGCACAGACAGTAGAGTGGACGTTTTCTGAGCCCGACTTGGTGGACTGAATTTCGAGTCGGTTCGGAGGTATTTGAAGAAGCTGAAATGAACCAGCCACGAGTCGGTAAAAAATCATCCAGGACACAATTCTGGCATCCCAGCATCTCCAAAAACTGTAAAATGCATTAATGGATCGTAAAATTAATATCATAATTATTAATAATAATCATCATAACAAACAATCAAATATCATGGCATTGCAGCCTTGTTGAGTCTTGGCTTGCCAACCGGTCGAAGCACGAAGGCTTGCATGAAATGAATGACACGTGGTCAGCATGACAAATCCTCTCAGTCATTATTATAGAATTTCAGGCTTTCTAGTCTGGGACGCTATCTCACTTTCAGATAGCTCCTCATTTGTTCTCACATAGACTAAATGAACCTCGAACTATTCCTAAAATCCAGGAGAAAATCACTATCGAATCAGAGGCAGGCGCGATATCACTTGACAACGTGGCCGGCCATATGCCTTCACCTAAACATTTTTCTATTTTTTAAAAATTGGTATCCGTAGCATACGGAACATGTTGTCTAGACTGTTGTACCAAATTTCAACACAGAGATGAAGCTCTTTTCACACGATATAATATGAAATGTTAAAATGTAATATATATGCAGAAAGTCCTGTAACTACTACAATACGTCTGCGAGACCGCTCGCAATAAACAACGATGAATAATTTCTGATGAATTTGATACGACACTTCGTGGCTTTCATTCTACGTGGGACTCCCGTCAACTGGTAGGTGCATGGGTGTTCATTTGTGGTTCGACGGGGAGAGGAATATGGGATGAAATATAATGAGAGCGTTGTAGGAAGGTGGTGGGTTACCAGGGTTCCTTCAAAATAAAATTACTACTGTTCACTTAGAGTAGGGGCTGCCTGGCCGAGGCGGTCAAGGCGTGCTCAGTTCACTCGGAAGAACGTGGGTTCGATTCCTCGTAGCATTTATTTATCGTATGACTTTTAGTGCCGGAAGTGTCCGAGGACATGTTCGACTCGCCTGATGCAGCTCCTTTTATCCGACACCAACACGAGACCTGTGAGTCTGGATGTGGGTTGATTAAGATAATGAGGTAGGGAGATGGTGAAACCCAGTGTCGGCACTTAGCCTACTTCTGTCGAATAATACCTAGGGTTATGCTCAAAGCTTTACGCCCCCATCCCCGCCAGACAGTCGAAAAATTTTAGAAACGAGATTTCCAATTCCGGAGGTGCATATGGCGCTCAGGTTCACTCAGCCTACACCAAAAATGAGTACCAGGTTAATTCCTGGGGGCAAAGGCGGCGGAGCATAGATCTAACCGCTTTACTCCATCAAGTCTCGAGATTACGCATAGTGGAAGCTTTTACCTTCCACCCTTCCAGGGGCCTTCATTGGCTGTACGGAGGTGACTTTGCTTTGCTTTTTACTAATAGTTATTTGAGCTTCCTACTCGACACAGTTCTTCTGACTCACACACACTCGACCACATAATCCTCTGGCACATCGAACTTTTACAGTCCACACGGCCTCTCCCGGACAGAGTCGCTCCTAGAACAGTTCACTCCACACTGAACTCCATGCAGCCACCTGTCATATTCACTCCTCGATGAAATAAATCATCACGGACTCGCGACCGTCTCATAACTGCATGCGTTCACTCCCAACTGATTCACTTAAAACAGCAAAAAATTTCCAGCTGCACTCTTTATGCAGGCCCACAGAAGATTCTAGTAGTTTCCACTTCCAGATCATTCTAGGTTCCTGCTCCATTCTTAATCAACTTCCAGCTTCTTCTAGGAGCTTTTATATCGCGAGCCTCAACAATTCGCCGGCGCTATTGGTCGACTCGCTGCTTGTATACCTACATTGTTGTCGATCCGCTGACATTATCATGCCTCGCCGCGCCCTTCGGAATCTTCGCTGGCATTGTCACTGTATATATAGATATGACAGTCACAACGATCCAGATTTGAAAGGCTTTGGTGATGAAGAAAGAGATTCAAATCAAGAACCTATAGGAGATGGGTGGTGAATAATAATAATAATAATAATAATAATAATAATAATAATAATAATAATAATAATAATAATAATAATAATGTTATTGGCTTTACGTCGCACTAACTACTTTTTACGGTTTTCGAGACGCCGAGGTCCCCGGAATTTAGTCCCACAGTAATTCTTTAACGTGCCAGTAAATCTACTGACACGAGACTGGTGTATTTGAACACCTACAAATACCACCGGACTGAGGCAGGATCGAACCTGCCAAGCTGAGGTCAGAAGGCCAGCGTTTCAACCGTCTGAATCACTCAACTCGGCTGGTGAAGAAGAATGTGAGAAATAAACTACTGTATATGATCAAAGGGCAGTGTATTTTTATGTCATGCATAAAAACTTCCGTGAGAACAATTCCATATCTACGTTAAAGCTGTTGGAAAAATGCCACTATAGAAAATAATATATTGAACTTACCGTCTGTTGGCTCTTGCCTTCTTGAAAGAATAATAATGACATAGAAAATACCATCAAAATGGTGTGCATTGTTGCTGCATTACACACTGTGCCAGGGAACAATCAGGATAGTATATAACTACTTCCTGAGTTCCCATCCTTTGAGAGAAAGCCTCCCTTTCATCCTAAGCTTCTGTCCGCATGGTGAATGTCTTCGAAACGCGGGGCATTGCAGAACTCGCCACATTTCGTTACTGGAGCCTGTATAAATACCGTAGGACATCCTTAAGTGCAGAGAAGTTGCAGTAGTACTTAACCACTACAAGATCTCAGAGGCCCTCCGTAAAGTCTACACGCCTATTGTACAGGCAGTCATGTTTTTGTGACCGTATTCAATGCCTCTTATAATGGCTGGTTTCTCTGACGATCTCACAAGGATGAGAGAAGCACGTTCCAGCACATAGTCCGGAAACACTATCCTTGGTGAGTCTGGGAATTGAACTCAGAGCCTCCAGATAAGTGGAAGGTACCACGGGTCCATGAGTATACGACAAATATACGGGTACAAGTTTTGAATGTCCGTACATATTGTACGTCTTTAGACTTACAGGCTCCTCTAGGGGACCTCATATTGGAAAGCGCGGGTTGTAACCACAGGTCTCCTAGCTGAGTCTCGTATTGCTACATTTTACTTGTGTCAGGCTTTTCATTTTCATATTTCCTATCCAATTTCCCATAGTCATCCCTTGTTGTCTTTCGATCCCAACGATATTAGGTTTGCGAAATCTAGGTGCCCTTCAATTTCACACCTTTCTCTATCCGATACCCTGATTATTTGTAGGGCCGAACCTCTAACACATTTTTATCTAATTAATATTAAGAGCAGATGGTTGCCCAGTTGTACTTCCTCCTTACACAGTAATCACCACGACCGACCTCGATAGTTACAGTCGCTAAAGTGTCGGCCACTGTTCAGTATTCGGGAGACAGTTGGTTCGAATCGCACTGTCGGTAGCCCTGAAAATGGCTTTCCGTGGTTTCCCATTTTCATACTAGGCAAATGCTGGAACTGTACCGTAATTAATGCCCTGGCTGCTTCCTTCCCATCCCTAGTCCTTTCCTATCCCATCGTCGCCATAAAACCTATCTGTATCGTTGCGACGTGAAGTAACTTGTAATTAATAATAATAAAAAATCTAATAATAATAGTAATAATAATAACCATTATAAGCACATTCTTCATCTGAATGCTGGTTTAGATACCGTATTTAATAAATGAAGTGTATCGAAGTTCGCCGCACGAAGTCTACCCACTACAGTGATTTGTTGGCATATGGACGTGACGTGCTTAGAGGCCCGTGGCTGCGAATAGCGATCTGTGGTGATCAGTGGGTATACATAACATCACTCCCCTGACAGCACTTAGGGGAGACTCACAGGGGAGATAAGTAGCCCGATAGATGGATCGAGAGATAGATATGTTGATGGATTAAACTGATATTAACCGTAATACTGTATTACAATACGACCCATTGTGCATGCCTATTATAACACTTCTCCCAGCAGAATACACAAGGCTTGGTTGTTTGACAGCGAACCAAGTTCCAATAACTACAAGAAACATCTTACACAACGTTCGACGTTCCTACAATATTTACCGAAATTTGAAATAGGCCTATAGATTTTCTCGAAACAATCTTCATTTTTAATTGTGGAGATCAATAGGTCCTAGAGGCAGGGATGGCCAACCTATGACATCAATAGGTCCTAGACGCAGGGATGGCGAACCTATGACATCAATAGGTCCTAGACGCAGGGATGGCGAACCTATGACATTTACAAATTATATTTTAAACAATCTCCCTTGACGTAACCACAGATCGACAGAGTGACGAACGAGGAAGTCGTACAGAGAGCAGAGGAGTTACGGGACTTGTAGGAAACAAACAATGGAGAAGAGACACTTGAAGACATGAGAACGGAGCTGGCTGGATGTGCAGTTTGGATCTGGTAGCTGTGAGTTCGAATTTCACTATCGGCAGCCCTGAAGATGGGTTTTCGTGGTTTCCATCTTCACACTAGGCAGCCTTATAGTGACAGTGGGACGATAGGACTAAGAAGGAAGCAACCATGACCTTAATTAAGGCCAAGTGTGAAAATGCGGAACAATGGAATACCATCTTCAGGGCTGCCGGCAATGGAGTTCGAACCTACTCTCCCTAAGACTGGTGAGGTAGTAGCCTTGGTACCTAATTGCACGGCTTTTTATGCATAGGCGTGTATGTAAAACATTCAAGACTAATAATACTTCGGCTCCGAACAAGGAACTGTTTTAAAATATACTTTCCTGGCGATAATGCTTTACTTAAGTACCTTTTTTGTTTTATGTAATCCGTTTATCCACCAGGGTTGGTTGTATCCCGCAATCAGCAAGGAATCTAATCTCTATCGCCTCAAAGGCTGTGTCCTGTAGCGTTAGACGTTTGGTCTGGGAAACAACTGGGATTTAGAACCAGTATCTCGCCCAGGCGGTCTCACCTGCTATGCTGAACAAGGGCCTTGTTGGGGGATGGGAGGATTAGAAGGGATAGGCAAGGAAGAGGGAAGGAAGCCGCCATGGCCTTAAGTTAGGTACCATCCCGGCATTTAACTGGAGAAGAAGTGGGAAACCACGGAAAACCACTTGGAGGGTGGCTGAGGTGGGAATCGAACCCCCTCTACTTAGTTGACCTCACGAGACTGAGTGGACCCCGTTGCAGTTCTCATACTACTTTCAAACTTTCGTGTCAGAGACGGGAATCGAGGCAGACAAGGCTTTACTTTTGCAAATAAAAAGAAAATAATAAAATTCAAGTGTCAAGTGGCATGTGTTGTATTCCCGCGGTAGAGTGCTAGTGGCTTGCATCTTACACGGAGGACCCTAATTATAGTCCAGAGATTTTAATTCTAGAATGAGAACTGGAATGGTGTTCTCTCTGCCTCGTGAGACCAACTGAAGGGCTTTCTGATGTGGGAGGTAGCGAACCTGGTCACGAAAGCTAAACAGTACAGTTGAGAACCCCCTGTGGGTGGGGGTGGTTGAATATATCCAAGTTATCATCCGCCTGTTGCATGAGGCGACGGGCGACTAAGCAACAACCTGAGGGACTCGCGATGAGAGCGTGGGTTGGCAACCACGGGGCCCGCGGCTGATTCTATTATGATATCCACTTACTTGTACTAAAATCCTGATTTTCATCCCTCCTGTCCGAACTCGTTTGATCAACTCTAGTTCTTTTCCGACCCCATGCATTGTGTCGTGTTTGGAAGTTCTGTACCCGTTTAGTTTTGAGAAGTAAATGTCAAAATCGAGCAAGATTTTACCAAAGGTGGTCGGACAGGAAAGAAAAAAAGAATCTCCAAGAATTACGTTGAAAGTATGTCTAGCGCAGGTCTGGCTTATGAGCTGAATGGTCAGGTAGCTGCTTTTGATTCAGAAGCCATGGCTTTGATTCCCAGTTGGGCCGAGTATTTTAGCCATGTCTGGTTGATTCTTCAGGCCTCGCCTTTCCATTTACACTTAACACGCCACACCACTAACCACCACAGAAAAATGCAATAGTAAATATATCCCTCCACAGAGGGTTGGCGTCGGGAACGGCACTTGCTCGTAAAGCTGAGCCAAAAAGCATGTAGTTTCAACCTCACGTACAGTAACTGAGAAAAGGAGATGATGAAGTAGCCCTGGTTGTCCGCATGAGCGCTTAACTGCGCTCCTCTGTCGGTCATTATATAATTTTATTCATTATAAAATTGCGAACTCGTGTCCTCATCCTGAGGTGGTGCAGCTCTTTTCAGGCGCACCTCTAAACGGAGGTGAGCTGCATGTACCATTTGTACCACATACCAGCCTCCCGGCCATTCTTAAATTTCTGGCAGCACCGGGAATCGAACCCGGGCCCCCGAGGACGGCACCTAATAGTGCTAACCCTTACGCTACAGAGGCGGACGTTTTACTCATCAATGATATTATAAATATTTTTGGTGTGTTTAATTACTTTTAGTGATTTGTTTAATTTGTTTAAACGTGAGAGGTGTGAAAAACGTTTTGAGTATAGTTTATCAAAGCGACGGCGCATTGGTCGTCGACCGGGCTGGCACAGCGAACAATGCGATTCGGTTTGTGGTAGTCGTCCGTGGTAGCCCATCCAGGTACTGACCACGTCCAATGTTGCTTTAGTTATGGCAACGGGACTGTACCGTTGGCATTTTTTGCAGTGACTTGCACATTAATAAACGGTGGTTTATATTTTAATGTGAGTGTGCGGGTGTTATAATTTTGAAAAAACAGCATACTTTTGGATTTTGAGGATTTGTTTAGGAGGTTGAGGAGTAGTAACAGTAAGGTACTGGTTGCTTGCTTGGGCAGGGGAAGGGCTGGGGGTGGGTAGAAGGGGTGGGCATGCTTGGCTTGGTAGTATGTATTCCGGAGGTGGTGGCTTCGAAGCCCACCGTCACGTCGGCAGCTCTGAAGATGCTTTTATGCGATTTCACATTTTCACACCAGCCGAATGCTGGGGCTGTATCTTAACCGAGGCCACAGTCGCTTATTTCCCAGTCCTGTCCTACCCCAGCCTTACCATAAGAATCGTCTGAGTCGGTGAGACGTAAAACCACGGATGCGTTTTCCGTAACACTTTTTACCAACTGTGAACTTTAGACGCACCCTATTGTCAATAGTTTCAAACGACTAGGAGTCAAGTCTTCGTTAACGGTGGAGTACACGATACGGGCCTGCCTCTGTAGCGTAGTGGTTAGCTTTGTTACCCCCCATCCTCGGTAGCCTGGGTTGGATTCCCGGTACTGCCAGAGATTTAAGAATGGCACGATGCCTGGTATGTGGCTAAAATTATTACACGCACTTCACCTTTATTGGGTGTAGGGGTGCCTGTAAAGTTCTGGACAACCCTGCGATTTTATTTACTTTTACATTAAATATTTGGGAAAGAACTGAGAAGTAAGTAAAAATATAGTTTTTATCTGAAAGAGAAATTAAAGAATTTCATTCAATTAACACCTTCAGGGGAACTTCTTCTTTTCTTCTTCTTCTTCTTCTTCTTCTTCTTTTTTGGGTATCGCCTAATGGATGTTGATGATTACATACTGGAATTTCAGTCGGTCATTGACTGCATTTTTTTTTAAGTCAAGATATTTTTCTTCTTGTCTGTCTGTTAGGTCATCACCCCAGAGGCGGGTTGGATCCTCAAATAGCACCATGAAAGGTTATGCGGTTATAAGGAAACCGCAAAAACCAATGGCAGCACCAAAATGAGACGTACTAGACAAGACGAGGAGTGAGATAGTTTGCCATTGCTTTCCTCACTGGGTCAGAAAGTACTATTGCAGTAGGACTGACCCTATGAGCAACACCTTTCATGACACTCAGCCGCACTGGTCATGCTCTGAATGTCATTACTCAGCACTGCCCATACCCCAGCAGCTTCCATATTGTCACACCCATGGATGTTGACTGGGACTTCGGTGGAAGTTACACTTTACTCTGGCCTATGCCAAGAGATGGATGCAAAAGTACTGCATCCATCAAGAAGTGACAGCAGGCAGCATTTATCTTACTGCACATATGTTGCCAAGTTGAAGCATATTCATATTAGGAATTCATCATTATGTGTTCTAGATAACTTTTACTATGTTTATTTCTCTGGATTATATTCCCAATTACCGGAGGAGTTGGCCGTGCGGTTAGGAGTGCGCAGCTGTGAGCTTGTACCCGGGAGACAGTGGGTTCGAATCTCACTGTCGGCAACCTTGAAGCTGGTTGTCTGTGGTTTCCCAGTTTCACACCAGGCAAATGCTGTACCCTTATTAAGGCAACGGCGGCTTTCTCTCCACTCCGAGGCCTTTCCTATCCCATCGTCGCAATAAGACCTGTCTGTGTCCGGTGCGACATAAAACAAATTCTATCTTCCCAGTTCTTTCAAGCTTTCATCATTTCGTATTCGATCAGTCCATGGAAACTTAAATAGGTGACATTATGCCCATATCTGGAATATTAATATGTACAGTATATTAGCTTTCAGCGTCTAGGTTTCCATGCCATACAGACCAGACATAACAGCACTTATAACGCTTGCTTAGTTTCAAATTAGGGTAAACCTCTTTATAGTTGCAGAAATAACTTCTCATTTCAATTCTACATTTTTCCTTAGTGGAGTCCCATTCTCCATAAGCTAACTGTTCAAATATTTATAAGTTTTAACGCGTTCGGTGTTTGTGGCACTAACTGTAATGCGCGCATCAAGGAACACATTTTGTATCTACTTTATTTTGTCGTATTAATATTTAATTATGTTAATATCGTAAACTGCACTGCCGTGTTAGGTACATTTCTTCAACAAGAGAATGATACGGTAGTATTATTAACAAACAAAGCAGCATCATCAGCATAACGTATGTTATCGATCTACCTGCAATTAATTTTAATTTCTGCATCCATGTCTTCACATTTATCAGAAAGATTTTCTCATAATGCAAGTTGAAATGCAGAAGGAAAAATGAATCCTTGTCGCACTCGTCTTATATAGCTTATATGAAGGAGAATGATAAATGAGGGTCCAGGTGGAAGAACGCTCTGGATTAATTTATCAAGAATGGGGAGCCTGACAGGATGGCACACGGTGTTAAAAATTATTTTAAAGGGAAAACTAAGGAATTATCACTGTAAAGACTGTTTCTCACTGTCTCTCACCAGAAATGAATCCTGGTAGAAGAAAATGTATAAGAATTATTTCTGGTATGGACAAGGGGAAACAATTGCATAAATGTATATTTTAGTTAAGTACTGTATGTTAGGAATGACGATGTTTGCTGAAGCTTTCAGTATGAATTAATTATGCTAGAGACTTCATGTGAAGAGAAGTGAGGAAGTAGTTTGATCAAATGAGACAACTGCTACGACTATTGAGGTTAAGGACCGAGCGAGTTGGCCGTGCGGTTAGGATCGCTTAGTTGTGAGCTCGCATTCGGGAGATAGTGGGTTCCAACCCCACTGTCGGCAGCCCTAATGATGGTTTTCCATTTTTTCCCATTTCCACACCAGGCAAATGCTGGATCCATACCTTAATTAAGGCTACTGCCGCTTCCTTCCCACTCCTAGCCCTTTCCTATCGCATCGTCGCCATAAGACATATCTGTGTCAGAGGAACGTAAAGCAAATTGTAAAGAAAGAATACAAATAAAATTAAGGAGACCGCTTGCTTAAATTAATTGAAATTCAAAGTTTGATAGTTCAGTAACTGCAAGTGCTACTTAACTATGACTTTCTTGACTGGCATAATATATTAATTGCCATTCAGGAAATAATGTTCAGATTTATTAAATGCCTTACAATTACCCGTACTCGTTGGCTCAATGGTCAGCGTACTGGCCTTCGGTTCAGAGGGTCCCGGGTTCGATTCCCGGCCGGGTCGGGGATTTTAACCTTCATTGGTTAATTCCAGTGGCCCGGGGGCTGGGTGTTTGTGCTGACCCCAACATCCCTGCAACTCAGACACCACAATAACACGCTGTTACCTACACAAGGCAGATGAAGCCCACCCTCATCGGAGGGTCTGCCTTACAACGGCTGCACTCTGCTAGAAATAGCCACACGAAATTATTATTATTATTATTATTATTATTATTATTATTATTATTATTATTATTATTATTATTATTATTATTATTATTATTATCCGTAAATTTTAAAGATCAAGTTTTTGTAGGAATATTTTTGCAGTTAAATGGGATTTTGCATTTCGAATATTTGAATATTTACATGAACCTTTTTATTGAAATTATTTAATGCATTACAAGACTGACCCTGTTGATGGTCGATGGCTGTTTTTTTTATTTTAGAAATAAACAGGATATTTCTAAAGACAGATATAATCCATAAGAATTTTCTTTACGTGATAAGCGATGGATCTCCCATTCATTATATCCAACGCTCTTTTGTATACTAAACTTGAGAGGAGTATGACCTGTAGGTACTCCTTGCACTTTCAAATTACTGAAGAAATGCACTCGAGACATTACAATATATAACCGACCATAAGTAAATACTGGCTGGGGAAGAATTAACATTATAATCTAATGTTTACCCTTGTGCTTTGCTAATCGTCCTATAAAGAACATATCGAAACGGAAAGGGTCTTTTGAACGAAAATGAAGTGTCGTGTTTGACGGTGTTTGATTGAGTCTTGTATTCAGGATCGTTAACCTGTCCTTTCACCAGTAATGATTTCCATTCTAGAAAATTGTCATACATACTTCGGGCAATTATTAATGTCCTATTTGAAGGTTGTTTTAAGCATTTCGGTGTTTTAATAAAATCACAATAGCACCTGTTTTCATGTGAGAGTATGTGGCGGCAAAAGGCTTAATTCAATGCTGTTTAAAATTTTGTTGTAATTTAAGGAGTTATTCTTCATTTTTTCATAATTGAATTGTTTCCCCTGATGCATGTCATTAGTGTTCTACGAACTGGTACTTCATCGTTGAAGTCATAACAGTTATCATTTTTGGGGGCATGTATAGCAAAATTAAAAATAATCTATACATCATTTGAAAACATAAATTATCTTGCACTGAGCTCGATAGCTGCAGTCACTTAAGTGCGGCAAATATCCAGCAATCGGGAGATAGTGGGTTCCAACCCCACTTTCGGCAGCCCTGAAGATGGTTTTCCGTGGTTTCCCATTTTCACAGCAGGCAAATGCTGGGGCTGTACCGTAATTACGGCCACGGTCGCTTCCTTCCCATTCCCAGGCCTTTCATATCCCATCGTCGCCATAAGACATATCAGTGTCAGTGCGACGTAAAGCAAATAGCAAAAAAAAAAAAAAAAAAAAAATCTTGCAAAAGTTTTTGAAACAATGTACTTTTTCAATTTTATCCTTCATGATGAATGTATAACGATGAAGATTTCTGAAGATTCGTCGCTTTAGTTACAGTAATCTCCACTATCAATTTGAAGTAAGACATCAGAGAATTCTAATTTATCTAATTTTGCCCAAATATTTTACGAAACTAAAATACCTTGAAATCTGAACAAGGTTACTACTTAACGTAGTTTTGAATTATTGGTATTGATCTAAAAAAAATCCTTCTTCTTCTTCTTTATCTGTTTACCCTCCAGGGTCGGTTTTCCCTCGGACTCAGCAAGGGATCCCACCTCTACCGCCTCAAGGGCAGTGTCCTGGAGCTTCAGACTCTGGGTCGGGGGATACAACTGGGGAGGATGACCAGTATCTCACCCAGGCGACCTCACCTGCTATGCTGAACAGGGGCCTTGCGGGGGGATAGGAAGATTGGAAGGGATAGACAAGGAAGAGGGAAGGAAGCGGCCGTGGCCTTAAGTTAAGTACCATCTCGGCATTTGCCTGGAGGAGAAGTGGGAGACCACGGAAAACCACTTCCAGGACGGCTGAGGTGGGAATCGAACCCACCTCTACTCATTTGACCTCCCGAGGCTGAGTGGACCCCGTTCCAGCCCTCGTACCACTTTTCAAATTTCGTGGCAGAGCCGGAAATCGAACCCGGGCCTCCGGGGGTGGCAGCTAATCACACTAACCACTACAATATTTTCCGAGTGCGATTATTATTTATCCCAAAAAAAAAACTATTGTCCATACGAAAGTAAGCGGTATTCATAAATGTATATCGATGGCTGAGAACGGAACTTTTAAAAAATGCATTTTTTGAAATTTTACCAATGTATACCTTATTTCGACCTCTACAAACTCCGAAAGTGTTACAATACAAAATCTAATGTATCCATGCCAGGAAGCACTTCTAACGGATGTCAATGGTCTGGTATTTTTTTAAATGCTATTTGTTCGGGGCGTCGACCTAGAAAGATCTTTTGCCCCTACTTGTACCATATGTGAGGAACCTGCGTGTATTTTGTAAATGGCGGAAGTGTACAGTGGTGAGTGTGGTGAAAAACACCCAATCCCCAGGCCAGGAGTATTAATCATTTACAATTAAAAACCCGTAACCCGGCCGGGAAACGATCCCGGGTCCGCCGGGTGACAAGCTGACGCGTTGCCTCCTACACCGCGGGCCGGACATGCTCTGACATTAGTCGCTTTGCTTAATTCGAAAGGGTCATTTGGCGTTGTAACTCTTTTCTAGATCATCATAAATGAGGTGAGAATTATATGCACAGTAGTTTTCATAAAAAGTGTATCCTTGAGAGGCAATGATGTTAACTGCTAAAATTTTGAACTCTTCTCTTGAATTGTAACCATTTCGTTCACGGCCATCTTATTCTTCTTCTTCTTAATCTGTTTACACTCCAGGGTCGGTTTTCCCCTCCGACTCAGCGAGGGATCCCACCGCTCCCGCCTCAAGGGCAGTGTCCTGGAGCTTCAGACTCTGGGTCGGGGGATACAACTGGGAAGGATGACCAATACCATGCCCAGGCGGCCTCACCTGCTAATCTGAACAGGGGCCTTGGTGGGGTATTGGAAGATTGGAAGGGATAGACAAGGAAGATGGAAGTAAGCGGCCGTGGCCTTAAGTTAGGTACCATCCCGGCATTTGCCTGGAGAACAAGTGGGAAACTACGGAAAACCACTTCCAGGACGGCTGAGGTGGGAATCGAACCCACCTCTACTCAGTTGACCTCACGAGGCTGAGTGGACCCCATTCCAGCCCTCGTACCACTTTTCAAAAATATCGTGGCAGAGCCGGGAATCGAACCCTGGCCTCAGAGGGTGGCAGCTAATCACAGTAACCACTACACCACAGAGGCAGACTCTCGGCCATTGCTATGTAAAATTAGTGAAGACTTCGAGCGCATCGAACTATTGTCTAGGTAAACGGGCTCAGAACCAAGCAAGCTATAATGACAGGTTCGTCCAAAACCCATTATCACTTAACGAACCTAACTGTTCCCCAGTAATGCTGAATGGAAGCATCATCCCTTTTGAAAACAAAGTTAAAGATTTGGGATTAGTACTGAGCAGACTTTTGCTGGACAGAACACATAACAGCTATATGCAAGGGAGTATTTTTCTCCCTTCACTCACTTAAAAGAACGAAAGATTTACTTCCTTTCAATACCAGAAATCTGTTAGTTCGACGAGTAATAGTGCCACTGCTTGACTACTCTCACGTTATGTACGACAGATTAAGCGGCGCCCTCTCTAATAGACTTCAGAGAGGCCAGAATGCTTGTGTCCACTTTATAATGAGCGTTCCAAAATGTCATCATGTAACTTATGCATCCACGAAATAATTTGGCTAAAACTAAACCAGCATGCGTTACTAAGTTTCATGCAAAATTTATTTTTATTGACAAATTATAAATTTACAAGATATGCATGTTATTACATTTAATTAGCTTAACCTATTTATAATTGCTTCCATCTTAACAAACGAGTTCGCCATTTTATAATTATATCATCTTAGTCTTCTTCTTCAACCACTTTTCCCACATCTTTGGGGTCGTGAGAGCAAACTGTATAGCACATGTGGATTTGGCTTTGTTTCTCGGCTGGATGCCCTTCCTGACACCAACTCTGTGTGGAGGGATATATTCACTATTGCGTGTTTCTGTGATCGTTGGTGTGGTGTGTTGTCTGAATATGAAGGGGAGAGTGTTGGGGCAAACACAAACAGCCAGTCCCCAGACCAGAAGAATTAATCATACGTGATTAAAAGCCTCGACCCAGTCGGGAATCGAACCCGGGACCTTCTTAACAGAAGGTCTCAACGCTGACCATTCAGCCAAGGCGTCATTATATAATGTATAATACATAAACTAAAAGCAGATAGTTGCTTGAATTGAGAGGATGTAATATGGTGCATGTTATAAACTCAACAGAATATTAAATGAAAAGTACGTTTAGAAAATTGAGATCTACGTAATATAACTTATTACTGCACATGAAAGTAAATGTCGAGAAATGAATGAGTGAATGAATGGATGAAAAGAACAATCTCTCTCCCAATCACGTACGGCCGTCAACTGAGGACAAAATATTAATTTAATGTAAATATTTTGCTACTAATACATGAAGTTAGTCGTTGATAATTCTAAACACTAAAGATATTCCAAACAGCAAACCATTACAAAAATATTTAAAATATTATTTACTGGTCTACATCCAATAAATTCTTTTTTGGATGCATCTTTAATAATTAATCAGTCTTTTAAGATATTTCCTAGAATCTATGTCACAGAGCCTAGGATACCTTCTCATTCATAGGCTATCTTTAATACAGCTACATGCATCTTCTCCGTTTTCACTTTCATTAGATAACCTTTGCACCGGACGAGTTGGCCGTGCGGTTAGGGGCGCGCATCTGTGAGCTTGCATCCGGGAGTTAGTGGGTTCGAGGCTCATGTCAGCAGCCCTAAAGATGGTTTTCCGTGCTTTCCCATTTTCACACTAGGCAAATGCTGGGGCTGTACCTTAATTAAGGCCACGGCCGCTTCCTTCCCATTCCCAGAGCTTTCCCGTCCCATCGTCGCCATAAGACCTATCTGTGTCGGTAATATATAATATTACATTACTTCTGCTGCTGTCCCTAGTATTTTCCTTTCCCTGTTTAATAACTTGTCAAAATCGTATAAAGTTCAAGTTCATTTTCAGTTTTATTGGTTTTTACGTTCCATTGACTCTTTTACGGTTTTCAAAATCGCCAAGGTGCCAGAAGTTTGTCCCGCCACAGTTTCTCAACATGCCAGTAAATCTAATGATAGCAAATACCACCGAACTGAGCCGGGATCGAACCTGCCAACTCGAGCTCAGCAGGCCAGCGCTCTGCCACCTGAGCTACTCAGCCCGTCTTCAGTTATACTTGTATCTCTTTTCTATCTACATAGAATACTTTTCTGCGGTTCTTCTGAGTTCTGTACAGGCTTCAATTGGCGCGCCATGACTATATATTTATTACATAAAATGAAATTGGTCCGCCTCTGTGGTGTAGTGGTTAGCGTGATTAGCTGCCCCCCCCCCGGAGGCCCGGGTTCGATTCCCGGCTCTGCCACGAAATTTGAAAAGTGGTACGAGGGCTGGAACGGGGTCCACTCAGCCTCGGGAGGTCAGCTGAGTAGAGGTGGGCTCGATTCCCACCTCAGCCATCCTGGAAGTGGTTTTCCGTGGTTTCCCACTTCTCCTCCAGGCGAATGCCGGGATGGTACCTAACTTAAGGCCACGGCTACTTCCTTCCCTCTTCCTTGCCTATCCCTTCCAATCTTCCCATCCCTCCACAAGGCCCCTGTTCAGCATAGCAGGTGAGGCCGCCTGGGCGAGGCACTGGTCATACTCCCCAGTTGTATCCCCGACCAAGAGTCTGAAGCTCCAGGACACTGCCCTTGAGGCGGTAGAGGTGGGATCCCTCGCTAAGTCCGAGGGAAAAACCGAACCTGGAGGGTAAGCAGATGATGATGATGATGAAAATGAAATTGATTTTCCTTATTTCAAGGCCAAAGCTATTTGTGGTGAGATATACTGCAGTGTTTACTACGTACCGTATGATCTGATATGGATCAGAACGAGTTTGTTACTTTTAATATATGAGTCTCATCTTTTGCTGGACGTTCGAGAGTGTCTTACGAATGAGCTATACTAGTAAGGTCAACCTTTATACAGCCAATCCCTGTCAGGAATGCTGTGGAAGTGTCTCTCATAGGTTTGGTCGGTATATTCATTTCAGTGGGCTTGGAAGACTAATACGGGATTTAGCATCTCCTGGCTTGGTTAGGAAAGCAACTTATAAAATAACTCATTCTGCATTTCCCCAGTACGCCTTTTCAAGTACGGTACTCCTAGGCTATCCATCAGAACTGGCGGTAGGATTGTTAGGAACCCAACCAGGTTTCTTGATGAATAACTGATATACATTCATTCTACTTGTATTACTTTTCCTTTTTGCTAGCAGTTTAATGTCGCACTAACAAACCGAATATTATTTGCCTCTGTGGATCAATGGTAGAGTGTCGGCCTACGGATCCCAAGATAGCGGGTTCAAACCTGGCAGAGGTTGTCGGATTTTTGAAGGGCGGAGAAAAGCCTATTCGACACTGCATGTTGTACGATGTCGGCATGTAAAAGATCTCTGGTGACACATTTGGTGTTTACCCAACAAAATTCATTAAATCTCAGCCATAGACGCCCAAGAGAGTTTCGATTTACTCGGTCTGCGATCTAGTGAGTCTCGAGTAAAACGGAACGTCGAAATTGACGAGCAGACAGCCAGATGGCGTCGAATTGAAACGTCTGCACACGGTAGCTGAGGCCATACGATTATTATTATAACATCGAAGGTTTTCAGTTACGAAAAAATGGGAAAGTGCTAGCTGGGAAGGTAGCGTCCGTGTCCTTACTTAACGTACAGCCCCAGTATTTGCCTAGTGTGAAAATGGGAAACTACGGAAAACCATCTCCAGTGCTGCCGACGGTGGTATTCGAACCCATCACCTCCCGAATATAAGCTCGCAGCTACACGACTCTTACCATACGGCCAACTCAGTCGGTATTTTAAATTTTCTTGTCACCAAATTTTCCCTCTCATTTCATGTTTAGTGAACGTTTCGGGCCTTATTGTCATGTTCTTACTTAAATACAGACATATCATGGCCTTCTTTGCTATTTAAAATATTGTCTTTATGCCGTAGCATCCTGCTATTTAAAAATATAATATTATAAGTTAGAGCAATTCTCTTTAAAATGCCAAAGAATAACTTGATTCAGGCCATTGTTTTCTTGAGTTTTGGCCCAGCTTTTAGGGAGACCTTGCATGAATAAGTTGGCATCAGTGAGAGAGATACCAGCGGTGACGTACGGCCTGGGACTACAGAGCGGTTCCGGTGAACGTGAGACCAAAGATATTAAAGAGGACGTAGATCACCAAGTTAAATGAGATCAGTGGATAACCTCTGACCCCAGGTGTTTATTTTAAGGTCGATGTTTATGGCCGTTGTACTGGACTTTGGGAGCTCTTGTCCTTACCATACACTGAGCTCCTCTCTCCACTAACAGAATGTATGGAAAACAAGCCTTTCCTCATTGTGGGTGGGGACGCCACAATACATCCACGGTAACCCTTGCCTATGGTAACATGGAAGTCTGATTTGGCGACCATAGTTTTCTTAGCTGCGTGTGCCATTTCTTTCACTTACTTGTGGCAAGCTTCTCACTTTCATCTATACTAGACTATGGTCAACTCTTGTCGGCCCCGATGGTATCCAGGTATTAGGTTTTCGAGGTCTAGGGTTCTTTCATTTTCACGCTCTTCGCGGCCCGTCCCTTACTTTTGCCGATATTTTCATTCTTCGAAATGACGGATCTGATTAGCGTTAACAGAGGATACTTGGCCAGTTGTACCTCTTCGTAAAACAATTATCACGACCACTTCTTATTTCTTCATCAAATAAGTGTGAGGAATATCTGTGACCTATCAAGATTTGTGAACAAGAAAATAGTAGGGACCGGAAATTATCCCTAAGATGATCGTATCTTTTCACTCCATACTATTTCCCGCTGTACAGTAGACCGGTTGTAGAGTACCGAGCGAGTTGGCCGTGCGGTTAGGGGAGCGCACCTGTGAACTTGCATTCGAGAGATAATAGGTTCGAACCCCACTATCGGCAGCCCTGAAGCGTGGTTTCCCATTTTCACACCTGGCAAATGCTGGGGCTGTACCTCAATAAAGGCCAGGGCCGCATCCTTTCCACACCTAGCCCTTTCCTATCCTATCGTCGCCATAGACCTATCTCTGTCGGTGCTATGTAAAACAAGTTGTAAAAAATCAGTTGTAGAGTGTCGGCCGCCGGATACAAAGATAGCCGGTTCAAACCCGACAATGGAAGTCGGATTTTTGAAGGGCGGTGTCGGTTTAAGAGAGTGCATCTTTTCCGAAGAAAATCCTAAGTTAATATGTCCAAGTATAAAGCATATTCATTCTTATAGTAGATATCTTTCGATGAACAAGTGCTAATATCCTATTCTATGAAAGGTTAAGGTACGTTACAATTAATATTATACACGAATTCTTGATCAATGCAATATTATTTGATCCCAAACACAAGTGATTCTAGTGTGCGTAAATTATCTCCTTTCTTGCTTAAAAAGAATTCCATTTCTTCTTTTATTTCGACGTGGCATACATAGTTCTATTCAATTCATCTTATATTTCTTTCTATAACATCTCTATATTTCCTTCACTTACTTACTGTATTCAAACTCTCAGGCCAGAGTAAAGTGTAGCTTCCACCGAAGTCCCAGTCAACATACATGGCTGTGACAATATGGAAGTTGCTGGGGTATGGGTAGTGCTGAGTAATGACATTCAGAGCATGACTAGTGCATCTGAGTGTTATGAAAGGTGCTGCTCATAGGGTCAGTTGTGCTGGAATAGTTTTTCTGACCCAGTGAGGAAAGCAATGGCAAACTGCCCCACTCCTCATCTTGCCTAGTACGCCTCATTTTGGTGCTGCCATTGGTTTTTGGGGTTTCTTTATAACTACACAACCTTTGGTGGTGCTATTTGAGGATCCAACCAGCCTCTGGGCTGATGGCCTAACAGACAGACATCTTACTATTCTCAACTCTTCCTATATTAAGTTCATTTTGAAGCATACGTAGTTTTGCTCTCAAGTTTTCTCCTCATTAGATCTAAATCTTGTTGAATTACAACATCATTTCTACTATCAGCTGATACTTCCATGTTTCAGTACACCTCTCTTTATTATAGCAACGTATCATCTACTCCTATTATCTAACCATGTCTTCTGCATTTTAACTTTAACATATCACTTGGAATCTATATAACACTCAAAAGTACTCTTCTTAGAAGAACTTCATATCATGTATAGCATAACATTACTTGGATCACATATCGCTGCTATCATCTAACTAGGATTTTTGATAACTTTTGTAGAAGACCACATATCTCCCTTTATATTTATCTAATGAAGAAACACTCGTGATATAGGTTATTTCTGATGATTAAACAGCACAATTTCAACACTTTGATGACCATTGATCTATATAAGATTATTTCTACCAAACTACGTATTTACAGTATTTATGAAACTTATCTCTTTTTCCATTGACTTTGGGATGACTTATGCTTGGTTCATTCTGCGCTGTCGGG
The DNA here is from genome assembly GCF_040414725.1 of Anabrus simplex. NCBI lineage: Eukaryota > Metazoa > Arthropoda > Insecta > Orthoptera > Tettigoniidae > Anabrus > Anabrus simplex. Next base: position 144,589,317 of record NC_090271.1, read on the forward strand.
GGGCGATCTCCATACAGCACGGTCGTTTTCTGCAATGATGGTCGATCATTGCTCCGCACAGGTAATTCCGAGTAGCCCGTAGTCCATCCTCTTAAAGATTCATCATATCAATCTGCTGCTTATTCATGAAACGTCTATTCGTTAGATGCCTAGTCATTTAGTTGTCTTCTACAGTGTTGGATCCTTTTTCTTTATTTTTAACAATCCGACTCCCTTGTTTTGTCTCTTTTCACTGCCCTCATGATTATATCTACTTTGACATTGCGTCAATCTTAGCTTCTATGGTTTATATATGAAGTCATTCATTTTACTTAATTCCGCTCTAAGTAATCACGCTCATTCGGAATCGATTGATCTTTCATTTCGGGAATAATGTAATGGCACAGTAGTAAGCAGTTTGGCCTATGCTGACGACTTGGTCTTAATGGCAGATTGTGCCGAAAGCCTGCAGTCTAATATCTTGGAACTTGAAAATTGGTGCAATGAGTATGGTATGAAAATTAGCCTCTCGAAGACCAAATTGATATCAGTAGGTAAGAAATTCAACAGAATTGAATGTCAGATTGGTGATATAAAACTGGAACAGGTAGATAATTTCAAGTACTTAGGATGTGTGTTCTCCTAGGATGCTAATGTAGTAAGCGAGATTGAATCACGGTGCAGTAAAGCTAATGCAGTTAGCTCGCAGTTGCGATCAACAGTATTCTGTAAGAAGGAAGTCAGCTCCCGGAGGAAACTCTCTTTACATCGGTCTGTTTTCAGACCAACTTTGCTTTCCGGGAGCGAAAGCTGGGTGGACTCAGGATATCTTATTCATAAGTTGGAAGTAACGGACATGAAAGTAGCGAGAATGATTGCTGGTACTAAGAGGTGGGAACAATGGCACGAGGGTACTCGGAATGAGGAGATAAAGGCGAAGTTAGAAACGAACTCGGTGGATGAAGCTGTACGCATAAACCGGCTTTGGTGGTGGGGTCATGTCAGGAGAATGGAGAAAGATAGGTTACCTAGAGAATAATGGACTCTGTTAAGGAGGGTAAGAGAAGTAGCGGGAGACCAAGACGACGATGGTTAGACTCAGGTTTTATCGATGTAAATATAAGAGGTATAGAACTATATGAGGCCACGGCACTAGTTGCAAATAGAGGATTGTGGCGGCGTTTAGTAAATTCACACCGGCGTGCAGGCTGAACGCTGAAAGGCATAACGGTCTATAATGAGGATGCATGTATGTAGTTAAAATCCCCGACCCGGCCAGAATCGGACCCGGGGCCTCTTGGACCAAAGGCCAGCATGGCTCGAATGGAGCCGGGCATATAAATTAATTAGAATATCGCACTCAAACATCTTTTTAGCTTCTTTGCTCTGATATGCTTCAGTTGTCTTCAATAATACACATAAGCAACTGTGTTATTCTGATGAAGCCGACAGCCGACATATTTGGGGACTGCGACACAAAGAATTTAAAAGCAAAAATAAACCAGTATGTCATATTCGCGCTGAAAGTTTTCTTCTATAGGTTATGAATACCTGCAGGTATTTGTTTTGTTTGTTTTGTTTTATATTTCTGCACTTTTATTATCGTGTAGAATGATAGAACACATATTAAGACATCTAGGACTTGTTCAGTTGGTTTTTGAGGAACGTGTAGGCGGTAAGAACGGTAGAAGTAGACCAAGGAACGAATATGACAAGCAGATTAGAGCAGATGTAGTAGTTGCGTAGAAATGAAAAGGTTAGCACACGATCAGGTGGCATGGAGTGCTGCATCAAACCAGTCTATCGACTGATGACTCAAAACAACAAAATTCAATTTTGTAGTTATTCACTAAATAAAACTTAAGAAAAGAATACGTAAACTATTATTAGGGAATCTTCCATCTGAGTGACAGTCCTTAATAGACATCAACATTGATTGATTGATTGATTGATTGATTGATTGATTGATTGATTGATTGATTGATTGATTGATTGATAGTCAAAATAAATGCTACTCGGTTTCCAGATAATCTCTTAGATAAATTCTGGTGTTCTCTTTATATTACTAAAGATTATTTTATCGAAACCATAAGCATATAGCTCTCAAATCAGCCGATTCGATTTGATAACGCAGCTCAACTGTTTTACTCTCATTGCATATCTGTCATGTTCATTGTTAATCAATTTCAGACTTTAATTCTAATTACTTTCATATTTAGAGACAACAGATGTGGGTTACACAGGTTATCACAGAGACTTGCATGTTAAAACAGAATGTACTGCGTCTAGAAATTGAAGCACAATGATAATAACGACAACATAAGATAAATGAGATTTCTTAGAAAATCATGACATTTTGTGATAGGTAAAATGTCTGTCTATTGTTGTCAGAAAGGTGTCAGCGCCTTCATCACAAAATTACTGACTACCTCAGTGACTGATCAAAGGCTTTGTTTGCTAATGAACTTGCTGTGGTCAGTCTGGAGAGCTGCTCGTCTGCGCTACTGATTGGCTCCTGTCTTGGTAATGAGTGGACGGGTGGTGAAGTTGCACAGTTTGCGTCTGTGTGTTAGAGGAACAATGAAGAATACCGCGAAAGGTTAGAAACGGCTTGGAGTTCATTATTACGTGCAGTAGTTTTTTAACGTTGACTAGAGTATACGGAGAGGAAGTTCAGTCAATTCCCCACAAAAAATGGTGATAACCTATAGTAGTCTGAACATGTATCGATAACGGGATGCATTTCATGGGACGGGCTGAGTAGCTCAGACGGTTGAGGCTCTGGGCTTCTGAACTCAACTTGGCAGGTTCGATCCTGACTCAGTCCGATGGCATCTGAAGGTGGTCAAATACGTCAGCCTCGTGTCGGCAGATTTACTGGCATGTAAAGAACTCCTGCGAGACAAAATTCCGGCATCTCCGAGTCTCAAAAAACCATCAAAAGTCGTTAGCGAGACGTAAGGATAATAACATTATTATTATTATTATTATTATTATTATTATTATTATTATTATTATTATTATTATTTTTTTTTTATTTTTATTTTTTGCTAGTTGCTTTACGTCGCACCGACACAGATAGGTCTTATGGCGACGATGGGACAGGGAAGGGCTAGGAGTGGGAACGAAGCGGCCGTGGCCTTAATTAAGGTACAGCCCCAGCATTTGCCTGGTGTGAAAATGGGAAACTACGGAAAACCATTTTCAGGGCTGCCGACAGTGGGGTTCGAACCTACTATCTCCCGAATACTGGATACTGGCCGCACTTAAGCGACTGCAGCTATCGAGCTCGGTATTATTATTATTATTATTATTATTATTATTATTATTATTATTATTATTATTATTATTATTATTATTATTTTTAAGTATAGATAAATGTACCATGTTTAATCTTGTTCTGACAGTAGCTTATTTAAGCGTGGTAAGTCTTCAAAACTCATTCACGTACCTTATATGGGTAAACTTGGGAAGTGAGTATTTAATTTCTCCTTTACTTTCTAGAGGCCCGTACTGTTAGTTTCTTTTCACGTGAGAACGTCTATGAAATCAGCCCGCATAAATTCGAACTTTAGTGTAATGGGATCCGTTAAACGTGATATTACATTATTGTTATTACAATTTGTTTTATGTCGCACCGACACAGATAGGTCTTATGGCGACGATGGGATAGGAAGGACCTAGGAGTGGGAAGGAAGCGGCCGTGGCCTTAATTAAGGTTCAGTCCCAGTATTTGCCTGGTGTGAAAGTGAAAAACCCCGCAAAACCGTCTTCAGGGCTGCCGACAGTGGGGTTTGAACCCACTATCTCTCGGATGCAAGCTCACAGCTGCGCGCCCCTAACCGCACGGCCAACTCGCCCGGTCACGTTATAACAATTTAGTTTTATACATTCTTCTTTCCATTTACAATTCTCAACATCATTCTCTATTTATCTTCGTTGATTTCATCCTGCATTACTTGGTTCTGTTCTGCCGAGATGCAGTCTGTATTCACATTACCTATGACATTTCCTCGTCCACTTGCTGGCGTGGATATTCTGCTTCCTTATTATCTTTTATAGAATATCGTCTACAGCAGTTGCCAGCTCACTGCTACTTCATTTTCACTAAGTATGCTACCATCCTGAGAGAACAACCATTCTGAATATTTAAAATGATCAGCCCTATTACTTTTTTTTTTTTTTTTTACAATTTGCTTTATGCCACACCGACACTGCATTTGCCTGGTGTGAAAATAGGAACCCGCGGAAAACCATCTTCAGGGCTGCCGATAGGGTGTTTAAGAACCTTCAAAGGCTAACAACAGAAATGACAATGCCCCTGTTTAGATGTGTTATATTTACTATAGCGACATATGTGGTGTAGTAGTTAATGTGATTATCTGTCACTCCCGTTCGATTCCCGGCTCTGCCGCGAAATGTGAAAAGTGGTACGAGGGCTGGAACGGGGTTGACTCAGCCTTGGGAGGTCAACTGAGTAGAGGGGATTCTATTCCCACCTCAGCCACCCCCACAAGGCCCCCTGTTGAGTATAGCAGGTGAGGCCCGCCTTGGCGAAGTACTGGACCTCCTTTCCAGTTGTATCCCCCGGCGCAATGTCTCACTGCCCCTGAGGCGGTAGAGGTGGGATCCCTCGCTTAGTCCGAGGGAAACCAACCCTGGAGGGTAAAGAGATTAAGAAAGAAAGAAAGAAAGAAAGAAAGAAAGAAAGAAAGAAACCGTATGTAATTTATTTAATCGGGGACAAACTGACAGTCGGTGACTTAACCAAGCTAGAAAAAGTAAAAACGCATTTCATGGAAAGGGTATTGGGAGTGGGGTTAACATCACCATCGAGACTAACCTATGAGCTGTTGAGGGAGATTTTCTTCAGTGAGGATATCAGAAATCAACTGCCAACAGCCAAATACACACGCCTACGATAGCACTCTCAAATTCTTGCACGGAAAGAAGAATGAATCAGGAACGACTTTTATTCTACCGAAGCAATGGTGACTAAAGAGTGGAAATCAGACTATGCATATTAAGGCATTTAATGACGCGTTTTAAGATGCACGGTTTCCACCACAAAGTTTGTACATGTATTATCAAAGTATTTCATAACCTATGTGACGAATGCAGGTGCGGGTTATGTGAAGAACAGTTATCGATAGCATGACGGACAGTGTAAGAAGAATCAGTATCTTTAAATAATCCTTTCAACGTGGCTAAAGTCCCCCGTCGTACCGGGAGTTAAACCCGGGATCCTCTAAATGGAAGGCTGCTACGTTCAGCATTCAACTACGCAGTGTATTTTTATGTTTCCAATATCTTCACAAATACTGCTGGTCATTTCATTAAACATTATCCCCTATGGTGAAAAGAAGAGGCCACCGTAGCTCAGTTGTAGAACATTGGCCCGAAAGTTTGTGAGTTTGGATTCCATTTGTGCCCAGTTAGCCCCATGTTCTGTAATGAACAATTCTGTGGCTCCCGCTGTGGTTCAGTGGTAGAGTGTCGGCCTCTGGATCCCAAGATAGCGGGTTCAAACCCGGCAATGGTAGTCGGATCTTTGGGGGGCGCTCCATATCGTATGCACGATGTCGGCATGTGAAACATCTCTGATGACATATTTGATGTTGATCAGGCGAAATTAATGAAAATTCAGTCATAGACTCCCAAGAGAGATTCGTTTTATTCTGGCATCTAGTTACCTACTGTATAGTACAGGGCCTCTCAGGGTGCATGCGCGTGGTGCATGCACTGTGCACGGTGCAAAAGACGACTTGGCTTGGTTGACCAGAGTGCAGACCCCCCACACCTCGACTTGGAGCAATAGCGCTTACTCTCTCTTTCCTCACGCTTGTCTCGCTCGCTCCGCCTGTTTCCCTCTGCCCCACTTGCGCCGTAGCGCTCCAAATCCGAGCTGACTTGAGCCGAGTATAGGCGAGTTGAGTCGAGCTTAGCCGAGTAGCCGAGAGACGAAGCGTTGATCCGAGCCATGCCGAGCGGCAGCAATGCACAGTGCACGGAGCTCCTGCGCCTCTATCTGCACGCGTGAGATTTTGGGCGTTTGAGAGGCCCTGGTATAGTAAAACGGAACGTCCAAATTGACGAGCAAACAGCCAGATGGCGTCAAATTGAAATGCTTGCACTCGTCAGCTGAGCCATACGATGATGATGACTATTATTATTATTATTATTATTATTATTATTATTATTATTATTATTATTATTATTATTATTATTATTAGCCTGTATGAATCGCTTATTGCCGGGCTGAGTGGCTCAGACGGTTAAGGCGCTGGCCTTCTAACCCCAACTTGGCAGGTTCGATCCTGGCTCAGTCCGGTGGTATTTGAAGGTGCTCAAATACGACAGCCTCGTGTCGGTAGATTTACTGGCACGTAAAAGAACTTCTGCGGGACTAAATTCCGGCACCTCGGCGTCTCCGAAGACCTTAAAAAGTAGTTAGTGGGACGTAAAACAAATAACATTATATTATTATTATTATTAATCGCTTATTTCACAATAACATTTAATTAATTACAAGGATAATGTTATCATACACTTCTTTCTTTCTTAATCTGTTTACCCTCCAGGGTAGGTTTTTCCCTCGGACTCAGCGAGAGATCCCACCTCTACCACCTCAAAGGCAGTGTCCTGGAGCGTGAGACGTTGGGTTGGGGGTAAAACAGGGGAGGAGGACCAGTACCTCGCCCAGGTGGCCTCACCTGTAATGTTGAACAGGGTTCTTGTGGGGGGTGGGAAGATCGGAAGAGATAGACAAAGAAGAGGGAAGGAAGCGGCCGTGGGCCTTAAGTTAGGTACCATCCCGGCATTTGCCTGGAGAAGTGGGAAACCACAGAAAACTACTTCGAGGATGGCTGAGGTGTGAATCGAACTCCCCTCTACTCAGTTGACCTCCCAGGGCTGAGTGGAGCCCGTTCCAGCCCTCGTACCGCTTTTCAAATTTCGTGACAGAGCCGGGAATCGAACCCGGGTCTCCAGGTGTGGCAGATAATCACACTAACCACTACACCACAGAGGCGAATGTTATCATATACAGGCTGACAAATGTGTTTTAGTAAAAACCAAAATTCTAAATCATTCCTCTATATCTTTTCTTGGTAATGGTTTAACGTCGCACTAGACATAAAAAAAAATTCGGCAACGCAAAGATAGGATAGGGCTGGGATTATGAAGATAACAGCCATAAACTTAATTACGGAACAATCCCAGTATTTGACTAGTGTGAAAATGTGGAACCATGAGAAAACATCTTCAGGGCTGACGATTCTGGGATTCGAACTCACCGTTCCGTCAATGCAAGCTCACAGCTAAGTGACCCGAACCATGATGTCCACTCGCTCGCTTCCTTTATATCATTTATATCAATAAAATAGCTGACTTGTATTGCTTTTTAAATAAACATATCGTTCGAATTAAACGTAATGTTTTTAAATAATTCGGAATAATATTAAACACAGAAAGCCATCAAGTTAATCATTAATGTCATAGGGTAAAGGGAGGTACATTCGTGATACAGGTAAGTTCATGATAAATCTTTGAATAAGTATCATGAACTTCCCTCTTGCAGACTAAGCATTTCAACTTTACTACTACTTCCCTGAGTTCTGAACAGATGTCTAGCTACTTGCATTGGTCTTCAACGCACTCTAGCGGACACATGATGCTTATTCAAGTATTTATTACGAACTTACCTGTATCACGAACATACCTTGCTTTACCCTACTTATATAAGAAAAATAATAATTCAAAATTAAAATATTAGAGTACTTCTTGTAAATTGATCGTTTCAACCCCTGGCGAGAGTGAAATTTAAATTAATTTCACATTAACCACCGGGTGAGAGTTCTTCGTAGAATCTTGTAGTTTCTTCTTTTTGGGGGATAAAATCCATCACCTTCAGAATGTTTCTTCTTTATTGAAAGACGCAAAGCAAAAGCAAAGCAAAGTCACCTCCGTGCAGGTCATAAAGGCCCTTCGAGGAGTGGAAGGTAAAGGCTTCCACCATTGTTAACCTCGGCACGTGATGGAGTAGAGTGCTTAACTCTACGCCAGGCCGCCTTTGCCCCCAGGAATTAACCTGGTACTCATTTTTGGTGTAGGCTGAGTGAACCTCAGGGCCATATGCACCTCCGGAAGTGGAAATCTCGTTTCTTAAATTTTACGACTTCCTGACGGAGATTCGAACCCACGTCCTTCCGGGCGAACCGAGCACGCCTTTACCACCTCGGCCAGGCAGCCCCTATTGGAAGACGCCATTCAGAAAATTCTGATGTGGTAAGAAAGGATAATATTGATCAGCAATTTATACAGGGACGTATGACATTGTTCCCCTGTTAATAATGGTGATACATATACTTTAGTTAACTTCTCTGTTAACTCGAAATGACCAAAAGAAGGAGACCTAGATTTTATTGTTTTTGAAATAAATCACTCATACTTACTCAACAAAACTTAAAAGCTGAAACTCAATTTCAAACTTTGAACAGCTAGTTACCCGAAACTTTACCGAACCTCTCGAAGCCATTAGTCTCTCGCTGCTCGCCAAGTCTATCCCAAAAATATAGCAAACACCCAACACCAAACACCTCTTCCCATCTCCAACCGCTTCCCCAAAGTTAATATATAAAGCAGCATTAATGTCGATAACAAATAATACTGCACAGTGTAGAAACCAAAGTGTCCGCCTCCGTGGTGTAGTGGTTAGTGTGATTAGCTGCCACCCCCGGAGGTCCGGGTTCGATTCCCGGCTCTGCCACGAAATTTGAAAAGTGGTACGAGGGCTGGAACAGGGTCCACTCAGCCTCGGGAGGTGAACTGAGTAGAGGTGGGTTCGATTCCCACCTCAGCCATCCTGGAAGTGGTTTTCCGTGGTTTCCCACTTCTCCTCCAGGCAAATGCCGGGATGGTACCTAACTTAAGGCCACGGCCGCTTCCTTCTCTCTTCCTTATATATCCCTTCCAATCATCCCACCCCCCACCAAGGCCCCTGTTCAGCATAGCAGGTGAGGCCGCCTAGGCGAGGTAATGGTCATCCTCGCCAGTTGTATCCTCGACCCAGAGTCTGAAGCTCCAGGACACTGCCCTTGAGGCGGTAGAGGTGGGATCCCTCGCTGAGTCTGAGGGAAAAGCCAACCCTGGAGGGTAAACAGATTAAGAAGTATAAACCAAACCAAATCAAAACAAAACCCATGGCAACAGCTCCGAATGACCTTGGCCCACCAAGCGAGAAGGGCTGCAGATTACGGGGTGTTGGGTGGTCGACACGACGATTCCTCCCGACTGTTATTCTTCGTTTTCTAGACCAGACAACTGTGTAATTGAATCCTCAAAACTTATGACGACCTGGACCAGAATACATGGATATCTAAGTGATATATGCAAAGTGTTTATGTTACTTCAGATGACAGAAACTAGCAACTCACACTGATCATTAACTTAATGAGATGGGGTTGAGGTGCATACATATATATATTTTTTACTATTATGCTCTATGAGAAAAAGGGGAGGTAGCACACTAAAAAAGGGCAAAATTTATCGCGATGTCAGTTCCTTATGGTCTGTTTTACAAGATTCTACAATATGTTTCATTTACACAGAATTGTTATTCCATTACATCAAGAAAAATACAGTTTTAATGGTGATGTAATTTAAAAGGAGAAATTTTATATTGGAACTTATGAAATACGTTTTTTAAACTGCACACAAAAATAAATGTAATCAAATGCCAAAGAGTCCCTTTGTTTGAGTAGTGGTCCGCTCTCGTTAACGGGGCGAATTAAATAAACTATTTGAATGATTTAAATGGCTGCTGCAGAAGAAAATTCTTGGTATTTCCTAAAATCCATAGCAGTTGAAGGGACGTTGAACAAAATAACATGATTAAATAAGACTGTTTATATGTATTTCCTTTCAAATGGAAGAAAAAGTAAACTAAAGTTCGTCGTCCCGGAGCTGACGTCTTCCCCTTCTCAAGTCCTCACAGAAAGTAGCCGTGCTGTGTTTGTTTTGCGCGCAGGTAAGCAGCGTACACCGACCTGCCTGCTTAATTTGATTTTAATATTTAACAGGAACTTCTCATCAAAGAAGCTTCATTCGTTTTCCCTCAGCAGCGGATTATGTGCTATAGCACTGAGGGGAGAAACCCCAGTGCTAAAAAGTTGGTGAAAAATGAAATGAGCAAACCTCTTGACCAAGTATTAGATATGCATGAGGAAATCGTGTTTATGATGGAGGCTGTGCCTTCACTAACTCGCTAGAATATAAAATTATATACATCTTGGAGTATTCTTACTTCAACACTGTGTCTTCGACTGATCATTAACTTAATGAGATGGGGTTGAGGTGCATAAATATATATATTTTTTTAATATTATGCTCTATGAGAAAAAGGGGAGGTGGCACACTAAAAAAGGGCAAAATTTATCGCGATGTTAGTTCCTTACGGTCTGTTTTACAAGATTCCATTGATATTTTGCCTCACAGAGCAAAATCCTTAAAATAAATATTATTTCAATGCCTCATGACACTAACTACCACGCCCCGTTCCTTCAGCACGTGTGCTAGTCGTTATATATTTTTCGCCCTTCTCGTGCTTATTTGAGTTGTAAAATTCCTTTTTTAGGGAAAATTACTTTTCTGTGTATTTGCAGAGCTGTCTAGCTGTCTATGACGCATACTAGAATTAATGTTTTAAAAACTGAACTTCGTGGCCTGTGTTTGAGATTTTTTTTACTAGTTGCTTTACGTCGCACCGACTCAGATAGGTCTTATGGCGAAGATGGGACAGAAAAGGGCTGGGAGTGGGAAGGAAGCAGCCGTGGCCTTAATTAAGGTACAGCCCTAGCATTTACCTGGTGTGAAAATGGTAAACCACGGAAAATGTTTGAGATTTTAGCTGACCCAGATCTTCTTCGTATGTACAGTAACTTGCGTGGCAGAGCACGGAATTCTAATGAAACATTCAATAATATAATTGAAAGTAGGGTTCCGAAATAGTATTCATTGAGTATACCGCACTGTACGATTCTGTATTGACATTTATTGAGGGTTATTCTTGGTGAGTGAAAGTTATATACAATGAGACAGGGATATTAGAGCCTCGAATAAACAAGCTCAAAATCTGCAACGAGATTGGCAGAAAAAGCTGATGAAACATTCAGATCTGGATGCTTCAGTCACCAAAAAAGAAATTTAAAAAGGTGAAGAAGAGAAAGACACCGAAAATTCTGATGATTACAAACATGGTGCAGGGATGCACTAGGGTATTAGTACCTCTTTATATTAGTTTTCTAATAAATTCATTTCCTAAACAGTTAGGTAGATTTATCTCAGGAAATATTTAACCTAGAAGTATGCCATCTCTAGCAGAGCTTTCACTGATTACTTGAAAGTGAAGAAAATTTATCAAGCATAATTTTTAAAAAGTGATAGGAAATCGTAATTTAGGAAAAATGTCCTAATTGTTTAAAGTAAATTCAATGGAGATTATGAAAAGAGCAGTAAGGAGAAAAATCAGTTTTCTTATGTATCAATTTTCATATATAATATTAAAAAACTACGAATTGTTCCTCGGGTTCCGACCTTACATTGTGAAGATGTGGTGTGCCACCTTCCCTTAGGAGAAACCTGCAATCTTTGTTTGCTTTGTATGTTCGAGGCGGAGTTCACTATTGTAATTCCTTCCCCTACCGTAACTGGCACTTATCCCTTTTCCGTTTTGTTGTAGATATAAGAAATATACGTCATTTTATAAATGGTGATAGTGCACAGTATTTTCGGTGTTCTTTCCCTTAATGTTTCCACCGGTAGAAGACAACGGCCTATTGAAAGGCCGAGTATGTATAACTTATTTTACATACGATTGAACTTGGGCGTGTCGGCATTAGCGTTTATCTGTCGTAGTGGGCAATGCACGCGGGCCGAGCAGTGGCCACATCAGTTCCTTTCTCACTGTAAAAATAATAATACTAGAATATTTAAGCTCTTTAGGGTTTTCCAGTCGTGAAATTACCAGCGTTTCGCCCCAGTGTATCACTTTTTTTTACAAGTTGTTTTACGTCACACCGACACAGATAGGTCTTATGGCGACGATGGGATAGGAAAGGGCTAGGAGTGGGAGAGAAGCGGCCGTGGCCTTAATTAAGGTACAGCTCCAACATGTGCTGGTGTGAAAATGGGAAACCGCGGAAAACCACCTTCAGGGCTGCCGACAGTGGAGTTCGAACCCACTATCTCCCGAATACTGGATACTGGCCGCACTTAAGCGACTGCACCTATCGAGCTCGGTCCCAGTGTATTAGTGGACTCATCAGTTGGATTGCTACAACTTTCCAAGATGTTGGCGGCCAGTGTAGGACAATGCAGTGACGCTGCACCAGGGGAAGCATGTACCTCCAATTGTATAAATGCCTGCCTTTGGCCTTTGTATCAAAGATAAGGTTCCTAGAAGGAAACCATAATTTAATTTCATCGATTCTCGACCTAATTTCTCCAACTACCAAATCTACCCACATCAATCGCTCCTTTACGTGCCTAACAGAAACTGTGTTGCGTGCAATAGTATTCCTGATCAAAAGCCCTACCCCATGCTCTGCCATTCCCTTTTTAACACCTGCCAAGTACACTTTATAATCTCCTATCTCGTTTCGTTATCTTCCCTTACCCAACTATCACTTACTCCTAGCACATTCAGAAGCATCCTGTTTGCTGACTCAGCCAGTTCTACTTTCCTTCTTCCATAAGCCCCATTAATATTTATAGCTCCCCATCGAATTCCATTTCGTTCGCCAAGTTGTTTCCAAGGACTCCCTCATCTGTCAAATGGGAATGCGACTTCGTTACTCCCATAGGTGCGAGGCTTGCTTAAAAAGTTCTGAGCTCGGTAAATTCATGAAGCTACCCTACTTACACATAGTCCAAGTGAGAATCTCTCCTCTAACGGCCTAGGGACCAACGGTGGATTGCATAGTCCGAGCCGCCTGAGCACAATGTGGGCCATGACTCAGAATGTGTCCGAGATGCCCAGTCCTATTCCATAGCAACTGATATCCCGACCCTCAGGACCACTTACTAGGCCACACAGCCGTTGCCTATGGTTCACGAACTAGGACGTGACTACATTAAACCACACCATAAAAAGTCCACAGCCTGTTTCCAGCCATTCGACCGGGTCAGGGATGGAATGAATGAAGCCCCCATCTAGCGAGGATAGGAATTGTGCAGGCTGCCGAAGCCTGTCGTACTCCTCTGGGGCAATGATTAATGAATGACAGATGAAATTAAATGATATGGGAGAGTGTTTCTGGAATGAAATATGACAGGAAAAATCGGAGAAAAACCTGTCCCGCCTCCGCTTTGTCCAACACAATTCTTACATGGACTGACCGGGATTTAAACCACGGAACCCAGAGGTGAGTGGCCGGCGAGCTGAATAATAATAATAATAATAATAATAATAATAATAATAATAATAATAATAATAATAATAATAATAATACCTAGGCTGAGCAACTCAGTGATAGAGGTCTGGTCTTCTGTCAAGTTTGCGGGTCCGGTAGTATTTGAAGGTACTCAAATACATCAGCCTCGTGTCAGTAAATTTACTGGCACATAAATTTACTCCTGTAGAAAAAAAATCTGGTATTTCGGTGTCTCTGAATACCTTAATAGTAGTTTGTATGACGTAAAGCTAATAAATAGCGTTACAAGAACATGAACCTTTCAATTGATTGCGTAGCTTTTGCAGATGATCTCGCAATTTCCTCTGATTTTTTAGACATGGTTAGAAAGCAAATTAATCACCTCAAGACACAGGCAGAAAAAGCAGGCCTCCACATCTCTTTGGAGAAAACTCAATTCATAACTAACATCAAGCCAGCACCAAGAGAGCTAAAAGCAAACTAGGGTGCAATTAAACGTATAGATAATTTTAAATATCTTGGCGAGTGGATAGAACCAAGCATCACTGAAAAAGAAGCTTTCGCGCTGCGCATGATTAAACTGGGAATGGCTTATCAACTGACTAAAGACGTTTACAACAAAAAGTCCATATCCTTGAAGGCAAAACTTAGGCATTATTTCACTGTCATAAGACCAGAGGCTTTGTATGCAGCGGTATGCCTTCCTATGAACAAGAAAGGCCTGATAGAAAAATTGGAAAAAGAAAGAAAGATCTTAAGAAAAATTCTTAGCCCAAATACTGACCAAGGTGAATATCGGCATAACCATGAGCTGTATACTCATGTCCAGATATCTCTGGTATCATGCGGAGAAGGAGAGTTACATTTTATGGCCACTTGCTAAGAATGAAATCTACACAATTATCAATCCAGACCTTTTCCTATTTTAGGGATAAGAAGACCCAGCCAACTTGGTTCTAGGAGGTGGAAAGGGACCTACAGGAGATCGGGATTACTATTGAAGATATACAAGAACGCAACCCACTGGGGAGGAAACTAAAAGGCACCAGGGATTTTAAGAAAGGCCAAAGTTGAAGACGTGAAAAACGTGGACGGAGGAAGGAAAAGAGCAACACCGGCCACGAATGAGGGAGCACTGGGCAAAGACCAAAACTCAGAGAAGGCAACTGATTATTATTATTATTATTATTATTAGTAATTTTTTTTTTTGCTACTTGCTTTACGTCGCACCGACACAGATAGGTTTTATGGCGACGATGGGACAGGGAAGGGCTAGGAGTGGGAAGGAAGCGGCCGTGGCCTTAATTAAGGTACAGCCCCAGCATTTGCCTGGTGTGAAAATGGGAAACCACGGAAAACCATTTTCAGGGCTGCCGACAGTGGGGTTCGAACCTACTATCTCCCGAATACTGGATACTGGCCGCACTTAAGCGACTGCCGCTATCGAGCTCGGTAGGCAGCTGAAATAACGTGGTCCTTAGAAGGATGATACGAACAAATAATAATAATAATAATAATAATAATAATAATAATAATAATAATAATAATAATAATAATAATAATAATAATAATAAAGGGGTGAACGCAGGAGAGGAAATAAGACACCGAGAACGTATGCAAAAGTACTGGGTAGACATCATCCAAGCCAGAATTCGGCGCCATGGCTAAATTGTTAGCGTGCTGGCTTTCGGTCGCAGGGGTCCCGTGTTCGTTTCCCGGCAGGGTTGGGAATTTTAACCATAATTGGCTAATTCCGCTGGCACGGGGGCTGGGTTTTATGTGTCGTATTCATCGCCATTTCATCCTCATCCTCGCGCAGGTCACCTACTGGCGTCAAATCAAAAGACCTGCATCTGGCGAGCCGAACTTGTAAGTTGTCACGGACACTCCCGGCACTAAAAGCCATACGCCATTTCATTTCATCAAAGCCAGAAGTAGCCAGTTGAAATGACGTGGTCCAAGCCTATATGCAGCAGAAACATTAGTTAGCCAGAATGAAAATTTTGGAGAGAGGGAAAGAGGAAAGGAACTTCGTAAGGAAGGAAGTTACCAGAGATATATTCATATTCCACTCGCGGTCAAACAAGGAACACTACGGAAAGTTAGAAGATGTAACAGTCAACACGAGAAATATACGACTGAAGTTTCATGGGCATACCAATAGAAAATGGCGAGCAACGGTAAGCAATATTCTCATACTCTGTGAGAAATTGAATTCACAATCTCCATAGCTTCAAGAAGTGCACCAAGACTTCCAAATGTGGAACTTTACAACAGAAGATGTGTAGGTAGGGTGAATTTTAGGACGAGAATGACAGGAGTGTGGCCGGCCCCGTGGTGTAGGGGTAGCATGCCTGCCTCTTACCCGGAGGCCCCGGGTTCGATTCCCGGCCAGGTCAGGGATTTTTAGCTGGACCTGAGGGCTTGTTCGAGGTCCACTCAGCCTACGTGATTAGAATTGAGGAGCTATCTGACGGTGAGATAGTGGCCTCGATCTAGAAAGCCAAGAATAACGGCCAAGAGGATTCGTCGTGCTGACCACACGACACCTCGTAATCTGCAGGCCTTCGGGATGAGCATCAGTCGCTTGGTAAAGCCCAGGCCCTTCTAGGGCTGTAGTGTCATGAGGGAGGGGAGAATGACAGGAAGTATACCCCCGAGATAGGCCTAAGATTTCAGCAGAAGAGCGGCCAAGAAGAAGTCAGTAGCTGAAGAATCTCAGGGAAGAATGCATAAAAGCAAGGAAAAAACACTTCAAGTTGGAATGAAATATTGTATTATCATAGCTAAGAGATGGTTGTAACAATTAATAATAATAATAATAATAATAATAATAATAATAATAATAATAACAATTGCGTACCATTCGATGATTCGATAACGGTAGAGGTGGCTGAAATCTGAGGTAGTTTAAATGTAAAAACTCCTTGTCATTAGCTTCCAGTACATGAAACAACTACTGCGGATGAACTTCTGATACCTTAGCGTCCGTTACAATTCATGACACTTAGAATGGACACTAAACATTTATTATTATTCCCGGCAGGGTCGGGAATTTTAACCATCATTGGTTAATTTAGCTGGCACAGGGGCTGGGTGTATGTGTCGTCATCATCATCATTTCACCCTCATCACGACGCGCAGGTCGCCTTCGGGATGAGCATCAGTCGCTTGGTAAAGCCCAGGCCCTTCTAGGGCTGTACTGTCATGAGGGAGGGGAGAATGACAGGAAGTATACCCCCGAGATAGGCCTAAGATTTCAGCAGAAGAGCGGCCAAGAAGAAGTCAGTAGCTGAAGAATCTCAGGGAAGAATGCATAAAAGCAAGGAAAAAACACTTCAAGTTGGAATGAAATATTGTATTATCATAGCTAAGAGATGGTTGTAATAATAATAATAATAATAATAATAATAATAATAATAATAATAATAATAATAATAATAATAATAATAATAACAATTGCGTACCATTCGATGATTCGATAACGGTAGAGGTGGCTGGAATCTGAGGTACTTTAAATGTAAAAACTCCTTGTCATTAGCTTCCAGTACATGAAACAACTACTGCGGATGAACTTCTGATACCTTAGCGTCCGTTACAATTCATGACACTTAGAATGGACACTAAACATTTATTATTATTCCCGGCAGGGTCGGGAATTTTAACCATCATTGGTTAATTTAGCTGGCACAGGGGCTGGGTGTATGTGTCGTCATCATCATCATTTCATCCTCATCACGACGCGTAGGTGGCCTACGGGAGTCTAATCAAAAGACCTGCACCTGGCGAGCCGAACATCTCCTCGGACACTCCCGACACTAAAAGCCATAGACCATGTGTATATATACATATATTATTATTATTATTATTATTATTATTGTTATTATTATTATTATTATTATTATTACCGTGTTTTTGTGGTAGTTATGCGTGAAAGAAGGTGCGGGTGTGAACGGGTCTCAAGCTACGAAATTAGAGTTCATGTAAAATTAACAAGGTTATATTTTCTTTTCAAAATAAGAAAATAACAAGCATGGCAGGTACAGAGTAGCAAGTCAACCAAATGTAGTTACACAATTTACTGGATTTGGGCTTCGCGCCCCGACTTCACAATGCTTGGGCAATCAGCCCAACCTTACTTCAAAATAAGTTTTAACAGAGGGGCAGAAAACCCCATTCATGCTCAGGAGCACTTGCTCCAAATTACACAGAAAAGCCTCCTCGAGGCATACAACACTCAATTTTCAAGAAAGAGCTACTCGCTCTCAAACTTTAAGCCTCTGAAAGGCCACACCAAACTCCACCTTCAAGTTGTCCTCTCAGGACATAGACACAGGGGTAAAATACCCAACCTACTGAGGTCTATTAAGTGAGAAAAGATTAATTACATGACCTCTAAAATAACAATTTGAGAGGAGGCGAACTTGCGCTCCTAATACTCTTTGTTTAAAACCTACTTGGCACTAGGCCGTTAATACAAGGGCTAATCCCATACTAAAGAGGTGACTTAAGAAAGAAACAATTTACATTACGTTAAAGAAGAATAGGTTGAGAAAAATAAGTTCACCTCAAAACAATATGAGTGGGAGCTCGAGAGGGTTAAGCACTCTCTATCCCGATATGTAGTTTAAAGATAGAATAGATACCAAAGGTCTTTACATTTTAAGGAAGGTTACATTATGGAAAAACTTCGGACCCGCCCCGAGAGTTAAACTGCTGAGCTAGCAAGGAAAGAAGTTATTAATCGGCCATTACCTTGTTGTTGACCGCTGCCGAAGAAAGAGGCGCTACCCGCCCCCTGCTATGTACTTTACACACTGAGAGATGGTACAGAAGTGGCGCAGAGACCCAAAAATCAGCAGTTTATATACTCTCGCGGAAAGTTCGAGGCGTTTTAGGGAAGAAAACACCCGCCCACAATCACTTTATTGGGTAGGATACAGCAACATATTCAAGTTGGGGGAAGATACATCAGATTGGTCAGAAATTAATTAAAGAAATTCGGGATTGGCTAAATACAAAACAAGGGGAAAGAGAGGGGTATACAGCCAACTTAAACAATAACAGAAAGAAATTTAACAAGAAACAAACTTTTGAAATAAAAATTTCTCCAAAAAAATAGTTCTTTCACATCGCACTAGGGTGCACCATTGTAGTTTTTCAGTAGTGTCCTCTAGAAGAGAAAGTTCACACTTCTTACTACAAGCAAAACAAAAATACGTCGTAAATGACACAGTTCAAAAACTCCAAAATTTCCAGGTAGTGACATCTTCTGAGAAAGTAGAAAATTAATACCGTAGATAAAGTTCAGACCTCCTCCAGCAGAGGAGTTTCAACTGGCACACATTTTAAATTAGCGGCGTGGAGGTGTACCGCCCGGTACAATTACTATTATTATTATTATTATTATTATTATTATTGGCCGTGCGATTACGATCATGTAGCTGTGAGGTTGCATTCGGGGGATGATGGGTTCGAATCCTACTGTCGGCAGCCCCAAACATCTTTTACCTTGTTTCCGATTTTCACACCAGACAAATGCTTGGGGGCTGCACCTTAATTAAGACCTAGGTCCTTTTCTTTCCAGTCCTATCCCTTTCCTATCCCCGCGTCACCGAAAACCTTCGATGTGTTTGTGCGACGTTAAACCACTCGAGAAACTATAACAAGACACTAACTTCAAGATCATTTCACGTATTCATTCCTTAACGAAATTCTACAGTTCTGAAAGTCAACTACAGTACAGCTCAACAATAATACGAAAATGACATGGACACCAGATTTCAAGAGTAAATGATAATGCAGTAATTCAGTGCGGTCATGAGGGGTTTCTGATTGTGGCGAATAAATTGTGGAAATCTCTGTTCATTCAACCGATGATACTCTATTTTCTGTTACCATAACATTGACTGGATCCGAGCTATTCTACAGTGAAAGAAAATCCGTGCGGTTAAATTCGGTGGTCGTTAATTCTTTAGCGCGGCCGCGATCTCAATTAGCCTCATACATGGACACGTAATCCCTAGCGGAGTTCATTATAATGTGTTACATATTCTGACCCAGCACATCAAACTGCAGAGCGCTGGAATATTAATGAGGTCTATGTAATTACAAGCATTGCTGTCCGCGGTCGTGCAAGCATCATCTGTTACCATCTTGTTCAATGTGTTACTGAATGTTGCGGACACGTCTTTTTGAATCTTATACAACCCGGTGAATTCTTATGTATCCTATCCAAATCCTGAAGAACCATATCTCCCAATTTTTTAATATAACAACATATGTCGAATGTGCTTAACAACCATTATGAACGAATTGTACTGCTCAACCTGTAGTGTTGTAAGCCGTAGTATTAAGCACTGGAAATACTTAAGTTGTGTGTGAATTAGTATAATATGATGTTGCTGGATTTAGAATGTTAATCTAGTGGTATTTCTTGTAATATTTTCTTTCCATGGAATTGCTTGTAGTTGTTGTTGTTCTTATTGTTGTTGGGTAATTATGTTTTAACTTTACTGCATTATCACAGGACTGTAAGTGATCATTGCCACCAGGATATTTCGCAATTGCGATGTATTTGTTAATAATAATAATAATAATAATAATAATAATAATAATAATAAATCATAGTTACTTTTCATATTAATCTTGTATTTCTTTTTTTTTTTTTTTTTTTTTGTATACTTTGCCCTCAGGGGTAATAATGTTTTGAGGAAAAGTCGAAATCATTAAAAATTATTTCATTGCGCTGTGAATCAATCCTCCTGTGGGTAGGGGTGATAGAATACAACCACAGTATCTCCTTCCCGCCGTAAGAGGCGACTAAAAGTGAGATCCCAAGGTGCTCTAGACTTGAGAGCATGTGTTGTTGACGCTGGGGCTGTACCTTCATTAAGGCCACGGCCGCTTCCTTCCCACTCCTAGCTCATTCGTTTCCCATCGTCGCCATAAGACCTATCTGTGTCTATGTGACGTAAAACAACTTGTAAAGAGAAAATACATTGTTTCCATTTACTAGTGCCAGTCTCATAAATTTAATATTCCCTATCCGACCTTCCGTGGTCAACTTCTGTTCTCTTCCGATCCTGCCGGTATTAGGATTGCGATGTCTAGGGAATCATTCATTTTCACGCCCTTTATTATCCTTTCCCCTGTTTTACCGTATAGAGCAGAGGTGCTCAGCTGGGCGCCCGTTGAGGCTAGCCCAGTGCGGCCGGGCTGGAGTGACGTAAATGCGGGCAGCTTACGAAGCAAGCATACGTCACAGTGAAGCGAGAGAGCGAACATACTCAGAACTAAGGCAGCAGTGACTTCGATTGTAATTACGAAGCTCTCCTCCAAAACCCAGCGAAATGCTGATTGGGGTACAGTATTAAAAATGAAACGCTATAATCACAAACAAACTGACCTTTTCATGATATTCCGGTTTGATTGACATTGCGCTCAATAAAAAGTCAGTTTCATTTTCTTATATTTATTAATTCAAAGAAAACTGGCGTTATAATTTGTGTTACTGTCTACAAAGATACAGAGTTTAAGCGTACAAGCAGCGATTTACAATTCCTTGAATGGAAATGACAGTATTTCCATTTTAAAATAAATTCATGTTATTCATTCAGCAAAATGTGGTATAATTACATAATTCAACAAGTTTACTGCTTTATTCACTGAATTTATGAAAGTAGTAAAATCCACAGCCTGTTTCCAGTCATTGGACCGGGTCAGGAATGGAATGAATGAAGCCCACATCTAGCGGCGAGGATAGGAAATGTGCCGGCTGCCGAAGCCTGTCGCACTCCTCTGGGGCAATGATTAATGAATGACTAATGAAATGAAATGATACTGGAGAGTGTTGCTGGAATGAAAGATGACAGGGAAAACCGGAGCACCCGGAGAAAAACCTGTCCCGCCTCTGCTTTGTCCAGCACAAATCCCACATTGAGTGACCGGGATTTGAACCACAACATTCAGCGGTGAGAGGCTGGTGCGCTTCCTTCTGAGCCACGGAGGCACCTTTATGAAAGTAGTACCGGTATTTATTACTTATCAGGCATCCGATGGTAATAGTGGCGAGGGAGTTTCGTCATGAGTGAGGACATAGATATTTACTATCCAACAACAATTGAAATGTATCTACCAAATAGATATAC
This sequence comes from Anabrus simplex, assembly GCF_040414725.1. Taxonomy (NCBI): domain Eukaryota; kingdom Metazoa; phylum Arthropoda; class Insecta; order Orthoptera; family Tettigoniidae; genus Anabrus; species Anabrus simplex. The sequence goes on from NC_090271.1 coordinate 144,610,876, forward strand.
AGATATGAACTTATTGATGTTATTCCCGGTAAGCATGATTCGATTGTTGGTGAGTTTATCACATAATTTAAACCTAAACAACCACAAGCCACATCTTAGGCCCCTTAACTCCGTATTATATTAGAAATCTTTCTAACGCACCTCTTAAAATGTAATAGTGAGTATTGTAATTCATTACGTACATTATACAAATATTTGAGGTTGTAGGCCTAATTCTTTATTGTATAGGTCAAAATACACCCACTGCAATGAACATAAATAATTTTTTACAACGTAAATTGAAACTGACGTGGATTTCTGCCCTCTTTCTTTCATTATGTTCTGCCTCCATTTCAAACTGGAATACCGCCGCAGTGATCAAGAGTGACTGGGAGAACTTCGCCCAATCTTCACAGCCTGTGACGTAGCCACAACGTCACTGGCTGAACAGCATGCGCTCATCGCCTGCCTGCCCGCCCACTCACAGCGCTGAGCGCCCGCGGAACGGAATGTCCAGCGTGAGCACCTCTGGTGTAGAGAACTGTTGCCTAGTTGTACTTCCTCTTGAAACAATAACCACTACCGCCAACACTGTGAACCAAAAACATTGCGTTGGCCTTAGGTAATAACTACAGGTTCCACATTTTTTACATCTTGTCAGCTTAGAAAATTATAATTATTGCCAACAAACATTGCTTCCAGGTCCAGGACTTCGATATTTTAAACTTTTTGATTTTCAGTACAGCCTTAAATCTCGGAAAACGATTAACTTGTAATGTTTTGTGCAAATTTCTTAAGCTCATTTCAAAGAACAAACGTCATTTAAATTTATTTTATTTTATTTTGAAACATAGAAATAGTTGAAATATGTAAATTTGGAAAGATAAAAGGCTTGGTCACGTAAAATTTGTCAAAAATGGACACCATTTTAATATTTATCTTCCAAGTTAGCACAATGAAAAGAAATATGTAAGAAACCAGCTGATTTTTCTCCATTGAAAAACTCAGTCTACCTTTAAATGTGTTTCCGGAAATGTATGAAATACAGTGAAATTGGATTCTGTGGTACCACATTTCTTTTTCGTTGCACACAGGATTCCCTTGAGAACTATAAAATAAAATTTAAAAAACTGTGGCGCAAGAGCCCGTTTGTCCCTTGGTCTGTCTAAGCGACTGCTCCCCAGCCCGACGACCTGCAGATACTGGAGTGCCGTGTGGTCAACGTAACACAATCCGTGGCCATATTACTTGGATTTCTTGATCGGGTACACTGCCTCTCTTATCAATAGCGCCTTAGTTGGTCTGACGAGGTTGAATGATTCCCATTCCAGCACTCAGTTTAGGACTAATATCCCTGGGCTGGATGAGAATCGAGCTCGCGGTCTCTAGGCAAAAGACAAGCACGCTACGCCTACTCCGTAGAGGTGGGGAACTCCTTTGGGAACGGGTAAAAATTTTATGCAAGGTACATTGCACTCACTTATTGTGGACTGGGCTTCCGTACAATAGTTTGAGTTGTTATCTGGTCTCTTTACTAGAATATGGGCCGCTTACTACGGCCACGGATCTAGAATGAGCGATCTTTCTCCTTACTGAGAGGATCCGGATTCGATTTCCAGCCAGATCAGGAAATATTGCCTGGATCTGAATGCTGGTTCGTAGTCTACTCAAGCTACGTGAGATTTTTGTAGTACCTGTGATGAGTTTGTTGCAAGTAAAAAAACACTCTTATCCCAGTTGAGTAAAGCAAATAAAGAGAAAAAATCGGGAAGAGGATCATGTATGTTGAAACTCAAAATAAATTCTTCGAGTTGAGACTTTTACAATCACAAGAGAGATTGAGGTGTTCTGAAATGCGAGAGTTAAAAATGTATCCTTCAAGTTATAAAAGTAGATGACGAAATGATCAGAGATTGGAGCAGTTTCCTTGATGACTACTAGTTTAAGAAATGTCCCATTCCAACTAGACCAATAATTAAATTGAAAGTTAAAGCACACCATCCGTGCCTAATCATCCATCGGTATACAATGCAGCATGGATTTCCACTGTTTTGCGCAAGAAGAGATCAGAAAGAATCATGGTACGTGATATGGAACCTAATGAATTTCGTTATCCTCAAAGAGCATACCCGGAACTTCTACCGATATTAGAAGAGTTCTTTTTGCTATTTGCTTTACGTCGCACCGACACAGATAGGTCTTATGGCGACGATGGAATAGGAAAGGTCTAGGACTGGTAAGGAAGCGGCCGTGGCCTTAATTAAGGTACAGCCCCAGCATTTGCCTGGTGTGAAAATGGGAAACCACGGAAAACCATCTTCAGGGCTGCCGACAGTGGGGCTCGAACCCACTATCTCCCGGATGCAAGCTCACGGCTGTGCGGTTCCAACTGCACGGTCAACTCGCCCGATGAAGAGAAGTTCAAAGACTTCCATGAATTGAAAGGTGTTTGTTCAAACGATGCTCAAATCTACTACATGAACCTAAATTACGAAAACAATGATAGAGAAAATAATGTGTTTACATTTGCTGAAACAATAATAGATTTATAGACTTAACTCCCTATTCTGCTGTAAAAGGTGATACCGGGAGAGTTGGCCGTGCAGTTAGGGGCGCGCAGCTGTGAGCCTGCATTCGGGAGATAGTGGGTTCGAACCCCACTGTCGGCAGCCCTGAAGATGGTTTTCCTAGGTTTCCCATTTTAAAACCAGGAAAATCCTGGGGCTGTACCTTAATTAAGGCCACGGCCGCTTCCTTCCCACTCCTATCCCTTCCCTGCCCCATCGTCGCCATACAACCTTTATGTGTCGCTGCGGCGTAAAGCAAAATTGTAAAAAAAGTGTAAAAGGCGGCACTTAGAAATAATTTTTAATATGTTGTGCTTTTGTTGATCACAATTGCTTAACATAGTATTTCATAACAAAGAAATCTGTTTGTTCAGTTATATACAGTCATTGTAAAATATCTAAAGGCAAATGAAAGTCATTTAGTTTCAAACTTTCAAATGGCCCCTGTATAAAATTATGAAAACTCGACTCACCTGACTTTTCTATGTCAGTCTTCTTTTGTGTGTATTAAAGAAAACTAACATCATAACACCGTTGCATTTTTCCTTTGGCACCAGTTTTCCACAGTGAAGAGGTTACCCTATGAACGGATTTCTTCTTACTCCCGGTTGCGATTTAGGTCCATTTAATTGTTTGTCTATATTGACCCCTAAGCTGGAAGGCCCGGCACTCAGTTGTCATGGAAAGCCGAAGCATCACTGTAGAGGCATTCTAGTGAACTGAGGAGTGAGGTAATTACCACATTGCATTTTACACCAAGCCAAAAGGTGTTTGGGACAGTGCTCGACAGGAGACAATCAAACATATTAAGTAACGGTAGGTGGCTTTCTCTGTATTGTTTTACCCATAAGTAGAGGCATGATTTTTTCGCATTAATTTATGTTCGATTTCGCGAAAAGAAAACAATTTTTCGCGTTATTTCGCTTTAATTTCGCTTTAATCCTTTAATAAAATTATTCATAAAATGTTTAATTCGTGAGATTTGGGAATTATTGGTGTGAAGGATAAGTACATAAATAAAGAGAAACAAAATTGATAATCATTCATTATGCCTCATGTAATCTTGACTAGAACTATAATATAGGCCTAATCAAGATTAATAACAAATTGCCCTAACACTATATATGGTCGCAGCTGTCATTCTACTGTATAATGCCATACCACTAAGGGATTTTACAATTTTAATTAATACGAAGAAATACTGTACTTCTGTCGAATTGAGAAGTCGTTATTCTGTCATCTGTTTCTCTTCATACACGAGATATTGGCATACAATTTCAAGATCGTTATTTTCAATGAATTTCGCTGCATTTTCGCACTTATCGCAAAATAAGTGCATTTCGCTTTAAACTGGCATTGTCGCTTCAATTCGCAGTAATTCGCGAAAAAAAGTCACTGATTTCGTAACCAGAATCATATGATTCTTTAAGATATCTCAAAGTCGCTTCAAAATATTTTTTTACGCGCTTATCGTTAAAGCGAAAAAATCATGCCTCTACCCATAAGTGTAGAGAGAGAGAGAGAGAGAGAGAGAGAGAGAGAGAGAGAGAGAGAGAGAGAGAGAGAGAGAGAGAGAGATATGGAGCAAAGCGTGAGAAAGAGGGGGTGGGGGCACAGCAGAGTAGCACACCGCATCAAATGCAGAGAGCAGAGCCCACAGCAAGAGAATACCAATAGCTCAAGGAAGTTAACTCACAAGGGACCCAGAGGTTTACAGAATAGGAAAAAGAGGGCGGAGGATGAGGAGGAGGAACAGGACAGGTTCCCACATAGATCGAATCAGAACTTTAAACTTTCAATGTGTGTGTGTGCAGCCTATATATATTTGCAGATCAGAAAAAAAGCGAGTAACAGCACCAGTATTTAAAGTGCTTACACTTATTATTATCATCACAACAATCAAACGATCAGTGTGAAGGGTACCTACTGCCTAGCATAACGCAACAGCGCTATACTGTACAGGGGAGAAGGTGAGCTGCTCGTAAATAGGGTCATACACCGCTCTAGAAAATACCATGATTAAAACAGTGCATAAATAACAATGAGAATTCATGAACTAGAATTTAAGCTTATAAGTCGTAAAAGAGAGAGGGAAAGTCACCGATTAGTTTCGGGAACACACACATAACTGGCAAATTAATTCACCAACATTTGAAGTCCTGGATAAACACGAGTGCGAAAGTCGAAGTTAGGCAATTGTTCCTAGGACGCTTTGAACAAGCATTGATGGTTCCAGAAAACACTAGTTTCAAAGATTGCACTGGCATCTCGAAGAATCACAACACGGGAATTCCATTAGAAAATTTTAATAAATGCAGGATGTCCATGGTATACGGAGCATTCTCCGCCAACACCACATCTAAAAGGCATCTATTCGGTTCTTGTTACTAGCCTTACAGTCCAGGTCTCACAACCGTACAGGAAAAGAGAAAACATCAGTGATTCCACTAATCGTATTTTCACTGGTTTGGATAATGCCCTGTTCTGCCAGATCTTTGTAAGTTTAACCATTGCGGTACGACTTAGGACAATCCGTCGTTTTATTTCTTTATCACAATTTTCCGTGTTACTGATTATGGAGCCCAGATATACACAATAATTCACCAACTCCAGATCTTTCAGGGATCCTGTTATTTGGATACAAGCACGTAAATTCGCTTGTATTGAAGGAAAGATGTAATCCATTACAAATTCCCGTGCGAAGAACGGGTATAAATGCTAGTATTGGTATAAAGTTCTTAGTTTTTGTAGATAAATAATACAATTTTGTTCAATCTTATGTGCCTGTTGGTTTTAGTATAGTTAAATCGGACTAAGGTTGATTTCACTTACTTGTAGCAGACTCCTGACTTTCAACTTTCTTATCCGATCTCCCTCGATGACATTATGTCTGAGAGGCCTAGGGTGTCTTTCACTTTCATATCATTCGCGACTCTTCCCTTTCTATTGCCGTTCCTTCATTCTTAACAGTTTGGACCATCTCCATTCTTCCTTCTGATTAGTGTTAAAAGAGGTGTGGTTACCCAGTTGTACTTCCTCTTAAAACAATAATCACCACCACACTTGGAAAAGGGAAGGAATGTCGTTTCCTGTAAACGTCGAGATCTCCTCTCTATCTCCACTGATTTTGTCTGTAGCTTGCAAAAAAGCACTGACAGTTATGTTTGTCGAAAGGCGAGTAGCGAATCGAGCAGAAGTTGAGATAACACCGGCCGCTGATCCCTAAGAGAAAAGGGGACGATGGGGGAGAAACGAATCTGGGAAACGCAATCGACCAGATACACGTAAGGCGAGATCACGCACATTTGTGGTTATACCAAAGTGGAGTCTGGGGAGAAGGAGAGGCAACTCAATCCTCGGGAAGTGGGAACATTCGTTTTTTTTTTTTTTCATTTCCATTTGGCATATACTTCGTAAACGAGATGGCGTGTAACAACATGAAGCCACTCATTTTAATAAACATTATTTTGTGTCATAGTAATAGGCGGTATATGCAGCATAGCTGGTTTTCATCCTGTATGCTCAAATTTGTCAAATCGAATTCCAAGGATAATAATAATAATAATAATAACAATAATAATAATAATAATAATAATAATAGTAATAATAATAATAATAATAATAATAATAATTGTATTATTTATTTAATTCGTTTACCCTCCAGGGTTATTCTTTCCCACCTCTACCGCGTCCGGCTCCATGGCTAAATGGCTAGCATGCTGTCCTTTGGCTACAGGGGTCCTGGGTTCGATTCGCGGCAGGGTCAGGAATTTTAACCATCATTGGTTAATTCCGCTGGCACGGGGGCTGGGTGTATGTGTCGTCCTTCATCATCATTTCATCTTCACCGGGCGAGTTGGCCGTGCGCGTAGAGGCGCGCGGCTGTCAGCTTGCATCCGGGAGATAGTAGGTTCGAATCCCACTATCGGCAGCCCTGAAAATGGTTTTCCGTGGTTTCCCATTTTCGCACCAGGCAAATGCTGGGGCTGTACCTTAATTAAGGCCACGGCCGCTTCCTTCCAACTCCTAGGCCTTTCCTATCCCATCGTCGCCATAAGACCTATCTGTGTCGGTGCGACGTAAAGCCCCTAGCAAAAAAAAAATAATAATAATAATCTTCATTATGACGCGCAGGTCGCCTATGGGAGTCAAATCAAAAGACCTGCATCTGGCGAGCCGAACTTGTCCTCGGACACTCCCGGCACTAAAAGCCATACACCATTTCATTTACCTCTACCGCCTCAAGGCCAGTGTCCATGAACGTGAGACATCTGGTCTGAGGTACAATTGGGAAGGAGGTCCAATACCTCGCCCAGGCGGCCTCACCTGCTATGCTGAACAGGGGCCTTGTTGGGGGATGAGAAGATTGGAAGGGATAGGAAAGAAAGAGTGAAGTGGCCGTGACCGTAAGTTAGGTACCATCCCAGCATTTGCGTGGCAGTATCGGGAATCGAACACGATCCTCCGAGGATTGCAGCTATTACGTTATGGAGGCGGAAATCATAATTTAAAAAATGCCCGGCTGAGTTGCTTGGACGGCATAGCGCAGGCCTTCAGAATTCAACTTGGCAGGTTCGATCCTGGCTCAATCCAGTGATATTTGAAGGTGCTCAAATACGTCAGCCTCGTGTCGGTAGATTTACTGGCACCTGAAAGAACTCTAGCGGGATAAAATTTCGCCACCTCGGCGTCTCCGAAAACCGTAAAATTAGCTAGTGAGACGTAAAAGCAATAATAATAATAATAATAATAATAATAATAATAATAATAATAATAATAATAATAAATACTTGGTTGAAACCCTCGTAAGGCAGTCACTCTGACGAGGGTGGGGGGCATCTGCCATGTGCAGGAATATTCGTCTTATTGTGGTGGAGCAAAGTGTTGAATACGGTGTGTGAGTTACACTGTTCCGAAATTAACTATTTTTAATATTAAAATCCATTGACCTGGACGGGAAGTGAAGCTAAGGACTGAAAGCCACGACTCTGGACGCTCACCCATGGATACTGTTAAATTATTATAATCTATATCGCAATGATCAGCCATGAAAGAGAGCTGATGTATCATAAGCACAATATATTTCATTTTAAGAGCTCTATTTACCGATTATAACAGACTGTCATACAGATTTATCGGTCCCGCGGTCTAGAGAGGTAGCGTGCCTGCTTCTACCTTGGTGGCTTCCAAGTTCGATTCTCGCTGAAGTCTGGGAATTTTACCTGGATCTTAGGGCTGGTTCGAGGTTCACTCAGCCTACGTCATTACAATTGAGCAGCTATCTGACGGTGAGATAGCGACTCTGGTCTAGAAAAGCAAGAATAACGGCCGTAGGGATTCGTCGCATTGACCATGCATCACATTGTAATTTGCAGGCCTTCACGCTGAGCGGCGGTCAGTTGGTATAATAGGAGAAGGCTCATCAGACTTGTAGTTCCATCGGGGGAGAGGGACATTTCCCAAGATAAGTTAAGTGACCATCATGGAGTATGTTTACCTATTCTGCGTTTTCCGTATCGTGAATGTCAAACCACCGCCGGTGTTGCGCGTTCAGCATAATATCCTCTACATCCTTTTCCGTGATCAACTGTATGAGGCTGAATTTGTCATTTCGGATTATATGACCAAAATGTCCGGCTCCATGGCTAAATGGTTAGCACGTCGGCCTTTATTTCAATAGGTTTCGGGTTCGATTCCCGGCTCTGCCACGAAATTTGAAAAGTGGTGCGAGGTCTGGAACGCGGTTCATTCAGCCTCGGGAGGTCAACTGAGTAGAGGGGAGAAGTGGGGTTCAATTTCCACCTCGGCCATCATCGAAGTGGTTTTCCGTGGTTTCCCACTTCTCCAGCTAAGTGCCGCGGTGGTACCTAGCTCACGGCCACGGTCGCTTCCTTCCCTTTTCATTGTCTATCCCTTCCGATCTCCACATCTCCCCCACAAGGACCCTGTTCAGCATAGCAGGTGAGGTACTAGTACTCGCCCCCCCTTCCCCCTTCCGCACGCTCCAGGACACTGCCCTTGAGGCGGTAGAGGTGAGATTCTTTGCTAAGTCCGAGGGAAGGGTAAACGGATTAAGAAATAAATAAATAACGAAAGGAAGTAAAATAAAATAAAGCACTTAAATATTCGAAATAAACTTTTAACGCATTATTAGGTCATATTCAGCAGATAAAGTCCATACCGAAGGTATGTTAAATACAGAACAAAAATGGCCAACAGGACCTCAGTGTGATCGAAACCCACAACGTCCCGATTTCGTGTTGGATGCTCTTACCAGTTGGGCGATTGTGGCCTAGATTATACATGTCCTGTTGAAAAGGAACTATGTTACAGGTCCAGCATTACTGCATCTACAACTGTACAGTGCGCGCACCAAGTGCCTTACCACAGTTAAGATAAAACAAGAGATCTTCTTCTTGTTTTCCCACATTGGTGAACTCATGGATGTGAACTATATCGCACATGTAGATCTAGTCCGGTTTTATGGCCGGATGTCCTTCATGACGCCAACCCTATGTGGAGCTATGTGTTCACTATTGTTTCTCAGTCGGTTAGTAGCGTGACGTGTTGTGTGAATATAAAGAGGAATGTGTTGCAACAAACACAAAAGCCCAGTCCCCAAGCTGCAGGAATTAATCGCACACAATTGAAATATTTGGCCCGGCCGGGAGTTTATCCCGGGGTCCTCTGAACAAAAGGCAAGTACGCTGACCGTTCAAGAGCCGAACTAAGATAACACAAGGCGTACCATGAGAAATAACTTTCATCATATATACGACAGTCATGTAGGTGAATGAGGCGCTATCTGGTATTAGAATAGCAAGCTATACTCAACATGGTAGCAGTACTGTATTACGGGACAGTAGTTAAATACTGGGCTGTTGTTAATAACGATGGCGTAGTCTTCCAGTTAGTATTAAAATCTCGAACATTAGAGCCAGGACTGTGCTCAAGGCAATCTCCAACAACGATGTCGACATCCAAGCGCTAACTGAAGCTTTGATGGCATTTGACGTGTGATAATTTAATGAGAAAGCACCTTCGCCGTCAAAAGGAAAATACGAAATTCTCACCAGTTACCTTCACACTTTTGAAAGGATTTTGGGAATATTAAACTCGTCTCCCTTGTTGAAAAAACCATGTTAATAAAGACAAGGAGTTGTATCCTCTAGAACTTGAGAAAGTTCGGTATCTTTTACTACCTAAACGTTGAATTGATGAAGTCGTTCGTCTTACTTCTGTTCATCCTGCTTCACAGTGTTCATCTCTAACTCGAGCATTAGAATAATTGGTGTCTTATATTATTTAATTTATTATTTTTAACACACAAACGCTAACAAAAAGGTGTCTGCTTACTGGTTAATTTCTTTTGAAAGTGGCGTCTGACACCTAGCACAACTAGAACAGAGACATCTTGATTTCATCTGAGTAATGTACTGGCTCAGATCACCGTGAGAGTGACTCTCCATGACAGCAATTTACCGTACAATTCAAACTTAAAATATTTTGGTGTAACACTAGATCGGACACCGTCATGAAGTAAACATCTCTCTAGCCTTGCGACCAAACTAAGAACATGAAAGAACATTGTAGCCACAGCGAAAACTTCATGAATGTCCGCGCTAAGGTTGGTGTATACAACAGGTGTATACCGCTCTTCCGTCAGGCTGAACAGCACCCACACGAAGAAAATTTGCATCGTCCTGAATCAGACAACGCGGGTCATAATAATAAATCCCACTACACTCTCTTCCAGTATTTAGCTATATTCTTATACCAGGTCTACGAAATATGAACAATCTTGTCCGAGAAGCAAATAAAATACCACCCAATAAATCACGAAGACATCAGAATCGCATCAACCCGACTGAAATCCAGACACCATCCTCTGCTGCTGGCTCAAACACTTAAGATATAAAATAACTCTGGATTGCGAACCTGGAATGAATATTACACCGCAAAAGCCCCCAACGAATAGAGATCGATCTGAAATCTTACACAGCTCCCGCCAGGATTTCATCTCCCACTGAGTGTACGGACCTTTGGAACAAAGTGCGCACTGGCCATGTAAGAAATGGTTCTGCGATATATTTCTGGGGCCTACGGCCTTCTCCAGGCTGTGACTGCGGGGGAAAATCCCGGAAAATGTAACACATCACCTTCCCCACACAGGGCGTTTTGCGGCACTGTTGGCGATCTTCTAACAAAGTCAACGACGGCTGTTCATTGGCTGCAACAACTATACATCCTAATTTAGTTCATCTTTTCCATCTGTTACTTTATTTAAGTTTTGCTTCATTTCTGTTTTGTATGTTTCCTCTTTTCTGCATTTTACAGTCATTTAAATAAATAATGAACGCACGTTGTTGTTTAAGTCCCTCGCGGCTACAATTTTTTCATAAACAATTGAAGCTCTTGTATACACACAAGTAATTCAATTGCGTCCTTGCAATACAGCAGATGTCGCTGCCCACGGTTTCTGTTCAGCCTGGGGTGAACTATGCCATTTCAGATCAAGACTGGTAGTAGTATATAGAGTGCAGCACGAGCTTCAGCTAGTGTTTACGCTTCATGTGCCATGTGTATTTCCCATCCAAAATTGTGGCATTGATTCAGGCTGGACATACATTAGCAACAGATTCGCACTTCTTAGTGGTTACCCAAACTGCAATGTCAAAAACGTGGAAAAGGTACCGTGAGACCAATTATGTGACTGGCAGACAGAGGGAAGTCGACCGAGGATAAGAAAACCACATCAAGATCGGTGTATTGCGTGACAGCACAGAGCAGACCAACTTCGATTGTTCAACAATTACGAGATGACTTCTTGAGGATAATTCGCGTCCGCGTATCTGCTCAAACTGTACACAATTGGCTGCACAGTACCCAATTACGGTTATTTCAGCAGATTCGACGTGTTCCACTAGATAATCGTCATCGTTTTGAGAGGAGAAGGTCGGCCATCCAACATGTTAATTGAGGGTTGGACGAATGGCGTAATGTCATGTCTGTGGATGAAACACCGACATCACTTAGGCAAGACACACGACGAAATTGGGTGTGGAGACGTAAAGGACGCAGTGGAAAGTTCCAGCATGTTCCAAGGGTGCATGGATTTGGACGTGGTGGCGTAATGTTTTGGGCTGGGATTTTGCTTGGCTGTCGTACACCTTTAATGCCAATTCAAGGAATGTTAACTCACCAGCAGTACACCGATGAAATTGTTAGACCATTTGTACAACCCTTTAGGGATTAATATGGTGCTCAATTTATTTTCGTCGACGACAATGCTTTCTGAGATCGTGGTGCACCTGTGCATGAGGGAGGTGTGTGTCAACCATATGAATTGACCAGCTGATTCATCGAACACGAAATGCATTGAGCATGTATGAGACAAGTTGAACGGCTGTTTTTGATTGTCCACAGCCTTAGCAGACACTCCGAGACCTCTTTAGACTTGTCCATATGGAATGGGACTTTCTTCTTCAAGGTGACATCAACTTACTAATCGCAAGCATTCCACAGTGTGTCAGAAACCTGAACAATGGCAGAGATGGCCATACACGTACAAAGGCAGAGTGAAGAAGGGACAACTTTCACTAATTAACCCTGAAACACACGCGTATGGGGTGGAATCCACCCCAGGTCATTCTATTTCCTAGTAAAATGTACAAATAACTTTCCTGTGCTCTCCCCGCTCTTGCACCTTTCTGGGTGGATCCCATTTTTACATAATCTATCTTAAAATCTCCATTTAATACATTAATTCATATTTTACAATACAATGAGATGTGGGGTGGAAAGCACCCCCACACGTGTGTCTGCGTCCTAAGATCTGGCGCGTGTGCTTGAGGGTTAACAACCACACACACAAATTGCAATATTTTCAATATTACTGTTTAGGCACATTTGTGTTAGATGTTGGAAGAAAAATATACGTTTACATTTCCAGGGTGTGTGCCTCTGTAATACAATAAACAACATTCTGTAATTTACTTATTGCATTGCATCCTTGATATTCCAACCTTTAGTTGTTTGTAAACATGGGACATAAAATATGTTTTGATAAGAACTAAAATTAAGTTAATATCCGTAACAGGCTGGACTCGGTTGTTGACCCACTTCTACTGCAAACAAGAAATGTTCATGTTACCGTTGATACTTTCACAGCTCGTACTTATAGACATGATATAGGCTTTTGGGCTTACGCTGTGTCAAGAAAATAAGGTGAAATTCTTTACGTTTCGCAGAGAACTGTGCTCTGTTATAATATAAGTTTCTTCTATCATAACGTCTAAATTCAAAAGCTCATTGTTTAAGAAGCCTTTCTCGTGGACCGTCGAGATTTTCTTCTGATAACACAGAGCACAGTTCTCTGCGAAACGTCAAAAATGTCACCTTATTTTCTTGAAACGGCATAAGCCCGAACGCGTATATCATGTCTATAAGAAATTTTCAGCAACAAAGAAAGGGTGGACCGACAAGCCTTGGCTTTGCTACTGATGAAACGTAAGAATTTTCCGATCAAACTGAGAAATCTGCAGTTTGAAACATGCACAAATCTACCACACCTTGGAAAAGTTGTTTCGCATTTTTCGGAATGGATACAGTGGATTACAATGAAGAAAGGACTTTCAACTTTCCAATGGACTAATGCCATTAGAACTGTAATGTGATAGCAGTCCGAAACGTTCCCGGTAGAAGCCAAGAAAACCGTTTCCGTCACTGCAGCGAGATAGAAACCCACCGTCATGTTCTTGGTTTCTACCTGAAAGGAGAACTGTTGAGAAATAACAGGCACCGTAAGGTCAGCATCATCAGTGCCACCAGTGTGTATAGGCAATGTCATGTCTATGCAACCATTCTTCTCTGTCCTCAACCCCTCGTTTGATTTCATAATAAAAACCATAATGAAGACTCTGTGGCAAGTTTTGTGGAATTTTTGACTCGGTCGTCCTTGGCCAAGAGTAGTATTGCAGAATTTCTCAAAATTCTGGCAGATTTGAAGTCTATGAAGAAGTGTACTATATCTCTACCGATGGATCCAGTAAACGTCCAGGCACTGTCGCTATTGACAGGGAGAGAAACATCGGCGTTGTTATTGATCCAACAATAAGGTTTGAGAGTAACAGTTCACAGGCCAAAGAAGTTGATGCTGAAAAGAAGAGACACTAAGAACCTATTTTAAGTGCTTTGATGAAAATTATCACATAACCGCCAGTTGCTGGGAGGTAATTGTGTTCCTCCTCGCTGCGCGAGGATCTATCACTAAATCTTCAGGTATTTTTCTTCTTTTGTTTTGGTATTCCGGTTTCGTTTTTAAAAGATATCTGTTTAGATGCTTTACTTAATTCATTGTCAATAGTAAATCACCATTTAGTCCGGCCTGGCGGCCCCGGGTTCGATTCCCGGGTCAGGGATTTTTAATTGAAAATGATTAATATCCTTGGCCTGGAGACTGGGTGTTTGTGTCGTCCTTAACCTTCCTGTCCTCACATGCAACAGTCTACACTTCCGCAATTCCACTTATATGCAGGGTCCTCTCAAATGGTTGAAGTAGTGGTAGAGGTCGAAGCCACGAACAAATATCATTTTTTTTAAAAATCACCATTTATACGATATATGAAAAGAAAAGTATTCCTCGCCCTGGATTGTTGTACAACAGGGGAATTTAAAAAAAGTCAATTTATCCTAAGATAGAGTGAAAATTGGAATGCTATTACACAATATTACTATCACTTTGACGCAGTTACCGTACGGTACCCCTTAGTTCTAGGGCAGCTGTCCGTTGTGGAAGTTCTCTCTTAAAGGTGAGGAATATTCAATACCATGCGCTCATTATTTTCTTGAGCGTATAAGGCATGATCAAAACCTTTCCGCTTGAGGGCGTTGCTGCAGCGGACATGTAACATAGCGCGACTCCGACGCGGGTATATAAGCACGAACATGTAAGCAAAGGGATTCGTGTGTCAGTCGTGTCGTGCTGAAGTGCGTGCGTTACATGTGGCCACTTTAACTATGGCGACGTTATTACCCAATGCGTCCAAACAGGACCAATGTGCTGTTATTCTTTTCTTGGCAGCCGAAGGACAAACACTGGTGAACATCCATCCGAGAATGAAGACTGTGTATGGGTCTGTCGAAAACCACCGATAAGTTAATAATAATTTTACTAACCTTACCTCCCACTAACTACTTTTATGGTTTTCGGAGACGCAGAGGTAACGGAATTCAGCCCCGCAGGAGTGCTTTTACGTGCCAGTAAATCTACTGACACGAGGACTTTCAAATACGACCGGACTGAGCCAGGATCGAACCTGCCAAGTTGGGGTCAGAAGGCCAGCACTTCAACCGTCTGAGCCACTCAGCCCGATATTACCACTGTAGAATGGAACAACATGTTCCGTGCCGGTCGCGTTTCGACACAAGACATCGATTGATCTGGGAGGCCAGCCGGACAACAACAAGTAGGAGACACTCCGGCACCCGCCCTATAGTCCTGATGTCTTCCCATGCGCATACCGTGCCTTCGATCTCCTCGAAAAGGCCTTGAAGGGTTGACGCTTCTTGTCGGACGAGGACGTACACCAGGCGGTTACGGACTACTTCTTCACGGTGTTCTACCACACGGGAATCTTCAACCAGGTGCGTCGGTGTGATGAGTGCCTCAATGCTCACGACGATTTTGCTAGAAAGGCATTCCGATACAGGACTGTACGGCCGAAGAACTGAAACTTTTTGATCACCCCTTGTATCCCTCTCCATTTATAAAATGTTTTTTTCTTTCGCTTTACAATTTTTATTCTGGTTTGCCAATTATTATGTTTCGATCACGTTCTTTCTTCTTCAATTTGTGCGTGGCACAATTTGTACCCAGAAAGTGATAATTGCATAGCAAACAATGAACATTATTTCGCTGTGTACACGGACGCCGTTGTGAGGAGTATGATAAGAAATGACTGGAATTTCAAGTTGAAAAGCTGTAATGCAAATATTACTGTCATTTGAGAAAACGGTTAACCCTTAGACGCACAGATCTGATCAGAAATTAATGAAAATCCACAGCCTGTTTCCAGTCATTCGACCGGGTCAGGAATGGAATGAATGAAGCCCCCATCAAGCGGCGAGGATAGGAATTATGCCGGCTGCCGAAACCTGTCGCACTCCTCTGCGGCAATGATTAATGACTGAAGTGAAATGATATTGGAGAGTGTTGCTGGAATGAAATATGACAGGGAAAACCGGAGTACGCGGAGAGAAACCTGTTCCGTCTCCGCTTTGTCCAACACAAATCTCACATGGATTGACCGGGATTTGAACCACGGAACCCAGCGGTGAGAGGCCGGCGCTCTGCCACCTGAGCCACGGAGGCTACCGATCAGAAATTAATATCAGGGTAAATTCGTGAATAAATGTTTCACATATGCCACAAGGTGCTCATGGAGTATCTTCGATATTCGATGCGCTATAGTTGGCTGCATCAGTTATTGAGCGAATAGAGGCTCCAGCAGAGGATAGCAGGGAGTGGAACTGAAATTAATTCTGAGCCAGGTTGAGTAGCTCAGATGACAAAGCGCTGACTTTACGAGCCCATGGTAGTGGGTTCGACCTTAGCTTAGTTCGGTGGCATTTGAGGGTGCTCAAGAACTCCAGCCTCGTGTTGTTAAATTTATCGGAGTGTAGAGTTAACTTCTGAGGGACAAAATTTCTGCCCGCTCGTTGCGTCTGAAACAGCAAAAGTAATTAACGAAATGTGTCTTTTGTTTATATGACATGAAGTTCGTAAATGTCCGTAAGGTAAATAAGTTCATGAGTTACACAGAGATACGGGTACAAGTCTATTGCGAGTTGTGAAGTGAACTTGTAATATCTAGAATATATTGTTACTACATTCTGCTTCTAAAATGAGAGTAAACACAACTTTGGAAATACTTCTTATATATCAGTATTTGTCCAGGTTTCTAATCAGTTGACCATGTTTGTTCGAATATGCAAACATACATTTGTATATTTTTTAATCTTTATAATTTGCTTTCCGTCACACCGACACAGATAGGTCTGATGGCGACGGTGGGGAAGGAAAGGTCTAGAAGTGGGAAGGAAGCGGCCGTGGCATTAATTAAGGTATAGCCCCAGTATTTTCCTGCTGTGAAAATAGGAAACCACGGAAAGCCATCTTCGGAGCTGGCTGCAGTGAGGTTCGAACCCATTTTTAACAAAATGGCAGAATTCTTTTATGACAAGTTTAACAGCCTAACCATCCACGACATTGACTCAAAGAAACATGGTTGTATGTTTAAAAAGTTAGGTTAAATATAAGACAGCAATTATTCCACGGTTCAGGTTAGAGATAAATAGACATGTGCTCTCCATGGACCGTAAACCTCTACTTCTCGACTCCATTCGGCGCTCAATCAGTCCATCATCCTTAAATATCAGTTTAATGGCGGCCATTCCAGAGGCAGACTAACGCTTGACTCGCGATTTACGACTGAACTTGTCGTTACAAACTCGGAACCGGTGTTCGGTAAAGATAGCGCAGTAAAATGTTTTCGTGCTTTTACGTGGATTACTTTTCATGAGTATTAACAAGAGCACAGCAGTACAGTATTAACTTTCGGGTTTCATGCAATCTTCCAACCCCTCAAGGTAAAGAACTCATTTTCTCTGATCGACCATTACATACAGTAGCTCGGCACGACACTGGGGTCCCAACACTGAGTACGAAACCAATTAGGGATTTCTAAAATCTTCCCTGTTTAGTTTTCATGTCTCCATTACAGACTGGATTTTTCCAGTGGCTTAACACACGTGGAAATTATTTTTCGACCATTTTAGAACTGATAAACACTGGAAACTTTATCAATTTACGTACATTAATTTTAGTAATGTTGGAACATGATAGTTCTGTTGATTTGTCATGGTTTATGCAATAGGAAAGATTGTTAATATTGAATGTTTCCATTAATCAGAGATTACGCCTACTTAGAGACCTAATAAAGGGTGTATCGTAATTAATAGTGCAAATTGAAACAGCTTTAAGTACACGATACTAGAAGCAAAAAGTATTAGTAAACATGGGTTCGCTAACGAGCCGTTTGCAAGATAAGTTAAAATTTATTTGTGGTTATCAGCTACCACTGGCTTGATTGTGTGTAGAAACGTCTTTCTATTTAGGAAAAGACACCAATACGATATTAAGGCGACACTCCGGGGATAAAAATATATTTTACCTAATGCATGGATTTTAGCGAAACTTTGTGGGAATGTCACCTACATAAAAGTAGAGATATCACGAACATTTCTTTGATATACAATTAATAGTATTTCCAGAATATTTTCTTGAAAGTATTAATTCCATTTTTTCATGAAATTTAATTAACACATTAATATAAATTCGTGTTTCTTTTTAAAGCACTACGTATCGAATTTTCTGTACATGATTTATATAAGGAGATATATCGTATTAAAGTTTGTGTAATTTTTACGTTCTAAAATTTTGCACTTAAAAATCCCTACTGCTTGAAAAAATTCTGCAATAAAAATTTCCATACGCTGATTTCTTAATATAGCTGTGATACATGTACCATACAAATTTTTTACATTTGGCAGAATATTGTGGAAGAAAAATGGGATTTGAATGTAAAATTACAATTGGCAAACAAAGCATTATTACAGTGATAAATTGTTTGAATTCAGTGGAGTAACTTTATGACAAGAGAAAACAAACTCAATCCTTTCAATTTCAGTCATAAAAATAATTCACCAAAATGACCGAAATGTCGATTTTTATCTCTTATTTAGTACGTTACAGTTACGATGACTCTACAGTGTACTTACTCGTAGTTAAAGAAAAATAGTTTTCTTGGTCATTAAAAATAACTGCAATTCTACCAAAGTATCTAATAACTTTACTTAATTTTCTATTGGTATATTTTTCTAACTAGTATGACATTTATACACAGTCAAGTCAGTGGTGGCTGCTAACCACAAATTCTAAATTGACTGGCAAACGGCTCGTTTGCGGATCCATGCTTACTACGACTATTTTGCTTCTAGTATCGGGTACTTAGAGCTGTTTCAGTATTTGCGCTATTAATTATGATACTCCCTGTTTATTTCCAGGCAGATTATTAACTCTTTCTGTGGTTATACTCGCTATTATTGCTTTTGTTCTCTCATTACCTTTCATTGCAGACTTCTTTATACACGATACTGATAATTTTACGGTTATTTTTAAAACTTGCTTTACGTCGCACCGTCACAGATAGATCTTATGGCGACGACGGGGCTAGAAGTGGGAAGGAAGCGCCCGTGTTCTTAATTAAGGTACAGCTCTAGAATTTGCGTGATGTGAAAATGGGAAACCACGGAAAACCACGTTCAGGGCTGCCGACAATGGGGTTCGAACCTACAATCTCGCGAATACAAGCTCACAGCTGCGTACCCCTAACGGCACGGCTAACCCGCTCGATTTATGGTTATTGCTTTTTAAAAGGACTGTATTTGCCCTCCCTCTCAGGCAAGCCACATAATTGTCCGTATGAAGAGTATTCAGTCCTCAGCTCCATACCTGCTTTGATCAAACTCTGTCTTTGTGACTTATTTAAAGCTGACACATAATAGAAACTATGATATTTTACATTGGAATGGACAAAGATTAGGTAATAGCCCTCTCCAGCCCAAATTTATATGACACATGGAAGAACAATTCTTGAAAATCCCCTTCAAATAGGTATGAATAAATTTTCTGTGTAAAAATCCATACAATTTTAGGACAAATGAGGAAAAGTGAACAGTGATTCCAAGTGGAATCATTAGGAATTATGAAAGTGATTCCAATTGT
Organism: Anabrus simplex; assembly: GCF_040414725.1. Taxonomy (NCBI): domain Eukaryota; kingdom Metazoa; phylum Arthropoda; class Insecta; order Orthoptera; family Tettigoniidae; genus Anabrus; species Anabrus simplex. Next base: position 144,630,268 of record NC_090271.1, read on the forward strand.
AATCATTGGCTTGGAGATGGTTAAGAAAAAGTGAGCTGTACACACACTCATATTTGCCACAGTGTAATATTATTAAGATGGATCGTAACTTCTGTGTGCCATTACACACCTTCGCCGGTTTCTTGACAGTGTCATGGATACGCCGTACTTGAACCTTTTACTCAGTCGAGGCAATACTGAAAGTGAAATACTATTTTAAAATTCTACTGGATACTGAACGAATTGGATATTTAACGAATTGTACACGTTCCCTTCTCCTGGACACATATGAAAATATAATTGTTCAGCTTGGCTAGGTTGTTCTTAGATGGAGGGATAACACATTGGCAATTGGCATGGATAATTATCACCTTGAGAGGCGATCGCTTTGATATGTCCGTATGCATTTTAAGTGTGTTATTATGTGGTGGGTACGACTTAGTAAAATGATGCGAAAAGGAACATATCTCTATTTGTATCGGTAAGACTTCCTTTGCCAAGTTTTATAAGAGTGGCTGAGAACTCACACTCACATGCAACACCACCAGGACTGAATCTCATGATGTCGTCAAGGACATTGTTCTTACATTCGTCCATACTCGTGGTCGCTTGATACATGAATTGACCATATCTGTCCTCGTAAATATTGTAATAACTGGGAACGTTTGTCTGAAATCTCCGGAGAAAATGAATATCACTCCTCCCATTGAGAGAACGGTTGCCCAGCTGTACTTCCTCTTCAAAGAACGATATCCACCGCATCCACCTTACATTAATTTATTAGGATCTCGGGGATCTTGCAGCGTTCGATGAAAACCCTCAAGTTATTTGTTCTATGCCATCATATATTCATCCAATAATATGAGAGTCTCATGCAGTGCTACCTTTGCCCTTTCATTTTCTTTAATAGAGAACACGCTTGTGTCTTGGAGTGATTCCTACGGGCTGCGAATTTAAACAAGGAATGGGTGGCTTCTCCAGAACGAAATGTAGCAGCAGTGCCTGGAAAACTTGGAGCAGATGCAGAGTGCTTCTCTGCCCATAAGTGGCCACGGTGGTCCGTGGTCCAACAGTTCTGCACTCTGACCGGCCAACCGAGCAGAGGATGGGTGGCCAAGGCTCTACGCCTCTGCATTCTGGAGACGGGACAGGGCTGGACCACACGGCTGACCCCAACCGTCGGTTGTCCTGAGAATGGCTTTCCGTGGTTTTCCATTCTCCTGCATTAAGGTGAATGCCGAGACAGTTCCTAGTATCGGCCACGGCCGCCGCTAATCCCCTTACCTTCTCCGGGCATCTACTTCACCGTAACAAATCTCCCGACCTGATAGACGGCGCCACCGTCTAAGAGACCCGCCTCCCCCTTCAGGGGAAGAATAAAAACACTTTAGTAGTAGTAGTAGTCATAGTAGTAGTAGTAGTAGTAGTAGTAGTAGTAGTAGTAGTAGTAGTAGTAGTAGTAGTAGTAGTAGTGCACTCTTTCCTTCGTTTCTCCTTTTTGTGAGAATGAGTCATTAAAAGGCTCTTTCCCGTATCTCCCAATCCGTCAAAGAAAATCACATCGCCTGATCCAGAATTAATACTCTGAGGAATTTGTTTTCATATAAGAGCTTTTGCTCATTTATTAATAGAGGTTCAGTTTCCTGTGCAGTACAAATTAATTATTCCCTGTTGCAGTTCGCTTCAAGCAAGTGTTCTATATTTGTATTTTGCTCCTTGAGGGGTGGTAAACCGTATTGCTCTAGGGAGCTTCCTCCGATTGATGTTAATACATTTTGCAACAGCAGTAAATAACTTTTTGAATTTAATGTGGAAATTTTATTTATTTCTTAATTAATTTTAAATTAATTCATACATATCCAAGGCTGTGAGTTCCAAAGTATTTTCCACCGCTGGAGCGTTGGATATGCTCGGCTGAGATTCAGGTGCGCGAATTTGCCTCAGGACCTTCGGCCGCCGTAATTTTAACACGCTCCCTATAAGCGTTTTGACGCTTGACGTTGCTGATTATAGACTTTCCTGGAATTCTGAAAACTCGCTCTCTGTTCTGGAATACTTTATGTATAGTTTTGAAGCCATTTATTGTCCATATATTGCGTCACCTTTCTCACTTCTTCAAAAGGCAATTTTCTCAATTATCCAATATTTGATTTTGTGTTTGCAGTACTCGAGCAGAGGAAGAGAAGAATAAGAATAAGACTCAAGCTACCGCACCGGAGTTAGCCACCCTAACTGTTATTCACGTGCACGACGATTTTACAATGGCAGCACAGTTGTGTTGCATGGCGATCTCATGCTGACGTCAGACTCTAATTCCTGGATACATTGATCGTTCCTTTTTAAAATGAGATACCGAATACTGACACCACAAGTTTTAGCCAGATTGTATCTATATTAAAACCTCCATGTTTTTTTAACGTTCACAGGCGCAGATACGGTTCTGAAAGTATATTCATTAACGTATTCTACGTAAAAAGCATCCATAACCAACACATCGAAGAATATACAGAAACGAGGTTGAAATTATCTCTTTCACTAAAAAGTAATTATTTGCTTACCGGCTTCAGCAATCAAGCTGTCTTCAGAGCAGAAGGAATGTAAATCGATGGCTTTCTTTTAAAACCTCGTATGTCCAAATGTTCTTCCTACCCATTATATTCCTTGAGACTGGTCACGCCTCCCGGTATTATATATTTGTATCCAGTCCATCAGGATAATTTTCGCTGTGTTCATTTTCCTTTGCTAATGTCTAAAGGAAAATGGACCTTACCGTACCGTATTGTAGGGATGTTGATTGCACGGCAAAGTTACACACTCCTACAGTATAATGTATTTAAGGTTCATTTTCCTTTACAAATTGGCAGAGGAAAATGACCATAACGAAAATCATTCTTTTGGACTGCATATAAATATGAGACTGGGAGGCGTGACCAGTCTTAAGGAATATAATGGATGGGAAGAGTATTCGGACTTACGAGGTTTGTAAAGAAAGCCATCGAAATATTTTTTGACATAGGTACAAATTTATATTTTATGAATAGAAGAAACTCTATGCCATGAAATTAAACACTATAGTAATGTAATAATTAAATGAAGCATATAAAAAATAAACATCTCAGTTTTAAATAAATAAATCCATCAGTGTAGAACTATCTAGAATTCATTTAAACCTTTCCTTTGTTACTGTTAATGATAATTTCAAATTCTTCTAAAGTATCCAGCATATTTCCTTTATTGCAAAAATGTATAAATTCAACCTTCTCTTATGAGAAGGCATCAGATAAAAGGGTTTCAGGGTTGGATTCAAAACAATTATGGTCAACTTTTGGATATGTTATAAATAAATAAATAAATAAATAAATAAATAAATAAATAAATAAATAAATAAATAAATAAATAAAATTAAGCCGAAAGAAATAAGTGGGTTTATAAATTTAAATTTGATTTTAGATCGAGATATATTGCACAAACAGGAAGAATAAAAGAACATAAGATAGGCGAGCAGGATAGAAAGGATGCCATCATTTCCAAGTCATCTAATTGAAACTAGCCACAGTCGTTTTGATCCATTAGAGAGGCAGCCGGTTGAATTTTTATTTTGTAATGAAGGTAATAGTCTGAATATTTCAGAAGATTTTGAAATTATCATTAATAGTAATTTGAAAGGAAAGTGTTTAAATGAAAAGTGTACTGAATGTTCTACACTAATGGATTGATTACTATAAAGCTGAGATGTGCTTATTTTTATATCCTTATGTTTAATTTTTGCCTTTGCGGGTGAGTTGTACTGTTTACAGTGCACTATGTCTTCTGGTATGGGCTATACCAAATTTGTTACTTTCATTGACCTGTCTCAGTCTCATCCTTGGTTTTGACAATATGAAAGTGAATGAGGTATGAGTGATGCTAGTACAGAAATACCATTCCTTATGCAGCCAGTCTCTGTTATGAATGGTGTGAAAATATCGCTCATAGGGTCGGTTGGTGCATGCATTTCAGTGGGCTTGGCAGACTGATATGTAATAGCGAACGGCTGGCTCGGTGAGGAAAGCAACGGGAAACTACCTCACTCCTTATTTCTCTAGTACGCCTCTTCAGTGTCGCCTAGGCTATTTATGACAGCTGTTGGCGGAGCTTAAGAGGATCAAACCAGCCTTCGGGCTGAATACCCAACATGTTTAATTTGATCTTCACTTTTCTATGTGTATTGAAATTGATGGCATACAGTTTCTTTGGTACACAAAATATAAATCTGAATCTATGACAATAAGGTATTTACACTCCTTTGCACTGAACATAGCCTGTTTGCTGAAACCAGTAAGCAAATAAATAACTTTTGGTGGAAGAAAAGAACCTGGTTTCTCTACATACTTCGATATCGTGGATTTCTACATCAGTAGCAAGGAACTGTATCGTAAAAGCCACCATCACCACCCTACTGTGAATATTATTTTATTATAAATTTCCTCTTTTTATCTACAAACAAACTAGAATGTAGCTACCTGTTCTTTCACCAAACCTTTTAATTTCTGAATGATCGTCATAACTTAGCGGTGCTTCTGTTTAGTTTTATGAACATCGTCAGATTATCCCTGAGTGAGCGAGTGTTCTCAAGCAAGGGCTGGTGGTACGAACGAGAGCTGGCGCTGCTCAAACAGCTCCTTCATACACAAGTTAACAGTAACTTTCGCCGAGACGGACCGACTTCATAATTAAGTTAGGCAATGCAAAATCCCGCGAAGGGAGCTGTATATTAACCGCGACAGAGGGGAGAGAAGTGTAGCATGCACCCCCGAGCAACAACACCGTGTACTGCCGCATTACCCGACACGAGTTTATCACAATTAGGAGGTAATGACTCGCATGTTCTCCTGGAGAACACCGTCCGTATTATACACGCTAGTTCAACCCATGACAAGTGTTATAACAACAATAATAATTATTATTTATGTCAATCTAATTATTTATTTAATTCGACTCCTTCGCTGTATGGTAGGCTAAACGTAGCAGCTTTCAAATCAGAGAGTCCGAAGTTCGTTTTCTCGTCGTGGATTTAAGTCGTGTCTGGTTAATTCCTCTGTCTTAATATACATTTTTAGTTTACACTCCACACACCACATTACCAACCAATTGAGCAACATGCGATAGATAATTACATACCGCCACAAAGGGCTGGTTTCAGGAGTGGCATCAGGCTGTAAAACTGGGTGAAGTACTCGCACACAATACAGATCACAAGTATAATCCCACCAGGGTGTGGAAAAAATCGGTGGATAAATAAATAAATAAATAAATAAATAAATAAATAAATAAATAAATAAATAAATAAATATTCTTTCCTTTTTGTTTCTAAAGAAGCAGTTCATTTCAACTGCTCTATTCCATACTTCGTTCTCTTTTCCTCACAACTCTTTCAGTCTTTCCCTATGTTTATATTTTACTCTATCCAAAGGATACTTGTCTACTTTTTTCAGTTTCGTAATTTATTGCTGAGTGATGAATATTCTTTGATTCGTAGGTAATTTTGATTTATGCTCTACCTTGTGTCAATTTTGTTAATCCACGTGTTTATAGTATCCAGTTTTTCAAGGTAAAAGTAGTCCTCCCCTGAGTCTCTTAGGACTCACTTTTTGAGGGTAGATAGATAGATAGATAGATAGATAGATAGATAGATAGATAGATAGATATGGTTTATTTTAACTGGCAAAGTTAGGAACACGTGTCCTGTCTTACACTTAACCAGTGAAATACATAAATAACAAAAAAATATAAAAAATACTGAATAAATGAAAAAAAGAGAGTGAAATACATAAATAACATAAAAATATATAAAATACTGAATAAATGAAAAAAGAGACTGAAACAAATTACTATGGTACTATGCTATCCTGCTGTACATAAAAATAACTATTATAATACACAATATAAATTAACATTTTGCTTTCCACCGAAAACTATATTTTACCTAATTGCGCCTCTAATTTTCTCAATATGTGCATAAACTTCATTGCTATGGCGTCTTCTGTATCGTTATCCACTTTTATTGTTTATAACATTTTCCTTAATATTTCCTTCAATGATTTCCGGTTACATTACGCTGCGTACAGTTCTTGGAAAATTGTTATCGAATAATGCCCGAGTTTAGTATTGGTGAATATAAATGAATGAAAATCCACAGCCCGTTTCCAGACATTCGACCGGGTCAGGAATGGAATGAAAGAAGCCCCATCTTGCGGCGAGGATAGGAAATGTGACGGCTGCCGAAGCCTTTCGCACTGACAGATGAAATGAAATGTTAATGGAGAGTTTTGCTGGAATAAAAGATGACAGGGAAAACCGGAGTACACGAAGGGAAACCTGGCCCGTCTCCGCTTTATCCAGCACAAATCTCACATGGAGTGACCGGGATTTGAACCACGGTATCCAGCGGTGAGAGGCCGATGCTTTGCCGCCTGAGCCACGGAGGCATTGAATATAGATACACCCGGTTATTTTCATCTGATTAATTCGTGATTTCATGACTTATTTTCTGAGGCGTTTTCTAAATCATTTCTGATATTATTATTATTATTATTATTATTATTATTATTATTATTATTATTATTATTATTATTATTTATTTTCAAATTCTGGTTCTTCAGGATCTCTCTCCCTCCCGACTCCTACCATAACACAGACATTTTTATTCATGCATACACCAATGACTTACAAGCAAACATTCTGGTGGGTGCCGACGAAATCTGCAATTACTTTTATTTTATCCCGTTTATAATATCAAAATGTGCATTTATAGAAATTTTGGTCACTTGAGCGCAATAGCTTTGGGAGATAAACAGACTTAAAGAATGGTGTGATGAGAGTAAAACTTGTTTGTTAGTGATAAATTATCGAAGTTGTCTTCCGTTGTGTTCGTAAGATATCTCCAACTGCAGTTAATCGGGAACTTAGACAACGAAGGTAGAGTGCGCCACCAGAGATCTTTAACATGCCAGCAATGACATAGAGTGCGAAAATTTTTGACCGTCTTTCAAAAATTGACTAAATACCTCAGTCGGCATCGAGCCCTCCAACTTGAGATCATGAGTCGGACACTATACCACTGATCCACCGAGGAAGCTAATTAGGTGTGGTGACTCTAAATACAGCACAAGAATGATATTACTGCACCTTCTTTAAAATTCCCGGCCGGGAATCGAAATCTCGGCCCTATGAACTAACAGCTCAGTTTAGTACACTGGTCATTCAGCCAAGGAGCTGAGCAAGAAAATACTGATACTGTATATGTATACCATCGTTGCGCCTGCAAAGCCGGCTGTGCGTGACGATGATGTCGAAGAAATACTGACCCGCAGCACAAATGACTGGAACGAGAATTCTTTAAAACAACTCTCACAACGTTGAACCTTAGAAGACACAAACTTAACGGCCGCAGTTCTAAGCTGAAATATTTACATAGCTATTTTTACTGGTGCACCGACGAATATATATGATTCTTTGTGACAGGAACTGACCCTCAAGCGGCTGGCCATACCACACAGTACAATAATTAAGCAGATGTATTTCTGAGAATAAATATGGTTTCTCAGAAAGAATGTCCCTCTTTTATCACAGCTCAGCAATCGTTTATAAGAAGCTCTCCCTTAATAATTGAAATTTCTTCCAGATATCAAGTATCAACGTTGGTAGAGTAACGTTCCTCTTGTCTGGCTAATAATCTAGTAACGGTGACGGATTTCACCTGATATTTTTCCTTGATGTATGAGGACATAGACGAGTAAGCGACTGTTTTTTGAGATTCTCGTCTTGTGGCTGTTGTTGGGTTAGTTCTAGCTATATTCTTGGGTCGTATATGAACTCATGGTATCCTTGCTATCAAACGCTGGAATAGCGGAACTTTTTTACTTCTTCCTGTAGCCAGCCCTCGTAAAACACCCCAGGCTTCATAAACTCAAGGTATTGGTTATATGCGGTCGTATTGTATGATGGCGCACATTTCTAAGTAATGAGCCAAAACGGTCAATCTGCTTCCGGAGCTTAACAGCATTACCTGACGTCTGCCGAGGCCAGGTTTCCATTATCGGCACTGCCAGAGATTTAAATGTGGTAGAAAGGCTGGGCTGTGGGTATAATTGTATATGCCGCTCACATCCATTGCGGGTATTCCTGAAAAGACCTGCACCACATCGGGATGAGGACACGAGTGTACTTGAATCTTACCACAAGTATATCCACAGTGCATGATGTCCCATTGAATCCTGCCGAACAAGCTTCGTGCGGCGGCCATATCTATAATAATAATAATAATAATAATAATAATAATAATAATAATAATAATAATAATAATAATCCGCTGTAGAAGAAAGGATACTCTATATGGAAAGAGCATATAACTAAGAATATCTACAACAAAAAGTGTTTACCTAAAAACCTCAAAATACAACACTAGAATACAGTAATCAAACCGGAGTGCCTACACGCGAGTGAATGTCTAGTACTGAATTACATTCTGAATTAATTATTCGCAGAAGTACTGGAAAGAAAAAATATACGGAAAATAGTCGGTCGGCTAAGAACTAGAGAACTCTGGAAATCAAGAAGTAATGATGAAATATATCGGAACATAGAAAACATATCAGAAAGAATGAGGCAGAGGTGATTGATATTTTTTGGACATTTATTCAGAGTGGATGACAAAAGGTTAACCAAACAGATCTTCGAGTATGTTTGGAACAAGAAGTCAACAACAACCTGGATTCATGAAATCAAGAAAGATTTGAAAAGAAACAGTATAAGAGAAGAAGCAGCAACAGAGAGAGAGCATTTAGAAAGAAAGTGTAAAAAATGGAAGGATACCAAGGTCGGGAGGAGAGGAAAGGGAGACATAGTGAGCAGATGAAGGAGTAATGGAGGAAGAAGGAACGACAAAGGATGAAGCATTGAAATTGTCACGTGATCCCTAGAAGACCCTAACGGAGAAACAATAATAATAATAATAATAATAATAATAATAATAATAATAATAAGAAGAAGAAGAAGAAGAAGAAGAAGAGTCTCATTAATAATACTGTATCAGACGAGACGGATGTTAAGAATTTTTTGGACACATGATCAGGATGGATAATAATAGGCTCACAAAAAGAGTATTCACAGAGCTCGATAGCTGCAGTCGCTTAAGTGCTGCCAGTATCCGGTAATCGGGAGATAGTGGGTTCGAGCCCCACTGTTGGCAGCCCTGAAGATGGTTTTCCGTGGTTTCCCATTTTCACAGTAGGCAGATGCTGGGGCTGTACCTTAATTAAGGCCACGGCCGCTTCCTTCCAATTCCTAGGCCTTTCCTCTCCCATCGTCGTCGTAAGACTTATCTGTGTCGGTGCGACGTAAAGCAAATAGCAAAAATAAGTATTCAATGTAATTAATTCAAAAACCGGAGAATATATTGGCTAGAGGAAACAAGAGGGGACCTGAATGAATTGAACATCAGGGAAGACATCATAAAAAATCTCAAGTCTTAAGGACCTCAATAGACTAAATAAAAGCACATGTGTGATCAGAACTAGCAGCAGGACTGATACAAAGTGGTCAGAAGTACGGAAGAGGAAACACAGTGTGAGTTTTGGAGTTTTCGTTTTGGAGGAAAAGGAAAGTGAAAGTCATCAAGCCAATGAAAAAATTCCAGCGCGCCCTATGAATGGCATAACGAAGTAATAATAATAATAATAATAATAATAATAATAATAATAATAATAATAATAATAATAATAATATATGTTTAATGGGCCTCCGTGGATCAGGCAGCAGCGCCCCGGCCTCTCACCGCTGGGTTCCGTGCTTCAGATTCCGGTCAATCCATGTGAGATTTGTGCTGGACAAAGCGGAGGCGGGACAGGTTTTTCTCCGGGTAATCCAGTTTTCCATGTCGTCTTTCATTCCAGCAACACTCTCCAATATCATTGCATCTGTCATTCGTTAATCATTGTCCCAGAGGAGTGCGACAGGCTTCGGCAGCCGGCACGCTTCCTATCCTCGCTGCTAGATGGGGCTTCATTCATTCCATTCCTGACCCGGTCGAATGACTGGAAACATGCTGTGGATTTTCAATATATGTTTAATCACTATAGATTTTACGGGAATGAGTTGGAATTCAGTCCAGACGAGTGGTACCTTAACAGGCCAATATAATCTCTTATTGTTAAACAGTCCTGCTATCAGCTTGCATTCGGGAGATAGTGGATTAGAACCTCAGAGTTGGCAGTCCTAAACATGGTTTTCTGTGATTTACTTTAATTAAGGTTACGGCCGCTTGCTTCCCACTCCTAGCCCTATACTATCCCATCGTCGCCATAAAACCTATCTGTGTCTGGTGCGACATAAAGTAAACTATCAAGATGCTTGATGATGATGCTTGTTGTTTAAAGGGGCCTAACTTCTAAGGTCATCAGCCCAAAACTATAAAGAGAAAAATAAATTTAAACAGTCCTATATACAAATAAAATCCAAAGGGATTCGATCCCGTTACATTGACCATAGTGGGCGATCACTTCAACAATACACAGCTCGTGTTTGGCTCTATGGTGACGAAAATTAGAGAAAAAATTAATTCTTTACGAATTCTTTATTATTGTGAATATTATAAACAACATTGAAAAATAGATATTTTAATTTATATCTTCTGTTCATAAATTTCCTAGATTCTACTTTAGAAACTAACCGTTTAATTTAAGAGAAAAGTTAATCCCAGCAATGGGAATTTGTAAGGAATTCACAACTTTGTGCTGACAGACTAACAATACAATATATATCCCTTTGCTTAGCGTCTCAGCGCTTATCTGATTTCTCGCGTTTTACGCGTCTAACCAACTCATTTAGGATACAATGCCTGCTAACTTAACCCTAGGCTAATGCATGTTTGTGGCTGTATTCATTAGATGCAAATTGCGAAGCCCTTGGTTATTCATGACCTTGCCTTATTGCCTGTACCCAATTCACCGCTTCGAACAAGGTGACCTCTCTCTACAAAATAACGAACGGTTTTGTCCTATAAAACGTTCCACGGGATTGAATTGTCGACATAAAGTACCTAGACAGTATAGGTTTGAAACTTTCTGGTTTATATTTCATTTCTAAGTTTTAAACATTTCATCATCTTCAAGACAATGAGTTCCAAGTCATTTTCCTTCGCTGCGGTAGTAGATGTGCTCGGCTGGTACTCCAGCAGCGCAGGACTCGCCTCATGACGATGGAGCAACCAAAACTTGAAGTATTTATGATAATCGACAATGATAATTTTGGACTTCTTGTAATTCTCATAAGACACTCTATTCTTTCAAATGCCTGTTCGATAATGCTACGGCCTTTAATTCTCTACATGTCACATTTTACGAAGAAAGACATTTTTCGCGCTTCTTCCCACCACAGTTTTCTCAAATATTCAGTAGAACTGGCTGAGACGATTCAAATGACACTTCTCATGACCTGTCACCACGGCGAAGTCCAGAGCTACACTAATAGTTTAAAAATACTTAATTGTTAGCCACGCGGCACGGTGATTTTAGTACCTACGTGGAGATGGCAGCGCTGTTGTTGCATCACCGATGACGTCATACCGTGGTCAGGCTCTTCTTACTTTTCTCTTTAGAATGAGATACTGAGCAGTGCCGTCGTACGTGTGATCTAAAAATGATTGCGATTTTAAAACTTACCAACTAATATATCAAAGTACGGTCCCGAACTACAGACGTACTCTTCGTGAGAAAGGGTCTACAAAGTGTACAACTTTGCTTCCGCCGTTTTGTCCCCAACATTGGAGGCTTTAATGAAACAGATTACTTACACATGTATCATTCAAAGTAGTGTCCATCGCTGGCCACAACTATCTCCCATCTTTAGGGCAGTGTTCGAATCCCGTGTCGAAAAAATTGTTCATCTTTTGAAGCGATCCACGAATCGATCCTATATGTGACTTCTTCATGAGATCGGAAGTGTCGGTCAGCCAGGCCATGCGCCATTGATCGAAACAGGTAATAATCAGAGGGAGCAATGTCTGGAGAATACGGCGGGTGGGGTAGGACGTCCCATTTTAACATTTCCAGGTATGTTTTGACCTCTTTTGCAACGTGGGATCGAACGTTGTCGTGTTGCAAAATCACTTTATCGTGCCTCTCGCTGTATTGCGGCCGTTTGTCTTTCAATGCTCTGCTCAAACGCATTAATTGCGTTCGATATCGAGCACCTGTGATTGTTTCACCGGGTTTTAACACCCCATAGTACACGACGCCGAGCTGGTCCCACCAAATGCAGAGCATGATCTTGGAGCCGTGAATATTCGGTTTTGCCGTCGACGTTGAAGCATGGCCGGGATATCCCCATGATTTTTTGCGTTTAGGGTTATCGTAATGAACCCATTTTTCGTCCCCTTTCAACGTCTCTTGGTTTCAACTCATAAGGGACCCAAGTTCCTTCTTTCTGAATCACGTCCATGGTCTTAAGACGTTTTGAAATGGCTTGCTGTGTCACTCCCACTGATCGTGCCAATTCTTCTTGAGTTTGACGCGAGTCTTCACTCAGCAATGTCTCCAATTCTGCATCTTCGAAAACTTTCTCTCTTCCACCACTATGCCGGTCTTCGACGTTAAAATCACCGTTCTTGAAGCGTTGAAACAACTAATAGCGTCCTCACCATACGTACGTGAGAGCATTCGATGAGACTCAGCCGCTGTTTTTATATTGAAACAAAACAGTAACACCTCCCGCAAATGCCGAGAATTTGGCTCGTACACTGCCATGCTCAATCGAGAACAACTTTATGATGCAGACACACATCGACTAAGTTTGAATGGGGTTATGTTGACCGAGGTCGAAGCTAACTGCCTGACGTCTGCGATCTGTTTCGTTCGACCGCTACGTACCGTTGTCGCCATCCATCGGCAAACGGCGGAAACAAAGTTGTACACCTTGTAATATTTCCCGACTACAAACTTGGACACCTTAATTGATATAGAAGCCGAGAGGAGAGATAAGCCGTGGGAGAGAGGTAAGAGAGATAGAGAGATAGTAGTGCTGGTGGTGGTGATTGTTGGTTTTCTTTATAACTTGCTTTACGTCGCACCGACACAGATAGGTCTTATGGCGACGATCGGATAGGAAAGGCGTAGTAGTGGGAAGGAATCGGCCGTGGTCTTAATTAAGGAACAGCCCAAGCATTTGCCTGGTGTGAAAATGGGAAACCACGGAAAAACATCTTCAGGGCTGCCGACAGTGGGGCTCGAACCCACTATCTCTCGGATGCAAGCTCACAGCTGCGCGTTTCTAACCGCACGGCCAACTCTCCCGGTGAAGTACAAGTAAGCAACCACTCTCTCTTAATACTAATCACAGGGAAAATGGAAGAGATCCGACGCTTTTAAAAATGAAGGCCACGAAGGGCGTGAAAATAAAAGTCTCCCTGGGCCTCCCAAACCAAATAACGTCAGGGTTGGAAGAGAACAAGAATGGACCAAGGGAGATCAGAAAGGATATATGAAAGCAAGGAACTGTGCACAAGTAAATGAAAGAAATGACAGATTCAGCTCGGCGAACCGTGGTTGCCAACACACGCACCCAAATGAGAGCCCCGGGTTCCCTTTCAGTTACCGCTTACAACAGGTAGGAACTGTCGTGGATGTATTGTAACGCCCCCTCCCACTTGGGAGAAAGAGATTGGTCGGAGGTAAGTAATTAGTGAATTGTTCACGATTCTTGATCAACAGTGTGCAAATCTAATAGTGACTTCAACGTTAATAGAACCACAACTTCTAAATCACTGGCTGACATTTCATGAGTTTTTGCACAAACTTTTCCGCGAAACCTCTCATGTGACTTATTAGATTTTACATCAAAATATTGAGCTAGAAAGTCATTATTTGTGAGAATATTTGCAAAATCATTTCGTAGTTTAAGACTGAGATACGATCTGTTTGTTTCTTGCTCAATCACACTAAAATGCAAAACCAATTAACTTGACATTTCTGACCTCTTCAGTTCATTCACAGGCTCATTTCTATTTTGCATAATATAACCGTTTCAAACTTGCAATCGTTTAAAAGTAAGAATGTAAAATCTCTCAAAAGAAGAATGTGTGCATTGTATAAGTTTCCCGATAGGTACACATTTCTTAAAAACAACTGGACCTACAGATATGTTTGTTCGAGTACAATAATTATATTATTTGCTTTAAGTCCTACTAACAACTTTTACGGTTTTCGGAGACGCCGAGGTGTCGGAATTTTGTCACGCAGGAGTTCTTTTACGTGCCAGTAAATCTACCGACACGAGGCTGACGTATTTGAGCACCTTCAAATACCACCGGAACTGAGCCAGACTCGAAACTGCCAAGTTGAGATCAGAAGGCCAGCGCCTCAAACGTCTGAGTCACTCACCCCGGCTGTTTGAGTATCCCCCGGGTTTGTATCTACATGGGAGGTGAACTACATGGTGATACCTATTAATGATGTTTGATGCTTGTTGCTTTTTGTAAAGGGGCCTAACATCTAAGTTCATCGGCCCATATACTATTAATAAAAATTAAGCCTGATAAAATACTAAATGCGAAGCACGTACACTGCAATACCATGTACGTTTGTACATCGTATACATGCGCCTGTTTTATCTGCTAAAAACTAACATATTGAGGGAAAGGTTAGGCCTATCGCAAAATGATGCCCAGCACGTGGAATTAGAATTCTATTTTCTACCAAAATTCTATTAAATATTCCTAACTGCAGTAATTTTTAAGTAAAATTAAGAAGTAATGATAAAATAAAGCTCGTAGTCAACAAAATCTAAATATATGAAAAGTAACATGTCCGCTTCTGTGGTGTAGTGGTTAGCGTGATTATCTGCCACCCCTGGAGGTCCACGTTCGATTCCCGGCTCTGCCACGAAATTTGAAAAGTGTTACGAGGGCTGGAACGGGGTCCACTCAGCCTCGAAAGGTCTACTGAGTAGATGTGGGTTCGATTCCCAGCTCAGCCATCCTGGAAGTGGTTTTCCGTGATTTCCAACTTCTCCACCAGGCAAATGCCGGGATGGTACGTAACGTAAGGCGAAGGCCGTTTACTTCCTTCTTCCTTATATATCCCTTCCAATCTTATCATCTCCCCACAAGGCCCCTGTTCAGCATAGCAGGTGAGGCCACCTGGGCGAGGTACTGTTCCTCCTCCCCAGTTGTATCCCCTACCCGAAATCTGAAGCTCCAGGACACTGCCCCCGAGGCGGTAGAGGTGGGATCCCTCGCTGAGTCCGAGGGTAAAACCAACCCAGGAGGGTAAACGGATTAAGAAAAAGAAGAAGAAAAAGTAACATAATCAAACTCAACACAATAAATTCCAAACTTACACTAATCTTTTGCGTGTTAAAACAACATTATAGGCCACTCAACCATTGAGCGCTATATGTCTCGATGAATTAGGAAGAAAGTCGGTATTTTAATCCATTGCTGAAGGAAAAGTTCAACCATCGCTCCAGTTTGTAACTCCATCAGGAAAAATTGGGAGTTTGTATATTATTTGACGGAAAATATTTATGTTCACAGACCATGGGACGGTTCAGTTGAACGAGTAATGCACTTCTGCCCTTAAGCTGCCATTTGGTGTGCGAGTGACCTAAGTTTACACGTCAACGATGGGTGCAAACAGCAGTCAGGGACACTGCTAAGAATCTGCTCATCAACAACGGGTACATTCGAGTGGTCAACAATAAGAACAAAGAACATGCAGTGCTATTGTCGAAATGTCACCCACCTGCGGAGAACTTGTTATTATGGAAACAGTGACCTAGCTGTCAATTTAGAGAAGCTTCCAGTCGCTTGTTCATCAAAAGTTGGAATTCAAGAGGGCAAATTAGGTCAAATATTGGTTTATAGGAAGGGGAATTAGGGATTGGCATAACTTATCAAGGAAGATGTTCAATAAATTCCCAATTTCTGTGCAATCATTTAAGAAAAGGCTAGGAAAATAACAGATATGGAATCTGCCACCTGCGCTACTGCCCTAAATGCTGATCAGTATTGATTGATTGATTGATTGATTGATTGATTGATTGATTGATTGATTGATTGATTGATTGATCAATGGGTGCGGATGCATAGGCTACTGTGTACCGTGCTCCATTCTTGTTAATTTAATTCTTTCTCGAGTCATGCACACGTACATTCCGCTTTAGCGTTAATACTGGGATATATTTTGACGTAAAATATTTCTGTTTTCTAGTTTTAATATTGGGTTCTTCGGTAAAAATGTAACATATACCGTGTATATTAGACTTCCTTCAATAATATCAGAACTTTCCCCTGTGGAAGGGAGGGAGGCGAATAACACCCACGATATGCCCTCCCTGTCATAAGAGGTAGCCAAAAGGAGCCCAGGGGCTCTTAACTAGGGAACGTGTGTAGGCGACCACGGTACCCTTAGCTGAGTCCTGTCATGACCAACTCTTATTCTCTTCTAACCCCGGCGGTAGCCTGTTTTCGAGGCCTAGGGAGTCTCTTATATTTTCACGCCCATCGTGGCAGTTATTTTTCTTTGGCCAATACCTTCATTTTTCGAAGTGTGGAACTCCTTCCATTTTTTCCTCTGATTTTTGCTACTAGAGGATGTTTACCTAGTTGTACTTGCTCTTAAAACAATAATCAACGAGCAAGTTGGTCGTGCGGTTTGGGGCGCGCAGTTGTGAACTTGCTTTCTGGAGGTAGTTCGAACCACACTGTGGGCAGTCCTGGTTTTCGTGGTTTCCCATATTCGCGCAAGGCAAATTCTCGAGCTGTACCTTACTAAAGGCCACGGTTGCTTCCTTTCCAATCCTAGCCCTTTCCCGTCCTATAGTCCCTGTAAGACGTAGGTATCTGTGTCGGTGCGACGTAAAGCCAATTGTAAAAAAATTTCACCACCATTAATATAAAAACTATAAAAGCTAGCAAAATACAATAACTGACTTAGAAGGAGGAACGTCCAACGAGTCTACTCAATTAGTTTAAGGTCAGAGAGCGCAACTGTGAATGGCACACATATCCGCCATTCTGTGGTGAAATCGAAGTACGCAGAATGCGGTGAAATTAGAATAACTCTGGGATGTAACCTGATACCACATACCGCGAGATGAGTTCTATCGATAACTATAGTAATATTTATGAGAAAATTGTATTAGGTATGTGAAAAATTGTAAAATATTTGTGAACTTCATGAAAACTTTCGAAATGGCTCAATATCTTATTTTAAAGAAGGTTAAAGCCTACCACAAATGGAATCAATAAGAGAGAACGCCCAAAATATCCTTGTCTGAGTGTAAGGGATCCTAAGAAGCCCGAGGTGGCCGAACATGCAAACAACAACAGAGTACGTCTACAGCTGAGGTCTAGCCTATGAAGATAAACAAGGCCGAAGACACTCAAGAAGATGTAATCGAATCCATGACGATTGTAAATAGTATCATTTGACACTATTCACAAAAGGAGAGCCCAGGCAAGAGAAAGACACCTAGATTCTGCTCATTTACTTATTTCTCACACCAATGTGACTTATTCTATGCCCACAAGATCTACGGTCGTGGCTCCAACAATACAGCTCCCACCAATTTATTTTCGATAGTTTTTTTTCTTTTTACAATTTGCTTTACGTCGCTCCGACACAGATAGGTCTTATGGCGACGATGGGAGAGGAAAGGGCTAGGAGTGGGAAGGAAGCGGCCGTGGCCCCAGCATTTGCCTGATATGAAAATAGGAAACCACAGAAAACCATTTTGAGGGCTGCCGACAGTGGGGTTCTAACCCACTATCTCCCGGATGCAAAGTAAATTTTTAGTTAAAATGTATGAATACATTGCATCCTGTTTCGTCTTTCTCAAGTAATTTTAGAATAACGTAAACAACGTTTACAATTCCTCGAAGACGTACTGGTATTTCCTAATATATCTAAGAATGTCTCTTTCACACTTCTGTCAGGATTATATAACAGCTCTAAGTAGTTGAAAGTTACACTATTATAATTCGTTAAATTATGTCAAAAACAATAGGAATCGTGTAATTTGTGATATCATCCTGATCTGTCTTATAAAAGTACCGACACATTGTTTCTGTTCTATATACAGTCCGTAGACTGGTCTGATGCAACTCTTCATGCCACCGTATTCTATGCTAATCTTTTCATTTCTACGTAACTGCTATTTTGTAGATCTAGGCCTACTCTAATATATTTGTTCATATTCCTCTATTGCTCTTACCGTCCAAACTTCCCTCAAAAGCCAAATGATCAAGTCCTCGGTGTCTCAGGACGTTTTCTGTTAATCCATTCCTTTTTATGATAAAATTTCGCCAAGTAGATTCTCTCATCACCAAATCGATTCAGAATCTCCTCAGTTGCGAGTTGATCTACCCACTTCACCTTCAGCATTCCTTTGTAACACCATATAACCTCTTTATATCTGCATTCGTTATTTTCAGTTTCTGACTTCTATATAATGCTACACGCCACACAAAAATCATCAAAACATTTTTCTAGTATTCATTTATCATTGTTTGATGTGGCCCAATTTCTCCTACTAACAAAGGCTTTCCTTGCTTATGTCGGTCTCCACTTTATATCATCCTCACTCTACCATCCTTAGTTATTCTAATACACACGTAAGAGTATTGCATTCCCTCCTTTAGGAAGTCATTTCTTAATCTAATCTTTCCTGCATCACCTGACTTTTGACTTGAATCGATTAGTTTTGTTTTCGATTTATTTTATTACACTCTTGTACACCTTCTCCAAGACTGTGTTCATACCATTCAGCATTTTCTCCAGATCTTCTGTAGACTCAGATAAAATGACAATATCATCGTCAGTATCAGTGTTTTGATTGCCTCTCCTTGAAGTGCGATGCCTTACCAAATTCTTCTTTGATTTCCAGACGGTACTGTATAAATACTAGATATGTATTTGAATGAAGTTCTAGCCTGTAAGATGTTTGTATCAGTTGACCACCTAATTGCAACACACCGTTGTAGTTCCGAGTTTACCCGGTTGACTCTCGGCTCATTAGGCCTAAAATTGAAACAAATTAATCCAGACTGGGGTTAATTGCTCCGAACTAAAACATCTCTCCAACTGTCTTCCTATATGAGATATCAATCTAGCCCAGAATTGCCCAGCCGGGCGCCCGTTGAGACTACTCCAGTGTGGCTGGGCTGGCTTGGCGTAACTGCAGGCAGCTTACGTGTCAAGCATACGTCACAGTCAAGCGAGAGAGAGCACATTTGGTACGTCAAAGGAGTAATGTCCTTCCGTTCGATCATTTGCAACAAGATGTTGATTGGAGTACAGTAGAAAGTAAGACACCATAATTGCAAGCCCCCCTCCACTCTTTTCAAATATTCGTGTGCTATTTATACTGCGCACGGTATTTTTTTTTAATTTTGCTAGTTGCTTTACGTCGCACCGACACAGATAGGTCTTATGGCGACGATGGGACAGGGAAGGGCTAGGAGTTGGAAGGAAGCGGCCGTGGCGTTAATTAAGGTACAGCCCCAGCATTTGCCTAGTGTGAAAATGGGAAACCACGGAAAACCATTTTCAGGGCTGCCGACAGTGGGGTTCGAACCTACTATCTCCCGAATACTGGATACTGCCCGCACTTAAGCGACTGCAGCTATCGAGCTCGGTACGCACGATATTAACTGACATGGTTTCATTTTCCTGTTTTTTACAAATTCTATGCATAGTCATTCAAAACGAATGAATGTATGGTATTGTAGTTCTTCGCAATTAATATTTTACCAAACATAATTTTAATTATTTTCAAAATATAATTCTCCTTCCGTATAGATAAAAAATCCCGTGAATACCCACAACAAACATTATATCTATAGGTTGAATTGTTTATGAAACAAAGTATCTGCGAGGAACTTTTAAATACCAAGCGCATTTTTATTATTTTTATTTTATTTTATTTTATTTTGAACGAAACTGTGTCGAAGCATGCAAGCTATGATTTACAATGTCTTGGATGTGAATTAGAGAATTTCCACTTGTGGTTAGGGGTGCACAGATGTGAGCTTGCATTCGGCAGATGTGGATTCAAGCCCCACTGTCGGCGGTCCTAGAGATGGTTTTCCGTGGTTTCCCATTTTCACACCAGAGAAATGCCGGGGCTGTACCTCAATTAAGGCCACGGTTGATTCCTTCCCACCTATCCCTCTCCTTTCCCATCGTCGCCATAAGAGCTATCTATGTCGGTGTGACGTAAAGTAACTTGTGCTTTGAAGAGTAAACATATTCAGGTACATTGGCTGCTGGATTGATCACTAACTAAATCAAAACGTAATAATCAAGACTAAGAATTAACAGACAGGAAGCCTCAGTTCAATATAAATCAACGAATGAGATTTATTAACCGCTTTTAGTCTGTCCTCCTATATCGAGTCGAATCAGGGACTTTCAAAACAGCATAAACTGAAAGCTTTTCAGATGTGGGTGTATCGACGTATACTGAAAATACCTTGCACAGCACGGATGGCCAATATGAAATCCAAGACAAAGTAGGGTCAAAAAGAGACTGGCTTTACACTAGTTATGCGTGGAGGCCTGGTGCAGGTTGTTGGAGTTGACGCCTTGTAGGTTACCTGCACGTCCATGAGAATGGGGCCCTAAGTATGGTGAATTCTAATGCTGCAGTTGGCACACACACCCAGCCCCCGAACCATCGGAATTAACCATGAAGGTTAAAATCCCGAACTAACCGGGAATCGAAACCCGGGACCCCTTGGACCAAAGGCCAGTACAGTAACCATTTTGCCATGGAGCCGGTCAAAATAAGGAATAATCAGAAGGAAAAGCAGAAGAAGTTTGATACTCCGAAGAACGAAGATATCGCCAAAAGAAAGAAAAGGGCCTTAATGACATGAATATGGAATACTTCCAAAGCCTCACGAGCCTGACATCTTCGGATTAGAAAGAGAACAAGAATAGAGCGAGAGAGGCCGCAAAGGAAAGATGAAAGTAAGTGGGGGCAATGCCAGGCTTATATACGCAAACCGTGGTCACCAACCGATGCTCCAACGTAAAGCCCACTGGCCCCTGAGGGTTGTTAAGAGACTAGCTCTAATACTGTTATAGCTTGCTGCGAACGGCTATGTTGTCCTCGTTAGACTCAACTTGTATCCACCGAACGCGGACAAATTATAAGGGTAGGCTGCCAATCAAGGTATGGAAACTGCTTTAACCAGAAAAGAGTTTGGCATTGGGCGGACAAAAGTGTTGTAACATTCCATCACCAACATAAACCACTGTTTCTATATCAGCAAGATTCCGTGCACTCGAGTGTACGTACGTAGATCTGTGTATATGTTTATATCAAGTTCTATAAACTCTATCTCGTTTTACGGGTAAACGTTTTTTACTTTTTTTATCGTTCTCTGGCAGAACAAATATCCCATGTTTATTCTGCGCCTCAGGATTTACATTCGGAGCTGAACACAGTGAAACGCCGGCTGTCTCCTGAGGGCCGTCATGAGACTAGCTCCAATACAGTTCGTTCGCTAATAACTTGTTGCGAACAGCCACTACAGTGTGCAGTGGTTTTCAGTTGTGCAACTCCATGTTTGTTGAGCTCTCTTCGTGGAGTGGCCGACTCTTCAGAGCTATGGAGCTCTGCTGCTTTCTGCAATCGCTGTTATAAATAGGCAATGCACGTGGTATCTCTTTTTCTGAACCGTATATGGATGTTAACTTCTACCGCAAAGCATTTTAGCTTCACAAAAATACAGCTCTGATTTGTCCCTTTCTAACGCCATACGTCTTATCTATATCACTTGAACATACTTTCGTTGGTGGGATGAGGTACTCTTTCATGATATATTACTAAAATCGCGTCTTTAAAATGATGATAATAATGATTATTATATTCCGAGTTTCTTCTTCATGGCATATTTTTCTATTTCTTGGGGTTAACACTGCTGCATATGGATATTCTTCTTGACGACAACCCTATGTTGAGGGATGTATCCACCATTACGTGTTTCTGTGTTTGTTGGTAGTGAGCTGTCTTGTGGATGAAGAGATGTGTATACAGCTGAACACTAACACTAGATTGCAGAGAAGTCAACCAAAGGCTGTTAGAATGCTGTACCCAACTATGAACCGAATCTGGGGTCAATCAGCCTTAGAGTCAAACAATATTCCAACTTTAATATGCTGAAATATTAGTACGCCATACAGCATCCTTGAGTAGATTCAACGTTATACATCATGAAAGTCCTCAAGTTATGCCGGTCTGATTGGCTCAGACGGTTGAGGCGCTGGCCTTCTGAACCCAACTTGGAAGGTTCGATCCTGGCTCAGTCCGGTGCTACTTGAAGGTGCTCATTACGTCAGCCTCGTGTCGGCAGATTTACTCGCACGTAAAAGAACTACTGCGGGACTAAATTCCGGTACCTCGGCGGCTCTGAAAACCGTAAAAAAGTAGTTAGTGGGACGTAAAGCCAATAACATTATAATATTATCTTTCAGTTGTGTGAAATAGGAATACAATACTAAATTAATTAATAAAATATACTGTTGATAAGAGATATTCTACTGTATAGATCACCGAGTGGATTGTTCTTGCGGTTAGGCTAGCGTACGTGTGAGCTTGCATTCGGGAGATGGTGGGTTCGAATCGATTCGTTGGCAGGTCAGAATATGGTTTTCTGTGGTTTCCGATTTTCACACCAGGCAGTTGACCTCTCGAGGCCGTTCCAGCCCTCGTACCACTTTCCAAATTTTCCAACGCCGGCCTCCGGGAATGGCAGCTAATCACACTAACCACTACACCACAAAGGCGGCAACAAGTTGAGTTATGAGTGGTAGCCTGTACTCCAACATACACTTTACTAAACATTGTAACTGTCCATATCAAAATAAACCATATTCCCAGTTCAAGTAGCCATACCGGTTCAGTTGCCCGACTCGTTGGCTGAATGGTCAGCGTACTGGCCTTCGGTTCAGAGGGTCCCGGGTTCGATTCCCGGCCGGGTCGGGGATTTTAACCTTCATTGGTTAATTCCCATGGCTCGGGGGCTGGGTGTTTGTGCTGTCCCCAACATCCCTGCAACTCGCACACCACACACAACACTATCCTCCACCACAATAACACGCTGTTACCTATACATGGCAGATGCCGCCCGCCCTCGTCGGAGGGTCTGCCTTACAAGGGTTGCACTCGGCTAGAAATAGCCACACGAAATTGAAATACCTCCTTAATCCATAGAGGTAGACTGAAAACTCCGGTGCAAATGTACCTAATGCAAAACCAATACGAATGCATAGTAAGAAAAGAAAATTATGAAATCATAAATCAGCAGTATGTTGAATGGACGAAGAAGTTTGGAACAGTTTGAGGGATGGACATTTTTTTCAATTTGTTGTAGGTTGCACGGACACAGATAGGTCTTATGGCGACGATGGGATAGGAAAGGGCTAAGAGTGGGAAGGAAGTGACCGTGGTCTTAATTAGGTGCGTTTGCGTGGTGAGAACATGGGAAACGAGAGTTTTTTTTTTTTTCCGACTCTGATGGTATTAGAGCACACGAGGCCTAAGAGTCTTTCATTTTCATACACTTAGTGGCCCTTGTCTTCCTTTGGCCGATACCTTCAGTTTTTGAAGTGTCGGAATCCTTCAATTTCTTTCTCTCTGATTAGAGTTATATAGAGGATACTTGTCCAATTTTACTTCCTCTTAAAACAATAATCATTGTCGCCATAAGACCTATCTGTGTCGGTGCGACGTAAAGCAAAAAAAAAAAAAAATTAAACAATAATCACCCGTGAGGTTAAGAAATGGTTTCCACGTTACTGGAAGACAGGCAAAGTCATGAGAAGTTCATAGTCTTTGCATTTTTAGTTATCAATTCAAATGGGGCTGCGTCAGGGCCGCGTCCCCAAGTTTCGATGCAGAACAAGCACGTCGAAGTATCGAGTGGGTAGGGGTTTGATATTATACTGTTCACATTTTATTTCTTAATTATAAACAAATTAACACATCTTCAAGATCATGAGATCATTTTCCACCACTGAGGCAAGAGGTGTGTTCAATATTGGAACTCCAGTAGTGTGGAGTTTGCCTCATGATGCTCGGTCGCCTTAAATTTGAGGAGCTCCCGATAAGTTGATTAGATTATCATTAATAGCGTATGATGCTTACAAGACAATAAGACCACTTTTCAAATATGGATAGAAAAGTCTGCAATCCATCTAATTCCTTCTGGAGTTGCTGAGTGGAGCCGGGATATGCACGTAGAGGGCACGCCTGCACAACGTGCTTGATGGTTTGCAATTCAAAACCGCAGTCACATTGGGGAGAATTTATCCAACCCCATTTATATAGGGCTGCACCAGTTCGACCAGTACCATATCGAATCCGATTTAACCTTGACCAGACTGTCCGAGGTAGATTAAAGCCAGCAAGCCTTGTAGTAGGATCACTGATTGAAAGTAAGCCATGAGGTGTCGAGTTTAACCATTCATCTCTCCAGGCATTGCGGAGGTTGAACCTGGTTAACGTAAGATCTACAGCCGTCTTGTAAGCTGGCTTTCTTGCTTTCAATCCCGGTTTGGAAAGACATTTGACATTATGATGAATTGGAAGAGCATCATTTTCCATGATCTTACACCACAGATGAACAAGAGCTTGCTGTCTCCTAAGATGGGGTGAAGCGATGTTACATAGTACAGGTAACCACTGGGAGGGAGTACAACACGTCCGGAAATAGGAACAAGTCTGTCCATTATTCAAATTTCCCGTCATCATCACACGTGCCGTGACCTACATATTACCACCCACACATTGCCTTCATCTTCAATACTATAGATTCCCTTACTATCAGGTTGAACATTTTTTCAAGTTAAATGAAACGAAAAATTATAATAAATATACAGTCAAGGAAAAGTATAGGACATGTTTGGCTCGCCTGTGCAGGTCTTTTGATTGGACGCCCGTAGGCGACCTACGCGTCGTAATGAGGATGAAATGGTGATGAAGACAACACATACACCCAGACCTCGTGCCAGCAGAATTAACCAATTAGGGTAGGTGGGGGCAATTTTGATATTGTGTGGAGGAAGAACCACGGGAGTCCTGCCATTCACTCTACTGCAAGAGGGCGAAAACACAGCTGGCGCTACGAGTGTCCGGTAATAGGAGCTGTCCGGGTATTGCCCCCACCTACCCTAATTGGTTAATTCTGCTGGCACGAGGTCTGGGTGTATGTGTTGTCTTCATCACCATTTCATCCTCATTACGACGCGTAGGTCGCCTACGGGCGTCCAATCAAAAGACCTGCACAGGCGAGCCAAACATGTCCTCGGACACTCCCGGCACTAAGAGACATTTCACTTCATTTTCTAAGGATTTGTTTTCTACCGCAGTCAGATGCTTCAATACGAGGTCTCATATCAGTAGATGTCACTAAAGTCCCTCTTCACGTTATTAACTTAGTGATTTAGCTGTAGGCTCTTCACACCGGTGTCCGAAATTTGAAGCCCCATGTATCTTAAGGCCGAATTTCCTCTTGAAAAAACATATAATATCAACGAAGGAACTTCATTTCAAATGCCGGCTAAAACCCCAAACGGGGCCGATGACCTTCGATGTTAGGCCCCTTAAAAAACAAGCATCATCATTATCATCAAAACCCCAAACACCGGGCGAGTGGGCCGTGCGGTTAGGAGCGCGCAGCTGTGAGCTCGCATCCGGGAGATAGTGGTTTCGAACCCCACTATCGGCAGCCCTGAAGTTGGTTTCCCGTGGTTTCCCATTTTCACACCAGGTAAATTCTGGGGCTGTACGTTAATTAAGGTCACGGACGCTTCCTTCCCAATCCTAGGCCTTTCCTGTCCCATCGTCGCCATAAAACCTATCTGTGTCGGTGCGACGTAAAGCAACTAGCAAAAAAAAAAAAAAAAAAAAAGAAAGAAAGAAAGAAAGAAAGAAAGAAAGAAAGAAAGAAAGAAAAACCAAATATCCAGTGAGTTGGTTACACATTGCTAATTGTACGTCTATAAGCTTGCATTCGAGAGATGATGGGTTCGAGTTACACAATCGGTAACCCTGAAAATGGTCTTCAATGGCTACCCTTTTGATACCAGGAAAGTGCCCGATCAATAGTTTGAAACTGTAAACACTACCCTCTCAAACCTAGCCCTTTTTTTAATATCACTGAAAACTTTTGATAACTTGATGTAATACTAAGTCGAACATTAAAACTCAACAAATCACCTGTGAGCATGCATTCGGGAAATGTGTTCAAATCTCACCGTCAACGTCCCTGACGACGGTTTTTCGTGGTTTCCCATTTTCACGCCTGGCAAATGCTGGGGCTGTACCTTAATTAAAGCCACGGTCACAGCCCTTCCAGTCGTATCCGAAGTTAGATATCATTATTTTGTTTATACCTCAGTATTATGCTGTTTAATAATTCATCCATCCCCTTCATTTGAGTATAATCTGCCCATCTCACTTTCAGCATTATTCTGCAAACCAAAATGAAAAAGTTTTTATACTCTTTAATCTTGTCCTACCCATTGCGCCTATGTTACACTCAACACAAAGTCTCAAAAAAGTCTTTCTAATGCGCATATCAACATTCGATATCTTTGTGTGACGTTAAACCACTTGCAAATAAATAAATAAATAAATAAATAAATAAATAAATAAATAAATAAATAAATAAATAAATAAATAAATAAATAAATAAATAAATAAAAAAGAAACTTGATATGTGTCACAGGGGTTCCAGTGAGCATCATAGTAACTTAGATGAGCTGAAGAATGAAAGGAGAGAAAGAGAAAAAGAAAGAAAGAAAGAAAGGGAGAAAGAAAGAAAGAAAGAAAGAAAGAAAGAAAGAAAGAAAGAAAGAAAGAAAAGAAAGGAAAGAAACAAATTGAAAATCTATTTTAATGCAGATTCCGGCACCGTTCCGGTACCCTGCGTATCGTAAGACCTACAATAGCCTAGTTGAAGAGGCGTGAACCCAGGCTATCCTTATATCCTCCCACATAAGAATATATGAATAATATTAAAATATAGTTAATTAATTTTCATGGAACGTAAGCTGTCTGTGGCATTCAGGTAAAAGTGGGGTAAGACAGGTTTGACTTATTTGTAGGTTAATAAAGCAAGCAATAGCATTTACTCTGCTCCCCCTGAATAAAATATCGTAACTCCTAGCACAAATATTTTACAAGACGTAACTATGTCAAAAAATATGGAAGTACGATAAATGCATAATTGTGATTGAGTAAAAACGCATATCCATTTAAGTTACTTGTCATGGCTAATATTCACGTTAATTTGTTCGCGTGTTTGTTAATAACTTTACTTACATATTTTTTGCCCAGAGTCTAGAACTTGATGAAAAGAAGATTTTGCTACAAGTAAGTATTATCATGTTAATCTTTGTATGGTTACTCAGACAATATTATATATTATTTACTTTTAATTCACAATTCGCAAATTCGACATAAGTTTACTAGTGTTATTTTTCTTGCTTTACCAAAGACTTTATAAAGCAAAACTCTTAATGTACTTTTAATCATTTTATCTTCATTATGTTCTAATAATTTTGATCAAAAATACATAAATATTGTATGTAGGTACATACATAAGTACATAAATATTGTATAAACCTGTTACATTCCCTCACATCATTCTCGTGTATCCATTTCTACTCTCATATTTGGATCAGATATCTTCATGCTGCAAATTTTGATACACGATAGTATTTGAATGCTTAGCACTCTACCCTGAAAGAAGTATATTTTGATACATGCATTTTTGCCCTACTGCCACATATATTTTCTGACTGGAATCAACACTTGAAGTCTAAATATGTTTGTGTTTGTGCGATGCAACAGTCATTAGTCTGTCGTGTACACTGAATGAGAAATACAGTTGTAAATTATTATTATTATTATTATTATTATTATTATTATTATTATTATTATTATTATTATTATTATTATTATAGAATAAGAAATGGATGCGAAGAACTGTTCACCACATTGTAATATCATACAACTAGTAGAAAGAGGCGACCCAATCCTCTAACATTTGAATTGAATTTCTCGGTTCCCCATTCCAAGATATACAGTACATCATATCGCTTCCTTTATTCCCAGTGCTATTCCAAAAATAGAATGGCTCAACAACCTCTGGCACTCTCCGTGTATCCGTGATCGGTGTTGATACAGAGAACCCGAAAGTGGAGGCTATCGATTGGGGAATGCTGAAGTGAGGGAAGTGGAGTGATATGTCCTTTGGGCTGAGATCGAGTCCCGACACGAATCTCGCATCTACAACAGGTTAAGTGTCTTGTGTTGTTTCACGAACTTGGCTTGTCTCAGGCAGAATATGCTAGCGGTGCAGCTTTTCTGGTAATGGACCCAAGTCGTCAGTGCTGGCGGGTGTCAGTTTCAGCCTGCCGAGTGATTAGGTTTTATGGATGTTGTTATCACGTCGAAGGACGTGTATGGGAGTAGTTAAATAATTTGCAACAATGTGAACCTTTACGACTATGTATATATTATTTCGTTTTAATTCTCAATTTGCAAAATCGACATAAGTTTACTAGTGTTATTTCTCTTGCTTTACCAAAGACTTTATAAAGCAAAACTATTAATGTACTTTTAATCATTTTATCTTCATTATGTTCTAATAATTTTGATCAAAAGTACATAAATATTGTATACTAGCTGTAGTGCCCGGCGTTGCCCGGATAGTTTCTGAATATTTACCTTTAAGATTTGCATTACCAGTTAGTTCTGTGTGATGTGAATTTTTATAGAATTCCTTTTTGACTTGCAGATTGATATGTTATGATCTATTATGTAGTTTTAAAATTATTTATATGTGTTTGATTTCAAGTTTTAGATTATTTAATTTTCGAGTAAAACTTCGTCCTTATGGAAGCTTGAATCGACTGGGAAGTATTTGATCCTGTCAAAAATTAATAAGTGATAAATGTATGTATTTAGCCGTCGCACTATAGATACGATGTACAGGATTTCAACTGTCAATGAGACTGCCCCCTCCCGCCCTCCACCACTAAGAGATATAAAATCTGGATTGTCACCATTAACCTCAGTGACCCAGAAAACTGTAGATTCGACACTGTTTTCGATTATTTTTATATTTCACTCCCCCTCACCCACACCCCAAAGGGGGCTGAACATGAATTTTAAAAAATTCGGAGTGTCACTAATTATTTCAGCTACCACGAAAACTATGGATTCGATAATATTCTAGATTATTTTATACCACCCCCTCGCCCCCTGCCCATAAGGGTGCTAGGGGTGTCTTACCCTCACGCGGTTTGTCTCCTGATACTAATTGATAAGTGTACCAAGTTTGGTGAAATTGCTCCAGTGCTTTAGAAGGAGATTTGTCATTTACACACCCACACACCCACGCACACACATCAATTTTTATATATAGTAAGAAGAAGAAGAAGATAATATTTTTATATGTAGTTTTTCTATTAATTTTATATCTCACCCCCTTCGCTCCCCACTTGGACTTGCAAAAAATCCGGAGTAATACTATTCATCTCAGAGACCCTGAAATCTATGGATTCGAAACTGTTTTTAATTATTTATATATGTCACCCGCCCCCCTTTGCTCCCCACCTAAAAGGAAGCTGGACTTTAAACAATTCGAGAGTATTACTTTTCAACTCAGCGACCCCGAAAACTATGAATTCGACACTATTCTCGATTATTATTGTAACTACCCTCCTCCCTGACCCTCTCCCTTAAGGGCGCTAGGGATGGCTTATCCCCCACAGTACTCGTCTCCCGATAGTAAGTAATACGTGTACCAAGTTTGGTTGAAATTGCTCCAGTGGTTTAGGAGGAGATGTGTCATTTACACACACACTTCCATTTCTATATATAGTAAGATTTGTATACTCGTACTTCACCCCCTTTCCATCCCCGCCCAAAGGAGTCCTATGAGTGCCTTACACAACAGTATATTTTTTCCAGATATTAAGTCTTATTTGTACCAATTTTGGTTGGCAGCTATGCCGAAACGTACATACATAATCTCACTGCTCTAGAATCCTGGAGCTGACGTTGCCATGGTTACGACAGTTCATTTCTTTATCCGATTCCTAGAGCAGGGGTAGTGTGGTGCCAATATCTCCGTAACGGTTGGTTTTAGGGCCTTAAAACATGGTTTTCGGGCCCGTGGGGCTTACCAAGTTTTGTTCTTTGCGTCAAGAGGATTAAATTGAGCTTTGTCTCGTCCTTCTACGACAAATTCGATATTTTGCCTATAATAGTATAAGAGAAAAACGGTTTTCCTAAAAAAAACCCGTCTTTTCAAAGATTTTAAAATGATATGCATATCGAAACCTTCCCCGGGGTGAGTATACCCTAAATATGAAGTTTGGTTGAGATCTATCCATCCGTTTCGACGTGATGGTGGAACAAACAAACAGACAAACAGACACGAACAACTTTATTTATAAGAAAGAAGAAGATACATGCATAAGTACATAAATATTGTATAAACTTGTTACATTCCCTCACATCCCTTTTTTAAGAGGGATATCATGCTAATGCAGCAAAGGGGAGTAGTCATAAGGATATGGGTTCGATTCTTTGTCAGGCAATGAAGATTTTTGGAAACGTGGATTATATTTCTCGAGAGAATAATGGCCCCGTGATTCACTCAGCTTAAAATTAGGTAGACAAGTGTTGGTTGTTATGATAATAACGATATTTTTCTTTACGTCCCACTAACTACTTTTACGATTTTTGAAGACGCCGAGGTGCCTGAATTTAGTCCTGCAGGAGTTATTTTACATGCCAGTAAATCTATTGACGCGAGGCTGACGTGAAAAAGCACCTTCAAATTCCACCGGTCTGAGGCAGGATTCAAACCTACCAAGTTGGGGTCAGAAGGCCAGCTCCTCAACCGTCTGAGCCACTCAGGCTGGCGTTTCTCTTCTTACAAGAATGTGTTAAGTGATAATGTGAGGTCTTTCATGCCTGATGCTTTGAAGATGAATCTTGTCATACACTTCAATTCCACCTGCGGAGAAGAATGAAAAAGGTATGTGAGTTTTCACTATAGGCTCTGACGCCCTACCGTAATGTATTGAAAGACACCTACTTAGTTCGTTTCTTGGTGCTCAATTTAAACTTTAACGCATGTGAATAAAGTTAATGAAACCTGGGCTTAAACGTTCCAAAATATTTTTTTAAATAGATTGATTTCTAGTTTTCTCGTATTTTAAACCACCAATGCAGGGTGCAAACATGTTTTGGCTTTTGAAATGTTATGTGATTTCTTGTATTTCAAACCAACAATGCAGGGTGCAAACATGTTTTGACTTTTAAAATGTTGTATGATCTGATAATCTTAGCAAACTTAGTACTCTATAGGTATGTATTCACAAAAGTTTGATAAGTGAATCAAGGATAATAGACTGTGAATAACTGCTGCACATGTATATTCGGAAAACTAATATTAATGTAATAATAAAGAATTTAGTTAACAAATATGTATCGGAGGAATTGCCGTCTCGATTTATAATTTATTTTCAAATGGCTATATTTTGAGTAAACATTTTCGTGTCATATTTTGCCATACGACATTTCGTCACTTTTGAGGTTATATTTCGTCATTTTTTGAGGTCATATTTGCTTGCTTATTTGGAATATTTTTAGGTCTTAAATACCGAGCCCTGGTAATCACGTAGGCTGAGTGGACCTCAAACCAGCCCTCAGATGCAGGTAAACAAAAACGTGACCTGGCTGGGAATCGAACCCGGGGCCTCCGGGTAAGAAGCAGGCATGCTGCCCCGTCGGAACAAAAATCATATAATGATTCGTTTCTGTCTAACTCTGATCTGAAGCGAGAGATTCAAAATAATCAAACCACTATTTCACCATAAAAGGAAACAGTTTCCTTCCAAATGACAGATATTTTGGAATCATAAAGAAATTCTTAAGGCACCATAATAGGATCTATATGCCTGAGAAATGCTGTATTACCGAGCTCGATAGCTGTAGTCGCTTGAGCGTGGACAGTATCCAGTATTCGGACGACACCAAGTAAATGCTGGGGCTGTACCTCAATTAAGGCCTTGGCCGCTTCCTTCCCACTCCTAACCCTTTCCTCTCCCATCGTCGCCGTAAGACCCACCTGTGTCGGTGCGACGTAAGGCAACTTGTATTTTTTTGAACGGTGTATTACGACCAAAAGCGTATCAAAGAAGTTGACGTTGCCCCAATATAAGACTTCAAACATCGGTGAACGTTCAGTTTCAAGCACGGGAAGAACTCGAAAGGAAATTAAAATATATTTCTCCTGTTCCAAGTGGACGACTTTTGTACACAATGTTCACACACCTGGCCAACTGGTCATAGAAGTCATTGATGATCTTAAGAAAAAATGCTTTCATCTTCTTCATAACATCAATGTGAAATCTACGCTTCTTATAGAACTTGCATGTCCATAGGGTAAAATGCCCATCAATATCAAGAAAATGTAGAATTTTATAAAGAAATGTTAGTGTGGTCATCTGAAAAAGCTAGAATATGTTGATGGGGAATATTAGATTTCCTTTCTAATCACTGACTGAATCATTAAATCCTAAAAAATCTGGGGTTTGTTGCAAGTAAATAGCGATCAGAATATAATTTCTGTATTTTAATTAAATTTTCAAGGACAAGAAAGATTTTGTAGAGCCTCTCATTGATAATTACCTCCATGGATTGCTTGTACACCACATTGCAGAAAAAGACTTGAGTTTGTTTTCAGAAAACAAATATTTTGAACAAATAAGAAATTACAAACCGAAAACTGTTGATGGCTATTGGTTCTTTAATTATTTTACAACTGATAACATTATACTAAGAAAGAAATATCCACTTTTATACTGCCCAAGATGTTTTAATCTCTCGTATAAAATTAGAGTATTGTACCGGTTACGTGCGGTACATGCCGTATTTTTTACGATCAGTAATGTTAATCTTCACGCAAGACACTCACGGCGAGATTGGTTTGTTTACGCTCGGCGAGGCGAGACGACGTGATCCAGCTACAGCTGTGTAAGTGACGTAGAAGTAGGAGCAAGATAGGCTACCCGCTTGACACGCCACGTGTTGCCTGGCCTGGCCTGACGCCTTCGAGAAAGAATGTCATACCTTCTTGAATATTTGACTTCAAAATTTCAAAACTTCTACAATAATAATAATCGTGTCAATAAGAGAGATACGTCATCTTGAAGAGTATCACATAAACGTCTCCAATTATGAATTTCAAGCAAATCCGTCGAGGGATTCACGAGATATTCAACTTAAAGGTATCACGCTATCTGATGACGTAGGAGCGCAAACTGAATATAAGGCGAGCTTGCTAGACCCCAATCAGTCAGTCACAGCTGGGAGTCCAGTCTGACTCACCACGCTGCCTCTTTACTGTTCGTCGTGTCAAGTGCTGACCAAGTCTATCTTCAAATAATACAAAGTCTTCATAGTGGACTTAATATCTGTCAGTCGAGTTCAACTTTGAATTTGTGCGCGTGTTGGATTTCAAATTATACAAAGTCTTATAGTGGACTTAGATTCTATCAGTCGAGTTGAACTTAGAATCTGTGAGCGTGTTTAAACTCTAATTGTGACAAGCCTTACAGTGGGACTTAGGTTCTGACAGTCGAGTTGAACTTTGAATTTGCGCGTGTGTAGAAACTTCTAGATGTGACATGTCTCTATGATTCTTACCATGTTGCCATAGTGGAACTTAGTCTCTGAACAAAGGTTGTTAATTTAAAAATGACACACTACTGCGAAATATTATTACCTGTGGCATTACCTGAAAACTTAGTCAGCATAATTTCTTTATCAAGTAGGAGTGTTTATGAAAGTGTTCAAGCTTTCCCACTAATATAAATACAAGTGATTGCCTATTATAAAAGGTATATTCGTGTGCTGCGACACAAGTGATTCATTCTAAACGGTCATCAATTCAAATTATGTTAATGTACAACTGTACTTGCTAACTTTCTTACTTTTTCAATTTGTGAGTTGAAGTGAAGGATATTCAATTTAAACTGAACTGCATTTTCAACTGTGCATTATTCCTTCTTCGAAGTGTTTAATTATTTGTACGTTACTGACAGCAGTGTCCGTAGGATAAACTCTTGAGCAGTCGCATATTTATTTTGTGTCAAGTGCGCCCATATTTTAGCAATCACGAACTGTGCTTAATGATTGCTAACCTTATTTCTTCATCAAAGTGTTTAATAATTTGTGCATGACTGACAGTAGTGTCTTTGATAAACTCTTGAGCAATCATACATTTATTTCAGTGTCAAGTGCGACCTTGTTTAAGTGGAAAGCCACCACGAACTGCGCCGAATGTGTGAACAATTTTCAGTTTCATTATTTCTATTCATGAACTGTGATTTATTTCTTTTTTCCAAACTCGATGCTATCCCCATCTTCATCTTTAATGAACTTTTAAATTCTATCTACAATGGACTAGTAGAGTTCGACTGCATATCACGACTGTGTTAAATTAAACAGTGGTTTTAAATCAATGTGTCGGGGGACTGTACAATTGTGGACACTCGTGTGAGTAAAGTGACGAGTAATTACCCCGCAACATCGTCGGAGACTGTCCAGAACTTCAAAGGTTCGAGTTCGATCCCATGTCAAGCCAACCTGGGTGTTCCAGCTTCACTTCATCGCAACACGAGTGGCCTGCAGAACGAGTTCCAGTCCTGTTCAGAATGGTGTCCTGGGAGTACGAGTTACCTGATAGGCGATATTGAAGACAGCAAATATCTACATTGAGGTGATGTGCAAATAAACGCGCATTTATATGAATAAAATTTCATTCTTTAGTTAATTTTCAACTTTTCTTGTAGATAGTACCCTTCCTCCTGTACCAAGCCCTAGCTGTAATTTACCTGTAACTGCCCTGGGATATACATCATGCAAACTCAAAATAAATGATCAAGCCGGGCTATATTTACTGGTACAGTATTGAGACTCATGGCTTTTCTGCAATGCCTGATTTATGTTTAAAGTTACTCTACCGGCGCTTTTTGAGCATATAGTTGAATGTTGAATAGAGTACATTTTACATTTGTCATGGATAAACTGAACCAATACATAGAAATGAGAATGCAAGTTACCAAACTTCTTCGCTATAGTGTACTATTCAAATTAAAAGTTATTGGCATTATTTGGCCTTAGCTTTCATCAGCAGGCCAATCCATTATTTAATCATATAAAAGCTGATGCTTGTGTCGAATATAAGCCAGATAATTCCTGATGTTTTCTACTTTAGCATACTTTAAGGGAACTTTGCCTAATGAATAGGCTACTAGAAGAGCCCCAATCTGTGACTGAAAACCGTATAACATAACACTCTGATATTCTGTGTGCATTTATATTGCAGGAACATATCTAACTGGAGTCCTTTTAACATAAAATGCTGCATCTACCAATCTAATAATTTTATGAATGAAGCCCTTTTAACATGAGTCAATTCCGTTATAATATTTAGGGTTTCACCTCAATGGGATAGTACCCTGACTAGCGAAGGCCGGAAAAAGGGAAAGAGGAAAATAACAGCGCCGTACTATACGACAATGATCCGTTTGGTAGCATTGCAGGGAACGGATAGCAACCTGGCTACCAAATGCATACCATGGACGTATGTCACGTTTGTCTATAGGTCAGTAACAACAAGATGAGAATGCAAATCCAAATAATCTCTACGGAAGAAAAAGGATGGTTACCTAGTTCCACTTTCTCTTAAAACTGAAATCTGTCGAGCGAGATGTCCATGCGGTTACGGTGGCGTACCTGTTAGCTTGCATTGCGGAAATGGTGGGTTCGAATTCCACCATCCGCAGCCCTGAATATGGTTCACCGTGATTTCCCATTTCCACACCAGGCAAATGTTAGGACTATACCTTAATTAAGGACCCGGACGCTACCTTCCCAATCCTTGCATTTTCCCTTTCTTGCGTGGCCGAAAAACTCCGATGCGTTAGTGCGACGTTAAACCATTAGAAACAAAGCCAGTACTCTACGGAAGAATATTTGAGAAATATCTACGGTTGTGTTCTGAAGGATGAGTTTGGTATTATCCACCTACACTGCTTAAAATGTCGCTGTTGATGGCAAGTCCTCACAAAAAGGACTGAAAAAAGTGGCACAGACAAGAACAGGGTTCATCCAAACTTATAAAAAATCTGGTCACGAAAACTGACTTTCAACGGTCAGTGAAAAGACTCTGTCCTACAATTTACAGTTAGAAAGGAGAAGAACGAATACGAATGGAATTACTGTCTTAATGTCAGTAAGAAAGTAGGACCGGATACATACACAATAAAGTGCCAAATTCTGAAGTGATTGTTGAAATTCAAATGAGATAGTGATTGTTGAAAATCAAATGAGATACTTGACTAGAAGTTGTTGCTTTCGGCTCCGGAATGCGACCTCAGATATCCGAGTGATTCATCTCCGAAATCATACCATCAGAGACAAATTTTAAATGTCATTATAGTCATCAACTTTGTCAAATATCCGTGAGGAATTTTTTTCTAATTTATAAAAATTTAATACGTTTTTGTTCAATAATGGATTATGATCGTAATTATTTAGAACGTGGAGTCCTAGCATTACAAAGAAGATACTTCCCTATCATCTCCCTGGATTGAGTGTGGAAGAAATCTTTGATAAACGAGATCAAAATATATACAGAAGGAATAGGATTGAGCTAGTGCAAAATTGAATGCCCAGCACTTTAATGGAAAATGACGTATCGCGGAGGACTCTGCAGACGCGATATTCATTCAACCAAGATTGCAGTTTTCCGTGACTGTTAACATCGTTATCACAGTCCCGAGCTTTGCATGGAATACAAACCACGGGGACGTGAAATTTAATTCCAAATATCCCACTTGCATTGGCCAGCATTCCAACCGTGGTCACCCAAGTGATGTTAATAGTAGAGCTGTGGGGATTCAACTCCCAAACGTCAGCACTTTTTCTGCTGAGTCAGCAGGTTAACAAACTGTGACGGCACTGCTGAGTCAGCACCCAGCAGGTGACCAATGCAGGTTCTGACCAAAGGTCGTTGGCCCCTAGTATAGTAGGTGTGAAATGTCGATTTGCGGGTTTTGCACAAGAGAGCAAGCCTAACCTCACAGTTACTATCTTGAGGGGTCTAACCCTACTTTAACGGCTACTTTCCCTTCCCGACGCCTAAGAGAGCGAGCCTAACCTCACACCCGCCATCTTGAGGGGCTTAACCTTAGTTCTACGACAAGTTGCCCTCCCCGACGCTAATTGCACAAGATGGCGGCTATACACCGCTCCTTATG
Source organism: Anabrus simplex (assembly GCF_040414725.1). Classification (NCBI taxonomy): domain Eukaryota; kingdom Metazoa; phylum Arthropoda; class Insecta; order Orthoptera; family Tettigoniidae; genus Anabrus; species Anabrus simplex. The sequence goes on from NC_090271.1 coordinate 144,667,644, forward strand.
AGACGGCCTAGGGGCGCTTATGCAAGATGGCGGCTGTACATAGGCTCTTATGAGGCGGCCTTGGAGCGCTTGGGCAAGATGACGGCTGCTCTTATGAGACGGCCCAGGGGCGCTTGTGCAAGATGGTGGCTGTACATAGGCTATTATGAGACGGCCCAGGGGCGCTTGCGCAACATGGCGGTTATCTATAGGCTTTCATGAGATGACCTAGGGGAGAAGCAAGATGGCGGCTATATATAGGCCCTTATCATACGGATAAAGGGCGCTTGCGCAAAATGGTGGCTATACAAAGACGGCCTAAGGCACTGGCACAAGGTGGCGGCTATACGTAAGCTCTTATGAGACGGCCTGGGGGCGCCGCAAGATGGCGGCTATACATAAGCTCTTAATAGACGGCCAAAGGGCAATTGCGCAAATTGGAGGCTGTACAAAGATGGCGTAAGGACGATTGCGTAAGATGGCGGCTATACATAGGCTCTTATGAGAGGCCGAAGGGCGCTTGCGGAAGATGGCGGCTATACAAAGACTGCCTAAGGCGCTTGCACAGGATTGCGGCTATACATAGGCTCTTATGAGATGGCCTAGGGGCGCTTGCGCAAGATGAGAGCGAAACATAGGATCTTATGGGACGACCAGGGCATACTGCGCAACGTGGCGGATACACAGGCCCTTGTGAGATATCCTAAAACGCTTGGGCAAGATGGCGGCTATAAATAGACTCTTATGAGACGGCCCATGGGCGACTGCGCAAGTTGGTGGCTATACATAGACTCTTATAGAGAAAGATAACGCCTATGCGCGATTGCACAAGATGGCGGCTATACAAAAGCTCTTATGGAGAAAGATGATGGGCATGGGCAATTGCACAAGATGGCGGCTATACACAGGCTCTTATGAGACTAACTCCTAGAACCTGGGTCAGAGGTTACTGTGCAAGCTGGCGGCTATACATAAGCTCTTAGGAAAGGACCTAGGGGCGCTTGCGCAAGATGGCGGCTATACACATGCTCTTATGAGGAAAGCTGGCCCAGGAGCTACTGCGCAAGATGGCGGCTGTACATAGACTCTTATGGAAAAAAGCTCGTCTAGAGGAGACATAGGATTTAAGAAGACGGCTTAAGGGCGCTTGCGCAAGGTAGCGGCTATTCACAGGCTATTATGGGAAAGATTGAAGCTACACATAGGCTATTATGGCCTCTTCCTTTTCTGACGGGACACAGCCGCCCCCTTCCTCCGCCTCCTCATCTTCGTCTTCGTACTTATCCGTATAGCAAACGGGTAAAAGGGAAAAAGGGCTCCTCCTCCTGGAAAAATGGAAAATTGGCAAAAAGGACACCTCTTCCTCATCCGTAGGGAAAAAGGGCTCTTCTTTCTTGTGAAAGGGCAGAATGGCTCCTCCTTCTCCGTTTGGCAAAAGGGCACCTCCTCCTAGTAAAGGGTTAAAAGGCTCCTCTTTCCGGCAAAAGGGCTCCTCCTTATCCGTACCCGTATAGCAAAAGGGAAAAAAGGCTCCTCGCCCTCCTGGCAAAATGACAAATGGGCAAAAAGGACACCTCTTCCTCATCCGTATGGCAAAAGGGCAAAATTGCTCCTCTTCCTAGCCAAAGGGCATAAGGGTTACTCCTTATCCGTCTGGCAAAATGGCACCTCTTCCTAGCAAAAGGGTTAATGGGCTCCTCTTACGGGCAAAAGGGCTCCTCCTGGCAAAAGGGCTCCTCCTCCTCCTGGAAAAAGGGCAAAAGTACTACTCCTTACAGTTACTGAGATTAGCTCAATCCCTCCACCTACGGACAGATGCCTTCCTGAAGTGAACGTCACATTGGCGTTGTCTTCATCGCATACGTTTATCGATTGAAGAGGGAGCGTTAGGAGGAAGAGGTGGTAAGGAAAAGGAAATACTTTTTTCAGCATGAAAAATTATTGTAGGATAAGCAAATGCTGTTTCCGACAAGACAAAACAGGTTCAATCTTGTTACAATTAGGACACATTAGAATTGATTGTAGAATAAGATAATGCTGTATGTCTTTATTCGACAAGAAAAACATGTTGACTATTAGTGTTTAGAACAGAAAAACTTTTAACGCTACAGTGCTGTATGTTTCTATTCGTCAAGACAATTTATACAATTAGCACACACTATAATTGATTGTAGAACAAGACAAAACATGTTCGCTATTAGTGTTCAGAACAGAAAAACTCATAACGCAAAACATTATAAGATTCTGCCCGAAGGCAGGTCTGAACCTCCGCAGAGGTGTGTCAGCCGGAGTTTACGTGCGGTGGGGTGGCCAGTTCCTTTCCGCTCCTCCATTCCCTTACCCCCCACCAACAGCGCGTGGGAAATCTTGACAACGCCCAATGTTGCTTAACTTCGGAGATCTCACGGGATCCGGTGTTTCAACACGGCTACGGCCGTTGATCGTTGGGAAACCACGGAAAACGATCTACAGTGGGATTCGAACTCACTATCTCTCGGATGCAAGTTTTTGATCTCATCTTCTGGTGATCAACACCGCTTATGTCTCCCTTCATTTTATCTGAACTCTGGAGACCTAACACTGACTCTCTCCAACTCGAGTGGTGATACCCACTTGCCATTCTTCTTGGAGCGATATCTGAATATGAACGCGGTTAGCAGCAGAAATGACTACTGTAACCTGCTCGTCATGCTCGTGCTGTCTGTGCACCATCGACCTTACAAGTGATGATATCAAATTGACCCACACGACAAATACCTTCCATCGGACAAATATCGAACCAGATCTGAGTTTTGCGCCGCTGTATGGCTCAGAAATTGTTTTTCAGCACATTCTGTAAAAATGTTTGAGGTCCTGTGACATTCAGCTGCGGAATATCGAATGTGTCACTTACCGTTTGATAGAAATAGTCTGTGATATACTGGTACAGGCTGATGTCACGTCCAACTTTAAATTTTGTGTTCCTGCCTTGCCTTGTTATTCTTTCGGGATTCGGGTCATTTTATTATGCAAATGTAAGACGATAAATGCTGTATGTTTGGAAACCTTAACTACCGGCTTAAGTTTTTTTTAAAAATTTGCGAGTTCTTATTCACAGACCAAATCAAATAACTCAGAATCGTCAAATTTTTAAGCCCCCTCCCCGTTACCCCCCTGGTATTTAACTGAATCCTACCGAGTGTCACATTTTTGCTCGTGTCTCACATTTCCACTCGAACAGTACCTCAATCACTGGGCTCGAACGTTACGTTTCGAAGCCATGAATAAAAACCCACAGCCCGTTTCCAGTTCCAACCAGGTCAGGAATGGATTGAATGAAGCTCCCATCAATCGGCGAGGATAGGAACTGTGCCGGCTGCCGAAGCCTGTCCAGCTCCTCGGGAGTAATGACAGGTGAAATGAAATAATATTGGAGAGTGTTTCTGGAATTAAAGATGATAGGGAAAACCACAGTACCCGTAGAAAAACCTGTCCCACCTCCACTTTGTCCAGCACAAATCTCACGTGGAATGACCGGGTTTGAACCACGGAACCCAGCAGTGAGAGGCCGGCATGGTGGTGCCTGAGCCACGGAGGTTATACGCCAGAACAAATATAAGCAGATGGTTTCGTTACGTACGTTTCGAATGTATACAGCCTGATTTCATAGATGACATGTCAACATTACAGGGAATGTTCTTTATTTGCGAAAGAGTTGAATACTGATTAAGTAAATCCAGAAGTTGTTAATTATATGACCCATTTACTTCCCAAGTAATGCCATTTCATTTTTGCAGTCTCGAAATATGTAATTGTTTGCGTTTGATCTCACAGTAAATTCTAGGAAATATATTGACAAACCTGGATAATTCTTTAGACACAAAATTTGTTAAATTTCCATTACAAAATAATAATTTGTTCGCAAAATATTGTTTTACAACACCTAAAACAATACAAAAGCAAGATAAATAAAATTTCGACAACAATCTTTATTACTTTGCTTTTTTTCTTTCTTTCTTAATCTGCTTACTCTCCTGGGTCGGTTTTTCCCTCGGACCCAGTGAGGGATCCCACCTCTACCGCCTCAATGGCAGTGTCCTGGAGCGTGAGAAATTGGGTCGGAGGATACAATTGGGGAGGATGACCAGTTATTTGGCCTTTTAAAAAAAGGAATGTCTTCGTTGTTCCAAAATAGCAAATAGAATGAGAATAAGGACTACGTGAGCTGGACGTACATCACTAACAAGTCCTGAAGCCAAATTTGTGCTGATTCCATGCAGGTATTTTTTTTTTTCTTTTTGCTAGTTGCTTTACGTCGCACCAACACAGATAGGTCTTCTGACGACGATGGGACAGGGAAGGGCTAGGAGTGGGAAGGAAGCGGCTGTGGCCTTAATTAAGGTACAGCCCCAGCATTTGCCTGGTGTGAAAATGGGAAACCACGGAAAACCATTTTCAGGGCTGCCGACAGTGGGGTTCGAACCTACTATCTCCCGAATACTGGATACTGGCCGCACTTAAGCGACTGCAGCTATCGACCTCAAGGAATTGATTTGTGATGTTGGCCCAAAATCGATAATTCTGGACTTCCATCATTTGGGAAATAAACCAAGTGAGCGTGAGATATGGGAGTAAATGAGACACCCTTCAGTTCAACTCACAGTTTAGGTTCCCAACCAACGAGACGTATTGAGTCTGGCAGCCCGCTGCCAATCTACTCGCCCACTTAGAGATTGTGGGCTGTTTGATTTGTGTCACGTTTTACTGGGAAATCCTCTGTGTGTACTAATAATGCATAAGCTGCCTTTGTCTGGAAGAAGATTTCACTGTTGGCCTGTTTGTGTTCTATTCCAAGGATAAAACACCTCTTCAAAGCGCACATATCCATTCAGACACAACACATATTAACACGCAATCAGCTCATGGAGGGATTTTGCCGAGTAACCTTCAGGTACATAATAGATGAACATTTGCCTGGCGCACACAGACAATGAACATCACCAACACCGATACGGGAGGAACTATTAATTGGCAGGTCTCATCGATCCCTTCATGACAGCAAAAAACTGAATACATCAACTGTTTTGTCCCTATTTGCTAATGAGAGAATGTATCGGCACAAGGGAATAGATGAGCGTATGCTTAAATTGAATATATCATTGAAATTGAAATAATGGGGAGATAACTTGGATATGAACATACCAATACAATGGTGTGTTGTTACAACCCTCTGACGTTCTTGTAGAATAAATTCGTCCTAGCATTCTAAAATGAAATAAATTTCTGAGAGAACTGTATATCAAATGTGACGTGCACATTAAAATTAATAATAATAATAATAATAATAATAATAATAATAATAATAATAATAATAATAATAATAATAATAATAATATCCATCTTTGAACAGCCTCAGTTGCCGTGTTGCAAACACTTTCGTTTGATGCCTTTTAGGCTTCCTACTTGTAAAAGTCAACGTTTCCGTTCTGAGTAGCTCAGACGTTAGAGCGCTGGTCTTCTGAGCCCAACTTCGCAGGTTCGATCCTGGCTCAGTCCGGCGGTATTTGAAGGTGCTCAAATACATCAACCTCGGTGTCGGTAGATTTACTGGCATGCAAAAGAACTCCTGCGGGACAAAATGTCGGCACCAGAGCGTTACCAAAAATCATACAAAATATAGTTAGTGGGACGTAAAACCAATACTATTTATGTTATTAAATTCAGTGCTCCGTTTTACCCCACCAGACAGTAAAGAAACCAGATCTCTGTTGGGCAATCTAAAGTTTCAATTCTTCTTATTATTATTCTTCTTCTTCCACCGCCTTTATCACACCCTGGTGTATTCGTGAGTTCGGCCGGGCTGAGTGGCTCAGACGGTTGAGGCTCTGGCCTTCTGACCCCAACTTGGCTGGTTCGATCCTGGCTCAGTTCGGTGGTATTTGAAGGTGTTCAAATACGTCAGCCTCGTGTCGGTAGATTTACTGGCATGCAAAAGAACTCCTGCGGGACAAAATTCCGGCACCTCGGCGTCTCCGAAAACCAGTAAAAGCAGTTAGTGGGACATAAAGCCAATAACATTATTATTATTATTATTATTATTATTATTATTATTATTATTATTATTATTATTATTATCATCGTGAGTTCGAACTGTTTCATACGTGTAGGCTTGGCTCTGTTTTACGGCCGGGTGTCCCTTCTGACGCCACCCTCTGTCAAGGGACGTATTCTCTATGGTGTCTGATAATGTAGTTCTTTGCGTGAGTTTGAGGATATGTGTAGGCTATTGAAACAAACAAACACAACCATTCGCCGTGCCAAAAGAATAAACCAGACGCGAATAAAATTTGCTACCTGTTCGGGGATCGAACCTGGATTCCTTTGTACTACAGATTTTAACTTTGCCTATTATTCAGCCAAGAAGCCAGACTAAATAATAATAATAATAATAATAATAATAATAATAATAATAATAATAATAATAATAATAATAATAATAATAATAATAATAATAATAATAATAATAATAATAATAATAATTGTACCGGGCGGTACACCTCCACACCGCTAATTTAAAATTTGCGCCAGTTGAAACTCCTCTGCTGGAGGAAGTCTGAACTTTATCTACTAGATTAATTTTCAAGTTTCTCAGAAGATGTCACTACTTGGAAAGTTTGGAGTTTTTGAACTGGGTCATTTTTTTTGTATTTTTGTTTTACCTGTAGTAAGAAGTGTGAACTTTCTCTTCTAGAGGACACTACTGAAAAACTACAATAGTGCACCCTAGTGCAAGGTGAAAGAACTGTTTTTTGGAGAATTTTTTATTTCAAAAGTTTGTTTCTTGTTAAATTTCTTTCTGGTATTGTTTAAGTTGGCTGTATTCCCCTTTCTTTCCCCTTGTTTTGAATTTAGCCAATCCCGAATTTCTTTAATTAATTTACGACCAATAAGATGTTTCTTCTTCAAATTGGATATGCTGCTTAACCCTAACCAATAAATGATTGTGGGCGGGTGTTTTCTTTCCTGAAACGCCTCGAACTTTCCGCGAGAGTATATAAACTGCTGATTTTAGGGTCTCTGCGCCACTTCAGTACCATCTTTCAGTGTGTAAAGTACATAGCAGGGGGCGGGAAGCGCCTCTTTCTTCAGACAGCAGTTCAACAACCAGGTAATGGCCGTATAATAACTTCTTTTCTTGCTAGCTCAGCAGTTTAACTCTCGGGGCAGGTCCGAAGCTTTTCCACCATGTAACTTTTCCCTAAAATGTAAAGACTCTTAGTATCTATTCTCTTTTAAGCTACATATTGGGATAGAGAGTGCTTAACCCTCTCGAGCTCCCACTCATATTGTTTTGAGGTGAACTTACCTTTTCACAACCTATTGTTCTTTAACGTAATGTAAATTGTTTTTTTTCTAAAGTCACCTCTTTAGTATGGGATTAGCCCTTGCATTTGTGGCCTAGAGCCAGATTAGGTTTTAAAACAAAATGTATTTGGAGTGCAGTTCGCCTCCTCTCACATTGGTATTTTAGAGGCCATGTAATTATCCTTTTCTCGCTTAATAGGCCTCAGTAGGTTGGGTATTTTACCCCTGTGTTTATGTCCTTAGAGGACAGCTTGAAGGTCGAGTTAGGTGTGGCCTTTTGATAGGCTTAAAATTTTGAGAGCGGATCGCTCTTTTGAAATTTGTTTCTGCGTGCCTCTAGGAGGTCTTACTGTGTAATTTGGAGCAAGTGCTCCTGGGCGTGATTGGGGTTTTCTGCCCCTTTGTTTAACCTTATGTACATGTAAGCTTGGGCTAACTGCTCAAGAATTGTGAGTTCGGGGCTCGAAGCCCAAAGCCTGTAAATACTGTTGTTGCTCTTTTGTTGCCTTGCTACTCTGTACCTTCCATGCTTGTTATTTCTTGATTTTGAAAAGAGAATATAACCTTGTTAAATTTTACATTAACTTTAATTTCGTAGTTTGAGACCCGTTCACCCCCGCACCTTCTTTCACCTCTACCTACCACAAAAATACGGTAACAATAATAATAATAATAATAATAACATAAGCAACGTCCGAAAACTGCAGGCTCGAAACTCACAGACGAAAATTAAAGGCCCAGAAACCACCAGGAAATCAATCAATAAAATGAACCCTGAGTGACTCCATGTCCTGCGATATTCTCTGCTGACACATTTGATGTCTTCCCGACAAAATTATTTATAATTCAGCCATAGATCACTCAACAGAGATCCAGTTTATTCTTCCATTTGATAGAGTACGAGTAAAACGGAATGTCGAAATTGCTGTGCAGGCAGCCTAAACGACGAAACCAAACTGATTTATATGAGTTCCTTCTTCTATCCCCAAATAGTTGTGCCAATACTTAGGCACTACCTTCAGTTCTAAGATAATGGACATTGCTGTGAACAAACACCTGATCGCCCGGTGATGCCACCGCCAGTTTCCAACGACAAACTAATCTGAACAGTACTGGAAGCTCTTCCAGAGCTATCGAGCGAGTTGGCAGTGTGATTAGGATCGCGCAGTTGTGAACTTGCAATCGGGAGATAGTGGGTTCGAACTCCATTGTCGGCAGCCCTGAATCACACCAGGCAAATGCTGGAGCTGTACCTAATGACGGCCACGGCCACTTCCTCCTCACTCCTAGCCCTTTCCTGTCCCATCGTCGCCTTAAGATCCATCTGTGTCGGTACGACGTAAAGCAGCTTGTAAATTTTCTGTGCGTGTATGGTGGAGGACAATTGAAGCAGATCCAAAAGGCCGGGCTACACAGTCTTCCCTCAAACTACCACTAAAAGTTTTCATTCCGTAACCTGAACGTGTCTGAGGACCTTAAGACATCGAAACAAATCAAACACTTTGGTCTGACATGTGGTTAGTAATACCAATATAAATGGTCCGTTACTGGATATTATAAATTTTCCAGCTAACTCATTCCTGGTTGCCAGCGTTTCGCCCCCGTGTGTTAGGCTGGGGTCATCAGTTGGTACCTAGCACACCTCCAAGAAGCAAGGCTTTGATAAACGAGCTCAAAATATCTACAGAAGGAATAGGATTGAGCTAGTGCAAAATTGAATGCCCAGCTCTTTAATGGAAAATGACGTATCGCGGAGGACTCTGCAGACGCGATATTCATTCAACCAAGATTGCAGTTTTCCGTGACTGTTAACATCGTTATCATAGTCCCGAGCTTTGCACGGAATCCAAAACACAGGGACGTGAAAATAAATTCCAAATATCCCACTTGCATTGGCCAGCATTCCAACCATGGTCACCCGAGTGAGGTTAATAGTAGAGCTGTGGGGATTCAACTCCCAAGCGTCAGCATTTATTCTGCTGCGTCAGCAGGTTAACAAACTGTGACGTCACTGCTGAGTCAACACCCAGTAGGGGACAATGCAGGTTCTGACCAGAGATCGTTGACCCCGAGTACAGTAGTGTGAAATGTCGATTTGCGGATTTTACATAAGAGAGCAAGCCTAACCTCACAGTCACCATCTTAGGGGTCTAACCCTACTTTAACGGCTAGTTTCCCTTCCCGACGCCTAAGAGAGCGAGCCTAACCTCACATCCGTCAACTTGAGGGTTTTAACCTTAGTTTTACGGCAGGTTGCCCCCCCCCCGACGCTAATTGCGCTTACGCAAGATGCAATTTTTTTGCTAGTTGCTTTACGTCGCACCGACACAGGTAGGTCTTATGGCGACGATGGGATAGGAAAGGCCTAGGAGTTGGAAGGAAGCGGCCGTGGCCATAATTAAGGTACAACCCCAGCATTTGCCTGGTGTGAAAATGGGAAACCACGGAAAACCATTTTCAGGGCTGCCGATAGTGGGATTCGAACCTACTATCTCCCGGATGCAAGCTCACAGCCGCGCGCCTCTACGCGCACGGCCAACTCGCCAGGTTACGCAAGATGGTGACTATACATAGGCTCTTATGAGACGTCCTAGGAGTGCTTGCGCAAGATGGCGACTGCTCTTATGAGACGGCCCAGGGGCGCTTGCGCAAGATGGCGGCTATACACAGGCTATTATGAGACGATCCAGGGGCGCTTACGCAAGATGGCGGCTATCCATAAGCTTTTATGAGATGGCCTAGGGGAGCCGCAAGATGGCGGCTATACATAGGTCCTTATCAGACCGCCAAAGGGCGTTTGCGCAAGTTGGCGGCTATACGAAGATAGCCTGAGGGTGCTTGCGCAAGATGGCGGCTATAAAAAGACTGAACTTGATCTCTTGTTATTCTGTATCTGTATCCTTTCCATAGATAAAATCCAATTGCCATTTCAACACGTTGGCAAATGACATGTGAGGCAGGAAGAATTCGGGCAAGGAACCAGAGCTTCGACAGCGCAAAGATATTTATGTGCCAAAAATGTTGAGTCGCCTTGAAAGTTCCCCCTTTAGCTGAAACCGTAGGGTGTTTAGAGCAGAAGTCCAATTAGTCTCTACCGTCTCTGAAATATCGTTACTGAAAGTAATCCCCAATATCTTGCAGTGGTTAACAATTGGAATCCGGGAGCTGGCAAATATTTGTCGATTTTCATTTGAACCTCGAGAGTAGCATCTTCGTCACTGGTCAACAGTAAGGTAATGTCATCCGCGTATGCGCGTACTGTGAAGCATTAGTTGTTAATAGTTAGTCCGGTTAAATAATTTTCCAAACTTTGAATCAGGGGTTCTATTACTAAAAGTGCCATTGATAATGGGCATCCTTGTCTAATTGATTTGTTTATCGAAAGTTTTGCTGAAATAAATCCATTTATCATAACTCGTGAGTATGCCTTGTGGTATATGAGCTGTATTCTTTCTATGATACTGTTTGGAAATCGAAACTGTTTTAAAACTTTCCAAAAATAATGTTTTGCTGAGGTCAATGCTAGCCAGAGCTCCTGGAGCATTGTCACACACTGAATGATATATGATAACATCATTAATTGCCAGTAGATTATGTAATATGTTTTTTAGGTATAGTGCAAACCTGTCCATAATTAATGAAAGGAGGATAGTTCTGATTATGTTCGCTAAAATCTTGGCCAATAGTTTATAGTCGGTGTTTAATATTGTAATAGGTCTATAGTCACTGATATACGTGCAACTGGAGAGTTTGGGAATTATATGATAATTCCCTCTGCAAATGTATCACTTATGTTGTGACTGAAGGCATAATTAATAGGTCTACCTTGTGTCAGGTCTTTACCGATAATGTTCCAAAATTTCTTATAACATTCATACGGGATCCCATCTTAGCCTGGCGTCTTATTTGGTGCAGTATGGTCTAATGCGCGCTTCACTTCTTCTTCGGAAATATTATTAGTAAGATGTGCGATATCATCTCCTTCTAGATGACTCTGGATATGATGAAGATGTCTGTCAATATCGAACTCTGAGATGCTGTCTTCTGCAAACATTTCACGGAAATATCTCTCACTTTCTGCAAGGAGCTGTTCATTTGTAGTGAACATTGTCCCTTTACCATTATCCCATCGATTAATAAATTGCTTATTGGCTGATCGTCTAATCTTGGCAATGTGGTAGAGAGAGATTTTCTCTTTCTATGAGGGAAGTGCCTTTTACGTGATGATGTAGTTGTTCTAGGCTGCTTTTCTTAATACCTAAAATAATTATCGTAATAGAATTTAATTCAGAAGAGATATTTTGGCCTTGCTGTTCCTTGTGATGCAGATAAAACATGACTCTGTCATAGAATTCAATTTTCCTACTTGTATCCTGGTTGTGCTCATACGCTATTGTCCGTCCGAGAGCTCTAATTGCAGGTTTATGTTTATATGTCCACCAGTCCATCACGCTACTATAGCGATTTTGCGCTAATTTGCATTGGTGATAACACTCCGTGAAACGTTGAACATCCTCAGTATTATTGAAAACAGACCTATTCATCTTCCATATTCCTTTCCCTATGATGCATCTATCACTCCTTGTTGTCTTCATCATAACTAGAACGCTATGGTGATCGCTAAAGGCGACTGGAATCACCTTACAGCTATCGAGGAGCTGGACTTGTGCCGTGGATACGTACATCCTATCTATCCTGGATTTCGACTCCCCACGGCAATATGTAAATTCGACATGTGAGCCGTATAGCTGCTACCACACATCCTTGAGCTGCATAGACTCTATTAGTGTCTGAAGGCCTGGACAAAAGTTAAAAGTACCTGTTTGGTCTCGTGGGTGAAGAGTGCAGTTGAAATCACCTACTAGAATTATTGAACTAGGTGTCACTAAATGGGGCACTATTTCATTTGTAAATGATAGGTTTCGGTCCTGCTTGTACTGTGACCCGAATGGGCTATATACGTTTATCAATATTATATTATTATAGGTTGCAGACAGAAACCTTCCCGTAGGGTCCATGATGACATCAGTGAGCTGAATTCCTTTCCTGTATACTATTGCAGTTCCTTGGAAGTTATCACCAACTTTCGTTATATAGTCATAGTTATATAAGAAATGGAAGTTTGTCTCATTAACTTCCTGGAGGAATAAGATATCAATATCATTTTCCTTCACGAACCGACTAAGCAGCGCTTGAGTTGTAACACTCCTTGCTCCATTAATATTAAGGGTGGCGTAAGTTGTAAGAAGACTCACCATAACAAGACAGAGAGGGAAAGCAAAATGCCAAGAAGCTGTATTCATGTTTGCGTAGACGGTTATTTATAGATACGACAGATAGTGGTTGGTGCAGAGTCAGTTAGGTACAGACGATTTAGAATTAGACCCTTTCCGCTCGGCACTCTTCTTTGTAGTATGTACACGTGGGTCCCTATAGCTTAAGGAAGTATGTGATGGTTGACTGTCCTTCAAGCTTATGTCCGCCGTGGATGACGTACTGTGTATTTTATTTATGTTTCTCATTCGAAGCGATGACATCTTACTCTGTTTCTCTTCTCCAGTACACTCTTCAATTTTCACACCTTCCTCTGCCATTTCGGAATCTATTAAGTCCCGATCGGGCGTATCTGCACTGCCCATAATTTCGGTTTCCATCCTAGAGGGGAGAGATGCGTTGTTCGGGGTCTGGCTAAGATCCAGGATTAAAGGGGTCCTTGGAGTATCTATCAGGTAATTCACGGACTCCTGGGCAGGCGTGGAGTTGACTGTGGCCAAGGATATGGAAGGCACGTCTTTAGTTGCATTAATTTGTTCATGGATTTCAGGAGGTAGGGATTTGGAAATGCTATGTTCCAACTCAGTCTTCATACGTATGTTCTGACTCTCCGTGACCGAAGGAAATTCATTCCTATCAATAGCCGGGTTGTGTGCTGTGTTTTCCTCATTGTGTATATCTGCCCACGGGGCTTGTTTACTGGCGTTGTTGTGCGGCTCGCTTAGCGAGGGTGAGTCCGGCTCCATGGCTAAATGGTTAGCGTGATGGCCTTTGGTCACAGGGGTCCCGGGTTCGATTCCCGGCAGGGTCGGGAATTTTAACCGTCAATGGTTAATTTTGCTGACACGGGGGCTGGGTGTATGTGTCGTCTTCATCATCATTTCATCCCCATCACGACGCACAGGTCACCCACGGGTGTCAAATCAGAAGACCTGCACCTGGCGAGCCGAACATGTCCTCGGACATTCCCGGCACTAAAAGCCATACGCCATTTCATTTCATTTCAGCGAGGGTGAAACTGGTATAGTGGGGTCTAGTTCACTGACGGAGGAGTTAAAGGTGTGAATGTGGCATTGTTTATATTCCTTCTCTCTGCCAAACGATTCTGGCAAAGCGGACAGTCTGGTTTCAAGTGACTGGGCGAATTACAAGCAAGGTATGTTCTAGTTTGGCTGTCATAAATAACCTATGCACGAAAGCCTTCAATATATAAGAAGGAAGGTATTGGGTCTTTTAACTCCATTCTAATAGCACGTATACCGTTGAGTACTTTGAAGGGGTATTGCTGTGACCACTCCTCTTCCCTGTGTTCTACCACTTTCCCGTATTTACTTAACGCTAATGAAATGGACTCTATAGGCACTTCCGGGGGAACATTAAGTATTCGAACATTCTTTTGTACACTGTCAGCTGGCATCACAGTAACTTTTCCTATACGACCATAACTTAACATTATTTTCTGAATCCCAGAATAGTGACATATCAAACGTTCGTAAATCACTGTTGAAATTACCCTAATATATGCTGCGGTTTCCAGATTGTCCAGCTGGATCATGTCGATTTGATCTGATGAGAGTTTTTGCAGTGACTGGATCCAATTATGTACGTCCCACGCCGAAGGCTTATTCTCACGTTCAAATATGCATTACAGAGTATTCCTCCTTAAAAACGTTGTTGCCATGATATTACTTTTCACTGTTTCACTGAAAAAAATTAAACGAATTCATACAAGTAGAACTCGAAACAAACTCGTAGTTTTCTTAACAAGTACACTATTGTGACACGAGCGATTAGCAGCAGAATGCAGAGCAGACGATAGTTGGAGGCCCACTGCAGTGAATGAGTCGGATCAGGCGGCGCAAACTCGGCTGCAAGACAGAGGACTGATATCAAGGAGACCTGTGCCAAAAGATCCTCTTAAAGCACACCATAGGGCAGCTCGTGTGAGGTGGGGAAGTGTACGCTATTTTCTGATGAGGTCACCATAAGCTTGTACCCATACAGCAGGGGCTTTAGAGTCTGGAGAACCGAGCAAGTGGTTGTGCTGTTAGAGTCGTGCCGTTGTGAGATAGTGGGTTCGAACCTCACTGTCGGCAGCCCTGAAGATGTTTTTCCGTGTCTTCCCATTTTTATTAAGCCTTTTCGCATCCCATCGTTGTCATAAGACCTATCTGTGTTGGTGCAACGTAAAGCAAACTGTAAAAAAAAAGTCTGGAGGCTATCCGGTGAGAGGTGGAATGAGCTCCTAATCCTGGAGAACCGAAAGCAGCAGGGGTGTTTCGTCATGTTTTGGTGCGGGGAGCATATTTGATCGACATACATCTCTAATACCTATCCAGGGTAACATAACTTGTCTGGTATACAGATACAGCATCCTCCAGCCTATAGTTACATGTTTTACTGCCTCTGTGGTTGTGAACTGTACACTAGTGGACGATGATGCTCACACCCATCAAGCCAGAGTGGTCAATCAGGTTCTTGGGACGCATGGCATACCGCGAATGGAATGAACGAAATATTCTGAACGCATGAACTGTGCTGAACATGCATATTGTGAAATGAAGAGAACAATTGCCCACCTTTCTAGTCCTCCTGCGAACATTCAGCAAATGGCTGATGCTGTGATAATCTACCCCAAAACAAGTTAGACCCTTTAGTGCGTGCTGTACACGCCTTGCGATGTTCAAGCATGGTGACCATACTCAGGCATTGATCCGGCATACAATGAATGATAATATTGTGTTTAAAATCTCATATTTTGTTGAAATTTTGTTGTGTTTCTCTTGCTTTTGAATAGCTGACTGCATATTGGTACTCTTGTATATACCATCCATAAGGTATATACATACTCATGGAAAACTTAAAATGCTCTAAACCAGAATATGCTATACATTTTAAGCACTACATTTACGACGTTGGAACGCCCTCTCCTCGTGGGAGTCTCGTGCATTGAATGCTTGAATAAGCTACCTTTTCCTTTCCTCCTACTTCCACACTCCTCAACAACAGTTCCCTGTTCCTCATCTTCCCTCTGTTGGTCTACCTGCAGTGACACATATGCATGGTTTGGATGCTATGGGGCATCACATTTTGGCAACGCTTAGTATACGGTGATTGATGTGCGTTCCATTTCTTGCCAAGGAATCTCCATCAAACTAACAAGAACATTACATCATGCAGAGAAATAAATACAAAAGGGTTACAGACTGGCCACCTCCAGCTTCGTTAGAACCTTCTTCGTTGATCCAGTGATTGGTGATGGTAGTTGCGATTTTTTTTTTTTTTTTTTTTTTTGCAAGTTGCTTTACCTCGCACCGACACAGATAGGTCTTATGGCGACGATGGGAAAGAAAAGGGCTAGGAGTGGGAAGGAAGCGGCCGTGGCCTTAATTAAGGTACAGCCCCAGCATTTGCCTGGTGTGAAAATGGGAAACCACGGAAAACCATCTTCAGGGCTGCCAACAGTGGCGTTCGAACCCACTATCTCCCGAATACTGGATACGGACCGCACTTCAGCGACTGCAGCTATCGAGCTCGGTGATTATTGTTTTAAGAGGAAGTACAACAAGGCAACCATCCTCTATATAACACTAATCAGAGAGAAAAAATAGAAGGGATCCGATACTTCGAAAAATGAAGGTATCGGCCAAAAGAAAGACAAGGGCCACGAAGGGCGTGAAAATGAAAGACTCCCTAGGCCTCGTAACCTAATACCTAATGGAGTCGACCAAGAGAGTTTGGACATGACAGGTGAAAGTGAGGAGCGTGGCACAAGTAAGTGGAAGCAATGCCAGGGCTCATCTCAGGGCCCCGTGTTCGTCAACCCATGCTCCCAAGTTAAGAGCACCTGGGTCCCTTTTAGTCGCCTCTTACGACAGGCAGGGGATACCTCCCCCCACCCACAGGGGGTACGTGGGGTTGTGCGCTCAATATGTCATTCAGTGCGTGTATTATTGTGATAATACCTTGATAGTGTACCCCAAACAATAACGTCTTGTTCACCAATTTCTGCACCACAGAAGTTGACTCTGTAATCAAGGTGGAGGTTGATAATTTGATACACTTTTATAATTTATTGCACGTGGTGTTGCTCTAAATTTGGTGGAGGTTACTTGACAAATTGACAAATTCACTATATACGAAGCGTTTTCAAACTCTGACGCGCCACAGTGCCCAAATTATGCATTTACGGACATGGACCCCTTCTGTCCCGTACAACATGCTTAGATTTGTCGGATTCATTTTGATTCACCCTGTATTTTTTCATACTGGAAAAGAATGTCAAATTATGGTAAGGATTAAAAGAGTTTTAACATAATTCATACACACATTTGTGTGATGTGGGTCTAAACCGTCAATTCCCCTCAATATCCTTGCCTTTATCATTGGTTTATCTTAACCGCAACATTTTAACAATTAAATGACACATATAGCTTAAGTCCTTCGATTCACTAACACTTCTAAATCAGTTTCCATTATTTTGAAGGCTCGATCACAAATTATACATTTTTATTACATAAATGGCATATATTACAAACTCTACTTCATAAAAATTCTTACTTATCCATGTATCATGTCAGAGGTGTTTAAAATTTCATCATTGAATTTTCCTTCCCCATTTCTTTGTTAAAGGCATCTTTTATAACCTGGAGCAGTAAGCTTGGTCAATTAGTTACGGATTGACCTGTCTAATGTATGAAGCCATTCTCTGTTTCGATCTTCTAGTTTTATGCTCCATAAATCTAGCTCGTTGTCTCGGTATAAACACTCATAATGCTACTTCGCGAGAGAATTCATCAGCAAGGATGTTTTATAACGTCTCTGTAACCTCTTATTCTCATTTTAATATAAATCTCACTCTAAGGCTGCTGTTGCTGATGGAAGGCAAAATTACATGCGAACAACATGGCCCCGGATTTAATAGTTGTGGCTCATCATGATAAGAACAGCGGTGACGAGATCAGTTGCTTTCCTACTCTGAGACAGAGCTGTGTTAATTAAATTTTCTTATCAAGAATTTGATAACAATACTGAAGTCAATTTTATCATTCTATGATAATGTAGGATTGTTTTCCTTTTTCTTTTTCTATGTACCGTATTTTATCCTCATGACATTGGCTATCACTTTTGGGTACTGCGTTCGTTTCTGTTTCCTGAAAATCAGAATAACTTCTGAGTATTTCGCATACCCGTTCAATGTTGAAGGTTTATCAGAAAACACGCTTACTAACCTCCAACGTCTATACAACCTTCTATTTTCCTTTATAGGGTTAAAGTTGATAAAGATAACCCCTTAAGAATATCTTAGGTACCGAGCTCAATAGCTGCAGTCGCTTAAGTGCGGCCAGTATCCAGTAATCGGGAGATAGTGGGTTCGAGCCCCACTGTCGGCAGCCCTGAAGATGGTTTTCCGTTGTTTCCCATTTTCACAGCAGGCAAATGCCGGGGCTGTACCTTAAGGCCACGGCCGCTTCCTTCCACTTCCTAGGCATTTCCTATCCCATCGTCGCCATAAGACATAGGCCTATCTGTGTCGGTGCGACGTAAAGCAAATAGCCAAAAAAAGAAAAATCTTAGGTATGCCAAATTCCTAAGTTTTCACTGTTCTTAGAAGTTCTCGTCCGAAATTTGTTCTCAATAGTTCTTGTTCCTTGGATTTTCGAGCTCTTAATGGAATACAAAGTATTCTGATATGAAGCCATATTTCAACTGCTTCTATACGGCTGACTGCCGCTGCTTATAGCGTCCAGATTTCCGTATAATAACTCTGACCAAATGAAGAACGTACGCTTTCTTCGTCTCAGCTTCAAGAATAAGGTTTTATTGGAAAACAATGATTTCATATTTAGAATTTTTTTCTTGCTATCTCTTTGTTTATTTATTTTTTGTTAGAATCCAGTTGCTTGGGGATGTAGTAGTTCAAATATTCGAAGATGTACTCTTTCTATTTGATGATTCTGGCATCCGGGTGCTGCTCACGACTGAAGAACGTGAATTTTATTTTTCATGAATTAATGGTTAATCCCATTCTCAGTCCCGCAAAACTGACTCGGTTTATTATTAGCCAGAGGTCCTCAATTTTATCACTTGAGATAACAGCCTAATCAAGACATCTAATTGAAGTTTCTTTTCCATCCACTTTTGTTCCGAAAGGTTCTTCATTAAGTGTTGCCCGATTAAATATTAAATAGGGAAGGTAAAAGAATAAAACCCAGTCTCACTCTATCTTGAATAATATATTCTGCTCTGGCTCCAGCTCTTAATTCTACTCTCTGCTGCCAGTACACGTTCATAATAAATTATACGAATATCTTTAATATCTGCCTTAATGGTCTCTAATATTATTTATATTATCTGGGTCTGACGAACTTTATCAAAAGACTTCTCGTACTTCTCTCCGTCACCTAATTTAATTGAGCGTTTAAAATTGCTGGCCTGGATACTGAGCAATTAAGGTCTTTGAAGTTAAGGAGAGGGCGTCATTGAAAACGCTTGCAAATGGCTCAAGGTTCGTGGTGACACTAACCTTGAAATGTGGGCACCGAGCTCCATAGCTGCAGTCACTTAAATGCGGCCAGTATCCAGTATTCAGGAGATAAGTTGGTTCGAACCCTTCGGTCGGTAGCCCTGCAGATGGTTTTCCGTGGTTTCCCATTTTCACACCAGGTAAATCGTCGCTATAAGACCTATCTGTGTCGGTGCGACGTAAAACAACTTGTAAAATAAAAATTGAAATGTGGCCCCTGCAATGATCTATGCTAAATTTATTTCTACGCTCAACAGTAGAAATATACTCGGAGACCGCGAGGTACCGGAATTTGGTTCCGTATTAATGTTTAACGTGCTGGTTGATGTACCGACATCATATTTCAGTATCTTCAAATACCACTGCTCTGAGCCCGACAACTTGGGTGGCTCAATCCGGTTACACCCTTCCGTATATATAAATGTTAAAATGAAATCGTTATCGTTAACTAGGTTTTGGCCGTGGCTTTGCAAGTGTGGAAATTAATTTTGTGACCATTCATGAAACACGAGAGCACTGGAAACTATCCATATGCGTTCAATATTTTTCATAACTGTTCGAACATGTTGGATTTTGTTGTTGGTTTTCTTTTTAGAGGTAGTGTTGATTATTGTTTCAAGAGGAAGCAACCAACCTCTCTTAACACAAAGCAAAGGGAAAGTAGAAGAGCCAGAGAATTCTAAGAATGAAGGTATCTGAAAACAAGAAGAAGATCGAGTGAGTTGGTCGTGCGGTTAGGAGCGCGCCGCTGTGAGCTTGCATTCGGGAGACAGTGGGTTCGAACCGCACTGGCGACAGCCCTGAAGATGGTTTTCCGTGGTTTCCTATTTTCCTACCACACAAATGCTGGGGCCGTACATCCATTGAGGCCACGGCCGCTTTCTGCCCACTTGTAGACCTTCTCCATCTCATCGTTGCCATAAGACCTATCTGTGTCGGTGCTACGTAAAGCAAATCGGAGAAAAAAGAAAACCTTACGACAAGCAGGGGATTCCGTGAATATATTCGGTTCTTATCTATAGGGGAGTGGTTGAGAGAGGTTAAATATTATAATTCCATCTTGTTTCATCATGTCCACCAATGTACTCGAGTAGCGGTTGATCTTGATTTAGGTCTACTTGGGAAACTTCATCCTCAGATTCTGCGGACTCTTCAGAAGCACTGTCATGATCACTGATTTCTATATTCTGATCATCTACTTCTTCGGGTAAATCAACATCTTCCTCGAATCCCTCTTCACGAAAGAGTTATCTTCTAACCAAATCCTGTTCAATTTGCCGGCGATCATTCTCCTGTAGCTCTTTTTCAACGCTGCCCAACAATTTTCGTATGCTATCTTCATCCATTTCTGTCAATAAAACCCGTCGCTTTGGAAGTCGCACGCAGTGGAATTGACCACACTAAACAAATACGCGGGAACTCGCATTGGGTCGAAAGCACCACACCGATGAAATACTGGCTACTATGACTCGCTAAATGGCACTGCCAGTTATTCACTCGTATGAGAGCCCTGCACACATCTCCACCAACGATATGATAGAGGGTGATCGTCATCTGTCACCTATATTCCAAGTGATACCAGCTTTACCACAACTGCGGTCTTTTCCCTGCCATGAGACTTCTCCCGGGTTAAAAGTTCTACTGTATCAACATTGTCTGTCTTCATGAGAGTATTTATGGAATGGCATACCATATCTCCAGGAATTATGTGCAATATATAATGGTTAATAACCTATATTTGGTCGTTCTTGGGTGTAAGGATGATATTTTGGCAGCACTAATTGTCATCCCCGGGCTCGAAGGCCCTCATTAAACATTTTCAGTGATTCGTTGTACGTTGCGTATGACTTGAAGAACTGATGCAGAAGGCAAAATCTCACCATATCTCCCAGGAGTGTTGCTTCGCCCAGTTTTTGAAGGGTGAGAATTCACACTTACTTGCAACACCCCCAAGTCTCACTCTCATGCGGGGTTTGTTCACACTTTTACATATTCGTGATCGCTTCACACCTGGAATCTCACCTACCCTTGTACCTACTGTAATCACTGAGGTTGTTTGTCTGAAATCTCCGGAGAAAATGAATATTACTCCTCCGATTAATTTGTTATTATAATGGAGATCTTGTAGTGCTCGAATGAGAACCCCGAAAGGTTTTTAAATTTTCTATACACATTTATAGCATATAATGAAAGCTGGTCCCCGTACAACCTTTGCATTATCACTGGTATTTGACATAGCACACACACCTGTGTCTCGGAGTGCTTCTTACGGGATGATATTTTAAAAACGGTACGTGTAGTTTTTACTTCAAGAATCATTGTAGCAACAATGCCTGAGGAAGCTGTGGTCAAAGCAACATTACTGTCACTTCTTATTTTTGACAGGACGAGTAAGTTCAAAATGGTCTCTCCCGTACCTCCATATTCGTCGACAATAATCATATTACCTGATCCAGAATTAATGCTCAGTGTGATTTTCCTTTTCTATACGTGAGCTTTTGCTCATTAGTAAATAGAGGTTGTTTTCCTGTACAGCTTTTCTGGTAGACCGCGTTATTTGTATGAGTGTACCGTACGCAGAATGGGTTCTGCTTCATGGGAAAGCATCACACCCTAACCTATTTCTCACTTTTACGATTAACCGGAAATGGGAGAAAATTCCGTGAGAACGTTTTCCCCGCCAACGGCCTGTTTCCAGAGTGTTTCACCTAAAATCAAACAAAATATGAATATATATTAGAATTTGTTTTACGTCGCACCGACAGATAGGCCTAGAAGTATGAAGGAAGCGGTCCAGCATTCGCCTGATATGAAAATGGGAAACTACGGGAAAATTAGTTGTTCTATTAACGGAGAGGCACTATTTTCTAAGTCTTCAGGGCTGCCGACATTGGGGTTCGAACCCACTATCTCACAGCTGCGCTTCCCAACCCGCACGGTCAACTCGCCTGGTATAAATATTTTAACGAACGGCTATCTATTTTGATACTACGATATGGGATGTATACAATCGAATGGCCAAGGAGGGGACTTCCACAAGCACATACACTAATTTGGCTGGAACAGGAAATATGGTCGAATCAAGGTATAAGACAAGTGCAGAGCTGTGCAACTCAATCGAAGGCCCAGAGCTGTATGATATAGGGAGAACACACACGGTTCATGGGCCATGAGAGCTATTCAATCCACAAGCTCCCTGTGTCGAAGACAGAAACTGTAGCAAAAGGTACCCCAAACCCTCTGTTCTTCTTCTTCTGCTAGTTGTTTTACGTCTCACCGACACATATAGGTCTTACGGCGACGATGGGATAGGAAAGGGCCTGAAGTGGGAAGAGAGCGGCCGTGGCCTTAATTAAGGTACAGCCCCAGCATTTGCCTGGTGTGAAAATGGGAAACCACGGAAAACCATTTTCAGGGCTGCCGACAGTGGGGTTCGAACCTACTATCTCCCGAATACTGGATACTGGCCGCGCTTAAGCGACTGCAGCTATCGAGCTCGGTCAAACCTTCTGTCCCTGATACTGTACCATAATAAGCGAGGAAGGTTTTCCGACATATCGGCATGTCCTTTCCCCTTCAAAGCTAAATATTCACCACGTGTTGCTGGATCATTAGCTTGCGAATGTCTAAGAGCCATCATTCTATACTGATCAGATTGAAACTGAGACAGATGTTTCTCTCGTGAAATGGCAAGACTTTCGCGAATAGCCTACAGTCTTAATCCATGTTCGTCGCTTATTCCATACCTAGTAGATCTAGCTAAAGCGTGATATTATCTGGCAGATGACAGTCTAGTTAAACGTTCTTCTACTATTTCCGAAGACCTGGTCGCGATCTAGCGTCAAACGTCCTTCTCTATAAAAATTAGATTCGGTACAGAGCTGTTTACGGCATACATTCGCGATCAAAACCAAGCATCGTTTTCTATCATAATGAGATTTGGTAGAACGACATATCATTCGTGATCTATCGCGGAATATCACTCGTTATCAAGATCAGATTCGGTAACACTAACAATGGACGTTTTCGGACCTCCTAACTACGGTAGCCACGAACCTTTCTGGGGTGAACAAGAGACCAAAGTAAGTGGAGTGAGGGACAAGCATTTATCAATTACCTGCAAACACTAAACCAAGGATCGTGAAATTAGGGTGCTCGACTGTAATGTTTACAATCACAACGTGTCAAACACACTGTACGTATGAAATATGAGACATGTATATGTGAAATAACGTACAACAACTTCAATTTTCATGTGTCGTATACATGCCGCATTTCACGTGGAGGTAATGTGGTGTGAGAAGGCAGTCCAGCAATAAAAGTGGAATTTCACACCACGAGCAAACAATGACGGCCCTAGAATTAGGGTAAGGAGTGCTTCATGTGTCAAGAACAGCGAGACTGATGTCCAACACATCACGAAACGGAAATGGAGTGTCCTGTGACGCGTATTCAGACGCCTTCCTCTCACAGCAAAGCATAGGCTGGCGCACCCAACTGATTGTATGTAAAAGAATGCAACTTGATAATGAAGATCCTTTCCTCATCATGATGTAGTGAACCCGTTTGAACATTGCATGAGACTGAACATGCAGAGGTACTAGTCCATGAATGGCAAGTCCAGATGTAGAGAGGGATGTTGATATTTTTAAATAAATAATTGGAGTAAGTTTAGTGGTTGAATACAAATTGAATATATTCACAAATAAATAAAATCCTAATTTATGGCTAAAATTTAATTATGTTTAATTTAATTATTAAATTTAATTATAATTAACAACAATGAGATACAATTTATATTCACAAAGAAATTAATATACTAGTCAAAAAATTATGATGAGCTAAAACAACAACACAAGATTGATTCATTTGGAAAAGATTCATCGTCGGGACAAACCTATTGTAAGAATGAATACGTGATGACGATGAAACAAACAGATTAAAAAAACAAATGGGGAGTTAAAAATGTGATATCCTGTTTATCATAATACTCACGATTAATGGTAAACACTTTCTTATTCTTTACACGAATATTCATTTTCCTTGTGACATTTATTTGAAAAATTAATTAATTTTATTAATGTGAGAAATTTTGGTCCACTACTTTTATTTAATTTGAAATCCCGTTAACATGAGAATAATTACTTTCTTCAATCGTCGTGTGGAATTAACAGTCAGTTAAATTAGATTAAAATCTGAAATTGTGCAATAATATTATTCTTGAAAACTAAGTTAATATTTTAACCTTCCAAATTTTATTTTTCAGAACATGCTGGTTAGGTTAATATTGTTCTCCGAAATGTAAAAGCTGGTTTACAGAATACAAACTCTATAGACATAAAACCGAATTTATAGCATGAAAAATAAAGCCTGGTCTAACAACGAAACAAGAACCACAAGCAATAAAATAAATGACACGAACGAAACACACTGAACAACTGCCATTGAGCCAAAATGTACTATGAATTTTACCAAAATTATCCTAAACAATGAAATTTTACCAGTGGAATATTCAAAATTAACATCTAAATGTATTTAGAAGTCACTATTTCTTGTTAGGTTAAATCAACCTAACTATCTCTGACATGCGAATGATAAGGTTACCAAAGTAAAATACACAATCACTCTATCATAAATCACCCAAAATCATCTAAATTCCTCTATCACTGTAGCATAATACATCAGCCAGAACCCGTATAACAATTTGTAAATTTTGTTATTTCATCTAACACTGTAGCATAACACATCATTCAATAATAAAAATAATCTAATTTTACCAGCTGATGATTTCCTGATTAGGTGATAAAATTCATCATCATCATCATCTGTTTACCCTCCAGGTTCGGCTTTTCCCTCGGACTCAGCGAGGGATCCCACCTCTACCGGCTCAAGGGCAGAGTCCCGGAGCTTCAGACTCTTGGTTGGGGGATACAACTGGGGAGAATGACCAGTACCTCGCCCAGGCGGCCTCACCTGCTATGCTGAACAGGGACCTTGTGGAGGGATGGGAAGATTGGAAGGAATAGGCAAGGAAGAGGGAAGGAAACGGCCGTGGCCTTAAGTTAGGTACCATCCCGGCATTCGCCTGGAGGAGAAGTGGGAAACCACGGAAAACCACTTCGAGGATGGCTGAGGTGGGAATCGAACCCACCTCTACTCAGTTGACCTCCCGAGGCTGAGTGGACCCCGTTCCAGCCCTCGTACCACTTTTCAAATTTCGTGGCAGAGCCGGGAATCGAACCCGGACCTCCGGGGGTGGCAGCTAATCGCGCTAACCACTACACCACAGAGGCGGACGGTGATAAAATTACCTGCCTAAATTGACCTAACGTAACTGATAGGGTTCATGTAAATGCATAAATACGAAGGAAGGCATCACACAACACACATAAAGAAAACGAATGAAGGATCTATCACAACGTGTGATAAACGAGATGATTAAGAAGAGTTCCACGCAAAACTCGCATTACGACCTATGGATGGGCACTATCAACATCACAATGTCATGTAAACTGTCTCTCGAGCGCATATCACAATAATATAATACAGCATTGGTGCCAGCATTAATTGCCTCATTATTACACACTTCACAAGAAAATGTATAAAGAAAACTGTTCTATTCCACACAGCTCGTAATAACACATAAATATTCGTGCTCACACACTAACAACAACAATAAAAACATCAACAGTAACAAGACACAATTCTACGAACGTCCCAAATGATAGTTGGTTGCACCCTAACTTCGTAACTTGTTTCACATTGTTTCGGTCTTCTTTATTCAAAATAGGCGTAAAATACAGTTAACTTCGATAATTATTTCCAAGAACTTAGCAATGCTTCGGTACTTGTCTCGTAACTACTGGTTGAGCGAAGGGAACGTGTAACTGTTATAAATGTAGCTAGCAGAAGGGGGAGACAATTCACTCTTCGTCAAGCTTCCAATTTTACGTAACTGTTAGTATCGTTGTCATTATTCTAATTGGTACTGAAACAAGGAGACTGTTCTATGTCCTCCGCTCTCTCCGCTCAGCGCCAGCCAGCCGCACGCACGCAAGCGTGGATAGTTCGAGACTCGACGCGCAGCCTTCAGTGCGCGTGTCTGTTTCGTCGAGTGCAGTATAAAAGGAGCTCCCTGTCTGTCACTCACTAGGATTCTCCCCAGTGTCTTGCTCCAGAATACACTGTACGTCGAACACGGAGGCTAGTCGTCTTAAAAATGTGTCTCGACCAGGTGGACGGAATTCTGGTAGTATGAGGTTTCACCTCAGGTCACTGCTCCAATTTCCCGTTCCTTCATTCCAGTCGAGCCCCGATGCTGTGCTCTACACATCCCCAATCTCACTCAGGCTCCGACACACACATTAGATTCTCTAATTGTGAACATAGCTGTCATTCAGTGCAAGCTCATGAACTCGGACACTTCAAGTTAGAAGGAACTCTATTAGCTAATAGCTATTAGCTATTAGCTAATTAGTGAAACTGATAGTTTTCAACTATCACGAACTGAACATTCCTACGAACTATCTTTTCAAGATAGAAGCTAGTGTAAATACATTCAAAGTGTACATAGTGTATAGAAACAGAAACTCTCTCAAGCTTAATTATCTACTTTGCTTCAAGACAATTTTATGTTTATTCCTGTAAATTTCTATGTGAAGCAAATAAATAAGTTGTGTTCTTGTAAACCTTATCCTGTTTACAACACAACTCATTGGCGACGAGGTAAAAAACTACGTGCTATCTGCCACCAACTCATTCGCGACGAGGTACAAAACTGTGCGCAATCTGTCACCTACACATTGGCGACGAAGTACAACAGTGGTCAGTGTGTCGCCCACTCTTTCGCAACGAGGTACAAAACTGCTTACATTCTTTCGTCAACTCATTCGCGACAAGGAAACAAGCTCCTACAGTGTATCGTCAACTCATTGGCAAAGTGACACTATACTCCGTAACTATCACCACTCCACATTGGAACCTGTACGGACTCTACCAGCAGTTAGCCTTTTCTACAGTGCAGCCTCCTTCGACTACGGACAGGCAGCCTACATTCCAAGGCTCTATCTCTCGCTCGCAGCACCTGTCAGGCACGCTTCAGCTTGCTTGCTCTCTCACACACTCCCAGCTGTTCCGGTCAAGGTCTCACCTCACGCCAGCTCAGTACACGCTGCTACACAAGTTCTTTTCTCTCACGCATCTCAACATGGCTACAGCCGAGCAGCTAGCTGCCCTATTGCAAGCTCTCCAACAGCAACAACAGCAATTCATACAGCAACAACAAGCAGCATTGCTCACAGCTATTCAAGCTCTTTCTGTTTCTACACAGCCCTCAGCAATTCCTCCGTTCATTGCTTTTGATCCGGCTAAGGAAGAATGGTCAGTCTATTTCGCCCGCCTACAGCAGCATTTTATATGCCATTCCGTCACGGATGACAAGCGCCAACGTGCACTGTTTCTCAGTTCGGTTGGCAATGCTACGTGCGAATTACTACAAACATTAAGTCCAGAGGCGCAACTCTCTGAAGTGCCGTTCGCACAGCTCTTGGCCCGTATCACTGAACACTATGCTAAAGCCCCACACATAGTGGCCGCTCGCTACAAATTTTTTCAGAGCAGGAAGCAACCGCATCAGACTCATGTTGAGTGGATAGCAGAATTAAGAGGTCTAGCTAAACCCTGCCAGTTCATATGTTCCAAGGACGGTTGTGGTACGCCCTATACCGATTCCCTCATTCGGGATATGGTCATTATGCATACTCCTGAGGACAAAATTCGTTTTGACGCTGTCAAGAAGAGTAACCTTTCTTTAGAAGACGTCCAGCGTATTGCTACGGTATACGAACTTACTACCAAAACTGCCGCAGAAATAGCTTCTAAACACGAAGTCGCTCAAGTCTCTACCCCAGCCCGCCAGTCATCCGCTACCTTGAACCGCGCAGCCAAGTCGCTCTCTGCCGAGCATTCTCGCCCGGTTCCCTCTCGTTCTTCTACAAGGAAGCCCACTTCTAAAAGCAAGTCGCAACTCCTGCCTTCCTGCAGAGGATGTTTCAAACATCATGAACGTCGAGCCTGTCGTTTTTTTCAAAGCCACTTGTGAAAGATGTAATAAAGTAGGACACATCAAGACTGTATGTCAGAGTTCTCTCCGCCCTGCTAAGACTCCTGCAGCGCGCCCGAAGCGTATACAGCCCCGACAGGACATGGAAGTTGATCAGATAAATCTTATTCTTCCTACCAAGAATTCTCACAAGATCATCGTTCCTCTATCATTCTCTGATCGCTCTATCGATTTTCAGTTAGACACTGGATCACCTGTCTCTATCATTAACCTGGCTACATATCACGACTTAGGTTCACCTTCATGCTCTCCAGCTGACATCCAGCTTGTTACACTTAACAAACAGAAGATTGACATTAAAGGCCAAATCACGCTTCCAGCCAGTTATAAAGGAATTCAGAAGGTCATTCCACTACTCGTAGTCAACAACTACACCGCATCGAACATTATGGGCATGGATCTCTTTAATTTATTCGGCTTCCAGATTCATGACAACGTCAACGTAGTCTCTACTTTGCAACCTAATTCTGATATTACGGCTCTCCTCGAAGAGTTTCCTGAAGTCTTCGACTCTACGCTTGGAAGCGCAAAAAACTATACAGCTCACATACAGCTGAAATCAGGAGCTAAGCCGCGCTTTTTCAAAGCACGTCCAGTACCCCTGGCACTTCAAGACCAGGTCACTAAGGAGTTAGAAAGATGGGTAGAAGATGGAATAGTGGTACCAGTCAATTCAAGTCAATGGGCCACTCCACTAGTTGTAATCAAGAAACCTGATGGCAATGTACGACTTTGTGGTGATTTCCGATCTACGATCAACTCACAAATTGACACAGATGTATTTCCAATTCCCCGTCCAGAGGACTTATTCCGTCGTCTAGCTGGTGGACAATTCTTCTCTAGAGTGGATCTTAAAGAAGCCTATCTACAGCTACTTTTAGACGAAGAATCCAAGCAATTTCTCACACTCAACACTCCTATCGGACTGCTCCATCTCCAGCGTCTCCCGTTCGGCGTCTCTTCCTCAGCGGCTATTTTTCAGCGCTATTTAGCTCAACTCACCGCCTCCATTCCCGGTTGTGCTAACTACCTTGATGATATTATTGTGACCGGCAAAGATCACCAAGAACATCTCCATAATCTGCGCCTCCTTCTCACGAAGTTGAAAGACAATGGCCTACGAGCGAATCTCGCTAAATGCACTTTCTTTCAGCCGCAAGTTCACTACCTGGGACACATCCTTGATAGAAACGGCATTCAACCTAGTGAACGGAATGTCTCGGCAATTGTAAACATGCCTGTACCACAGAACATCAAGCAGCTCCAATTCTTCCTAGGCAAAGCGAACTACTATAACAAGTTCATTCCCCGCTTCGCTTCAGATGCAGCTCCATTAAACGCCTTACGCAAAAAAGGTGTTAAATTTCAGTGGTCTCCGTAATGCCAACAGGCCTGGCAAACGATCAACAAAGCCCTTGTTCAAGCTGTTAAACTCACTCATTTTCAGCCTGGCAAGCTCATCATGCTAGCTACTGACGCATCAGATTACGGCGTCGGCGCCGTTCTCTCCCAGAAGGATCGTCACGGACAAGAACGCCCCATGGCCTTTGCTTCGAAGACACTTAATGAGCATCAACGTCGGTACTCCCAGATAGAAAAAGAAGCTTTAGCAATCATCTTTGGTATTCGCCGTTTCAATGAATATCTCTATGGCAACCATTTCCTGATCATTACTGATCACAAGCCTCTAGTACACTTATTCCATCCTAGTAATAAGATCCCTGAGCATTCCCTCAGAAAGCTTCAAAGATGGTCCATGTTCCTTTCTGATTATTCCTATCAGATCGCCTATCGTGCCACATCCCAGCATTGTAATGCTGATGCCCTCTCTCGCTTACCAGTCGGTCCTGATACCGCCTTCGATTCTCAAGAATCCGCATGTCTTCAGTTAGACATAGAACTCGAAGACACCGTACCCACCTTTCCTATTGACGCTACCTGCCTTGCTAAAGCTACGGATAAGGACAGTACACTTGCCACGGTACGTACTTACATCCGCAATGGTTGGCCCCTTCAGAACAAACTTCCGGCCCACCTTGCGCCTTATCATCGTATTCAGCATCGTCTTACGACTCGTACCGGAGTTATACTCCTCGAAACCGGCACCACCTTCCGAGTGGTTATCCCACCTAGTCTTCAGACACATGTTCTCGACTTGTTACACCAAAGTCATTGGGGTATATCCCGCACTAAGCAACTGGCACGTCAACACTGCTACTGGCCTGGTATTGATGCCACCATCGAAAAGCTCATCCACCATTGTGAACAATGTCAAATTAATCAGAACGCCCCGTCTTCTGATCTAGCTTCATGGCCTCCTGCTACTTCTCCATGGGAACGAGTTCACATCGATTTCGCAGGTCATTTCCTCAATTCCATGTGGCTCATCGTCATAGATTCTCTATCGAACTTTCCCTATGTAGTGGATACGCATTCAACTAGTACTACAGAAGCTACCATTCGTGCTCTTCAGAAAATATTTACAACTGAAGGCTTACCTCAAGTCCTAATTTCTGACAATGGACCGCAATTTACAGCTACTACTTTTAAGAACTTCTGTACATATAATGGAATTCGCCATATCCTAGCACCGCCTTTTCACCCTCATTCTAATGGTGAAGCTGAACGCTTTGTACAAACTTTTAAGAAAAGTATGAAAAAAGCTGTCTCTTCAGACTTAACTAAAGACCAAGCATTGCTACAACTCTTAAGCAACTACATAACTCTGCCCGGCGCTGATAATGTCACTCCCGCACAAAAGCTTCATGGACGACCTCACAGAACTTTACTTTCTCTGTTGCAGCCTCTTCCGGCCCAGCCTAAGACATCGCCAACAAAGTTCACCGTCAACGACAGAGTCTACATCAGGACATTCAAGTCAAACCCGCTCTGGTTACCTGGTGTCATCCGCAGATCATTGGGCCATCGTCTCTACGAGATTCAGACTGCTGAGAAAAACATTTGCCGCCACCAGGACCAGATACGCCTGCGCTACCGTCCATATCCGGCTATTGATTCTCTTGTTAAGCCAGATAAATCTATTGCTGAACGAGCTTTAGACCATTTAATAACCATGGGTTCCTTTCAGGACGATGCAGCGCCACTCCACCCAGTCACAGCTCCGGACAATACAACAGAGACGTCAGACGCTCCTGCCCAACATCGTAGCCGCCGCCAGCGCCGCCGCCGCTTCACGCCGTATCGGCGTATTTAGGAGGGGAGGGTGTTGTATGTCCTCCGCTCTCTCCGCTCAGCGCCAGCCAGCCGCACGCACGCAAGCGTGGATAGTTCGAGACTCGACGCGCAGCCTTCAGTGCGCGTGTCTGTTTCGTCGAGTGCAGTATAAAAGGAGCTCCCTGTCTGTCACTCACTAGGATTCTCCCCAGTGTCCTGCTCCAGAATACACTGTACGTCGAACACGGAGGCTACTCCTCTTAAAAATGTGTCTCGACCAGGTGGACGGAATTCTAGTAGTATGAGGTTTCACCTCAGGTCACTGCTCCAATTTCACGTTCCTTCATTCCAGTCGAGCCCCGATGCTGTACTCTACACATCCCCAATCTCACTCAGGCTCCGACACACACATTAGATTCTCTAATTGTGAACATAGCTGTCATTCAGTGAAAGCTCATGAACTCAGACACTTCAAGTTAGAAGGAACTCTATTAGCTAATCAATGCTAGTGAAACTGATAGTTTTCAACTATCACGAACTGAACATTCCTACGAACTATCTTTTCAAGATAGAAGCTAGTGTAAATACATTCAAAGTGTACATAGTGTATAGAAACAGAAACTCTCTCAAGCTTCAAGACTTTGCTTCAAGACAATTTTATGTTTATTCCTGTAAATTTCTATGTGAAGCAAATAAATAAGTTGTGTTCTTGTAAACCTTATCGTGTTTACAACAGAGACCACCATATTTTTGCATGCGATCCAAACTACAGGGAAGTAACTCTTCAGTTTAAAATGTCTACATGCCTTGGCTAAGATTTTCATCAAATTGGGCTTAGTGAGGAGATAGTGATAACGTCACTAGTAAATCACGCCCCTTTACTTCACAATAACCTAATATTATTAATTTTTAAATGTTACATATTGGAAATGAATTCAAAACCTTGTAAAAGTTAATATAATAATATGCCGACACGGAAAATAAGAACTCGTCTACTCTAGATGGCCATGGATAAATTGAATTCACATCTCTTCCTTGTTGAATCAACGTTAATGCTATTGTCCGTGAGAGCAGTAGCGAATGTGACTGACATGTGGGAACAATGAGAATGAACTAAAGGATCGACGACGCTGTAGAATTTAAAAAGGTGATATTTTCCTTGTTATGTGCTCGGATAAATTATGAACTTCAAAAGTGGGAAGAGAAGTACATGGCTTATTATAAATGTGTATGTTACGGGGTTACCCGTGGAAGGCAGAGGTGACAGAAGGTGCGGGCTGGAATGGGTCTAACTACAAGGCCGAAAGATTAATTAAAATTTCAATAAAAGGTTATATTTTCACAAGTAGAAAAACTTAAAAAAATTCACATAGAATTTAAACAAATAACAACAACTCAACCACTATCCACTAATCAGGTACAGGGTATAATTTTACAAACGAAAGCCCGAGTTTCGAGATCTTTACAAGTTCTGGGCTTCGAGCCCCCAATTACACAACCCTTGAGCTACTAGCCCAACATTTCCAAGGTACACACTTGATCAAAGGGCAGAAAACCCCTTCATTCAAAGAGCATTAACTCCAAAAATCATAACGGGTCTCCTAGAGGCACTTTTACCACATCAGAAAGAGCTGACCCGTTCTCAGTTTTTCAAGCCTACTAAAGGCAATACCATACATCGCAATCACTTGCCATCCAGGCACAACTTACAAGAATTAAACAGGGGTATCTCGTACCTAGCCTACAGGGCCTTAGCCGAAAAATACTAGGTTAAATAAATGGCCCGACAACAAAATGAAAGGAGGCGAGACTTTGCACTCCTAAATACACATATTAAAACCTAAGAGGCACTAGGCCGATGATACAGGGGCTATTCCCAAACTAGGGAGGTGACTCGTATGAGAAAACTTTAAGACATTACAGAAGAGAAGAAACAGTTACAAAACGTAGTCACCTCAAACCAAAAATGAAGGGGAGCTCAAGAGGGTAAAGGACTCTCTATCCCCGTTTTACAGTTAAAGTAATAAGAAAATTTTACATAAGCCGGCACTAAGTTACATTTTTAGACAGGTAGGTTACATTGACAAGGTTTCGGACCTTCCGCGCGGTTTAGACTGCTGAGCTAGCGAGAAATAAAGATGTTAAGTGGCCATTACCTTGTAGAAGAACTGCTGCCGGATGAAAGAGGCGCTTCTCGCCTCCTGCTACACTTCCATACACTAGGCTAGATGTTGTTCGAGTGGCCGAGAGACAGGAAAATCAGCAGTTTTTATACTCTCGGGGAAGATTCGAGACCTTTCATGAATAATTAGGACACACCCACAGTCGTTTATTGGCTGTCTACAAGTTACACCTCAAAATTGGAGAAGAAATACACGATTGGTCAAAAATTAATTACAGAAATAATTGATTGGCTAACTTCAAAACTGGCGGAAAGAAAAGATTTATATTGCCAACCCACAAATGAAAGAACGAAATTTAGTAAAGAACAAACTTATGAATACAAAATTTCTTCAAATAAAGTTTTTCCACTTCGCACCAGGGTGCATGGTCATAGTTTTTTGAAGAGACATCTATCAGAGAATGTCCACACTTCTTGATCAATAGAAAACAAAACAAGTTGAACTCCACACAGTACTGACAACTTCGTAATCACAAAATTTACGGTAGAGACATCTTCTGAGGAAACTTATAAGTTGATACAGTTGTTAAAGTTCAGAGTTTCTCCTGTAGAGGAGTACTTAAAGGCGGAAAATTCAAATGTGCGGCGTAGAGGTGAACCAACCGGTACAGTGTATATGAAGATAATGTTAATCAAAGATAAATTTGCAAACAATACAAAAGAGGAAATTTAACCCCTCACTCAGGCACAATTAGGCCTAAAAGTCACATCAATTATCCCAAGAATGCAATAGACCCTTAATAAAAATGAGCTACTTCTAACTACGGAAACCTCCCTTCATTTCACTGTTAGTATTATTTAAAGAAACAGCATTCTGAAATTTATACCTTAGTGAAAACAGCGAGAATCTATTCACAAAATATTATTGTGAAAATTATGCATAATTCGGTTAGTCAACACCAAATATCCATATATTTGAAATTCAAGGCGATTTCTTTCGCAGTCCAAAACAACTCTCTACTGGACTATTTCTTATAGAATGTGATTTAGATGAAAGGTACTTATATGTATATGTGCCAACACTATTGTTTTCTTTATTTCAACTATTATTAGTATTCTATATTGCGAAATTAACATGCGCATAATGCTATTCCTGTTGACAATCCGTCAACAAATTTTACTGGACCAATTTTCAAGTTGTTTGCTTTAAATTAAAGATAAACATCTCTACATTCCGTATCACTGCGTTTTTCGCTGATAATTATCACTTAAATATGATTTTTTCAATATTTGGACGAAGCTCCTTCTCGGCTCAAAAAGCAGCTTCAGTTACAATAACTGACAGGAGATGGCAATACCGTAGTTCATTCTGAACAATTTATACAGGGTGAAGCGTAATTCGCGCACTCGGGCGTCGCAGCGCGACTCCTCACATGCCAGCAATAAAAAAATGTCTCTTACAAAATTTCATCTTGCGAGTATATCCGGCAGAAAAACGACGTTGAAGATTAGCAATCTGGCAACACTGTAACCACATGTAGGGTAACTACCTCTGTCAGCAGACGTTCCGCGTATTGTACAGTTGGTACAGAGTTTTGGGTTAGCATGCAGGAGGTCGAGTGGTCGATCCTGGGTTGAGGCGTATGTTTTTTATTTCGTAAATGTAGTCCAGGTGGTATGATATCTGGCATCTTAATCGTCAACAGCGATTGCAGTGGGTCCTCTAGAAACCATTTGCACTTACATACTACGATCCTAGAAATGGACGAACAATCGTTTTCATTGGTTAGCTTTGAAAGGCGCCCTTTCCACGTCGTGGGCGTGAATTTATTCGCACCACTTCATCTACTACATGTGAAACCTGTTTTCTTTGTACCCTCCTCCAATGGTCCCATAGATTAGTACCAACTATTATTCTTGCCTCGTTCAGGTCCATTACATTTCGTTAGGGCCTTACGTTACCAGTAGGCCTAGCAACGTGCTCTGCGAATAATGTCCAAACTCGGTTACAATTTGTATGTGTTATCACCATGGTCCCAATAATTCTGCCTTTCAACATTGCGAGTTGCGTCTGGTAACCGCATGCTGTTTAGTACGTA
This sequence comes from Anabrus simplex, assembly GCF_040414725.1. Classification (NCBI taxonomy): domain Eukaryota; kingdom Metazoa; phylum Arthropoda; class Insecta; order Orthoptera; family Tettigoniidae; genus Anabrus; species Anabrus simplex. The sequence goes on from NC_090271.1 coordinate 144,703,283, forward strand.
TCTCAATGTATTATTATTATGTTGTAAATGTAGGATACATGTGACCTCAGAAACGGTGTCTTACTGTATCACAGTAGGTAATGTCAGATGGAAATTAGCAAATAAAAAATGCGCCTCAACCCAGGATCGAACCATCGACCTCCTGCATGCCAACCAAAAACTCTACCTACTGCACCAACAGTACAGCACGGGGTGGACGTGCTGACAGCGGTAGTTACCCTACATATGGTTACAGTGTTGCCAGATTGCTACTCTTTAACGTCCGTTTTCTACCGGATATACTCGCAAGACGAAATTTTGTAAGAGACATTTTTTTATTGCTGGCATGTGAGGAGTCGCGCTGCGACGCCCGAGTGCGCTAATTACGCTTCACCCTGTATATACCACATCACGCTATATACCTTTATATAGACCTTGGTTCAGAATTCAACTGATGGCACTATCATAGTTACATTCTAGCCAGGTCTAGATCGACGAGCTACCGTAGAATAACGTTGAAGCTAATTGAACGTACGTCTGCCATGTTTTCAGTGGTCACATAAGCAAGGAGGCATGGCCATTCAATGAAGAAAAATGTTGATAAATACGCATTATAGAACCACTGGTGCAAAATTAAAGACCGTTAGCCAAAAGCTTAGCATAGAGTGCGAATAGCGCCACTTTTCCATGTTGCGGCGCGAGGCCATCACTATCATCTGATTGTAGGGTAGTTCGAAAAGGACAAGGAGAATCTTCATACAGTGACATACGAGTAGGCCCTGCTTGGCTGTGTTGGTTAAGCGTAAATTACAATGAAAACGGTGGATTTATTTTTTGCTATTTGCTTTACGTCGCACTGACACACATAGGTCTTATGGCGACGATGGGACAGGAAAGGCCTATGAATGGGATGGAAGCGTCCGTGGCCTTAATTAAGGTACAGCTCCAGCATTTGCCTGGTGTGAAAATAGGAAACCACGGAAAACCATCTTCAGGGCTGCCGACAGTAGGGTTCGAACCTACTATCTCCCGAATACTGGATACTGGCCGCACTTAAGCGACTGCAACTATCGAGCCCGGTGCGGCACGGTGGATTTAAATGAGCATTTATGACGTAAATCCTTAAAACGAAAGGGAGCTACGACAGGTTACAACCTCATTCTTGTCATTTTTATAAACGTATTGCATCCCCAGGTGTACCGGTATAATTGTTTAATGTAATTATTAATGCGAATAGAGTGCGAAGACAGAGTTGGTCTATATACACAGGTCTGGTCACGCTCTCAGAATTCCTTGCTTCAGCGGCCATTTTGAGACAATAGAGCTCTCTACTTTATAGCGTCCGGATGTTATCCAGAGCAATGAGATTGAAGTTATAAGGATTATTGCGTCGCTCTGAATTGTAAAAGTCACTCATCTAAAGGGAACATATTATTTATATATCCGAAAGATAAAATTGGGAGGGCAAAATCGGTGCAGAATTGCTGTCGTGATAAGTGGCAACCAACGGAATATTCACAGCTATGCGAGCTTTCTCGATAAAAATGTAATCATCACCCAGTTGTCTCCTCCGTAGCGTAACGGTTAATGCTATTAGCTGCCGTCATCGAAGGCACGGGTTTGATTCTCGGCACTGCCGGAGATTTAAGAATGGCAGGATTGCTGGGATGTAGTTAAAATGGTACATGCAGCTCACCTCCATTGGGGATGTGCCTGAAAAGAGCTGCACCACCTCTGGCTCCATGCCTAAATGGTTAGCGTGCTGGCCGTTCGTCCATGAGTCCCGGGTTCGATTCCCGGCACATGGGTGCGTGTGCCGTCCTCGTCATTAGAATTCATCATAATTAGGGCTCCATCTTCATAGACACGCAGGTCGCCTATAAGGCATCAAATCGAAAGATGAGCACCAGGTCTTTCCAGAGGCCACACTCCATTATGTACATGCCATAATGTACGTTAGCAGATTTTTGAAAGACATCATGAGAAATTCCATCTCATTGTGAGGGAAAATTATTGTTCTAAGTGGAGATTTTAGACAGGTTTTTCCTATTGTTCCGCGTGCTTCCAAACAAGCTTTATTCAGAACTGTATTAAATTTTCTCCTATTTGGTCAGGAATTAAAATATTTCATATGTTTAAAAATCATGCGAACAAGACCAGAAGAAATGAAATGTCGTATGGCTTTTAGTGCCGGGATATCCCAGGACGGGTTCGGCTCGCCAGGTGCAGGTCTTTCTATTTGACCCCCGTAGGCGACCTGCGCGTCGTGATGAGGGTGAAATGATGATGAAGAGGCAACACATACACCCAGCCCCCGTGCCATTGGAATTTACCAATTAAGGTTAAAATCCCTGACCCGGCCGGGAATCGAACCCGGGACCCTCTGGACCGAAGGCCAGTACGCTGACCGTTCAGCCAACGAGTCGGACAAGACCAGAAGAATTAGACCTTACTGCTTGTTTGCTGAAAATTCATAATGGAGATTATCCTTCACTGAATCATGAATAGCCAGAGCAATCCGTTATTGACCGACCACCCTCTATCATAGCGAAGCGAGACATCGTATCTGAAATTTACGGAAATAAATTTGAGTCACCAGAATATGCTATAAGTTTGTCCAAAATTGCCATTCTTGCCTCTATAAACGAACACTGTGATCAAATCAATTTTTAAGTTACAGATCAACATGGAACGGTCACAACATACATCAGAGTAAATAACTTAATTACTGAATATGGAAATGAAAATCTCCAATTCCCTTATAGAGTTTCTGAATAGCTTACAATTAAGTAGCTTGCCTCTTCATGTCCTCAAATTAAAACCTGGAGCAATTGTAATGTTAGTAAGAAACGTTAATGCTTCCTAGGAGCTTCTAAACGGAACAAGATTGTACCAAAAATTCATGTCAGTTATTTAGATCTAGTAATCATTACGGAGTTAAGTGTGGGACAGAGAGTTTTGATTCCTAGAATTAATTTAACACCATCGACACTACTCTTCCATTTAATTTTGAAGAAGCCAGTTTCCTATTCTCCTTGCAAATATAATGACGAATAACGAAGCTCAAGGACAGACTTTAGATCGTGTTGGTATATATTTATCCCAGCCTGTATTTAGCCATGGCCAACTGTACGTAGCAATGTCTCGAGTTCGATCATTTGACACTTTGAAAGTACAGATAGTCCCAGCGATCCATAGGACAATAAATGTAGTGTTTAAGGAGTTGCTCTAACATCACTACATTTCAGAAACATTGGAGTTAAATTTCTCTGCAAATGGGTACTACACACTTCATTGGAGTTACATTTCTCTGCAAATAGGTACTACACACTTCATTGGAGTTACATTTCTCTGCAAATAGGTACTACACACTTCATTGGAGTTACATTTCTCTGCAAATAGGTACTACACACTTCATTGGAGTTAAATTTCTCTGCAAATAGGTACTACACACTTCATTGGAGTTAAATTTCTCTGCAAATAGGTACTACACACTTCATTGGAGTTACATTTCTCTGCAAATAGGTACTACACACTTCATTGGAGTTACATTTCTCTGCAAATAGGTACTACACACTTCAGTCTATAAGTTAATTCCTGGAGACTGTATTTAGTAGATTTTTGAAAGACATCATGAGAAATTCCATCTCATTTTGAGGGAAAATTATTGTTCTAAGTGAAGATTTTAGACAGGTTTTTCCTATTTTTCCGCGTGCTTCCAAACAAGCTTTATTCAGAACTGTATTAAATTTTCTCCTATTTGGTCAAGTAGCACAACAGTTTGCAAGTGCCAGATAAATATACTTTACCGAATCAAGGACCTAGTATTCCAATGAATTTCAACGGGTATATACTAGTATATATTAAAATTACTAGAAACAGCTTTGGCAAATCCGTCCGTCCGTTCTACTGGACCAATTTCCTGTATTTCTATTCTAATCTCTCCGGAATTACCTGCCGGTGAATCAGAGATAGGTCTCTAAGTTCAGCCAACTTTGAGTAATCATAAAATCAAATTAAACGATCACTCCAAAACTTTCAGGTGAAGGCTTACCCTAACCCGCAATACATTCTGTACTTAGCAGGTTGCAAAGCGACGAACGCTTTCGTTAATATTCTGATATATGTGATTTTCATCCTTAGTATACACTTCCAGTCCGCCTCCGTAGCGTAACGGTTAGTGTTATCAGCTGCCGTCCTCGGGGGCCCGGGTTCGATTCCCGGTACTGCCAGAAATTTAAGAATGGCAGGAGGGCTGGTATACGGTTGAAATGGTACATGCAGCTCACCTCCAATTGGGAGTGTGCCTGAAAAGAGCTGCACCACCTCGGGATGAGGACACGAGTTTACTTTTGCCGGCCCCGTGGTGTAGGGGTAGCGTGCCTGCCTCTTACCCGGAGGCCCCGGGTTCGATTCCCCGCCAGGTCAGGGATTTTTACCTGGACCTGAGGGCGGATTCGAGGTCCACTCAGCCTACGTGATTAGAATTGAGGAGCTATCTGACGGTGAGATAGCGGCCCCGGTCTCGAAAGCCAAGAATAACGGCCGAGAGGATTCGTCGTGCTGACCACACGACACCTCGTAATCTGCAGGCCCTTCAAGGGCTGTAGTGCCATGGGGTTTGGTTTGGTTTGGTTTGGTATACACTTCCTCTGATATTGAAAGAATGCTATTCTCTCTCACATACTGTTTGATTCTTTGACTTTCCCCAGTTTCTGAATTTACTCAACAGATGGCAGCACGTTGTTAATAACTTACATGCTGCTAAGAGAATACAGTCTACGTACGTACAGACGGGAAGGTATGAACTCGACTAGCGCAGGGACAAACTCTTGGAAAAGTGGGTAGTCTACTTACCCGAACCAGTATTTAGCCACGACCAACTGTATGGTGTACTATCTCGGGCAAGATCGTTTGAAAATGTTAAGATCCAGGTAAGCTCGAATGGTCAAAGTACAGAGAAGAGTGCATGGAAAGGAGTGTTATAAACTACATTACGAATGAATCAGTTATTATGTACCGGTATTGAATATTCATAAAACTACTGAAAAGGGCAGGCAAAAACAATATGACTGCGACAGGCGTATCAAGACGAGTTATCTGACCTGTTTATAAGGAACGCTGCAGAGCAGGACGGGTCCACCCTACATTAAAAATAAATTAATTACAAAAGAATCAAGGGAGACTCCGTGGCTCAGGCGGCTGCTTGCCGCCCTCTCACCGCTGGGTTCCGTGGTTCAAATCCCGGTCACTCCATGTGAAACTTGTGCTCGACAAAGCGGAGGCGGTACAGGTTTTTCTCCGGGCACTCCGGTTTTCCCTGTCATAGTTCATCCCAGCAACACTTTCCAATATCATTTCATTTCATCCCTCATCCATTAATCATTATCCCAGAGGAGTGCGTCAGGCTTCGACAGCCGGCACAATTCCTATCTTCGCCGCTAGATGGGGGCTTCATTCATTCTATTCCAGACCCGGCCGAATGACTGGAAACAGGCTGGGGATTTTCATTTTTTCCATTTTCACAAAGAAATTAGGAACTGACAGAAACACATGAGGACTACACTGAAAAATATATAGGTACTCAATAGCGCTCGTGGCGCGTCTATCTAGGAAGAGAAAAGGAAGACACTATAGCAAATGAGAACTGAGTCTATTAGAGAAGCTGTGTGCGATAAATGGTTAAATAATAAAATTTGCTGATGATATAAATTCTGGTCAGAGAGAGAAGGCAAGTGGAGAATTTTCTCAGTGAGTACATGGCGTCTAAGTAATTATTTCAAACAAAGCGAATGGGTTGTTGTGGATTAAAGGTGAAGCATATAGAAATCGAATGCTTTGAACGATTTTCTAGACCTTAAATATCTTCACTTAGCAATCCAGAAATTATATATCAAACAGCCTGTATATCACCAAGGATCTATGAATCAAGTGCCTCGCCATATTAAATGAGATGTTGAATGGAAAGTAACGGTTCGAAATCTACGTTGAACTATTGGTTTCCAGATGAAATAAAAGAGTAACAGCCTGTTTTCAGATTCAATTGGGTCAGGAATGGAATAAATGAAGCTCCATCTAGCGGCGATGATAGGAATTGTGCCGGCTGCCGAAGCCTATCGCAATGATTAATGACTGACAGATGAAATGAAATTATATTGGAGAGTGTTGGTGGAAAGAACGAGGACAGGTAAAACAGGAGTACGTGGAGAAAAATCTGTTCCATCTCCGCTTTGTCCAGCACAAATCTCACATGGATTGGCTGGGATTTGAACCACGGAGCCCAGCGGTGAGAGGCCGGCGCTCTGCCACCTAAGCCACGGAGGCACTGGCCCCCTGATACATGAATTATAATTAACGGTCACGTAGGACTTCAATTTAGCTTGCTTTTCTTGTTTTCCCTCCGCCCTACCCAGCTAGTGCCTGTGTGGTTTGGGTCACGTAACTATCAGCTTGAATTCGGGAGCCCTGAAGATGGTTTTCCATGGTTTCCCATTTTCGCACCAGGCAAATGCTGGGGCTGTATTTTTAATAAGAACATGGTCACTTCCTTCCCACTCCTACCCTTTCCTATCCCATCGTCGCCATAAGACCTCTCTGTGTCGGTGGGGCATAAAACAAATTTTAAAACAATTCCCTCTGCCAGCTATTGCATAGTAAAATACACCTCCTGGCGACGGAGCATCAGGATGGTTTCAGTCAAGGGTATCGAAGGATTTGACACAGGTGGAAGGGCCGGCCCATTCGAGTACGAAGGCATGGACACAAGAAGGGAGAAGGAAGTGATGGTGGTGGTGATTATTGTTTTAAGAGGAAGTACAACTAGGCAACCATCCTCTATATAACACTAATCAGAGCGAAAAAATGGAAGGGGTCCGACATTTCGAAAAATGAAGGTGTCGGCCAAAGAAAGACAAGGGCCACGAAGGGAGGGAAAATGAAAGACTCCCTAGGCTTCGAGTGCTCTAATACTGTCGGGGTCGGAGAAGAACAGGAGTTAACCAAGGGAGGTCGAATAGGACAGGTCAAAGGGAGAAGTGGAAGCAATGCCAGGACTCAGCTAAGAGCCCCGTAGTCGTCAACCCACGTTCCAAAGTTCAGAGCCTTTGTGGCCCCTATTACTTGCCTCTTACGACTGGCAGGGAATACCGTGAGTGTTATTCTACCACCCCCAACCACAGGGGTGAGGGAAGGAAAACATGGGATGAAGATGAAAGACAATCCAGATCTTGCAAACTTATCAACGTTAGTGTCGAAGAGAATAAAATTTGACCAAGAGAGGTCAGATAGGAAAGATTAAAACTAGCATATTGTCACAAATGAGTGGAAGCTATGTCAAACTGCTATAGGACCGATGGTCACCAACCCACGCCCCCAGGTTGAAAGTCCCTGATGATTTCTCTTTCAGTCGCTTCTTACGACAGGTAGGGATTAACATGGAACTGACATTCATACATTTTGTATATGGAGCTGTTAGGTGTTAGATCCTAGACCCCCAACGTAACAGTTACTAATTACGAGTGGACGTTAGTAAAATCTTGTATGACAATTTTAAAATATTCATAACAATTTGACGTTAAGTTTCAAATAAGTTAGAAGAGATTTGCATTCGGTTAATGAGCAGACTAGATTAAAATATCTAGTCGTGAATCTCTAGAGGGTCACCTTATTACTCGAGTCTAATTGCCACTGTGCCGGCTGCCTAACAAATGTGACCCCATTCCAGTACGAGGTCCGATAATGAAACTCACGATAGCACCATTAAAGGAAATAGCAAGTGCCTGATTACAAGCACCAAACTGCAGACGGCGAACAGAGTAATGAACTAAATTGAGTTCTCGAATCGTGCACTTGACACAATGCTATACGTAAAGTAAACTCATGTCTTCGTCCAGACGTGGTGCAGCTCCTTTCAGGTATATATGCAGTTGAGGTGAGCTGCGCGTATCCGTTTAACCAACCCTCTGCCATTCATACATTTCTGGCAGTACCAGGAATCGAAGCCTGGCCTCCTAAGATGGCAGCTAATAGTCGTAACCGTTATGCTTCTGAGGCGGGCTATATCTCGGTAAAATCCAAATCTCGTTGCCACGAGAACTAACTGTGTCGGTGCGACGTAAAACAAATTGTAAAAAAAAAAATTCAAATACTATGAAAACACAATTTCTACAATCATTATTCAACTGCCCAACCACGAAAGGCATTTCGTAAGAAAATAATTCTGCTCACAGTAAATAGGTATTTACCTATTACAACTGAGAACATTGATACGAGCTGAACTGATATTTCCTTCGTTAATTCTCACGAAATATACCAGTCGAGACCAGGACGGTAACCAGTGAATAAGCTAAACATATCATGGTGAACTTATAAACAGCAATTCATGTTGCTATTGTATCCAAAGTGAGTGATGTCCTGTCACTTCCAACTGTTCTCCGGAGGGCGCCTGGGCACTTGACATGCCATCATGCCAAGCCCTATCTGAATGTACATGGGGCCAAGGTTAGTTACTTCATAAATAATATGACTGTGATACCTCCCGACCAGCAGACTAATTGAGAAAACGAAATTGTTGTTAATATAGCGACTTAATCTCGCTTCATTTTTATCCCTACCCATCCTCTTTCACTTCCCCCATACCCTCGTGAAAGCCAATCTCGAGAGCAGGCTTTGTGGTTTGTATCGTTCAAAGCTTTGATGTTAATTACAATGGGTTCAGTTATTTAACGAGTTCAGCGGATAATGAGTTTCTGTCGTCTCATTACACATTGATGCGACATTCCAGTTTATAGTACAGAACTTCCTTCATCTTTTAGTAACTCTAGCTACTGTATCTTGACAAGATGATGTAATAATACTTCTGTGGGAGTAAAATTACTACAATGAGAGCTACATGAAATCTCTCTATATAAAATCTCTATTCTTCCTGTCATTCACAGCGATATTGAGAAAACGGGAATATTTCAACAGCTGAAATTAGTATCAGTTACGGGTTGTCATCTGTTATATTTACAATAAAAATGCAATCAACTTCTCACGATTATGATTTTGTACTTTTTGAAGAAAAATCCTTTTCACAGAGAAGTGATTGTCTATTATTCGCCATGATGACGTACACAGCTATATTTACCGGCATGATTTCTGATTTCTGTTGCCTTCCACAGATACATTGAGAAAACGGGAACGTTTGAAAGACTGAAACTACGGCAGATATAGGTTACAATAACAATGCAATATTGGCCGTCATACTTCAACATTGTATAGTGGAAAATACAATCTTTCAGTGAAGTGAATGAATTAATTTTTCCCCATTCTGGCGTATGAAAACATATTATACCTCTTACGGAGTTTATGTGCCTCACAGAGAAGTATGAGGCGCCTGGGTTGAATGGCTGGACAAGGAATTACTTAGAGCAGCATTTAACATAACAAATTTGGAAATGTTATTTCTTTCCTTTAAAAAATGAGATATAGAAAATCTGAATGCATAACAAGCAATAGAACAGGTTATTAACGAGCCCGTCAGCTCTAACAACATCGGGAACTTAGAAGTCCGAACATCAGGTACAAAAACTTGCGATAATTACAAGTTTGTCAAATTTACACAGAGAAGAAAATAAATGCTCCGGGCAGGTACAATGTTTTACAAGAGAAAAATTTACTGCTAGCAGGTATATTACAGAGGCGCCTGAACTCCTAAATACCATAGTCTAGCCTCACAGAGGCAATCAATTTCTTTTGATACACTTCAATTACATTAGGCAACCGATCGGGTAGCCCCATTTTAAATGTTTCGTAAACAGTTGCCCCATGGTGGGTTTATCAGTTACTTCACTGTTCGCAAAGGGGACCAAAATCAAGAAACAGTCGCCCTAAGGATAATACAGGGGCACAAGTGCCCGTACTTCATGGCCTAAATAGTAAAAGGAAAGGTTGCACATAACCGGCCACAAAGGAGGTGAAACACTTCCACTCCTTACAGAAATTACTAAAAATCTAAGTGGGCGTATGACCCAACGATACAGAGGCTAATCCTATACCACAAGGGGTAACTAAAGGAGGGATATTTAAAGCTGAGACAAGAATTACAAAATTTTGCGGTTGAAAACTTTAAGTCACCCAATGCAAGGTTGAATGGGAACAGAGTGTCATCACTCTTTGTTCCTTTACATTACATATTTCCTCGTAGGGAATAGCAACAGAGTCCTCAGGCTTCTCCGATAATCCCACATTTAAACCACCAATTTACAAGATGACATTAAATGAAAACGGCTGAAACTTTCCCCTCAAACTACCCGCAGGCGCTATCACATGTTTAGGTAAATACTGTCATTACCTTGTATCGCTGAATGTTCTTCCAGCAGGCCGCGCCCCTGCCTCCTAGGCTTCCGTCAAGCCGCACTCCCACTCACTGGAGCAATTCAGACAAGACGGCCTTAAAGTGCCCTGCTTTTATAGTCCCGTAAGAGGAGCTTCCAGAACACTTTGCTGATAGGCTGGATTCTTGTACACACCCCCAGTTTTAATGGGCTACATAACATATTTACAAACCTCTAATAGGTAGATTACAATCGAGAAGGAACCAGCTGAAGTGTTGACAACTTTTGTACATTAACAAAGCAATCCTCAGAAGAAAGATTTACCAACTCCTAAAATAAACATTACTCTATCAAGTAGTTAGTCTTTAGTCTGGGAAATGGATCTAACAAATCGATGGTAGAGCAATCTAACTGTAGAGGACGAAATTCTTTGGGAGTTTACAAGCTCATGTTCGTTGGCTGTAGAGAAGACGTGCAGTTTAAATAGCCGGGGAAGTTGTACCCCAGGTACAATCTGCATCGAAAAGCACGAGATAGGACGTCTTCCACTAAGTCTGGGAAATGACATTTCAACAAATGGAATTTCTTATGCTTGGTTCTTTTCCGATTAAATGTCTCTCATTTCACGAGGTGACATTACAATTTCATTGCATGTAATAACAGTAATGTCATCTACATAGTGTAATAGGACTGATCGAATTCCTACTGTCAGCTTTGAAGCTTTTGCGAATTAAAAGCGATAAATGGGAAAAAAGCAGTCGTTAATGCTTCTCATTCAGTGCAGTGGGGTTGTTAGTTTGGAACAAGTAGCAACATTAATATCATCTACTGGCATCAGACTGAACAAAGTTCTGCTGCCTGTTTTAATGTGTTCGCATTACAGAGAGCGATGTTAGCAAATGGCAATCGTTAAATGTTCATTACATTTATACTCTGTATATTTAAGTGTTTGGGTAGTAGACATCGTCTCCACTTTCTCGCACTATAATGACAAATTTATTTCATCATCATCATCATCATCATCATCATCATTATCATCTGTTTACCCTCCAGGTTCGGTTTTTCCCTCGGACTTAGCGAGGGATCCCACCTCTACCGCCTCAAGGGCAGTGTCCTGGAGCTTCAGACTTTTGGTCGGGGAATACAACTGGGGAGTATGACCAGTACCTCGCCCAGGCGGCCTCACCTGCTATGCTGAACAGGGGCCTTGTGGAGGGATGGGAAGATCGGATGGGATAGGCAAGGAAGAGGGAAGGAAGCGGCCGTGGCCTTAAGTTAGGTACCATCCCGGCATTTGCCTGGAGGAGAAGTGAGAAACCACGGAAAACCACTTCCAGGATGGCTGAGGTGGCAATCGAACCCACCTCTACTCAGTTGACCTCCCAAGGCTGAGTGGACCCCGTTCCTGCCCTCGTACCACTTTTCAAATTTCGTGGCAGAGCCTGGAATCGAACCCGGGCCTCCGGGGGTGGCAGCTAATCACGCTAACCACTACACCACAGAGGCGGACGATTATATATGGGGTTTTTATATTAATTATTTGTTCCAAGATATTGTCTCCAGAGGGACAAAATTAGGCTGCAAAATGCTGTTTCTTTTCACTGGAGCTTGCAGCTTTGGACATAGTTCAACCGTCCATACGTCCGCACATACAGATAATTATAGGAAATGTCAAAAATATTGATTTATCGCACACTATACATGTGTTTATCATGATGGCTTCAGCATGAATATTTACGATAGTTTAAACTTTAATACTGTGTTTCCAGGACAGGAGGCTGCTCCCGACCCCAGTCCCAATGTTTATCAACGTGTAGGTCATTAGCCTAACATGATCGATGGTAGAGTTTGCACGATCGCTTTTGCCACGTCTGTCATCTTCAGCAGAAATCTGTCGGGAGAACATTACATGAATGAAATTATGAGGTCTCACTTGAAAAGAATTTTCAATTGTCGAAGCTTGTGTGAATCTCCTGCGTTAAATCAACAAACTGTAAATAAGCCGATCATCCAAAGTAGGCCTATTGAAACACCACGAGGAAGAAAAAAGATTTGGCAAAGGCAAAAGTGTCAAATATAAAATATTCAGTTGGAGAAAAAGAAAACTGAAATTAAAACGATAGATGAATTGAGTAAAGAAAAGGGAGCGTAATAACTCTAATTTCGTAGACCTCTACGTCTAACATAAGAGTTACCGGGCGAGTTGGCCGTGCGGTTAGGGTCGCGCAGCTGTGAGCTTGCATCCGGGAGATAGTGGTTCGAACTCCACTGTCAGCAGCCTTGAATGTGGTTTTCCGTGGTTTCCCACTTTCACACCAGGCAAGTGTTGGGGCTTTACCTTGATTAAGGTCACGACCGCTTCCTTCCCTTTCCTAGGCTTTTCCTATCCCATCGTCGCCATAAGACCTCTCTGTGTCGGTGCGGCGTAAAGCAAAAAGCTACAAAACTAAAACATAAGAATTATATCAGAAAATACATAGCCTCTCTCATTTCCTAAGTTATGTATATTGGACGAGGAAAACATGACTCCCAATATTATGCTCTTTCAACAGTAGATCAGTTATTTACAATGAACAACAAATCACCTTCCGCTAGAAAAATAATCTTGTTTAGTACACACTTCTGAAAGTGCCTGGCAGTAATTCCTCACTGCCACAGAGCAGCTGTTGTCAGTTAAGTTTAAAATATTCTACACTATGGCCCAAAATGATTTACCTTCAATGAATGACTTCTAAACCTCAGTAATGGAAAACTAGGCCAAATGGCATTATCTAAATTCAATAAAACCAGATTTTAAAAAAATATATATTGTACGAGATTCACTTGACTCTTCTTCCCATCCAAGTGAGAGTACAATTTTTCCAAAGTAGCAATTTTGTGCCCAAGAAACGAACGAATTAACGTCATCAACCAACAGGTTCTAAATAGTTTGATAGGTGACCAAATAAACATTGACTCCGCAGAGTACGATGATGTTTATAAAGCTGGTTTGTGCAACGGAATGGAATTGAATGTACTGAAGCTAGACAAAATGAAGAAATTCTAAAAAGATAAACTTCAGGAAGAAAGTATTTTATTTTTAGAATAGATTTAGCACTTGTCAATCCCGATGTACAGTTCCTTCTTAACTTGAGGCTATTTCCTCTAAATTTAGTCATCGCTGTCACAATGAATAAGTCACCAGATTAAAGAACAAATCTGGGATAAAACTCTCCACTCCGGTATTTTAGACAGCTGTATGTAGATCTCTCAAGAGTACGCTAGTCCATACACGTCAAAGTACAGCTCCAATCTACAACTACAGTCAATATGGTTTGTAAGGAAATACTATATTGCCTATTCTGATTCCGTTCAAATGTCGTATAAAATCTGCAAAGTGTAAATTTTACTCATAAGATACATTAAGAGTCAATTTACAATTTACAATTGCTTCTTAGACAGTAATTTGGACTCGAAGACGGGATTACGTACAAGCTCAAAGTTCCCTGTTGATCGTCAGAAATTGTTAATTTAGTACAATAATAACACGTTCTCTATATGGTACTGTAACTGTCCATGGTAACACATCATTTCTTGTCTCTTATGTCCGTCTCTTAAGTATTCATCCCGAAGGCTGTTTGTATCTTCAGACAACACCACCAAAGATTATGCAAATACAAGAAAACCGCAAGGACCGATGGCGATGCAATGATGAAGCGTGCAATGCATGATCAGAAGTGAGGGAGTTTGCCATTGTCATCCTTACTGGACCAGAAAATAATACTGTAGCGCGAATAACCGTATGAATTTAACCTTTATTCACATCCGTGCTCTGAATGTACTGAAATTACTCAACCCCGCCCGTATCTCAGCATCTTCAAATTTTTACAGCCATAAGTAAGCCTGAGACATCAGTGGATGCTACATCTCGCTCTAGCCTGTGCTAAGAGGCAGATGTTAAAATATTCCTTCCATCAAGAAACTAGAACAGGCGGTTTTCTCCTCTTAAAGGAGTTCTTGACGGTTCCGGCTCAACTAACCGGATAATTTTACTTTAGTTTCTTGTTTCTTTCTGCCGTCGTGATTCTTTGAAGTGGGAAGGCTTTCCTTCAATTTCAAAATCAGTTATCCCATTCGTTTTCCTTTTTTATTTCTTGCCCATAATTCTTGGAGACGAAATAATTCTTTGCCCTCTGTAGGTGGGGAACGCACGCGAAGAATGCACCCACGGTATGCCCTGCATGTCGGAAGAGGCGACTAAAAGGGGCGACAAAGGGATGATGGATTTGGAACCATGAGATTATCTATGATCAATACCATTACGTGACGAACACCATGGGTCCACGTTGCCTGCGATTAGTACCACTATGTGAGGAACACCATGGGTCTGTAATTAACTGATTAGTATTATTCGGGGAGGAGTGCCATGGGTTTACATTGCCTGTGACTAATACCACTATATGAGGAACACCATGGGTCTACGTTACTAGTGAGTAGTACTATTATATGAGGAACACCATGGGTCTAGGTTACTAGTGAGTAGTACTATTATATGAGGAACATCATGGGTCTGCGTTACCTGTGAGTAGTACCACTACGTGAGGAACACCTTGGTTCTGCGTTACCTGTGAGTAGTACCATTATATGAGGATCACCATGGGTCTGCGTTACAAGTGAGTAGTACCATTATATGAGGAACACCATGGGTCTGAGTTACCTGTGAGTAGTACTATTATATGAGGATCACCATGGGTCTGAGTTACCTGTGATTGGTACCACTATGTGAGGAACACCATGGGTCTGAGTTACCTGTGATTAGTACCACTACGTGAGGAACACCTTGGTTCTGCGTTACCTGTGAGTAGTACCATTATATGAGGATCACCATGGGTCTGCGTTACAAGTGAGTAGTACCATTATATGAGGAACACCATGGGTCTGAGTTACCTGTGATTGGTACCACTATGTGAGGAACACCATGGGTCTGAGTTACCTGTGATTGGTACCACTATGTGAGGAACACCATGGGTCTGAGTTACCTGTGAGTAGTACCATTACGTGAGGAACACCTTGGTTCTGCGTTACCTGTGAGTAGTACTATTATATGAGGAACACCATGGGTCTGCGTTACCTGTGAGTAGTACCATTATATGAGGAACACCATGGGTCTGAGTTACCTGTGATTGGTACCACTATGTGAGGAACACCATGGGTCTGAGTTACCTGTGATTGGTACCACTATGTGAGGAACACCATGGGTCTGAGTTACCTGTGATTAGTACCACTATGTGAGGAACACCATGGGTCTGAGTTACCTGTGATTAGTTCCACTATGTGAGGAACACCATGGGTCTGGGCGTTACTGGTGATTAGTACCACTATGTGAGGAACACCATGGGTCTGAGTTACCTGTGATTAGTTCCACTATGTGAGGAACACCATGGGTCTGAGTTACCTGTGATTAGTTCCACTATGTGAGGAACACCATGGGTCTGAGTTACCTGTGATTAGTTCCACTATGTGAGGAACACCATGGGTCTGAGTTACCTGTGATTAGGATCACTATGTGAGGAACACCATGGGTCTGCGTTACATGTGATTAGTACCACTATGTGAGGAACACCATGGGTCTGCGTTACCTGTGAGTAGTACAATTATGTGAGAACACCATGGGGCTGCGTTACTAGTGAGTAGTACCATTATATGAGGAACACCATGGGTCTGCGTTACCTGTGAGTAGTACAATTATGTGAGAACACCATGGGTCTGAGTTCGAAGTGAGTAGTACCGTTATATGAGGAACACCATGGGTCTGCGTTACCTGTGAGTAGTACCATTATGTGACGAACACCATGGGTCTGCGTTACTTGTGATTAGTACCACTATGTGAGGAACACCATGGGTCTGCGTTACCTGTGAGTAGTACCATTATGTGACGAACACCATGGGTCTGCGTAACTTGTGATTAGTACCACTATGTGAGGAACGCCATGGGTCTGCGTTACCTGTGAGTAGTACCATTATGTGACGAACACCATGGGTCTGCGTTACCTGTGAGTAGTACCATTATGTGAGGAACACCATGAGTCTGCGTTACCTGTTACTTGTTTCTTACTACCAAAAGACACTCATGTTAAATACCTTGGTATTTTTTATTGATAGCCACCTAAAGTGGGAACCCGACGACAAAGCCTTATGTATATATTTTACCGAACTAGGAAACTGGTTTCCGTCAAAATATTAACAAATGTTTACTACGTACTTGTAAATTCCTTATTAGAGTATGGTATCATAGCATGAGGTGGTGCGTTAGATAAATGTACAGGGTGAACTTCAATAAAACCGACAAACTGCATTTCCTGACTGGAAATGGAGAATAAACTGCCCTACGAACATTTTTCCAGAAATGGACGGTGTGCGTGCAACGAGAACAAATAGTCCCGGAACACAGTGAACCCATAAGGTAAGTTCAAGGATTCAAAAGTACATAGCTGAATCGCATCCATGTCATAGCAGATGTTCAAAGAGGCCTCCATGGGCTGCAATGCACACGTTCAGACGTCGTATCATGGATTGCCTCATTCTTTCGCACGTTCCGACCTCTCGCCGAATAGCGGCACAGGCGGCGTGAACACGCTATTGAAGGGTCTGCACATCAGGAACTGGTTGAGCATACACAATGCTTTTCAGATGTCCCCAGAGGTAAAAATCCAGGGGGTTTACGTCCGGTGATCTAGGAGGCTATGCAACAGGGTCTCCGCGTCCTATCCAGCGCCTGAGGAAGATGTTTTTGAAGTGTTGGCGAACTGTAATGCGGAAGTGGGATAGTGCTCCATCATGCAGAAACCACATAATCCTGTCTTATTGCCAAAGGCACATTCTCAAGCAATCCAGGCAGAATATTCAGCAGGAAGTCCAGGTACGTTCCTCCGTTGAAGCGTTGTGGAATAATAACTGGTCCAAGAATGTGATCGCCAAGAATCCCTGCCCAAACATTGATGCTGAACCGATGCTGGTGAGACGCTGCAACCATTCCCCGGGGATTTTCTGTAGCCCACAGATGACAATTATGCAGATTGACGATTCCATTTCTGGTAAAGTTTGCTTTATCGGTAAAGAGAACTGATGACAGAAATCCCATAACTGTCATGACCTGGTGCAAAAACCATCAACAAAATCCTTCCCGTAGAGGTACATCCACTGCTGATCATCCTTGCACTCGTTGCAGGTGATAGGAATAATAGCGGTTGTCATGCAGGATACACATAATCGTAGTCGGGCGCCACTTGCCTGGAGCTTGTACTAGGGTTCGTCTCAATGTCCTGTAGAACCTGTTCCTCCAGATCTGGTGTACGTTCAGTCCGCCGCCTCCTTGCACGTTCGTCTGTCTGAAAGGACCCATGATCACACATGGCTTGAAACATTGAGTGATGTGGTTAGTGTCTGTGAGGGTACTTGTTTTGGTATAGCCGTGCTGCCTCTCGACCGTTTCCATTGTCTTGGTCGTACACAAGCACTATCTCGGCTTGTTCCCGACATGAATACCGGACCATTCTGCTTCCGACAGTACGCTACTACAATCACACTCTCTGAAACAAAAGAAACACACTGCAAGTAGTCAGAGAAAATTGTATTCGTCCGTGCCCTCTACCGTCGCAACGATGCATTTCCGGACACATGTTCATATGACATGTTTCCTCCATTTCCAGTCAGGAATAAGTCCCTGCAGTTTGTCGGTTTTATTAAAGTTCACCCTGTATAATTCCTGTTTCTGTTTGACAGAAGCTTGTTTTGTCATACATTGCAAACCAAGTTGTCATATTCACATCTCTACAGCTTTTAGATATTTTGTTTCCTTCTTGCCCTTTGCCCAGCGCTCAGTTCCGTACTGTGACGTTTTAGTGACACCAAATGCTCTTGAGGTGGCAACATTTTGAGGTAGCACGTAGCGCCTGCCTATCAGTGGCGGTAAAGGTGTGCTCGGTACAACCGAAAAGAGGTGAGTTCGATTCCCTGTCAAGAAGTCGAAACATTTAGAAATGAGATTTCCACTTCTGGAGGAGAACGCGGTTTCGAGATTCACTCAGCATACACTAAAGTATGAGTACCGTTTAATTTCTGGTGGCAAAGACTGCCGAATCATTGTCAGTACGAAAATATATTTGCCTTGCTAACTCCATAATGTGGGCAGTTGCACAGATAGAGGTTTTGAAGGACATTGCCATACAATTGCCAACATCCAGGAGGTATGCAGCGGGGTACAGAGGAATTAACAAATGGCGAGGGAGGGAGTGGGTTTGTTAAAGCAACGTTCAAGAAGGGCAATGCGATAACCTCCCCTGAGGCCACATTATCCTTCTAGATTTTCAAACTCTTAAATATCTTGCCCCAGGCCTTGTTTTGTTCAGTAGTTCTCCTCTGGCAATTTCTTTAACAAGCGAACTTTGAAGTTCCCTACTTAAGATGCTTATGGGTGTTTTAGTCTACGGAATATAACATGAGTAGGAATCATCAGTTCTTCAACTACAGTAAAACCTCTTATTCAGAGCACTAATGCAGATTTGAGGAAAATTGAATGGCTTCCTTTTCGGCAGCTGAATAGCCTGTGATATCCGCCCATTCGCTTCAATCTCCCGTGGCTTTGGCAGTGAGCCAGCCGACAGGAAAGCATCTTCACGAGATAGAAGTATGCAGTAATAGCCAGCAGTCCCGGACTTCTAGTGATTTTAACCCGGAAGTTTAAAAACAAGTAACATGAAATTTTATTTAATTCTTTTTTAAACAGGAATGAGTTAAACAAATTATCTTCTCAAATTACGTGATAATGTGCTGTAATGTAGTGGAAGTGAAGAAAGTCTCAACTCATGTAGTATTTAGAGTGTCAGAATTCAAGCATGCCGTTATATTACATTATTTAAGATAAGCATAATAGGACCGATGACCTGGATGTTAGGCCTATTTGAACAACAATCATCATTATCATAATAATAATAATTATTATTATCACAAGCATAATATCGTAAAATTGTACAAGACTTAATAACAACATGCCATAAAAAGTTTCTAAGGGGCCTATCATCATTACTATTCATTAAACTATAATTTCACTGGCTGCGTAACCCTTCGAATAAAATTTGAGAAGAATGTCGTGTCCAAGAAAGACAATGTAAAATATTCTAACAACCATATTTATCGAATTTCAGCTAATTCTGTTGTCGCTGGAACCTACCTAGATCATTTTGGGCATTTGATCATGGTTTTGAGACCACCTGCTTTTCCCAAAACTACGTCCGGCTCCATGGCTGAATGGTTAGCGTGCTGACCTTTGGTCACAGGGATCCCGGGTTCGAGTCCCGGCAGGGTCGGGAATTTTAACGTTAATTGGTTAATTTCGCTGGCACGGGGGTTAGGTGTATGTGTCGTCTTCATCATCATTTCATCCTCATCACGACGCGTAGGTCGCCTACGGGAGTCAAATCAAAATACCTGCACCTGGCGAGCCGAACTTGTCCTCGGACACTCCCGGCACTAAAAGCCATACGCCACTTCATTTTTTCCTGAAGCTACGTGTTTCTCAGGGAGAAATCCGAACCGGGAATCTTCAGGTATTCGAATGCCGGCTGTATTTCATATCATTACCTCTTAACTTTGCCTTTATAAAGTACTGGATAGTATTCCCGAGGAAGTAACGGTATAACGCTGGAAGCTCCTATGTCAAGATTCGAAACTAAAGGCTGACGGTTTCCACGTATACGCCCTAGTTTTATTTTTTCCCGAATTATGACGCCGTCATCATTGAGTGGTATAACATCACCCTTCTGTTTTCTAGTAACTCATGAAACATTCTCTCAGAGGAGAATGGCATCTGAGGATAAACATTGTGGTGATTTCAATGTTGGGTCATTGAAGACGTTTTAGGATTACTCATTATAACTGGAATGTTAGGAATGCTAAACCCATTGAGGTTGTCATTCCCATTAGAGTTGTCGTCCAGTGAAGTCCCATACGTGCTCGATTAGGGACAGATCGGGAGATCGAGCAGGCCAAGGCAGCATATCGACACTCTGTAGAGCACGTTGGGTTACAACAGTGGCATGGGAACGTGATTATCGGGTTGGAAAACACCCCTGGGAATGTTGTTCATGAATGGAAGCACAACAGGTCGAATCACCAGACGTAGGTGCATATCTGCAGTCAGGGTGCGTGGGATAAGCACGAGAGTGCTCCTGATGTCATAAGAAATTGCTCCGCAGATCAGAACTCCTGGTGTAGGTCCAGGATGTCGACGCCGCAGACAGGTGGAATGCAGGCGCTCACATGGCCTCCTTCTAACCAACACACGGCCATCATTGACACCAAGGCAGAAACGGCTCTCATCGGAAAACACAACGGACCTCCACTCCATCCTCCATTGAGCTCTCTCTTGACACCGCTGAAGTCGCAGACGGTGGTGGTTTGGGGTAAGTGGAATGTACGCCGCAGGGCGTCTGGCTCGGAGCTGTCCATCAAATAACCGACTTCGAGCAGTTTATTGCGTAACTGTGGTGATAAATGACGCTCGAATTGCTGCTGCAGACGCAGTCCGCTGCGCCACAGCCAAACGCCGTACACCGTGGTCCTCCCTCTCGGTGGTGCCACGGGGACGTCCGGAGCCCTGTCTTCTTGCCAGCGTACCTTCTCGTGATAAATGCTGCTAGCACGCATGTACAGTGGAGACATTCCTGCCAAGTCGTTCTGCAATAGCGCAGAAGGAAAATCCACCTTCACGTAGCCCATTATATGGCTTCGTTCAAACGCAGTGAGCTGTTGGTACTGGCCTCTTCGTCGTCGTAAAGACAATCTTGACCCACTCACAGTTACTCCATCCAATCTCAACTGACGCTCTCGCACAGTACAGCCCTTATTTAAAGCAAATCTGATGTGCAACGTCATGTGGCCGCTACTTGCGCCGCGCTAATGCTATTTGCGGGACATTGGAATCAGCGTCATCTATGAGATGTATAAACACGCCTAGCAACGTTCGTTAACCTTACACAATCCCTTCTTGGAGTTTGGATATAGTTTTCCGCCAGTGTATTTATGCACTTTCG
The DNA here is from genome assembly GCF_040414725.1 of Anabrus simplex. Taxonomy (NCBI): domain Eukaryota; kingdom Metazoa; phylum Arthropoda; class Insecta; order Orthoptera; family Tettigoniidae; genus Anabrus; species Anabrus simplex. Next base: position 144,724,647 of record NC_090271.1, read on the forward strand.
TTATCATTGTTTATTTAATTTTTAGTTATTCGCTAAATATTTTAAAAATAATTACAACTTGATATCCAGATTCTCTATAGGTAAATTCACTCGTAACTGCGTTGTTCCCGAACAGAAGTAGAAGCACCGTTCCAAAACTAATGTGGAAATAAAAGGCGTATGGCTTTTAGTGCCACGAGTGTCCGAGGACATGTTCGGCTCGCCAGGTTCAGGTCTTTATATTTGACTCCCGTAGGGGACCTACGCGTCGTGATGATGATGATGATGATGATGATGATGATGATGATGATGATGATGATGATGCAGACGACACATACACCAAGCCCCCGTGCCAGCGACATTAACCATTGATGGTTAAAATTCCAGACCCTGCCAGGAATCGAACCCGGGACTCCTGTAACCAAAGGACAGCACGCTAACTATTTATCCATGGAGCCGGACAACTAATGTGGAATTATTGTAGTATTTTTGGTATTAAATAATGGAATAAAATGAAACTTAAGTAAAATAAAGCTTAGTAACAGATAGCATATCAACATATATACCAGTAGCAAAAATAGGTGTAACTATGGAATTATATGAAGAAAAGAAACTACGTAGGCGGATTTCACTGCATGAACAAAGCAATTGTCCACTAATTTCCTCTTAACTTTTACCTGCAGCAGACAGCTACTCGTGTTTCCTTAGTTCACTGTCATGCGGAGCGGCGCACAGCAAAAGCAAATATATAGTTGTACACTGTCCGATACACTCTTTGAATCTGAGGCAACTTGATTTTTGTGTTGTGTTCTCATTTAAATAACAACCTCTTTGACCAGGATGCGCTTGAGAACGGTTGCATTATTGTAGTGATAAAGTAGTGAAGACCTATTGAAATAGCTAAACTTTGTGTATATCTGATTCATTTAGTGCTGTTTATATAGTGGTGTTTAGTGCTTGTTGGTAGAAATTGGGAGTAGTGACATTTATTTAAATTTTGTAACAAGTAATTCAGTTGGTCTTCAGTAAATTACGTTTTCTAGGTTAAGTAGGCTACCTAGGTGTACCTTGTTTCGATTTTAGGTTTAGGAAATACTTTAGGTAATAATATTAACTTTAAAAATATTTGTAAATATCTGTAGGTTCGTTGGTTATACTTACAAAGGTAGGTTATCATAAGGAATAGTACCGTAACTTCTGCAGCAACTTCTCCGGTATTTCGTATAGATATCCGTTCAAACTATCGCGAAGGTAATAATTTACTACATAAAAAAAACCACGATACGCCTGTAAACCTCCATTTAAAAAGAAGTTAAAGAGATTACACGGTAATAGTTAACAGTCGTTGTATTGTTATTGATTATTGTCGGTCCTCATATTCAAATATTGCATTGTTGGCTAAGTTGTGAACAAAGGGTGTACTGTAGTCAAGTAAATATAAATAAAAATCAGCTGATCTTGTATTCCATTCATTGGTAACTTCTAAGTAGGTAGTTAAAGTATCCGTAATTTATATTTCGCTCCCTCGATCTTTCAGTATTTATGAGCGGTTAGCTAATAATAATAAAGTTCATATATCCCAGTAATTGCAGTTCAAGTCCCTGGAGTAGTAGTAGTAGTAGTTTTGATAGAAATATTTGAGAAATTACTGTAGACAACCTCGTATTTTTCAGTAGGCCTAATTAAGGACACTTTTATTCTCCGTCCCGTGGAGTAGGGAAAATAATAGTAATCCATCAGCTGTAATAATCACATAACCACATTTCAGTAGAATTGTAGTGAAGATAAGGTATAATATATTAGATAGTATCTTGCCAGTTATATTCGTGTTTTTCTTCGTGTACGGCAATCTTTTCGATACTTAAGCATTTAACCAAACGCAGGGTAGTGTAGTGTAGATACATTGTAGTATAGATACAGTATATTTAGATAGTGCCGTATCTTGCCTGCTATATTCGTGTGTTTTTTTGTGTGTATCTATTAGACCGTAATACTAATAATAATTTGTCTAAGCATTTAGCTTCGTTGGTAATCTTTGAGTACAGTAGTTCTTGCAAATTTCATTTCTGTTGTGCTTAGTTTAGTGACATACGGTACGGTTCCGTAATTAGGATACGTCTGAAAGTAGTTTAACATTACTGTAGTGTACTGTACAGTAGTATACGAGTAATATCCTATTAGAATTTAGTGTGATTATTTTATTATTGTAAAATATTTGTGTAGTACTGGTGTAGTAGAGGTATCCGTAGAAACTCGTACTAAAATACTGTTGTTGTTGTAATTAGAATAGGCTTAATTGCAGTTTGGAATTGTGTAGTTCTTGTGTAGGCTATTACTTTCGATATTCAGTAATTAACAGCAGTTTTTATCCTGTCAGGGGTTGTAGGATAAAAAATAGAGCACGACTAAGTAGTATTGTAGTGTAGTCGTATATTAATTACCTTATTGTTGTGTACTATCCCAGACAATATATCCCTCCGTTCATTTATTTTTTGAAAATAAGTTACTTTGTTTTTAATTTCATTTTTCCCCCCGTAAAGAATGGCTAAGGAGCGCGAGTGTAGTTTCTGTGGGTGTGGCGAGGCATTGAGGGGTATGAGGGAGGAATTGGAAAGTTTGAGGGAGATAATTAGGATTCTCACAGAAGACAGGAAGGAAGATAGGACTCCCTCAAACAACGTACAGGTTACAGTAGGTGTACAAGAGGGAGGGGAAGGAAAGGGAGGAGTTGTAGAAGACAGGTGGTCTAATGTTCTAAGGGGAAGGAGATTGCAGGCTAAGAGCTCTATTCAGGATCAGAATTCAGGACAGGTGTCTGTGCAAAATCGGTATGATCACTCCAGGTAAACAACAGAGGGAAGATGAGGGACAGGGAACTGTTGCTGAGATGCATGGAAGTAGGAGGAAGGGAAAAGGTAGGAAAGGAAAATGTAGAGTAGATGATAGGAGAAAACAGGTGGAACAGGGTCATGGGAAGGAGAAAAGGGAGGAGGAAGTAGCTTCTGCAGTTATCAGGAAAGATAGGGCTGACCAGGAGGGGAGGGGATCAAACGAGGTGGGTAGGGTTGAGGCTCTGGTCATGGGAGATTCCATCGTTAGACACGTGGGGAAAGTGTGTGGAGGAAAGGGTACCAGGGTAGAGTGTTATCCAGGAATTAGGTTGAGGCAGATGTTGAGGAAAGTAGAAGAGAGGGAGGAGGGGAAGGAGAAGGTGGTAGTGTTTCACGTTGGTACCAACAACGTAAGGCAAGCTGATATAAGTACCAACATAGTTGGAGATGTGTGGGATCTGGTAAATGCAGCACGGGTGAAGTTTAAGAAAGCGGAGATTGTTATTAGTGGAATACTGTGTAGAAGGGATACTGACTGGAGGGTGATTGGGGATTTAAATGAGACTATGGAGTGGGTATGTGGGAAACTGGGAGTGAAATTTCTAGATCCTAATGGGTGGGTAGGAGCCAATCCTATATGGAAAGATTTAATTACTATTGCGTGTGTATGTGATGGTTGGTTGTGTACTGTGTTATCTGAGTATGAGTAACAAATACTCAGTCGCCGAGCCAGAAGAATAAACCAAAGGCGATTAAAATCCCCGACCCGGCTGGGAATTGATCCCGGGACACTCTGAACCGAAGGCCTCAACGCTGACCATTCAATCAAGGAATCGGACACAAGTATTTATTCTACAGCTTAAAATAATACTCGCAACACGAAAAATACAGTAAAACGTGCTCAGAGCGGAACTTGAATAAAGCGGTAACTTGGTCCTGGCGAAGCTTACGGCGTTTTAACACTCTTACTTTTGTGTAACGGCAAATCTTTTCAACGCGGAAACGGAAACGAAAAAGAAAGAATTATTTAAAATCTATTTGTACAATGCGGAAAATATTGAAATTGATGTAGTCCAACGTACCAAATTCGTGCATTTCTGGTGCTGGTGTGATCGATATCATTGTCCGGACAAACTGACGCACGTGTTTGGAGAGAGTCATAACACGGATGGTGGAATGAAAGAAGTGCTTGAAATCGAATCGGCAATATCTAAGTTGTGTCAAGAAAGAAAGGTTCCCTGCGAGGCAGAGAACTTCATTCGAAGTGATGAGCAACTTACGACACACCACATTTTCGAATCGGCTACAGCCCTTCTAGCAGAAAGGCCGAACAAGAGGAGAAGACGGAAGAAGAAGGAGCCGAACAAGAAGGTGAAGATCAAAACAAGATCCGAACCCACGAACAGGACCACAGTGCTTTTGTGACGTAAAGCAATTTGCAATTACATCTAACTTTTCCACTCTTCTTGAACTAATCTACTAGCTCAGGACTGCACTGAGAGAGACACGATTAAAAATAAGAGGAAATAAGTTTCTTTGTTTGATCTGTGGAAGAAAGCTTAGTTAGTGAAGTATTGTGTAGAGTTTTATGGTGGAAATAAGTTTAAGGATCGTATACCCAGTGTTCTAAAATAGTATAATATAGTGTTATGACAGTGCCAAAATAATATACTCTGTATCATTCTGAACGTACTAATCAAGCGCAGTAATAATAATAATAATAATAATAATAATAATAATAATAATAATAATAATAATAATAATAATAAAATCAGTGTACTACAGCAATACGTATACCAATTTGGATATCGAGCGTCATGTGTAGGCAGGTAGAGGTAAGCAAACAATATTTACAATTACTGTTTTAAAGCAACAATAAAACGGTGTTTTGTGTAATGCGGAAACTTCTCTAATTCGGAAAAATAATTTAATCCCTTGTATTATGTTGTCTTACCTGGCGAATTATCAGCCAGGTTTGGGGACTATATGTAATTTTCAATCAATCAATCAATCAATCAATCAATCAATCAATCAATCAATCAATCAATCAATCAATCAATCAATCAATCAATCAATCAATCAATCACTACTTATCTGCATTTAGGGTAGTCGACCAGGTGGCAGATTCCCTATCTGTTGTTTTCCTAGACTTTTCTTAAAGGATCGCAAAGAAATTGGAAAATTATTGAACATTTCCCTTGGTAAGTTATTCCAATCCCTAACTCCCCTTCCTATAAACGAATATTTGCCCCAGTTTGTCCTCTTGAATTCCAACTTTTTCTTCATATTGTGATCTTTCCTACTTTTAAAGACACCACTCAAACTTATTCGTCTACTGATGTCCTCCCACGCCATCTCTCCTCTGACAGCTCGGAACATACCATTTAATCGAGCAGCTCGTCTCCTTTCTCCTAAACCTTCCCAGCCCAAACTTTGCAACATTTTTGTAACGCTACTTTTTTGTCGGAAATCACCCAGAACAAATCGAGCTGCTTTTCTTTGGATTTTTCCAGTTCTTGAATCAAGTATTCCTGGTGAGGGTCCCATACACTGTAACCATACTCTAGTTGGGGACTTTCCAGAGACTTATATGCCCTCTCCTTTACATCCTTACTACAACCCCTAAATACCCTCACAACCATGTGCAGAGATCTGTACCCTTTATTAACAATCATATTTATGTGATTACTCCAATGAAGATCTTTTCTTATACACTGACTGACAGAGCAAATGCAACACCAAGAAGGAGTGGTTCGAAAGGGATGAAAGTTGGGGAAAAAACAGAGACGGCACGGACGAATAATTGATGTTTATTTCAAACCGATATGCAGGTTACACAATGCGCACGGCATCGACTCAGTAGGATGTAGGACCACCGCGAGCGGCGATGCACGCAGAAACACGTCGAGGTACAGAGTCAATAAGAGTGCGGATGGTGTCCTGAGGGATGGTTCTCCATTCTCTGTCAACCATTTGCCACAGTTGGTCGTCCGTACGAGGCTGCGGCAGAGTTTGCAAACGGCGTCCAATGAGATCCCACACGTGTTCGATTGGTGAGAGATCCGGAGAGTACGCTGGGCACGGAAGCATCTGTACACCTCGTAGAGCCAGTTGGGAGATGCGAGCAGTGTGTGGGCGGGCATTATCCTGCTGAAACAGAGCATTGGGCAGCCCCTGAAGGTACGGGAATGCCACCGGCCGCAGCACATGCTGCACGTAGCGGTGGGCATTTAACGTGCCTTGAATACGCACTAGAGGTGACGTGGAATCATACGCAATAGCGCCCCAAACCATGATGCCGCGTTGTCTAGCGGTAGGGCGCTCCACAGTTACTGCCGGATTTGACCTTTCTCCACGCCGACGCCACACTCGTCTGCGGTGACTATCACTGACAGAACAGAAGCGTGACTCATCGGAGAACACGACGTTCCGCCATTTCCTCATCCAAGTCGCTCTAGCCCGGCACCATGCCAGGCGTGCACGTCTATGCTGTGGAGTCAATGGTAGTCTTCTGAGCGGACGCCGGGAGTGCAGGCCTCCTTCAACCAATCGACGGGAAATTGTTCTGGTCGATATTGGAACAGCCAGGGTGTCTTGCACATGCTGAAGAATGGCGGTTGACGTAGCGTGCGGGGCTGCCACCGCTTGGCGGCGGATGCGCCGATCCTCGCGTGCTGACGTCACTCGGGCTGCGCCTGGACCCCTCGCACGTGCCACATGTCCCTGCGCCAACCATCTTCGCCACAGGCGCTGCACCGTGGACACATCCCTATGGGTATCGGCTGCGATTTGACGAAGCGACCAACCTGCCCTTCTCAGCCCGCTCACCATACCCCTCGTAAAGTCGTCTGTCTGCTGGAAATGCCTCCATTGACGGCGGCCTGGCATTCTTAGCTATACACGTGTCCTGTGGCACACGACAACACGTTCTACAATGACTGTCGGCTGAGAAATCACGGTACGAAGTGGGCCATTCGCCAACGCCGTGTCCCATTTATCGTTCGCTACGTGCGCAGCACAGCGGCGCATTTCACATCATGAGCATACCTCAGTGACGTCAGTCTACCCTGCAATTGGCATAAAGTTCTGACCACTCCTTCTTGGTGTTGCATTTGCTCTGTCAGTCAGTGTATTAACACCTAGGTACTTACAATGATCCCCAAAAGGAACTTTCACCCCATCAACAAATCCATTACCAGCAGCTGTTAACATTAACAGAATAAAGAATGGAATGAGCTTTAGAAGTCAAACATGGGATATGAAAAATGATTATAGCAGGCAGACTTGAAACTTAACTACCCCAGTGGATGATAATATTTCCCAGGTCGTATAGAAAAATGACTTGGATAAATGATAATAAAGGAGAATAATCTTCCTGTGAAACATTTCCAATATCGCATAAAATATTTCAGTGCAATTTGTATCACCTATTCACTTACTACATCTATGTTTTAGCATGGATACACTTCTTTGCGAAAATAACTTGCAGTGTTCATCGTTTCTGTATACAACGAATGTAAGCACTGGTGGTGTATAAATTTGCGCTCAACATTTTTCTCTCATTTCTGCAAGTAACTAAAAACGAAGTAAGTTATTATAGATGTGTCATCAGTTCGAAACCGTTATCTGAACTAGAGTTCAAGGAAACAAAACTAATTTTCACATTACTGTAGCCTTGTGATAATTCAGCAATTTTTCTCTTCAGCTTTTCTGTATGAAGTCATATTCAGTAACTAGTTTACGCCCGAGAAAGTGGCTGCGCGGTTTGAGTCATATGGCTATCAGCTTGAATTCAGGAGATTGTGGGTTCGAACCCGACTGTCGGCAGTCCTGGAGATGACTTTCGATGGTCTAATATTTTAACACCAGGATGTACGCTTTAGCGTTTCGAAGAAAAATCCAAATCTTAATCGATTTGTTTGAGTTTGTTACTACAAAACACACAACATTAGGCTAACATATTCGTATATTTCAATCAACCTCTTCTGCCTTATCTTTATCCAAAAATAATGTTTAATTAAAAAACATCTATTTTCAAAATGTGATAAGATTTCGAAAAATATTCAAATGAACAAGAACAGAAAAGCAGCTAGATGTCATTTTTGAAAAAAGTTTTAAAATAATTAATCACCACTGTCAAAAATAATTATAATAATAGTATTTTTAACAACATTAACAAAATAGTAGTTTACAACATTCCCACATTCATTAGCTTTAATTTAACCCTCAAATGCGCAGTATTGCATATGTGCAAAGGAGAATTTACTTGCTTGTTATATCTGCTTTAAGAGTTTACAAATATACATTTATTTCTACCTTGCAGACGAACTCCCTAGGTGTCGCTAGCGTTGCAAAAAATGAACAATGATTTATTTTATGATTGTTCCTGCTAATCGGCTGGAGTGAAGTGTAAACTTTAAACAGTTAAGGTCAAACAAATAAAATGTTGTTTACCTCAGAGAATTCGTGAGCAAGGGCATTCCTTGCCCTGAAGTGAGGCAGTAACTACAGTTATCGTACAGCTTTGTATACACCGGTACGTAAAATATTCATAACTCTTAACATTTTGATTGATCCGAATAAATGTCTGACTCGTTGGCTGAACGGTAAGCGTACTGGCCTTCGTTTCAGAGGGTCCCGGGTTCGATTCCCGGCCGGGTCGGGGATTTTAACCTTAATTGGTTAATTCCAATGGCCCGGGGGCTGGGTGTATGTGTTGTCTTCATCATCATTTCATCCTCATCACGACGCGCAGGTCGCCTACGGGAGTCAAATGGAAAGACCTGCACCTGGCGAGCCGAACCCAATCCTGGGATATCCCGGCACTAAAAGCCATACGACGTTTTTTTTTTCATCCGAATAAATAAAAACTGATTTACATATCATTTTTATTAATGTTCTCATAGTAATGTATTACGTTTGGAATGAAAAATGTGATAAGATTTGGAAAGAAATAATAAATTGCGCATTTAAGAGTTAATGTATTATTGAGTGTTCTAACTCAATTTTAAGTATGTTTAAGTTTATTTGAAATGTGGGGGTCTGTAAAAAATATTGCATTCAAGGAAAACAGCACTGAAGTTTTAGAACATAACCCACTTCCTTGGGTATCTTACAACTCGCCTGCTCCATAGGTCGGACCCTCTTTCAGAAGTTGTTTTGTCTTCTTTCAGTTTTCTTCTGTCCTTAACGTACCACCTCCTCTGCTTTTGTTCTGGAGTATTTTGACTTGCACCTTTATGCAACCGTACTGCATCAACTTCAAGCACACCAGATAATGTGTACTTGCCAGGAGCAGTTCCCACCCTCTTCAGTATTTCCACTTTGTTTCCCCAGCTGAAATGGCAAACACCATCCATCATTCCTAATTTAAGGTATCAAGCCCCATATGTCTCCTTAGGACACCATTTCCATACCATTTCATTTTTTCAATGACTAGTTATTATTTTAGGTCAATCCATGCAAGCACCTAGAAAGCATTTCTGGGTCGGTGAGTCACTCATATATAGGCTTCACTGCTTGAAGAATGTCGAAGGACAGGCCTGGTTTGAATTTAAAGTTTTCTACCTCATTATTTGCTTCAGCTCGCCGATAAGAGCACTAGCTGTCAGCCCCTATGGTGGGTGGGACGGTCCTTTGTTGCTGTCAAATGGTACAATGTGGCCCAGGCGGTGATTACAGCTTTAAGAGGAAGTACAACTAGGCAACCATCCTCTACATAACACTAATAAGGGAGAAAAAATTGAAGGGATCTGACACTTCGAAAATGAAGATATCGGCCAAAGAAAGACAAGGGCCATGAAGGGCGTGAAAATGAAAGACTCCCTAGGCCTCGGAAACCTAACAGCATCGAGGTCGGAAAAGAACAAGAGTTGACCAAGGGGGGTCGGATAGTATAGATGAAAGTGAGAAGCCTGGCACAAATTAGAGGATACAATGCCAGGACTCAGAAATTTTCGCTTTTTCTTCGCTCCACATCGGCTTTCAGAACCCATTTTATACACACTCACAAAGAAACTAATTCTCATGTCACAATGGGAAAGACCACATGTCCACAAGGAAATTGACATATTTGTTAATGTCTGTTCCCTAGCAATGGAATAAAACTCTTTGGAATATACCAGTATTGACATATGTTGGTCAGAACTATGAACTATACTCACGAGGCATGCAGCACCAAAGAGGTAAATTTGAATAAGAAAATGTAACGAGATGTTTACATGTAAGCAGGACGCTGCAGCCATGCTCCCTATCACGTGCGCACGAGCTTATTTAAAACTTATTTTCATAAACAGTTGGAATATATGTATGAATTACGCATATATCTAATTCTGAAGTACAGACTTCAAGCTTTCATTTCCAGTGAAAAAAGTTAAAATGGTATTTTTGGGCGAAGAAAATCTATTCCGAACATTAATACATACTTTTAAGCACACGATCATTTCCTCGCCACTCCTAGCCCTTTCCTATCCCAATCTGTGTCCGCGCGACGTAAGGAAAATTGAAAGAAAACGAAATATAGGCACATGATTTAATAACCATATTCAAATAACTGTGCTGTTTACTAGAATCTGTCCCAATGATTAACCATAAATTTTAGAGATATCTTCGATATACCATAACTTATTATGAATTTTAGATTCAGGATCGAGGAAATAAACTCAAGTTTCATTTGTACGAAACCAAACAACGTTTTGGATTACAGTTCAACAACGCCAATTTTTTTCTCTAAGGACAACAACAAGAACAACAACAACCTCGCCATGCCTTCTCTCGACCGAGTATGTTGAGAATTGTAGCCCATCAACCCAGTTAGGGTTTTGAGTGCTATTGCTGAATAGCCTTGTGTTTTTATTGCACTGATATGAGAAGTGAGGCCCTGGTTAAGAAATCGCACTGTTCAGGATGTGACCTGCATCCGTTGAGGGTGCAACAACCTCGCCTTGTATTTATACCTCAATGGTGGGTTGCTAGAATATTCAGGGTTCGGCTAGATATGGAATATTCCCGTTGTACCTTCGCGTGGAGAAACCAGACGAGTATTGCGGTAGACATGTGAGCATATATAGCATGTTTGAGACGTCTGCAACTATTCGTATTCGTTTTCTATTCCGTCAATCAATAAAGCAATCAATCATCACATCTGTATTTAGGGCTGTCACCCACATGTCACATTCCCTTTCAAATATTTACCTTGTCTTTTCTTAAATTATTTCAAAAAATTTGGAAATTTATCGAACGTCTCACTTGACAAATTATTCCAGTCCCTATTTCCTCTTCCTATAACGAATATTTGCCCGTACTTGTTCTCTTGAATTCGAACTTTATCTTAATATTATGACCAATCAATCAATCAATCAATCAATCAATCAATCAATCAATCAATCAATCAATCAATCAATCAATCAATCAATCAATCAATCAATCAATCAATCAATCAATCAATCAATCAATCAATCAATCAATCAATCAATCACCACTTATCTGCATTTAGGGCTGCCATCCAGGTGACAGATTCCCTATTAATTGTTTGCCTTGCCTTTTCTTAAATTATTTCAAATAAATTGGAAATTTATCGAACGTCTCGCTTGGTAAATAATTCCAATTTTCTCTTCCTATAAACGAATATTTGCCCCATTTTCTCCTTATGAATTTCAACTTTATCTTCATATTTCATATTCCACATTCACATTCCTATTTATAATATTTTTAACTTTTAATTTTTCCTACTATTGACATTTGATTCACAAATACTGATAATAAGACAGTGATTAAAAGGATTCAGGAAGTTCACTGGAACCATTCAGAATTTATAGTGTTAGATATACATCTGAATCTTCGCTTCCAGCGATCAAAACAACGTTTCATGACGTGTGGGATTTCCTGTGTTTTGTGATATTGTTGTGTTACAGGATTCCTTAATGATACTGCTGACCTGCATATCCACAATCGCCCAAAAGAACACAAAGGCCAAATTCTCCATTTCAAAGCAATTTCTTAAACTACTCTCGTTAAAAATCAAAAATCGTGAACGCTTTCCCTCCAACTTGCTAGAATTTGTAACATTCGACAATCAGCATTCCATGTGACCTAGAACCCAGAACAATATTAATCACTAAGAGACGTTGACAATGCTGTAATACCAATAATGGTTCAGTTATTAATTTTGTTACCTGTACATTCGAAGAAAACCAGCCTTTTCTGTTAATATAAATTTGTACGTCTTCCCTCCAGGACTTTTAATCCAAAAGTATGACTCCAGTAACGTCGAATTAATTTAAAATTATGACTTACGGTGTAGATTACACATGTTCTGTAGGCTATTGATACAGGCAATGGGCTGATAAAATTGAAGGAACCTAAGAATATCGTGAAACTTTTTCATTGCCGGTAATCTTCCTCCTTCAAGAGGTATCTTTACATACTGGGACAGGGTTCTAGCGATGTCAATTGAGATTTCGTAAATGATTCTGCTGACCTTTGACTAATACCGTGTAAATCTATGTTACCATCTCAGAAGTCTCCTCTTGTTTAATAGTAACGCAGGGCAATGAGAATTTTGTTCTCTATAGAATCAGGCAGCCTTTTATTAACAGTATGCTCATAAGAAGATGTACAATATTATAGGGAAGGATCCACCTTTCAATACTCCGTAGTAAGTTGAACTAAAAAGTAGTTACAACCTGTTTATTGGGACCGGTTTCAACACATTTCAAGTGTCATCATCAGCCATTTAGCGAAGATCTTAAAACAACTAATATATTGAACACAGGCAAAAAATTAACATTGTATCATATCGCAGCAATTCAGTTAACTGATCCTTCCCTATAATATTGTACATCTTCTTATTTCTCTATTCAATACGGAACAATCATGAAGTTTTTAACTTTAAGAGAATGCTCATAGCAGTCCTAAATTATGACTGATTTCTTTCTGTAGGTTAGGACACACAAGTTCTATCAGATCTCTTGGAATGGCGTTGATAAAACTATATCTATTCTTGAAATTAATATCATCATACTTCGCGAAGATAATCGGTCTTACCGAGCAAGTGGCTTGCCAGTTTGGGTCATTGTATTCGGGAGATATTGGGTTCGAAGCCCACTGTCGGCAGCCTTGAAGATATTTTTCCGAGGTTTCCTATGTTCACACCAAGCAAATGCCGGGGCTGCACCTTAATAATTAAGGCCACGGTCGCTTCTTTGGCACTTCTAGCGCTTTCCTATCCCATCTTCGCCACAACACCTATATGTATCGGTACGACGTAAAGCAAAATTTTAAAATCGGTCTTATTCCATACAGCTTCTAATCATTCGTGTTTCGTGCAATAAGTCAAATTCACGTACGATAGTCTTCAGTTAAACTACCTCTTGATCAAGACTAAAGTGAGTCCAAACTGAGGCCAGGTCATCCTCGGATTAACGGAGAAAGCCATGATCTATATGAATAAGAAAAACGTCTGCTTTTCATCCTTATTTGGCACCAATCTTAGTCCGGACTAATCACTACTATGAGGTTACGAATAGTGGGAGCCTTAAATTTTCTCTACTAAATGGGCTTTCATGGGTTATATGGAGATGACTCTGCTCTGCTGTTCGAAGTAATGATAGAATTGAACACATCAGCTAGCCCCAGATTACTGAGAGCCAGACACACATGTGGCGCGATCGTACTCGCCACTGCGCGCACCTCGTCGTGGATAAATGATTGGTTTTATGTGAGGGAGAGGATCTAAATTGTGGTGCAACAAAACATTAGCGCAGGGAGGACGTTCGGTGTGGTTACAGTGGCAGGACTTCAAGTTGATGGCAAATAAACAGAAGCATCGAAGGGGGGAAAAGTGGAGGGTGCATCATCAAGGGCTACTGGGCACGCATACTCTTTCTGTTTCATGTATTTTCCTCACGAAGAAGTGAAAGAAGACAACCGATTGGAATATAGAGGATGAAGAATGTGGTCTGTATTTTGGAAGATTGAACATTTAATATTATAGGTGGTGTAATCTCATCTACGTTTAAGGAGAGGTACCGAGCGAGATGGCCGTGCGGTTAAAGGTGCGCAATCGGGAGATAGTGGGTTCGAATCCCACTGTCGGCAGCGCCGAAGATGTTTTTCCGTGGTTTCCCATATTCACACCAGACAAATGCTGGTGCTGTACCTTAATTAAGGCCACGGCCGCTTTCTACCTACTCCTAGCCCTTCCCTATTACATCGTCGCAATGAGACCTACCTACCTGTGTCGGTACGACGTAAAGCAAATTGCAAAAGTTTAAGGAGAGGCAAGTAAACCTCTGATATAAGCCGATAATGTCTTCATTTTATCTCAGTCTGTACAAAATATGGAGAAACTGCTGAATGACATGGGCGTAGTATTTGAGAAAGAGGAAACGACGAAAATAAATCCAAAACAACAATGGAAAATTGTAAAAAAGGAACAAATGTTAAATGTGGTGAATAAATATTGTCACTTGAGAAGGAGAATAAATAAATAAATAAATAAATAAATAAATAAATAAATAAATAAACATGGTTCGAACCCCACTGTCGGCAGCCCTGAAAATGGTTTTCTGTGGTTTCCTGTTTTCACACCAGGCAAATGCTGGGGCTGTACCTTAATTAAGGCCACGGCCGCTTCCTTCCCATTCCTAGGACTTTCCTATCCCATCGTCGCCAAAAGACCCATCTGTGTCAGTGCGACGTAAAACAAATAGCAAATATATATATATATTTTCACTTCCACAATCACCATTAACAAACATTCAATGTGTTAACTACTAACCACTATACTTCATCCTAGGCCTTTTTTATTTATTTATTCATGTTTCTCTTTCCCTTTTTGCCACTCTTCCCACAACCGACGGGGGATGTGGTTGCGGTCCGTGTCTAGCAGGGGATTTGACCCAGTTTTTCGGCTAGATGTCCTTCATGATGCTAACCATGCATAGTTTTTTTTCTAGTGTTCGCACTAACTCAGGTGGGTTTTTGGTGACGATGGTATAGGGAGGCGCTAGGACTGGAAAGGCTGTGGCTATGGCCTTAACAGTAGCGTTTGGCTGGTGTGAACATGGCAAATTACGGAAGATCATTTTTAGGGGTGCCAATGCCATGGTTCGAACCTACCATCTCCCGACCGCAAGCTAACATCTACGCGGCCCGTACCACACATCTAGCTCGTTCGGTCCTCGTTTAATGCCATCAGAATAATGTTGTCCCTTAGAAACCGTCGCATAACCATTTTTCTTTATGTGTTAATGTACGAAAATACGAAAAGTGTTAAATCATTCAATTTATCATAGTGTATTTATGGGTACAATAGAGCGAGTATCTGTCTGTCAGAAGAAAGTGAAGGAATTATGTACACTGACTGACAGTGACAATGCAACACCAAGGAGGAGTGGTTCGAAAGGGATGAAAGTTGGGGAAAAAACAGAGTCGGCACGGAAGAATAATTGATGTTTATTTCAAACCGATATGCAGGTTACACAATGCGCACGGCATCGACTCAGTAGGATGTAGGACCACCGCGAGCGGCGATGCACGCAGAAACACGTCGAGGTACAGAGTCAGTAAGAGTGCGGATGGTGTCCTGAGGGATGGTTCTCCATTCTCTGTCAACCATTTGCCACAGTTGGTCGTCCGTACGAGGCTGGGGCAGAGTTTGCAAACGGCGTCCAATGAGATCCCACACGTGTTCGATTGGTGAGAGATCCGGAGAGTACGCTGGCCACGGAAGCATCTGTACACCTCGTAGAGCCTGTTGGGAGATGCGAGCAGTGTGTGGGCGGGCATTATCCTGCTGAAACAAAGCATTGGGCAGCCCCTGAAGGTACGGGAGTGCCACCGGCCGCAGCACATGCTGCACGTATGCACGTAGCGGTGGGCATTTAACGTGCCTTGAATACGCACTAGAGGTGACGTGGAATCATACGCAATAGCGCCCCAAACCATGATGCCGCGTTGTCTAGCGGTAGGGCGCTCCACAGTTACTGCCGGATTTGACCTTTCTCCACGCCGACGCCACACTCGTCTGCGGTGACTATAACTGACAGAACAGAAGCGTGACTCATCGGAGAACACGACGTTCCGCCATTCCCTCATCCAAGTCGCTATAGCCCGGCACCATGCCAGGCGTGCACGTCTATGCTGTGGAGTCAATGGTAGTCTTCTGAGCGGACGCCGGGAGTGCAGGCCTCCTTCAACCAATCGACGGGAAATTGTTCTCGTCGATATTGCAACAGCCAGGGTGTCTTGCACATGCTGAAGAATGGCGGGCGGTTGACGTGGCGTGCGGGGCTGCCACCGCTTGGCGGCGGATGCGCCGATCCTCGCGTGCTGACGTCACTCGGGCTGCGCCTGGACCCCTCGCACGTGCCACATGTCCCTGCGCCAACCATCTTCGCCACAGGCGCTGCACCGTGGACACATCCCTGTGGGTATCGGCTGCGATTTGACGAAGCGACCAACCTGCCCTTCTCAGCCCGATCACCATACCCCTCGTAAAGTCGTCTGTCTGCTGGAAATGCCTCCGTTGACGGCGGCCTGGCATTCTTAGCTATACACGTGTCCTGTGGCACACGACAACACGTTCTACAATGACTGTCGGCTGAGAAATCACGGTACGAAGTGGGCCATTCGCCAACGCCGTGTCCCATTTATCGTTCGCTACGTGCGCAGCACAGCGGCGCATTTCACATCATGAGCATACCTCAGTGACGTCAGTCTACCCTGCAATTGGCATAAAGTTCTGACCACTCCTTCTTGGTGTTGCATTTGCTCTGTCTGTCAGTCAGTGTATGTCAATAGCTAGCTCACCGGGCGAGTTGGCCGTGTGGTTAGATGCGTGCGGCTGTGAGCTTGCATCCGGGAGATAGTGGGTTCGAATCCCACTGTCGGCAGCCCTGAAGATGGTTTTCCGTGGTTTCCCATTTTCTCACCAGGCAAATGCTGGGGCTGTACATTAATTAAGGCCATGGTCGCTTCCTTCCAACTCCTAGGCCCTTCCTGTCCCATCGTCGCCATAAGACCTATCTGTGTCGGTGCGACGTAAAGCTACTAGCAAAAAAACATAAAAAAAAGCAAATCTAGCTCATTTTTCATACGTTGCGTGAATCGAACACAGCAGCTCCTCGACGGCCAATAAAAGTACCTTTGAATAAATTGTTTCCTCGAGAAGCATTTGTTCGATTTTCAAAATAATCACGGTGCTGAATTTATAATGGTAGTAAATTTAAGATTATCTTTAGAAATCAGCGTAGTTCCATTTTAAAGCAAAGTTGGTACTATTATCTTCTTCTTCTTCTTCTTCTTCTACTACCGTTTTACCCACACCGTGGGGGGTAAGAACTGTCTCGCACATGGTGGCCTTGAATCAGTTTTACGGCCGAATGCCCTTCCTGACACCAACGCTATGTGGAGAGATGTAATCACTACTGAATATTTTTCTCGTGGTTAGTAGTGTCTGAATATGAATAGTAGAGTGTTGGGACAAACATAAATACCCAGTCCCCGAGCCAGAAGAAATAGTCAGACGAGATTAAAATCCCCAGCCCGCTCGGGACTCGAACCCGGCACCCTCTGAACCGAAGGCCTCAACGCTGACCATTCAGTTAAGAAGTCGGACAAAGTTTGTACCATTATCACAGAATATATTGACAACATAAAATAGTACTGTAAGTCTGATCATGAGCCCCTTGGTAGCATTACTGAAAGTGGAAACAGAATGTCAGTATCTCTAACGGTTCACGAGTTTTTTTTAGGTGGACATCTTAGCTAGTATCCCTGTATAAAGGCTCAATATTTCTTTAGAGTTAAACATGGCTCTCGCGCTTTGCGTATTTTAACTAAAGGCTTCCGACAGTTATTACGGATAAATGAAGACTAGTTTATCATGTAATTCCTCGAGGCACTTGAATCCAGACTGTCCCTTACGTCAGTAGCGTACACTAAAGAGGTGCAATATACCTGTCCTTGTTAGTAATAATATGGCAGAGTCCGATACCAGCGAAACGGAGAGAACTCTCCTAGCACACAAACAGCACTGTGGTCTGCTGCTGTTACCCAGACCGAGTACAATAGGACAGCCGGCATTCATACAGATAAAAAATAATGTACACAAGCCACGCAGCATGCACTGTCGGCACATTTGCCGAGGCGAGTAAGGCTGAGGGTGTTTACAGACACACCGTTTGGACAGAGGACATGGGAATAGAGCCTGTTCATAATGCCAACAACGATTACTTTCTGTCAGACACCGAGACAAAATGCAAATGGAGGAAGACACATTCACGTAACACGACTATAGCATCCACGCGTGGCGAGATAATCCCCAAAAACACCAGAGACGAGATAGCAGTTTACTGCAAGGTTAGGGGAAAATACGCCTCCGTAACACTTCGCCTGCACTGCACACAAGAGACACATCTGAAATCACCAGTCAGATGTAGATAAGATACCCCATGATCTGATAAAACCACACTAACTTAAATTTATGAAGACTCCGTTGTACTTCATGAAGAGAAGAAAGTAGAGAGCGCTAAGAAAATATCGGCTGAAAGCTGGGGACATATAGTATGGAATGCAGCACCACAGTCTCCCACCTGCACACACTCCCTAAAAGGTCCGACACCGTCAAAACCATTAGTATAAAGGAAACTTCTCGGCAGATCACACAACGCGGTAGTAGATATCCATACCTGCAATCCGCGAAGAAATACTACACGTAAAAACAACGGCCCTTTTATAGGCTACTTACTTTTTAATGTGGCCCATCACAATCTGTTCATTTCAGTATCTATTTCTTCAATATCCTGATGGTCGTACATGTACTGACATTTGTCACTGTCAAAGGGAATGGGTTGTGGGTGACACTGTGTCGCAAACTCTGTGAGGTCGATTCATCCACGAATATAATACCGATGTTATTCTTTTCCTGGAAATCAAAGTGGTGAATATAAACTTCCTCGTAAATCATGATTACGTCATCAATTTAGGACCTGACAGTTGCGGCAGTGAAATATTTTATAGAAAAGGCATGGCATGCCTATATCCGACACAGTTATGCCTTCTTCAAAGAGAATGGTATCAGAAAAACAAGCATATACAGCCCATCGGGTTCTGAATATAAAAATGAAAGAAACCACCTGTTCAGACGGAATATGTTACCAGATATTACGACATTCCCTCCAATACTCATAGCTGCGAACATAGACTGTGCAATCAACAGAATCAAGTTGGAAATGTTAATTTCTATCCTGGACTGCGTTCACTGACACAATCTACTTACTTTTGGTTTTCTTAATTCTTTCTTAATCTGCTTACCCTCCAGGGTTGGTTTTTCCCTCGGACTCAGCGAGGGATCCCACCTCTACCAACTCAAGGGCGGTGTCCTGGAGCCTGAGACATTGAGTCGGAGGATACAACTGGGGAGGATGACCAGTACCTCGCCCAGGCGGCCTCACCTACTATGCTGAAGAGGAGCTTTGGTGGGGGATGGGAAGATTGGAAGGGATAGACAAGGAAGAGGGAAGAAAGCGGCCGTGGCCTTAAGTTAGGTACCATCCCGGCTTTTGCCTGGAGGAGAAGTGGGAAACCACGGAAAACCACTTCCAGGATGGCTGAGGTGGAAATCGAACCCACCTCTACTCAGTTGACCTCACGAGGCTGAGTGGACCCCGTTCCAGCCCTCTTACCACTTTTCAAATTTCGTGGCAGAGCCGGGAATCGAACCCGGGCCTCCGGGGTTGGCAGTTAATCACACTAACCACTACACAACAGAGGCAGCCACTTTTAGTTTTATGAAACATAACTACATCGTTATCAAGTAAAATACACTTTCTGCAAAGGAGTGTTGAAGTCGAGAATTGACAGGACATACTCATGTCACACGCAATTAAATACCTGAAAGACAGTGGTAAGACAATCCCCATGTCCTTCAGAGACCATCATAGCTTCATATTCCACTTATATCTGATAATGATGACCAATATTTCACTGATCGAGGGACTTGAAAAATGTATATCAGATGTTTCCAAAGCAAAGAATATGCTTACCGACTCTCTAACATAAAATATCCGTATTGTTCACGCAGCGCTAGGAGATATACAGTGTGTCCCCAGAGGAAGGAGCCATGCGTTAAGAGGTCTGGTATTGGTCATTCTAAAGCGAAAACATCATATGAACATATGCTTTATTTTCAATAGTTATGTAATTGGCAATTGTCAAATTCCGTTTGCATCTTATGTGTAAGTGTCCATTTCCCTTTATAACTTATTCTCAAAAATACCTCCACCAAGTTCAATGCATTTTGCAGCTCTTGCAGACAGATGCTCTGTTGCTAATCGGAGCTGATATCTCTCTTCTTTAATGTGCGCACAAGCATTTAAAAAGCGAGCAAGCAACTCCTCCCGTGTTTGCACTTTTCCCTGTAGACTTCGTTCTTTAACCATCCCCAGAAAGAATAATCCATCCGTGTGACCTTGGTGGCCAGGCAACAGCACATCCGACACAACGTCCAGGATAAATTAGATTGAGACACTGTACCACTGCAACGAACGAAGTGTACAAACTGTGAAATACGACACTTCCTGCTAAACCAGCTACGTTAAACACACAATTTTATCAACAAACTTCACCATGGCCACCTTAGTATAATTACCCAATTATCTCTTAACGTACGGCCCCTTCCTCCGGGGACACTCTGTATTTGACAGTACCTATGTGAACTTCCGTGCTCTAGGTCCACTAATTCTGAAAAGGCAAGCCTTCTTCAAGAAGGAACTGGGTATGATCGACCGAATTACAACCAATAAAATAGCTGCGCACACAGCCTTGCACATCCGAACTGATCTATCTTTTCTTGCAATAGGAACAGGCATTTAAGCCGCACATGCAGCTGAAACATCTACCGAAGGACTGGGTGAACATATGTACTTATTCAGTTATTTAGCAGTGGAGAAGTTAGGCTCGTGGTGCTCTCTTACACATAATAAAGAAATACTATCATTGAATTGGATACATAAACATTATTTTTGCTAGGGGCTTTACGTCGCACCGACACAGATAGGTCTTATGGCGACGATGGGATAGGAAAGGCCTAGGAGTTGGAAGGAAGCGGCCGTGGCCTTAATTAAGGTACAGCCCCAGCATTTGCCTGGTGTGAAAATGGGAAACCACGGAAAACCATCTTCAGGGCTGCCGATAGTGGGATTCGAACCTACTATCTCCCGGATGCAAATTCACAGCCGCGCGCCTCTACGCGCACGGCCAACTCGCCCAGTGATACATAAACAAAACAATAAATTAGAAAAATACATAATATAGAAAAACTTTCGAAATAGATCGCTTCCAACTCAATGGCGTACAACCAAGTATGTATGTTACGTTGATTCCTCGGCCCGAAGGCTGGTTGGAACCTCAACAGGTCCAGTATCAGCTGTCATCAGTATCCCAGGTGTCACTGAAGAGGTAGGCCTATACTAGGGAAATGAGGAGAGGGGTAGTTTCCTGACCGAGCCAGAGGGTGCTGTTACATATCAGCCTGCCGAAATGCATACACCAACCGACCCTATGATCAACACTTTGACACCATTTATCAAAGGGACTGGCTGCATAACGAATGTCACTGCTAGTATCGCTCATACCTCAGTCACTTTCATATGTCAAAGTCAAAGGTGAGACTGGAATAGAAAAATGAAAGTAACTCGATCTATCCCATTCTAGGAGCACAGTCTGCGAAAGGTATCTCACCAGACATGGATCTGTTCATAAGGACTATGTATGAGTGTATAAATGAGATTCTGCCTACAGCCGAAAAGCTGAAAATGCTTGGTCAGCGTGTGGATGATGCCTGCCAAGCACGTGGTCAAATGAACACTCTTGAACATCGATTAACAGTGTTTGGTGTTGCAGCAGCGATATGGAGAAGTACATTACATACTGTCCCCTTCTCCGGGGTCGCTCAGTCGGCAAAACGAGAGTCCCAAAAGGGTGGACCGTTCGCAGGGCCGATTTTGCTATTAAGGGACAATTTCATAGAGTTTATATTTTCAGGACCCTTGGTGACTGGATAGGTGACACAATATAAATGAAAATCAGGGCAAATAACAACAACGTTTATTAAAACATAACGGAAACTCAGTCTGGACAAATGCATGAAAAGGAAAAAAAAAAATTTTTAAATACAATGTGACTTTGCAACAAAAGAAATATCTCAATCTTTAATGGCTTGTGAATAAATGAACACGACTATAAGTCCTCGCATGCTTCTGGAGTTAGATTCCATTGCTTCTTCAATGAAACTCCACCCAGTATTTTACTCTGCAACATCGAATGAACCACAAAATTAGCAAAGCTGTCATTTCCCGTTATAACTCATGTTTAGTCATTTACAGGTAAAATAATTTCATACATTTTGAAGAAAAATTACTATTAGCTCAGCATTTACTTGTTCGAGGAAATCTCTTGAAAATTCATTCACTCTACCTGTGAAAATCCTCTAACTCATCTTGTCATCATAAAATTCCTTTACAATTTCATTTTAGTGTTGGGAAAATATTTTTACAATTTCTTTGGCATAACTCCCTCTCTCTCGTAGACTACGCTTGACTGTATTCTTTCCTTACTCTATTTAACTTTTCTAAATTACCTAGCATTTCATGGATGGATAGAGCATCATGAGATCCTACACGGAATCAACAACAACAACAACAATGCTTCACAGTCACCAAAAAAAAATATACAAGATAAGTTTCCTTGGAATGATATAAGTAAATGACATCAAACAACCCAATTCTATCAACTGGTTAAGTAAATTTTTATCACACAATGAATCTGTAATATTTATTATTATTATTATTATCCAGTCATTTATCTCGTCTTCCTCTTGAGTTTTATTGAAGATCCTTACAATCATCTGACCAGAATAAAAACTCGCTCATGACTGTAGTTATGATGATACAGAAAGCCAAATTTCTCTCTCGAAGAATAACTATCACCATCATCAGTGATAAGAGCTCACGAGCCTCGAAAACATCTAATAACGATTAAGTCATGTATTATTCATTTCAGTTGTTGAGCCAGAAATAGACCTATTATTAGTCACTAAATTCGTACATCCTCATAAATCATTA
This sequence comes from Anabrus simplex, assembly GCF_040414725.1. Taxonomy (NCBI): domain Eukaryota; kingdom Metazoa; phylum Arthropoda; class Insecta; order Orthoptera; family Tettigoniidae; genus Anabrus; species Anabrus simplex. The sequence goes on from NC_090271.1 coordinate 144,747,583, forward strand.
TCGCCATAATCATTCATTACAATCACTGTGACTCATAATACCTTTTAGGCCCGACATGCACCCTAGTAGTCCCATGTCGTCCATTAATGGCGAATTCCATTATCACAATGACCATACAAGTTTAATCTCAACAACTTTACATTATCCGACCTTTACTATTATTAGCATTATTATTATTATTATCCTATAATGGCTCCTAGATCGTTCTCTCGAAGAATATTTCTTACATTCGTCGTTCACTTTCCCTTCTACCATCGATCACTACACATGACTAACAGGGTTTTAAAACTACGATTTAATTATAGTGTACTCCTACATCTAATCATATCTTCATTTACTATTTTTATGAGTTTAATTTATTCTTATTATTACTATTATTATTATCATGATTGTTAGTAGGCCTTACTCCCTTAAAGTCACTTTCGAAGATCATAATCACTCACTCTTGTCGACTCAAGAACAACTGGGATTATTCATCATCACGTCCAAAATAAAACTATCATTATTCCAAGGAAATGCAAAGATAGAACAATATTGAAATCACAAATCAACGAAGTAAGGAACGCTCTCCCATCACCATTAAATACAAATTACTAAGGAAACTACTTTACTCTACGCAAGAATACAATCTAGTCATCTACTAAAAGAGAAGAAATTTTACAAGGGTACTCATATTTCCGGTGAGAATCCTTGGCGTCGGGATGCTGCTCCAGGCGACGACATCTCTTGCCTCATCTATGGTGGTTTACGGATGTACAAAGTCATCGCGTTGGCGTGCACTCTGGAATTTAGTTCCACATGACTGTAGCTCTATTCAGCGTCTTCCTTTTATTCCAGCAAAGTCCCAGAAAATCTCTCGATTTCCCTCTTGATCGCCGCATCTCGACAACTTGGTTTCCTCGGAGATAGCTGAAACTAAAATATTCTATTAGCACAGGGATCCACACTAGCTATAACTCACTAAGTTATTTTCAACACTTAACTTGGCGCAACGATGTACTTCAGGTCCATTATTACTATAAGCTTCATCTTCTGAACACATTCATTAAGTTACGATGCGCCTTAGGCTGACAAATAATAGGGCTGAATATTATGATGATTAAATAAAGGTTAGATTTCCTCTCGTCTATCCACTTGAGATCGTGACTTCCTTTCATAATGTCCAATGGAACATTCCTAAAGCTTCTATGGCAAGAATCGGCTTTAATGAGCACGCTGACTGTCTGTGGTTTAACATTTTCCACCCGGGAGAATGCATGACTGTAATAAGCTCGCTGGATACTGCGTTGAGCTAACAATGAATTACACTGGCCTTCAAATAATGTAATGATCGTGCCCTACAAGGATTACACTAGTATTCACGTCGTCTGAAAATATTCTTCTTTCCCGTAGAGAATACACGGTTCGACTTCTCGTAAGAAAACCACTGTCCGACGTGCTCTTGGAAAACTGTTCTGGCCGTCGTCTCGTGAAATTTTTCCTGAACTGTTCTGTCGTTCATACACAAGAACTTCCTTCGACTTCTCCAGAACAATCCTAATATTTCCAGCACTTTCCTCAATTTCTATTGGCTGGTAATCGACCTGCGCCATAGCTCGTCCTTGACCGCTACGAGTGGATTTTATGAGAACATTTCTCCTCCCCTCTGTCGTCTGCTGGTGTCGTGACGTAACTGCGCTCTGGTCACCCTCGATCAGCTGTTGACCTAGTTTCGGCCGGCTCGCTCTCGCACAACTATGTCACAGCTGGTACACGCGCACTCGTAAGCAATGCTCCGTAATAAATATTCCCAGCTTTCCCAAATTAACTGAGGTACCATTTAGACGGGTACATAATCCCCCTTGGTTGATTTAGGATTTAATTAGTAGATTAAATCATAACAACTCAATTCACTTTCTAAATGTACACGGAAAATGTGCACCATAACAGCTCCTTTTCAAGATTAATTTCTAGGATTTCTCCGGGACTGGTGATAGACACGTAAATTCCCAGCATTATAAATAGCTCTAAAGTGTCCATCAAAACTTTCTACCTGGTATGCGTTGTTCCCCAAGTCTTTAATTACTCTGTAAGGTCCAACATATAAAGGTGCGAACTTCGCGTAGAATTTTTCAACAGGACTTGAAATAGCGGGTTTACGGAGTAATACGTACTCTCCAACATTTAAGGGACGATGAAATCGTTTCTTACGTACTCTCCTCCGTCTTCTGTTGGCATGATCTACAAGGTTTTCTCTCGCTTGGAGAATTACTTCCGCATGAGTAGGACGTCTTTGATCCAGGTGGGGAATTACGTTGTCCCAAGTTCGGACGGGATATTGATTGAAGTGAATGACTGAGGGAATTAATTTCGTCGCCTCATGCACTGTGTTATTTACCACGTCCATCATTATTGGTAACACTGCGATCCACCTATCGTGTCTGTTTTTACAATAAATTCTGCAAAATTTTGAAATCTCTTGCATCACCCGCTCAGCGGGATTACTGGCTGGATTTCGGATCGAACTCATGGTGTGCTTGACCCCCATTTCAGATAAGCCTCGTCGGAACTCTTCAGCCGTGAATTGCGATCCGTGGTCAGTCAGCAAGACTTTGGGTTTCCCCATCATAGGAATTATGCTTTTCTTTAATCTCCATAGGATCGATTTTGTGTTCGCCTTCTGAATTGGAAAAAGGGTTAGAAATTTCGAAAACACATCTATGGTTACAATTACGAATTTATGTTTAAATCTACTGGCTGGAATCGGGCCAAATATGTCCATTGCGAATAAGCTTAGTGGTCTCTCTGGAATAATAGGAATAGGTTTTTGCTTAGCAAAGTGTGAGCTGGCTTTCGTTCTCTATCTCTTTTAGGGAAACTTCTTCTTCAGGATCCACTATGTTGTGCTGAATTCGGTCAGGATTTTCATTCTGTTTTTGATTCCAAAGATATTCCCGTGACGACAATTGGTTGGTGACCAATTCTTGATATGAGATTTTTCCCCCATCTTCCAGGGATACGATTTCTGAAAAATCGTTTTTCCTTAATAAAACTTGATTAGTTTTGAATTTAATTTGAGCTTGATAGTACTCTAAGAAGTCGACTCCCAAAATCATATTGTATTGGATCCGCGACATTACTACAAAAATGTGAGGAAATTCTGAATTTCCTATCTGAAGTGTGAGGAAAACCTGCACTTTGCATTCTACGGATTTATCCGGTATGATACCCTTAATCTTCATATTGGATACCGGAATTGATGGTATATCTCCTTTTCCCTGCAGTTCCTGTAAAAAACTGTTGGATATAACGCTAATGGTAGCTCCAGTGTCAACTAAACAGGATACCTTCCTGTCGAATACTCGTGCTGTAATGACAGGTAATTTACCTTTATTCGGGTTGTTGTCCTGGCGTCTTTCTTCCAATAAATCATGCGGTCGTGTGAGCCATGAATCCACCTGAATTATCTCAAAGCAGTCCCCTTGACCATTCGCCAATATTTCGGGTATTTCTTCATTCAAAAATTGACGGTTTTTTTTTTCACCCCTTGACTAATTCCGGGCTGGCAGACGGTCTCCTCCTCTCCTTTCCGTCTTTTTTTTTCTTCCTGAAATGCGAGGGATTCTGCGCCTGTTACGTCGGGATCTGTATTTTGATTCAAAATAGCTCTTCTCCATATTTCACCTCCGTCTGTTTTCTCCTTGAGTTCCCGGACATGTTCTTTGTTTTCATCAACTGTCCCCCTTGGTTGATAAAACCGATAACAATTTCTTCTTTTCTCGGCGGCATATTTTATTCCTCGGGAAGTTCGGCCAAAATATCGATCTCTTCCTCTTGATCCCATCGAATACGGTCGAAATCCATGGAAGCCCCTCTGTAATCTCTGCTCATCCCTTGTTTCACTCCGTTCGGACCTTTCTTTAGTTTGTACCTCTTTATTTTTCTGTGGAACCACCGTCCTTTCTTTCTCAACATAAGTCGAATTGATTTCCTGACTCAAGGCTCGAGTATTACGGGTATGATCCCTAGACGTCATATCTAGCTGTCTTAATACTCTTTCCAGCTCTATAGCTGTTCGGATGTTCGATGCTATTAATATTCTTTGTACGTCCGGCGGTAGCTGTCGAATGATGACTCGGCATAATTCTTCCTCTGGAAGTGGGTCGTCCAATTCTCGAATTTTCCGGATCTGATTTGCGGCAAACTCGGAAAATTTCGTAGGCAGCGTCGAAGCATATCGACGAGCATACCATTCCGTCCTTAAATTGTGCTGAATATCTGTGTTCCAAAATTTATCGAAAAATGCGACTTTAAATCCTTCGAAATCATCGAAACTGTACCGGAATGCCATAAACCACGTGTGAGCTGACGAATCTAGGTATTTTTCCGTCACTCGTAATTGTCGTTCAGGAGGAATGTCATTATCTTTAAAATATTCTTGTAGGTCCTTAATAAAAGTTTTAGGTGTAGGTCCGTTTTGATTGTTGAACTTTCGGGGTTGATTGTCCTGTAGACGTATAATATTCACAATCTGCGGCCTGTTCCCTTTATCGTCCATTTGATTTAAAGATGCGGTATTATTCTTAGCTCGACCGGAAGTTTTTATCTCCTGTGCTGCATTAGGAGTCGAACAAATGAATCCTGCTTTAAACTGTTGCTCCATTTGTGATTGCCTTTCAATTACGGACGCAGTCACAACTCGTGTGCTGTCACTATGCAATCGCAACGTTTGTAATTCCGTTGTCATATTTGATATTTCGTCTGACATCCCTTTTATTTTATCCTCCATTTGTCCTACTAACCCACGGGACGCAAGAAGTTTGTGTTCCACCTTGGATACAACTTCTCCGATAGCTTTCTTATTGTCATTTACAGCTGTTTTCAGACCTTCTACTTCACCAGTAATGACTTCTTTGCTCATCTGAATTTCCTGTCTGACCCCCTTGTCGACCTGAATTATACTATCACATACTTCCTTAAATCGTTTAGTCCACCTCAATTGCACATCGGTCGTATTTTCCTTATGCGATTGTATTTGGTTGCTAAGCTCAGAAATTTTCCTTTCCACCTCAGTCTTCTGTGTGATCATATTATCCATAATTGATTTCTTGAGCGTACCTAGCCTCTCAGTAAACTCCTGCGCTACGCTAGCTATCGAGTTTGTAACCGTTCGTTCAATCTCTTGTTTCAACTTCGCCTGACTATCTTTAAAATCACGCGACATCACTTTAATTTCTTGGGTTAACCTAGTCTGGTTGTCTTTGAACTCACGTGACATCTGTGCTTGACTCTCCTTAAACTCAGTTCTAATAGAATCAACACTAGCCTTAGTTTCCGCTCTCATTTCGGATTGATTACGTTCAAGTCTTTCAATACTAGCCTTATTCTCAGCTCCCAATTTCTCAGCGCTGGCTCTCATCTCCGCTATCATCCGAGCTAAAGTATCCAAATCCATTACAATTCATAAGCATTGTGCTCGCCAACAACGATGAACCTGTACATCTTTGCCCCATTTGCCTAAATTTCACCGGAAATTGCCAAAGAATTTGTAAAATACAAAGTATGAACTCAACAAGCATGCTCTCCGTACTGTAACAAATAGACCTATACCGAAGCAATGTCCAGTTGTATTATGTCATTACCAACCTTGGTATCTCTATCCATTTAATTGTCACCATTTAACTGAATGAAAATTACCATCTCCTTGCTTTTGCGCCACCATAGTGTTCGCCGAAACAACAAGATCGTAAATATAACAACAACAACAAAAATATGCCCTGGAAATAATCCACCAAAACGATCAATGCCTAAGCAATGAGGGTTTTGGTTGGCCCTGAAAGTTGGGCGCCAATGAAATATGTCCCCTTCTCCGGGGTCGCTCAGTCGGCAAAACGAGAGTCCCAAAAGGGTGGACCGTTCGCAGGGCCGATTTTGCTATTAAGGGACAATTTCATAGAGTTTATATTTTCAGGACCCTTGGTGACTGGATAGGTGACACAATATAAATGAAAATCAGGGCAAATAACAACAACGTTTATTAAAACATAACGGAAACTCAGTCTGGACAAATGCATGAAAAGGAAAAAAAAAAAAAATTTTTAAATACAATGTGACTTTGCAACAAAAGAAATATCTCAATCTTTAATGGCTTGTGAATAAATGAACACGACTATAAGTCCTCGCATGCTTCTGGAGTTAGATTCCATTGCTTCTTCAATGAAACTCCACCCAGTATTTTACTCTGCAACATCGAATGAACCACAAAATTAGCAAAGCTGTCATTTCCCTTTATAACTCATGTTTAGTCATTTACAGGTAAAATAATTTCATACATTTTGAAGAAAAATTACTATTAGCTCAGCATTTACTTGTTCGAGGAAATCTCTTGAAAATTCATTCACTCTACCTGTGAAAATCCTCTAACTCATCTTGTCATCATAAAATTCCTTTACAATTTCATTTTAGTGTTGGGAAAATATTTTTACAATTTCTTTGGCATAACTCCCTCTCTCTCGTAGACTACGCTTGACTGTATTCTTTCCTTACTCTATTTAACTTTTCTAAATTACCTAGCATTTCATGGATGGATAGAGCATCATGAGATCCTACACGGAATCAACAACAACAACAACAATGCTTCACAGTCACCAAAAAAAATATACAAGATAAGTTTCCTTGGAATGATATAAGTAAATGACATCAAACAACCCAATTCTATCAACTGGTTAAGTAAATTTTTATCACACAATGAATCTGTAATATTTATTATTATTATTATTATCCAGTCATTTATCTCGTCTTCCTCTTGAGTTTTATTGAAGATCCTTACAATCATCTGACCAGAATAAAAACTCGCTCATGACTGTAGTTATGATGATACAGAAAGCCAAATTTCTCTCTCGAAGAATAACTATCACCATCATCAGTGATAAGAGCTCACGAGCCTCGAAAACATCTAATAACGATTAAGTCATGTATTATTCATTTCAGTTGTTGAGCCAGAAATAGACCTATTATTAGTCACTAAATTCGTACATCCTCATAAATCATTATCGCCATAATCATTCATTACAATCACTGTGACTCATAATACCTTTTAGGCCCGACATGCACCCTAGTAGTCCCATGTCGTCCATTAATGGCGAATTCCATTATCACAATGACCATACAAGTTTAATCTCAACAACTTTACATTATCCGACCTTTACTATTATTAGCATTATTATTATTATTATTATCCTATAATGGCTCCTAGATCGTTCTCTCGAAGAATATTTCTTACATTCGTCGTTCACTTTCCCTTCTACCATCGATCACTACACATGACTAACAGGGTTTTAAAACTACGATTTAATTATAGTGTACTCCTACATCTAATCATATCTTCATTTACTATTTTTATGAGTTTAATTTATTCTTATTATTACTATTATTATTATCATGATTGTTAGTAGGCCTTACTCCCTTAAAGTCACTTTCGAAGATCATAATCACTCACTCTTGTCGACTCAAGAACAACTGGGATTATTCATCATCACGTCCAAAATAAAACTATCATTATTCCAAGGAAATGCAAAGATAGAACAATATTGAAATCACAAATCAACGAAGTAAGGAACGCTCTCCCATCACCATTAAATACAAATTACTAAGGAAACTACTTTACTCTACGCAAGAATACAATCTAGTCATCTACTAAAAGAGAAGAAATTTTACAAGGGTACTCATATTTCCGGTGAGAATCCTTGGCGTCGGGATGCTGCTCCAGGCGACGACATCTCTTGCCTCATCTATGGTGGTTTACGGATGTACAAAGTCATCGCGTTGGCGTGCACTCTGGAATTTAGTTCCACATGACTGTAGCTCTATTCAGCGTCTTTTATTCCAGCAAAGTCCCAGAAAATCTCTCGATTTCCCTCTTGATCGCCGCATCTCGACAACTTGGTTTCCTCGGAGATAGCTGAAACTAAAATATTCTATTAGCACAGGGATCCACACTAGCTATAACTCACTAAGTTATTTTCAACACTTAACTTGGCGCAACGATGTACTTCAGGTCCATTATTACTATAAGCTTCATCTTCTGAACACATTCATTAAGTTACGATGCGCCTTAGGCTGACAAATAATAGGGCTGAATATTATGATGATTAAATAAAGGTTAGATTTCCTCTCGTCTATCCACTTGAGATCGTGACTTCCTTTCATAATGTCCAATGGAACATTCCTAAAGCTTCTATGGCAAGAATCGGCTTTAATGAGCACGCTGACTGTCTGTGGTTTAACATTTTCCACCCGGGAGAATGCATGACTGTAATAAGCTCGCTGGATACTGCGTTGAGCTAACAATGAATTACACTGGCCTTCAAATAATGTAATGATCGTGCCCTACAAGGATTACACTAGTATTCACGTCGTCTGAAAATATTCTTCTTTCCCGTAGAGAATACACGGTTCGACTTCTCGTAAGAAAACCACTGTCCGACGTGCTCTTGGAAAACTGTTCTGGCCGTCGTCTCGTGAAATTTTTCCTGAACTGTTCTGTCGTTCATACACAAGAACTTCCTTCGACTTCTCCAGAACAATCCTAATATTTCCAGCACTTTCCTCAATTTCTATTGGCTGGTAATCGACCTGCGCCATAGCTCGTCCTTGACCGCTACGAGTGGATTTTATGAGAACATTTCTCCTCCCCTCTGTCGTCTGCTGGTGTCGTGACGTAACTGCGCTCTGGTCACCCTCGATCAGCTGTTGACCTAGTTTCGGCCGGCTCGCTCTCGCACAACTATGTCACAGCTGGTACACGCGCACTCGTAAGCAATGCTCCGTAATAAATATTCCCAGCTTTCCCAAATTAACTGAGGTACCATTTAGACGGGTACAATACATGAGTATGGTTCATGACGGTGGGATAGACAAAGATCATCATCATCATCATCATCATCTGTTTACCCTCCAGGGTCGGCTTTTCCCTCGGACACAGCGAGGGATCCCACCTCTACCGCCTCAAGGGCAGTGTCCTGGAGCTTCAGACTCTTGGTCGGGGATACAATTGGGGAGAATGACCAGTACCTCGCCCAGGCGGCCTCGCCTGCTATGCCGAACAGGGGCCTTGTGGAGGGATGGGAAGATTGGAAGGGATAGGCAAGGAAGAGGGAAGGAAGCGGCCGTGGCCTTATGTTAGGTACCATCCCGGTATTCGCCTGGAGGAGAAGTGGGGAAACCACGGAAAACCACTTCCAGGATGGCTGAGGTGGGAATCGAACCCATCTCTACTCAGTTGACCTCCCGAGGCTGAGTGGACCCCGTTCCAGCCCTCATACCACTTTTCAAATTTCGTGGCAGAGCCGGGAATCGAACCCGGGCCTCCGGGGGTGGCAGCTAATCACGCTAACCACTACACCACAGAGGCGGACATAGACAAAGATGCTACAATATTTTGGAGTCCAACAAGTGTAAACTGAGAAACTCATTTCTGTTTTATGGCTCAGTGCTGAAGTAGTCCAGTTTAACATTTATGCTCATAACTTACGAGCCGGTCGTGCGGTGTACGGTAGCGTACCTGCCTCTTTCCCGGAGGCCCAGGGTTCGATTCCTGGCCAGGTCAGGGACTTATATCTGGATCTGAGGGCTGGTTCGAGGTCCACTCAGCCTACGTGATTACAATTGAAGAGCTATCAGACGGTGAGACAGCGGCCCCGGTCTAGAAAGCCAAGAATAACGGCCGAGGGGATTCGTTGTGCTGACCACATGACACCTCACAATATTCAGGCTTCGGGCAGAGCAGTGGCCGCTTGGTAGGCCATGGTCGTTCGAGGCTGTTGCACCATGAGGTTTGGCTTGTTTTGGTTCAAAACATACAGGATAACACCTCTGCAAATTTTTTAAGACTTTATTCGTAACGAAAGTTGGAAAGCGGAGTAACAGCACTCACGTTACGTCAATTAGAGTAATTGTTGGAAAGTGTAAGCACAAAAGCTTTAATCCCGTTGTCTAGGGATAGCGAGCCTACCTCTTACTGGAGCACCCGGGTTCGATTTCCTGCCTGCTCAGACATTTTTATCTGGATCCTAGGGCCGGTTCCAGTTAGAAATTGTTTACTTTGTTTGTTTGTTTGTTTTTGCTTTTTGTTTGTACAGATACTTCGGGTGTTACAAGGGGCCCGTGTGGGTTCCTTCTGATGAATTACTTTCCGTAATCACAGAGGAAGTGACATAAATAATTAAGACATGATCATCTTTTGTAACATGTAAATCTTCACCGTCTGAAATATAAAAAGAGTGTATGTGGTAGTCGGGGAATGTATTAAAGCAGAACAAGCTATACTGATTTAAATGGCATTTTTTCATATTGTGTGTGTTGGTGTGCATTTTTTTCTCATGCGGAAGAACTGCCTCTTAGTGAAAGAAGTTGATTTACACAGGACGGCAAAGACATTAATCGAACGAGGAACATTACATTGTGATATTATATAACGAGTGAAATGAAAAATAAATAAATAAATAAATAAATAAATAAATAAATAAATAAATAATAAACTAAATAATATTGGAGAGTGTTGCTGGAATGAACGATGACAGGGAAAGCGGAATACCCGGGGAAAACATGTCCCGCCTCCTCTTTGTTCAGCACAAATCTCACATGGAGTGACTGGGACTTGAACCACGGCGGTGAGAGGCCGGCGTGATGCCGCCTGAGCCATGGAGGATCTTACATTATATAATTAGTGATGGTTGTTATTTTTCTGTTGCTTTACAAAGTGCATTTTGAAAATATATTGTTTTGATTATAAGATAAAACGACTTTGAAAAGAAACATGCTGAGGAGACAACGCTACAAAGCAGCAAGACGACAAGGCGACATAACAACAGCGGGAGCAAACTAAAAATCAAGCGGAAGTGAGAAATGCGCCAAGTGAGAGTTTCTCCATATTGAGCCTCTCAGGTTCTTGTGTAATGTAATGTCGTTGACTTCCAGTGCAGCAGAAAGTATTTTGTTGAATGTTGTCCAGCTGTGACAGTGAAATTATTAGTTGCTTTCAGACCTATCCAATCGCGAATATAGTGTTCACCCTGTTAACGAAATGCGACAAGAATATGGTGAAAATCACAGTTTATTTCTGCCATTAAAACTGTATCCCGTTGGGCTTTACGTTTAAATCGCGATGTCACTTAGTACACCAACTTCCACATCAATAATATTCCCGCAAAATAGCGACCGATTGTGACTCTGATGAGAAAAAAATTCAGTAATTATCTCCACTGAGTTAAACTTTGCCTTTTCCCCCCATGATTTTCGAGAAGTAAGAAAAAGACATATTTCACTGTTTGGAAGTCCGACCCGTTGGCTGAATGGTCAGCGTACTGGCCTTCAGTTCAGAGGGTCCCGGGTTCGATTCCCGGCCGGGTCGGGGATTTTAACCTTCATTGGTTAATTCCAGTGGCCCGGGGGCTGGGTGTTTGTGCTGTCCCCAACATCCCTGCAACTCACACATCACACGTAACACCATCCTCCACCACAATAACACGCAGTTGCCTACACATGGCAGATGCCGCCCACCCTCATCGGAGGGTCCGCCTTACAAGGGCTGCACTTGGCTAGTAATAGCCACACGAAATTATTATTACTGTTCTGAAGAGAGGAACTGAGCCGTGCGAAGAGGCAGCATGTCTATAAAATGAGCAGTCACGGGAAGCCGCATCAAGTTTCCCAGAAGAAAACCATAATTTAATTTCGCCGATTGCAAATGTTAAAAGCATTACCAGCGTTTCACCCCACTGCTACACGAGGTCGAAATGCTGGTAATTTCAGGATGGAAAAGGTCTAAAGAGGTTAAATATTTTTAAAATGGTTTTATCCCACCTCCTTGTTGCCTCTCTGTAGCGTTGTAAAGTGCTTTCCTCTATGTTCGCACCCGTTTATAATCCTCACCTAAAACATTTTATTAGGCTATATTTCACAAGCTACCATTGTCATATTTCCTCTTGGATTTCGACCAAACTTAGCTTATACGTACATGACTTCCACTGTACTGGCGAGTGTAACAGCCCAATACATATACCTGTACTGACCCTGCATTACAACATTCCACCCTGAACCCAGTTGCTTTTTAACTTCACCTTTTAGCATTTCATCACGAGCCCCATGGGAATGTTTTGCATTTCATATGTCCCGTAAAACGATGAGTAATTGCCAGAGAATTAAATTCCGATCCATGATGATGGTATCTCAGGCGAGAAACAAAAGCTTGCTAATATTGTAATCTGTCAGATGCATGCGTTTAACTCAACAATAAAAGCATATCGGCAAATGGATGTTATGTTCTGTCATTTGCAATCGTTTAAGCAAAATGTGAGGCTTTCCCTGCAGTTATATATTATACAGTGGTATGATACGAACGTCTATCGTACGCCACGCTTATCTAAAAGTAATCACAAGTTTCACCTTTCAGAGACAGAGCTTTTCTTTGTTATCTGCATAATTTTTTAAAACTAGCAGTACCTGCGATTCCGCTCGCACTGGAGTCAGAACACGAAATCGTATCTGAATACAGTTAGTGAACATAGTGAGCAGTCCAATAATAACTCACCTGCAATCAAACTGCCGGGCTGAGTGGCTCAGACGGTTGAGGCGCGGGCCTTCTGACCCTAACTTGACAGGTTCGATCCTGGCTCAGTCCGGTGGTATTTGAAGGTGCTCAAATACGTCAGCCTCGTGCCGGTCGATATACTGGCACGTAAAAGAACTCCTGCAGGACTAAAATCCGGCACCTCAGCGTCTCCGAAAACCGTAAAAGTAGTTAGTGGGGCGTAAAGTAAATATCATTTAAATATCACCTGCAATCAAGCTGTCTGTAACATTTTTTACCTCTCTCCTCAATTTCTACATCAATTTAGTGCGTCAATTCCGTAAGCAATGAGAATCATTTGTACTGTTCAGAGGGTCTCAGGTTCGATTCCCAGCCGGGTCGAGGATTTTAACCTTCATTGGTTAATTCCAATGGCTCGGGTAGGTGTTGTGCGGTCCCCAAATTCCACGCAACTCACACACCACACATAACACTTTCCTCCGCCACAATAACACGCATGGCAGATGCCGCCCACCCTCATCGGAGAGTCTGCCTTGCAAGGGCTGCACTCGGCTAGAAATAGCCACATGAAATTAGAAAATCATTTGTACTTCAGAAATGGCGATATCAATTAAGCATCAGTGATCTTAATTTAGGTCCGTCGCCCAGGTGGCTGATTCCCTATCAGTTCTTAACCTTGTCTTTTCTTGAATGATTTCAAAGAACGTCGGACTCGGTGCCTTCCTGTGGAAATGAAATGAAATGAAATGAAATTTGCTTATGTAGTTTAGTGCCAGGAGTGTCCGAGGACATGTTCGGCTCGCTAGGTGCAGGTCTTTTTATTTGACTCCCGTAGGCGACCTTCGCGTCTTGATGAGGATGAAATGATGATGAAGACGACACATACACCCAGGCCCAGTGCCAGCGAAATTAACCAATGATGGTTAAAAATTCCCGAGCCTGCCGGGAATCGAACCCGAGAACCCTGCGACGAAAGGCCAGCACGCTGACCATTCAGCCATGGAGCCGGACCTTCCAGTGGAAACAGGCAACTGATTTCTTCCATATAGCCTTCTCGTTGCATATTGGTGATAGTTTCAAGGTAGGTTTCGGCATGATGGCTGTGACACTGCCCTTTTTAAGACAAGTTGTTGAAAGTAACTTGCTCATTCCAGCCATTTCAAGATACAGTATACACTGCCTGACAAAAATTGAAGCAATCAGAAGAAATGGTATAATATCAACGTAACTTCGTACACACACACCATCGGCGGGTCTGTAAATGATTAGAGTCGTCGCCATAAGACCTATCTGTGTCGGTGCGACGTAAAGCCCATAGCAAAAAAAAAAAAAAAAATGATTAGAGTTGCTATTCTCTGTGACAGGTGGAACACATCAGTGTTGCTCGTATTTAGTTTTTTTACCAGGCTTGGTAAGGAATATAAGGTGCGTGAACACCATCAGATGTTGAGTGATGACTGTGAAGGACATGGAGATGCCCTGTACTCGTGTGAACCCAACAACAATCTCCGACTCTCAGTTGTGTGGTACGTGGCATTGACCCGGCCATCCCAGAACAGACTATACTACAAGAACTCCAACTGGCAGGTGTCCCGGCCCAGAGAGTCCTCCGTATCTTCAATGACTACGGCCCGACGTTTATGGTACGTCTTCAACTTCCGCCTCATGCCGACGTCGACCAGCTCATCACCACAGGCATCCGTCTTGCAGCAGAACTCATCGAGTGGAACACTCTCGTTCTCCACCCCGTCCTGTTCGTTCTTCTCCCACCACCCTTCCCTCTAACCCTCCACTCGCCCCGCCACCCACCCCACCCCCGCCATCAACTACTATCCCTGTTTCATACCCAATTTTTACCTTACCGCCTTTCCTAATATTGGATCTCCTACGTTTACTTGCCACATCCGTTACCAATTTGTCTACCACTCTTTACTACTTCCTACTACAGTACTATCCCGCTTCTTCCTCCTATATTTCAATGAACCCGTCTCTTCCTACGGCTCAATATCAGTAATATACTTTTGTAATATTATGTACCATCTTATTCACATACGCGCCCGAGATAAGTTCCAATAGATACATTCCTTGTCTCATTTTTGCCGGTGTTCGCGGGGATTTTCTTGGTGCGGGGTGCTTTGCGGGTCTCCCCTGGGTCCCGCCATTGTTGTCCCGGTCCCCTTGCGCCACTCCTTTAATACTCTCCTCTTCGGTATGTACAATACATACTTTCTTTAATGATGTCTATTTCTAATTCTGTTCTTTTCCCACTGGCCAAAGAGCTCCTTAGTTGAGCTGGTGGCCCGCCCCCTCCTCTACTGAGGAGTGGGAATGAACCAACCTTATGATGATGATGATGATGACTCGTGTGAGACAGCGTTATCAGCACCTGACACAGTTCGAAAGGGGCTTCACTGTGGGTCCTCATTTAGTCGGCTGTTCGAATCGTGTAATATGCAGATTTTTGGGGCATTTGGGTGTTACAGTGGCCCGATTTTGGACTGCATGGGAACGTGAGGACAGTCATACTTGTCGTCAAAGTTCCGGTCGACCACGTCTGACTATCACAAGGGAGGATCGCTGTGTTGTGCACCAAGCACATCGTAACACCTTCACATCTGCGCCTGCCATCCGAGAATAAGTAATGGACTCCATGCAACATTCTGTGTCATCCCGCATCATTGTTCGGAGATTAGCAGCAGCCGGACTAGGGAATTACCGCCCCATGCGTAGGCTGCCTCTAACACCACAACACAACGGCTACGTTTGGAGTGATACCATGATCGGGAAGCATGGACTGCTGATGAATGGCGTCGCATTGTGTTCAGCGATGAATCGCACTTCTGCACTCTCTAGGATGATCATACCGAGCTCGATAGCTGCAGTCGCTTAAGTGTGGCCAGTATCCAGTATTCGGGAGATACTTGGTTCGAGCACCACTGTCGGCAGCCCTGAAGATGGTTTTCCGTGGTTTCCCATTTTCACACCAGGGGCTGCACCTTAATTAAGGCCACGGCCGCTTCCTTCCAACTCATAGCCCTTTCCTGACCCATCGTTGCCGCAAGACCTACCTGTGTCGGTGCGACGTAAAACTACTAGCAATATGGCGGCGACCAGGGGAGAAGACCCATTCTTCCCATGTTTTTGAGAGCCACAGCTGTGTTACTCCTGGCGTCGTGATGTGGGTAGGTATCGGGTATGACTTCAGGTCACGGCACGTAGATATTGAAGGAACTGTGATGGCACAACTGTACGTCACGGACATCCTGCGTTATCTTTCATGCGGCAGTATCGAGGTACTATCTTGCAATAGGACAATGCTCGTCCACACATGACACGTGTCTGCGTGATGTTGAGATACTCCCGTTGCCAGCAAAGTCCCCTGATCTGTCCCCGATAGAATATGTGTAGAACCAGCTCGGACGTCAACTCCGTCCCAGTGCCAATATGCAAGATATCAAGGACTGGTTACAACAATTGTGAGCCAGCTTGCCCCAGGAGAAGACACAACGACTTTATGCCACCCTTCTCAACCGAATTAGTGCTCGCATCCAGGCCAGAGGGAGTGCAACATCATACTGATAAGTGGTCTCGTACTGCCTAGTTCCTTGTAAATTTGACTGAATTTTGTAGTCAGCGAAATAACATCACATACCCTCTCAACACGTGAAGTTTCATTTCGTATCCCTCTCCCCTTCTGTGTGCTTCAGTTTTTTTTCAGGCAGATTAGACATGATATTGAACCCTTTAAGGTCCTTTACAAGATACTTTCCTTCCTTACCTATTAGCAAATCGGCATGGGAGCTTTTTCTTGGGTCGTTTACGGATTCTTCGTCACTTGCTTAGGTAGGAGGTGGGTTTCAATCATTTAAAATATCTACTAATGAGAGGAATTGAGTCAAAGAAATGGTTGTTTATTGACCATTGACGATGAAGTCGAAGAAACACATGACATTTTACCATCTCTAAACAACGAACTCAGACTTGTCCGTGAAAAAAATTAATAACAACAATAACGATGATGAGAGATACTGGCTTTGGAGACCTTAACCCAAATGCCTGAGGAGCATCCTTACTAGAAACCACTGTCGTAAGTTGAGAGAAAAATTAAGAAAGTCTGGAGATCCCTAGGATCGACTTCCATGTGAGACTGCATGTACCATCATAATGATACGTGATTACCCAGCCCACGTAGCACGAGCTCTGGACTCTTGGTATAATTAAGGCAGTCCAATCGGTATCTGCCACACAGTGGTTGTATGGCATGGACACTTAATTGAATCGATGTGACCTGCGACTATGTCATGGACGACATCTAACATTGTAATTTATGTTAAAGTCATTGTGGATGATGACCGCAAAGAAAATTATGCTATAATGGCAGATGGCCCTCCTCTAAGACACTGAGGTTGATGACCCCATGACCATCCAAATTTCTAAGCTGAAGGCTGAACACAATTAAGTTACATTAGTTGATGACCAAATTTTCCACATTAATAAATCCCCAGCACATCTGATGCTCAACAAATCAAAATTAATAACAACAACAACAAACGCTCACAACACTTGTGGCAGTCAAGTCCTTTGCCATCGGACATATCCCCTTAATCATTACATTAATAAATTGAGATTTCCCAGCAAATAAAACTAAGATTTCCAGAATACACTTTCAAGTTAGCCACTTGGTTTTAAGTTAATTCTCAAATACGATTTTGCTGAATTAAATACTGTAAATTAATAAATGAAGTAATCTCATAATCCTAATTAACAACAAAATTTTATCTATTCCGGACGAATGGGATTTTTATAATCCCTAATCATTTAATTAAAATATATTATTTTATGCTTCTACTTTCTTCATTGCCGCTGAAGAAAAACGTTCACATTGTCATAATTTCCAATACTATTTATTTATTTATTTCATGACATCACTCAACAATTACAAGCTTATATTATAACACTAACAATTATTAAGAAACTAGCTTGGATAATCCTAACATTAAATCCTACAATCTTCACAAATTAACACACTACGCAAAATAAACAAATCTCTGTCACATCGCTCCGTGACCTTCAAACAAAACTTTGTACACCCTCAAATGATATCAGACATTAGAGTACTACCGATTCTCAAATTTTGATATCCCTGAAAATGGTTATTTCCAATAAATCATATCATCGTCTCATTTCCGTCGCTTTCAAAAATTAATTCAATTCTCTACTAAAACGAATCTCTCTAAAAAATTAAATATAATTACAAACATTTTACTACAAATGACAAATTTCAGTTAGTTTCTTTCTAGTAGCGAGCTAAATCGACTACCTAACAGCTGGACGTAGTAACAGGAACGCGATCCTCCCTTCGTTATCTCAAGACGAAACACATGTTATTCGTAGTTTTAACCTGCGTCAAAATGAAAGGAACAAAACCTTGCCTTGCTGGCAATTCACATATAATTTTTGGCCCACATAGCTTATGCGAAGAGATTTACTTTAAGACATCACTCAAATATTCTTATCCATCACGATCCTACGGATTAACGTGCAATTCTAATTATGGACTGACCATATTCCCATCTCAATAAAATTACACAAAATAACTCCTTGGGTTTCCTATACTGAACATCCCGGCATCAATACTACAGGATTTCAACAACCTGATCCACATTTCTTCCTTCCTATCCCTTTCGCAAGACTTGAAACACACGCTAACACAAATTCTCGACACGACAATACTATGGAATATATCTCTTGGGTGACCCACAATGCTGTTACAAAAACACTTCGTGACAACTGACCATCTCTCGCCGCATATCTGAGCTAATATTTCGCAACCCAAACTCACAAATTGACTTACAAAATTTTTACAGTTATCTTCCCCTGATCAATTCTACACAGATTTCAACAGACTTTGGAATAGCAATTCCCGTAAAAAAATTATCGGTCTCGCCTCGTAACTTTCTTTCAATAAAATTTTACACCTTCATGTCAACTCTAACTGAATAACCACGAATTACGCTTACATGAATTTCATCTTTACAATGGACAGAATATTATGTTAAATTAATGTCTTAACTTTGACAAACCACAAATATAGAAAATAAACGCACGGAAATGATACTTTAGACATTATATTCGTTTCTCAACTATCAAGTAACTATTCTACAACAATTCACACGATAATTTCGCGACTTTATCGATTATCCAAGAAACATAAAACAAATGACCTTTTGCCATATTCTTCTGACATTTGACGAAATGAAAAGGTGACAAAAATGCGTCACAGATTCACACAAACAATGGTGATATTATGAAATTTTAAAAAAGCATTCTACCAATGTGATGATTCACATACCTGTATTCATATGTCGTCTCCCATCATTAAAGACCCACCAACATCTTCATATTTATTTAGCCATCTCTACGGATAGTGGCTTTACAAACATATTTTTTTCTTTATGTTTCAATTTTATTTCCATTCATCTGAAAATAATGACATAAACAAAAAATGCCCCTCATACGTTCTCTTCCTTGCACGGACCGAACATGTCTGCCGAACACCGACCCGCACACGCAATACTTTAGAATACAACAATTATATTTACAACTTCAATTGCAGGAATTGCAGGATCGCGGCATTATAATGACCGTCTGCTACCTGTCCCTAAACAATTACGTGATGATTCTTCACTTGGAATACTGTCGATTACTTTTATCGGAAAAATACTTTGACTGACTGATTTTATGTTATGCAACGTTCGGCAATTGCCAACCTCAACCCTATAACACAACAGTTTAAATCGTAGTTCATAGAATGTTTGCGATTCCGTACTTTAAAACCTATCTCTACTTGGAGATGATGTTATAGCCACCTTCGGCCAAAACCTATCTTCCCTTTTGGGACATAGTCCCCCAAACGCTGGTTTATAAAGTTACTCTGAAGTACGTGGACTCCCCTCGAATTCACTGGACACAAGGAAGTAGTAGAATATCCTCTGATTACTTTCGCATTTGTAACCTTTACATCTTTTTTTCTGAAGGTGGTTAAAGTCGTGGAGGGTAGTTGATTCGTTGTGATAAGAATTGTGATGAACAATCACAAAACAAACGTCTTCATGTTTAGACATTTTGGACAAACTCCTATATCCAAATGATAATGTCCTAATCATATAGAAACAGAAATCATATCCTAATTTGCGAGTACTTGGTTCATGTTGTTGAAGAGATAATGGAGTGTGACATTTGCTTCAGCAACATCTCACTGCCTAGAGCTTCGACACCACTAAATGGAACTGATTATGCATCAGGACAGGGGAGGACTTGGATACCAAAAACCTTGTTTTCTTTCTCTGATGAAGCATCTGTAGAAGACTGTTGAAGTTGCTATGCTCTACTGTCAGAAGTCCTTCAAACTTACGAGCGTAATACGAGAACTTGCTACTTTTCCACTTTAGAAAGTGTTCTGTTATAGTGTGATGTCAAAGAATATCAGCAAACTGTGCGTGATACTATCCTAACCATGTTCGTAAGACCTCTGTTAACTGATATTGCGTTGGCAAGGACATAAAATGTTAGACAATACAATTTGATTAGTTTCAAACAGACAATCATATATTCTGATCAAATTACACTCGTATTAGGGTATATAACTCCAGATGACTGTAATGAGATCAGGCTTAGCTTGTAAAGTGACCTGCTTGTAAACGAAAACTAACTTTTTTCGATAGTGGGACGTAAAGCAAATAACATTATTATTATTATTATTATTATTATTATTATTATTATTATTATTATTATTATTATTATTAAATGTTTCTTACATATAGTTAAATTTGTTTAAATATATTTCATAACCAGGCAAACTGACCAGCAGTTGCTGGTGACCAAGTAAGTGTAAGGAATGGATTTATACTAGTGAGTCTTGTGTTTCAAAGATTGTCTAATGAACACAATACTGAAGTCTGGTAATTAGGAGAAAGTATTTCCTAATCAAAAGGAATGTACCAGCCTTTTTTTCATTTTTCATTTTTACTAGATAGCATGTTTCTTGCACGCTGTATAGCTCCTACAAAGAAAGTATTTACGTACAGTTAGGAATAAAACACTGATTGTTTCATTGAACTAATTTAATCGAGGATGACGCAATTGGTACACATACAATTATACTTGGTAACGTTTTACTCATTATTGGCTGTTTACAAATATCTTGTCCTCACAATGTCCTTGGCTGGCAGTCATTACCTTGAACAGGTGATACTGGATCTTGACTAACAGGTTTCAACTTTCACTTTTTCCAAATAATTTTATTTCCTATTGCAAAGAAAAGGATGCATAATTCATTACAGAGCTGCTTAAACAGACATAATGTTATAGATAAACATCAGACACAAAAACTACAAACAACAAATCTTCAGAGAGGCACGACTATTAAGAATATCCCGGTCTTTTTTTTAAAAATTGGCACACGTGATCTATGAATTTAAAATGAAGAACAGGAAGGCCATTCACTTTCGTCTGTATCATATAACTACTATACAATTACATCGTTAAATTATATTAAATTGGAGAAACAAATAAATGCATACATAAACAAAATAGTATTTACACCAGATCTATCATCACAAGTTAAAAACCTGAAGTCCATTGAATTTTTCCTGCGCTCCAGAACCACTATACGCCGTCAGTTTTTGTCTTGCTGTCTTGAGAAACTGCCTGACACATTGTACAGAGCATCTATCGTTGGTCTGCGCATAATGTAGAAAGCCCATTGCTAGTCGTACTAGGGCAAACTTTTTGTTCCTGTTGGGTATAACCAAAGTTAAGAAGTTACGGCAAATATCGTTAGGGTGACTGGAAGATGTTAACTGCTGCACCGTTGCCAAACGTCTATCATACCATCATATCGTGTTAGTCTGTGGAGCTGTGTGTCAATAGTTGGAATCTCACGTTTTTCACACAACGTTGATTGGACCAAGTTGTGGCGAAATTTGTTCTCCTCGGTTGGTATGGCATCTTGGATGGCCATGTACGCTGATCTTTTTCAGTATGTTGGAATCTCTTGAGTTGTGAACTGCTTCCAGATATTTTTCCAATTTTTGTTGAGGAATTTTACCATGATCTGTGGTGTGACAAGATGGCGGTTTAAAATACGACTGTAAATGATTTTCATGGGTGGAACTCACTGTTGATCCACATGAGGATAGAAGGATTCAGTGGTGTGCAGTACTTGTTTGAAGCCTGAAGTCTGAGGTGCTGTACAAAAGTACATATCGTTTATATCTCCGAGTCCGTTCTTTGCCACTAGAATTGATCTCAGAAGAGCGTGACATTTAGCGGAGACTGCGATGAGCCCTAGGCCTTCATGGTCGACTAGTCTTCTGAGTTGATTTCTTGATATACCGTGTCCTGTCTTCGCCATAGATAATAACTCATTCCAAGTTCCACTCTTTCCGTATGTTTCTCTGAAATGAGCCGCGTACCATAATTTAGACGGAGCAAATGAATTAATGTGCCATACTTTCTGTATTAGATTAAGATTTCTGGTGAGATGCGTGGCCTTTGTGTTCCGGACAGTGTTGATGACTGCAGTCCAATTCTTTTCGACTGTCTCCTGAAAATTGCCTGTAAATTTCAAACCGAGAACTTTTATTTCTTCTTTTACAGGGATTTCAGCAATTGTTATGTGTTTTGGCCAGGAACCGAGTGATAAGACAGATGTATGATAATTCACTTTCGTGTTGGCGGCTCATTCGTACACACCCATACCAATCAGCTGATCCGGTTGGGCTCGGTTCCATAATAAAGTGTTATGTCGTCAGCATACGCTCGGACGGTGAACATCTTGTGCGAATTTGGTGCATCCTTTAGGAGGTGATGGACAGCTCGAATGAAAGGTTCTACACTTAAGGCAAAGAGGATCATAGTGAGAGGACATTCTTGTTCTTGTCGCACTGACTTTCGTGTTGGAATGGATTTGGAGAAATAACCATTTAGGAGTATTCTGGAATGAGCATAAGTGTATGGGTTTCTAATGATAGTACATGTTGACTGTGGAATACCAAACGTATCGAGAACCGTGAACAAATAACTATGGTGAACTCTATCAAAGGCCTTTTCAAAGTCAAGATTAAGAATTGCTGCGTCCTTGTGGGGTAGTGTTCACATAATACGTAGGTCGAGTCATAAGTCATGGCAACTATTTTTTTCTCGCGAACAGGGGACAACATGGAAAATCTAAAATATGCATTTGGAAACGTACGGTATGTACTTGCGTATGATGCCACTACATGGTGTATGTAAACAACATTGTGGGTCTAAGCATGCCCCCAAATAGTGTGTGAGTGACAGCGTCACAAAATGAAAGTCAAAAAGCAGGAGCAACGATCGTATATTAAAATAGCAGTTCTCGGCGGAGGAAATGCACGACAATGCTATGCAGAGCTGTGGAAAGCATTAAGTGTGCATGTCATGCCCTATAGAACAGTGGCGAGGTGGGTGAAGACGTTCAAACGGGGTAGAGTATCAACTGTCGATCTGCCTCGCCCAGGCCGTCCAGTGTCCTTGGACAAAGATGTACGCACAGTGGAAATCTTGGGTGATTATTTCGAAGTTATGTAACAAGTGAAGACCTGTCATTTGTACGTAGTCTTGTGTATTTGCTGTCTATGCCATAATAAATCAATGTTTGCCAATGGCCTGTGTTCTGTCAGTTTCCTACGAGAATCTCCTGAAGTCAGAATTTGTTACTATTTTTTGCTATTTGCTTTTTACGTCGCACCGACACAGATAGGTCTTTTGGCGACGATGGGATAGGAAAGGCCTAAGAATGGGAAGGAAGCGGCCGTGGCCTCAATTAAGGTACAGCCCCACTATCTCCCGATTACGGGATACTGGCCGCATTTAAGCGACTGAAGCTATCGAGTTCGGTGTCAAAATTTGTCTTCAGGCACTATGCATAAGTACATGCCCTATATTTCCAAGTGAATATCTTAGAATGTTGTCTCCTGTTTGCGAGAAAAAAATGTTGCCACGACTTATGACTCGACCTTCATAATATAGTATCTCTAATTGCTTGGAGATTAAAAGTGATTTTATCGTTCGGAATGCCAGACGTCTCCCCTAGCTGAATGTTGGTTTCCATAAACGGCCATAACCTGTTGGCGAGAATTTTCATAAATAATTTGTAGTCTGTGGTTAATAAGGTTATAGGGACACAAAGGGACTTCACAGACCTACGTGTGGAGCCCTGAGAAGGCAGGGCTCACCCATTTCTTATCTATCTTAATAAGGTTATAGGACGATAGTCTGTTAAGTATCGGGGCACTGATACTTTTGGAATAAGAATTATGATGCCTTCGCTGAATCCAGTTGATTATTCGGAGTTGTTTAATAGAATGTTCATTAATTCTAGGAGCGTATCTTTAATAGCAGGCCAGTACATTTTGTAGAAAGTGTAGCTGAGGCCATCTGGGCCAGGGGCTGATCTGTCACTTACAGTGCGTAGGGCCTTTAGAACTTTCTCCTCTGTGATCGCACGGGTCAGCTGTTGTTTTCCTTCCTCAGACAAACGTTGATCCAAGTAGGATAGTATTTTGTTTTGTTCGGGTATAGATACCTCACCATCACTGCATACTTTCTGGAAGTATTTTTCGGCTTCAGTAATGCAGTCTTTTGTAGTGGTAAGAGTCCTATTGTCATCTGTAATTAGAGAGTGAATGTATTCATTGTTCGCGTTATTCTCTTCGTGTATGACTGATGTTGCACGGGAGAGAATGATTGCTCCTCGTAGAATAGTTTCCTGAATTGAGGTGATTCGGCGTTTTTACTGCGGTTAAATGATTAAATACGTCATTTCCAGCTTGCTGACGGGTGACAAGGTCGTTAAGAATCACTTAATAAGAATGCAACCTACGGCGTCTGTTGATATAATTTTGCTACTCCCTTTTGGTTGAAAAAGCACTGAATAGCTGGCTTATACTTGTATAGCCAAGACTTGACCGAACGTTGACCACCTCTTCACACTCTAGTTTCCAGATCATTCCACACGAGTGAATCATTTTGTATAACTTCGTCAAGCATTAAGGAGCTGTTTATTTTCCAGTAACCCCTTCCCATCTGTGCCGCATGTCTATGCCCCGAAGTCTTTATCACTACTGCATGATGATCGCTGAATGGCGCAACATTAACAGTTACTGCTCGGATATTATTCTCTGATTCTTGATTTACACAAATTCAGTCGATACGCGAAGAAAGTATATTCGACTCTGTTACCATGAATAACTTCCCACATATCACAAAGTCTAAGTTCTCGATATACTCGCCCTAATGACGGTGAAGGATGGAATTCACCTGCCTGATCTTTTGCATTTAATACACAGTTGAAATCACTTCCGAGAATAATTTTATCATAATTGTGACGCAGAAAATAAGGCAATTCCTTCAGAATGAAATATCCCGTTCTTGGTGTCTGTGTGTTTCTGAGTATAGATATATATTAATCATCATCTTCGGAAGGTATGGGTGAGATTCTTCCACTCGGATAACATTCACTCTATAGACTATGGCGGTTCCTCTTAAATTTTATCCTGCATTGACTATATAACTATTGAAATCCAAGAAATGCTAAGTTCGTGACGTTAACCTCTTGCAAGAAAACTACGTGTAAATCATACTCCTAAATACATTATTTTAGAAATACCTGCTTGTTCTGACTACGTAGACAGTTCACATTCAGAGTACCGTAGCAGCTAACTACTGACATCACAGCTAAGGTTACCAAGAAAAGTACAGTACATTAGCGGCTTCAAAACTCGTTTCGCGGAATCCGACAGCACGTAAATATACTCCAGATTATGTTTGCTGAAGACAATTACTTAATTTTGTTACTTTCTTCCTATCATTCCCCTCAACCGGTCTTTTTAATCTTAGATCTCTGTCAGTAACTGCATGGTTGTATTTTGACGGGGTGGTTTTCGTTTCCATATACTACCTTCTTCGTCGCCTTCTTTATTTGTGTACTTCGGGGAATGTGTCTGCAATGACTTGTGTTGTGGTGTTATTATTTAAGCCAGTCATTTCACTGTTAGGTGACGGTACATCTTTTGACTGGGTATTATTCTGGGTGGTCTATGAGCCTAGAGACTGGGAAATATCTAGCGTAAACACGTTCTGTTGTCTCAGGGTGGTTGCGTGCTGACTTGGCAACTTGTGTCTCTTCCTTTTCTGTGTTCATGTCTGCCTGTTGTGCGGGCGATGTGCTTACATGTGATTCTGGTGTATCAGCCGATTGTGTTTCCACCTCTGGAAAATCTAGGGTGAGTTGTGTTGATGTGACAGGTATGCGTTGCGTCGGTAACTTCCCCGAGGCTGGTCAAGGTCGCCCAGGTTGGTTTGTCGGGTGTGGCAGGTGTTTGTAATGCTGAACGTCGCGTTGGGCATTCACTACGGTAATGGCCTATCTTACTGCAGCTGGCACAGGTTGGTGGTTGGTTGTCATAACTGACTAAAGCCTTATTTCCTGCTATGACTACGTTTTTTAAGCACGGTGCGTACTGCACGTATACAATTGTTCACCTTATATCTAAAATTGGAACTCCAAGTTTCATCACTTTCTGAAAGTATAGTCCCGTATTGACGCGAAACGTCTGAAATGTGCCATATGCCGACCGAATCAACAGTTATTTTGCTACGATAGCCATTGCTTTGAACAAAATATTGCTCACATGCATAGTTCTTGTGAAGATGCTCAACTGTCTCTTGCCTCCTACACTTAATGAAGACTTGTCGGGAAATTCCGTTGAGCTGTAATGTTTCGATGTCAGCTTCATCCACTTTCAAATATTCAAAAACCTACTCGTGGATTTCGAAGAGGACTGGTCTTGGAATATCTCGTTCTGTGAATGGGTTGACGATTGTATTTTTCATTTCATCTATCATCTTTCCGTAATATCTTTAGTTACCTACGCGTGTAATACGCAGAACACTTAATCAAACAGTCTTTCCCCACTTCACTGTAAGGCTCCCCACTTGTACACACTCTTGCTCGAGGTACGTGTTGCTCTTGCTAAGGCTTACGCGGAACTGAACTAACCTACAGAACGCATTCGTGCTGCACGTGTTTACGTATCTGCATCATAGATGGTGCTTCTCGTTCCTCGGAATCGATTACGGAATCGGATACCCGATTTCCCAGGCATATGGAATCGACTCTTCACGATTCCAGTCGCAACCCACTAGACATTAACTCATATCAGAGCAAGGATAACAAAGAATGTAATATAAATTACCCTTGTTCATAAACAACAGAACACCTTGAACGACTGGAGATAGGAAGTTGATATTCACAGGACATGTTCGTTAGTATGTTCTGCAGATTCCATTTCAGTCACCTAGGTTCAGCATGTATCCTGTTGCCTAGTAGGCACTGGGTCCTCCATCGGCACTGACAAAATGTTCCGTGCGTGACGGCATCGACGCGTATAATGCCCGAATGGCGTTCTGGGGTGTAGCCATCCATGCTGCATACACCTGGTTCCACAGTTCTTCATTGGTTTTTGGCATTGGGTCACATGATCGTTTCACTATATCCCACACATTTTCGATTGGCGACAAGTCCGGTGATCGGGCGGGCCAGGGCAACAGTCTGACATCCTGGACAACAAAAAGGCACGTGTTCGTGCAGCAACATGTGGTCGCGCATTGTCCTGCTGAAATATGGCGTCTGGGGTGTCGTGCAAATAGGGTATGGCTACGAGTCGCAGGATGACATTCACGTAGGTCAAACTGGTCACAATGCCCTGGACGCGCACCATTTGTGATTTATGGTTGTACCCAATAGCTCCCGACACCATAAGGCCTTGAGTTGGCTCTGTATGTCTTGTGCGAATACAGTCAAAGGAGATGCCTCTCCCCCTGTCTGCGGCGAACATATTTGTGGCCATCATTTTCAAACAAACAGAAACGGATTCGTCCGAAGACGCTATCCGCTGCCATCCCTGTCGCAAGTGACGTCATTCCGTACACCATTGCAGTCTAGTATGTTTATGCACATTAGTCAAAGGTAGGCTGAGAAGTGGACGACGCGCCGATGACTGAGACCGTAATTAACGGTGACGGACTGTCACTCCTGGTAGTGTAAGATGTGTTACACCGTTCCACTGCTGCGCCAGAGCCGAGGAGGAGGACGCAGATCTGTCCTGCAATGCCATTCGGCTGAGGTGTCGACCTTCTCGGGGGGTAGTCTGGGTGTTGCGACTGACCCATCTCGTCATATTCTACGGCCTTCTGTGAACCATTCTGTAGTTGCACTTCCGACACACCTCGTCCCACACGACCAGCAATTTCCTGTTCTCTCATGCCAATAATGCGCCCTCTTTCAAACTCACTCATTTGACGGTACGGTTCTTGCATACGTCTGCGAGGCATCTTGCACGTCTGCTCAAGTCCCACTGATCCATTACTTTCGGTTAATAGCGACAACGAGAGCCGCAGGCACATTTTACCATTCGGTAGTGGTGCGTCGAGATATCAATGTGGACCTTGAACCTGAGGGCCGATATGGTTCAAATGCTAATCATTTCTTCAGAACATACTAATTCACATGTCCTGCGAATATGAACTTCCTGTGTCTAGTCTTTCAAGGTGCCCTGGTTTTTATGAACATGAGTGTCTTAAAGTGAAACGTATACATTAATATGTTCAGACTCTTAATTTAGGAAACGTTGAGGGTTAACATTTCGATATCTTAGAATCTACAGCAATTGAAGTATTATTATTATTATTATTATTATTATTATTATTATTATTATTTGGTAACATGTTCAATACGATTGAAACGTGAATTTGTGTATTTCATAATAATAATAATAATAATAATAATAATAATAATAATAATAATAATAATAATAATAATAATAATAATAAGGAAAGTGCGCTCAATGAGCATAAGAATACATTAAAATTTTTCTAAACATAATTTTGTCAGTGATGCTGTCCTGCTTGCACATTTCCTGACGTGATATTTTCCACACTTCTTTTCCGCACAAACCGCATATGCACTCGTCCGTTGCCTCGTAGAAAAATTCAGTGTGCAAATTCGGTGGTGGAAACTATGCATTGCCAATCGCGTCTCTAAGTGCCTCAGCTCGTATTCTGCTTCCATCCAACTTTTGGTTTGCATAGCCGTGGAGGTGTAGAATTCTTCGTCTATGTTATTTTGTTTCGTTTGCAACTTTTGTGTAGGAGTTCCAGGTATGCAGATGTAGATGGCAAGAGCAATTGTGGCCACAGGTCCTCTACTTAAAATGTTTCCCTCACCAGAACGTAAGTGTAGCGAGACCACGTGTATTTCGAGAGCCTTAGAACCTTTTTCAAATATTTCTCTTTTAGGTTTTCAACCTCTCTTAATTGCTTCTTCGGTAGGCGTTCCAATATAAATTCAAGTCTATGAGTAAGCACGAGAATCACTATTACCGCAAATCTACTTTTCTATCGCTTTTCCCACACCTGAGGGGTCGTGTGTGCTAACTGTGTCGTACATGTGGATTTCGCCCTGTTTTACGACCGGATGCCCTTCCTGACGCCAACCTTATATGGAGGATGTATTCACTATTGTGTGTTTCTGTGGTGGCTGGTAGTGTAGTGTGTAGTCTGAATTTGAAGAGAAAAGTGTTGGGACAAACACAAACACCAACCGCGGGCCAGAAGAATTAATCAGAGGCGATTAAAATTCCCGACCCGGCCAGCAATCGAACCCGAGACGCCTGAAACGAAGGTCTCAAACGCTGACCATTCAGCCAATGAGTGGGACCGCTTTTACCGCAAATAATTTCATAAAATGAATGAAATGAAAATGAAATTATTTAAGAACTGATATTTTAATAGCACATGCCAAACCGAAAGACGAAAAGAAAAGAATATCAAACTCCCGGTTGCTACAGCTCATCGTTGCTGGGTCATATCGTCAGCGCCAAGAATCCTCTCGGCCGTTATTCTTAACTTTTTAGATCGCTACCACAATCTCACTGTCGAATAGCTCCTCAGTGTTCTCACGTAGGCTGAGCAGACCTCGAATCAGCCCTCATATCCAGGTAAAAGTTCTTGTCATGCCCGAAAATCAAACCCGCGGCTTCCGGGTAAGAGGCAGGATCGCTATACATAGACTGCAGGGCCGGCACTAAAATATTAATACAGTAAAACTTGTTCAAAGCGGAATCGCAAGATACCAAAAGATTTTTCCGAATTAGACATGTTTACGCATTACATAAAACATCGGATTTGTTTGCCTTAAAACACTAATCACCACGACCATTACACAAAATATGATAGAGTATACAGAATGTTTAAATATTGTTTAGAGCTTACGCATGACGCCCGGCTATTCAATAATAATGTTATTCGTTTTACGTCCCACTAACTACTCTTTTACGGTTTTCGGAGACGCCGAGGTGAAGGAATTTAGTCCCGCAGGAGTTCTTTTACGTGCCAGTAAATCTACGGACACGAGGCTGACGTGTTTGAGCACCTTCAAATACCACCGGACTGAGCCAGGATCGAACCTGCCAAGTTGGGGTCAGAAGGCTAGTGCCTCAACCGTCTGAGCCACTCAGCCCGGCTCTCGGCTATTCAGATTGATGTACGTAGTCCTGCAGTGCGCTGATTATTACTGCACTTTATTATTACATACAGCGTGATACACAGTGTATCATTTTGGCACTATCACAACCCTATATTACAGTTTTTCATAACACTGGACATAGGCTTCTTTAACTTATTTCCATCATTGTACAGTACTTCACAACACTAAGCTTTCTTCCACAGATCAAAGAAGCTTATTTCCTCTTCTTTCTAATCGTGTATTTCTGAATGCAGTCGTGAGCTGAGTACATTAGTTCAAGAAGTGTGGAAGAGTTAGCTATAATGGCAAATAGCTTTACGTCACAAAAGCACGGTGGACCTGTTAGTGGGTTCGGATCTTGTCTTGATCTTGATCTTCTTGCTCGTCTCCTTCTCTTGTCTCCTCCTCTTTCTCCGCCTTTCTCGCTGCTTGAAGGGCTGTAGCTGATTCGAAAGTGTGGTGTGTCGTAAGTTGCTCATCTCTTCGAACGGAGTTCTCTGCCTCGCAGGGCGTGTTTCTTGTTTAATACAATTTGGATATTGCCGATGCGTTTTCAAGCACTCCATCCGTATTATCACTCTCTCGGAATACGTGCGTCAGTTTGTCCAAACAATGACATGGATCATACCAGCCCCAGAAATGCACAAATATTTTTCGTAGGACTGCATCAGTTCCTAATATTTTCCACATAGTACAAGTAGATTTTAAAGAATCCTTTCATTTTCGTGTCCGTTTCCGCATTGAGGAGGTTCTGCATTGTACAAAAATAAGAAAATTATAACTTACGTAAGCTTCGCCAGGACCGAGAAAATATTTCCGCTTTATTAAAGTTCCGCTTTGAACACGTTTTACTGAAAATGTAACAAAGGCTTTTCAGTCTGTCAACACACAGCAAATACAATGTAAATTAAAACACTATAAACTTGTTAAAATTATACATAATTTTAAATGGTAGAGTAGTTGTGTTATTCACCAAACTGAAGATAATTAAATAACTTTTCATCACCGAAGTGAAATGTTTACTTGTTAGTCGTCTCTCTTCACATATGGATTTCAGAATTGCTAATACAGAGATCTATGCATAATAACCTCACGAAGTGGATGAATTCCAGTACGTGCCTTCCATATCATATTATCAGGACAAATAGAAGTTGGAAGACATTGAGGTCACAAAACTCGTGCTCGGAGCGAGAGGAACTATTCCCAAACTGCCGGTGGCAACCATGGGACGCTTCGGTGTGCGGAATGTAACAATAATTAGCAGGAGCATCCGCACACTGAAAGCTTTAATATCCATATTACAACGTAACCTCTGTTTCAGCAGTTAGAAAACTGTCAACAGCATTCATTTTATCCTTAAGCATTAGTTGTATATTCTTGTACGGAAATGAATTATTTAGATTTAGTTTTAGTTTTAGGATCATTATCACAGAAAACTCAATCGGTAATCTTTCTCATTTTTGCACCCTCAAGAGTTTAAGAAGCAGTCATTAAATAAAACGCTTGCTTCCCTTTACCCAACTACAGAACGTATTTTCTAAGTGCTATGGCAGTGTTATAATACAGTTATTGAATTATTCCTCTTTATCTGAATTCCACAGAATTGCCATAATGAAAATAAATTGAAATGAAAACTTAGCGACTAACTTATACGTCATACTTGGGAGATTATAATTTCTAAGCATTCATAAACGTTTAGTTCAGCCAAATTCACTTCTATGAATTAATATGAGATAAGTTAATAGTTGATATTTGGCGTCGTAGAAATGTTCTTGGGTGGTTCTCTATTCCAACGTCACGTGAACGTCGTGGTGACACCTAACATACTGGCCAGGACTTATTTCTTCCCAATCTTAGTCTCTGTAATGTCAAATAAATATCCCACATCTACATAGCTCATCACACGGTTCCCATGCTATTCATTACAATGTTCCAAGTCCATAAAATGACTCTTAAAGAAGATGAGTTTCGGCCGGGGCGAACATGTTTAGTCCTTAAAACCTTCGAAATTCTACTTCACATTCCTAGATGACTTTACTTGCTTATTAACTTACCTTACTTCATAGCCTTATAGTCCAGGATACTCGCCGTAATAAGATTCGGACGTCATCGTTGGCACTGTCTAACCTTGGTCACGGCGAATTCTGCGAGCAGTTCATTCTGAATATTCTGTTGCTGAATCAACGAATATGTTTAAGTAAAAAAAAAAAAAAAAGCAATACCAAGGAAATCTAACTTGCCCTAATATAAGGCGTGAGGGCGTTGCTGCAGTGGACTTGCAATGTATCGCGACTCCGATGTGGACATGTGTCAGTCGTGTCGTGCCGAGGTGTATGCATTAATGCGGCCACGTGAACTATGGCGACGTTGCGTCCAAACAGGACCAACGTGCCGTTATTCTGTGGCTGCCGAAGGACAAACACCGGTGGACATCCATCAGAGAATGAAGACTGTGTATGGGGCAGCATGTCTGTCGAAAACCACCGTTGTGAAATAGTGGTCCAAGTTCCGTACGGGTCGCGTTTCCACACAAGACGCCCGTCGATTTTGGAGGCCAGCGTGATCCATTATGGAAAACAACAAGCTGGCGGTGGATGTGGCGATTAGTCCTGATCTCTCCCCATGCGATTATCACACCTTCGGTCCCCTCATAGAGGCCTTGAAGTGTCGACGCTTCCTGTCGGACGAGGATGAACAGCAGGCGATTACGGATTTCTTCACGCAGAAGCACATGGTGTTTTACCACACGCGGGTTTTCAACCTGGTGCGTCGATGAGATGCGTGCCTCAATGTTCTCGGCGATTTTGCCTGATTGGCATCCCGATTTACGACTGCACGGCCTTCGAGCGGGAACTTTTGATCGCCGTGGACACTTACCATTTTTATTTTGCTAGGGGCTTTACGTCGCGCCGACACAGATAGGTCTTATGGCGATTATGGGATAGGAAAGGCCTAGAAGTTGGAAGGAAGCGACCGTGGCCTTAATTAAAATACAGCCCCAGCATTTGCCTGGTGTGAAAATGGGAAACCACCGAAAACCGTCTTCAGGG
Organism: Anabrus simplex; assembly: GCF_040414725.1. NCBI lineage: Eukaryota > Metazoa > Arthropoda > Insecta > Orthoptera > Tettigoniidae > Anabrus > Anabrus simplex. The sequence goes on from NC_090271.1 coordinate 144,780,812, forward strand.
CTGCCGACAGTGGGATTCGAATCCACTATCTCCCGGATGCAAGCTGACAGCCGCGCGCCTCTAACCGCATGGCCAACTCGCCCGGTCTTACCAAAATTAAATATAACCAAACCAACCCCAAACCCCATGGCACTACAGCCCTTGAAGGTCCTTGGTCTACCAAGCGACCGCTGCTCAGCCCGAAGGCCTGCAGATTACGAGCTGTCGTGTGGTCAGCACGAGGAATCCTCTCGGCCGGTATACTTGGCTTTCTAGACCGGGGCCGCTATCTCACCGTCAGATAGCTCCTCCATTATAATCACGTAGGCTGAGTGGACCTCGAACCAGCCCTCAGGTCCTGGTAAAAATCCCTGACCTGGCTGGGAATCGAACCGGGGCCTCCGGGTAAGAGGCAGGCACGCTATCCCTATACCACGGGGCCAGCATTAAATATAACAGACAGGTATAAAAATCACGAATATACAACCGTATGATCAAGATATAATCCATTATTATGATTATTATTATTATTAATTTATTCTGCTGGTGCCAACGGCCGTAGCCGTGTTGCAACACCGGATCCCGTGATATCTCCGAAGTTAAGCAACATTGGGCGTGGTCAGGAGTTGGATGGGTTGCCACGCGCTGTTGGTGGGGGTAAGGGAATGGAGGAGCGGAAAGGAACTGGCCACCCTACCGCACGTAAACTCCGGCTCAGGAACACCTCTGGGGAGGTTCGGACCTGCCTTCGGGCAGAATAACCCTTACCTTACCTATTCTGCTGGTCCCACACCGTGGTGGGGTCGCTGGTGCGCACTGTAGACTTGGCCCTATTAGCATAAACTGTTACAGCCCGGTTACCTTCCATAACATTTCAATATCTAATGCACGGAAGGAAATCTTACTCGAGATATCCTCTACACAACAACTAGACAACAGCGAAAACTTCATAAAAATCTGTTCAGTGATTCCCGAGTTATGGAATGCTATTCCCCTACCCAGCGCAGGAATTCTGCTATTGTGTATGTATTTCTGCTATTCAAGACCATAAAAACTGTTATAGAGGCTGAAGTTTTAAAGATAAGTATGTGGCCTCGCGGAATTTGTTATGCTCTACAATTCTTACGCGTTTAATTTGTGTATATTGTATTTAACGGTTTAGCACAAACTGATAGTACCATCATCAACAGTGGAGAAGAGTTTACGAATGTGCAGCTCCCTCATATGCAGCAACGGCCACAGCCTTCCAGATGTCCGCATCCGAGTCAACGTCAGCTGGGTGAAATGGCGCCAGGTGACTGGAGTCCTGTATGATCATCGCATGCCCCTACACCTCATACAGAATGATAGTGCGTCCAGTTGCCCTCTACGGATCGGTGTGCTGGCCAGCGACAGGAAAACATGAGCAGATTCTACATGCTGTGGAAATGAGAATGCTCCTGTAGAGACTTGGACACACGCGATTTGACCACGTAAAGGACGATGACGACTAGGAGTCGAACCAATTGTAGATAAACTACGGCAAGGTAGACTTGGATGTTATGGATACGTCGTTTGCAGTAAGGAGAGCTCTGTAGCGAGGATATCCATGCGTCTGGAGCCTGAAGGCTAGCGACCACGTAGTCGACCGAGAAAACGGTGGATGGATCGTATCAACGTGTGTGTTGTTAGGTCATCAGTCCAGAGGCTGGTTGGATCCTCAAATAGCACCACCGAAGGCTATGCAGTTATAGGGAAACTGAAAAAAACCAATGGCAGAGCCCAAATGAGGCGTACTAGGCAAGATGAGGAGTTGTTCTTTTTTTTTTTTTTTTTTTTTTTTTTTTTTTGCTAGTTGCTTTACGTCTCACCGACACAGATAGGTCTTATGGCGACGATGGGACAGGGAAGGGCTAGGAGTGGGAGGGAAGCGGCCGTGGCCTCAATTAAGGTACAACCCCAGCATTTGCCTGTTATGAAAATGGGAAACCACGGAAAACCATTTTCAGGGCTGCCGACAGTGGGGTTCGAACCTACTATCTCCCGAATACTGGATATTGGCCGCACCTAAGCGACTGCAGCTATCGACCTCGGTAAGATGAGGAGTGAGGTAGTTTGCCATTGCTTTCCTCACTGGACCAGAAGGTGCCACTGTAGCACGACTGATCCTATGAGCAACACCTTTCATAACACTCAGACACTAGTTGTGCCCCAAATGTCATTATTCAGCACCACCCATACCCTAGCAGCTTCCATATTGTCACAGCCATGGATGAGACTGGGACTTCGGTGGAAGCTACACTTTGCTCTGGCCTGTGCCAAGAGACGGATACAAAAATCCTGCATCCATCAAGAAATGGCAACAGGCGGACGTATCAACGACGACTTGGTATATGTGAACCCCACCCCAGAAGATGACTTGGATCGATCTAAATGGAGACAGATGTGTTGACAAGCGGACCCTGCCACCGTGCGGGAATAACGTTAGTAAGATGACGATGATCATGAAATCTTTAACGGTTCAGGCAGTGTAACCCGAAAAAATGTGTCGCCTGGCGTCACTTTCTTCGAGTTGCTCCGCAGAAATCATTCGATTCGTCACACCTCAATATTTTATACAGGGACACCTTCCTCGGGAAATACTCTAGGCAACAATGAAACCAGTATAATAATCCGTGCGGCATTTCTCTTGTTATAACCGGATACCAGCACATACAGACATACGATGAGGTATCAACATATACTGTGGAAATAAGTCGTTCTTGTGAGAAATGCCAAATTTGTTTTGTACCTTCTTTCGCAACCTTTGATTTGCAATGAAAATTTCATACTAGTTCTACGTAAATTGTATTATGAGTACCCATTACATTTATTATTTTCTCATCACTGTTAAACATCAGGCAAGGTTGTCTCCAAATGTGATTAAAACGATTGTATCACAACTAGCATTTGTACCCGTCCTTCGCACGGGAATTGGCAGTGTATTACATGTTTCCTTCAGGAATTTATGCGAAGTAACTTGGCTCTATTCACGCGTTTAATGCGACATGTTAAAAATGATATTTTCCTACGACAGCGCGTGGTAGTAACGTGAAATATGATGAAGCTTAACAAAGTCGAGAGAGAATGAGGACGATTTCCGAATTTATTGTACGGTACAGTTCCGAAGTTGTGCGAAATTTTCCGTGGTTCTCAGGGTGCATATTGTATCTCTGACCATTGGTGTGGCGCTCTGACGTTGATAATACCTCCCTTAATATCTGACCTATCGAAAGGAGTAAAATGGATCTTTAATTTTTCCCACTTCCACCGTGAAGTGACATGCACGACATGTCCACGGGACTTGGACTAAAAATTCAATTTTTCGTAATCATATGCGTGACCATCCATCGTACGATAAATACGTATAAAGGCATAAAGGAACGGAAATAACATATTCTTAAATGTTTGTTGTATACTGTCTTTTGATAGACCTAGTAATGTTGGTGAAAATATTGGAGAATAATCTTCCTATAAATACCAACTACAGCATGTCATCATATCCACCTAATAACACAATCCTGAATGAGTAGATTACAAATAAATAGTTTGGTTGAAATAAGTGCAGCAGTATTCCACTTTTAGGAATGCACAGACGCATAGATAGATAGATAGTTAGATACCCAAAGGAAAAGTCCTACCACATGCTTCCCCGGTGTTCATTTACAATAGTTGGGGTTAATTTTCAAGCCGAGTGAAATATTGTTCATCCTTTTCTTTCAAATAACTGTAGGTCTGCGAGGGTGTCCGTCACTGACTGAAAAGCATGAAGCCCGCAGAAATTATAATTTTCCTCCGTCATTTGAATACTAAGCGAAATTATGTACATAACAAAAATGATTTAAAAATGAAGGGGCGTTTCACACATAGTCCACATATTTTACCGATAATCAATAGTGTAAGAGAAAATTGAAACATCTTCCTATATAACCCCAGTCTATACAGTTATTTTTAAATTATATGCATATCAAAACCTGCTCCTGGACGATTAGACTCTAAATATTAAGTTTGGTCGAGATATAATCAATAGTGTATAAACAAATTGAAAAAACTCTTATTCTTATAAACCTCCAGTTTGTTCAGTGATTTTTAAATTATATGCATATCGGAACCTGCTCCTGGATGATTAGACTCCAAATATGTCGTTTGGTAGAGATATAATCAATACTGTAAGAGAAAATTGAAAAAATCTCTTCTGGTCTTCCTATAAACCCCCAGTCTCTTCAGTGATTTTTAAATTATATGCATATTGAAACCTGCTCGTGGATGAGTTGGCTCTAAATACAAAGTTTGGTAGAGATCTATCGAACCGTTTCCACGTGATGTGGAACAAACAGAGAGACAAGCAAACAGACACGATAGCTAAAAAAAACCACTGATACGGTCTTGAGTTGGCCTAAAACGGATAAATATATCAAAATAAGGTAAGATAAATGAAATTACACACTCGGATACCCCATAATTTTATTTATAAGACTAGTAAATGTACACGTGCTTCGCTACGGTATTCTACAGTATATTGTATACGGCTATCAAAGTAAATTTCTGTGCACGCAGTGAATAAGATTTTTTAAACTGCATGTCTCTTAGCGTTATCCCAGAAACAGTATGGGGAGTCCCCATACGTTGTTTCCAATGTAGGCCCAATGTGCGAGTTGCGGAGTTGTGGTGATAACAGTAGGCTCACCTGCCTACTGCCAGTCACAATCGATTTGGGAAGATTTCCTACTTCCATCACATTCTACCTGAAGCTTTCTCATTATAATGGCAGGCACATTCGCTACTGCCAGTCAAAATTGATTTGTGCTGTTATCGTTATAATGAAAGGCCCCTTTTCCTAATGTCAGTCAGCTTACTGCAAGTCACATTAGAGATGGTGAATTTCGGCTATAATAGCAGGCCATTTTGCTTAATGCCAGTCAAAATTTACAGTAGATGGGTAAATTGGTTTATAATGTCGGGCACACCTGCCTGCAGCCAGACACAATCGGGTAGGGGAGTTTTGATCAAAATTGAATGCTACCTTGCCTTCTGCCAGTCAAATCGAGAAGGGAATCATTCATTAAAACGGTAGGCCCTCCTTACCAATTGCAGATTCAAAGGAGTTGGAGAAGGTCCCCATTCATACTGCCAGTCAAATTCCATGTGGAAAGAATTTATTACAATTTCAGACGCCCCTCCTACTGTCCTACTGGCGGTCACGATCGATTTGTGAAGGATTATTTATAATGGCAAACAACCCCTTTCTACATCGCTACAAATCGACTTCAGTGATAAATATACATCGATATTTGAAAGTATATGCACGTTTACAATAATGCCATATCGACAAAAGGATTGCACCATAAGATGCCCCTTTTAGCGATCTACATAGTAATCCTCTGACGTTTTCTCGTATCTCATCTGTTTATGAGTTAGCTTGAGTTAGAAACGTTGAGAATGGCCTAATTTGGGCACAGTTTTCACACACTAAATTACTTTTCGGATAATCATGTGACAGCTAGAAACGTAGCATTTGGCTCACATATTGCCACTGGGGTTTCCAATGATAGCGCCGAATTTTAAATGGGTTGCTCTTCTTCATGCCACTCCTAAATGGAGAGATGAATGCAACTATCACATGTTTTTTTGGTGATCGACAGCAGCGTGCGTTATCCCTGCACAAGGCTAGCAATGACCATATGTTATTATAATTATAATTATTATTATTATTATTATTATTATTATTATTATTATTATTATTATTATTATTATTATTATTATTAGGAATTCATACGAAAATGTCAGAACACACCACACTTTAAAATGTTTCCGACCGAGCTCGACAGCTGCAGTCGCTTGAGTGCAGCCAGTATCCAGTATTCGGGAGACAATGGGTTCGAACACCACTGTCGGCAGCCCTGAAGGTGGTTGTCCGTGGTTTCTCATTTTCTCACCAGGCAAATGCTGGGGGTGTACCTTAATTAAGACCACGGCCGCTTCCTTCCCGCTCCTAGCCTTTTCCTCTCCCATCGTCGCCATTAGACCTATCTGTGTCGGTGCGACGTAAAGCAACTTGTGAAAAAAAAATGTGTTAAGATTATTACAACGCAATCGCATGCGAATTTGTGGATAGCTTAAATATTTCCAATCCCTTAACATCACGATTTACAGCAGGTTGAAAAGTACAATGACTTATTAATAACTTCGGTAATTATAGAACTATCACATATGCATTTACTGGAAATTAGCATCATTTCTGGAAGCAACTTTCACTTTTGGAAAAAGCCATCAAGGAAATCCTCGTAAGGCAGGCCCTCTGGCAAGGGTGGGTGGCATCGGAAAAGTGTGTTATTGCGGTCGAGGACAGTGTTGTGTGTGTTATGTGACATGTAGGGATGTTGGGTAAAGCACAAAAATCCGGCCCCGAGCCATTATTTACTAAAATCCTCGACCCTTCTTGGAATCAAACCCGAAGCTCTTCGAATCGAAGGCCACTACGCTGACCCTTCAACCAAGGAGCCAGACTTCGGTTTCAATTGTTATTTTATACAACTCGTAAGTGCTTTTCTTGTTTTTGTGAATTTATTCTATTACTGTATCGTATTTTAATGTACCGTAATTGTTTGTTGTTATGTAATTTACGTTTTAATTTAATTTCGTTTCTATTGAACTTAAGTGCTTAAGTAGACATTACCATCGGGGTATCTCCCAATTACAATGAATTTGTTTATAATAATAATAATAATAATAATAATAATAATAATAATAATAATAATAATTGTACCGGGCGGTACACCTCCACGCCGCTAATTTAAAATGTGCGCCAGTTGAAACTCCTCTGCTGGAGGAAGTCTGAACTTTATTGACGGTATTAATTTTCTACTTTCTCAGAAGATGTCACTACCTGTAAATTTTGGAGTTTTAGAACTGTGTCATTTTTGATGTGTTTTTGTTTTGCTTGAAGTAAGAAGTGTGAACTTTCTCTTCTAGAGGACACTACTGACAAACCACAATAGTGCACCCTAGTGCGAAGAAAAAGAACTGATCTTTGGAGAAAATTTTTTTTCAAAAGTTTGTTCTTTGTTAAATTTATTTCAGCCATTGGTTAAGTTGGCAATATTACCCCTTTCTTTCCCCTTGTTTTAAATCTAGCCAATCCCTAATTTCTGAAATTAATTTTCCGCCAATAATGTGTTTCTTCTTCATTTTGTGTAGGGGGTTCTCTGTATTCTCCAATAAAGTGATTGTGGGCGGGTGTTCTCATTCCCCTAACGCCTAGAACCTTCCGCGAGAGTATTTAAACTGCTGATTTTTGGGTCTCTGAGCCACTTTTGTTCCATCTTTCGGTGTGTAAAGTACATAGCAGGGGGCGGGAAGCGCCTCTGTCTTCTCCTGCTGTTCAACAACCAGGTAATGGCCTTTTAATAACTTCTTTTCTTGCTAGGTCGGCAGTTTGACTCTCGGGGCGGGTTCGAAGCGTTCCACCATGTAACCTTTTCCTAAAATGTAACTACTCTTTTCATCTATTCTCTTTTAAAGCTACATATTGGGATAGAGAGTGCTAACCCTCTCGAGCTCCCACTCATATTGTTTTGAGGTGAACTTATTTTTCTCAACCTTTCCTTCGTTAACGTAAAACAAATTGTTCTCTTCTTAGGTCACCTCTTTAGTATGGGATTAGCCCTTGTATTAACGGCCTAGTGCCAAGTAAGTCTTAATCAAAGTGTATTAGGAGTGCAAGTTCGCCTCCTCTCAAATTGTTATTTTAGAGGTCATGTAATCTACCTTCTTTTCATTTAATAGACCTCAGTAGGTTGGGTATTTTACCCCTGTGTATATGTCCTTAGAGGACAGCTTGAAGGTGGAGTTTGGTGTGGCCTGTGATTGGCTTAAACTTTGAGAGCAGATTGCTCTTTTGGAATTTGATTTTTGTATGCCTCGAGGAGGCTTTTCTGTGTAAAGAGGAGCTAGTGCTCCTGGGCATGATTGGGGTCTTCTGCCCCTTTGGTTGAATTTTGTATATCGAAGGGTTGGACTTCTAGCTCAAGAATCGTGTGTTTGGCTTTTGGAGCTCAAATTCTGTAATTGTACATTTCAAATTGTGTTTTTGGCTACTAAGTACCTGATCTATTTTGTTATTACTTAATTTTGAAAAGAAAATATAACCTTGTTAAATTTTAAATCAATTTTACTTTCGTAGTTTGAGACCCGTTCACGCCCGCACCTTCTTTCACCTCTACCTACCACGGAAAACTCCGTAACAAGTGGTAGCAGAGCGTGGTTGAATGGGTCTCAATTTAGCCCCTTTTGACGGCTAAACATTGTTTTGTTCCGAACTCTAACAATTTTCTCAGTTGCTGGAATTTTTTTTTGAGTTTTTCAAAATTGTTCTGTCATCATACCCGGCCCTCGCGACGTTCTCCATCTTAACTATTTGCGCAAGGAGGAGTTGATATATGAGTTAACTATCAGAAATGTGCAATCTGGAGGCACGGTTGCAGTAGACACTAACAAGCTTAGAGAGTCCCTTGATTTGCCCATTTCCATCCCCACCTTGGGAGAGAAAGAAGTTGACGACTCTCTTTCCACGATCGTCGAGAATATTACGGGGCTAGCTTCTGTAGTTAGTTTTTTTGATGAAAATGATCCTTCTCCTAATCAAATTAAGCGTGTGCAAGCCAGGCTATATCACTTTTCAAATAGAGTTAACGATCTGTTGTCTCTAAAGCTGAATGACGTTCAGAAGAAGGAAGCTAGTACGCTGCTTGAAAATATTTCGGAATTATCTAGCAAGGTCACTCAATTGTTAACTGGGGAGGTTCCTCCCAAAACTGATCTACCCGCCACGGTGAATATAGGTAGTGAGGAAGATTCTCATAAGGGAGAAGTCAATAGGATAACCGTTGCTGCTCAAACTATCCCTGCCCCATTGGACAACGAATCTGAACGTCGTGCATCGTTGAGTAACATCCGTTCTGAATTAACTTCCTTGCCATTGAAACCTTTGCCTACTATGTCACTCGGGTTCAGCAGCATGCCTCATCCATTGGCAATGTTGCTCAAAGGTATATCTAAGTTTTCCGTTAATACCACCAGTGACGTAATTTCATTTTTAAGATTTCTTGTTGAATTTCAGGATCATGCCCTTGTGTTTTCTCTTTCCCCATGTCTAATTTTGCAAATCATCTATCCTTATGCAATTGGTATTCTCTCTGACAAAATAGTAAGAGCCATAGCTGAACAGTCATCTATTGAAGATTTTCATGCACACTTGCTTGCAAATTTTATTCCCGCCCACGCGAGGTCATCTCTGATTCAGAAGTACTATTACCGTGTACAGCGCTTGGATGAGAACTTGGCTGATTTCATACAGGACATTACGTTTTATACTAGGGTGTTTGCTCTTCACTTCCCCGAGGATCAGATTGTACCAGCTATTGTGGAAGGGATCTCACCACCCTACAGGTCATATTTGTGTTTCGCGGCGTGCCCGCAAACTTTCTCGGAACTTGAAGCATTGGCCGTCTCAGCGGAAGGAGTTAGATACGCTGATTCTTTGCGTGTAGCGAAAGAACCCCCGCCTTCCTTTAGTAATACTCGGCCTCCACCTCGCCGATCAGTCACCCCTCGTAAATGTTATGCTTGTGGGTCGCCTGACCATCTGCGCAATAAGTGTCCACTGATCAAGTCTAGTAGGGCAAATAACGGAGCTGGTTCAGCACAAGGCTGTTTTAAATGTGGGGCTTTCTCACATATTGCCAAGAATTGCCCAAACTCGAATAGCACCCCCTCCTGCTCAACTTCTGGTGCAAATTCCACCTATGCCAATAATAAAAAGTGACTAGTGGCTTCGGCTGAGTCGACTAATCCATCTTCCCGAGACTCAGCCCCTGGTAAACAGGTTGTAAATTCAGGGAATGTGCAATTTTCAAATTCATCTTTTGAATGCCCCAAAGAGTGTCTTAGGATTGCGGCGGATTCCCCCGCACCTGTTCCTTTTCTTAAGATTGAGTTAAATAACGAGCCTATAACAGCTCTCTTAGATTCAGGCAGTGTTTGTTCGATTATTTCGGCTGAATGGTATTCTAAATTGAAATCTGTTTGTAAACTACCTGACTATGTCTCATCTCCTGTTCAATATGTTTTGGCTAATTCATCCCCATTAGAAATTCTAGGTTCCTTTCTGGTCAAAATTCGTATTTTTAAATTTACATGGAAAATCAAACTGTTTGTGGCCAAGCACTTGTCTTGCCCCATTATATTGGGAGCGGACTTTATTTTTCACACTGGTCTTGTGATCGATTTTCAGAGTAGGTCTTGCACTTTCAAATTTGCCTCTAATTGTAAAATCCCACTATTAAAGTGTAATTCTGCATTATGTTCTTCTATTTCGCCTACCCAGGATGAGATGTTGTTAGACCTTAGACATCTACCTGAGGAGCAGGCTGATAGTATTCGCAAATTGTGTCAGTCGTTTCCAGAGGTGTTCTCTGATACTCTTGGTGTTACTGACCTTATTGAATACAAAATTCAGGTCACGGATTCGATTCCTGTCCGTTTTCCACCATATAGGCTATCTCCACCTAAAATGAAGGCTCTGAAAGAAATCATCGATCAGATGTTGAAGGATGGTATTATTAGGCCCTCTAAGTCAGCGTATTCCTCGCCTATTTTTCTAGTCCCGAAACCCCAAGGAGGCTTCAGGCCTGTAATTGATTATAGGGCTCTCAATCGGAAGGTGGTGTTGCAATCTGTGCCCCTTCCTGACCTTCATTCTTGTTTTTCATGGTTTCGTAAGGCCAAGTTCTTTACTATCTTGGACTTGAATCAGGCCTATAATCAAATTCCCCTTGCCGAAGAGTCTAAACATCTTACAGCGTTTGCCACGGACTGGAACTTATACGAATACAACCGCGTGCCTTTCGGGCTCCCCACGGGAGCAGCTGTACTCACTAGGCTACTAGATACGGTCTTCTCCGACATCAAATTTGAGTACTTATATCACTACTTGGATGATGTCGTCGTATTTTCCGAGACTTTTGAAGAACATCTAGATCATCTGCGAGAAGTTCTCAATCGCCTTCGTAAGGCTGGGTTAACTGTTAAGTTGTCCAAGGTTGCCTTTGCTAAGCCCTCTATGTCATTCCTAGGGCATATTGTGTCACCTGATGGTGTAGCAGTCGATCATTCTAGAACACAGGCCATCCGTGATTTTAAACCTCCCAAGGACATTAAAGGTATCGCCAGGTTCATTGGTATGGTGAATTTCTTCAGGAAGTTTATTCCTAACTTCGCTAATAGAGCGGCGCCCTTGAACCTTCTTCGTAGGAAAGGCATCAAATTCGAGTGGGGACCTTCTCAACAAGCCGCTTTTGAAGATCTTAAATTAGCTCTCTGTAATGCCCCTGTTCTTGCTATGCCTGATTTCTCGAAGAAATTCATCGTCCAAACCGACGCGTCGTCGTCAGCAGTAGCTGCAGTCCTACTTCAAGAGACTGAACTAGGGAGGCGACCCATCGCTTATGCATCTAGGACCTTGTCGGCTCAAGAAGCCAAGTATTCCATCTATGAGCTCGAAGGTTTGGCAGTTTTATTTGCCTTAGAAAAGTTCCGTCTCTATCTGGAACATGTCAAATTCGACCTGGAGACAGATAATCAAGCCTTAAGCTGGGTCTTAGGTAGGCCGCGTCGTACTGGTCGTATAGCCCGTTGGGCCATCCGTATTTCTGCCTTCCAATTCGATGTCCGGCATATCAGAGGTACCGAAAATGTTGTTGCTGATGGACTCAGCCGAATGTTTTCCAACGACGTTGAGAACCATGAATCGGTCGATAAGTCATCTCCTCCCGAGTCCATGCTATCTGCTGTTAATGCCATCTTAACAGATGCTCCCATGCTCTTTAGGGATATCGAGAAATACCAACGTGAAGATCCGGCGCTGGCTCCGATAATGGAAACCCTTTCTTCTGGGGAACATGTTGTCCCTTATGTCCTGAGAAATGGTGTTCTATGTTGCCCTTCGAGGCATGATAAGATGATGAAGGTTGTCGTTCCAGCTGTTCTTGTGCCTATGATCTTCAAATACTATCATGAGACCCCATTAGGGGGGCATCTTGGAATCTTTAAAACTCGTGAAAAGATTCGTGAAAGGTTCATCTGGAAGGGTATGGACGGTGAAATCCGTGAACTAGTGAAGGCTTGTAAATCTTGTTTGTTCAGTAAACCAACCATGTCCACCAAGGTAGGCCTTCTGTCTTCCCATCAAGCGTCGCGCCCCATGGAACGCCTGTATATTAATTATGTAGGACCCTTCCCCCAGTCAAAGGGTAATGCTAACAAGTTCATCTTTGTGTGTGTAGATGGTTTTACCAGATTTTCCTGGTTATTTCCGACTAAGCTGGCTACCGCTCAGTCTACCATTTCTTGCCTAAATTCTATTTTTGCATCTTTTGGTCCGTGCCAATATATTGTATCTGATAATGCTAAGGCGTTCACATCAAATCTTTTTCGTAAATTCTGTTTTGACTTGTCCATCTCTCATGTAACTACTTCTGCTTATTACCCTCAACCATCTCTGGCTGAACGGGTTAACCGTAATCTCAGGTCCGCACTTATTGCCTATCATCATGAAGATCATTCCAGGTGGGACACGTCCCTGCATTGGATAGCTTTTGCTTTGAATTCGGCGGTTCATGAATCTCACAAGTTTACTCCAGCTTCTTTGATGTTTAAGTTCGTTCCCAACACGCCGCTCTCGAACCTCTGGTCTCTGAGTGACATTCTACCCGAGACAATAGATCCGGATAATATTAAAGATCTTTGGAAGAAGGCTAAAGCCAATCTTAAAGTGTCTCATGAAAAAGTTAGGGAAAGGTATGATCGTGGACGGAGACCCACCCCTTTGAAGGTAGGTGACCAAGTTATGGTCAAGAACTTTGTTCCCGCGGGCAAACTTGCCCCCAGATTTCATGGGCCTTGTATCATTCTCGATTTCCTTACGCCGGTTACCTTATTGTTAAGTAATCCAGCCACCGAGAGGATATTTAGAGTTCACTTGTCGCAGGTGAAACCGGTATAATTTCTGTGCTAACTTGCCTCATATTATCTTGAAAGAAATATGAAGGTTATATTATTTTTTTTGAGTTTTCATTTTTTTTTTTGGGCATTCTGCCCCTTTTATAGTATTTTGTTTATATGTAAGCATTTGTGTGAAACCTGCCCCGAACCGTTAAACTGCCATCCTGTCCTTGCCACGGCCATTACCACGCTCCCGTCTCCTGCTCCACTACACACAGTGGCTGGCTTAGATGAAATGCCATGGATATCTGCACACCGCTGGCCCCTCAATCTCTCTACAAGCCTGTGCCCTCAAAACAAACATGATGGTCCAACACGATTCTGCCGCCTAGCTTTTATGTTTCAGTGCCCCCGCAGCCGCGCGGCGCTGTGCCGCGTCTGGGTTTGAGGATGGGCCCTCTCGACCCCAGCGAGGACGACAAGTGCACGGCGAGCCGGAGCTACCCTCCCGGCCAAGGCTGATGTGCGACGCACGACCTGCTACTTGCCCGCAGCCTGTATATGTTCACCGTGGGCGCGGCGTGTTTCTACACCTCTGCTCCCCTCATAGTGCGGGCGAGCGGTATCTCAGGGTACTTGAGGGGACCGAGCGGCCTCCTTTGGAGGCAAGCTGTGGCGGCTGGTCTGGCCGTTAAAAGCATCAACGTTGAAGTACATATCCAACTATATGGACACTCCAGTTCAACTTTACTACCTTTTCTTGGGTAGTCTACTGCAATATCTGGTGGACTTAGCAAATTTTTCCTCAACTTTAATACTAAAGTTTTTTTTCTCAAATCAACCTTCTACAAACATTAAAACAGTACTTCCGCTGTTACTACAAAATGCTGTGAAACTGAATCAAACCACATTAAGAAAATCTTATAAATTCTTCAGCAATTAATCTTCATAGCCACATCATAACTTGGACCTTGTCTCAAACTGATTTCATGTGTAACCCCTGGAGGAACTTTTTTTGGGGGGGGGGAGGTCTGTACCGGGCGGTACACCTCCACGCCGCTAATTTAAAATGTGCGCCAGTTGAAACTCCTCTGCTGGAGGAAGTCTGAACTTTATTGACGGTATTAATTTTCTACTTTCTCAGAAGATGTCACTACCTGTAAATTTTGGAGTTTTAGAACTGTGTCATTTTTGATGTGTTTTTGTTTTGCTTGAAGTAAGAAGTGTGAACTTTCTCTTCTAGAGGACACTACTGACGAACTACAATAGTGCACCCTAGTGCGAAGAAAAAGAACTGTTCTTTGGAGAAAATTTTATTTCAAAAGTTTGTTCTTTGTTAAATTTATTTCAGCCATTGGTTAAGTTGGCAATATTACCCCTTTCTTTCCCCTTGTTTTAAATCTAGCCAATCCCTAATTTCTGAAATTAATTTTCCACCAATAATGTGTTTCTTCTTCATTTTGTGTAGGGGGTTCTCTCATTCTCCAATAAAGTGATTGTGGGCGGGTGTTCTCATTCCCCTAACGCCTAGAACCTTCCGCGAGAGTATTTAAACTGCTGATTTTTGGGTCTCTGAGCCACTTTTGTTCCATCTTTCGGTGTGTAAAGTACATAGCAGGGGGCGGGAAGCGCCTCTGTCTTCTCCTGCCGTTCAACAACCAGGTAATGGCCTTTTAATAACTTCTTTTCTTGCTAGGTCGGCAGTTTGACTCTCGGGGCGGGTTCGAAGCGTTCCACCATGTAACCTTTTCCTAAAATGTAACTACTCTTTTCATCTATTCTCTTTTAAAGCTACATATTGGGATAGAGAGTGCTAACCCTCTCGAGCTCCCACTCATATTGTTTTGTGGTGAACTTATTTTTCTCAACCTTTCCTTCGTTAACGTAAAACAAATTGTTCTCTTCTTAGGTCACCTCTTTAGTATGGGATTAGCCCTTGTATTAACGGCCTAGTGCCAAGTAAGTCTTAATCAAAGTGTATTAGGAGTGCAAGATCGCCTCCTCTCAAATTGTTATTTTAGAGGTCATGTAATCTACCTTCTTTTCATTTAATAGACCTCAGTAGGTTGGGTATTTTACCCCTGTGTATATGTCCTTAGAGGACAGCTTGAAGGTGGAGTTTGGTGTGGCCTGTGATTGGCTTAAACTTTGAGAGCAGATTGCTCTTTTGGAATTTGATTTTTGTATGCCTCGAGGAGGCTTTTCTGTGTAAAGAGGAGCTAGTGCTCCTGGGCATGATTGGGGTCTTCTGCCCCTTTGGTTGAATTTTGTATATCGAAGGGTTGGACTTCTAGCTCAAGAATCGTGTGTTTGGCTCTTGGAGCCCAAATTCTGTAATTGTACATTTCAAATTGTGTTTTTGGCTACTAAGTACCTGTTCTATTTTGTTATTACTTAATTTTGAAAAGAAAATATAACCTTGTTAAATTTTAAATCAATTTTACTTTCGTAGTTTGAGACCCGTTCACGCCCGCACCTTCTTTCACCTCTACCTACCACGGAAAACTCCGTAACAATAATAATAATAATAATAATAATAATAATAATAATAATAATATTGTCGGGCCGAATGGCTCAGACGGTTAAGGTGCTGGCCTTGTGACTCCAGCTTGGCAGGTGCGGGTCCTGGCTCAGTCCGGTGGTATTTGAAAGTGCTGAAATACGTCAGCGTCGTGTCGGTAGATTTACTGGCACGTAAAAGGACTCCTCCCGGACAAAATTCTGGCCCCTCGGTGTCTCAGAAGACTGTCAAAAGGTAGATAGTGGGACGTAAAAACAATAATAATAATAATAATAATAATAATAATAATAATAATAATAATAATAATAATAATAATAATAATAATAATAATAAAGTAGAATTTTGTATTAAGAAAAACACACAGTCCCAGCCTGGTCGGGAATAGAAGAAGGGAACCTCCGAACTGAAGATTGCTACGTTGATCATTCAACCAAGAAGCCGGGCCAGTGTCAGTATCTAGGACTAGAAGGTATTCTAGAATCTTAGAAACGGCGGGGAAGGTTGATGGGATCGTTTTTGAAACCTGCAGAAGTGATTTCTGAGTTCTTAAACACAAATATCCAACTCTTTCGACGGGTGCATTAACCGATTCTACTTTCTGATCCTATCATCAAGGAATTTACGATGATTCTCTCGTCTGGACAGCGAGATTGTCAAGACAGAATCCTAAGAATGAGCACGAACTAATTTTTTACTTTTCAGCCTTATACAGTGTTATTTTTATTTCTCTCCATGGCTACGTATTCTTCAGTGTTGTCGATGAGTGTTTTATGTTTCCAAGTTGCCACGAGCGTGGAGCTAGAGCATCTAACAGGCGAGTTCCGGGCCAGACACGTCTTTCACAAGACACATAACACCAGGGATTACTACATGTCATATTCACTAGGATATTACGTACACATATATTTAAATAAAATGTTCATAATTTTTATAATTTCAAAGACATTCATTCACAAATATTTCACATTTAACTTTGAAACAACATCAAACGCTCTATCATTTCACCACAGTCCCGTATAGTCTTCACATTCAAAACAAACTCTTTGGCATTTCAGAACAAGTCACAACCTTCTATATTAGTCTTTGGTATAAACTGAACCACATGTTCACATCGTATTCGTTGGAATGTGTCGATCAGCGCCTCTCGACTGAATATCTAGGTGTCAGGAGATTAAAGTCAGAATCACCAGCAGGATTACCGCCGACTCCCACGTTATTTTCGTCGTTGGATGGCCTAGAATGAAAGAAAAATATTTGTGTAAGTGTTACACTGATCACCATCTCTTTATTAATCTGTCTTCTCAGAAGCAAGGGTTTAATATAAAGTGAATATTTACTAAAGAACAAAAGAAATGAAGAGCCTACAAGAGAAAAATTATTAACTATTGTTTTCAAAATTAAACAAACTAATAAAATACGATACTATGGACAGCAGAACATCACAACTATGCACTTTGAACTATGCTTTAGCAGAGCAGTAGTTCATCACATCTAGTTCTTGTTTTTGCAATTTGCTTTACGTCGCACTGACACAGATAGGTCTTATGGAAACGACGGGACAGGAAGAGGCTAGGAGTGGGAAGGAAGCGGCCGTGGCCTTAATTAAGGTACAGCCCCTCCATTTGCCTGGTGTGAAAATGGGGAAACCAACGAAAGCCATCTTAAGGGCTGCCGACAGTGGAGTTCAAACCCACTATCTCCCGAATACTGGGTACTGGCCGGACTTAAGCGACTGCTATTGAGCGCGGTTTGTCAAATTTTTAGGCCGGGTGCCCTTTCTGACATCAACCCCCTATGGACGGATGTAAGTAATGATGTAGGTACCCACAAGGACGCACACACGAAATGTTTTCAATTGTGTACACTGTTTCATTTACAAATTTTTGCACATTACACACACATCGATAAATCGCCATTTTGAACACTTGACAGCTACGAATAATAATACTCATAATAATAAGAAGAAACTGGAGACTGTAACACGTGCATGTCAACCAACCACCAACGTAACAAATTCACATACTCGATTAACGACTTGCACTCGTAACTCTCACTAAAACAACTCCAACTCAACCTTCAAGACTGCATCTTTATATACATTGCCTGGCCAGGCTTCTAGAAGAATATGACGCAACATATTTTCTCGTAATTTCGAGAGTCTCCAATAGTCTATTTACAAGGAATGAAATGTTCTCTAACCCTCTAGCGCCAAAGATACATTGTTCTGGAGTACTACCGTGTGTTGCACAACTTTGCATTGGATTTATACATCATATAGCAGGTAATAATAAATTCTATACCATTGATTACGTGTTCTTACATTAAATAAACTCTTATTAAAATATATACAAGCAAACGTTTCATAACATAACCTCACATACAACACACAAATAATAAGAGCACGATTTATATCAAATAAAGTGCGGACATAACATAAATAATAATAATAATAATAATAATAATAATAATAATAATAATAATAATAACAGACGTAAACAACGTCTTAGCAACACCTCACGAGTCATAATAATAATAACAGCAATAATAATAATCATCAAGCTCGATATTTACATTATTTACCCATGGGTTAGAGACTTGTTTCCAAGTTATACTAATCCATTACACTTGCATCGGTAATCACTATTGCATGATCTGTGATGTGTTGTGTGAAGGTGAAGGGGACACGAATTTCCAATCCCCGAGCCAGAGGAATTAACTATATACAGCTAAAATCCTAGGCCCACTTGGAAATCAGCCCTGGTGTCCTCTGAAGCAAAGACCAAGGAGTCGAACAGCCATCATCATCAGATATCAAAATAATTTTTAAAAACTAAAAGTATTCGTTACATAAGTGAAAAGGGAAATTATGTAGTGTGTGTGTGTGTGTGTGTGTGTGTGTGTGTGTGTGTGTGTGTGTGTGTGTGTGTGTGTGTGTGTGTGTGTGTGTGTGTGTACCTTTAGTTCCGTTTCTTCATACGGGGTTGGGAATAAGGTGAGTTGAATATATACATCATTGTGTTACTTCCGGATGCCCTTCCTGACGCCAAACTCAGTTGAGGAGCTAATGAAAGATTAAATGAATGATGGTAAAATGGAACTGGGTAAGGAGGTGGAAGGAATCAGCTGCGGCCTATGAAGAGGAACTGTCCCGGCATTTTCCTGGAATTGAAAATGGGAAACCATAGAATCATTCTCTAGACAGCCGACGATAGAGTTCGAACCGACGCGTCTCCCGAATGTAGAGCTTTTTTCGGCTCCGTAGCCGTAGTGCGTTGACACGCACGGCCACTCCACCTCCCACCTCTACCGCCTCAAGGGCAGTGTCCTGGAGCTTTAGACTCTGGGTTGGGGATACAAGTGGGGAGAATGACCAGTACCTCGCCCAGGCGGCCTCACCTGCTATGCTTAACAGGCGCCTTGTCGGCGGATGGGAAGATTGGAAGGGATAGACAAGGAAGAGGGAAGGAGGCGGCCGTGGCCCTAAGTTAGGTACCATGCCGGCCGGCATTTGTCTGGAGGAGAAGTGGGAAACCACGGAAAACCACTTCCAGGATGGCTGAGGCGGGAATCGAACCCACCTCTACTCAGTTGACCACCCGAGGTTGAGTGGACCCCGTTCCAGCCTTCGTACCACTTTTCAAATTTCATGGCAGAGCCGGGAATCGAACCCGTGCTTCCGGGAGTGGCGGCTAATCACACTAACCACTACACCACAGAGGGGGACCACTCCGCTCGATAAAGCAAATTGTGTAGTATTTTAATACATATTCGCAGCACGAATGATCAACTGGAGATTCAAAAGTGCAGTATATGAAGTGCTATACAAGAAGAAAACTGGCCGATTTAATATTTAAAATATCTAGTTTTAAAGGACAACATCATTAATAAAGGTTTCCAAAAAATTCAACATCGACTTTGTACCAGTCAGTCATGCACGCCATCGAGAGCTGCAGCATTTCTACTATTTGCCACAACAGCAATTGCATACCTACCAGTCTTAGGCTAAAGGCATTCTCCTGAACAACTGAGGATTTCGGAGAGATACATTACAGCAATCAGAAATATGTTACACGGATTTTCATGAATTAAAACCAGTTTCAGATACCTTTCCCGGAACGACCAGTGTCTTCTTCGGAACGTAAACATTAAATTCTTTGACAGTATAAAAAAAAGCAGGGTACCTGGGCAGGGTAGGACGACAGACGGTAATGCCGTCTCTCTGGCCAGGGGGCTTTGTGGCTGTTGTCGAGAAGATACGAATCTGTGTATGTTGCTACGTGAAGTCATGAAATGCGTGAACGCGGAAAGAAATACCGCTAGTTGTCTGACGCTCATGGTCACGCTGCACTTATATGAGAATTGAATAGCTACTGGACACCTGTCGTTGACGGGTTAGTTTATGTAATTGTACCAATCATGCTATCAAGTGGAAATGAGTGGTAGCAGAAGGCACAATGCACACATCAAGCAATAATAGTCAATCTATTTACAGTAAAATTATTGGTAAGTTTTAGAGGCTCCGTGGCTCAGGCTGCAGAGCGCCGGCCTCCCATCTCTGGGTTCCGTTGTTCAAATCCTGGTCACTTCACGTGAGATTTGTGCGGGACAGGTTTTTCTCTGGGTACTCCTGTTTTCTCTGTCATCTTTGATTCCCGCAACATTCTCCAGTATGATTTCATTTAATCTCTCCGTCATTAACCATTGCTCCAGAGGAATGCGACAAACTTCGGCAGCCGGCACGGTTTCTGTCCTCGGCGCTAGATGGGGACTTCATTCATTCCATTCCTGACTCGGCTGAAACTTGAAACAGGTTGTGGATTTTCAAGTTTTAGGGATTTGAGACCTAAAGGTCACCACCAAGCTTTAAACAGACTCAACCGAGCAAGTGGCTGTGTGGCTTGGGTCAGCTTTTATTCGAGAGATAGTGGGATCGAAACGCACTATCGGCAGCGCTGAAGATGGTTTCCCGTGGTTTCCCCTTTTTCACACCAGGCAAATGCTGGGGCTGTACCTTAATTAAGGCCACGTTCACCTTCTTCCGACTCCGAGCCTTTTCCTATCCCATCGTCGCCATAAGATCCATCTGTGTCGGTGCGACGTAAAGCAGTTTGCAAAATAAATAAATAAATTAAATAAATAAATAAATAAATAAATAAATAAACAAATAAATAAATAAATTGAATAGCCCTCCGCTCTCCTTCAAAAATGGCAAAACATTCTCAGTAAAGGGCCGAAGAATTAAAGAGGTACCTGCACCGCACTGCGCATCTAGACCCATAGACTGGGAAACTGAATTTGTCTGCAGACAAAATTTTATTTATATGAGTTAGAAATTGGCTGTACGGTACGAACACTATTTTTAAGAAGGAGTCAAAGATGAAAATTGATAATTAAATAATGCTGCATGATAAACCATTTTTGAAGAAACAGACAACTAATATAACTCCTTCGTGGTGTTTGTTTATTTATAAACCTGATTTAAATAATACATTAGTATATTAGACGTATTTCTATCATATTTCCCCACAACTCTTCAGGTATTTTTAATTCCTTTAGTTCTTTCTTCATGGCAGTGTTACATTTACTGTTTTGATGACTTAGGGCTCCTTCTCACACCCGTGTGTGATATAAGCCACAAATTTCTGAAATAAATATTCGAAGAGAAAAAGGTGTACGTCTACCACACTGCTCTCTTAGACTTACAGCGTGGGAAACTGAATTTTCTACGGATTATCCTGTTGAATTTGTATCTTGGGAGATATCTGGAAATTATTTGGAAAGGTGTATTTGATTGAATTTAAATGTATAAATATTCAATGAATAAATCTACAATGAGCTCTACTTACTGTGGTTGGCGAGCCTTTCCTGTGCTAGTCCTAGGTTCGTGAGCGTACTCAGGGTTGACGTCACGGTCTGGCTCCAAGTACGATTGCCCACTGTGGCGGTACAACGTAGATCCATTTTACCGGTTCTTGAAGAGAAGAACCGCTTCTCGGTCGTGAAGTTGAGACCCAGAGTTCGCGTGTGTAATCCTTGCGAGTCCACGGCAGGTCTTGTGATGACGTCATCCATCAGTAATCGACTGTTCTGTACGAATAGAAACACAATGTTAGTCACTAAATTAGGTGTCTAAAGAAAATGGTCTAATATTAAATGATTGTTTTACTATTTATTTTTAACTCGCTTCTACGTAGATAGATGTTATGTTGGTGGGAAGAAAGCTACCGTTGCCTTAATTTTGGTATAGCACCAACATTCACCTGGTGCAAAAATTGGAAATCACAGAAAACCAGGGCTACCAAAAGTGGGAGTCGCATTCACTTTCACCCGCATGCAAGCTCACATCTCCGTTGTTATACATGTTTACGCAAAAGAGTTATTCTCCCAGTTCTGGAGGAGCAAAAATTTTGGGTCAAAGAAAGAAACAGGAACAAGTGGAGATACCTACTTTCCCTAGTGCACCGAGTGAGCTGGCCAAGTGGCTAGGGACGCACAATTGTAAGCTTGCATTTGAGAGGCAGTGTGTTCGAACCTCACTGTCGGCAGCCCTGAAGATGTTTTTCCGTGGTTTTCCATCTTCACACAAGGGAAATGCCAGGGCTGTAGCTTAATTAATGCCACGGCCACCTATTTCCAACTCCTAGGCCTTTCCTATCCCCTCGTCGCCAAAAGACATATCTGTGTCGGTGCGACGTAAAGCCAATTGTAAAAATTTCCTTAGTGCACTGTTCTATATAGGAGGCTTGTAGTGGTGTCTCAACGACGCACTAGCCGCCAGCGGTTTGGAAAGGTGAGGTACTCCAACTGATGAGCCCACTGCCACACTGGAGCTAAATACTGGTAATTCCACGATTGAAAAAGCCTACAGAACTTGCAGGTTTGTAAACATTTGCAATCGATAAAATTAAATTATGGTTTCATAATGGGAACTAGAAGAGTGGTCTGTCTGTTCGTAAGGGCGGATACAGACTGATTCTCGGCCTGCAAGTGGTCACGGCTGCTCCATGGTCCGACAGCTCTGCACTCCGTCCGGCCAACCGAACAGAGGAGGGATGGTCACGGCTCTACGCGACTGTATTCGGGAGACGGAGAAGGGCTGGTCCCCCATCGTCGGCAGTCCTGAGTATGGTTCTTCCCTGGTTTTCATTCTCCTGCAGTAAGGCGAATGACGGGACAGTTCCTAGTATGGCCACGGCCGGCAACACTCTCAGCTTCTTCATACATCACCTGTACAGCTCCAAATCTTCCTGGCTTGAGAGAGAGTGGTACCCTATAAGAGGCGGTGGGGCGAAACACTGGTAATTTCACGACTGGAAAGGTCTAAAGTGCTTTAAAGTTTTTAAGAATAACTTAGTTTTAGAGTAGTGAGAAGCATTTTGCGCGGCTTTCATTCTCCAATTAGTCCTGGCGAGGCAAAATTTTATCTGTGCTTGGAGAGATCGGAAATACTCCCTATTCACCGTTTTTCCAACACCCTGGCGCTGTTGAACCTGCGCACATGTAGACTTGGGGCTGTTGTATAGCCGGAAACGATTTCTTCTTTCCAGTGGAAGAATTCAACTTTTACATGTTTGTGTGATGGTTGGTCATGCGATGAGTTATGTGTAACTGAAGATACGTGAAATAAGACGAACAGAAACATCCAGTCCACGGGAGGGGCTTAGTACATGTCTTTCAAGTTAACCCTAATAGGCGACCTGCGGGTCAGTAAGAATGGGGCCCTACCTATGATGAATTCTGATGCTGAAGACGATTGTAATAACCCTGGGAAATAATTACATCACCATTAGCCATATGATCAAATTTCATTTTTTGTCTGTTACAAGGAAAATATTGTAAACAAAGCTCGCATATACTGATATACTGTATAGAGACAGGGGTTGTCTAATCGAGATGGTAAAAGTGCTTGATTCATCAAGAACGTGCGCCCGATTCGTTCATATGTTGAAATGGCTGTCTTTTGATTTTCGTCTTCAATAGCTCACCAGCCATGAATGAAAGCGTAGGTATCTCAGGAACATGAAGGTATTTTGCTAACAATCCGTTTACCGTCGTAATTTCTAATTTCTTTCATCCCTGCAAATGAGTATGTGAATTGGATCCTGTCACGATGCACTGTCTATGGAATGAATCTGAAAATCATGGGACGAATGCTCAGTTTCTTATTCACACTGCTGCAGATTATTCAGTGTGTTAATATGTCTTGAAAATGAAAACCTACAACCTGTTTTCCAGTCAGTGACCGGGTCAGGGATGGGATGAGTGAAGCCCCCATCTTGCGGCGAGGATAGGAATTGTGCCGGCTGCCGAAGCCTGACACACTCCTCTGGGGTAATGATTAATGAATGACAGATGAAATGAAATGATATTGGAGAGTGTTGCTGGAATGAAAGATGACGGGGAAAACCGGAGTACCCGCAGGAAAACCTGCCCTCCTCCGCTTTGTCTAGCACATGGAGTGACTGGGATTTGAACCACGGTATCCAGCGGTGAGAGGCCAGCACGCTGCCGCCTGAGCCAAAGAGGCTCCTTGTTAATATGTGTTATTGCTCCAAAATACGTATTACTAGAGGGATCAGTTTTCATTATATTTTTTCCCTGTGCAGTAATAAGGAACAATAAAATCTAATTTCGATACTTTTTATCGAAATAAGTTAAGAAGCTTTATTATTTTACAACTCTTCAAAACGTTTATACTTGGTTCTTTGAGGAGGTTGTAAACTTACCACTAAAGAATTCGTCGCGTCTACCTCATCAGCTTGTGACACATGATTTAGTATCCACCGCTCAGCCTGAAAAGAAAGATGAATCATGATTGAACTATAAGACTTCACCGGATACATAGCTCATGTCCATTTAATTCTTAAAGAATTTATCCAATAACTAATGCAATCATTCTAATGACTATCTCATACACTTAATCGCGAATGACTATTCAAAAGGGCGGCGAGCTGTTTTCAACTTCCTTACCCTTTTCAAAAAAATAAATATTAGCCCAAAAGTTTCTAATTTCTTATTTCTCTAATTTACTGTTCATTGTGAACATAGGTTGTGGAGAATAATCATTTTTCAAAATTGTTCACAAAAATATTAAATAAGACTGGTGTTAAATTTGCCTTGTTAACTATTAATTTATGTGTATCTAGTAGTAGTAGTAGTAGTAGTAGTAGTAGTAGTATTTATTCATTCATCATGTCGTTTACATATTTACAGGACTCTGTTTTATATATACATAACTCTTCTAATAACATTATTACTTGAGAAATATTAATCTTGTAACTAAACCACATATATTACAGAAGTAGTAGTAGAAGTAGTAGTATTATTATTAACATATTAATACTTAAAATAAATTGAACTTGTAACTATCTCTTGCACACATTAAATAAATTATTATTATTATTATTATTATTATTATTATTAT
Organism: Anabrus simplex; assembly: GCF_040414725.1. Taxonomy (NCBI): domain Eukaryota; kingdom Metazoa; phylum Arthropoda; class Insecta; order Orthoptera; family Tettigoniidae; genus Anabrus; species Anabrus simplex. The sequence goes on from NC_090271.1 coordinate 144,805,753, forward strand.
TATTATTATTATTATTATTATTATTATTATTATTATTAGTGATTCATTTTCGAAAGCTGTATGGAATTTGGAGGCAACAAGTGCATCGAAAGGATTAAACTGACTCAGGGACGATGAAACTACCATGAATGAAATTATCAATACTCTCTTCACATCAACCACTTGTACTCTAACTCCCCTCATCAATGACATGGCTCTCAGTCATGCTCATCCATCACTTCTTCACATCACTGCCTGAGCTGTTGCTAGGTAACATCGCGTCACACACTTTGTATTCTTCTTCTTCTATCACTTTTTCCACACTTGTGGAGTCGCGGGTGAGAACTGAGTCGCATTTGTGGATTTAGGCCCCTTTAAGGCCGGATGCTCTTCCTGACGCCAACCCTATATAGAGGGATATAATACTGCAACCTTACCAATTAGTAAACCAAACATTCAAAAGAAAAGCACAAACATCAAGAAGAAAACAAGCACAATACTTACCGAAAGGCAGTAGCATAAAATATGAAGCGTGGAAGGCAAAGCGAGAATTAAAAAGGCCAGGATCTTACATAACTTTGACAGGTTGCCAGGTAAATATTGCTAGCTACTAAATGACACACCAGATAAATTTGAAGTGAAGAAAATTTACTAAGCAAATGTAATTTGAAAATGGTATAAAATAAGAACAATAAAAAATATATAATTCTTTTTCTGAAATTTAAAAATGCAATCAAGCTAGACGAGGAAAACAGTATTTTAAAATAAAGTAGAAATTAAGGAAAAATGAAGCTCACATAAACATAGGCTTCCGCCGAAATTAAGGTTTGAAAATTCATTAATAACTCATTACCTTACATATAGAAACATTAAAATTGGTTGCAACCGATATGCGGGCCCGCGATATAAAAACACTTTAAAACTGAAATTTGCTACACTACAAAATTCTAAGTTACAAGACGCACACAAGGACACACGAAAAAGAAGAAAATTTAGTGGCTCCAACCGCGAATAAACATTACACTAAAGAAACGAGCTAGATGAAAACACAATAAAATAATAGTGCACAGCAACCCCAACAAAATGAAGTATATTAAAGGAAATTTACAATTAACGGTGCACTCATAAAAATAATAAAGGACACCGAAAACCAAACAGAAGCTACCCGTAACCGACGCGAAGCCAAGATCCCATATAATCATCAAAGCCACCCAAAATATTAACGTATCATCAGACAAGATAAGAAGGGGTGACATGACGTAATAAAGACAAAAGCAAGGAACCCAAACAATGGGAGAAAAGATAATAAGACAACGAAAGAAAAGTCCCATTATTAAACTTAATTTCGACCAGCAAATTTCAATTTTAAGATTTTAAGTTATTAAAATAATAATAATAATAATTATCATTTATCCAAGAGGTGATAGTGCCAGTTTACATTAGCCTTACTTAATTAAATCACCAGCGATTTACATACTTTAGAACAGAGGGGGCCGTGGAATGCGCTACGATGCGAATATGAGGTGTCATTAATTGAGGCCCGTAACAATGCGATAATCATTACGTACAGATAACCAGCCACGAAGGCAATAGGACAAAATTAGACAGCAATATCAACCAAACAGGACAACACTAAGGGAGAAAACACGCACCGAAATGAATTACCAAAAAAATAAAAGTAATAATAATAATAATAATAATAATCGCCATCATAATGAATATCAAGAAACACAGTTGGCAAAAATGCACCCCGACAAAAACGTAAGATAAAATCACTTACACAAAATATCACCTCATAGATGCATAACTAGCGATCCTCGAGCTCCCTACATTACATTAAATTTTCTTTTTCAAATGCATTCACTTCAAATATATATCAGATTTTGCTTACAAGGTTAACCAATACCAAAATAGTCGTTTATAATGTTGCTCATGTCCAAGATGAAATTACTCACACTAGTGTCTGAACGACTGGGATCCCTTCAATAAGTTATAATTTTCAGTACTTACTTGGAGTAACGATATCCAAACTTACAAGACACTTGAAACTTTAAATTCCGATAACGGATAACTCACTGCACCAAGTTTACATGTTACATTAAGAACAAAAAAAAGGGTTGGAGCACACTGGATAACTTTGAAGGAATAATAGGGCCTAGCCCTCACATTATGTTTAACCGCCGGAGTCAAGCTCCATTATAATAGCTTTCCCTTCTCGCCAAACCGTCTGCTTGGGAGCTCCATACAACACAGCCATCTTGGAGAGTAACGGCAAGCTGACTACTGCCGACTACTGAGCTCACACCGAGCTAGCCGAGAGGCAGTCCCATAATTCAATGCGTGCACCGCGAAAATGCGCAGAAGTTACAAATGATAATTCGGCGCACTACAGAGTTCAGTCAAATGCCTGACAATAATGGATAGATAACTTGAATTAAATTGGTCTGGTAACTTCCACAGTTAGGAAACAGTTCCAACAATGACCGATAATACAGATAACGGCTGGATACACAAGTCGACATGACAGATGAATAAATAAATACACTTAGATGCTTTGATGTAATAATTCAGTTATGTCCAGTAAATATTAGTTCCCATTTTCACATTACAGTTCTCCCCTCCCGAAGCTAGAACACAGGGGAGGCGCAAGTCCAAAACAATGGATAGCATGCCAATGGTATAATTTCAATGTCCAAACAAATCTTCATACGTTGGATACAGGAAGAGAGACACCAAAATTTTTTTTTCAGGTTCAAATAACAAGGAATGGTCTTACTTGGTTGCAGGAATGTTGACCTTCACACAATACTAGCAGATTACATGTTGAGTGTGAGCAGAATGGGATGCAACGTGGCCAGCGTCTCATCACACACCACACAAGTTGACAGTACATGACACAGAGTAGGATTATCATACCAGTACAGAGCGTAGTAGGCAACCATAGGTATCATACATTCTTGCTCTCTTAAGGTAGTTGCATGGTTGGAAAAGCGCGCGCAACACAAACTGCAACATAATATGTCGGAGCACAGAATAATGTTCTAAAGACCGTAAATAATTTTGCAGGTCGAAATACACAACACAGGCATTAATGGCATCGTGGCATGGCACATAACTAATCACTCGAACAGCCGAAACGAAGTAGCACTCGAAAATGTCTGATGGAGGATACCGTTGAAAATTTAGATGTATAAGTTTTGATGTCACTTGAAGTTTATAATCATAATAATTTACATAGTCTGTCATCGATAGTAATATCTGACAATGTATCTTGCGTGTGAGTAAGTTACATAATTTTGAAGAAAATAATAAACGCTATTTTTAAGGAATTCAGTTTACATGACCATAAATATGTTTACAAAATTTTGTTGATCAAGTAGGCTTAATTTGACTCAAGTGTACACGTCTAATGCGTTTGGCAATAGGGTCGTTAACTAACAAGGATACTGGAGTTAAGAACTCTAATACGGTACAAGGACCGTGATAACGAGCTGCTAATTTAGCAGAAAATTTATTTACAGCTTTACTACTAGGATAAGACTTGACAAAAACAGTGTCACCCACAGATAGATTGGTAGGCCTGCGTCCTTTGTCATACTTCTTTTGCACATTATCATAGGAAACAACAAGTTTTGCTCTAGCTCTGTTCCACATTTTACGAATCTCCTCCGGATCTGGATCATCAGGGAGGAGAGAATCAATGTTAAGCACATTAGAGATGGGGGAAAATGGGGTAAATCCAAGCATTAAAGACATGGGTGTTTGGCCATGAGACTCGTGAACAGATGAATTAAACGCATAAGTAAGCCAATGAATACAAGAATCCCATTTAGATTGTTGGTTATGATGGTATGCAATGAGGGCAGCACGTAAGTTGCGGTTAACTCTTTCAGAAAAACTGGGGTTGGGATAGTAAGGAGTAGTGGTGACGTGAGATATCGAGAGATCAAAACAGAACTTCCTAAACAGGTTACATGCAAAGGATCTAGCATTGTCAGACACAATAAACTTAGGAGGACCAAATACAGAAAAGATCGAATTGAGACAAGATATAGTGGTCTGAGCATCCATCTTTCTCGTCGGGAAAATCCAAGTAAAACGGGTAAAACCGTCAACACACACTAGTGCAAATCGATTTCCTTTAGAGCTTAATGGGAACGCTCCGACATAATCAATGAACAGTCTCTCCATTGGTTTAGTAGGGTGAGATGAGGACAACAACCCAACACGGGTATTCAAACTAGGTTTACTTATACTGCACAGTCTACAAGCTTTGACCATTTCCCTAATGTGAAAATCCATATTCTTCCATATGAAATGCGTTCGTATCTTTTGACGAGTTTTGAAAACACCTAAATGTCCTCCCATGGGGGAGTCATGGTAATACTTAAAGATTTCAGAGATGAGGATTTGAGGACACACAATTTTGTACTTATTGTCATGTCTGGCCTTGCAACATAGGACATTGTTAACAAGCTTATAAGGTTTAACAACGTTACCATCTTCAAGTTGTTTAACAATGGAACTAATTTCAGGATCACTAGCTTGCAATTTTGACATATCATGGAACAGCAACGGAGAGTCAGTCAAGATAGCATTAATGCAATTGGATTGGCATGCAGAATGGTTAGGAAGGGAATTGACATCAAAATCAGGAGGGTGAAGAGGCTTTTCACCAAACATCCTACTCAATCCATCAGCTACAACATTTTCAGTACCACGGATGTGGCGAACATCAAAATTAAAGGCGGAAATGCGGATTGCCCAACGGGTCAACCTACCCGTGCGCTTAGGTCTATTTAATACCCAACTAAGTGCCATATTGTCAGTTTCAAGAAGAAATTTAGAGTGTTCTACATACATGCGGAACTTTTCAAGGGAAAAAATAACGGCCAAACATTCAAGTTCGTATATGGAATACTTCATTTCATCAGAATTCAGGGTACGCGAGGCATAAGCAATGGGTCTTCTACCTAGCTCATCTTCTTGGAGGAGGACACCAGCAACGGCAGAGCCAGAAGCATCAGTTTGAATAATGAAAGGTTTTGAGAAGTTAGGAATAGCCAGGACAGGTGCGTTTGCCAGAGCAGATTTAAGTTTATCAAAAGCAATTTGTTGAGGTTCCTTCCAGACAAATTTAACATCCTTACGCCGAAGGGCATTAAGGGGAGCAGCAATTTGGGCAAAATTTGGGATAAATTTTCGGAAAAAATTGGCCATACCAACGAAGCGGGCTATTCCCTTCTGATCCTTAGGTACTGGAAAATCATAGATGGCTTGGGTTCTACTCTGGTCCACAGCTACACCATTAGGTGATACGATATGACCCAGGAAAGACATACGAGGCTGCGCAAAGGAAACTTTAGATCGCTTGACAGTGAGACCAGCTTGCTTAAAGCGACGAACCACTTCCCTGATATGAGAGAGGTGTTCCTCAAAGGTTTACGAGTACACGACGACATCGTCAAGATAATTGTACACAAACCTGAACTTAATGTCAGACAATATGGAATCTAGTAGTCTCGACAACACAGCTGCGCCCGTACTGAGGCCAAACGGGATTCGTTCGTACTCGTATAAGTTCCAGTCCGTGATGAATGTGGTCAAATGCTTACTTTCCTCGGCCAGAGGGATCTGGTGATACGCCTGATTGAGATCAAATACAGAATAAAATTTAGCACCATAGAAGAATGAAAAGCAAGTATGCAAGTCAGGTAGTGGAATAGATTGCAAGATAATCTTCTTATTGAGAGATCGGTAGTCGATCACAGGCCTGAAGCCACCTTGGGGCTTAGGGACTAGGAAGATGGGGGACGCATAAGCAGAAGTTGAAGGCCTGATAACTCCTTCCTCAAGCATCTTATCAATAATTTCTTTCAGAACCTTCATACGTGGGGGAGATAGACGATAGGGAGGAGATCGAACAGGGATGGTGTCACTCACATCAATTTTATACTCAAGCACATTAGTTACCCCTAGCTTATCCGTGAATACCTCAGGAAATTCATCACACAATTCATGTATCAGTTGAGCTTGTTCACTAGTTAAATGACTCAGGTCACATTTTTCCTCAGTAACTTGGTCGTGTGCATCAATAGAACAGAGATGTTTACCAGAACAAGGGAGATAATTGACCAATGGCAGAGCATAGTCTGTACAAAACTTGAAAGACACACAACGATTATGGGCATCAAGAATTAATCCTACGTGAACAGCAAAGTCGTAACCAAGAATTACATCATGCGATAACCCTTCGACCACAATGAATTTAAATTTCCAGGTGAAATGATTAATACGAATTTTGACCTTTACATAACCTTTAACATCCAAGACAGAGCCGTTTGCGGCATGAAACACAGTTGAAAGGGGCTCAAGGTTCGGAAATTTACAGACAGATTGATTTTTAGAAAACCAAGACCAATTAATAGCAGAGGTAACACTGCCAGAGTCCACTAGTGCAAATGTAGGCTCATTATTGATTTCTACAGGAATAATCGGAATTTTAGAATGGACACTCCCTGAAATACTTTTACAGTCACCAGGACAAACAACATCATTATCATAGACATAAGTATTATCATGGTCATTCAAATTACTCATGGAGGGGCTTGCGTTATCAGTACTTTCACCTAGTCAGATGCGCTGATTAGTATTACTCAAGTTGAAATTAGCAGAGGGAGGTGGATAATTTGGCACCGGGTAAGCAACGCCTTGAAATTGGGGGCTAGGAAAATTACTAGTAGGCAAATTCTTCCTCTTTACCAATGGGCATTTGTTCCTCAGATGGTCTTTAGACCCACAAGCAAAACATTTTTTTGAAACAGCACCTAAACTACTGGCGTTCAGGCCAGACGACTGCCTAGGAGAAGGACCAGTTGGAGGGGGTACATTAACAGGTCTACAACTATCACCATGTTTGGCTTCTTCAGCCTTAATACAAGCCACTTTCAGCTCACTAAAGGTTTCAGGACATTTCCTAAAGGACAGGTATGAACGGTACTCAGGGGATACACCACTCATTATACTATCTACCATATTTGCCTCATCAATAGATAGCCTGAACACATTACAATAAAACTTAAGGTCATTGACATAGTTAAACAGGCTTTCAGAATACAACTGTACCCGAAAACAATATTTCGCTGTTAAATCCTTGAGCGCTCTGAAAGGTATAAACTTCCTTAAAATTCCATCATGAAATTGGTCCAAGGTAGTATCACCCGAACAAGCTTCTAAGATCTCAGATTTAAGGATACCAACACAATGGGAAAATAGGGTTCGGAATACACTGGAGGAGCTAAGTTTAAAACAATTTGCGGTCTCTTTTACCTCGACCAGTAATCTCAAAAAGGACACTGTTTCCTCAATTGAATCAATGGACAACTTGTTAACCCCTTTAAGCAAATCACAAACAGGGTTCACATTATCGCACCTTAGCATGCCAGGATTATCAACCAATAATACAGGTTGGCCATGAAAAGCAGCTAATGAGTGATTACCCAAAACAGAGCCAGAAATGGGTTGGTTAAAATCATGAGCAGCAGAAATATTGGGGTCATTATCTTGAGAACCAGCATTAATATTAATACTTCCCAATTTAAGAGTTTGCATGATGACGTTCAAATCAGCAGATATGTTAACAGCCCTAGTTAGCAACACAGTACATTGGTTCAGAGTGGACCGATCCATTTTTAAGGTAAACAGATCCTGGAGGCGACTCGTGTAATGCGTTACACGAGCTATTTGTCTCTGTACCTGGTACTCTGAAGGTTGAGATGTTTTAAAGGCTTCAGTTAATTCACTTATTTCATCTAAGGCATCAGTAATGAACAAAACAGACTCACCAATCTCTGCTTCTGACATGTCAGGTACAACAATGGGGAGATCAGCAATTTCTGAAAGCAATTCTACGTCACCCTGGATAGTACCGGATGGCTTCCTACCACGAATCTGCACCTCATAGCTTAACTCCAGCTTCCGCAACATTCTAGGAACTGGCAAGGGGCGAGACTCCATGATTGACATGAAACAGACAACAGTTAGATTAGACTTTACACTTGGTCTTACAAATACAAGTTTAAATACCAGTTATTTTATTTTGAGCAACTAGCAATGTTGGCCTGGGCAACTTATCAAGGTGTTAGAATAACAATAACAGAAACCACAGCGAATTGCTACCACTCACTACTGCAACCTTACCAATTAGTAAACCAAACATTCAAAAGAAAAGCACAAACATCAAGAAGAAAACAAGCACAATACTTACCGAAAGGCAGTAGCATAAAATATGAAGCGTGGAAGGCAAAGCGAGAATTAAAAAGGCCAGGATCTTACATAACTTTGACAGGTTGCCAGGTAAATATTGCTAGCTACTAAATGACACACCAGATAAATTTGAAGTGAAGAAAATTTACTAAGCAAATGTAATTTGAAAATGGTATAAAATAAGAACAATAAAAAAATATATAATTCTTTTTCTGAAATTTAAAAATGCAATCAAGCTAGACGAGGAAAACAGTATTTTAAAATAAAGTAGAAATTAAGGAAAAATGAAGCTCACATAAACATAGGCTTCCGCCGAAATTAAGGTTTGAAAATTCATTAATAACTCATTACCTTACATATAGAAACATTAAAATTGGTTGCAACCGATATGCGGGCCCGCGATATAAAAACACTTTAAAACTGAAATTTGCTACACTACAAAATTCTAAGTTACAAGACGCACACAAGGACACACGAAAAAGAAGAAAATTTAGTGGCTCCAACCGCGAATAAACATTACACTAAAGAAACGAGCTAGATGAAAACACAATAAAATAATAGTGCACAGCAACCCCAACAAAATGAAGTATATTAAAGGAAATTTACAATTAACGGTGCACTCATAAAAATAATAAAGGACACCGAAAACCAAACAGAAGCTACCCGTAACCGACGCGAAGCCAAGATCCCATAATAATCATCAAAGCCACCCAAAATATTAACGTATCATCAGACAAGATAAGAAGGGGTGACATGACGTAATAAAGACAAAAGCAAGGAACCCAAACAATGGGAGAAAAGATAATAAGACAACGAAGGAAAAGTCCCATTATTAAACTTAATTTCGACCAGCAAATTTCAATTTTAAGATTTTAAGTTATTAAAATAATAATAATAATTATTATCATTTATCCATGAGGTGATAGTGCCAGTTTACATTAGCCTTACTTAATTAAATCACCAGCGATTTACATACTTTAGAACAGAGGGGGCCGTGGAATGCGCTACGATGCGAATATGAGGTGTCATTAATTGAGGCCCGTAACAATGCGATAATCATTACGTACAGATAACCAGCCACGAAGGCAATAGGACAAAATTAGACAGCAATATCAACCAAACAGGACAACACTAAGGGAGAAAACACGCACCGAAATGAATTACCAAAAAAATAAAAGTAATAATAATAATAATAATAATAATCGCCATCATAATGAATATCAAGAAACACAGTTGGCAAAAATGCACCCCGACAAAAACGTAAGATAAAATCACTTACACAAAATATCACCTCATAGATGCATAACTAGCGATCCTCGAGCTCCCTACATTACATTAAATTTTCTTTTTCAAATGCATTCACTTCAAATATATATCAGATTTTGCTTACAAGGTTAACCAATACCAAAATAGTCGTTTATAATGTTGCTCATGTCCAAGATGAAATTACTCACACTAGTGTCTGAACGACTGGGATCCCTTCAATAAGTTATAATTTTCAGTACTTACTTGGAGTAACGATATCCAAACTTACAAGACACTTGAAACTTTAAATTCCGATAACGGATAACTCACTGCACCAAGTTTACATGTTACATTAAGAACAAAAAAAAGGGTTGGAGCACACTGGATAACTTTGAAGGAATAATAGGGCCTAGCCCTCACATTATGTTTAACCGCCGGAGTCAAGCTCCATTATAATAGCTTTCCCTTCTCGCCAAACCGTCTGCTTGGGAGCTCCATACAACACAGCCATCTTGGAGAGTAACGGCAAGCTGACTACTGCCGACTACTGAGCTCACACCGAGCTAGCCGAGAGGCAGTCCCATAATTCAATGCGTGCACCGCGAAAATGCGCAGAAGTTACAAATGATAATTCGGCGCACTACAGAGTTCAGTCAAATGCCTGACAATAATGGATAGATAACTTGAATTAAATTGGTCTGGTAACTTCCACAGTTAGGAAACAGTTCCAACAATGACCGATAATACAGATAACGGCTGGATACACAAGTCGACATGACAGATGAATAAATAAATACACTTAGATGCTTTGATGTAATAATTCAGTTATGTCCAGTAAATATTAGTTCCCATTTTCACATTACAAATACTATTGCGTGTTTCTGTGGTACCTGGTAGTGTAGTATGTTGTGTGAATATGAAGAGGAAAGTGTTGGGACAAACACAAACACACAGTCCTCGAGACAGAAAATTAATCAGACACGATTAAAAACCACGACCATGCCAGGAATCGAACCCTGGACCCTCTGAATCGAAGGTCTCGACGCTGACCATTCAGCCAAGGAATCGGACAAACAATTTAAATGAATAGCCCAAGTATATTCATTACTGTTAAAATTAATGTAAATTCTTTGGAATGCTTTCAGCAGTGAGTATTTTGTGAACGATATACCTCTACAGTCTCCCCCCAACCCCACAAGGCTCCTATTCAGCTAACAGGTGAGGCCGCCAGGGTTAGATACTGGTCCCTTTCCCAGTTGTATCCCCGACCCAAAGTCTCACTTTCCAGGACACTGCCCTTGAGACGGTAGAGGTGGAATCCCTTGCTGAGTCCGAGGGAATAACCAGCCCTGGATGATAGACGTGTTAAGAAAGAAAGAAATTAAAATCCCTGACCCGACTGGAATCGAACCCAGTGCCCTCAGAACCGAAGACCCATACGCTGACCATCCAGCTAAAGAACTGGACATGGGATATTTGACTCCATATCTTCGAAATCATGTCTGCGCCTTTTTTTGTTTTATACGACTAACAATCTGCCAGTTACTTTGTTCTTTATCGGATAAACACATGCATCAAAAATATAAAATCATTTTTCTGAAAATACCCTATAGGTAGAAAGAAAATGCATGCGGGAATTTTAGTTGAAGATTAAATTCAATATCCTCAATTCATGCTCCTTTATTGACACGATTATGTGTTTTATCAGATAAATCATTCGATAAAAGAAAGGTATTTTTTCCTGGAACACTACCAAAGTTAGACAAAGGTATAAAATTGAATTCATAGTAGACTCAGAGGGCTACAGTTTTTAAGGACCGATAGTTCAGGCAGCGTATTCACTTTTATGAGTCCCGAACGCTAAATATTCCGACTCGGTTTACTTTTCCTCGAATTATCTACTCCACCTGATAAGCTAGTATAATTACGTGCAGCTTAGAGTTAGAGGGAATGTCACAAACTTCCTCTTTTTTATAATATATTATTTAGTATAGATGAAGACCTAACTCAATGAACTATCAAAATTAAGTGAAAATACCGGAATAGTGTATGATTTCGCTTACCTCAACATCATTAATGAACCAGGCGAGTTCTGACGGTGGATTGGATCTGTCTGATATGCACAGGACTTGCACACGATCTCCGATGGAGTAACTCGACAGTGCTCCTTCAATGACAGGCTCCTTGAGCGGCAGGGCTGAAACGATTTCAACAGGTGGAAGTTAAGGTCAATTCACTTCTCGTGGCTAGAAAAACTTTTCCAGGTAGTGTTTAACATCCCTTTAGAACTGCTGTTGAATTTAACCCTTTTGTACTAATTTGAAATTGTTCCGATATCACGTTCTCCTGTGCTTGTAGGCCTACTTCGGAACTCTTCAAACATATGTTTATTTATAGGATTGACATACATTCACGGCTACATTTAATTTCTTAGGGAATATTAGGTCATAATATGACCATGATATTATCATGTCCATAAAATAGCAGTTCATAGTCTTTGGAATACATTTTTCATGTCAAAAATGTCAAAAACAGATCAGATGTAAGGCTTTTCAAGCGTTTGCTCTATTAACCAGCGTTTCGTCTTAGGTCTGACACTAGACTCATCAGAGTGGGACCCTACCCACTGACGCTGGGGTGTATGCAGGTGAACTTATCAGAAGCCCTTATAAGAGGCACAGTCTGATAAGTGCATACGGGAGATAAATCTCCACAATGGAACCATTGTCCGCCCAGCAATCCGAATAGAAAATTCTAAATTCCCTTGGAGGAATTAGATATTTTTCACCAATGGAGCATGTCAAAAATATCAAAAACAGATCAGATGTAAGGCTTTTCAGACGTTTGCTCTATTAACCAGCGTTTCCCCTCAGTTGGGAATAACTATGTGAAAATAATAATAATAATAATAATAATAATAATAATAATAATAATAATAATAATAATAATAATAATAATAATAATAATAATAATAATAATAATAATAATAAAATTTACACAATTGGAAGACCCCAGGAATAGACCGCATACACAATTACTACTATAAGAAATTTACCAGTGTTCACAGATTACTCACCTACCAGATACAAATTTCATCAGTAAACCAGATACCCTCCCACACTTTCTCACTACAGGAATCACGTACCTAAAATCTAAAAATAACAACACGGCAAATCCTGCTAACTACCGACCATTCACATGCCTACCAACTTTATACAAAATTATAACATCTCTTCTAGCAAATAGAATCCAGAATCATTGCAAGGTCAATGACATCATCGCCGAAGAACAAAAGGGCTGCAAACGGTTCACAAAAGGCTGTAAAGAACAATTGTTAATTGATAGTATAATCATGGAACAAGCATACCATAACAACCGAAATTTGCACACTTGTTTCATGGATTACAGAAAGGCATTCGACTCAGTGCCACATTCCTGGCTTGTAGAGGTCCTTAGAGTATATAAAGTTGATACTAAAATAGCGACATTTCTAGCAACTACCATGCAGACTTGGAAAACTACTATTAACCTCCACAACGGAGAAGAATGTGTGATAACTGACCTCATACCAATTAAAGAGGCATTTTCCAAAGGGATTCCCTCAGTCCGCTATGGTTTTTTCTTGCTCTGAACCCACTGTCTGACTTACTGAGTTCAACAACATATGGATTCAGTATCAAAAATAAGTTAAGAACAATCTAAACATTTTCACATCTACTGTATATGGATGATTTGAAACTGCATGCTGCATCACAAAGACAACTTGAACACCTTGTTTAAATTACCCACAATTTCTCCACAGACATCTGCATGAAATTTGGATTCGATAAATGTGCTACTCAGACAATTAGGAGGAGCTCTTTCTCGGCACTGGGCATCCACTCTGAAGAAACAGATATCTCACCACTAACAACAAATGAAACATATCGATATCTTGGATATAACCAATCAGCCAGGATTCAACACAAGGACACAAAACAGACATTGAGACTGACATATATTGAACGAGTAAGACGAATCGTACGTTCTAAGCTCACAGGAAAAAGCATCGTTAAGGCCATCAACACGTTTGCTATACCTGTTGTCACATGCTCATTTGGAGTCATAAAGTGGACTACAGCTGAGTTGAAGGATCTTCAAACGAAAATGAATGTGTTACTGACAAAATACAACATGCATCATCCAAAATCAGCCTCAGAAAGACTCACTCTGCCTCGTTCTGATGGTGGTCGTGGACTTTGAGAAATTACACAATGAACAAATTGCATCACTAAAGTGCTACTTCAAACATAAATTAGAAACCTCTGCCCTACATAGTGCAATGGTTGTAGCAGATAACGGTTTTACACCCCTCAATATGAACACCCCGGCTTCACTTACAATGTCATTCTCCACAAATGAGGAAACGATCCTTCTATGGAAAAAGAAACCTCTTCATGGGCGGTATCCAAATGAGTTAAATCAGCCAAATATCGACAAACAAGCGTCGCATGAGTGGCTGACACATTCGGATATATACCCAGAAACAGAGGGCTTCATGTTCGCCATACAAGATCAAGTCATTGCCACAAGGAACTACAGAAAGCATATACTACATGAACCGTCTGTCTATTCAGATCTGTGCCGACGATGTAATACATCTCCAGAAACCATCCAGCACATAACCTCAGGTTGTCAATTAATGGCAAACACAGACTACAAGTACAGACATGACCAAACTGCAAAAATCATTCACCAGAAATTAGCCCGACAAAATAACCTAATCCATTGTACCACAGCATATTGGAAGTACAAACCCCAATCAGTCTTGGAAAGTGAAAATTACAAAATTTACTAGGATAGACGCATCATTACTGATAAAACTATTACCTGCAATAAACCAGATATAACTTTTGTAGATAGAAACAAGAAAATCGGCTTCATAATTGACATAGCATGCCCTAATACTCACAACCTTCAATCAACACATACAGAGAAGATTTTCAAATACACAGATCTGGCCACAGAGATAAAAACCATGTGAAAACTCAACAATATCATCATAATTCCAGTAGTGATTGGATGTAATGGTATTATACCAAAGACACAACACAGGAGCATTGAAGCCCTTAATCTACACCCTCTCACTTACAGAGAATTACAAAAAGCAGCAATCCTGGCCATTTGCCATATAGTAAGAAAGTTTATTGGCACGAACCATCCACCATACACAGAGAACTAATGAAATTCGTCCACTAATAATTTTGGCCGTTTATATATAGTAAATATCTCATAAATATCTGTCAAGTCTATTTGTCAACAATGTTAAGTATATACCGATATGTATGAAGCATATGTGTGTATGTACTAAATAGTACTTCTTCCATGTACATTGTACCGAAGAAGCTCATAAACCAAATTATAAAATTGTGAATTATATATAATGAAATATAATATTAATAATAATAATAATAATAATAATAATAATAATAATAATCTATTTCATTTTTAGATTACTATAACACGTTCCAGACTTAAGAATAGATAGCTATACAGATATACTTCCCAGGAAAATTAAATACGAGTAGAGTTGTATAATCAGTCAAACTTACTCGCTTGCTAAGGGTTAAGAAGGAAACACCGAGCTTATTGCATACACAGTACGAGATCTGTAGCTATAGGCATGCATTCGGGAGATAATAGGTGCGTCAGAAACTCCGAAGATAGTGTTACGAGGTTTCCTATTCCCATATCAGTCTATTCCCTTGTACTCCTAGCTGTTCCATATCCTAGAACACCTCTAAGTGTTAGTATGGCGTTAAACAACATGAAAAAAGAAAGCATACTTTATAGCAAGTGCAGCCCATTGAGACGTCCGCCTGCCAGCGTGACTATTGCTGATTTTGACTACCTTGATACATTAAAGTGACACGTGATCATGTGATACATTTCTCATTCTTATTACTAGGCTCTCACATCTCATGATATCTCAGTTGAACTGTTGAATATAATAAACCCGCTCAAAGCTACTTCTCAGCATCAAAATCCTATTAAAAGCCAGGAAACAAACCCAGAGCCTCAAATAAGAGAGACACCCTTCTCCTACATGAATACGCTGTGTACTGGTTTTAAAAGACAATAATAAATTCACTGACAGCGGTCTCTCTCATTCAAGCATTATTTAAGGACCAATCAATACAGTGGGGGTTTGATCTCGCAACTTAGAACACATGATGTGAACACATAACCATATTAATCGTTACATGTACTTCCAAGACCTATAATGTGAAAACTCACATTAGGTTGTATAACGCAAGGCTAGGGAGTAATTGAATCTTGCGGCCTCCAGGTAACTCCTAGAGACTATAGACTACGCCATGGTCCGGCAATTCAATAGTCTATTAAAATGTGATACTCCTTCGTTTAGCTGCATGGATATAATCAAGCTAATATTCACGGGTGTACACACCGTAATAGAGGTCGTAAGAAGTTTCTTGCGGTAGGAAAGGTCGGGCTTAGAGCGGCGCCATGTGGGTTGCATAAATAGCAGGCGTTCCATTATCTCTTCCCCCTCTTTGGCAGACTGTTCGCTCACTCTCCTTCTGGAGTAATGGCCCGTATCTGAAGCTTCCGTTACGGAGCATTAAATGCTCTTACTTATTCAAGATCTCCTTTACGTGTTTTTCTTCTAGACTTTTAATTGACGAATTTTCATTCCGTTTATTTAACACACTTATTTACTTTGCTACTCATTCATCAATGTAAATTAAACAGCAGCAAGTGAGAAGAACGGTTCAGAGATTTCATTACAAACTTGAATAGGATTAGCAGTTCAAGAGAACGGGAGCCAGTCTCATTATGTACTTATGCTCTGTATTCTGAAGCCCTCGTAAGTCGTGAAGATGAAACACTATTGACTAACGAAGTGGTTGAGAGTGACCCATTAACGAAACAGGTGACAAGGGGTTTCAATAAGGGACCCCATTCAAAATGTGTAAACACGAATGATGCCTTGGTATAAACATTAACCATAAATGGACGAAAGGAAATAAATTCATCCCAAATTAGTATTAATAAGATTACAATAATTGTTTCTGCACACTTCAATATTTTTTTTGCCTAATACTGCGTTTTTACCTCGAATTAGGTATAAAAAATTGAAGGTAGGTTTAGGTCAGCTTTTGTTTGTTTGTTTGTTTGTTTGTTTGTTTGTTTGTTTGTTTGTTTGTTTGTTTGTTTGTTTGTTTGTTTGTTTGTTTGTTTGTTTGTTTGTTTGTTTGTTTGTTTGTTTGTTTGTTTGTTTGTTTGTTTTTTTGTTTGTTTGTTTGTTTGTTTGTTTGTTTGTTTGTTTGTTTGTTTGTTTGTTTGTTTGTTTGTTTGTTTGTTTGTTTGTTTGTTTTTTTGTTTGTTTGTTTGTTTGCTTGTTTGTTTGTTTGTTTGTTTGTTTGTTTGTTTGTTTGTTTGTTTGTTTGTTTGTTTGTTTGTTTGTTTGTTTGTTTGTTTGTTTGTTTGTTTGTTTGTTTGTTTGTTTGTTTGTTTGTTTGTTTGTTTGTTTGTTTGTTTGTTTGTTTGTTTGTTTGTTTGTTTGTTTGTTTGTTTGTTTGTTTGTTTGTTTGTTTGTTTGTTTGTTTGTTTGTTTGTTTGTTTGTTTGTTTGTTTGTTTGTTTGTTTGTTTGTTTGTTTGTTTGTTTGTTTGTTTGTTTGCTTGCTTGCTTGCTTGCTTGCTTGCTTGCTTGCTTGCTTGCTTGCTTGCTTGCTTGCTTGCTTGCTTGTTTGTTTGTTTGTTTGTATCGATAATACGGGAAATTGGCTAAACAGAATTTCAGGAAACTCGGTATTAAAATTGAAGGAGAGCCAGAGTTATGATTAATATACAGTGGCGCAGAAACATTAATGGGTTAAACACAAGAAATATTAAATTTCTCCTTGAACAACAACAGCCGGGCTGAGTGGCTCAGACAGTTGAAGCGCGCTGGCCTTCTGACCCCAACTTGGCAGGTTCGATCGTGACTCAGTCCGGTAGTATTTGAAGGTGTTCAAATACGTCAGCCCCGTGTCGGTAGCTTTACTGGCACGTAAAAGAACTCCTGCGGGACTAAATTCCGGCACTTCGGCGTCTCCAAAACCGTAAAAATGTAGTAGTGGGACCTAAAGCCAATAACATTATTATTAATAACAGCTGTACCTAAACACTGTAGCCTACAAGACAAACGTTTGGCAGAAAATAAGTTCACATCTCTCAGTTCTGCACGAGAGAAAATCCACAAGGGATAGCTGCCTTTTAACAAAGGGCACGGTAACAGCAGCAAGGTGATAGTAATGTTCTGTGCCATTCAAATTTCCATAAAGTATTTTAATCTTGAAATTCTACTGTTGTACATCTACCCCCGACGAGGAATACTTTATTTTTCTTTGCACATACCGTATAAATGTTGATTTACTATTGACAGTGAAGTAAGTAAAACATCTAAGCAAATATATTTTTAAAATGAAACAGGAATATCAAAACGAAAAGGAAATTAACTGGAATTAACTGAAATTAACAGAAAATCAACCCAGTCATCTTTCAGCAATTCGTGGTTATGTGATACCTTTCTTCAAAGGATTTAAAACAGGGTTCGTAGTGTATCTTCTTTTCAGAATCAACTTCTTTGTTCTGTGAAGTGTTACTCTCAAACCCTATTGTTGGATCTATAACACCGCCCCGATGCTTCTCTTCTTATCAATCGCAACATTTTCCCCACGTTTACTGGATTCATGGATATACAGTGCACTCCTTCAAAGACCTCAAATCTTACAGACTTTTGAGAAGTTCTCCAGTACTACTTCTGATATGGTGTCTGTTAATAATTCCCCTTTCGGGCAGAGACGAAGAACATGTTGGAGGGTTTCTATCTCGCTGCAGTGACATCAACGGTTTTCTTGACTTCTGCCGGGAACGCTTCAGGCTGCGAGGAATAATAATGGAGATAATTCTGATTATTACATTTTTCTAAAATCTAAATATATACGAAAGTATTACTTCTATCTGAAAGATGCACCAAATTATAAGGAAACTTACAGAGGAACTAATTTCCAGTTCGTGTGCTAGTTAAAGTTTTACCACACGACTTCCTACAATACAGATATTCGCGTTTTTTAAATTACTAATTCCTTCAACTACAAGCATCGCTTATTTGTGGTAATAAGTTATTGTTCAATATTCATGGTTATGAACAAACTGGGGATGTTGATGTTTTTTTATGAGCTTCAAATCCACGTGATCATTAATTTCTGTTTATCAGGAAGATAATGAAACTGGCTATCGAAATGAGAAAAGAAGGTGAAGGAACGAAAAAATATCCATAAAGGTTTGGGGAGGGGTTTTGAATGTTTAGATCTCGAAAGCCCTAATATCGCTGAGATGGAGGAAAGCAAAACGTACTGGAGTAAAATGTCCTAAGCTCCTAAAACTTACCAATAACTTACTATTGTTCTTAGTTGATGTGTGTGGATCTGTAGTAGAATGTAGGCATTCGGATTCCAAGATAGCGGGTTCAAACCCGGCACAGGTAGTCGGATTTTTGAAGGGTGGGAAAATGTTCATTATACACCCCATGTCGTACGATGTCTATGTAAAAGATCTCTGGTGACACATGTGGTGTTCACCCGACAAAATGAAATAAAACTCAGCCATAGGCGCCCAAGAGAAATCCGGTTTACTCTGTCATCTAGTGGGCTTTGAGTAAAACTGAACGTCGAAACTGACGATCAAGCAGCCAGAGGGCGTCAAATTAAAATGGCTTGCACACGGTAGCTGAGGCCATACGATTAATAATAATAATAATAATAATAATAATAATAATAATAATAATAATAATAATAATAATAATACGAAGAAGAACTCTCAGCATTATTCTTCAACTGAGTCCGCAAAAAAATACAAGAATGGTGCAAATGGAAACTAATCCTCAAAATTAATCAACCTATCGCATTACGCAGAGGAAAATTAGAAATAGACCGACTAGTATTTGCAAACGGCCTAGCAATCTTAACGAGCTACATCTCAACATCCCAAAAACAGAACGAACTCCAAAATGAAATAGCGGGGACAGACGGAGTCAGACAACAAATAAGCAACAAAATGCATAAAAAATAAAAACTGTAAAATAGAACGAGCCCCAAAATTTAAATACCTCGATGAAAATTAGAGAACTAAACGAGGTCACACAGCTAGTTACAAATAGACGATTGTGGAGGTGTTTAGTAAATTTACAGAGGCTTGTAGATTGAATAATAATAATAATAATAATAATAATAATAATAATAATAATAATAATAATAATAATAATAATAATAATAATAATAATAATAATAATAATAATATATTTTCCACTAAATACTTTATGGTTTTAAGGGGAGCCGATGTGCCAGAATTTCAATCCGCAGGAGATATTTTACATGCCGGTGAGCACCTTTAAATACCACTCGACTGAGACGAGATTGAACCCGCCAACTTGATCCCAGAAGGCCAGCGTTCTACCGTCTGAACCAATCAGCCCAGATCCACAAAGTCACTACATTCCTCTTGTTACTTTCTCGATACGACATTATTTAGTCCTATTTTATATTTATATGAACCGATGGTTCCTGTACTTGGGAAAACTATCAGATTCCTCTTAGGGTTATGGTCGCACAGCTGTGAGCTTACATTCTGGAGACAGTGGGTTCGAACCCCACTTTCGGCAGCCCTGAATATGGTTTTCCGTGGTTTCCCATTTTCACACCCAGAGAATGCTGGTGATGTGCCTTAATTAAGGCCACAGTCGCTTCCTTCTCTCTCGTAGCCCTTTCCTGCACCATCGTCACCATAAAACCTGCCTGTGTCGGTATGACGTAAAACAAATTGTAATAATAATTATTATAATCGTGGAATAAAAGAAAGCTTTGTGATTTGACGCTTAAATCAGGAATACGATGCTGAAGGAACAGGCACCGAAATGCCTACGACGATGGCTTTCATTTTACTTATCCTCGTAGGATACGAAGTTAAACATTCAACGGTTGGTTTCATTCAGTAACGTTCTTGGAAAATAAAAATGGATTAAATCGAGGTAAAGAGAATTGTATGTTTTAGTGGTGGTTCTGTCAACTCATGTAAAAGTCATCATAAAATAAAATGTATATAAAATTCGAATAATTCAGTCCGGCCCCTTGGAAAGAAACTAGACGAGGAAAATATTGATTGAATTCATTTTTATTTTCCTAAGAAGTTATCAAATGAAACCAACTGTCGAATGATCCGATATCTATCAAATATTACAATACTATCAAACCAAAATATGGTAAGAAATTACCCGCACTTCCCACTGAGACAACACAAGTTCATTCACCATCGCTATCGTCTGATGAATCATCAGGTTAATAGATAGGCAGATATCCTTAAGCAGGTATGATTTATTTGATTTGAAGAAACCCTGCGATGGTGGGAAAATCTAAAGAAGTAACTCTTGGAGAGGCTTTTCAGTTTCCAATGGTAGAAGCACTGATCTGATGTAAGCTAGGAATGAGAAAACATGGAATATACTTTCCATCTCTTTTCGAACGAAAGGTTATTCTTATTCAATATCGTTAACCGCAAATAAATAAGAAATTGAGCTCATTTCAGAGAGAATTTATCGCTATTTCTTCTATTTATAGAAATAATTCTTGTTCTGAAGTGGTTAGGGATTTGATGGTTCAGAAGCGACAGTAAAAAGAAAGTTGAGTTAACTCCATCGTCTCGGTCTGAGTTGTTCATATGGAAGAGCGCTGGTTTTCTGAGTCCAAACTGGTGGATTCAATCCCCGCTCAGTCCATTTGGTATTTGAAGATGCTCAAATAATCCAGTCTCGTATCGGTAAATTTATAAAAATAACTCCTGTGGGACAAAATTCTAGCTACTCGGCGTCTCCGGAACCGTAAATGTACTTTAGTTAGTGGGATGTAAAATCAATGAGATTATTATTATTATTATTATTATTATTATTATTATTATTATTATTATTATTATTATTATTCCTTTCAACCACCTATGCGATTACACAACTTCTATCATTTTCTCAAGTTCACTATCTTTCCTTTTTCGACAGTACTCCTTCATAAGTTGGCTGACTCGTGCTCGTTCTTCTTTCGAGAATACTATAATCTGTTCTCGTTTCCTCGTCGGACATATCCTAAACGTTAGCAATTTTTCTTCTGACAACTTCTCTGTTTTCGTATGTCTTCTGCCCTAATTCCACATTTTTCTAGATCACGATGGACTTCTTTCACCAAAGGTACTTCGGTTTTCCTGTTCCTGTGGAAAGTGAGAATCCTGTTCACGAGGTTTTCTGGTTCCATCCCTTAAATATTTCCAGTGAAAGCCCGGTTAAAACTAAATTCTTCTCTTGGTTTTCTGCGTCGAAGAATCTTTCTAAGGGTTTTTCTTCCTTCTCCAGGTCTGAGAGTCCCTTACTTGCTATTGTCTCAGCTGCATATGAGCAGCCTGGATAATAATAATAATAATAATAATAATAATAATAATAATAATAATAATAATGTTATTGAGGGTGTGATTAGCTGCTGGCTTCACACCCGGGGGAATGAGGCGCGAATCCCGGTCGATCCTGGGTCAACGTTTTCATCTCAAGAACCACGTGGTGTTCAGGAAGGGCATCCGGCCTTAAATTCCCGGCCAAAACAGAAATGAACCTGGGTGACTCTAGTAACCCCAGAAATAACTGGAACAAGATGAAGAAAATTAATAGTAATACTAATTTTATTAGTTTTATGTCCCAGTAACCAGTTTTACGGATTTCGGGGAAGCCGAGGTGCCAGAATTTTGTCCTGCATGAGTTCTTTAAAGTGCTAGTAAATCTACCGACAAGTGGCTGACATATTTGGGCACCTTCAAATACAACCGGACTGAGCCGGGATCGAACCCACCACCTTGAGCTCAGAAGGCTAACGCTCTACCGCCTAAGCTACCCCACCCGGCTTCAGCAAATTACTCACAGGAGAAATTAATATACTCCGCTGGCAGAAGCAATCCTCTGGATCGCACCTGCTTTTCTTTCTACTTTACTGGTACCATAATGCGGTAACATGTAGCCTATGTTTCACAAATTGTGACTTCAGATAACTTTATTCCGAAGAGATAAGACACCATCCATCAGGCAAATGTGTTTAGTTCATCGCAATGCTTTACTTATTCTTTTCACAGAAGCATCAGGTTCACGTTATACACGAAGTCCACTGTCCTCCTGTGGGTAAAAGTAAGAGGTGATTGTGAAGGAATTTTAGGGGATTTCAACCTGGGATCGTCGGCTGGCAACTATAGGGTCACTAGCTGAGTTTAGCAATACTTCCACTTCCATGCACCAGTCTGTTCTCCTATCCGACCTCCTTTGGTCACCTGTTGTCCGCCTCCGACCCGGATGGTATTAGGTGTACGAGGAGTCTTCATTTTATGCCATACGTGGCCTTTCCCCATTTTTGCCGATACCCTCATTGCTCTAAGGGTGGGAACTCTTCATATTTTTTACTCTGATTTTTGTTACGAGAGGACGGTTTTCTGGATGTACTCCTCCTTAAACAATAAACACAACCACCATCAACACCACCGAACCACTCGGTTTTTAAAATATTGCAAATGCTATGCGCATTGACAAGAATTAGATCCTGGCCGCCTTGGTGGTAAGTTACAGCTATCATGCCCAGGATTTAGACCACATTTGCATGGCTGGATTTACTCCAAAAAGTAAGTAATCTTCACATTTCAAACGAAGCTCTGAAGATAAAATGTCTCCTTCACACTTCTGTTACAAGGATGTCAGTTTTTATCATGATTAATGTGTCCCTGAGCTCCTTTGTGAGTTGGACGTCGTTAATTACGCTAATTGCAATCTGTTAATGTGACTAATTAAATGGACTCGGACCGTCTGCCCGTCCACCTGTCATTTGTTTCACTCCCTGAAGCTAATTAGTTCCCTCCCTTCAAGAAGCTTCTTTGTTTTTATCTCAAGAGGATTTTTCACTATTAAGTATTCCGTGTACCTAAATGTATCATCTACAAGATTCATTTCAAAACCTTGTTTGCCTCGTTTCTTTCTTCATGTAGACTTCTTGCTGAGCACAAAATAAAATGCTCTTTGTGATTCTGCCCTTATTCATTTCTTAACACTCACCACTTGGAACACATGATACTTGTGTTTTATATTTGAATGTATTTTCCTTCATTATGATTTTTCTTATCATGTTTGGACTCCTAATTTCGTTGAACACCAAAATCGTGTTTGAGAGATATTAACAATCACCAATATCATTGCCATTCAAAACCTGCAGTGTGTTTTATAATTTCATCCTGTGATTATGAGGTATGATCAAGTCCGTGATTCTCTGTATACATAGATCACCATTGATTAACCTGTTTATAAACGTATGTAATTACGTCGCCAAGTTTTCAGTCGGTACCGCAGACTGATCCTCACTGTTTACCCTTTGCATTTACCTCGAACATAAATACTTATGCAACATTCACCTTCTTAGCTTTTCTACGATACAAGTATTGCCCAGAAGAACACTGTATAGAACAATTGTAGGTAAGTTGAGTTTTTAGTGGAATATAAGCACTTTATGCGAAGGGAAGTAACGGACAGGAACTTCACAGCTTGAGTGGACCATCGCTGTATAGCAAATAAGGTGGCTGACCCTGTTAGTGTTCATATGTCACAAAGTGGTTTAAAACACATCAGTAAGTCACAGGAATAGAGGATTTACGTGTGTGACTGGAGTTGCGTCAAAAGGAAGAAACTGAGGGGCTCTGGAAAGCCGTAAAAAAGCAGACCACGTAAAGAGATACCTCGACAGAACCAGCCTATTCAGATTGTGATGTTTGGGACATCACTGCATGTATTAAATTGTTGAACTATATAATTAATTGATAAGATGTATATATTTAATCACTGGTAGGTCATTTTTAAATTATTGTGTATACATATAGGGTTTTAATCATCCATTTCACATCATTTCATTTCTTTGTATCACGGCTATAACGTATTCTGAACGAACAACTTATTGTGTAAAGTTTTTCAACATCATTCGTATTAATAGCTTGCAGTAAATTTTCCGATAGCCGTAGTTAGGTGACCAGAGTCAGCAGGCTAATTTCATCCAATTACCAGGAAATGTACGTCATCCAGCTTACGAGAGACCGAACCCCTTCCACACTATGAAGAAACAGTTAAAACATTATTAACGCCTACTTTTCGAAGTTCGCCACCTGACGCTTTATTTCCGCGGGAAAGTTCAGCCTATGTTAATGGACGTAATGAAGCAAGATGATGGATTCACAGCAATACATAGGAGAAGGGATGAGACCTCGAATTTTACTGGACCTTGTGGTAATGTTGATGGAGGGAGATTTTGACGCCTATATACTCGACGACAAGAGCTGAAGAGGAGATTCACTTTCAGATTCACAGTCACATTCACACTCAGACACTCGGACTTGAAAGGACACTCTTGGAAGAACACTCTTACGACGATTCTACGTCTGCACATCGGAGAAGATCTTAACGTAGTTCACTTCGCATCTGAGTAGTATACTACTCAAAATTACTCTCATTGAGACCTGTTATCGCAATGACGAGAGGTAAAGTAAACGGGAGACCGGTTTTGACTGGTATAGAGCAGGAGAGAGTTTTTTATGAATTTAGTTACGCTACATTTCGGTAATACGGAAGAATACAAGTGTATTCTCTCCATGAACGTAACCCATGGTGGTTTTGTTATTAAAATTAGGACTCATTACGACTTTATGTAAGGAGTACAGTAGGAAGCGTTAAAGGCAGGAAAGTTATAGTACAACTAGTGTACTATGCACAAAGCAGAAGTAGGACTGGAATTCACAACAAGAGATGACGCCGCCTGTACGAGAGATTCATCAATCATCAGCTACTACATAGATCGTATCCAGATAAGAGTCTACAAATGGTGAGCTAATGGTATAAATTACTGCAAGTCTACGCGTTACAATTCATGTTCTTAGAGTTTATTTCATTCAATTTTTCTTTTTCTTTTTTTCTTAAGTTCAGATTTCGTTAATACGCCGTTACGTCACGTTTTTCATCTTAATAAATATCTGTTGTAATTTGTATTTTCTGAAATTTTTATTAATGATCCTTAAATTCCAAGTTGGTGTACTTAATGGTTAGTGTTCCGTCACCTCACCCCTGGGAATTTTTGAGTCTCATTACGTGTTATTATTATTATTATTATTATTATTATTATTATTATTATTATTATTAATTATCAACTATCGTTTTCAAGCCATAAGCTTGAAGGCTGGCGCCCATAGGATAATATTTATGGAGAAACAATGATATATCATTTATTGATATTAATATTAAGGTGACCTGCCACGTCATAATTTTGTCACACACCTGTGGGCAGAGTGGGTATGTCACAAGATGAGTAGAAAAACGCAGCATATTAGAACATTTGTACTCGTCTAAGTACTGTACATATCCATGTATTTCATTGTGCTGTAATAATGTGCTATTGTATACGTTTTTCCAGAATTAATTTTAGGCCTAGAACTGGTAATTTCTTTCACATTACATGCATTTCGTTCAGAGCAGTTATTCTCTGAGGTAAGTCAGAAGTTCTTGAGTTATATCGGAGTGTTTAGGTCCCTTGGGACAAGGATGTTTCCTTAATTGCAGCAGAATTATTTCAAATATCTTAGCAGTATTAAGAGCAAGAAGAAGAGAGATCCTAACCAAAAGATTATGTAAGCAGCATTGTTGAAATGAATACTGGATGACCAATCTGCTGTTTATGTATGTACGCAGAAGCAATAATACACTGGAAGTATGGAAATAATATGCAATTCTTCAAAAAAAAAGGCATAGCCACGCAAGTTATAACGTTATGTTCTCCTCTACATCATCTCAATTTTTGCAATGGACCACTTCTATTAAGAGAAGAAAATACGGAAGATTTAAGGGACATTGGTCAGTTATTTAATAATTAATACTGGAAATTCTATTGCCAAGCGATCAGTTTGTGAGAAATGACTGACAGTACAGATAGTCTACCGTAATGCAACATTTCGTGCTAGTTATGAATTGCAGCAATTTCTAGTGTCGTGTGTATCATGTTATTTGATATAGCTACCCTTAATATTTTAAATATATATAATATTACAAGAGTGTCTTATCCGTTTCAATGTTTTTTCCGTCAGAGCATCGTACATCTTCGTTCCACTAGTACACACCGTATAACGCTTTCCGTTTTGAAACATTCCTTAAATGGGACGTAATTATGATTTTATATGCACTGTGATTTGGTAATGTACCTTTTGTATTGATGTAAGCATTGAATTTTTATTAGGTTTGGTCTTTTCTTCCTTCCTCTTCTGTAAAATATTGTAAAAATACAGCGTTGTTCTGGGGCGTAATTCAACGTAGAAGAAGAGACAGAATAGATGATAAATAACAATAATAAGAGAATGCCATGACAAAACGTTGTAACTACAACAAGAGGCGAAACACGTCTGCTGTAGTAATGGGTTGTAAGTGTGACTCTTTACAACACACACAAAAGCTGATGTGCAAGTGCTTCTCCAAGGGAGCGAAAAGTGAAGCTCGGTAGTGGTGCAAGCCGTAACGTCGTATGTTCCATATTGTAACGGTAACCTCGTCGCCATAAGACCTATCTGCGTCGGTGCGACGTAAAGCCAATAGTAAAAAAATGTAACTGTAACATCTTGTGTCACTGTGTTGTTCTGGCAACACGTTTTGGATATTGTGGTTAATTTTCCTATCTGTAGTGCTGAAAAACTATTAGTCATGGATAATGAAACGGGTCATTGGGGGAAACTTAACTTGTTTCCCAAAAGAATACATATTATCTATCCTTAATAAAGGACAGTCCGAAGTCGCGCAACGAACCTAGTAGGAAAGTACTACTAACAAGTTTGTAACAGCAAAGAAAAAGAGTATCATTCAGTATTTCCGAGACAACTTTATCTGTTTAATTTATTACAGGATTAATATTTTACTGCAATTATTGTACCTATAAACAACGAGTAAAACGCTGTATTCGGAAGTTTCATTAATCATTAGTTTTAACGGTATACTTTATAACGGTTTATGCAAATAAACATAGGCCTCACAATGTTTTGACTTGAACTGGGCAATGGACTTAAAACGTTTTCAAAGAAAGTCAAATTTAAATAAGTTATAACTCAATGTTTGATTAACTCAGTATAGGAATTCAACTTCTATGATTGCTGTATCTATATAATAATAATAATAATAATAATAATAATAATAATAATAATAATAATAATATTTAATGTAGCCAATGGCCATATAATAATACAGTTATAAAGCCATAGTGGTCAATGTATAGTTTGCATAGCATTTAACTATTAAAGAATTTTGTCAGCGAGATTTGTCTGCTTCTGCATTTTATCACATGGTATCTATCACATTGGTCGCCACAGAGTTTACATTGGCACAGTTCACTTGGATCATGGTAGGTTTCTCTCTTGCAGATTTTGTAGTGGAAACCATGGACCGCAAAGCGAGTCATGGTGTGCCTCAGTTCATAGTTAGCCGTTATCCATTCCCTGTTGATCATCGCGTCTGTGGAGAAGAAATCTAGCCATATATCTTCCCTTTTGTCCTGAAGTTCCTTTAATAGGCTCTGGTATGCTACTGACGTGGGCAATGATATTTTTTTTCGCTATGGGCTTTACGTCGCACCGACACAGATAGGTCTTATGGCGACGAAAATGATAATTCAAGCCTTAGATCTTCAATACAGAAAATTTCTCTGGCAAGCAGGTAGACCAAGCGTGATGGGGTAAACTTTGAGACTCCCAAAGCTTTTTTTCAGAAATCTAGCTTTTAACTTTTCAATTTCTTTGATGTCTTTCTTTTTCAGTTGTTCCCAGATTAGTGTCAGGCCGTAGGTTAATATCGGTGAGATCTTTCGCTTAAACACTTTCAACGCAGTTTCCAATGAAATTTTTTGTATATTCTGAATGCTGTTCACGGCAGATATGGCAATTGCCACTTTTTCCTTGATGTGGTAGCTGAACGTGTTTCCGTTTGTCTGTACTGTTAATCCA
Organism: Anabrus simplex; assembly: GCF_040414725.1. Classification (NCBI taxonomy): domain Eukaryota; kingdom Metazoa; phylum Arthropoda; class Insecta; order Orthoptera; family Tettigoniidae; genus Anabrus; species Anabrus simplex. The sequence goes on from NC_090271.1 coordinate 144,834,362, forward strand.
AGGTACTTAAACTGTGAGACAACTGTTAGTGGTTCTCGTCTGTAGTATATTATATCACTGGCTGCTGGCTTGACACCTTTCCTGAAAGTCATTGTCACTGTTTTCTTCTCATTTAGTTGCAATCCATTGTGTGTAGCCCATGGTGTAAGTTTATTGAATGCTTCTTGAAGGTTTTTTATTTCACGAGATACCAGTACCATGTCGTCTGCGTATGCATATATTTTTACATTTTCTGAAGCAATGATCCTGGAAATGTCCGCAGTCGCAGTATTGAAGAGCAAGGGGCTGATTGGATCTCCTTGTAATACGCCAATCTTCTGTTGTAGTGGGTCTGACACGTCCACATTGTCATCTATCTGTATTATGTTGTTATTCAGAATATTCCTCAAAATGTTTGTGATGTAGTTTTTACCAGTAATTCCTTCTAGTTTCTCAATGATCATAGTCCTTTTTAATAAATCAAAAGCTTTCTTGTAGTCTACGAAGACAGCATGTAGCTTTCCTTTAGGGATTCTTAATGCGTCTTCTATATCTTCTAATAGACATTTTATTGCCTGTAAGGTTGACTTTCCCTTTGTGAATCCAAACTGTTATTCTATATAGAGGGTCCCAAAAAAACACCGTCAAGGCTTAGTATGTTGTGTGGGATGGAGGACTGATCGGTTTTCAAGTAAGAGCCCCTGTCTGGAAATGTATGGTTTGGGCGCTGGAGAACGTCGTACGGTTTTGACAATTTGTTCCTATTTGGTGTCTTAATACGGAAGGTATGCAACCCTTTAGCCGTCTGTGTACTGAGGACGGACTACTTCAGCCTAATAACATTCCTGTGCATGCGCTGCGTTCCTTGATGCGCAGCCTACTGCGTTACTTGGGTACTATAGTCTGCCAGTGCAGTAACGTTGTTAGCAAGAGTCCGACATGTACTAGCACACAGCTGCGTAAATGACCGACATGGTACTTGTATGTGGAACGTTTCCCAAACAGACGTACCCCACATCACTCCACGTTCGTGGCCATCGAGAGACGACTACGAGAAGCCGGACAGTTCCACGTAGGTAGTAAGAATAGTATAGTGTATGACACTCCTGTAACGTCAGCGGAGGAAGTTATTGCTCGAGTCCACGGATAGATTGAAATTCTTAAAAGACAACCGCACGTATTGGGTCATGGGCATGCGGCTCAGCACCGCAGATGTAGGCTCTGCAATGACGTAGGAAGTACACAGTTCGAACTCCGTTTGTCATTAATAATTTCGTATGGCTATTTCTAGCCGAGTGCAGCCCTTGTAAGGCAGACCCTCCGATGAGGGTGGGCGGCATCTGCCATGTGTAGGGACTGCGTGTTATTGTGGTGGAGGACAGTGCCATGTGTGGTGTGTGAGTTGCAGGGATGTTGGGGATAGCACAAACACCCAGCCCCCGGGCCATTGGAATTAACCAATGAAGATGAAAATCCCCGACCCGGCCGGGAATCGAACAAGGGACCCTCTGAACCGAAGGCCAGTACGCTGACCGTTCAGCCAACGAGTCGGACTCCGTTTGTAATGAGTACGATATACTACTCATGTTGGGTTTATTGACGATATGTGGAACGCGCAACCATCTCACACTTCGAAGCGCTACAGCGTCCAAGCCGTGGGTTTCTGGATATGGGTTCCTTCTTGAAAACGGATCAGTTTGCCTTCCCGCACAACGTACTAAGCGTTGTCGGTGTTTTATTGGGACACCCTGTATAAATAAATTCGTAACGACCGTGTGCCTGTACATTGACTATTTTGGCTAAATTTCCGTACAGTTACCCGTTTCAGGTGTAATAACGACCATTTGCATATATTTTATCTTTGGTGTCTGTCTGAGCTCTTATAACTTGAAAACTTCTTCTTCTTCTTCTACTTCTTCTTCTTAATCTGTTTATCCTCCAGGTTCGGTTGTTCCCTCGGACTCAGCGAGGAATCCCACCTCTACCGCCTCAAGGGCAGTGTCCTGGAGCTTCAGACTTTGGGTCGGGGATACAACTGGGGAGAATGACCAGTACCTCGCCCAGGCGGCCTCACCTGCTATGACCGGGCGAATTGGCCGTGCGCGTTGAGGCGCGCGGCTGTGAGCTATCATCCGGGAGATAGTAGGTTCGAATCCCACTATCGGCAGCCCTGAAGATGGTTTTCCGTGGTTTCCCATTTTCACACCAGGCAAATGCTGGGGCTGTACCTTAATTAAGGCCACGGCCGCTTCCTTCCAACTCCTAGGCCTTTCCTATCCCATCGTCGCCATAAGACCTATCTGTGTCGGAGCGACGTAAAGCCCCTAGCAAAAAAAAAAAAAAATCACCTGCTATGCTGAAATGGGGCCTTGTGCAGGGATGGGAATATTGGATGGGATAGACAAGGAAGAGGGAAGGAAGCGGCCGTGGCCTTAAGTTAGGTACCATCCCGGCATTTGCCTGGAGGAGAAGTGGGAAACCACGGAAAACCACTTCCAGGATGGCTGAGGAGGGAATCGAACCCACCTCTACTCGGTTGACCTCCCGAGGCTGAGTGGACCCCGTTCCAGCCCTCGTACCACTTTTCAAATTTCGTGGCAGAGCCGGGAATCGAACCCGGACTTCCGGGGGTGGCAGCTAATCACGCTAACCACTACACCACAGAGGCGGACAACTTGAAAACTACTGGATATATTTCTACCAAACTTCATATTTAGACTCCGGTCTAGAAACCCAAGAATAACAGGCGAGATTATTTGTCGTACTGACCACACGTCATTTCGTAATCTGTGAACGAACTCTCTGTTTCAGGTAATGAGAGAGAAATGTCAAATTATTAAAAAAATAGGTTTGATTACTTTAGAACACCCATAGCAACATCATTCACCGTACAAGACTGCCAGTAAGCAGTCTGGATTTAATATGTGGGGCAGGAAGCTGTCGTGACTAAGTTTATTGCCGGAACAAGAAAATGAAATGTTTCCACATGCGTATTCTCTAGCCGTTAAAGGTGGCTCAAGTACAAAACCGAATTGACGTACTCAAAAGCATTGTCCCGCCCAGCTTTGTGGCTCTGGGTGCAGGGGTATAAAACTACATTCTTAAGACTAATTAAACTCCACAAGACAGTGTAACACTGGTACCGACCATGTGGCTGTGCTGTTAGAGTCACGTAGCTTGTATTCGGGAGATAGTGGGCTCGAGTCCCACTGTCGGTAGCCCTAAAGATGCTTTACCGTAGTTTCCGGTTTTCACACCAGGAAAATGCTGGGGCTGTACCTTAATTAAAGTCACGGTCGCTACTTTCCAACTCCCAGCATTTTTCTATCCCATCGTCGCCCTAAGACCTATCTGTGTCTATGCGACGTAAAGATAATTGTAAAACAAAAAGCCACACCGGTTATTGAACTACTATATCCATACACTTACACATATACGTCGATGGAAATGAAGATAATCTCTAGGGTTTAGAAAGTAATGATCGTCACCTCCAAAGTATTGTTAACTTCCAAGAAATATTTCCTTAAATACTTTAATTCCCTATTGTAAATTATTCAAATTACTGGTCTCAGAAGTGAGAAAGTTCTGAAATCATTTCTCGAATAAATTAGTATTTGTTGACGGCAGTTGTCCCAGTAAATGCGAGTTAACTTTGTCTTAGTAAATTACCCGAAGGGACGAGTTTAAGAACTCTTCTTTCTGGCTGCGACGTCTCACAACTTCCATTCCACCAATTCTCTCCCCCTCGGCAGCTCCGCGTTACACTGTCTTAAAGAGAACAATAAAATATTAGTTCACTAAGAATTCTAAAACTTGTCAAATAGCAGTAAATCTCAGAGAAGCTTTACTAGAATTCTTCGTAATTGGACTGAAATAAGGTACAGGCCAATTTATCAGCTTTAATGAAACCGCCTCCGTAGCCGAGTGGTTATCTCGCTGGACTTTGATACAGGGGCTCCCATCCTTGATTCCCAGCCGAATCGGAGATTTCAACCTACAATGGTTAATTCCTCCGGCTAGGTGGCATATGTGTGTGTGTCACCCAATAATTACAGAGGCGCAGGTCACCCATGGGAGTCAACTTGAAAGACCTGAAACAGGCATCTAGGGAGACGATACCCAAATAATAATAATAATAATAATAATAATAATAATAATAATAATAATAATAATAATAATAATAATAATAATAATAATAATAATAATGTATGTTGGGTATTCAGCCCCAAGGCTGATTTGATCCTCTGCATCTCTGCCAACAGCTGTCATAAATAGCCTAGGCGTCACTGAAGAGGCGTACTAGGGAAATGAGGAGTGAGGTAGTTTCCCGTTGCTTTCCTCACTGAGCCAGCAGTTGCTATTACAAATCAGTCTGCCAAAGCCCACTAAAATACATGCACCAACCGACCCTATGAGTGATATTTTCACACAATTGATAACAGGGACTGGCTGCATAAGGAATGGTATTACTAGCATCACTCATACCTCAGTCACTTTCATATTGTCAAAGCCAAGGATGAGACTGACAGGTCAATGAAAGTAACAAATTTGATATAGCCCATGCCAGAAGACATAGTGCGCTGTAAACACTACATCTCGCCAGCAAAGGCATATAAGAATAATAATAATAATAATAATAATAATAATAATAATAATAATAATAATAATAATAATAATAATAATAATAATAATAATAATAATAATAATAATAATAATAATTTGTGTTTGTCCAACCCTTGTCCCGTTTCTCTACGGAGTCGAGTATGAGGTGAGATGAATCTGTCGTGGCGGGTTCTTATGACCGGATGCCCTTCCTGGCGTCACCGCCATCAGAGAAGTTAATGAGATGAAATGAATGACGTGATATATGATAGTAGGAAGGGAGAGGGTGAAACTCGGTGCCGACACATAGCCTACTCCTATCGAATAGCACTGAGGGGGTCTATTCATGGCTTGACATCTCCATCCGACGGACGAATCACCATCTCATATGCCCTCACTCCATATAATATTTCTTTACAAGCTGCTTTACGTCGCAGCGACACAGATATGTCTTAGGGCGTCGATGGGATAGGAAAGGGCTAGGAGTGGGAAGGAAGCGACTGTGGCCTTAATTAAGGTACAGCCCCCAGCATTTGCCTGGTGTCAAAATGGGGAACGAAAAAACATCTTCAGGGCTGTCGAGAGTGGGGTTCGAACTCACTATCTCCCGAATGCAAGCTGATAGCTACGTGACCCAAACTGCGTGGCCACTTGCTCGCTCCATTATCAGAAGACATTAAAAAGGAAGAATGAATATTTTGGAGCTGGAGCCTTTTCGTAATGGATGCTTCAACAGGAGATATTTGACATTAAGATACCCTTTTTTTTTTTTACACTTCTGGTACTGAACGGTTTGGTTGCGCGGTTTTGGGTCACTTAGCTGTTAGGTTGTATTTAGGAGATATTGGGTTCGAACCCCACTGCCGGCAGCCCTTAAGATCATATTCCGTGTTTTCCAGTTTTCATACCAGTCGAATGTTGGGGCTGTATTTTAATTAAGGTCACTGCTGCTCCCTTCCCAGTCCTATTATTTCCTATCCCATCGTCACCATGAGATCAGTCCGACTCGTTGGCTGAATGGTCAGCGTACTGGTCTTCGGTTCAGAGGGTCCTGGGTTCGATTCCCGGCCGGGTCGGGGATTTTAACCTTCATTGGTTAATTCCAGTGGCTCGGGGGCTGGGTTTTTGTGCTGTCCCCAACATCCCTGCAACTCACACACTACACATAACACTATCCTCCACCACACTAAAACGCAGTTACATATATATGGCAGATGCCGCCCACCCTCATCGGAGGATCTGCCTTACAAGTGCTGCACCCGGCTAGAAATAGTCACACGAAATTAGTATCACCATAAGATCTATCTGTGTCGGTGCGACATAAAGCGAGTTGTTAGAAAAATAAACACTTATCTCCAATTTCCGCAGATCGAATGAGTGACATGTGTTATAATCAGCACATTTGTATTTATAACATCGCATTCAGGAGGGCATTCCTGAAATATATGATTTATATTTAAAAAATATACTCCAATTAATAGCAATCTTAATTTCCTGGAATGATAATGTGGGATCATGGTCTTGACAGATGAAACGAAACGATATTCCATGTTGCTTTATTTGAATTCTCGGCTGTGAACAACTCTTAATTCAGTGGCCTTAATACTGACGTTAGAATGCGAGCACAACTGAGACTGACAACTGATAAATATATCCAAATCATGTATTACGACAACACTGCCTATTTAACAGTCCTTATAACTACATCTCATACGTTACTTCACAGTAAACAATAATCCCAAGAAAGTATTGAATTAGGAGCAGACAAACAAGCGACTCTCTCTAACGAAGACCGCTCTACTAAGTCTTCATCCAAGAAGGCAGAAAAGCACCTCAATTATCTGCTTTCTTAACTTCCATGTTTCGCAATATCCTGAAAATAGCGAAGCTATTTCTACTTGGCTCTTTTCAACAGTTTATAAGTCACTGGTAGAATAATTTACAACCCTTATGACCAGTTTTAATCACCTATGAACTATGCCATTTCTGAAATGAATTTAACTAAATAAATAGGCGTATATTAGGATGTCGTAGGATTCAGTGACGTTGTCTTGACAATATTAAGAACGATTTTTCATTTGTCAAAGTTCATTAGGTACGTGAAGATGGATTATATAATACAGGTTTAGCATCTCCTTGAATGTATTATTGTATATTTTGTGATCTATTTTATGGAAACGCTGAGAAAATTTGGTAATTCAAGTCAGTAATTTTCTTTTAATTCTTCTTTTCCTTCTTCTTTTCCTGCCGCTTTTTCCCACACCTGTGGGGTCGCGGGTGCGAACTGCGTCGCACATGTGGATTTGGCCCTGTTTTACGGCCGGATGCCCTTCCTGACGCCAACCCTCTATGGAGGGATGTAAGCACTATTGCGTGTTTCTGTGGTGGTTGGTAGTGTAGTGTGTTGTCTGAATATGATGAGGAGAGTGTTGGGACGGACATATACACCCAGTCCCCGAGCCAGAAGAATTAATCAGAAGCGATTAAAATCCCCGACCCGGCCGGGAATCGAACCCGTGACCCTCTGAACCGAAGGCCAGTACGCTGACCATTCAGCCAACGAGTCGGACCAGTAATTTTCTTTTAATGAAACTTAGAATAATTAATTTAATTACTTATATTTGATCTTGTCGTTGACTTACCCTACTAGTAGCTATTTAAGGAAGGCAGTTGTTCAAGTAACGTCATAGCATATCACGTTAAAATTCTGCCATGTGAAAGAGAAAGAATGATTATTGAATTGTAGCATTATGGACAATAGTAAACGAAAAATAGATTGTTGAAAGCGCGATATAAAGGGTTAAAATCAATATTGTTTCTCAAAATTAATATAGTCGGTGGAAATGGAGATGGTGTGATTTTTTTTGCTAGTGGCTTGACATCGCACCAACACAGATAGGTCTTATGGCGACGATGGGATACGAAAGGCCTAGGAGTTGTAAGGAAGCGGTCGTGGTCTTAATTAAGGTACAGCCCAAGCATTTGCCTGGTGTGAAAATGGGAAACCACGGAAAACTATCTTCAGGGCTGCCGACAGTGGCAGCAAGGAGGAATTGAAGGAACTTACTAGGGAATTGAATCTAGCAAAGAAGTCAGCTAAGGATAACATGATGGCAAGCAAAATTGGCGGTCATACAAATTTTAGTAAAAAATGGAAGAGTATGTATAGGTACTTTAAGGCAGAATCAGGTTCCAAGAAAGACATTCCAGGAATCATTAATGAACAAGGGGAGTGTTTATGCGAGTATTTTCAAAAGGCAGAGGTATTCAGTCAGCAGTACGAACATATAAAGATTGTTCGTTACAAGGATAATGTCTAAATAGAGATCGTGACTAATACTAAAGAAGTATTGAAATTTATCTATGACAACAATGACATTTACAGTAAGATACAAAAGTTGAAAACTATAAAAGCAGTTGGAATCGATAAGGTTTCGGGGGATAAGTTATACTACAGATAATGGGTTGGGATATAGTACCATACCTGAAGTACTTATTTGATTATTGTTTGCATGAAGGAGCTATAGCAAATGAATGGAGAGTTGCTATGGTAACCCCTGTGTATAAAGGAGAAGGTGACAGACATAAATCTGAAAATACAGACCAGTTAGTTTGACATGCATTGCATGCAACTTTGGGAAAGCATTCTTTCTGATTATATTAGACACGTTTGCGAAATTAATAAATGGTTTGATAGAAGGCAGTTTGGGTTTCGGAATGGTTATTTCACTGAAGCTGTAGGATTCCAGCAAGATATAGCATATATCCGGGATTCAGGAGGTCAAATGGACTGTATCACGATTGACCTATCTAAGGCATTTGATAGGGTAGATCATGGAAGACTACCGGCAAAGATGAGTGCAATTGGACTTGACGAAAGAGTTAATGGGTGGTTATGTTTCTAGAAAATAGAACTTAGAGTAGGTGAAGCTTTATATGTCCCTGTAATAATTGAGAGGTCCGCCTCTGTAGTGTAGTGGTTAGCGTGATTAGCTGCCATCCCCGGAGGTCCGGGTTCGATTCCCGGCTCTGCCACGAAATTTGATAAGTGGTATGAGGACTGCAACGGGGTCCACTCAGCCTCGGGAGGTCAACTGAGTAGAGGTGAGTACGATTCCCACCTCACCCATCCTCGAAGTGGTTTTCTGTGGTTTCCCACTTCTTCTCCAGGCAAATGCCGGGATGGTACCTAACTTAAGGCCACGGCCGCTTCCTTCCCTCTTTCTTGCCTGTTCCATCCAATCTTCCCATCCCTCCACAAGGCCCCTGTTCAGCATAGCAGGTGAGACCGCCTGGGTGAGGTACTGGTCATTCTCCACAGTTGTATCCCCCGACCCAAAGTTTGAAGCTCCAGGACACTGCCCTTGAGGTGGCAGAGGTGGGATCCTCGCTGAGTCCGAGGGAAAAACCGACCCTGGAGGATAAACAGATTAAGAAGAAGAAGAAGAATTAAGAGGGGAATTCCTCAAGGCAGTATTATTAGACCTTTATGTTTTCTTATATATAACAACGATGTGTGTAAAGAAGTGGAATCAGAGATAAGGCTTTTTGCAGATGATGTTATTCTTTTCAGAGTAATGAATAAGTTACAAGATTGTGAGCAACTGCAAAATGACCTCGATAATGTTGTGAGATGGACATCAGGCAATGGTATGATGATAAACGGGGTTAAAAGTCAGGTTGTGAGTTTCACAAATAGGAAAAGTTCTCTCAGTTTTAATTACTGCGTTGATGGGTGTAAGTTCCTTTTGGGGATCAATGTAAGTACCTAGGTGTTAATATAAGGAAAGTTCTTCATTATGTTGATCACATAAATATGATTGTAAATAAAGGGCACAGTTCTCTGCACACGGTTATGTTATGAGGGTATTTAGATGTTGTAGTAAGGATGTAAAGCAGAGGGCATATATGCCTCTGATAAGACCTCATCTAGAGTATGGTTGCAGTGTATGGGACCCTCACCAGAATTATTTGATTCAAGAACTGGAAAAAATCCAAAGAAAAACAGCTCGATTTGTTCTGGATGATTTCAAACAAGAGGTTAGCGTTACAAAAATGTTGCAAAATTTAGGCTGGGAAATTATGGGAGAAAGGAGACGAGCTGATCGACTAAGTTGTATGTTCCGATCTATCAGTGGGGAGATGGCGTGGAATGACATCAGTAGACGAATAAGTTTGAGTGGTGTCTTTAAACTTTAAACGTAGGATAGATCGCAATATGAAGATAAATTTGGAATTCAAGAGGACAAATTGGGACAAATATTCGTTTATAGGAAGAGGAGTTTAGGATTGGAATAACTTATCAAGGGAGATGTTCAATAAATTTTCCAATTTCTTTCCAATCGTTTAAGAAAAGGCTAGGAAAACAACAGATAGGGAATCTGCGACCTGGGCGACTGCCCTAAATGCAGATCAGTACTAACGGATTGATTGATTGATTGATTGATTGATTGATTGATTGATTGATTGATTGATTGATTGATTGATTGATTGATTGATTGATTGATTGATTGATTGATTGATTGATTGATTGATTGATTGATTGATTGATTGATTGATTGATTGATTGATTGATTGATTCGAACCCACTATCTTCCGGATGCGATGGTGTGATTGACTACCTGGTTAACTCATTATCAATTATAGGTACTTTTGTGACAAACTTACCTATAACAGTCATGTTACTATTCTTGAAGACGGTCTGGAAGTTTGGTGCCTCTGTGGACACTTCACAGCGGTATACACCACTGCTGTTGACGGTGAGTTTCGTCAAAGTAACATTCTCCATGTTACAGGGAGCTTCCTGAAACAAATTGTGAGTGCGTGAAGTGAAAAACAAGCAAAAGTACCAAAACTGTTTGCAGTAGATTAAATATATTAAAATGACATTTTGTTAGATATAAAGTGAAGAAATTTGAAAGTGATAGACTCAGTGTTTTAAATTTACGCCTAGAAGAGGAAAACTTCAAAGTAAGTTTAAATAAAAATGAAAACATTCTACATCATTTTTCTATTCATATCTAGATTCTCTGGAGCTACTCCAACTCCTTTTAGGACTTTTCTGATGCTTAATGACGTAATAATAATAATAATAATAATAATAATAATAATAATAATAATAATAATCAAGTAGTTCTATATGCAGCTGAAACCCTGTCTCTAAATGACAACAAAGGACTGCTGGAAGAACTTGTGAGGAAAATTGTGAGAGGAATCTTGAGATCAAAGTACAGAAATGGAATCCATCCAAAGAGATCCATTGAGGAAGTCTCCAGGAAAATAGAGAAAATTACCAATACAATCCGAAAAACACGGGCACGATTTTACGGTCATCTGAAAAGAATGGACGGAAGAAAGTTAACTAAAGAGATCTTCCACTTTTTTTATTCAAACCCGAAAACCACAATTCCCTGGTTTAGAAATACCAAAGAAGACCTGCAAATGCTACATATCTCAGCTGAAGACGCCCTTAACAGAGATGATAATAATAATAATAATAATAATAATAATAATAATAATAATAATAATAATAATAATAATAATAATGCTGTATGGCATCCAGACAAGAATTTAGGCTGATTTCCTTTCTTTCTTTTTCAAAATGCTACTCTGACTGATCTACCTGGATAATGTAGACTTGTGGACACCGATTGTTGGTCGCCCCAGCGTTGTTCCACTAGTACTAAGGTTCCTAAGTCCGACTCCATGGCTAAATGGTTATCGTGCTCGTTGGTCCAAGGATTCCCCGGTTCGATTTCCGGCCGAGTCGGGGATTTCAACATTAATTGGTTAATTCCTTTGATTCTAAGACTATGTGTGTGTGCCGTCCTCAGTATTATAGGCAGGGCTCCATGTCCACAGGCACGCAGGTCGCCTATACTGAGTCAGTTCGAAAGACCTGCACCACACCTCTCAAGAGGCTGCACACAACTAAGATTCCTAACCATTTGGTCTTTTCTGTTTTGGTCTCACTATCTATGGCCTTCAAGGCGACTTCCTTCTTTTCCATAACTTTCTTTTAGTTCGGGAAATTACTGTATTTACTGCAGTAGGTGATCTGACACTTCATGCTATTTCCATGGAAGATAATTCCTCCTTCTTTACAGTTTGTCATCAGTCCCTGTTCGAAGTAGGATGTTTGTGGCTTCCGACTCATTTAACTTCAGCCTTAACCTCCACACACACAAAATGCACAAGGTACAATTTTAGACAAGAAGGACCGGTTACAGAAACAATATTCCTAAGAAGGAAAAGCAGCAATCTTTAATTTACAGTAGTTGGCACTGTAAATACGTATACTGTGTTACTGAAGATTATCATTGCGTCCTATGGTGTTCCTAATGAACAGTCCTATCCCACACTCTGTGCCTCCCCTTTTCACATCGGCTGTGAACACCTTGCAATTTTTCCGGGCGAGTTGGCCGTGCGGTTAGGGGCGCGCAGCTGTGAGCTCGCGTCCGGGAGATAGTGGGTTCGAACCCCACTGTCGGCAGCCCTGAAGATGGCTTTCTGTGGTTTCCCGTTTTCACACCAGGGAAATGTTGGGGCTGTACCTTAATTAAGGCCACGGCCGCTTCCTGTCCCATCGTTGCCATAACACCTATCTGTGTCGGTGCGACGTAAAGCAAATAGCAAATAGCAAAACACACCTTGCAATCTCCTCACAGATCCAAACGCCAGTTCTACTTTCTTTCTTCCATAAGATCCGTTAATACTGATAGTTCCACATCGAATTCCATTTCGTTCGCCACTTACTTATAATCAAACCTCTCCAACTCGATTTTGACTGGCATTAGGAGAGGGGCCTGTCATTATAATTAATACTATCCATCTCTATTACGAATGGCAGTTGGCAAGTGAGCCTCCCGAACTCGAGTTTGAATGGCTGTATGAAATTTCCCGAACGTCCACCTTACATCGGAAACAACGTATGGACTCCTCCCCATTTTGTTTCTCGGATAGCGCCAAGTTGTTTCCAAGGAGTGGCTGGCGTGTCATTACTTCCATAGCTCAGAGGCATTCTTAGAATATTCTGAGTTAGGTAAATTCTGTGAAGAAGGATGCTACCCTATTTACACGTAGGCTTTTATAGAATATTCTGAATTAGGTAAATTCTGTGAAGAAGAATGCTACCCTACTTACACATAGGCTTTTTTAGAATATTCTGAATTAGGTAAAATCAGTGAAGAAGGATGCTACTCTCCTTACACATAGTCACAATGGGAATGTCTTTGGGATCCCCGATGGTTTCTATAGTCCTAGCCACCTGGCCGAGGCTCCAAGTATGTCCAAGATTCCCACTTCTATTCCATAGAGACTGGTGACCTGACTCTCTATGGGCCGTTTGGTCGTTATGATAGAGTTCCTTGGTTGTAAATTAGACATTGAAAATATGTTCTTCTAGGCGACAAAGGAATTTATTATTGCCCTACCGTTTACAAAACTATTATAACAAGCAAGTAACTAATACTTCTTCTTCTTAATCTGTATACCCTCCAGGGTCGCTTTTTGCCTCGGACTCAGCGAGGGATCCCACCTCTACAGCCTCAAGGACAGTGTCCTGGAGCTTCAGACTCTGGGTCGGGAGATACAACTGGGGAGGATGATCAGTACCTCGCCCAGGCGGCCTCACCTGCTATGCTGAACAGAGGCTTTGCGGGGGGATGGGTAGTTTGGAAGGGATAGACAAGGATGCAGGAAGGAAGCGGCCGTGGCCTTAAGTTAGGTAGCATCCCGGCATTTGCCTGGAGGACAAGTGGGAAACCACGGAAAACCACTTCCATGATGGATGAGGTGAGAATCGAACCCACTTCTACTCAGTTGACCTCCCGAGGCTGAATGGACCCCGTTACAGCCCTCGTACCACTTTTTAAATTTCATGGCAGAGCCGAGAATCGAACCCGGGCGGGCAGCTAATCACACTAACCACTGCACCACAGAGGCGGACAGTAAGTAATACAAGTGTTTTATATTATTTCGTAAATTTATTGATTTACTTATTTTTATTCTGTACTTTACCGGTGGCTCGTGAAGTGAAGGCGCTCTTCAACTTCCCCTAAAATTCAACAATTTTGTTACAAATAACATATTTCAGCATATGTCCGACTCATTGGCTGAGTGGTCAGCGTCGAGTCCTTCGGTTCCCGACCGGGTCAGGATTTTTAATCGCATTTGATTCATTCTTCTGTCTCGGAGACTGGGTGTTTTTGTTTGTTCCAAAGATTTAATCATACCTAGACAATACACTACACTACCAACTAACAGAGAAACACGCAATAGTGATTAAATCCATTCATAGAGGGTTGGCGTCAGGAAGGACATCCGGCTGTAAAACGAGGCCAAATTCACATATGCGACACAGTTCGCACCCGCGACCTCAGAGGTGTGTGAAAAGCGGTACAAGAATATACTCCAGCATATATTTCAAGTTTCGATTTGCACACTCGTCCCCGTTCTTTCCTTATTTACATGATCACAATGCCTGAAGCCTCCGTGGCTCAGGCGGCAGAGCACCTGCCCCTCACCACTGGGTTTCGTAGTTCAAATCCCGGTCACTCCATGTGAGATTTGTGCTGAATAAAGCGGAGGCGATACAGGTTTTTCTCCGGGAACTCCGGTTTTCACTTTCACCTTTCATTCCAGCAACGCTCCCCAGTATCATTTCATTTCATCCGTCAGTCATTAATCATTGCCCTAGAGGAGTGCGACAAGCTTCAGCAGCCGGCACAATTCTTAACCTCGCTGCTAGATGAGGTCTTCATTCATTCAGTTCCTGATCCGGTCGAATTACTGTGGATTATGATGTTTGGTTTTACGAGTAGAAATAAACAAAGCTGTTTGTTCCTTTGTCCATTCTATCTCTCATTCTATACATGGACTCGCTCAACTTGACTGCAGATGGGAAGGTACAACTGCCCTCCAGAAGCATTTCATCTGACGATGACTTTAAACAGTTGGTTGCTATGGCAACCGTGACGTCATACTCCCTCAAGTACGTTGTCTTTCAAAAGTCGCAGAGACGATTTCATAAACCACTCATCGTTCTTTTCTCGGAAGGCCTGGTAAAATCCCTTAGGCGAAGGTCAATGATTTTCATTCTTGGCTCAATTGCTTGACCAGTTCCATTGAGCTTTTTGTGCTGGGTGCGTGTTCTTGAGAGACTAATTGTAGTGAGTTATAAATTCGTAAGTGGTATGCGATAGGATAGTATGAATTCAGTTTGCATTATAGTGCACGTTTTGCTAGAGACACCATTTTGCAATGGAAGGACGAAGGCAGAAAAGACGTTTTGATCATTGCATGTCCTAGAACGTTCCTGACGTTAAACTTGAAATTAAAAACAAATGGTAAACCATACTGGAAAAAGCCTCCGTGGCTCAGGCGGCAGCGCGTCGGCATCTCGCCGCTGGATACCGTGGTACAAATCCCGGTCACTCCACGTGAGACTTGTACTGGACAAAGCGGAGGCAGGACAGGTTTTTCTCCGGGTACCCCGGTTTTCCCTGTCATATTTCATTCCAGCAACACTCTCCATTAACATTTAATTTGTCTGTCATTTATCATTGCCCCAGAGGAGTGCGACAGGAGGCTTCGGCAATCGGCGCATTTCCTATCCTCGCCGCTAGTTGGGGGCTTCATTCATTCCATTTCTGACCCGGTCGAATGACTGGAAACAGGCTGTGGATTTTCAAACCATACTTGGAGGGTTCATTTTAAAATTTCTTCGTTTTTCGAATTTTCTTGCAAGTGCTGTAGCTCAGTCCTAGAAGGATTGTTTTGTTCACCTTGTTCACTTTTTCAGTTATAAGTCTGGATTAAGAAAGGACTTTCAGATTTTAAGAATGTAACTTGAGCTCTACATAAGCATAAATATTCTGCTCATAAATCTCAAAACTTTCCTAAGGAAGACAAATAATATTGCTGACGTCTTAGGGGAAGCTAAAAGTGGTTCCTTGTCCAGTTTAATGAAAATATATATCCAAACAGAATATTGTTTCAGCTCATAATTGATGCTGTACTGAATTTTGCCAAACAAGAACTAGCGTTTCGCGGACACGATAAACGCATTTCTTCCCCAGATTGTGGCCATTTCTACGTGTTTTTGGCATTATTAATATCAAGGGACCCTCCAAATATCCATTATTCTATAGTTAGTAGTACATATAGGTCTAGCGGGGATTCAGAGACAATACAGAATGAAGTTATAGAATGCTTATCACAAGACATATTGTACTAGACCGTGAGAATAGCAATATTTCTAGCGCCCGGCATTTCTGTATTCAGGTCGATGATACCACATACAGGTAGACCTCGTTATACGCGATAGTTATGTTCCGCGGAATTGCCGCGCATACCGAATTCGCGTAAATCGAGAGTCATTTTATAAGTAAAATATAGGGTTAGGTTTCCGTTTACTCACATATTAAGTTTAAAATATCAGAGATTCTTAGTATTTTTACAAAAAAATAACCATTATTATGTTTCTGAAACGCATTTTAATGCAAAATGCATACACTTTTAACACATTTAACAATGAAACACACAATAACAACCTAAACTCTGCATATAAGCTCTTGGCCTTAGCTTGAATACCAGCCCGAAAGAGCGGCATCTGTTGGTTGTGATGCTCAATCCAATGGCCACGGATACTTCTTGCAGTGGATTCACTAAGTCCCAAAGCACGCTGAATGTCAAAAATACGCTCATCTTTCTCATAGCGATCCAAAACTAAATTTGTTTCTAACGAATACGACTTTCGTACACGCTTATTTCCTTTTACCCGGCATTTTAAATACGAAACCTGTCAAGTGCAACTTCACAGCTCTACTGATCGGGACTGACGATTCACGTCTCGACAAACACGACAGAAGATGCGTGTAGAGATGCGCTTGCCGCGTTTAACCTTGGCACGCAATGTAGTGTACGTTACAAAGTTCAGAACGCATGTCTACCCGCCTTAAGGCATTACAGTTTCCACGTTCTGTTAATAGATGGCAGCACTAGACTTAAGACCAAATCGCGTATATGCGAAATCGCGGGTAACGAATCCGCGTATAACGGGGTTTAGCTGTACATATGTCAGACATCACAAGTGTTCCATTATATTGAGACTCGCCACATCAGAAGGAATTTATTCTTGGAAATTTTCGTGGGTTCTTTGATGTTAGTGCTGACAGAACCTCCGAGGCTCTTTCTAACCTTCCGGGACTACAAGAAGAAATTGATAGCGCAATGCTACGTCGGAGCAAGTGTAATGGTAGGTCACTTAAACGGTCTCCATTAAAAGATGAAGAACAAAGCGCCCCAGTTTCTGTTCGTGCGTTGTCTAGCTCATCGCTTAAACTTAGTGTCGCAACAAAGTTTAAACTGTATTTCCAAATTCAGTCTTTTTTTTTTCAAATGTCAGTGGAATTCTGTCATTCTTTTAGCGAAAAGAACTCACGCTATAGACTCGCTCTCAGCTCGAAGTGATCCAACCCTAGCAGAAACTCGTTGGTGCTCTAAATTGCTGCAATGCAAAAGTCAGAGATAAACTTGTATATGAAACTTTTATTTGAAAGAAAAATGAATCACAACCAACCGGATAAAATATCCATTCAACCCAAGAAAGATTTTCTAAATGAAATGAATAGGTTTGAATTTACTTCCATGGCTGTGATATTTAATGATATTTCTTCCTCTGACAGAAATTTTATACGATGTTCTGTATAATAAATCACTGACCGCGCGAGTGGCTGCGCGGTTTGGGTCACGTACTTGTCAGCTTGCATTCGAGAAATAGTGGGTCCGAATCCCACTGTCGCCAGCCGAAGATGATTTTCCGTGGTTTCCCATTTTCACACCAGGAAAATACTAGGGTTATACCTTAATTAAGGCCACGGTCGCTTCCTTCCTATTCCTAGCCATTTTTTATCACATTGTCGCCGTAAGACCTATCTGTGTCGCTGCAACGTAAAGCAAAATTGTTGTTTCTTTCTTTCTTTCTTTCTTTCTTTCTTTCTTTCTTTCTTTCTTTCTTTCTTTCTTTCTTTCTCTGTTTAACCTCCAGGGTTGGCTTTCTCTCGGACTCGGCGAGGGATACTACCTCTAACGCCTCAAATGCAGTGTCCTGGAGCGTGAGACTCTGGGTCGGGGGAATACAGTTAGGGAGGAGTACCAGTACTTCACCCAGGCTGCCTCGTCTGCTGTACTGAACAGGGACCTTGTAGGGGTATGGGAACATTGGAAAAGATAGACAAGGAAGGGGGGAAGGAAGAGGCCGTGACCTTAAGTTAGGTACCATCCCGGCATTTGCCTGGAGGAAAATGTGAAAACACAGAAAACCACTTCAAGGATGGCTGAGGAGGGAATCGAACTCCCTCTACTAAGTTGACCTCTCGAGGCTGAGTGTATCCCGTTCCAGCACTCGTACCACTTTTCAAATTTCGTGACAGAGCCGGAAATCGAACCCTAGCCTCCGGGGGTATTAGCTAAAGACAAAATTTTAAAATAAAAAGAGGAAAAATCACCGGATATTGCATATCGAAGGCTTAGAATGAAATTGTTCAAAATTCGAAATTTTGGATTTCAACGTCAAGAAAAGTCAGATTTCAATACTACAACTATTTGCAGTTTCTTGACCAAGTCGACATAATAAATAATTGACAGTTAACCAAACGAATTTCCCTCAACTGCATTTCAGAATCTATTGCAATGCTACTCAAACATTTTCAAGAAGGTTGACCGTCTTAAAAATGTATTACTACTTCTGTTAAAACTTTCTTCAGCTTATCCCAGTTATTTGTAGGTTCGCTGGAGCCAACCAGGTTCATTTTGGTTTCGAGGAGGCGTTTAAGACCGTATGCCTTTACCCGACGCCACGTGATTTTTGAGATGAAAATCTCGACTTAGGATCGACCGGGATTCAAGCCTCGAACTTCTAGGTGGGTAGCCAGCAGCTAAACCACTGAGCTACCCCCCTCATTACTCCTTCTGTGTTCTGTTGAAATGTACAAATCGATTTCTATAATAGAGTGTTTTAAACTATGCACGAACACTAAAAAGTGTGTTGGAGGAAACTTAGGAACTATTTTCTTTAGTCTTAATGATTCCTACAACCGGTGTTTCAGTAGAGAGAACGTTTTCTTGCTTAGATGTTTTTAAAATTATTTTGCTAGTAGCTTTACGTCACACTGACACAGATGGGTCTTACGGCGACGATGGGACAGGAAAGGCCTAGGAATGGAAAGGAAGCGGCCGTGGCCTTAATTAAGATCCAGCCCCAGCATTTGCCTGGTGTGAAAATGGGAAACCACGGAAAACCATCTTCAGGGCTGCCGACAGTGGGGTTCGAACCCACTGTCTCCCGGATGCGAGCTCACAGCTGCGCGCTCCTAACCGCACGACCAACTCGCCCGGTTTAGATAAAATTAAACCATACACAACAATCACAGAAGGACACAGAACACGGGATAAGGGTTGGAAACACACACAAGACAGACAATATCACAAGAAAGGCTCACGAAGTTAGCTTATATCTCCGTCCAGAAAGAACTTATCTGTGCACTGATTAAGAAACGGCCATTTTATAAGGATATCACGGATGGGTCTGCTGCTCTTAAGAAGACAGGAGGATTGATTTAGTGCATAAACAATAGGTGAGTGTTGCATGATGGAAAATGTATTTGCATGTGTAGTCGGAGTGATGATTTAACTGTTTAATCTTGTTAGGGGAAGTTTATTTCCATGTTCTGTCTTCAGTGCAACATACGAGAGTGTATCAGCCCTCGCTTACAGTTTCAGTTGTCTTGAGTTTGATTCTGACAAAGTTTGTGAATTTCTCCTGGGTGCATCGGCTTGGAACGGCGTTCATTCAGTCTTGTGGCGTCAACTGAGATGATATTAAAGTTAAATGAAATTCATTTTAGATATTCTGATAGGTGAATTAGCTTCATATCACGCCTCTAGAGGGGCGGATTAAATAAATTGCAGCTGAGGTAACTTCAGATAATTAAAATAAGGAAGGAAAATTCCTCTAATTAAGTTCTGCATTGAATGATTTTGTTTATCCTTTGTATATGGCAATTAGCTGCAATAAATATATTACATTAGCCACCGACAGAACTTCATTCGAACTTTTAAATCCCACCCATGGAGCTCTTGGTGTAGCTCAAGATGGTGTGGGTGAAATTTATGTTCATGCAGTATTCGCCAGACGGATGGCTGGCTGGTGTTCACCTGTCGTGCAATCGCCCGTGTGCTGATGTGTGGATTATTACGAGCTGCCTCCATAACGGCCTCCTCAGTCTGTCGATTCCTACGCGAACACCTAACCACATCCACAACGCTACACTGCTGGAAACAAGCTGGTAGTACGACGAGAACAGAGTACACACCCCATTCGGTTCGGTGTTTAAGATATTAATTACTGCACTGTTACCTAGTTTTATGCATTGATCCCCCTCTTCGTTACACCCGGTCACGAGGCACGACACATTAACATAGTTACATGGTGAAAGGACGTTGCTACATGATTTCAATGCGTCATGTTTTGCGAACGGGTGATATAACATTTTGCTAGGGTTCGGAATCGCGTGCAAAATGTGCTCACTGAACATGAAAACCATACAATACGCCTACAGGGGAAAAGCACCCCTATAACCATGTGCACGTTAGTTGGGCTGCCGCAAACGATATTTGAAGGGGCTGCTGAATCACACTATATACAACCTACTGTTTAGTTTTCACTATTGTGTGTGCTTACTTGACAGTAAATATAAATGATTCCCTCCCACTTGATGTATGTGACAGCCCTTTGACGATCACGACAAGTAATTCTGACATGTATGTAGTCGAAGTGACCTATATTCCATGGAACCGCATGTATAATAATATATACCGGTTGCCAAGAATTGTATTGAAGTTGACAGTAACCGGATTATCCCTTTGTCAGTCTCAAGAAACAAATCTCTTGCAAAGCGAAATCTTACTTTAAGCTCTACCTCACTGTACATTTCAAATGAATTGCTGCGATTTCGGAGCGGTCGATCCACAGAAAGGCCGCCAGACTA
This sequence comes from Anabrus simplex, assembly GCF_040414725.1. Lineage (NCBI taxonomy): Eukaryota > Metazoa > Arthropoda > Insecta > Orthoptera > Tettigoniidae > Anabrus > Anabrus simplex. The sequence continues at coordinate 144,854,992 of NC_090271.1, forward strand.
ACCTTTCTTCCCGAAAGCGTTTCAACATGATAGTACAAATTACATGTTTCAAGGTACCGGTACATAACCTCCGATTGTGATTCACTCTTCTCATTTGAGGCTAAACAGTGTTCTCGGCAGTGTTTAAACATGGCCGGTTGAACATCGGTTTCAGACAGTGTCTAAGTGATATAGTCTCTGCAATCTGCCAGCCATACTTAGGCATTGTTTAACCGTAGACATCGTCTAAACACCGTTTCTGCAAAAGGCCCTGACAAGTAATGACATCTGAACTCTAGACTGGGTAACATTTTGGTGTCAAGGACATCATCATCATTAATGTCCCACTCCAGTCGCCCGGGTGTGGTTAACAAGATTCCTCCACTCCTTTTTGTCCTTCTACTTTTCCTGCTTCATTACTTCCGCCACATGCAATCCAGCTTCTTTATTGCCCTCCCAAATCTGATCCATCCAACTTCTTCTTGGTCTTCCAACTGGTCTCTTTCCCTTAACTTCTCTTTCCTATTCCCTTCTTGCTACCCGTTCCTTTCCAATTCTTTTTACATGTCCGAACACCTCAATCTTGCTTTCTGTATCTTCTGTACTACCGGTTCTATATTTAGCTCTCCTCTGATTTTAATATTTTGAATTCTATCTCTTTTTGTCTTTTTAACCGATGTTCCTAAAAATTCCATTTCAGGTGCTTCGATCTTACTATATTGTCTCTTATTACTTACCAGCGTGTCTACACTCATGCTCATAAATTAAGGATAATTGCATATTGTGGTGCCACACAACGTGGCACTACACAAAACTGGCGCTAATAGCATAGGCACATAGTGAACCCAAACGAAACATATCTGTAAGTCCACGGTATTGGTGATAAGTTGAGAAAACCGTCCCAAAACACATGTGCTACAAAACGCCACTGTTTCCTGCGCATGTAGCCCGACATAAATATGTGATATGATCACCATGCACACGTACACAGGCAGCACAACGGGTTGGCGTACTCTGGATCAGGTGGTCGAGCAGCTGCTGGGGTATAGCCTCCCATTCTTGCACCAGTGCCTGTCGGAACTCCTGAAGTGTCCTAGGGGTTTCAGGACGTGCAGCGATACGTCGACCGAGAGCATCCCAGACGTGCTCGATGGGGTTTAGTTCTGGAGAACAGGCAGGCCACTCTATTCGCCAGATATCTTCTGTTTTACGGTACTCCTCCACGATGGCAGCTCGGTGGGGTCGTGCGTTATCATCCATCAGGAGGAAGATGGGACCCACTGCACCCCTGAAAAGGCGGACATACTGGTTCAAAATGACGTCCCGATACACCTGACTTGTTACAGTTCCTCTGTCAAAGACATGCAGGGGTATACGTGCACCAACCATAATCCCACCCCCCGCCATCAAACCACTACCTCCATACAGGTCCCTTTCAAGGACATTATGGGGTTGGTAATTGGTTCCTGGTTCACGCCAGATGAGAACCCGGCTAGAATCACTGTTCAGACTATACCTGGACTCGTCCGTGAACATAACCTGGGACCACTGTTCCAATGACCATGAACTGTGTTCTTGACACCAGGCTTTACGGGCTCTCCTGTGAAGAAGGGTCAGTGAAATGCACCTTGCAGGTCTCCGGGCGAATAAACCATGTCTCTTCAGTCGTCTGTAGACTGTGTGTCTGGAGACAAGAGTTCCAGTAGCTGTGGCAAGGTCCCCAGCAAGGCTACCTGCAGTACTCCGTGGCCGTCTGCGGGCACTGATGATGAGATATCGGTCTTCTTGTGGTGTTGTACACTGCGCACGTCCCGTACTGTAGCGCCTGGGCACGTTTCCTGTCTGCTGGAATCGTTGCCATAATCTTGAGATCACACTTTGTGGAACACGGAGGGCCCGTGCTACGACCTGCTGTGTTTGACCAGCCTCCAGCCGCCCTATTATTCTACCCCTCATAACGTCATTAATATGTGTTTGTTGAGCTATTTTCACCACACAGTCACCATTAGCACGTCTGAAAACATCTGCACACTTACTCGCTGCACCGTACTCTGACATGCACCAACACACCTCTGCGTATTTGGACTGCTACCAGCGCCACCGTGCGACGACCGCAGGTCAAATGCACCACATGGTCATACCCCGAGGTGATTTAAAACCGCAAACCGCCCACCATAGCGTTGTTTCACCATGTATCAGCATTATCCTTAATTTCTGATCATGAGTGTATTTCGTATGTTACAATTTGTATGAAATACCATCGCCCTCTACTATGACTGCGCTAATAAGCCTTCTCATTCGCCCGGTCACACATGTAAACGAGCGAACACGGCGTAGTTACCAGTTCAGGCGCTTGGAGCGCTGAGAAGCTGGCAAGAGTCTGCTTGATGAGACACGCTCAGTGATCATTGCTATGAGTGCTGGTGTAATTTGAGCCTGTGTTTACCTTATTTGGTTATTTCTTTGGTCGTGAACCGTTTTAATGTTTATGTACATAATATTGTTTTTTTTTTTGTTTTGTGCCTTAATGTAAGATGAAAAGCAGATTGGAAAGTGGGATTTCGTTTCATGAATTTCCTCTCAACGAGCAACAACGTCATAAATGGCTAAATGTTATTTCAAGAAATGATTCTCGCTGAATTTCAATTCAAGATCATCGAAACGATATGTTTGCCACGCCGAATAAATCCACACTTTCACGCTACGTAGGAGATATAAACTGCGAGAATGGAATGGTAACACTCTTAGTAAAGGAGTGTCTCTTAGCAGAAAGTCAGCGCCTAAATGAAGCAGAAAGATTGTGATTGTTGGTAGTCCATCGAACAGCAGATGTTATATGACAAGAAACTCGACACCTTCTTTCAACAGAAAGACGCTTCATTCCATGTTGAGCGAATAAAAACTACTCAAGATGACCGTCATCCAAGCGAAAGTAGAAATCGAATTACCCTAGTTAATAACCTTTTCTGTTTTACAATTTCTGCTGTAACTATAAAATAAAGGTTACAGCCGCATTTTTCTTCTTTAAGAGGCTTTTATAGGTACAGAGAACTGCATACTTTAACACTCAAAACAATAACGGAAGTCGAAGCTTGCGGTTTTTTCGTGTTGCGCATTGTGAGTGACAATCACAAGACTAATGTTAGCAGGATAAAAAGAATTTCTTCTTCAAAATACATTAAACTTATGATCTGTCATCCTGTTGATAGTGAAATGCCTCTTCTTGCTTTCGACAAATGGCACATTCTAAAAAGTAAGAAATTCTTTACTCAAAAATGCTATGTTTGAAGGTTCCCAGGATATAAATGGTAATTTTATCAAGAAACTGTATCAGATGAAATCAAATAAAACTGTGAAACCGGTTCGTTTACGTGCAAAAACATCGAGCCGTCTAAGTTTAAGAAAATGAATGTGCTGCGCGCGAAAGATATTTTTGTGACTGAAGTAATAACAGCCCTATAATATTTGAAAGACCATTCGTATACAGATATGCACGATTTTTTAATGCAGGTACCATTGTCAAATACAAGTTATCGATAAAATAAACCGATGCGACGTACGTGTCAGTAGCACAAATGGAGCAACATTGCAGCCGGACAAGATTCTTGATTCTTGATTCTTTTGACAAGACCAAGGTAAAAGTTTGAAACAAATTTATTAAAAAAAACCACCATTCCAATACAGTGGTTGTAACACTCTTTTCATCGTCTCTAAAGCCACTGGAGGTTGATCAAAGTTATCTTTAAATAATAAGATAAAACTAAGCTTGAGTCAAGCCTGATCAGAATTTTTTGAACTAATAGTATCATACCACTGGGCACAGGATTACAAGGCAATGTAAATTATTGGAATGGTGGTTTTTTAATAAATTTGTTTGAAACTTTTACATTCTGTGCTCCAATACGGGTATCATAATGAGACTCATAACATGTCATAACTAGAGCCCGGATTTTTATGCATTAATAGGTTAGAATGCAAACTTACTGAAGCGAGAAGAAAGTATAGTCTACTTTCACAACGATTATGCCCTGGGGTTTGCATTAACATAAGGGGTACGCCCATCAGAACCACTATAATATATGTTACTCTAGCTACACTATGGAAGAGCGGGTGGCCGACACTTCCTACTAACCAAATTATTTTGCAGTCTGACCTATTACTGCATGAAAATCCGGGCCTTAGAACAAGACCAAGGTATTCAACAGTGCTAGTGGACTTGATTTACTCGTATGAAAGAGATTACAAGAGCAGGCTGCAGTTCACATCTGATTTGCCACTGTAGATTTTGAAAGTTATTCATGATTTTGTACTGAAAGCACAACCATTTGTGCATAAAAATCCTGTTGCGTCTATGAGTGACTTTAGTTGCCTGTGTTGCGTGATTTTCCTCACTTCAATTTTCCTGAAATCGGACATTCATAGTTGAGTGAAGTTATTTGCGAGTGTGCTATTCCTGTATTCTTAAATAACATAGCCACATCAATAACAGAGATCTTTGAAAGATTTGAACGCGAGAACGGGAAACACTTAAACAGAAAAGTGTGTGAATATATTTATTTTCTACATTATTTACTACCTGCCGTTAACATTATTTTGTACGGTTTTTCCGCTGCGGAAGGATACGTTCTTCACTGAATTTCTTTATTAAGGTGTAAGGTGTGATTCAAATATGTTTATTGAGTGATTGGCTTTATATTTGAACAGAAATATACAAAATACTTAACGTGTGCTGTAATGAATAATCGTGTTTCAATCCCAGCAAAGCAGCGCTCGGTGGTAGAAATGGGAACTAGGCCCATATCGCTCATATTGCTGTATTGGGAAGGCGTCTTAGCGCAGTCATAGTAGAGGGCGATGGAAATACTGTTTATGTAATGTTAATTTCGTTTTCTTGGGTACATTGTCATCCCATAAAAGCTCTCTGTATTGATGATAAAGTGTTGTACCTTTACTTAGTCTGTTATTAATTCCAGGGTTGATTTCATTACTTCCATTAATGATGTAACCCAGATATGCAAACCGTTCTACATTCTCTAACCGTTCTCCGTCTACGTTCGCTTGGATTCTCTTTTTCTCTTTTCTTCAGTGCTTCACTACAGTTTTCTTTTTACTAATTACTATTCCAAACTCCTTCAGATTTCCATTCTAAATGTCCAGTCATCTTTGTACTTCCTTTTCTCTCTTTCCCCAAATCACCACACCATCTGCAAATACCAAAGCATTCACTTCATCACTACTGATGCTCTGTTTTACATGTTTTATGATTTCATCCATCAAGATAATAAACAATAATGGCGACAGTTCACTTCCTTGCTTGAGACCTTTTTTGTATAAAATGTTTCAGAGACACCACGCCCTACTTGTACACTGCTTTTACTCTCATGATACAACATTTTTATGTTGTTAATTAATGATTTTGGTACATTCTTTTTCAGTAGGCATTCCAATACATGTTTTCTCTTAACTGTATTATAAGCTTTTTCCAAATCCAAAAATACGAAGATGATTTCCTTGTTCCTTTCAAGATGTTTTTCCGTTATCGCTCGCACTGTAAATATCAAGTCTACTGTTGATCTATTCGGTCTAAAGCCATATTGTTCTTCCTCTAACAGTATTTCCATTATATCCCTCAGTCTTTTGTCTATGACTTTCACCATCATGTTTAGCCCATGTGATAACAGGGTTATACCTCCATAATTTTCTCCTTTCCTCCTATTTCCTTTCTTGAACAATGGTAAAATGCTTCCTTTTTGCCAGTCTTCAGGTATCCTTTCATCCATCCATATGGCATTGAGGGTTCGGTATAGCCACTGTAGTCCAATGCTTCCTGCTGCCTTAATGATATCAGCATTGAATTCGTCTTTTCCACTTGCTTTACCTTCGGTCATGGCTTTCACTGCCCTTTCAAGTTCCAACCATGTTATCGGGTTCTCTTCTTTTTCTCCATCTATTATTTCCATTTTCTTTTCTCCCTCTTCCTCCAAGCAGTCATTGTCATTATAAAGTTTTTTCAAAATACTTTGCCATCATTTTCTGGAGACCCTTCCCGTCATGTACTATGGATCCATCTTCTCTCTCTAATGCCTTGATTTTTCTTGATTTATTCTTCCAGGTTTTATTACTCTGTATAATAGTTTCTGATTTCCTCGACTACCTTGCTCAATTTTGTTGGTAAACTATCCCCAACATTTCTCCTTTTCTTCCTTGATATTCCTCCTTACCTGTAGTTTCAATCTTTGTATTCAACATCCAACCATTCTATATTTTTCTCATTCCTCTGATACGTTTTTTGCTTTTGCTTTTCCTTATCCATTTCTTTTTTCATCTTGTTCCTTTCTTTTGTTTCTTATTTTATTTTGTCTGCCCACCACCGTGTCTCCTTCCCCGTAATCTTTGCTTTTGTTTTCTCGCATACCTCAATTGCTGCTTCCACAAATGTCCGTCTTAAATTGTCCCACTCTTCTTCTCCACTTCGTATTTCCATGTTAGGCAACTTCGTTTTTATCCAATTTTGGAATGTCATTCTTTTATCCTCCTCCTCCAATTCCCAAATCCTGATTCTTGGTCTCTTCTTCAGTACAATTTTAGGGATTTTTACTTGTTTTAATTCCACAGTTAATAAGCTATGATCACATTCCATACTTTCACTGGGGATTATCTTCGTCAAATTGAAATGTCTGCACACGGTAGCTGAGGCCATACGATTATTATTATTATTATTATTATTATTATTATTATTATTATTATTATTATTATTATTATCGTATTCATGACGTATCTTCCCCATTCTCGGTCTGTTCTTACAAGCTAGATGAGTGTTCCATACTGTCCGTCCCAACTATATCGGCTGATTTTATGGCTATTCCTCTTCATAAACAATGTGTTCCATTTCTATCGCCATACCTATGTGGGCCCAGAACATTCTCATATCCCATTCTATCAGTTCCCACATGGGCATTCAGATCTCCTATTATCATGATCCCATCTCCAACAATATGTGTTTCCAGTTCATTGAGGAAATTTTCTTTGTCTTCCACGCTACACTCTGTCTGTGGAGCATACACCTGTACGAACTTCAGTAGTTCCTTTTTAACACGTATGTGCATTATTATAATTCTTTCATTGTCCGGCTCCATGGCTAAATGGTTAGCGTGCTGGCCATCGGTCACAGGAGTCCCGAGTTCGATTCCCGGCAGGGTCGGGAATTTTAACCATCATTGATTAATTTCGCTGACACGGGGGCTGGGTGTATGTGTCGTCTTCATCATAATTTCGTCCTCATCACGACGCGCAGGTCGCTTACGGGAGTCAAATCAAAAGACCTGCACCTGTCCTCGGACACTCCCGGCACTAAAAGCCATTTCGTCTCATTTCCATTCTTTACATACTCAACTTCAGCTATTGGTTCAACACTCTGATTCACTTTAAACCCCACTCCATTTCTTTTCTATTTACTGTGTAATCATGTTATTTGCTCTTTAAGCCCGCTAACTACATTTACGGTTTTCCATGCTCTTTACTGTTACCCATCCAGCACAAGGTGTGCCCCTTTCTTAGTTTCTTTATTCCTTTCCATTTTACTTCACTTAATCGCAGGATGTCGAGTTTTCGTGTCTCTATTAGGTCAATCAATTCATTTTCCTTCCCATTCATTGTTAAAATATTTACTTTTCCAAATCGGGTTTTGTTCTCTGATATAGAATTTGCACGAACATCAGCATTGCCATAATACCGTGCAATTGTAGCCAGATACTTTTTTTTTTTTTTTTTTTTTTTTTTTTTGCAAGTCGCTTTACTTTGCATCGACACAGACAGTTCTTATGGCGACGAGAAACCAGAGACTTGTCAATTTCATTTCCATTTTTAAACTTCCTTGAGCCGGGTTAATGGTTGTGTATGATGCCACAACTAATATCAGAGACATCTGGTCCCCAAATGGAAAAGCCACTACGATTTCATCAAGTTCATAGTCTTTACCAGAGATGGATACACAGTCATAGAATACACAGTTTAAAATTTACCGGGAGGCTTTACTCATGGCACAGGAATGATCATTTAATATTTTACTCAACTGTTAGTTCCTTAAGGAACCACTGCCAGAGGATGAGGAGAATACACGTTGCTCGACAGTAATATGAATCTCCACCTTCGTTATACCAACCCCAAACACCATACTCATGAATTGTATATTCCTTCGACATCATTTGCGTTGGCACACGATCTTCTACATAGATATTTTCGATGGAAACAGAAGTGAAACCTCAGCACTGTACATTTTGGGGATATATACTGAATATTTCAATCTACATTATGAGCGAAGTTATAGTTTTTGGTGGTGGAATAGATTCAGAGACCCTCATTGATGATAGAAAGGTGCATAAGTATATAACGTGTATTGAGGTTGGTATAGGAAGAGAGGTGATTAAAGTTTAAAGAAAAGCAATTCGTTACGCCTGAATTTAGAACTCAATACAGGCAGGCAACATTTAGCAGTATAACTTCATTCCAAAACGTACTGCACATGGCTGATGTCAGGAATTACATTGAATAATAGGTCTCTAGACTTACGTTCAGCAGTGTGACGCCTGGAACTGGTAAATGATGACAGGGAGGCAGGTTATCGGGCATAAAGCGGTAAAACTCGAACTCGTCCTTGTACCACTTCACTGAATACAGTCGATCTCCTCCGAGATCGAATCGGCAACTCAGAGTGACGTTGTCTCGGATGTCGACCAGGGACGGGACTTTCAGCTCTCGGAGGACGGGCTTGCGGGCCACTGCAACACAAGAAACAAATTTAACACTCTCTTCTTGGACGAGGAGTATACATAAGACATGTGTATAGCTTAAAGTTTACTGCTAATGTGAAACTAAAGTGAAAGAAGGAACTTGTTAAGTATTCTTAAGCTAAGAGCCACTTCAATCATTTAATGCATATTCTATGAATAAAATATGGGAAGTTAAATCTAACTTTTTAGCGTACTAACTTCCTGTCCAACTGTTCTGTCATTTATATCATGGCACAGTCAAATAATAGTGTGAGGTTTAAAACGGGGTACACTCAGCTTCTTAAGACCAGCTTGGTTCGAACACCATTCTCGATCATCTTGTAAGTGTCTTAATGTGATTTACCATCTAACCTTATGTGAATACATCGACAGTAGATTTATACAGGATGAAAGGTAACTGATGCACAAAAATAACGCACTTGTTAGATCTTGGGGAGTGGACCACAATGTCGTAAGTTTCAAGTTTGTAGCTTGCACCGTGACGCTATATCACAATGAAATTAGTGAGGTAAACGGTCAATGGTTCGAAACGCAAGACGCGGGAGTATACAAACACCTAGGAATAAGTGTCAGTACAAATGCTTATTGGCTATTTGCATCTCGATGCGTTTAGTGCGGGGGGGGGGGGGGGCAGGGGGATTAAAATTTATTACTTGAATGGTAGCAGAGAACATGCGGCAATACAGCTACGATCAAGCGAACAAAGCACAAGGTCAACAGCTTCGTTCGGAGAGAAGGAACGACCTGTGATATAATGTTTACAACCCGTATATGACTAGTGTGTAGCTAGTGAAAATATACCGATTAGCCATGGCACATTTCACATCGAGAAAATATTTGGACAAGATTTTTATTTACTGTGAAGTAGGACAGAATGCTCGTGCAGCTGCGAAGATGTACGCTAAACGCTTTCCACAGAGAAGGGTAGGAATGTAGGAGCTATGACGAGAATAGCTGACATTGAAAATGTCATGTGCAGGCGTGAAGCTGGTGGACCTAAACGTGATGTTAGGTGTATCGCAGAGAAGTGGAAACCCTTCAAGTGCTCCGGGAACGCTTGAAAGCTGCCCAGGATATCAGTCAAAACCACGAGGTACTGAGGCGCGTTCAAGCGACTTTTCTGCGAAGGTGCCGATTATGCATTACCGCCAACATTTCGAACACCCGCTGTAACAACGTGCACCATTTCCCACGAGCAATCCGTTCGTGTGTGTGTAACTCTCTAAAGGGTTCACAAACGATTTTCCGTTGTGTTCTTATTTTTATAATAAAAAAGTAAACTACACTTATAGTTTTACGTGACCTTTACTTTTGTGATCATAAGCCACGACGCGTCCGTTTTCATGTGGAATCCGACCGACAAGACGTAACATTTCCTTTTGTAAATCCCACATGCATTGGCCGGGAATCAAATCCTGACTTCCTTGGTGAGAATCGAACAGCGATGCCACTGGGATTGTTTCTATTACACCCCACTTTATCCCGATTTTCCTGCGTGATCAGGGTTCTAGGCAATTTGGCAGAGTTTTACATTAGGATGGCCTTCTTCGTGGTGTCTTGTTGTGTGTTGCATACAAGTGTGGAAAACGACAGAAACTTCCAGTCCACGAACCATAGGAATGCACTTGTTAATGCAATAATTCCCGGTCCGGACGTCAATCGAACCCGGGGCCTCAAGAGCGGAAGGCTGGTACGCTAGCCTTTCAGCTATGCAGACGGGTAGTTGTATCTCATATGGTATTATTTATAAACGGGCTGGCCAACCCGAGCTGCATTGCGCAGGTGTCAGCGGCACGCTATTCCGGCGAGTTTGCTACAGTCAGATGGTGAGTGGTTTAATTCCCACTGCCGGTTGTCTTGAAGGCAGGGTTCCGTGGTTTCCCATTTTCACCTTCAGGGTAAAAAGGGGCAGGGATCATCATCATTGGAATAGGCCAAGTTACGCTTAATGTTATATTGTTGAGTAGTTACCGAATGCTAATTACGTTTGTTAATTTTTAAGCATGAAAGTACAGGCGTGCACATTAATGGTGTACCGACATAAACAATCAACACTGCCCCACTCCAGTACTGAAAAGGAGGGGAGAGAGTGAAGGGGCAGTGTTGAAGGCCAATCCAGTACAAAACATGGGGGAAGGGAGTGAAGGGGTAGTGTCGAAGGCACAATGACTCACCTTCTCGCTTAACGCATTGCTGCATGGACTGCATGCAGACAGCCCGCTACAAGACTTCGTTGTGATCGAAATGGGCACAATGGCGGATGTATTGAAGTACAGCATTAGGTTACCCACTCGTCCGGTCCCGCGGTGTAGGGGGCAACGCGTCCGGCCGCCCCGGGTTCGATTCCCGGCCGGGTCAGGGGGTTTTAATTGTAAATTATTATATCCCTGGCCTGGGGACTGTGTGTTTGTGTCGTCCTTAACGTTTCTCACATTGAACACTCAACACTTCCGCAATTCCAATTATATACAGGTTCATATATTGTGCAAGTAGAGGCAAAAGAACTCTATAGGTCGATGCCCCAAACAAATAGCATTTTAACATTAAAAAATAAAAAGTAACCTACTCTGATAACTACAGTATTACAAGGTAAAGGAGGTTTCTAACCGAAAATATTTTATACTAGTTAGGAATAGTTTGTAGCTGCGTTATATCGGGTGTACCAATCCTTCTTCACCTCGTTCTTGCCATATTTCTATCCATCTCCAAACTGTCTTAAGACTGCATGGTATTGCTTGTGCTATTGCTTGGGGGACGATGTGAGCCTCCCACATGCCAATAATACGGCTTCGATTCACCTGTGATAGGACAGGAGCAATGTTACAGTATAACGCCGGAATACACAGACTGTGTATTCAGCACTACCTGCTCACTCCCTTCCCCTCCTTTTCAGTACTGGAGTGGCCTTCAACACTATCCCTTTACTCTCTCCTCTTCTTTTCAGTACTGGAGTGGGGCAGTGTTGATTGTTTATGTCGGGACACCATTAATGTGCGTGCGTGTACACCCTGTACTGTCAGAAAACTCGGTCAAAGCACTAGTGCTAGTAGTTCCTCTAGAAAGAGGATGCTATGCGTGTTGTTATTAGTTTTTTGACAGCGGTCTATCGACCTTGAAGATACAACAGCAAGTTACAACCGCTTTAAACACTTGCGCAAGTACCCCGACAGCCTCACCAGTAGCTACAACCAGGCATTGCATTGCAATCCTTGCAATTCCCATAACACAATTTTCCTCAAGAACAGTGCAAGCTAAAGACCTGAAACTTGTGACCTTGTGTTCATAACTGTGTTACTTTGAGTCATCATTTACCTTCCACCGCTGTATATACCTGGTCATCCAAAAGGTTGGGCAGAAACACAACCAGTTGTTAATAGGAACGTATAATCTAGGACTAAAACCTGCGTCAGAAGAGTCTGAGAATATCAGGGACGGAAGATTTTTAAAATTTACTTTCCCAACGAAGTAAATACCACGCCATTTCTCTTCTTCATTGTGTTCTGCAAACAAGCTAACCAGACTATCTCAGAATAGACTTTAAATACCTCTCCCTCAAGCTCGTCAACGCGATCTCTGTTGTCTGTTCCCATTCATTCCGGTAACGCATTTAACAACTCTCTTATAGCTGCTACCATACGTTCCTGAAGCTCAATCCCAGCTCGAATTAGAGACATAGACAATTCGATGCTATTTAAATGAAATGCTTAATGTCGTCCACGGTGCTCGTTCATTCTACATTGAAATGAAACTATGCTGACAATGGACTCAAATGTCAGAGAAAAGTGGTAGTGTGAGAGGTTGGAGATCAATCGGCGTACTAAAGTAGACAACTCAGTCAGTGTAATTTCACTGTTTGTAAGGTTTTCTCGTCTTCCTCACAAAACAAGAATGCAGACATAACCCTCTTATCTCAATGTCACTTACAACTTAGATAGATAGGTATATAGGCCTAGATAGATGGATCGATAGTTAGATGGAGCCTTTATTAACAGTGGCGAATCTAGGGCTCCTGGCCCTCTCCTACACTTAACCAGTGAGTTGGTACGAAGTTAAGCACGTTTTTTTTATTTTTTTATTTATTTATTTAGTTAGTTAGTTAGTTAGTTAGTTAGTTATCAGACCATGTAGTCTGTGTTGTACCCTCGAGGACAAAGATAATAATACGATTTCACCACGACATGTAAATACGACTCTGTCAAACACAACATACTGTACACAGACGGGATCTTGTATTGAAAGTTATGCACTCACTCTGCCACTCATAAACAGTACTGTAGAATGGGGACGACGATATTGTGGAACTAGTATTTATATTCTCCTTTTGTGTACAATTCTTCGTATTTCTAGTTGCGTAATAGCAAGAAATAAAGTAGACAAAAGTTTTATTTTTTATTAATAAATACGTATTGTCAGATTAAAAAGGCATTTTCCTATGGAAAGGTTAAAATATGTATTTCATTTTGATGCTTAGCTCATATTCTTACTCCTGACGAGACAGCAATGACAGCCTAAATAAAATTTTGCCTAAAGTAATATGAAATTCTGTTCAAAATTAGAAAAAAATAATATTATAATGTGTATTTGATTAAAAAATAATGGTTATCACTGCCAAAATAAATGTATTTTATGTAAGTAGTTCGTTTCAAACAAGAAAAGTGTTTTATGAATGTGGGATAGTTAGGTGACGTAATGTTTAGAGAAAATAGTTGACGTTTGGACTCACTACGAGCTATTCGTCACCACAGACGTACAGTCGCCGAAGCAGGGAGGAAGAGTAGGGATGACAAGTTCATGTTAAACGGCCAGAAATCCCCATACTCCACTTAGATGAGTAAGTGTTTCTTCGCCCGTAATTGTAGTCTACATGATGATTTGGTCAATTTTTGCCGCTAGATGCCCTTCCTTATTACTTGTGTCTGTTGTAGTTGACAGAATAGTGTGCTGTGTGCAAATACAGAGATGCGTATTAAGGCAGCCCCGTTTCCACTAGCCAGAGGAATTAATAAGTCGTGGCGAAATCTCTGCCTCGGTCTGGAATCGAACCTGAATTCCTCTTATACGAAAGCTACTAGACTAACCATTCTTTGAGCTAGCTGGAAACATGAAAAACAAATGTCAAAATGAAATGAAAGTATTTTCAGACTCCCTCCCGAGACCTGTGGTTGATTCACAAGTTCTTGCTTGTTAACGATTTAACGTTGCACTGATACATCAGGATTGCGGGATAAGAAAGGGGAAAGAATGGGAAAGAAGCGGCCGTAACCTTAACTACGGTATAGCACTAGTAATTGACAGGTGTGAAAATCGTAAAATATGAAGACATTTTCAGACCTAACGATGATAGGGTTCAAACCCACCTTCTTCCGAATTCAACCTTACAGCTACAGGACCGTAGCGCGTAACCAACTCATTAGGTTATTTCACAAGTCTCACAACCTTTAGCCCCTGCATGATGATTAAACTCTTTACAAGGATGAGAAATCAGAAATTGGCGTGTAAATTATGTACGTATATCAGAATAATATTCCTCCGCTCGGGATGTGTCGGAATTACATTTTGATTCAATTTGAACCCGTGCTGATACGCGAATATTGGATTCGAAATTCTGACAAGCAATTCGATTTAAGCCATTCTATTTTCCGCTCCGCTCTCACTTTCAACGAGTGGAAGAAGTTTTATATTTCCCATTAAAGATTCCAGGGATTTAAGAAGCTTAAGAACGCATCTGTCTGCCTTGGCAGTCGATGTGGAATGATCCTTTATAAGCAAGTCACCTTGCCAATGCCTAATGTACCCTAAGAGGTCACACTCGCAATCTCTAAAAATTGCCGTAATCGAGACAGCTAGGTTTGAAATTGATGCACCTAGTTTTAAGATTTATAATCATCCATTTAATTCTTTTTACCCAAGTCAGAGAGGTAATGATGGTGCTTCAAGGGAGAAAAATAAAAAATTATCAGTTCCTCTGTATAAAATAATGATAAAGGACAAAGAATTTTCTCGTTTGGTGATCAGAGACAACTTCTTTATTCAAAAAATATTTATTTTTTGGTTACAAATCGCATATACTACGCTGTACGGATCACGTAACGATAGGCTTGGGTTCGGGTCACAGGAATTCCATGCCCACCATCAGCATCTCCGAAGATAAATTTTCTTGATATTCTTCCTGGTTTTCACACCACACACGTGCCGAAGCTGTAATTAAACTTAGACCGCAAAATCTCTCCTCTCAGTACCA